>NC_051188.1:32377709-33871459 GCF_015220075.1 Falco rusticolus | reverse complement strand
ATCAAAAGAAAAGCAAGGAACCAGTTCTTTATAGTATTCCTCTTTATTTTGTGGGTTCAGCTCTGTGTGCCTGTCTGAATGATTACCACTGTCTCAGAAATGGACTCACACTGGAGACAACTCAAGAAAGGGGTGGTTTAGTACTATTAGTGCACTGCAGAAAAGCTGCAAACCCTGTTCGAAATGCTGTCATCAAAGGCCTTCTCCAGAACTGAACCAGCAACTGCTTTCTGGTTTTTTCTATCTTAATTTACTTGGTACCAAGTTCATAAATACTTTTCAGGGTCCATTGATACCTCTTCTGCACGTTGTCAGCAGCTGCTTCTCTCTCTCTTAGGTACAATCTCATAGAAAAGGCCTCAAGTATTGATGTAGTACTCTTATGGACTGTTTTTATCATTGCTGCTCCATTTCCCATGGGGCATTTAGAGTATTGCATCAGGGTGTGTACTAGATAGTACTTTCTGTCTTGTAAAAGATACTCCTAATAACTAATAACAAGGACTTTTATCTGTTAATGTCAACAAGGTTTTCTTCTGGCCCAAGGAAAACACTTTGCCTGGGCTGCTGTTGAAAGGCTTAGATTGTCAATCAGTCTTGAGGTATCCCGTTTTTCTAGATGATGAGGACTGGTTTTGAAGTTGCACGACAGCAGTTTCATTTGGGTACTCTGTAGCAAAGCAATTCACAAGTGGTTTCTAGATATTTTGAAAAGTACGACTGTTTTTTAATTTCTCGCACAGACATAAGGATTCTTACCAAGTCTAGTGGATGCCTCTTCTGCTGTGCTAGAAAGGTGGTGTCAGACTCAACTACATCCCATTCTCCTGAATAAAGAATACTGTTCTTACTCAGGGAACCAGAGGTTTTGTTCAAATACCACTACTTAGAATATTGGTTATGGGAAATACTGTCAAAATTTAATTGTACTTTGAGATGAAAACAAAGGGATTGATTTATTCAGCCTTGAAACATACTTTTCTGCTATTAAAGGAGATATTTTTTTTTTTTATCTTTAGGAGTTGGTTTTTCAAATACATTCTCATCTCATTCAGAGATGTTTGATTTGTTGATGGCAAGCCATGGGGTGCTTTGGAATCAGTTTCTGTGACCTGCAGGCCACTGTTGTCAGCACCATGCGCAATACCTGCAAGAAACAAGTTTTCTTCAGGAAATAAACTACTGTGGAAAAATCTCTATTTAAGAAGAAAGTTTGTTCAGTTTCAAGGACAAACAGCATAACCTTTCTTTGAAGGGCAAGAATGCATGCTCTTTTATCTTCTTTTTTTTTTTCCTTGTCCCTCGCTTTCCTCTTTTCCTTCTTTTTTTTGTCTGTTGGCGCTTTTTTTTTTTTTGTGTGCATCCTTTCCCATGAAGTGAAAATGAAATGTGCAGAAGTATTACCTTTGCTGGTTGTTTTTGCAGCCTTTTACCACTCTAGATCTTAAGAACCAGCTGAGAAATCAAGCTTCCTAGTGGTGAAGACCACCCATGCTGACGCTTTGAATCATAAGAAAATGCAGCTGTCTGACATTTGAGCCAAATTGTCAGATTCCAGAATTGAGAACATCTGTCTTAAGAAGCATCCTGTTTCATTTCCAGCACAGAATACCTTCATCGTGTAGAATATGATCAAGTTCATGAAGGGTATCCCCTTCTGCCTGCTGTTTTCCCTCTTTTTCAGGCCCTTCTGCAGTAGACATCTTTTTTTTGCTAGAGCAGAAGTGCTTCACTAATAGAAGATGTTTCTGTGAAATTACTCCCTTATTTTGAAGGAGGGAGAAAAGTTTGGCAGCAACCCAGCCCCTTCTCAGGAAGGGCTACAGCTGTCTTTAAAATAGTCTGCAAACTGAAGTTCAGATAGGTAATGCTCCATATAACAACTGCGTCCAAAAGGAATGCATGTATGGGATATACTGGGTACTTGTGCCAAAATACAGTTAGTGTTTGAACTTTCAGACTGCTAACTGTTTGGAAGATACCTGCTCAGTAATACCAAGGCAGTTCTGATTCCTGAATATTACAAATCTTTTTCCTGCAACCGAAGGTTTTATGTGCTGCTTCAGAATTGGGTGTCTCAAAGGAGGTGTGTGTTTGTGCAAGCCTATGTATGTGTATGTGGGGAATAAGAAGCACCCACGCTTTCAGCTCTTTGTTTTTTCTAGTACAAGTACTGATACTAGATGGCTTTTGAATATAGAATGATCCTTCTATGTCATCCTTCTCTTACAGTTTAATTCAAGAGCTTTCTGAGACAGATGAATCTGAGTAGGTGAGATTCTTGTGAAATTTCTTTTTTTTTTTTTTTTATACTTATCTGCTGTAATTACTGAGAAGTAAATACTCAGAATTTTCTTAAGAGAAGCCTAGTTGGGTCATCTACTGGAAGCTGAAGAACTGTTAACTAATTTTTCTCCTCTAGCCCTTTGTGGAAGGAAGGTTATGAAAGAAATTAGCTAGTGCTCTCACATGGAAAAGTCTCCAGCTCTGTCATGTGGGTCTCAGATTTGTAGCATCCACCGAATTCTGTTTGAAGAACAAGGTGCAGTTTCAGACACTGAAATTTCAGAAGCTGGCAGATTTGACACTGAGGCGAGGTTGGACTATTTTCTGAGGCGGCAGCATCATCATCTCTTAAAGATAGCAGTTACTGGTTTAGACTAGGTTGCAGTGGACTGTTGCCGTTGCTTGAAGGAGAAGAAAAAGTCTCATTAAAGTAACTGAATAATTAAAATTGTTCTGGATGCAGTGCAGAACTGTGAATAAGCTACCTTTTACTCTTTAAAAACCAACAACAAAAAACCCAAGCAACGTACAACTGCTTAGCTTCTGGTATGTATGATTATTAGGCATTCCATAAGGAAACAGTTAAAGTGGTTTTCTAAAGTGTCAGTCTCCCACTGTGTGGTTAATTCCCAGAAGTGATCCATTTGATGCACAATGATAGGCCATTTTAGTGATTTAAACGTCACTCTGAACATACTTGTGCCAAGTAATGTGTTCTTCTATCTTTTCACTCTTCTCGCTGTTTTGTTTCCTTTTCATTTCTGGTGGTGTTCAAGGCAAGAAAACATACTCCTTGCCTGTGTCTCAGTAGCGTTAAATATGTATGAATTTTCTAACAGTTATATCTTTTTATAAAAGCACATACTAGAGCACATCTTTCTAACGTATTTCTGGGATTTGCCTGAAGATTCTTCTGCACTAATGCTTAACTAAATTTTCTTAATTTAAGACTGTTGCATCTGTACAGGTCAGTAGCATGTTTTGACTGGGCAGCTTTATGGATGTCCCCTGAAACTTTATATCACAGTAGCAGTATTAAAACTTTCCCTGTTGTTTGTTTGCCTTTGAGAACAGTGCAGGTAATACTAAACAGGTTCTCAGGAATTCAAAAGATAGGGGCTCAAACCTGTGCCAAGTGTTAAACATATGGATTGCTTCTGAAACTGCCTACAGTAGCTTTTAATCTGTGCAGTGGCAGTGCTAGTAACTTCTTACTGATTTATAATGGCAGAAACTGAAAAAAATACTTCAACATAGTGACTGTGACTGATAAATTAACAAGCTGAATCCTTTAACAGGAAAAGGTTATTGATACAGCTTGAGTCTGACAACTTTATAGTACATTACAATATTTCTCTATGATTGGTATTGATAGTTTAGTTCCTTTTCTTGCAGTTGTTTCATTGAAGAAGGAGATACAGTATTGGTGTTTTGAAGGTTGTATTTGAAACACAAGTCTATTATAAAATACTTTGCCCAACTGCTTTAATAATAGGTTATACTATCAGTGTAGTAATTTAACTTCCACAGAAATGAACCCGAGAGTCTGAACCTCTTATTTGAAGGGTTTGCATCCCTGCTTTCCTGCTAGTGGGCTGCTGACTTCATCTTCCATTATGTTTTTCACCTCACCTTTATTATATATGTTTCTTAAAAGCCTTTTTGTATTGCTTTTTGCTTTACTTTTATTCCTTTGTCATTCCATTCAACTTACCTCCTCCATGGAGTATAGGAAAAAAAAAAAAAAAAATCTTACTAGGGTTTAGGCTACTGTAGCCCTAACATCCCATTTTGGACCCCCGTATTAATTTCTTATCTCTGATAGCCCTCTTTTGCTCTTTGTCTGAAGAAAAATTTCTGTGGCAGGAGTTGCTTGGTACATGGCATAGCATGCAGTACAGATTTCCTTTTAATGACAGGCCCACAGGTGCTACAAGTGATGATAAAACAGTTGGCTAAATTGATAATAAAACAATTCTAGCCATCAGCCATTTACCTGGAAAACAGTAACTTTCCCTTAGGCTGTCCCTTACAAAAGAGGATACAAAATATTTCTCGGTATAATCAGATAAGTAAAAAACTCATGTTCACAGGAAAAATTAATTCAGAATTGGGGTTCAAGTGAATTGTGTTCCTGTTGATTACAGTTTAAAAATAAATTAAGATGTGTATGCGTGATATTTATTCCCGTCTCAGTTTGTATTTCTCAGATACTCATTTTAAGGCATTTACTTCAAGTTTACTTGGGAAACTACCCTTTCCAATGGAAATAAACTGCACAGGAATGGAAATAAAGACCATTCTGGCCTTTGTGCAGTCTTTGCTTCAAGTAGTACAGAGAGTGGAAGATACTTTCTTAACTCTCCAGATTATTACACTGGACAGGAATCTGTACTCGTTTGTGAGCAATTTTAATCTTTAACATATAAGGTATAGAAGAGAAAATGAGCACTTCACTTGTCTGTGCTAAGAGTAGAGCCCATTTCCCCCTTTTACTTTCATGCTTCTTAGGTCATTGTTCTTTTGTAATAAAATTAAAGTTGTAGGTAGTGACCTGTGAAAAGGTTTGAGGTTTGAATTTTGGTTATTTAAGATGCTTCTAAAACCAGTGGGCCCAGTTCTGGAATTGGCTCCATCATTGTTATAACAAAACCTGAGATTTGTTAATGACTTCTGCTATGCTTTTGTAATACCTTAAGCTTTTTTAGATCCATGGCAAGGCTATAAGTGAAACTTTGCCTAGAAGAATACCATTTGAAATTAACTCATGGTCAGTATCAGATACCTCAGCTTGATTTTTAGAAATTGTAAAGTGATCTTCGTGAAGAATGCTACAGCATTCAGAAATAGTAAACTAATACTGCCTTTAAGATGGCAGTGATGACTCTGGAATACAGATAATAGATGGTAGTAAGTCCAAGAGACAGATTTTGCTGCTAAACTTGCAGTTAATATGGACACAGAAATTAAGAGTTCATATTTCCAGATTATTTGTTACCTGAAGCAGCACATGAACCTGGGATTATTTTCCAAAATTACTAGCGAGAGATTGAAGCACAAGCATAAAAAGGGAGGAAAAAGATTCTGCATAGTTACAGGAAACAAAAATACTGTCATTTTCATCAAGAAATTCTGCAATAACCTAACTACCTGATTTGCATTATTTTTGTTGGTGTTGCTTTCACTGAATACTTGTTTCCACATGTATTGTTCAAAGTAGTTTTCAGAATGACAATTCCACTGTGTTTTCCTGGACTGTAGAAGCCAAAACCACTGCAGAGTTCTGAATTTGGGAGAACTTGGCATCTTTTTAAACATGGTATGGTTTGGTATTCTCCATCACCTCGAGATCAGAGGATTTGATTTTGCTGTTGCTGTAAGCTGGTTGAAGACCCTCCGGCTAGGAAGAGAGGCTTTCTTACTACTACGCTGCCCCAGGTCTATCCACTGCCACCTCCACCTGATGACAGAACTAGTAATTTGGCATCTGTACACTGAGGTGGAGCAGGGAGTAAATTACTTGTAACCCTGGATACAGCTACTAGTCCTGACCCAAAGGAGGGACCAGGCACATGTGACTCTGAGATGGTGGCGCCATTCTTTTTGGTGGAAGCACAGTCTTTGTCTTAACTATGAAGCCGTACTCAGAGTGTGCAGTAGTGGGAGTTTGGTTATGATGGGGTGTGTTTATCGAAGAAGAGAATGGGGTCTTTCCCCCTTTACACACAGTTCACATGCAGTCTAGCAAAGATGGCTAGTCTCAAAGGAATTTGAGTTAACTAACAGCCAGATAAGATTAACTTTGGGGGACATCAACCTTGATGTTGCAGTGAAAAGCAGCAAGGAAATAACATGCTGTTGCTCATATATACAGCAAGCCTGCTGCCTGAAGCAGATGTTAATTTCTGAATTTAAACTCATTTTAGAGAAGAGAATCTTCAAAGATTTTTCTGAGGTTGTTGGTTTCTTTTAGTAAATAGGTGTTTGAGGCCAGAGAACAGCTTAATGCATTTGTTTGCCTTGGTCCATTTACTTGTGACTTCTTTACATTCCTTTATCACTTTGTAGTTATTTGAAGTCTAGAAACTTTATATTGTATTTGATGAGGTTTTTTTACCAGAAACCATTTTTTATGAGATTTGCCCAGAGCTTTCCAAACAGAATATGTGTGGTTTTGTTTTATATACTTTTGAGACATTTACACTGGCTGTGTATGACTTGGGCGTGTCACCTTCTTTGCTGTTTTTGAAACAAAATGTTTGGCATTTCTTCCCTGTTGTGCTGATTTAGGTTAAATAAAGTAGTATCCTTCAAATTGTATACTTTGATCTCCTAGAACAAGGTTTGTTCTGTTCTCTTCCTCTCCCAAAGTATATCTTGAAATGAATGCATGCTTTGTCAAATCCTGCTTTTTTAAATTTTGCTGTCTCTCCGCAGTATTTCTTTCATCTTACTCTTGCAAACAGCTTTTTTTAAAATGTAGGATAATCTTACTTTTAACCATTTGAGGTTTAGGTGGTTGGTTTTTTTTTTTACCGTCTGTAGGTTTTACCTGATCAGTCAGTGTAGCTATTATCCTGCTATGCTTACAGTCAGATGTTATTTTTTAAGTCCCTTCTGTGTTTTGGGTATATATACATAGATCTTATTTCTTTAGTATTGCTCTTTTTTCTGTAAGAGGCTGGTTACTTGCTGGATATGGCAGGCACGTTTAGAATGTAGCTACAAAACAGGTTAGGCATTTCATAAAATGCTTAGAAATATGTGGCATTTGTAAGCCATGGACCTGGTGTTGGAATAGTTCACTGTCGTGAAATGCACGGATGCTAACATTTGTATGTATCATAAATATCAAACTTGTGTAGTGTGAGTTTAAAATTGTCTGGGTGAATTTTGAGTTTCAAGCCTTGGAATGAATAACAATATTATTGACAAGTTCTGTTTTCAGAAAGTATTAGCCTTCAATCAATGTATAGATTTTTATGTAAAAAGTTGCAGCCCATATTCTAATCAAACAATACCTTCTTAACACAAAAATTAAATCTTTAATAGTACATATCAGCCTGCCAGAAAACCACAGAAGTCTCTTCTGCATCTTCGTTGTTGTGGGAAGTTCATGCAGTCTTTTCCAAAGCATCTTTCTTCAGTTGGCTCAGTTTGGACACTTGAAAACTAATAGTAAAGATAAACAAAAATTCCCAAATACAGCTTAAAAAGGATACTAATTAAATGTACTTGATTACTTTCTGCCATAAGCTGCCAAAGATTACATTTGTTTCCCTGCCGTATCACAAGTTAAAATGCATGATCAAAGGTGAAAGCTGAAGTAAACTTATATAAGGATATAAGGATAAACTTATATAAGGATACATCCAATTTTTTCCAAATTAATTTTATTATAGTTCTAATTTTGCTCAAGTATTTTTTTACAGTGTGTTAATTTATGTAAACATGACGGTAAAGCATAATTTGCATTGATATTTTTTCATATGCAGGTTTCTACAATCCAAGAACTTGTTACTGGTTATGAAGCCTCTTTGAAAACTTGTGACCTTTTTAGTACATGTGGTAAGTGTCTAAGGTCTTATATTAATTACATTGTAATTACTAATACTGTTCGTGGCAGTTACCAAGAACTGTTGAAGTACTGATACTTGTTGCAAGAAAATAGCTGTAATACCTTGTAGTATATAATATATAATAATTGTAATAAGAAAATGAATGAATGAATGCATTACAGAAAATATTTCCTGAATTTTCCAAGCTTTGTTTTTTCTGTTTGTTTTTCAAATGCAGTCTTCAACTTCAGTGGTTATTTTAACTTTTTCCATTTTGTTGCAGAAAACGGAGAGAAAGAGCCCCCAACAACACTGCTTTGGGTTCGTTATTTCCTGGCACAGCACTTTGACAAACTTGGCCAGTGTTCTTTGGCCTTGGATTACATTAATGCTGCAATTGCAAGCACTCCAACATTAATAGAACTATTCTATTTAAAAGCAAAAATTTACAAGGTAAAAAGTTAGTTTGGACGTGTGGCATACCTAGTTTATAAAAAAACCCAACTTGTCAAACTGGCATAAATTTGTGGATAGTATTTCAGTTAGCAATGGTTATGGGCATGGTTTTCATGCGGATTTCTTTTGGGGTGCTATTCTGTCAGGAAGAAAATGAAAACCCTTTTGTTTAGGTTTTGCAAAGCAAGTCACAACTTACAGCAAATTGTCATTCTGAAAAAATCTGTGGGCAGGGGAGAAGGAACAATAATACTGCCTTTTGTTACTTCTGAGGGAGAAATACCAGTAACTATAGATTTTTCAGATTTTATACTGAAAGCTATTTAATTTCTTCCTAACAGCATGTAGGTAACCTCAAGGAAGCTGCCAAATGGATGGATGAAGCACAGTCTTTGGATACTGCAGATAGATTTATCAATTCTAAGTGTGCTAAGTACATGCTGCGAGCAAATATGGTGAAGGATGCAGAGGAGATGTGCTCTAAATTCACGAGGGTAAGTATACTGCTTTAACGAAGAGAGATTTTGTTTGCCGCTGGCATTTTTTTTCACTCGTAACTTCTGAGCAAAACAAGAATTATCTTTTATTAATGTCCATTTTTAAGATAGTGCTCTTACACTTAATGGTAAATAACTATAGAATCACAGAACGGTTTGGATTGGAAGTGACCTTTTAAAGATGATCTAGTTCAACGCCCTGCCTTGGGTAGGGATGTCTTTTCAATAAATTAGGTTGCTCTCAGCCCCATTCAACCTGATTTTGAACACTTGCAATAATGGGGCATCCACACATTCTCTGGGCAACCTGTGCCAGCATCTGACCATCCTCACAGTGAAGAATTTCTTCCTTATATCCAATCTAAACCTACTTGTCTAAAACTCTTACACCTTGTTCTGTCCCTACAGGCCCTGGTGAAAAGTCTCTCTCCATCTTTCTTGCAAGCCCCTTTTATAGATTGAAAGGTTTCATTAAGGTTTCCTGGACCCCTCTGTTATCCAGGCTGAATAACCCCAACTCTCTCAGCCTGTCTTCACAGGAGAGGTGCTCCAGTGCTCTGCTTTTTCATGGCCCTCCTCTGGACCTTCTGTAATGAGTCCATGTCACTTTTGTGCTGGAGGCTCCAGAGCTGGATGCAGTACTCCAGCTGTATAGACCCAGTAAATACTGGAAAAATTGGTTGTTCAAAGGTAGCTGTCCAGAAGTATTTTTTTATTGCCATGTTTCTAAATATCTCTGGAAATGCATCCGATGAACACCTTGTTTGCAAAACTTGCTGCTTCCCAGTAATACCATCTGAGCTAACTGCGCAGGAATGTTCACTGTATTCGTTGTGATTTAGCATTAGCAAAAACTAATTTGGACTTGAATATTTCATTCCTTTAAGCTAGTACTACAGACAAAATTGTTAAAGCAAATCCTATCCTTAAAAGATGGGATAAGCACTTAAAACTGTATATTTTTGACATTAAACAAAATCTAGATTCATAAAGACCAGATTTCCATATTGATTTATGTAATTAAATATGAAGACAGCTACTTGGTGGGATTTCATGAAGCACATAAATAAATTGAGCTCCTTAATATTTTCTAATTTTAGGTGTGAAAAGAACTGAAAGTGAATCTGACCTTCCTAGATATTTCTAGGAATGATTGAAAATTTGATAACTAAAGCTTGTCGTGTATGCTTGCCAGAAGTGTTAGAGCAAGAAATACAGAACTCTAGCGTAGATATCTGTGGTAAGATAGGATAAATCTGGTCCTAAATAACTAAATGTTGTGAGTTGAACTGGGTTTTCTTTCTAGTTATAAAGACTGTTCTGAAAAGATGGTGGCTAGCATTCATGATATGTGGAATGTGTTTATTCTTAATCTGGAGCACTGAAAATTCGAAGAATAAATCCTAGGATTTTTTCTTGCAAAACTATGAAGTTATAACTACATTTATTTAGATTAACAAATTCTAAGAAACTTATCCATACTACATGATAAAGCAGTAAATTGGTGAATTTTTAGACTAGTAGATGCCACTTAACTGACAGGAAAAACAATGGAAATTATTTGCTGAATGTCAAGGTTTGTAAAAATAGTGTTGTTTTCTGCCTCCAATTTGTGAAAGTAAGATTGTTTATATGAGCATGAGTTAATCTTAAAAATCTGTTGAGACACTAATCTTGTTCAGATAATTCTTTTTTTTAAACAATTTAAATCTATTCTTTTCTATCTTGGGGAACATAGGGTATCACAAGTATTACTCCTAGTTGCTGGGTGGTTATATTCGTTTTCTATTGTGTTCCAAGTAGTTGAAGCGTTGATTGTTTCCTACTAACGGCCTGAAACTAGCCATAGTTGAAAGAAGCAGCTGGTAAAGTATAATGTCAAAAAGCGATAGTAATATTTGTTTCAGGAAGGAACTTCTGCTATGGAAAACCTAAATGAGATGCAGTGTATGTGGTTCCAGACCGAATGTGCTGCAGCTTATCAAAGGCTAGGGAAGTATGGTGATGCCTTGAAAAAATGCCATGAAGTAGAAAGGGTAAGTAGGTGCAAACGCTGTCAGTTTGTTTCCCTGTATTTCTCATATGGTAATGAAGACACTTGCTGATGTAATCAGCATGATTTTCTTTGGGTATAAAGTTTATAGTACAATGACTTTTAAAAACAGGTTAATATTTGATGTATTGTAATAAGTAAGATGTTCTGCCTGGCTATTACGTGAAAACTGGTTATTTGAAGTGGAGAGGATTCAATGTACAATGCCATGTCTCCAAACTATACACTATTTGTACATTAACTTTGTGTGGTCTTCTGCCAATTGTTTGTTTGGTTTTTTTTAATCGGAACAATTACATTTCAGTTGGCTTTTTAAGAGTGCCTAAGTCTTTGAACAATCACATTGTAGTTTTTGTTTACAAAATTCCATTTTTCTGGGTCTTTTTCATCCCCCTACTGACAGGTTCTCTTGGACAGTCAGTATTATAGGGATATTTCTATGCCTGTTAAAATTGCCTGTAGATACATCACTTGTAACTTTTTTTGATTAGGTGGAGATTAATAAATTAAGCAAGGGAAGTGCATAAGAGTTGTATGTTTTTTCTTTTGAAGCATTTTTTTGAGATAACGGATGACCAATTTGACTTCCACACATACTGCATGAGAAAGATGACTCTTCGTGCCTATGTAGACCTTTTGAGATTAGAAGATGTGCTCAGGAAACATGCCTTCTACTTCAAGGCTGCTCGATCAGCAATTGAAATCTACTTGAAGCTCCATGATAATCCTCTTACCAATGAAAGCAAAGAACAAGAAGTGAATTCAGGTATCTAGACCATAATGGAGGCTCACATGTGTATGACACATGTAAAAAGCTTATTAAGCTAAGCTACGTGCTATAGGATGAATGAGTTGTAACATACACAAGTTTTTCCTCTTTTCTGTCATGATTTGATTGCAGAAAAGAGATCATAGATAACATCCTACAGCTTTCTTCCTCTCTGTTCTCCTCTCATCATATTGTTAAACTAGTACACAAATGAACCTAGCTATAGTTGGAGTACTTGGGGAGGAGTGGCATTTCAGAATATTAAGAGGAAAAATCAAATTCAGTTCAGCCATGTATTCATTTAAACAAAAGATAAATTTAATTAACAGATTAATTATGAAACAATGGATAGATTTTGGGGGAAATCAGTCTGAATTGTAAGAATTTAATCTTGATCTAGTGTATTTAACTTATTGCATAGTAATACTAGTTAACACTGCATTATATTTTATCATTTTTCATGTAACTTCAGGACCAAAGAATACATGGATAAGTGTATTAGCAAAATTGATACATTTAGGAAATTATTTTAAACTAGTGTTAAATGGGAAGTGGATTTTCGTAGGAAACCAGTGGGGTGTGGTTTGGAAAACTGAGGCTACAATGACAAACGAGTTCTGAGGTTTTTTTCTGTAAGATAAATAGTTGCTTCTCCTTTAGTGGAATCGCAGCATTGCAGAGGCTCGACTAACGGGGCAGGGGCTAAATTAATGACTAGCTCTTTGCAAAGGGAAGAATTTTTGACAATGGGAGTAAAAGTTAAATTAAACTGAAAATGCTACTTAATGTTGTCAATACAATCTTACCTTTCATTCAGAGGTGATGTTGTGGTTTAACCCCAGCTGGTAATTAAGTACCATGCAGCTGCTCCCTTGCCTCCCCCCTCACCCGGGGGGTGGGGAGGAGCATTGGAAAGGAATGTAAAACTCGAGGGTTGAGATAAGAAGAATTTAATAATTGAAATAAAAATGAAAGAACAATAATAATAACAGTAACGGTTATAACAAAAAGGAGGGAGAAGGGGAAAGGAATGAAATCCAAAGGGAGGGGAAAAAAGAAAACTAGTGACACACAATACAGCTGCTCACTGCCCACTGACCGATGCCCAGCCAGTCCCTGAGCACTGAGTGGCAGCCCTGGCCAACCTCCCCACCGCCCCAGTTTATATACCAAGCATGAAGTCCCATGGTATGGAATACCTCTGGCTAGTTTGGGTCAGCTGACCTGGCTGTGTCCCTTCCCAGTTTCTTGTGCCCCTCCAGCCCTCCTGCCTGAGAAACTAAAAAACCCCTGACCACATTGTTCCCACACCAAATTCAAGCCACAGCACTGCACTAGCCACCAAGAAGAAAATTAACTCCATCTCAGCTGAAACCAGGACAGGTAAATAATACGTTTTTCCCTATCTGCCTGTGTATAATGAAGTACATATAAACAGAGGCCCATTTCACAGCACAGGTCAACTTGCATCTTTTTTTATCTTGAATTTTAATTTGTT
Organism: Falco rusticolus; assembly: GCF_015220075.1. Lineage (NCBI taxonomy): Eukaryota > Metazoa > Chordata > Aves > Falconiformes > Falconidae > Falco > Falco rusticolus. Next base: position 33,858,342 of record NC_051188.1, on the reverse strand, counting down.
TCTGTATATAATGTAAGATCTGTGTGTGACAGAGGGTCTTGGTAGCAATATGTCATAGAAACTGAGGTGGTGAAGAGAAGAACGTAAGAATTGATGTTCGTTTATTTGCCTGCTGTACATAGGGATTCAGTAGGGTCATCCACAGGGGAAGGCAGCACTGTACGAATGTGGTAAAAAGAATGCTTGCTTCTACTTGCTTCCCTGTCTCAGAATGGTGGGTGGCCCCAGCACAGAGGTCATGGTGCCATAGCCACAAAAAAGATGTGTTAGTCCCTCAGTAGCCCACACTTCTTTTCCTTGCCATGTTATCAGCACAAATCCTGGTTTCAGTGAAACACCACAGTAAACAGTGGAAATTACAGTATTACTCTGGCTAAACTTGTCAGGTCAGTGGGACACCAGGGAAGGAAAAAAAGGCGTGAATGGAAAGGCTGAAGGCTCCTTACTTCTGTGTAATCCTGTAGGAAACCGTGTTTTCTGTGTTCTGCTTTTCACGCAACTGTTTAACCTTTGTGCTTTTTTTAAATGCCAGTCCAGTCTAAAAATACAAACACAGCAAGCAGCCTTAAGATTCATATAATGATCCTGCTAATACATTCCAGAATATTTTACCGCTCCTCACCCCAAACAGTATCAGTTTTTGCTTGCATCCATATAGATATTCCATGGCTCTTGCAGAAGGTCAGTGCAGTGATCATGGCTGTATATTACTCAGACACTTCAATGAAATATAACAAGCTTGTTTTAAGATGGAGTGTAAATCCATCTGGATGTTACTAGTTAGCATTAGAAGGAAGCTGAGCTACAGTCAATACAGGAGCTTAGTATTGCCCTTGAAAACCATTGTTCATTTTTTAAGGTAAAACATGTCATAGATGCAGCAACTTTATGTAGTTAACTTTTAAGATAGCTGAGGTTTCTCTGACAACTATGTAAGAGAAAATAGGCAAGATCAAGTGTTGTGCTATGCTGTAAATAGTAATCTAGTAGTAATGTTGGACTATTTAGTAATGATAGTTTGTCAAGGCTGATACTTATGGAAATAGCTGTAAAATATGCCATTTTGATGTGGGGCAGGAAGGTAGTGGCATGTCTGAGTGTTGTTTGAGAGAGACGAGTTTTTTAATTAAATACTCTGTTAATATGAATTATCTGTTTGTTACCTTTAATCTGTAGAAAATCTCTCAGCCAAAGAACTGAAGAAAATGCTTAGTAAGCAAAGAAGAGCACAGAAGAAAGCAAAACTTGAAGAGGAAAGAAAACATGCAGAAAGAGAGCGACAGCAAAAAAATCAAAAGAAAAAACGAGATGAAGAGGAGGAGGAAACAAGTGGACCCAGGGAAGAGCTAGTTCCTGAAAAACTGGAAAGGGTGAGCGTGGTCTTTCCTGTTAAATTCATGTGATTATCATAAAAGGCCTATAATATGGCATTACTATCAGGTTCTTAAAGAATGCAGGGGTTTTTATAAGGTTGTTTTAGCATGAAGATATCTTTTTGTAGTTCAACTCTAGTTACACTAAAGAAAAGCAGTATTTTTACTCTGATAAATCAAAGTTCTATATTATTGGTATTGTTACTTTCTTTAAATTTTGTCCTTTCAAACGGTAGGCCATCCTTCATTAAAATAGATATTGAACAAAAAGATGGTTCTTGCCTGAAGAAATCTGGTTTTCCTACAGTGAGTAGAGGAAAAACTAACAGAAATTTAATGGCTGTTCAAAAAATTTGAAGACTTGAGTTCTTTGTGCTTAGAGAACTGTAGGCTATCTCCTTTATCACAGTAACTTCAGAAATTTAAGCTTGATGTCTAAGGTGGTCATATTTAACTGTTTCCTAAATGCTAAGTTACATCACCATGTACATTACATAAGCAGTGCCAGAGTTAGAATGAAGTTGTCTTTGTCACCATGAAATCATGAGTAAACATTTTAAAATCTGGTGTTTAAATACAAATGTTGTGGCTCAGTTTAGTTCAGAAAGCTATCTACAGTCCACTTTTGGCCTCTGATTATTCAAATGCTCTGAGTAGCAGAAACTACCCTTGGTGGGGGTTTTAACATTTATTTTAAGCTTTAAGTTTAACTGTGTTTTTATTAAAACAGGTAGAAAATCCATTAGAAGAAGCCATTAAGTTCCTTATACCACTTAAGAATCTTATTGGAGATGACATAGAAACACATTTATTAGCATTTGAAATATACTTTAGAAAAGGTAAAGTACTGCTTAATTTTATTTTTGCTCTACAAAATGTTAACTCTTCACTGCAGCCTGATATCTGAGTGTAGCTGAAAATGGTCTGGAATAGATATTTACTTTACTGAAGCTGGGGTTTGCATCATATCCAGGAATAATAGGGGAAATAGCATTTATGTTTAGCCACCCTTAAAACAAACAACCTAAGAGCAATATAGATTGTAGTATATACTAATAAATGCTGTAAAAAGATATTTGCAGTGTGATCTTCAATTATGTAGGGGGAAACAAAGCCAAATGGGTAGTAATATCATCTAAGCAGTGCTGCCATTGTCTGAGCAGCAGGCATTTCTATCTTATTAAGCAATCTGGATGGGGAAAAATAAATCTCTCTTCTAATTCTGTGTAGGCATTGATGTTTCTAATGTTTGTATTAGATTCACTAAAGAAAACAGTAGTTGATATAAAGAGGAAAAGTTCTGTATTCTTAATCTTGGCATGTTTTTGTTTTTTCTCCTTCCCACAGGAAAGTTTCTTTTAATGTTACAGTCTGTCAAAAGAGCTTTTGCTATCAACAGTAATAACCCATGGCTACATGAGTGCTTGATTAAATTCTCTAAAGCTGGTATGTATGTATGTATAGATATAGGAAGTTATATTGTACAAGGACATAACTATGTATTTTTGTAATGCATAAATACTTCTGAAATGCAAACTGATATAAAAAAATAAAAATAAATGGTTTATTTTCTATGGTAATACGCAAGAAAACACAGATTGTGCTATGCAGGGTACTGTACATGTACTATATTATACTCCTTCCTCTGTTAATCCACCAGGTGGACCCAATAGCTCATTTTGGCTAGATTTCACAGAGGAGTAGGTATTCCAAAGATTCTTGAAATTCTCAAGTTTTAAGAAAATACGTGGCAGATATGGGAGAAAGATTCTGACTGAAGCAAAGTATGTGTTGTGAACTTGCAGCAGAAAGTTTACATTACATAGTGCCCTTTATGAATGTCTCATCTATAAATGCATCGGTAATGCTTGTGTTTACCTGTTTTGAACTGAGATTTGTTGTTTCTTTCTGTGCCCAAATTTTAAAAATGGGAATTCTAGCAGTGATGTTTATGTGGTTTCACACTGTCTTCTACAGGTCTTTAAATGGCTTTTTTTGCTTCTCTCCTTCTTACCTTCCTCCTTCTAGTATCTGACCATAGTAACCTCCCAGAAATTGTGAGCAAGGTCCTAACTCAAGAAATGCAGAAAATCTTTGTTAATAAAAACTTGGAAAGTTTTAATGAAGAATTTCTCAAACACAATGCTACCTCCATTCAGCACCAGCTGTCAGGTTTGTGTAACTTCCTTAGTGCTCTTGAAAAGGAGATTGAGTGATTTAAATCCAGAATCTTTATCTGGAGTCCATAAATCAGATGTAAATGAGGCAGAAATTCATGTTTACATTGTGGGGTTTTTTTCCGACTGCTTTTACCAAGTTAAAAAAGCTCATCTACTTGTTTTATTAGATGCATAAGTAACTTGCTGCTTTTCTCCAAAAAGTGTGATCAAACCACCACAGTTATTTAAGTATGGAAGCATGGTTATTCCTCCTGTTGGAGCTTCTAGTTCTGAAACACTTAGAAACCAAAACATCCTATATATTAGAAGCAGTGCTTTTTCCTGTTTTCCTGTCAGCTGGAATGTCTCTGTTCCTATTCATAGCTTTGTCACATCAATAAAAAATACCATGACCATGACAAGCTTGTTATGCTACTTTTGCTTTTCTGCTTCATGGTCAACTGTGAATATGTTGAAATGTGACACTTACACTATTTGTGTAGAAGTAGCTGCTGGAATTAAGTCAAGGAAAGTTGGAATTTAAATTTATCATGTCTACTGAGTAAAGAAAATTTTGGGATAAAAATTGATGTCACCAGAGAAGCTAGTAGAGGAGAAACCAAAACACTACTTCAGCAGTTAAGAAGCAAAAATAGGTGTAGATTTATCAGGCAAAGTACTTAGAACAGTACTAATCTCACCTAGTTGGTAAAAGTTGCCTGTGGTCTGTCCAGAATTACTGGAGAAAGTTAGCTTCAGAGGATTGTTCATCTCTCTTAAAGGAAGGTTAGGTAACTTACCCCAAACTTAAGAGGCCATTAAAACATCCCTGTTTCAGGACAGCATCTTGAGAAAAATACTTGGCACAGCTTTCCTGTGAGCAGGCTCAAGAAGTCAAGTACAGATATCTCAGCAGGCAGTTGCTCCTTTCACTCTTGTCATTGTTGGGCATCTAACTGGATGTTTTCCAGGTTCTACTTTCTAGTCCTCCATTATTATGGAAAATAGTGTATATATAGTCACTTTGACATAGTAATTTTACAGGCTAAGACTCATACTTCCAAATTTGGCTTCACACTGCCTACATCTTTAGTGCCTTTGAGAAGAACCCAAGCTAGATCATTGACAGTGGCAGCACCCATGTTAGCGAGATGTCAGGGACCCTTTTGAAGCAGGCAGATCCGCATTCAGTGGAGGTGAGAGGCTTAAAAATGTGAAAGCTCCTTAGGGTCAATCAACAGACCTTAGGGTCCATTGATGACTGTCATCCAACAGTGTATCAATTTGCAGGCAGTGGGAACAAACGTAGAGATCAGGATTTTAAAGTGAAATCAGGAGTGAACTAACAATAGACGTGTCCTCGGTAGCTTTAGGTCTTCACCTATGTGTTGTCGTCTTTTTATGCGGAAACTCGTTTGAAGCAATTGACTTATCTACTGTACAGTTTGTAACTTCTGAAACTCATCTTGAATTCAGGTTTGAAAAGGTAAAGATCTGAAAGACCTAAACTGGAAATCTGAGAGTACAGATGAGTTTTTTCTTAACTTAAAATGATTGCTAGTGAGCAAGCAGAATTTTAATACCTTTTCAGTTTCTGTACTGTTGTCTCCCTGACTTTAAACAAATGTAACTAGCTTAAGTTTAATTTTTTTGACATTTAAGACTCAAACCCAAATATATTCAGTCTAGCAGTTTATTCTCTGAAACTTTCTGGATTAAAAAAAAAGCAGTAAGAACTAGGAAACTTTCTTTAATTAGGAAAACAAATTTAATAATTAGGGAAATATGTTGAGCAGGAAGAGACAATACACTCAGAATGTGGGTGTTTAACTTCGTCAGTAAAATGATTTCTTAATCTTCTTGTGCTTTGTAGTAGATTATGTGGTGAGGTGTCATGTGTCTGGGCTTTGTGTTTGGGAAAAGGAAAGTGTACAAAATGCCTACGTATTCTTTAAGGTGAGATTTTAAATTAAGGCAGCTGTGATATGAGGAGCAACACAGTGTTTTGCAGAGATGCCCAGACTGGTTTTGATAAACTGCTTGTGGCCCAGTAAGTTGCATAGTTACATTAATGCAGTGTTTTGCTTGTCACCAATGCAGTCTAGTCCAGGCAAAGCACCAAACTTGCATTACACTTTCCTTGTACCTAAGCTATTTCATTCAGCTCCAGGTTAGTAGCCCAGCCTGACCTTACTTTCTGCCATACAGACATATACTGGTCTGAATTACTTCTAGACTGTGTTCCACAGTTGTTTAGTACCTGTACTGTTCACTTACATCCAATACTTTTCAAAGGAATTCAGAGTATCTCTGAGGAAATGTCTTTTACTCACTTCTACATTTGTAGGATGGATTTCACTTAGCCTGCCGATTTGAAGGACTCTGACATCAACATACTTTTAATGTGTATTTCTTGGCTGACAGGTCTTCAGTAGAGTGAGGCGTTTCACTTTTGCAGAAGCAGATCGGTGTTACTCAGTCCTTACGCTTCTAATACATTTCAAAATAGCTTTAGTTCTGTTAGTTCTAAGTTCTAAATAAGGGAGGAAAATAGGGTTGTTTAAACCTTGTAAGAAATCCTAATTCACATTGATGTGTAAGTTTTTGGATTCTGTGTGTCTGTGTATGTGGTATTGCTACATTTAGGAACTCTGTTATGTAAATGTTGTGTTCTTTCTTGTGATAAGGTGCAAAGATGATGTATTTCCTGGACAAATCAAGACAAGAAAAAGCAATTGCTGTTGCTACTAGATTGGATAAAAACATGAGAGACAAAAATGTGAAGGTAAAAGATAGAGTATTTAAAGCTAAAAAATGTGGGCTTTTAAAGAATGTATACTTAATTGCAGGGTAATGTGTGTGCTTCATATATCATGATAAATTAATGTTATTTGGAAGAACAAGGTTTCAGATTTTTCCCTGAAGTAACTAAGATACCTGAATACCAACAGAGAACCTGTGTTTGCTCAGATTAGTATTGTTTAACAGTACATCTTTTTAGTAATAAAATAATTGTAAATCACATATATTAACTGTTACTTTTGTTTCTCTAGACATTAACAAAGGTTTTTGAGGCACTGCTTGATGGCAGTTTTGGAAGCTGCCACACTCAATGTGAAGAATATCAAGCAGCATGTCATAAACTGTTTCCTTTTACGTCTGCCTTTATGCCTGCCACAAACGAGGATGATAGCAGCATTGCATCTGTGAATCATACAGCCATTAACCATGATTTGCTGTCTAATGAAATTTGAAGTAGTGTGTGCAAGCCCGTGTGTGTGTATACCTACATGCACACATGTATACAAAACTCTGACTCGTTACATGCTGGCTGGATACAGATCAGGGTTACTTTTCCAGGTTGTATTTTAATATCTTTAACAGGTATAAAACAAAATATTTGGATAGTTAAATGAAATGGAGTATGCTATTAGTTGGTTTTTTTTTCCCTCCCAACAAAAACTGCCAATATTTATGTAAACATTATCCTAATCAGCATTTTTCATGTTTATACTTGTACAGTTTTAAGTCTTTTAATAATCCATCAGCCCTCCCTCACAAAAAATATGGATGTTAAAGACTGCTTTCACATAAGTGTCATTACATATACAGCTAAATGTGATCATATCTTGTTAATAAATTATCATTTGAGCGTTTTTAGCAGATTAAGACTGAAGTGCTGCTTGAATTGCCCTCTTCGTCTTTTACTGTCCTTTAGGCTTTTTTGGTTTTATTTTCATTTTATTTTATCTTTCTGTTCCTTCAGTTTGGTTTCTTTTGAAGCACAGTGACATTGAAAGCATTGGGGGTTTGCATGTTTTTGTCAGGTGTGTGTCTTATATGGAACCAGTGTTGATGGATATGAAGATTAGGTCTGTGTGTTAAAAAAAATAATAAAAAACCCACAAACAAAAAAACCACCTTAAGGCTTTTTGAAAACTATTCTATCTACCTTGTGTTCCATAGCTATTGTTTCCTTAAGTTTATGGTCAGTTTAACTTTTCTGAATATCCAGAAGCAATTCCCTAAGAAAACATAATGAACTTGATACTGTTGTTTGTCCTGTGTCCATCTTCCCCTTCCTTCTCTTCCTTCTGGTTCCCCCCCATCTGTTCACTTACTGACACTTAAGTTGAAAAAGCTGCTCCAACTTTGGGCAAACGCAGAAGGTACAGTAATGGGGAATACAGTTCTTCTCTACAGCATAAAAATTCACCGGTAAGTTTAATGTATTACCTCCGTTAAAAGTCTTAGTTGTCCACTTACGGCTGATACTCCAGTACTTCTCATGCCTAAATACTGTTGCTTGAGGTGCTGCAAAGCAAATAGTGAGGAGTGTGTTTTACAATTAAAAACTGTTTAAGGGAGCACAAAGAGGCTGACTACAAACCATAATGAACCTTTTTCTTACTTTGTATTCTGGTGCATTAACTATTTAATATACAACACATCAAAATGGAAGTCTGAATCTAATATAACTATTTAAAGCATAGTATTGCTGGACAAAATGGCTACATATGACAGCTTTACATTCTGTAAGAACTGCTATCAAAACATAACTATACTGTGGCTTGTACAGAAAATCTGTTTCCTGGAAACTGTAATGGAATCATTCAATCCTGGTTTGTTTTTATTTCACTGCAATGTAAATAATTTCAGTAATATTAACTAGCCCCTCAAAGGCAAATATACATTCAAGAAGAGGGGATTTTATTAAGACAAATAAACTGTTCTAATGAAAATTCTCCTTTGTGTGTCATCTGTTTAGATTCAAAATTGTTGAATGGAAAACTCACTGTAAAATACTGCCAACATATGTTATGCTGTAATAAATTATTTTGTACACACTTGCCTTTCGTTTGGAGTTTTTGCATATTTATGGACATTAAACTTCAGCCCATCACATCCATTAGGTTTTTTCCATTCAGTTGCAACATCCACTGGTTTAATGTGAACTCTGTAAGTAGTTAAGGAAAAAACCCACCCCAAAACACCATTTAGCACATTGAGTCACGTCTCTCTCTATAGTAACATGCTACCCTGAGAAATATGACAAGATGTTTTTGTCTTACGTATTGACTGCGTGCCATTTGCTGTGGAACAACTTGCTCAAAGATGTCTGAAGCAGGGAGGGAGTTGACATAATGGGATTGTTGTGCCTCAGCAATACCCTACATCCACTTCAACCTGCACATGAGGTGAAGACGTGAAGTGGTTACAGTGGTCTTCTGTCTTTTATAGTGACGATGGTTTGCTAGGGATTTAATTCAGGCCTTCAAAAGAAGGCTGCAGTACTACAGTTAAGTGCTAATCCAGTCCTCTGTATCTTTTTAGCTTGACGCTTTAGATTGGCATTGAGCAAAAATACCTGGGGTGTCAGCAGCAGTTTATTCCTTAAGAAAGCAGATGAATAGTTTTGATTTCTAGACTAATAAATTAGGAATTCTTTTGCAAACGCTAAAAACACAAAAAGTGAGTCTTCAGTCACCCAGTGTGTGGTGTGGTTTTCTCTTAGAACTGCTGGAGGCTTTCTCTTACTGCTGCTGAGTTTTTTCTTCAGGGCTGTCATCGCAGGTGTGAACTGCTTGCGATAGTATGTTCTTGGCAATCCTGTAGGCTAGACCATTGCAAAGAGCAGGTAGGGTAGTATGGGAAGGATAACAAGTAATAGAGAAGAACAGGTGTCAAGGAAAGGTGTTTTTCTTTAAACTGTTCTGAAAAGACTCAGTGTCTTTTCAATAACTTGAATTAGAAAAGGCATCAAACTTAACGGATTTGTTAAATTGTCCCAAAGGAAACGTGCTGTAATACATAAATGTTAAGTGTCATAGAATCAATGTGTCATATTTCAATGTTTAAATTTTATCAGCTGACCTAGCTCTACTCTTCCTTTCATACTGTCTTTTTCATTCTTGTTTTCTTCATCACTGTTTTGCTTTTTTTTCCCCTCTGCAACTTGTCATCTCAAAAATAGAGTCCACTTTGGCAGTCAGTTATAGTCATTCTTGCTCCACTCTCCCTTATCCTTTTTCTTTCTCTAGTAAATGTGATGTCCCAGGAGGTGACTTCTCTTTTTCTTACCAGTCCATTGACATCAGGCTTAACTGCTTGGCTGCTTCAAGAATTTGTGGATCGAGTCAACTGGTGGGGGTGACTGTGAAGTTGAAGAACCTCACATCTTTGCCCCAACACAATCACACCCTACACCTCATCTTAGGTCTGAAATCTGAGACTGGCTACCCTCTCTCAAATGAGGCTAGCGGAAAATATGCTAGGCTGAGACTAGGATATTTCCTGTTTTCAGCATCACCTGTTCCATTGACCCACAGGGAGGTAGGAGTGACCCGTTTATGCTGCAGATCTCCTTCCTTCTGGAGCTCTGGCCTGGCCTCAATGCATAAAGAGCAAGGCAGCAAGGACGTTGCTTTAAGATTCTCTGTGGCCACCCACATGCAGACCCATGTCAATGAAGCTATTGATACATAGCGTATTGCAGCTGGAGACAAATCTTTGTGGTAAGGACTGTTAAGCTTTGTCTGATGGTAGCAGTGGTTCTGCTTAGAAAATTGAGTAGTGTAGGAAGTGAAGCCGTGATACCCTACAACTAGAGCTGTAGCTAAATCTTTGAAACTCATTCCTGATTCAAACCTGAAAAAATCTAGAACTGCTAAAGATCAAAAAAAATTTCCAGGTCTTGTAACATGCTTGAGTATTTTTATCCTGGGGGATGGGGTGGGTAGCAAAAAGAAGCCTTTGACTAATAAAGGAAATCATATTGTTTTCCTCTGGCAGATAAACAAACACATTCAACAATATATCACTACAGTTTTTTATCAGTTGTTTTTATCAATACTGTGTTCAAATGCTTCCCAATTTTGTGATGCATTGTCACAATCTCCTTCCAATTTAATCTTTGCCGGTGGGCGTGGTGTGATGTGTGCCCCAACCACCTGCAGTTACCTTAACATGGGATTTGTTGTCCAGGCAGAAGGAAAACGTGCGAATGCAGCAACAGCCTAGCAAAATGCTGCCTGCAGGATGCGGGACCTTGCTTATCGCTGCATACCCGGCAGTATTAGATAGTTGAGGGCATGGTTTAGTGAAGAGCTAATTCAGCTCGCTGAACTGACTGAAAGGTTTCAATGTATTTTTGACTTGTCTAATATCTGGTGGTTAATGAAATTAATTCATCAGGTGATCACCAGAAGCAGTGGCAGAAGGAGCAATCTGAGACGGGCCAGCTCATCTTCAATGGCAGCGCAAGCATGTAGCTGGGTGGCATACGTGCGTCCTCTTGGGCTTCAGTGCCGGCGGACTGAACCACGAGCCATTGTGGCTCTCAGTTTGGCCGTGCTGACTAGCTGGGTATCAAAAATGCTGCATCCCCTTTGGTGCGGGAAGCTGCCTATATGGCTGGGCATTTCTGTCCAGATCTGTTGGGGCTGTGCCCTTCCTTGAAGCCTGTGGCACTCTTTCAGGAGCTGGAAGTGATGGCAGTAGCAGCAGTGCTTTGTAAGTGTGTAACTGACTCCCCTAGAGAGAGAGAGGCAGCAAAGGTACGGGCACAATTCTGACTTGAACTTGGGTTAGGTGCATTTGCTGCTGTCCACAACAGGTGTTCTGCGGCCTTTGCACTCATGTAGCACCTATATGCTTACGTTAAGTATTCTGCTATGTTGTGTGTATATATAGATTAGCTAGGCTTCATTTGCTTATCACCAGTCTTAGCAAAACCTTAAAAATGCCTTACATAGTCAAGATGTGAAATTGTTGATGCATTGATTGCAATTGCTGTAAATTACTGTAAGTTTAACTACCTGTCTTGTTTTGTGGATCTTTGAAAGCTTTTTGTTTTGATCTGTTTTATTGTGGATTTCTTTTATAAATCCCTTTTGCTTATCTCTGCACAAACCAAATAATTGTGTTAACAAGGTAAACACCACGAGAACTCCCTGACGCAGCACCCAGCCTCACGCAGGTCCCTGCAGTAGTGCTGGCCATCTCACCGAGTACCCACCTTTCCCTCTCTCCTTCCCACCAGCGGGCAGGCAGGCAGGCAAACTCTGAGGCTGACACACATGATAGGGAATAAGCCTGTTCCAAAAGCCCAGGCAGGCCCTAATGGAACATCCTGTACCTGAGGTTCACACAGATAACAAAAGTTTAGTCCAGAGTTAACAGTTACGGTGGAAGGGGCGGTTTCTTGCATCTCTTCAGCTCGACCATCCCCAGACTTCCCAAATAATGAATGCCTGAGCTAGGAAGAGGCCAGGCTTTAACCGTCACACAAACTCTAAGCATAAGCATGTTTTCATATGGGAATGCACTTGGCATTTACTGTTTCCACAGCAACATTTTGTGTACTTTTGGCATTTGTTTTTTCACATCTGAACCACAGGCGTTAATGAAAAGTGGCCAGGTAATGGGTTTTCCACTAGAGGGAAGCCTTGCATCCAGAATATTTTCATGGGAACAGAAGGCTCCAGTCTTGCTTATTTTCAGGTGTTTCCTGGTTTTGTAGTAAGAGCACTGGAAAATGCCTCTCCTTTCTTTTGGGCAGTGGAGAGAGGCCATTGTTTTTTTGTGTTGTGCTTAAGTGGTGGAATTAGACTTGTATTTGTATAACCAGCTGTCTGTAGACATTGATTTGGGGTTCTGAAGTTGAGAGCACAGTTGTTTGGTCTTATTTCATACCAGCTGAGAGCAGAGACACTGTGAAAGCATATTTGAGCCCACAGATGATGAGATTGGCCTTTGGGGAGATACTGTGTTAGTATGCAGAAAGCATCAGTCAACCCAGTTCCTGCCTTAATCTCAGGCTGTTGAAGAGGGGCAGCATGAATTGGCCTTGAAGATTAGCCTTCGCTTCAGTTAAATTTATCACAGACTAAGTATGCTGTCCGTTGACCACTCAGACTTCGCTGCTTAAACATATTTCAAGTCTAGACAAAGTATTTGAGAACATGCTGTTAACAACTAAGAAGACGTTCAGGTTTATGAGAGGTTCCTAGTGGTATTTTAGGTATGCAGTAAGGCGGGAGAAGGAAAGACGTCGTATTTCCAGGACTGATTTCGTATGATAAATGGTTGAACTTAAAGCAAACAAGGAAGGGAGGAGCAGAGCAGGAGCTGTCTTCCTGTTCCCCACACACGGTGCCTTGCGCAGAGCACTTCTAGTTCAGGACAAGGATTGATACCACAAATAATAAACTGTCGTGAAACCCATCTATAAATGTAAGCAAATTATATGTGCTTGAGGCTTGGGTCTGTAAACAGCAGTGCAGAAGATATCAAAGGTGTCAGGCACCAGACGAGTCTATTAACTGTCACTGGAGATGTATAATCAAATTTCAGCTAAGCCGCTCACTTGATTATAGTTGAAGTGAGCTCAGAGAGTACCTGAAGTTGGAGGAACTTTTATTTCTATTAATAACATTCCCTGCATGTCTAAATATCTTTCTAGGGAAATTCAAACCAGTGGACAGAATGCCACGGATAAATTTATCACTTTGGGATCCATAGGACAGACCGTGATTCATTTGCTTTGGGGTTAGAGTTCTATTCCAGGTGGTGGGGACATGTACTGATGGTTAGCTCGGGCACTGCAAAACATCCGGATGTGAACCGGTATAGAAATCTCAGCAGGTACGTTCCCGCTATTGCATGTTCAGGGCTACAGCACGCAGCTGTGTGATTTGTGAACACTGAAGCATCCACGAGGTGCTTCTCCAGGACACAGAGGCAACAGAAACCACACAGTATTTGCAGTGACTTCAATAGGTGTAAATCTTGGGGATCCTACAGCTTCACTAGAGACTTTCTTTTTTAGTAAGCAGGGAATTCTTAAAAATCAAAAAGTTGGACAACTCTACTGTCAGGCAACCCCCATATCCACTTCAAAGCTATGGGCACCTCAGGATGCCAAACATTTAAAAATAGTTACTGTAATACTGAGCTCTGCAAGGCTGATACCCTTTTTGCTTCTGATGTGCCACCTAGACTGTAACACGTTGTGCTGAAAGATGTTTATCCACAGGATTCCTTGAGCTTATCTGACAATTTGTTGCTAAAAACTTCTTTGTCTTTTCCGCACTGTAGTTCTCTTAGAAATGCAACTAGTAAATTAGTGCTGGGCAGCATGGCGTGGACAATTTGAAAGCCTATTATTTATGAAATAAAAGCTGGAAATAGAAAGTGAGCATATGGAAGAAGTTGTCACGGATCCTCCCTCTGGCTGGGAGAATTAGAGCATGGTTTACTTAACTTTCATTTGGGAAGAAAACGGGATGCTGCTATGGCTTGTCACAAAAATTATTTGAGGCTGAGAAAAATGGAAGAAACCCAGGGCTTTTAATAATTATTCTTAAATTGAAATGCAGTTGTCTCGGTCAGAGGAAAGAGCTGGATGCAGTATGTAGTTACTGACTGGTAACACTGATTCTTTTCTTCCCATCTACACAACCCCCTGTGAGTGCACTCATAACAAGAGAGGCTCCAATGGACCAAAGCACGGTTATTTCCCAACCATAAATATGCAAATCCCCATCCCTTAAAGGAGGGTGATTTAGTGGCTCACCAAAGCTCGAGGATTACTGCTTTTGTTCCACGTTTGTATGGTGACTGACTCAATGGGGTCCTGGTCCATGATTGGCACTACTGCAACACAAATAAAGGAAGAGCTCCACTTCTGTTCTAACATATGCAACTGCATGCCTTCAGCAAACAAGTAGTCTTGGCTTCTCCTTTTGCCTCCTACTGCCTTAAAATCAACAGAGCATGGGAGGGAGAGCAAGACTTGATTTTTTCAGCCTGCTTTGGCAGTTTGCTTTGGTAGGGTGGATGGGAATGACATCCTGCACCCCCTGCCGTTCCTGACTTCCCTTACTCTTGTGGCTGTACTGGTCATGAGTTACCTTGAGATTGGTGCAATACGAGAGAGAGGTGCTTCTGGACCATGGAAAAAACAAAGCATTGCTTTAGTCATACAAGGGCAAGTAAAACAGACAAAATTGAAACATTTTTAAAAAGAAAGAAAAAACACCACAAAACCCAGAGGATATTCAGTGTTCCCAGGAAAATCTAACAAGAATTCTTCTTGGGCAAGGAACAATTTTCTTTCTTTGGATGCGGTTAGTATCTTTCTAGCAGGTATTTTGGCCACAAGTATATTTTATTATCATTGTAATTATTAATTACAACAATTTAGAATCTGTATTTTTTGGCCAGGTTTAAGGCTCTGGAAATGCACAGTCCCCAAACAATGTTGGATATGAAGTACAAGATGACTGAGCCAAACAGGCTACGTGTATGTGACTGTCTGAAATATCATAACAGAAACAGTACAAAATGCTTAGGTTTTAGTCAGAGCAAATAGCATTGATGTAAATTACATCTGCCTGAAAATTTCACTGCCTTTTATTTTACTTACGGAGAAGATGAATTAGGAGAGATGTTTCATTATTTTAATACATTAGAGCTCCCTTACGTGTTCCACTTTACAAGACTTAAAATCTGTTTGCGATGTGGTTTGTGTGTCAGATATTTTTCATTAAATACAAGCCTCTTAAGCCTTAAATTCCCATTTGTTTCTTGTAATTGCCCACTGTTGAGTCAACGTTCCTTCTCCTCTTGACAAACTTACCATTTTTTTGAAGTAGCACAGTATCCAGCCATCTTAATTCCTCAATTTATCAACAATTCAGAGCAAAAGCAGGTGGAAAACAACAACTGTTTCACATTTTCATTTGAAATGGTACAAGTTTCCTGATGGAGTGGTAGTCATGAAAGGTTCTGAAGCAAAACTGGCAGAGAAGTGAAGAACTCAGCTTCTCCAGTTCATGATCCAGCACATTGATTTACACCAATCCCGCTGTAGTGGCAGTAGCATCAGGTAGAGATCAAAACAGTGGTTTGCCCTGAGCTAGAGCCCACAACCTAACACACAAAACAAAAGTTGTCAAATTGAATTTGTGTGTATACTTTTTCCTTTTTTTTCACACTACCCTTTTAAATTGGTATTTACTGCTGCTGGACTCTTTTGGATGACTTCCACTGGGGGACAACTTCATGGAAGAAGAACAAACTGTTCCCTTCACCCAGTCTTGCACAGTCTCGTGCGCAATCTGCCCGTGCAGAGGATACATGCACAGCCTTGCTTTCCTGGTGGTAGAGTCAAAAGGATGCAATTTCTTCACTTCCAGTTGCCACACAGCACTCCAGCCACCAGGCTCTCTCCCCCTCCTGGCTTACTGCCACGGTTTCTTTGCTTACATTTCCCTTGCTGTCGTCTTGGCTTTTTGACCACTTCTTTCTGCTTGTTCTCTGGTTTCTCCTTTGCACTGCAGGGGAAAAAACTACCAGACGTTTATCTCCTTGCACTAAGACCCAGAAACACTAGTACAGCTCTCAAGCAGTGTTTTGGTTAGTTTCTCCTACGTCTGAAGTGATCTCTAAAAAGGAGCTTCTTGCGTGTCTCCACTGCCACCATAGCATCATCTATTGCCTATATACTTTATGGTCAGTGCATGCTTTGTGCGGTTGGATTTTGAGGATTTTCTGATGGACATG
This sequence comes from Falco rusticolus, assembly GCF_015220075.1. NCBI lineage: Eukaryota > Metazoa > Chordata > Aves > Falconiformes > Falconidae > Falco > Falco rusticolus. The sequence goes on along the minus strand of NC_051188.1, from coordinate 33,842,243 downwards.
AACTTCTGCTGTGACTTTTATTGAACTCAAGATTGAAGGTTCCCGAAAACCTGTCTGTAATATATATATTACAGCCCAGTACCTCTTGTGTTGGTTTTATAATGCACTCCATTCAGTTTGCTTTGCTCCTAGACATTCTGTTTTCGGGATATCGCCAATGCTTTGTACTAGCAAAACGCACAGGCATCATTGGAAAAACCTGGTGTTCAATGAAGAAAAGAAGAAAAGGACTTGTCATGCAGCTTGATATTAGAAGTGTTTTTGCAAATGTGACCAGGAATTAGGTTGCCAGTAGTTGTCTCAGCTAAAATTTAGCTTAAGTTACACCAATGTAAAGCAGAAATGGAAGTAGTACCAAGGACATGCAGAGAGTACTTTTCTGAGCATGGAAGAATCAAAGAAGCAAAGACCATCTTCATGTTTTCAGTCATGTCTCCTGTAGAGTTGGGGTACAGTAGGGCTGGTCTCCCAGTTAAGTTTCCTCTGAAAGAGGTTAGCTCATGCACAAGAAAAATGCTTAGAAACTGAAACCACCAGAAGGCAGCTGGAGACAACAGCAGATCTGCATCAAAATTACTACTGTCCCAAGTCAGATTAATAATATGAACATACCTTTAATTAAGTGACACTTTCCTTTCATCTTCTGTCAAAAAGGCACCAAACAGAATATGAGTTATTTTGAAACTTGCTTATCTCTTACTTACTCACTACCATCCTGCTCCTTATGTGAACTCCTCTCCCTTTCCCATGCAATGCTCAGCCAAAGCCTGTCATCCCAGAACTCTCAGATTCTTGAGCGGTTTTGCATATCTCTTTGCTGTGGACAGAAGCGCACACTAAACTGCCCCTGCCAGCAATGTCAATACAGGTTACAATGACACCTATCAGTTCTGACTTTTAATCCAGCTGGAACAGCAGTGATTACATTTAAACTGCCATAAACATGTTTCAGAGTAAACTTATTTAAATATATCCATTCAAAACTCCAAGAGCTTCTCCCTCTTGGTTCTGAAAGACAGAGGAAGAAAAAACTGCACAGGCTATATGGTGTTTGCATTTAGGAGGTGAATTTGACAACCATAAAATTTGAAAGTGTAATGGGTCAGAGAAGGTGAGTTTAAGTTTTGGCAGAAGTCAGCAGGAAGATTTTTATTTTTTTTTTTTTTTGTTTGCAAGGCCGCAGTCACGGGTAGCAGTGAGCTGGTCCGTGAGTCTGCATGCACTGTGTGTCGATCAGAGGAAGAGGGGAAAAACAGAAGGTATTGCATCAGTTTGTAGTAAGTCTAGGTTCAGGTTTAAGGTGTACAGAAAAGTTGGGAGAAGAGGAAGGGAAGTCCTGTGAAAGATCTCTGGCAAAAGATTAACTTTTAGCAGTTTTTTAAGATTAATTTTACTGCTGTAAGTCATTCACTTTTCCCACTGGCGCCGTGGATTGAGCTACAGGTCACAGGCTTGTATTTAGCCCGGCTGGCAGCAATTGCAGGTTGTTTCGCCTCTGATGGTAGTTAGGTAGTGTAAAATGCATAGCTCATCTCAGCCAAGTTTTAATTAGGCAGCTGTCCTTATTACACAACAAGTTTAGCAATTCACTCACACAGGCAATTCCATTTGCAGTGTTAAAGGATAAAACAGACTGTTAAGCACTGCCTCCACCCTTCAAAAGAGCATCCTGAGGGCAGGGCTGCAATGCACTGAACAGGGAGACAAGTTATGCTGATGATGTTTGGTCTATTCCTGCTCTGTGGCTCAAGGAGTTGGGTTTCCCTGTGTGTCAGTCTGGCTGGCACCTGTGCTTTTTCATCCTCTGGCAGTTTTCATTTTTCTCCTTCACAGCTATCTAAATTTTGGGTTGCCTTGCTTTCCTTCAGCTGGAAGTTTGGCAATGATGGCCGCCTGTTTGTCATTCACAGGTTTTAAATGAAGTATCTACTTTACCCACTTGGTACTCTTACTTTTGTAGAGAATTATTATTTTGATAAACTGAAAAATATTAAAAGACTCATGGGAATTATATGTTCAAATCTCCAGGCTGCTTCCATGGGCAGGGATCTGTCACTCTGGTTGTTGTCTGGCACCAGTACTAGTGGGAAGATGGGCTTAGATTTCAGAACATGTCTGCTCTTAACTGTGGGAACATGGTGTTCTCTCAGCAGGATTGATATTGTGCGGTACTTTGGATCTTTGAAGCAGTGAAAAGAAAGGATTGATTAGACCAGAACTTTTCAGCCATTTCTGACTTGCAAATTGCCCCTTCTGCAGCTCCAGTTTCTGCACATGGGGCTGCATATCTATTATGAATTTTAACCTACTTCTAATAAATTTGTCTTTTTTTGCTTGTCTTACATGAATGCCTCAGAAGTTGTTCATGATTCTGTAGGCATCTCTGGGTCATGGTTTGAAAACCACTAGATTAGTCAACCTGCAGCACCAATGTCTGTGTAAACCAGTGCTAGCATTCTCTTCTGTGTATCAGTGCAAGGTTTTTTATCCCAAATTACTCCATGTTTCACTTAGAAAACTAGTATCTTGTGAGCCTTGCAACTTGGCTACATCAGAGTATACCTGCTAACGTTTTGAAAGTCTTACCCTGAAGCATATTTACAGGCAGAATTTGTTGATTTAAATAACTATGTGGCTCACAAGTTTGTGAGGTTAAAAATGCAGTAGGAAACCACTGTAAACATTGCATCACCAGCTGAGAGGGATCCGGAGACACTGTGTCAAATGGTCAAGAAGAAATTCACTTTAAATACACCTTAGATGGCTGCCTAGAAGATGGGATGGATTCAGTAGCTGAAGTTTACATTACAAGCTGCATTGCATGTTTCTACCTATAAACACGAGCAGCCAGGCGCATCGGTCTGCGGTGTTTCAGGGCACTGCGCTTAAAAGTGGCCTCTTCTTTTTGCCAGGTGTGGGCTGCTCCCGTTGTCATCAGTGGTGAAAATGCATCTGGTTCAGCAGGAGCATGTTGGGGCCCTTCAGTAATATTTATGGAGGTGCACAGCTATGTGGTCGATAACATAGAACTGATAGGTGTAAAAGTCGGTCTTCATTTCCTCGTGTATAAGCTAATTGTTTATGCAGAAGATTGAAATTCACCAGCTGAATGTCAGTTGCACTCAGTGGAATCTCAGGCTGCTTAGAAGAAAGCATGAGTATTTACTGGAAGAAATGTTAAAAGACTCGCCTATGGAGCAGTAAACACGACCAAGGAGTTTTAAGCCCAGTTTTTCTTAAGGAAAGAAGATTCTCAAACACATGGCTGTAAAGAAGGGAGGTTTACGGAATAATTTCTTCAGCATGCCTATAAATTATTCTGAAAACTGTAAATTTGAGTGTAAAATGATAATTTGAAGAGAAGGCCAGGGATAAACTCTTGTATCACTACAGGGAAGCAGTTGTTCTCTTTCCCTACCCACATCCCCATCCGCTCTCTACTTTTATCAGCTCTTGGAGTCACCTACCTGAGCTGAGCCCATTCAACTCAGCCCACCAGAAAATTACACTGGATTAGTTTTCTGCTGTTCTAATGTGTTGAATTGGCTCAGCAGAAGACGAGACAAACCCACTACAAAAGACACGCAGAAGGTCTAGGCCAGGAGTACAAGAAGGAAGAAGTAGCGCAGGTCATTCCCCTTTTTGTGGCAGCGAGGCCCCTGAACAACTCAAGCCTTATTGTACAGCTTCACCCCCCTACGTGTGCTCTTTGTGACGTGGCATAAGACCCTGTCCCAGCTGTGAGATTCCTTGACCATCATTAGGAGCAATAATAGGCCCGGGAGGACTTTTAGCCTTTGGTTATTTTGCCCGTATTCCTCACACAATGGATAGATTCATAATCTAAAGCCTAATCTAAAACATCTTTTTGCTGCAAAGTCATGTCTTGCTATACAACCCAAGCACAGGACCAAATGACCAGCGCTTGGTGGGGATGTGTGTGGACAGTAGGGCTCATCGTATGTGTAGGTGCCTGGGCAAAAGAGAATTGATGCCAGCTGCAGGCCAGGTCCTTATCTTTTGGGGCTGTGGGTTCTACCTAGTCATGTACTCAACAGTTCTCCTTTCTGCCTTGTGTCTACTGTCTTTCATCCTTCTTGTGCTGTTGATGTGCCCTCGTATCTCCTTGTTCCCTACTTTTTAACCTTGATTTCCATCTGTGTCACTACAGTCCTCAGAAACAATTGTTTGTAGCCACTTTTATTAGCAGAAAGAAAAACAGAGGAAGACAACAAGAAAGGAGGAAGCTGCAGAATAAATAATGATTGAACTTCGCCGTAAGAACTTCTTTTCATCCACTGTGAAAATAAATAAACGCCTCTGTATCAGCCGGTAAGGAGAGGTGAGCACATCTGTTAGATACAGATGGCTTATTGTCTAGAATATTGTTTTTCTCATTTTGTGTCTTGCAGGAGCAATGACAACATGTCTGAAAGTGTCAAGAAGTTTTGGAGGGACATTTTTCTTCCATCTCCCCGTCCTCGACTCTTCTATTTTAATTCTAGGTATTCTCATCAACACACAAATATAATCATAACTCCTGACACATATGCATGGAATAGCACCTGATGTCTGTTTTCAGTATTACTGGCTGTAACTAAACACGACAAGAGCCTCCCCCAGTAAGTATTTAGCAGAACTGGTATTTTAGTGGCTCAGCTTATATTCACAACGAGCAAGAGGCAGCACAAGAGCAGTATTTGGTAGGTATGGCGTCTGTAAACATCAGGTTAACCTGACTGCAGGACAAGTGCTTAATACCTTTCTTCTGTGAATAAGGAAGGCTCTCCACTGGAGAACGCCCTGGCCGATGCAGCCGGGGCCGCGGCTCTGGGTGTGGGAGCAGTTCCCCGTGCCACCCCTGCCACCTGGTCGCCCTCTGTGACTGTGACGAGCCGGCCCAGCTGCCCCGGTGGCTGTGTGCACATGGCCGCTCGCTAAGGGATGGAGCTGAGCCGTGGCCACCGGCACACACCAGCACACCGTGGGCAGCGGGTGGCCGTGGCCGTGGCAGGGGCTCCCGGCGGTGGCTGAAGTGAAGCCACAGGCTCACTGGAAGGGACTGCCGCCTCGTCGTCCCGCTCTGCACCTAGCGACTAGCACCCACGGGGCAGGGGGGGATGATCCAGCCGTGTGTTCTTGTGAGATTCCCTCCGTGAGCCGGCTCTGCTGCTCCTCTCCTCCGCCAGCGCCCGGCACACGCCCGGGGCAGGCCCCGTCCCGACCCGCAGACAGCCGGGACGGGGAGGCCGAGGCCAGCCAGAAGACGGCCCGACCGCGCCGTCGGGAGGGACGGTCAGAGGGCAGCCCCCACCCGTGGTACCGGTGAGCTGCTGCCGGGACCCGACTCGCCCCGAACCCCGGCCCCCCCCGGCCCCGCGCCCGCCTCGGGCCGGCAACGCGCACCTGCACCGCCCGCCCCCGGTCCCGGCCGCGGTGCCACCGCCCCCTCCCGCCCCCTCCGCCTCAGCCCCCCGCCCGGCGGGCTATAAGAGGCGGCGGCGGCGGCGCCGGGCCGCCCATGCTGGCGGCGGCAGGCCGGGCCGGCGGCGGGGCACCTCGGCCCGCCGCCATGAAGTCGCCTCAGGCGCAGCGGCCGGCGGGTCAAGGTGGGAGCGGCGGGCCGAGGGGGCGCGGCGGGGCCCTTTCGCTTCTTCCCGCCGCGGGGTGGGGGGCGGGGGGGGCGCGGGCGGCGGGTCTGCCCTCACAGCGCGGGGGCCCGGGGCGGACAGCGCCCGGCGGGCCCTCACGCTGCTGCCCGGCAGCGCTGGGGGAGGACGGCGGCGGGGGCCTGGCGGAGGCGCTGGGGGAGTTCGACGCGGTGCTGGCGGAGTTCTCCTGCCCCGCCGGCCGGCGCCGCTTCCACTACGGCGAGCACCTGGAGCGCATGAAGCGGCGGAGCAGCGCCAGCGTCAGCGACGGCAGCGGCCTCAGCGACTCGGAGAGTGAGTGTCCGGGCGGGCCCGGGGGTGGGGGGTCAGCGCGGCGAAAACCAGCGCGATCCGCTCCCGACAGGGGCAGGGTGGGGAACCCGCCTGCTTTTTAAAGAGAACGACACGTTTCCCTTTACCTTTTGCGTTAGAAGGATGCGAAGTCTGGCCCCGCTGGCTTCATCCTCCCGGTGTTGAGCAGCAGAAGAGGGAGGGTGAGATGTGCCGAGGGCAGCCGCATCACAGCTGGCCGCTCTGAGAGCGGGCACGGCCGAAAACTGCTGCGGGAGAAGGTCGGGCTGCCGGAATGCTGGGGCATCGCGGCGTCTTCAAAACCTGAGGCTGACAGGGGCTGTCCGTTGTATCTCAGTAGCCAAAATACCAGCTGACAGTGAGGGAACTAAAGTGTGCTTTGTGGAACACTTGGAAGCTCATCCAGGTGCCTGGTTTGGTGTTACTGCTGTTTCAGAGGTGATCAGCTTAAGCGAACTTGCACCTAAGTATGCTAGATCTATAGCAATGGTGCGTGCAGAACATCCCCTGAGAAGGGTGGGGAGCAGATACTGGCTTAGGCCCTGCTGTGAGCAAGAAAGCGTAGAAATGGGAAAATTTTTTTCTTACAGATACCTTGGGAAAAAGCGTTATCTCTCTTACTTAATTTGCTAGTCAGGAAAAGAAGAAATCTTTTCTCTTCCAGACAGTTAGATTGGAAACTGCTGTTCTCCTTGGGAGCAGTAGGTGCAAGGGGTACTTTGTCAGAAGTAAGTTCTGCTAAAAGCAAACTATAGCCACTGTTCTAGGTCCTAACTGTACAGGGGGCTTCATGAAACTTACCTGGTTTTCAACTATTTATAATAAAGTTGTGTCTTTAATTTCTGTTGTGCGTTTTTATCAGTTCAGGGAGTTACTGTGCAGTTCTGTTGACTTAGCACTAAAATATTAATATAATCGTCCTAGTACTTAAGCTGCAAGACCATTACTTCTCCATGTTATTAGAGCCCTTTATTTCAGTATTGTGGCTAAGATTGCGTTAATTTTGTTGACAGGTAATGTTTTACCTGCTCTGAACTAGGATACCTTGTCTAGCAGTGCCTTTGGGTCTTTTTTCCTGTAGTCAGTGGAGATACATGGATCCAGATGCTGTTCTGCTGTTTCATAAATTAGTGGGTGAATCACTCCTTGTAAGTCTGTCTCCCTCTGAGGAAGATTGTAAATATGTGCCTAATCTAGGCTGGACCCTCTTGGGTGGCTGAGGGTGTGTAAGGTGAGGGCTGCCTTTACTGAGTCAAGCTGATGTAGTATGTGAGCTGCGTTACAAATCTTAAGTCTATTATTAACTACAGCAATATGGCTGTAGTGTTACTATTTCTTGTGCAGTCTTCAATTTTGTAATATATTAACCTCTCACATACTCTTGCCACAAATGAGACGCTTAAAATGATAGAGTGAAATAATCTGCTGTTGAGAAAACCATAAAAAACCCAGAACTTAATTCTTGCATGGATAAAGTTATCTGTAGTTACTTAGCATATCTGCTGTGGTTTGGAAAACTTAAATCTTGAATGCTGCTTAAAACTCCTCTGTTAGAATTGACAGGAAGGACCTTTGAAGGAAGGTGATGGTGTTCTCTGGCAGGCCAGGAGGCCTGGTGAGAAACGGCATACTCATGTAAACTGGAAGACTGGTTCTTCAGGAAGATCTGGAAAACAAAAATCTGTGTCACAAATTTGCGCTGATTTATTTAGGCTGAAGACATTAAGGGGATGGCAGGGGAGGCAGAGTTTGATGGTTCTATACGAAGTCCTTGAGGCTCTTGTATGAGGAACTCGTTGAGCTTTCAAACCCCACCCTCTGCTGGGGTTCCTCCCTTGGTGATGCATCATGTGAAAGGTGGCTCTGGAGAAATCAAAATCACTGTCTTCTGGACACTGGCATATACTGGACCAGGATGGCGCACTAAGAGTCACCTATTGGCATCCAGTGGTGTCAAGTGTATGAGGTTATGACTAAGGAAAGTGATACAGAAAAACAGCCAGTTCGCCTTGTTTCTCAGAAAAGGCCCAGTAAAACACTTCTTCCTAAAGGCGTCATTTGGTGCAGACACCTTCTTGTTTTGAAGTTATGGTAGGATTGGAAAGGAATCACAGATTTATGAAGAGCTCCTTTTACAAAACAGGCTCCAGTGTCTGATGTAATCCAGCTACACTCCCTGCCTCTATTTTAAGAATAGATGCAGGGATTTTCCTACTTATCCAGGCTTTTTCTGTTCAAACTCAAACTTTTCCCCTAGGTTCACCTTTCCTTTGGTCTCTATTGTGTAGTGCTGAGTTCATGACCTTGCAATTCCCATGGTAGTGCTTAGGTTAAATGCCACTGCAGGGTCAAGGAGAAACTGGGCTGAAAGACCAAGTTCTGACAACTTGAATCTGTAGCAATGCAAAAAGAATTCCAACAATATTATCTGCAGATAGTTTGAATGACTCTCTTGTTCATGTGAAGACTCTTCACATCTTTGCAAGAATTTTGTTATCCAATGCCAAGACTATTGGAAGTATACTTTGTCGTGTACGTGTAGAACAGTTCAGACTGTCCTGTGTTAGTACTATCTCTTGTTTGTTTGTTAATCTAATTCTCCTAACAGATGTAGTGTGACTGAAGGTTAGGCATATGTATCTCTTGGTCACTTCTGCAGTGATACCTTTTGAGTCCAGGATGGGACTGTAAGGTAAGGTAACATTTTAAACTGTTGCAGCTGTTTGTTTCAGGACCCCTGTATCAGTCTTGAACTTTGAGAAGCTAATAACAGATATCAAGTGGTCCTACTCGAATAGCACTGTTTAGTAGGGTAAGGAAAGCCTTTCCTCTCCTGGGGTTTCTGCCATGAGGATGAGCCTGTTTAACAGAAATATTTACAAAAGATCTTTATCAATCCTGCAAATACTGCTTTTAACCTTAAAATCCCCTCTTGAGGGAGCTAGCTCCAGAAGTACTGATTTAAATTCTTACATTACATATTTCAGGCTCCGAAGAAAAATTAGACGTTTCAAGAGACTACTGTGGAAAATGGGAATGATAGCACTTGATTCTCCCCTATCTTGTCCTGCTATTTGACTAAATAATCTTTGGACGAGGTCAGTCTTGGCCACATTAAGTAGTGTACGTAACACTGTGGACTCTAGACCTTACAGTAATAGAAAGGCTCGCAAGTGCAGATGTTCATGATGATCTTAGTACTTGGCCCACAAGTGTTACATTAACCACAACAGCTGATGGGGTCAGTGCTGGAAATCATGATGCAACTGATGAGTTACTCCAACATTCTTGAGTTGCTGGACTGTGAGTGAGTACCAACTGTGTTTGTTTGATGTATTCAATTGAATAGGAGTATAACAGCTTTGTACTTAAGGTTATTAATCATGCTGAAACTTGTAGGTTGAGGGATACCTTATAACTCTTTGCTATTTACAGTGTGTGTTGGTTGTGATAAAATAGGATAAAACAGGAGTGCTGTACTGGCAAAAGCTACTAGTGTAGATGCAGCTATGTTGATGAACTCCTAGAGATATAATTTGCTTCTTGTGTGTTGGAATAAGCTTGCAAAGAAAAGTGCAGGCTTGCCTGCGTAAATTGCATGCCTTCTTGGTGCATTGTGCTAGTACAGTATATGGCAATGTCTGGACAGTCTTCCAAGTTTAGGCTTAAGATAATGAATAGAAAGTTGGACTTTGAGAGGCTGAGAAAGGAAGCACTTCAGTGTTTCTTTTGCTGAAGTTACAGTAACACCAGAAAGCTAAACTGTAATCTGTTGTTGCGCTCTCAGAAATGTTTCACACTTCTAGCTCTGGATGCATTTTCTTGAGACAGGTTCAGCTTCCAGCCTCTTTGTTAAAAACATTGCAAATTAAATGCATAGATTCAATTCTTGCACTCATACAGCCTACAGTGTATCTTCAGGTTTTTTAGGAGTATGTAAATTCTTTCTGACAAATACCTCCGGCTTTTAAACACAACAACAACAAAAAAAACCAACCCTGAGTGCATCTAGAACTCTTAATTTTATAATCTCAAAACCAAGTAGGTGCAGGTTTACGAAGAGGTTGAACAGTATCTGTTAACACCCAGTGCCTGGTGTACTGCAAGCATTCGTGGTTGCATGCCATGAATGTCTCTATGTGCTTGCAATAATGCCTACAGATGAAGCATCAGACACTGTTAATACTGCAGCACTCATCTTGAAAAGCCTGTTTACATTGGCAATCTTGCAGTGTGTGACTAAATAATGTACAGAAAAAGGCAACAGAAATGACTGGAGACATAAAATTGTTTCCAAGTGATTAAATAGGCTGGGACTGTCAGGCTAGAGAAGAGATGTCTTGGGTGGGGACAAGCTAGTCTTCCAGAAAATCCTAAGTGACATTAGGAAAGTGCCTTACTGTTACCAAGTATGAGGAAATTAAATTAAATCGGCACATTTCAAAGAAATAAGAGAAGCTATTTCTTATCACAGTGTATACTTAAATGGTAAAATATATTGCCTTAAGGTATCATGGGTGCTAAAAGTTTACATGCTCAAAAAAATAATCAGATAAAATTATGGCAGGAGGGATGGGGCCACTGGGGACTGCTGTAGGCTGCTGCTGTCTTAGAAAAGATACTGGTCTGTGCCTTGATAGAGTTTATCTTGAAGCCATCAGTCTGTGGCTGCACCGCTCTTAAATAGGCATCTGTTAGGAGTTGTTAGGAGAGACAGAATGTGGAGTAGGTGAGCAGCACATCAGTCTTGTATGATAAAGAGAACATTTTGAGGAGTTAGATTGCTTCTGCAGACTTCTAACACCTGTCCCTAACAAGAAGTCAGTATGATATTTATAAGGAAAACATGAAGCAAGACTCATGGAGAAATAACCTGTTACTAAATGATCTGAGAAATAATGTTTTATTAAATTACTGATATATTCAGGGGGAAGAAAAGCCAGAAGTTTCAGGTGCATAGGCTTCTCTCCAGGTATTTCAATTTAATGAGAAATGTGGGGGTTTTGTAAGGTTTCCTGTTCTTATCTTTCCAGCATTCCTGTTTCTATTACACTTTAGAAAGGGAGCATTACTAAATGGGAAGGTCGGAGTTGGAAACACAGCCTCAAAGGTACCGAGTGTGGTGGGGGAGTGGAAAGGTAAGCTTTGTATATAATGAGAAGGCACGCGTGTGTGCATCTGTATTTCAGGCTTCCTAGATCACTTCCTTGTATCTATGTGATTTGAAATCTTTTAAGTAGTGAGGCCTAGGCATGTCAAAAATGAAAAGGTGTGATTTTTGTGTCAGTGTTTGAAGTGATGTTTGTTAGCTAGGCGAAAAACCCACAAAAAATGCCCAGTGGAGCCAAGCATAGGTGTGATTATGATCGAAATAAACACTATCCTTGAGGGCTGCAACACATGTTGTGAAACAAGCTCTTTACATCATGAATATTTCTCACTTCCAATGGCGTTAAATTCCCAATTTTATCTTTTTAGTAAGTAGGCTATATTCTAACTAGGAGCGAGTTGTAGTCTGCTCATTAAATGCAGAACTATTGTTTTATAATAAATTCATGGCTTGTAGAGACTTAAGAGGAATTTTAAAGCTCCTTCCTGAAAACTTTAGGGATGTGATTTATTTTTTTTCCCCTAAATTTTCCCCACTGAAAACTGCCGTAAAAATTTTACTGACTCCAGGGCTCTTTAAAATTGTATCTTGAACTATGGTACTAGAAAGAGCATAATACTGAAGAAGTCAGACAGCTGAACTTTTCCATTATCTGCTTTAAAATGAAAAGTTTGAGGTTTTCCTCCTTCAGTTAATTACTGCCCAGAACCTTTCAATTACTCATTTCATGGGGACATTCTATATTTACATGGTATTGCCGTGCTTGTTCTTTGTGGTTTAACCATATATTGGAACAGCAAATGTCAATACTAACTATAGATTATTTTGCCAAAGTAACATACGCCCATATTTATTCCAACCCCCTAATTTTGCAGCTGTTGGTTTAGTTTGACTTGCGTAAATCAGCTCAATAGCTTACTCTCTCAGATTTTAAGGCTTTTTTTTTCTTTAAGAGACAGTTTGAGTTTGTTTTTTTTTTTTAAACAGCCAAAGGGACATAGTTTATATGTACACACAGGCAGTAGAATCAAAATCCAAAGTGAAAAATGTTAGGAATGATAGATAAACTTGCGTTGCAGTTGGAGAAAAGGGGCTCCATGTGAAAGGACAGCAGTGATGAGAGATCCTTGGCATCAGCTTCTGGTTATTGGGTTGCAGGGGATGCTGTATTTGTGTGGCAGTGGAAGCCTTCCAAGGGCCATTATTAGAGGTGAATGAGCAAATCTTGGCTGAGGCAGCCAGTAGAGAGCAAGGATTGATGTGTCCTTTTCCCAGAGCTTTCTGCCCTACAGCCACACTTCACCAAATAGGATATTACTGTGTGATGGGTATCACAGTATTTTTTTAATAGTACATTGTTTACAGCAGTTAGGACTGTGATAGTAGAGCCAATGCCTTCCTCCTTCCATCACCAGAGTTTCTTTGCTGCTTGGTGGCACGTGTAATCCACAGCCAGTAGCTAAAGTATGTTTTTGCTTTTTTGAGAAAGATAAATGTTGATATTTTCATGAAACTATTAATATTACAACCCATCAGAAGATAAAGCTGTTTTGTGAGAACACTTCACCTTTTGATAGTGGAAGAAAAACATTCAGATACTTAAAGCAACTGTTCTGTCTTACTTTCTTTTTGCCCAGTTGTAAATATCTCCCAGCATAAGGTTTGTGGAAGACAGTATGAAATAACATTTTCTAGTTTCAATAGATTGTGAGGTGAGAAGTCAGTACTTTAAACTTCTTTTGGAAGGAATATGGTGAGAAAACCACAAAAGGAATCAAAGTTGACTTGACTGCTAGCTTGGATGTGTACATGGATATAAATAAAAAGAATTGGGTGAATAGTTTGTGGCCAATTTAAATGGCTTATTAAAGCTTTCATAATGTGAGTTGCCCCCACAGGCATTCACAAAAAGAACATTTTATTCCAGCTATGTAGAAGAGCAACTGGAGCTTTGGATTTGGTGTATGCAAAGAATTGTGTTGTAATATAAATTCACAGCATCGCTCCATTTGGTGTCTGGATACTAGTAGCGTAGACTCCACATTAAAAGTACACTCAGTTTTGTAGCCATTTGTTCTCTGGATTATTTTTTGTTAATTCAGTGAGCTCTAAAACCTTTAAAGTATGAAATAATTTGGAAGTTCTTATTCTGCTCTTTTCAAATACATTGCCTGGAAAGTGTTTTATCTTTGGTCTGTTCTGTCAGTGTTTCAGCAAGTTGTACTCTTGGCTACAGGACTGTTTGTGTGAGGTGTTTCAAGTTGTTTGGCTTTTTTGTGATGGGAGGGGTCTGTCCTGAACAACTAGTTTTCCGTTTTAAGTTTCTTGGTCACTAGTGTTTGCATCTTGGCTGAAAAAAAAATGTGATTGTAGTAGAAAGTTGGTCCATAAGCTGATTTCAGGAGGAAATTTGTGTTACCTTTACCTGTTACGTTCAGTAACAGGGTTCGTATTGTATAGTTGTATAGTACAATACTGGTGACACACATCATTGCAGAGCATTGCCAGATTACCCCCTCCCCATAGGTTTTTATGGTTTTAGGAGCTACTTTCAAAATCGCTTACTCTTCCGTTTTTCTATCTACAGTTATCTCAATCCTGGATTGTATTAATCAAATCTTTCTTATATCTGAACTTCCAAGTAGATAGGTTTTGGTCTGCTCAGGTTTAGAGAGAACAGGGACTTAGGAGTGAAGATAAAGAAATAGCAATAAAAAGCTGGCATGAAGAAGTATACCCCTCTTTTTAAACAAGAAATACCAACTGGTGGCTGATTTGGGCAGGCAATAGTCCCAGGTAACAGATGTCAGTCACAGCATTGCTCATGTCTGCATAGTGCTGTGGGTAGCACGTGTTTGCTAGAACAAGATCAGAACTGATTGCAGTGCGAGCTGTGAAAGGTACAGTACTCTTACGGGCCAACATGCCTGTGAACGAGGAAAATATTCCAGGATGAAGCTTCTCGCACAAGCTGCTTTGGAGTGTATTGCAACAGAGGTAGGCCTGGAAGCTAGCACAGAAGAAACAGACAGTCGGCCTATGGCTGAGGAGACATCTGACAGGCTAAGTAGATGCTGTCAACTGGTCTGGTCTGATTTGTCACTGTGTCTGCATATTCCTGTGGAAGGTGGTTTTGTGCTGGTAAGGACAGCAGGCTGGAGGAGATGGGTGTGGACACATGCTCTTCTTCCCAAAGATGGGAAAACTGTGGTAGAGGAGTAGTCTGCTGGAGGATGGTCTCTACATTTGCTATCTGCAAATGTCATGGCAGTTTTCAGTCGGGGTGGAGATGGGTGCGTCTTGACAAGGCAAGCTGTGTTCTTGCCCCCTTTTGGCTAATTCAGCAAGACACCCTTAATTTAACTAAGGCAGTCATCTCCTGGATTAGCAAATGGGACAGGCATCCAAGGAAGTGTGACAGTTCTGACTCGGATGACTTAATGCTTCAGTGCAACCACTTCTTAGGCTGGGGCTGCAAGGACAAATGATACATGTGCTGCAGGGAGACAAAATTGCTGGCCTCAATGGCAAGTGGTGGTAGTACCACCCCATATAATGAGACATACGCTTATTTCCTAGGAAGTGTGCCAAATAAATGGAGACCATTGGCATGTTCATATTACAGTGGTTTCTTTTTGTAGAACTGCAGTTTTCAGGTCACTGGCTCAAAGCTGCAGAAACTAGCAGTTTTAGTGTGTCTAACACAATGACAATTCCTCCTTCCAGTGGAGTCCTGACTAATACTTTGTGTGCACTGTGCATTTTGAAACTTCTTCTTAAAAAGAGACAATATAAAGATCAGTTTTTGATATTTCTGAAACTTAAGGCATTGTCTAAAAATCAAAGAACATCAGAATGATATCGGAACTTTCCAGGGCATATAAAGCTTTCTTTGAAAGACCACCTAAAATAAGATTGCAGAACGTCTTGTGTACAGACGTTCTGATGCCATACCATTTATCTAGAATGCAAGACCTAAAGCAGCAGAGTAATGTATGGAGAAATGGGTGAGTTTGCTTCAGGGATGAGGACAATGCTGAATATATTCTCCATTCCAGGGACTGTCCTTGTCCTGGAGCTCTTTATTCAGCTTTTTTTTTTTAATGGCTTTTGAAAAAATCAGGTAACCAGATTTTCCCAGAATATTGTGAATTAGTCAGTCGGGTCATACCAGGCTGAATTTAGTCATGTGGGATAATTGTCATTCTTGTAATATTTTCCAAATGATACTGACTGCAGGTAAAGCTGACACTTTCCTCACTGGGAGTGAGGACTGGGCCTAGGACTGCTTGCTTTTGAACAGTAGCTTTCACACAATGGATGATTTATTTATCCCTCTGACTTTGAAGTCTATAAATTTTTCTGCAGACTTTGAAAGCCATATGAGGAAAGGCCTTATTTTTGTTTTCAATTCTATTGCAAAATTGCAGAAGGTGTTAATTTCACTTTATAATAAACTTTTTACAGGTGCAGATTCACTGTACAGAAATAGTTTCAGCCTCAGTGATGAAAAGCTTAATTCTCCAACTGCATCTACTCCAAGCTTGCCATCTCCATCCGTAACTCCGTGTAGAGGTAAGTTTAATTTTAACTGCTGGCACTGGCATTTCTTCCTAAATCTTCATTATATATGCTTCTTTCTGTGAGCCAGGATTCACATACATGCATTCGCTCTTTTGTGTGTGTGTTTTTGTTTTTTGTTTTTTTTTAATTACAACAAAACTAAGGATTACTGTTGAGCACACTACAGATTCAAGTATTATTGTCTTGATTATCAACAGCAATAGCACACTGCATCTACACTTCTTTGCAGGTGACCTGGCAACTCTTCTGGTTTTGAAACACTAAACTAAAAAGTCCAGGTTTTTGGTTGATGAAGAATCATAGTACTACTTACAGAATATTTCACTTAAGAAATAACACAAGTTAATTCTTACTGAAGCAACTAAGTACCATAAGTGTCCCATCTGCTCGCAGAAATACTTAGCCTGAATGCAGGGGTACAGTTGGCAACTCCTCCAAAGCCCTATCTGTCATTCAAGTTAACACAATTACTTGGATCCATACAGACCTTGCCCAGTTGATACAACCCATGCTATGCTATATAACCCTAGAAATGTTGTTTCAAAGCGGCTTCTGTCTTGCAGATGATCAAGGAGCTTTTTTTTTTTTTTAATTCAGGTTAACTTAGTTTATTGCTATGTCTACTCCAGAGTTAAATGATCAGTCATACGTAATGTACTACATGGTGCTTTTGTTGCAACTAGTCTTCTCAGATGCATGCTGGAGAGCTTTTCATGCTTTCATGGCTTTTCCACAGTGACCAGTTACAAAAAAAACAGTTAAATGCTTTCTTTCTAATTAGCTGATACTAGGGAGAAATAATGAGTAATAGTTACTAAGAAGTAGCAAGAAAGAGTTCAGTTAAACTGTCAGGAAATACTTGGCAAGGAATTGCACTAAAAGTCAAGATGCTCTTCCTGATGAGAAGACGGAAAGACAGAAATAGAGTTGGAACCAGCTTGGAATGGACCACAGAAATAAGAAAGCCACTTGCAGTAAAACTAGATTGAGTGAACCAGTGGTGTTCTCAAGAGTGGAAACTTAAGTGGATGTTTGTATCCTAATTTATACTATATGTCAGATCCTTTGGTCTTGGTCCATCACAACAAACCAGTGATACTGATATGATTTAAGAGGCTTAGATTTTAGTAGGACTGGGAGCTAACTGGGTGGGGTTTGATTAGGGTCATGAATGCAGTATCTGAATAGATGTAATAAGGCAGACTCCCACATAGCAAGGACATGGATTAGTTGGCATAGAGGTTTTTTTTTTTCTCCACTTCCTTAAAAAGCACAGGTTGAAATTAAACAGAATTGCTTTGCTTCTGTCAAATGGAAAACCATAAAAACCAGAATTTGAATTGTCTCCCCTGTTTTCTAAGAATGCATCTGGACATCGCAGCAACTCTAATGACCTTTCCTGAAAATAATCCACAGCATGTTTGATACCACTGAAAATGATTTGGAGGATCTTGTGGTTCCAGTGTTTCTTTTGGCCAAAGAAATATGTCATGTCTAAGCAGTATTTACTCTTACGTTGCAGCAAAGCTTGGAGACACAAAAGAACTGGAAGACTTCATTGCTGATCTTGACAGGACACTAGCAAGTAAGTAGATTTTTATTAGTAGGCTGCATCTCACTTGGTACTGTCAAAGGGCGATGAAAGCCAGTGTATGGGAGGAGAGGAAAGGGAAGGCTAGCAATACTTTTACATAGGTGGCTTCATTTTAGTTTTTTAATCCTATGGATCATTATGTGGATAGACATACATATTACTCCAATGGACCCGTGTCCCCACCTCTGGGGCAGCTGCAATTCACCTCTCCTTTACAATGTGCAGATCAAGTAAACATCACTTTTGTAAATACTCAAAACTCAGCTAAAAAGTGGTGTTTTGTTTCTTTGTTATAAAGCTAAGTGACTGCAGGAGTAGCTGTAGGTGAAGGGAACCTTTCTATTCTAGACTTTGCTTTATGGAAGAATTACAGAGCTGCTATGTTCTGTTTGTGCTTGTCTACCAGGAATGGAATTTAGATCGCTTTTTCTGTCACTATCTACAGATTGTGTTTTCCAGTCACAGTACTAAATTGTTGGTGGTTGGTTTTGTTGTTTTTTTTTTTTTAAATCATAATGAGCAAAACCAAAAAAAAAAAGCCCTTCTGTTCCCAGCCACATACTCTGCCTATTCTTTCTCCTTCTTCCTGTGCTGTTACAGACATGGTACTGCTGATGTGTGTTGTGTTTTTTTTTTTTTTTTTCCTGTATGGAACCAGACTATAGATCCCAAACCAACAAACTGTAGGACTAGATCTAAACAGCAGCATGATACTCCCCCCTACTCCCCTCTTCCAGTAAATTGTGAACTGAGTTTCTTGTATTCATTAGGTATTTTCCCTTCCCTGTAATTCTTGAACCCTTGGCCATCTGCCTTAGACTTAACGCAAGACAGCTGCCTTTACGAGCTTCCTGCTTCCCTATTGTTTTTCGTGTATCTTAATCCTGGTTTCACTTCTCTGACTTAAAATATATTTGTAGTTTCCTGACTTCTGTCATGGATGTATGCTTAAGCTAACTTTATCTTTACCACTGAAACCTAATGGACAGCTTTTATGAAAAACTTCAGAGTTTCGGAAGGTTTGTAGAACAATGAAACCCCAAACCAGCAAGTATTTACATTACTGTATCTTGCACAGCTGTGTTGCAGCTAACTCTGAAAGAATTGCCTGTAGTGTATGGGTTTCATTGTCCCCTTGCAAAACATGTTGAAGGTGAGGGTAGGGACTGCCACCTGCTGTAGTGGGTTTGGGGTTTTTTTTGTTTTGGTTTGGTTTTTGTTTTTTTTTAATCCTAAGCAAATCTCTAGTGATTTCAGCAGAGTCTCATTTATAGTGTATCACTGTAAGAAGTGACACTATCTTTATCGTACACAGAAATTCTGAGGAAAAAGTCCAGCTTCCATCTGATACTTACCACATGTTTGAGGAGTTGTATTTACATGCTTGAGGTGACACAGAACTTTGTACAGATGCCTTTTCAAGCCTAAACACTCATTAGAACAGTAATTGCCTTAATATTTTACACACTAACCTTCTGGCTCTCATTTTAATTAAAAAAAAGGCATAATTTTGGCTTGTCAGGCAGTTTAGCAAGCTGGGCATAGATAAGGTGTCTGGTATATCAACAACATGCAATCTTGTTTAATATGGAACTTAATGATCTTTCTTGTTGTGTTATTTCCAGGTATGTGAAATGAATCTCTGGCATTGTGCTTGCCTGTGAAATTCTTCTGAAGGATAAGTAAAATCAATCACTGAGAACTGCTGCCCTTGTCTGCTAACTTTGCTACCCAAGATATTCACCTTCGGAACATAACCTTTGCAAACTCCTACAAGTATTTAACTGGCAACATCAGTTTTGTTACTTTGCAGCAGATGGAATAAAATTAACTTAAGTGTTACAGCTGTATTTTGCTTTAAAATATAGCTTGAATTTTAATTTAAAGTTGCTTTTATGAAAATATATTTGTAATTTTATATAGTTGAGAACTTTTAATGCTTTTTTCCATTATAATATATTTTTGTATGCAAATAAACCCTGAACTGGAATCCAGATGTCTGAAGCTGTGAACTCAAACATAAGTACAAATTAAGCTCTTATTGAAAACATCAAGCTTTAAAATATCTGACAAGGGTGTATTTCCTGTTAGGTAAAATGTGTTATGCTGGCTTTGTGTGGAACTTCATATTTTTCTTTTCAAATTGCTTAAATAAGGGAATTTTGTACTACATAAAATGAATACAACCAGGAAAATAATAAAATTGGTCAAACTGTTACTTCAGATTTGCTTGAATACAAATGAAAGAACGCTGGTTTAGCACAGACTTGGAACAATAACATCTATTTCAAACCCTGTGTAAAAGCTAGCATTAAGGAGTACATACCGTTCTACCTGAAGTACAAGCTGGGAGGTCAGACAGTTAGGCCCATGGATTTAAAGGTATGGAGTTCCTGTAGCAGCAAGAAAATATTTAAGTGTCTGGATGTTGTTGATAGCAGACCCTTGGGTCCAAAACAGTCTACCACTCTGAAAAAGACTTCCTGGCTATCAGTGTTATGCTGAAAGAGTGGAAGGTGAACCTGTATTTTTACAAGGAACCTGATTCTTTCCATATGCGTTAGGCACTGGAGATGTCGTTATGTGAGCTCTCCTCCAGCTGCTGCAAGCATTACACTTTTGGCTCTGCTGTCAGATTTGCTCACACAGTTGCTTTCTAACCTGTTCAGACCAAGTGAGCTGGGCTTGTTCAGACTCCAGGTCTTACTTTGACCAAAGCAGGCTAGTGAACAGTTGCATGAGTGGCTCAGATATTGTGGCCCCCTTGCTCTGTCGTTATGTGAGTGTGTCTGTGCTTGGGGCATAGCTACCAGCTGGTTGCTTAGGGACCTAAAGGATGAATTTGAACCTGCCTTCTGCAGCTAGGGGGAAGTCTACTGTGCATTTGTTAATGGGAACACCATGAAGATGATGCAAATCCATCTTCCTGCTTTAGATTTCCCGAAGATTGACCAAAACACTTGGGTTGTATTAAACACAATGTGATTTTTCTACTTTTATTTCATGGTAAGGAAATTAAGTTCTGAACTGGGTACATTTTAACCGGTTTGAAACAACCCTGAGGTGGTTGTGTGGGGTTTTTTTTTTTTTCTTTCAGGCAGAAGGCAGTGTAAGATGATAGAATACTCTTCTGAAGAGGAAGAATTCCCTTCAAGGTTTCCCACTGCAGATTCAGTTGCTAAATTGTCCTTTAGAATAAATATGAACTGATTTGGGAGGGTGAATCATAGAATGGTTTGTGTTGGAAGGGACACCTTCCACTAGACCAGGTTGCTCAAAGCCCCATCCAACCTGGCCTCAAACACTTCCAGGGATGGGGCACCCACGGCTTCTCTGGGCAACCTGTGCCAGTGCCTCACCACCCTCACAGGAAAGAATGAAGTTTCATGTTGCTGTAAGTTGAATATAAAATCTGTGAAGGAATGTAAGATGCTTCGTTTGAGACAGTGATGTGCTTCTGTATGCTCTGTGACCTCCTCGGAGGGACCTGAACAGCAGGAAACCAGTTTTGAGCAGCAAGGTAGGCTTGTTCTGGCTCTGTGGAAATTCACTGCTACTGCACCATAAACACACAGGACAAAATCCTCCTTTTAACTGCCTCTGTGGAACAGAAGGGAGCCTGGCCCTTCTTCCAATCCCAGATGGAGAAGGATGTGTTGCTGTGCAAAGCCGGTGAGGGGGATTCCCTTGGCTGTTGTAGGACTTGCTGTCACATGGGGAAGAGGAGGCACTGTCCTTTTCATCAGGAGCCGAGGGGATGGGAACAGGAACCAGGACAGCAGAGACAAGCCTGTGCTCTTTTTTTTTTAAAGAAGCATCATTAGCATAAAGCATGGTTTTAAAGCTGCTCAAGTAGCAGCAGCAGGTTTTGCTGGTTTTCTACATTTTAATGCTCTTTGGTAGCATGAATGATGGAGTGGTGGCGAAGGGTGGATGAAGACATCCTGAAGACAGAATACCCCAAGTAAGTGTGTGTTAAGCCATGAGTTTCAGAGGAGGCCACCTCAAGCAATTGTGTGATGGGGGGAGATGGACAATACTTAGCTCTTCCGTTCCTTAGGTCAGATTGTTTGAAGCATTGGGCATGAGTTTTCCACTTCCCTTCTGCATATTCAGTTGTTGCTCAATCCTGTTGAACACTCGGGATCTATGATCAGTATTTAAAGTTGAATGCTTCCCTTTATAGAGTGAAATCACCAAATTAGTACAGTACTTTGGAATGGCAATACTTTGTCCCTGCAGACTCCTGGTTTTGAAGATTTTTTTTTCTGCAAAGGTTCAGAGCAAGGCGTGTTCCTCATTTTGTGTAACATCAGTTGGGGATGGAGCTGGGGATTAAGCCACCATCTGTTTGGGTTTTTTAATCTTACTTATGCGTGAACAGGTGGAGACTTCTGCTTGCTTATATAGCAATTCTGGATATCATCGGCTGAAAAATCTGGGAGTGTCTTATGGGGAGCTGTTGATCTGAATTCCCTCCAGTTTGTTATGCTCAATTTTGAACATCTTGCTGTGTCAGAAGGAAGGCACTAATGTAGATGTCATTTTGCTGGAGTACGCCTATGACTTAAGCTCATAATATAATTACATATGGCATTGAAAAATGCATTGCTGAGAAAAGTTCCTGTGATACTTTATCCCCAGTGAGCGTTGCTGGAAACTGCGCTGTCCTTATGGACCAGCCGGAATTTTTAATCCCTGTTTTGACCTCCCTCTTGTGCTGTGATGCTGAATTTGGACTCAGAAGAGAGTCTCGACCCTGTTCTGCCAATGCCACGTATCCAGAAATGGAAATGAGGAGCTTAGTCTAAGCAGATGTATTGCCACAGCTTAACCTGTGTGAGGTGAGGCGCAACAATTATTTGCACGTATGCGCTTTACCTACTGCATATTCAAGGCTAAATGGATTAGTTTAAACGTCCAACGCTGAGGCTTGAGCTAATGTGTCTTATCTTGGGTTTGCTATTGACTGTGTGTGTCCTCAGTGCCATCATCCAGGCCTAGCTGATACGTGGTAACTCATTAAGCTTGGTAACGTGCTCATTTTTCTGAGCCCTTAGTAAGAGAAAGAGAAGAGCCAAAGGAGGGAACTTTTTTTTTCTTCTTTTTTTCCTGTCTGCATGTGTATCTGCAGCCACTGTTGATGCACTGAGTGGCAGGTGAGGTTTTGGGAGAGAGGAAAAAAACAGTTGTGTTGGCCGCGACGGAGCTTGCTTATAGGGATGACTCAGCCCATTCTGTGTCCTACAGCCTGTTGTCCCAGTGCCTTCTGCCCTCCTTTGTTACTGGTATTTGCTTTGCAATAAACACTGGGTGTGGAACTGATTTTCAGAAGAGTTGCCTAATGTGAAAGGTCAGAGAGGGGAGGAGAAACCGTGTTCAGAGCTTCACATATTCATTTAAGCCTTGGTTTCAGTGGTGGGTGCTTGCAAAGAGGAAGCCCACGCTGAGCCCTTCTGCCTGCTGGGAAACATTCATGGCTGTACACATGGATTTTTTTCACTTTGTATCATTAATTGTTGCTTTTAGATCATTGTCCAGTTGCTTCATACCCTGCATGGAGTGAAAAGAATTCACCAGTGGGAAAGGTCCACCCAGTGTGGGTCTCTGTAGAGGAACTCTGATGGAGTTCATCTCCAAATGGTATTCAGCTCAGATGGACCTGGTTGACTGTCCAAGAGGTATTTGCACCACACTAAAGCCCATCATACATGAGATTTCATTTATGTGAAGGTGCCTGAATGTGCTAGACATGACACCTGCTAGACTGTTGGAGAGAAACTTCTAACGCTGCAATGTTTGGACGCAAAGCGAGTATCGTAAAGCCAATACGACCGCAGCAGCTCTTGAACTAAATCCAGCTCTAAATACTAAGAGCGTGAACTCCATATTCTCAGTGGGGATAACTCCTGTTTTCTATGTTACTTTCCATGTTACTGACTTCATTGCAGCCTGGCTAACAGCTCTAGCTGTCTAAATAACTTTACAATAATGTAAGATGATCCTGGCTGCTGTATTTCATTGGCTTAGAGTTGTAAACCAGATCTTTTCAAGGTCCTTTTCTTTCTTACAGATTTGAAACTATCAGTTAAATGCTGTAGATTGGCCTGTGGGATTAAAACAGGCCAGTCAATACAAAGGGACGCTAATTCTTTGGTTGCTTTTGCTCTTTTATGTCTATGCTTTGGAAACCGAAATATTCATCGGTTCAGCTTTTAAAAACCAGACTAGAGGTCTGTGCCTCCATTTTCCCAAGGCATGAGAGCTCCCTGGCTTCTCCAGGAGGCTTGGGGATGCTTAAATGGACTTCAAGCTGTAAGTGAGTGTTGCCTTCTCCATAGCGCACGGCTGTAATCCTGACTGCCATCCTTCTGTTCTGTTTATAATATATTTCAGACCGGTATTTCTAATTAAGAACGTTTCCTTTGTCTCAAAAATACCCAAATCACAGTATTTTGGTGTATTATGCAGTCTTCACATTTCCAAGAAGAAAACCAAATCCTGTTAGCGTATCAAATCAGGCAGGACCAATCCCACCTGACTTGTGCACTTACATAAACCACTGTAGTTAGTTAGGATGTGCCCTTAGCTCCTTCAATAGCCATTACAAGGAGAGGGAGGCTGAAGTACCCCCTAATGATGTTCCTTTGCTACAGCAAATATTGTAAAAGACTATGGATAAACAGACTTTTCACTTGAGCTTCTTAATGACTGACTTGCATTAAAAAAAAGTGTGTGTGTTAAAAAAAACAACGGCCTATGACTGGGCTTAGAGTGTAACAGTTTGTGGGGCTGAAGAAGCAGAGGTAAAGCTACCCAGCTGGCCAGGGTTATCTGTTTTGGGGGCTTTGCATCACATGGTGCAAGCACGGCAGCTTGCTTCAGCCCTGTGACTGGGGACATCTGTCATCCTCACGGTGCTGGGCAGGGTAATGCTGCTGGTGTGGCACCGCTGGGCTGTGCGGGTAAGCGCTGGGACCACAGCCTGGGCGCTGAGCCCACATGAGATGCTGCGGGGAACTCCTGTGTCTTGGCAGCAGGGTTGTGCTACGAGCTTATACCCGCAAATATTTCTCACTTTCAAGCTGTGATTTCAGTGGGGTCTAGCACAGTGTTAAGCTCTAATCTTGGCAATCTGTCTTCATAGGCTGGTTCTTAAGGTTGTCTATAGTTTACTAGCTTTATGCTCTTGGAAAACTGATTTATGAGCAGTAGCTTTATGTTTGTTTATGCATAGAATTTATGATGCGAAACACAATGTGTTTTTCTTAGAGGCCAAACAGAACAGCTCAGCGCTCTGTCTCCAAATAGCCCAGATCATTTATTTTGTTGACAGCTGGTACAACACGATGCTAATACAACAGTAGTTATTACACATTAGCAGCTACACATCGGCTGTCTCAAAGCCCTTGCATGCTCTGATAAACACTGTTTTAAAGCACAAGGCAGCTTTCTGCAGCATGCGGCAACCCTAACTTTGTGGGAGACAGGAAAAGTGTGGCCCTTGCCCAGTGGCTTGGCCCAGGGAAGCTGGTAGTGTCGGTGGTCTGAAGCCTGCAGTTTAGGATTAGGGCCTCTTGCTCGTGGTGCTTCTGCAGCTTTAAATAATCTTGTAGGAAATGCCCGGCCCCTAGCCAGTGTCTCTGGCATTCCTGAGCCCTCTGTGAACAAAATTAAGTGAAGAAATTTGATGGTTTTTTTCTGGGCTTGCTACTAGGTAACTTCAGCCCTGTTGATTGTGGGGGGGGGTGGGTGGGTGGGTGGGTTACGGAGTTCCCAGAAACTTGTCCAAAAAACATTAATACCCTTGCTTGGTGTTTCCAGTAATGCATTTCATCAGGGACCATGTGGTTCTTCACATCTTCACCAACCATGCAAGGTACCTCTTAACACAAAATGCTTTCCACAAGCTCTTCTCTTCCCTCTACTTTCTTTCGTACTTGGCAAAACCCCTCCTTCCAGTGCCCCCTTCTCAAATTGGGCCAAAAGACGAGCATTGCAACTTGCCTGGCAGCCAGTCCATCTCCAGAGAGGCAGGAGGAAAGGAGAGAGGCACAGCCAGAGGTTACAGACTTCTTTTCCTCCTTCACCCCCTTTTGCACCTTAATGTTCACATGGTCTTGTGTGGGAAAGTGCTGCGAGAGACATAAGCCTCTTTGCTGTAGCCTCGGAAGCAGAAAGGAGGCAGAGCAAGAGCCAAGCTAATGAGACCCTGCTTGTCTCTCCAGGATTTTAAATCTCCTGTATCCTAGCTGGCCCCGTCCTCGTACGCTGTAGAGCCATAGGGAAAGTGTAGGAGTAAATATTATGCACACGTAACAAGCCTTTAGACTCTTGTTTCCTGGACTCTGGCCTTCCCCAGCAGCACTGGTGCCTTGCTGTGTAATGAGGGTCAGCAGCTCCCTCCTCACATCCCTCCTTCACGGCTGAGTGGGGCCGTGGGGTGGCCCTGCTGCTGCCCCTTACCAGCATGTCTGGCTGAGCTGCCGCCCCGCACGCACCTTGGCTGTGCTAAAGCGGCGGCGAGCACTGAAATAAGCAGTAAAATAAGAAAGGGGCTTTATGTATAAGGGTTTTCTGAGATCACATTTCACACTTTCTCTCCGGGCTTATGTAGTTTTCTGTTTCCTCTGTTTTAACTGTAACTCTGTGGTGTGTTTTAACTGTAGGACTTTTAATTAACGTTCTTGCATGCTGATGAGAAAAGCTTTAGTTTTGCGCTTGGCTCTTGAGTTAGAGGGAGGAAATCTTGGCATGTCTGGTTATGTGTGCTTTGTTTCAGGTACTTGACAAAAATGCAAGGTTTCGCCATCACAGAACTTGTGCCACAGAATATACATCCAGTGGCCACTCCAACTTGTCAATACTTTAAAGTCTATGTGTAAATTAAACTGTATTTGCTGGTGATTTACCCATGATTGATGTTAAGGATCCCATCAGCTTCACCAAACCCAGCTCTGAGGTTTGTGGGTAGCAGAATTTGATAGCTGGCCTGAAAAATGTTATTTTGGTGAGGCATAACCCTGGCTTTGTAACATTTCTGCTGACTCTTCTGTGACTCATGACACTGTGATTCTTCCATGACTCTATGACTCCTCTATGAAGTGACCGTGATCGCTTCATCCAAAGGCTGGTCCATGGCATGGTTGCCTGGCATTGCCCAGCAGCTGAGCTGACAAGTTGTCTCGTTCCCAGCATCTCTCCTGGAAGAGAGATGCTTTCTCTTTTTCACCTGCTTTCTAAAGAAACATGTCCGTGTGGGAAGCACACAGAGCTTCTTGGCAGCTTTTCTAATTTCCCAAGCACCTCTGGCAGGATTTATCAGAGCAAAACTGGTTGCAAAGAGTCCTTGTGATGAGCTCTCTTCAGTGAGGGCTGTGGTGGCACGGTCCCAACCTCTCAGCCACCTTCTTGCACTGCTTGCTGAGTTTAACCTCACACGTAAAACATGTTTGTTGCACTTCAGGGAAGTAATGTTTTTGGCATGTGTTACTCTAAGTGTTTCTGGCTTTTCACAGAGCTGGTTGGAGCCATTGCTCACACTTCTGTTCATTTTCACAGGTCAGAGTACCATCTCCACTTTAATACGCACCAAATTCTCTCATGTGTCAGCTGAATATTCTCCTATATGCTTATTTTGAATGTACACTGATGGGTGTAAGCTGATCCATATGTACCCTGAATTCTGTTTACATTTTACTGCCTTCAGTGCTGGTATCATTTTCAGTACCATTTTGGCCTGCTGCATGTCAGTTTAAACATAAATCACAGGTGCTTCTAAACTCACCTTTTGTTGTAGCTTTTCTGCTTGATGTAGCTTTTCTGTACCTCCTGGTCCTCCTGGTAGCTGCTGTCTGAGGGCTCTGCTGGTGCTGGCAAACTCTCTCAAGGATGCTTTTGCATCCTTCCTTGCTCTGCGGCGCTCGGTGTGGGTTACAGACACGTGTTGTGCTGCCCTGGGGAACTCTGAGCTCTCTGAGCTGTTCTTCCCTGGAGGTTTTTTACTGTTGTTGTGTCCACAAGGCCAGAGTTCTTACAGTCCATATGGGCAGATGCCTGGTTGGCTTCTTTGATCTGAGGAGTCTTTCCAGCTCTTGATAAATGTTAATTGTGGGTCTTTGAGAAATGCTGGCCCATGTTGTTCTTTTTCAGTTTCGTCCCAAAACTGACCTGCAAGCTGGCTGCTGAGGGGACATTCCTTCGGATCCAGCAAAGACCATCTTCAGCTTCAGCTGGTCACCAGCGTTGCTAGAAGAGGATGAGACCAGAAAATTCTGTTTCAATATCCCGGTGCCCTCAGATATTTCATTTCACAGACATGCATGTGGCCTCACCTTACTAGAATAGGTAACTTCTTAAAAGAAGACTCAGTTCTGGAAAAACTAATTGTTGGCAGCAATAACACTACCTTCTTTGTTTTCTGGGGTGAAGTGTGAAATCATCTCTGTTCAGCATCTGTGTTTAGCAGCACATTTTAGTTCTGCTTTGCTCTCGGGTGAAATGCCTTGCTGGAGCACCATAAAATCATGTTTCCCCAAAGATCTCAGAGTGGCTATCTTTGTGAAATGCTTATGCTAAAATGTAGCCACCCCTCCAGCCTGAGGATGAATGTCAAAGCATTGCCCATGGTCTGGAGAGGGAATAGGACTCTCATGATCCTGAGCAGAGTGTGAGCGTGTGGGGCTGTAGGAACTGATTTTGTAAACTCACATGGTACACAAAGAAATTGGCAAAAGAAAATATCCAAAAGAACTGCGTGGCAGGAAAAAACCCAATTTTTCTCCTTAGATCATTAAATTCTCCTATTGTGAGACATAGTCACCTTAAATGTGCACCTAAAGACAGCCAGATTTTACCCTCATTGGGCTCCATATTTTCCTTACCCCTTAAGAAAAAAAAAAATCCAGCAGTAACAACAGCTCAGTCTGCATCCTTGGAAGGATTTTCTCCCACACAGACTTCTACAATTAAGAGCACTGACACCAAGTTATTGGAATTAACTGTCTGTTGTTGGGTGGGGTTTTTTTCTCTTTTCTTCATGATTAAGTAGCTAAACGGCAGAGGATGGGCCCTGGGTGTATGGGCTGCTTTGTTTATCCCTATTAAGGATGGGGAAGGAGGGGAAAGGAACATGTACCAAAACTGTGGCCAATCTTGCCTATTTAAATATTTAAAATGTCAGACCTATATTAGTATTTCTTTAATATGATGCATCCACAATGGCTTACATTTTAATTTCCAGAGTCTATAGTCTTGTGTTTAAGACTAAAACAAGCTTTTCTCCCAGTGATGGCTGGGCCATCTGCCACTCTGTCCAAGTCCTCGCAGCTGGCTAAATAAGAAGCTGACCTCAGCATCTGCCAATTGTGCTTTCTCACTGCCTTTTCAAAAAACTGACTTCTTTTTGACTAAAAATAAATTTTACATTACCAAGCCGAAGAGGCAAACTTCCCTATGCATTTTGAATAGCATCTTTGTTTTGAAATGTCTCTTGGCTCCCCTGTAATGAAAGCCTGACATTAAAAAAAGGTGTTTTAAATTGGAGTATTGGCTGATAGAGTACAATAGGACAGTTGAGCTTCTATGCTATCTTGTGACATGCCATCATTAGCACCTCATGAAATGGAGGGGAGGGAGAATAAAAACACTCAAACGTTTCTGGGAACCTTCCTTGAGCTATTTTTTTATGCAGGAATTTTCACTTTCAGAGTGCCTCCATTTCACCCTAAAAATGCATCTAGTTTTTGATGGAAAATTTTCAGGCAGCTCTTGTTTCTCAGGCTGCTTCTCTTCTTCCACCCAGGAGTGAGCAGCTGGTGTGGCAATGATGGTATCCAAAATGAGGAACCTCTGAATTCATCCAGTTCCTCAAGGAAAGCCTTTTTTGGGGGGGTTTGGCATGCAGATATATGTGTATATATACATACATATAAAAGCTTGGCCTGAAATATGACAGTGATGGCCCTTAAAATGAAAACTTGTTAGCAGAAGTGAAGCTTAGATTCAGCAAAAGAGCAGGTGGGATTTTGAGGGTTCTGGGCTGTGATGGTTTGCTTTCTCAGCTTCTGCCATGCAGCGGAGTTCGGTGAAAAGCTTCCAGAGCCAGAGCTACACAAGCTGGTGTGTCTTTGTGTGCAGTACCATGCTAACAGACTGGAAACTGGCGTCCCAAAAGCATGATTCCTGCTTTATATCTGTATGTAAAAGAGCATTTGAGATATGTATGAAATCACTGATAACATTTCAGATGATTTCCTCTACAGTTTACAGACCATTTCCCAAAGCCAACCCAGTTCCATTGTATCTTTTTGCCTCTTGTAACAAATACTTTCAAGATAAATATCAAATTTTCCCTGGCTTTTGTGAAAGCCAAATGGTAAGGTGATGGACCCACCAGCCTTACAAACGTAGACTTTTTATCAAGAAGGAACACTACTATATGGTAGTGATGTGTGGTTGCAAACTGACCATGCTAAGGGGAGAAGGCAGGAAAACTGGTGTCTCTTAGCTTTGCTCAGACAAGGGCTCAGTCTTGCATTTTGCCTGTTCTTTGGCTTTTCTCCAGCTGCTGTGCTGTTGAACTTTTATTTTCCCTACAATCAGGCTGATATCATAGGGATTTGCATGGAAACTGATGCCCTCAGCTCATCTCAGTTCCAAATTACAACAGTCTCTTGTTCCTAATGGAAAAAAGATGTAAAATCTCCAGATGGCCGCAATTCATGTGCTAAGTGATTTGCTAGCCTATGTGCAGAGCCCAGTTTCATGCCTTGATCTAATTTCATGAAACCAGAGGAGTAGTAGAGAAAAAAGTATATCTTTATATGGTATGTGTGTGTATACATGTTCATCCAGTCGGTGTTTCTCTGCTGCTTCTCTCTGCAGTCTCCATGGGACCTTGCCTCTTTCACCTGGGAGACCCCATCTTCTTTTGGGCTGTGTGAAGACCCACAAAAGACCCCAGGATCATTGATTATCCCCAAAGGGAGCAAAGATACCTTTGTTTTGGCATCCTGCAGCTATCCACTCTAATCCCTGCAGATTCAGGTAAGCATCGCTAATGGCTTCCAAGTTTTGCTGAAGTTGTTGGGTACAGTGTCCAGCCCTTCTGGGGGTTAACTCCTTGGTGTAAAGGAAGTTTGACCCCGAACCCTACCAGCTGAAGTAAACTGTTCCTCCTCCGTCTAGCAGTAGGTAAACGGAGGTTCAGAAAATGGTAGATCTGGTCAAAGGTAGACTGGCAAATTGGGTCCTGTGCCATGTTTAGATATGCCGGATAGATGGATTATAGTGTTAATAACACTGTAACTCATCCAGAGGAAAGAAGCCGATGGATAGGCCTTGTCTGTCTTGCCCCTTTTAGCACATTTAGTACCTGGACAAGGTTTTGGGAAAAATAAACTGCTTTTAACAGAAGCTTGCCCAAAACCTATCCAAATATTGACGCAAGGCTGTTGCTACACAGTGAGATTGAATCTACCTGGCTTGTCGGCTCGCTCCTTTGGAAACTAAACGACAGTCCAAATTGTGAACAAGTCGGTGTGATGCTCCCACCTGATGCAATTTGAGGCAGCTGACACAGGATCATGCACTAGAGAGCCAGCTCAATAAAGTCAAGACCTGCTTTAGCAGTGGATTATGTATAAACCACAGTCATTTCAGCTTTTAAAGACTTGGCTTCAGGCTATTTTTTTTCCTCTTTAGCTCACTACTTGCTTTAACCAGAGCTGAGAAAGCTGCTGACTCCATACTGTGAAACCTCAGCGACCTGGACAAAAAACTGATGTGACTTAAGTGCCAGCTTCATGCTTGAAGTTACCGGCTGTTGTGTTGTGATGTTCAAAAGACCCCAGGCTCCTACGCCTGACCCCATGTGAGAGTCTCTCCCCATCTGCAAGGCTCTAGCAAGTTTAGGGAAGTTATGGTGGGTTGAAATAATAGGTTTCACATGGGTCCTTTTCCTGGGCAAGTAAGCTTGAGTGGATGTTTTCTCCTCCAACATGCACACAGGTATTCTCTCTTTATAATCCATGCAGAAACAGTCCCTCCCATTTATGTTATTCTGGTAAGCCTGCAACCTTGTGGGCTACAAGGTGCTTCAGTGAAAGGAAATAGATTTTTTCAAGGTGGGCATGGGCAGGAATCCTGCCTTTCCCTTAGGGGTGGTCAAGTTGCCCAGTATCTGGGGCTTTTTGGCTGTTGGGTCTGCAGGGGCTGTGGGAAGGGCAGTGGCTGGATGTCTGCAGCTCTCCTCTTGCCTCCATCCTGATGTGAAAGGAGTCTCTGCGGGGTGACTGCCTGCCCTGGGCACACCCCTTGCAGGTGCTGAGATCCCCCCAGACCCATCTGCAGACACAGCAAAAGGGTCTATTTTCATGTGTGTCAAAATTAGGGACAAAAAAAGTAGTGTTTATTTCTGTAGCACGTGCAGGTGCTTTTCTGGCTTTCTTGGGAGACATCTTCTTTTCTACTCTCTCCCCCTATGCATCTCCTCCTCTCCTGCCTCCCATGCTCCCCCTTCGCAGCCCCTCCCTCCCCCCCGAAAAAATCACTGCCGCTGACAGGAGCTGGGGCTGGCAGGCTCCCCGCAGCCGGGGGTTTGGCCTCGGCGGCCGTGCAGAGCCAGGGCGGTGCAGTTTGGGTGTCCTCCAGGCCCCTGACTCACTGCAGGGGGATGTGGGGAGCGACCGCATCCCTCCTGGGGAGCTGAGCCACTCCAGTGTGAACTCCAGGCCCCTTTCCACCTCTTTCCCATCCACTTTCAGGTTTTAGGATTCAGAAAGGAGGAAGCGCTCTCCAGAAGGGACCGGGGCTGCAGATGGATGCCATCATGCCCCGACACGGTGCTTGCCACCCACCCTGCTGGGGAAAGGCTGCGTGAACATTTTTCTCTGCCTGGTTGGCCGTGTAGCGTTGGTTTGGCATGACTCAGGAGTGACTGACTTTGCTTGAAATAAAGACGCCTTGCAAGCAAGCATCCCTCTTCCAGAAGGAGGTGACTCACTGGAGATGTGCCTCCTCCCTTTTTGCGTGCAGCCTCCAGCTGTGATTCCCTTTGAAGCCCTTTTTGGGTTCCTTTCACCCCAAAACACATGCTGACTTTGAGAAGCAGATTTCAACATTCTGGGCCAAATTCTGCTCCCATGCACCGAGTGTGGGCCAAGTTGCTCCTCGGTAGTCTGCAGGCCACATCCAAGTTCTCCGTCTTGGATTGAATACACATGCCAGACGATGGTTAAAAGGCACTCTGGTGGGCATTTACTCTGATATTCTGTGCTTAACATACAGCCTGGGATTTCCTCCAGTATTTCTGCTCCAAGTCCGCAGTCCGTGGCCGGTCAAGGACACAGGTCTGCAGCAAGATCTGAGGTGAGGGCCTGTCTCTGAGGCTGAATATTGGCAGCAGCTGATCATAAAAGTTCTCCAGCGGGTGGAAAGGCTTCCAAGGCTTTTAAATTACTAACTGTGTTGCCGCTCTTCCTGACTAAAACTTCTATTTCTGCAAGATGTGGATGCTGAAACTGGGAAGGGGGAGAAGGCACTTGAGACAAGGACCTGCTTACAAGTGGAACAATGAGCTGCTTTTAGGCTCTGAGACCCAGGACCTTGCTGGAGGGCGGTGCTGGCCCAGGGTCAGCACCTAAACCAAACCCCATTCCCAAACACCTCTCTGCTCCCCAACGAAGCCCTTCTCTCACCGCTCCAAGGGTCCCTGCCAAGGTGTCTGCTGTCACATAAAGGCAAGGGTCTCCTTGGTGCTCAAAGATGCCCCATGGCTTTTAAAAGTTAAGTATTGCAATGCAGAAGTTTTTATGAAAAAATTGGAAATCAGTGCTTAAAAGGTACTCTATCACTCCCATAAAGTGTCACTAGTGGATACAGAAAAATCAGTACTCATAGTCATTCCTTTTCCTTGCAAAAAAGTGGAGACTTAGCAGTAAATTACAGCCACGGAATTGGTATTTTCTCACCCTGGACATGTGCACCGTGGCTTGGCTGGGTGTCTTTCCAGTCCACCTTTACCACCATTGATGGTGCCTATGGAGATAAACCTCTGTGATAGAAACACAAGATTTAGCTTCAGATTGTCTGAGTGGGGGAGTAGCAGCTGTAGAATAATGGTGTTTTGTCTTAGAGGTTCACAAACATAGGGCTTGGGTTTGGAAAAAACAGTAATGAATAGCATGTCTTAGTCTCTATTTGCCTCACACTGAACTGCTGCATCCATCAAGGAGGTAGCTGCAGCACACAACCGTGTGAATAAAGGGAGCTGGAAAATCTACCTATTGCTTCATGTGGTCCACTGAGAAAGTGTAGGAGAACGAAGCTGGGTTAATTATCATTGATAACATACAGCTGTGGGCTGGCTTCAGGGGTGGCGGGTTATCCAATGTAGATAAGGTGCAGCTGTGGCTGGTTCTGTTAAGGGGTTGGGCAGCCAATGAAGAGAGAGGAGGAAGAAGCAGAGAATGCATGCCCTGGATGAGGAGAAGGCAGCGGAGGGACCGGCATAAAGAGTATGTTGGTATGAGATGGTAAAAGACCTTGTTGCAGCTGGCTAGTTTGTTTGTGCTGCAACAAGAAAGGTTCAGGTTGAACAGCTTCCTTAGGCAGCTCAGAGATGCTCTGGAAAACAGCAAGAATGAGTTAGCTTGCTTCTGAAATGCAGCATCCTCTTGACTTCCCAAAGGAACGGTGGCTCCTCGAGGTTGCAGTGGAGAAGCCTGGAGGGGGGCTCCCCTCTCCCCAGCCCCACATGTCCCCTCCTGGCCCTTGGCTGGAAGCCGGTGACAACCCATGCAGAAGGTATGCCCAGACTGTGCTTTGCTTAGGGGGGTTTAGTTTTCTGCTTGGTTAGTTGACTCACCCACGTGCCTAGTGCCTCCGCGGGGCTGCTGTGTTGGTTTTGCAAAGGAAGTAGTTGTGACATGGGGCTGGAGCAGGGGCTTTGTCTGGGGAGGAGTGAGACCATCCCTCACCTCTTTCCACTTGCCAGGGACCTGTAGGTGCACTAGGTCAGTGTCAGGTGAATGTGGAGCCATACTAGGAGTATTTTTCTCCTTTTTTTTTTTCCTTTTCTAAATAATCCCATCTGAAACTAGTCAAGTAAGAGCTAATCCTACTGCAAACCATTTAAACGACAAATATTTAAACACTGGAAGTTGATTGTAAATGAAGCAAAACCCCAGGAGAAGGAGTCAGTGGCTGTGACTTTACAACCTGAAAACCAAGTGAGCTTGGGCACAGCAGAGCGTTTTCACAGGGGATCAGAAATGTCCCCTTCCTTTCAGGTAGTGCTGTGACTGTGTGAAGATTTATCCTCAGCTGGGGAACGAACTGAGGCATGGAAGAAGACTAAAAACTCAATTTCTTCTCTCTCTCCGTGGAGGGAGAGGGGGACATGTGTGGCTGAGCTGTGTCACTGCTGAAGGACCAAAAGCTAAGCAAATGGCAGGCGATCTGCTCATTGCTCCATCATTGACATACATGGCTTAGATTGGAATACACAAATTTTGAAACTGTCAGGCAGAAGAAAAAGCTGTGGCATAGTTACTGCAGCTAGTTGTATTCTTGTACTTAGCCGATGCTTAAAAAACGTGTTCTGACATGGGCGTTGGGAAATGCCTGGGCTGGTGGGAAGAGGGATCCCTGCTGGTCCTTGGCCCCGGGTTGAGGCAGGTTATCAGTCCCTGCTCGCTGGCCAAGCAGCCACGCCGTGGGGCTGCGGTACTGCTCCTTGTCCCTGGCTGAGGGGCTGGCGTCTGGCAAGGGATGGTGTGGCCCACCATACCCTGTTTTCTGTGAGTCTGTGGTCCAGAGCTGCCCCTGATCAGAGTCAGGCTGCAGAGAGCCCCAGACCGGCACTCGTGCCTGTTGCGCTTGATGCGATGGGGCAGTGCTGGTGGTACAGCACCAAATTATATACGTGCTCTGGAAGGATTTCTGGCAACATGGAAAATCCTGCAGAAGGAGGAAAACATCATTAATTACAGTGCTAAGAGTACATGAAGGGGACTCCAGCTAAGGGAGAATCTGGTCATCTCCGTTGTACTGCACAGTGGTGACCTACACCAGCAGCTTATTTTCCTGCCCCTGTTCCTGTGCACTCATGTCACTAAGTAATTACACCTCATCTAATTGTGTCTTTCTGGACAGATCATTGGATACATTAATTTATGGCATACCTTGCTGCCTTTGCTGAGTGTCCCCCCTCATTTTTATCTTCTGATGCTCAGTCTGCAAGGAGCCCTGCTCCTGTCTGAATAACATGCTAATCTTGGCCACTAAATGCTTGTTGCTTTACCCCAAGATCCCAAATTATCTCTGGCAAAAGCTGATATTGTCTTAAGTCCGCTGAGTCCAATATAAATGATGCCTTGTCTTTGGAAACACAAGGCTGCCGGCAGATTCAGCCTTAGGCTTCTCGTCCTCCCCATTGATGAACAGGAGGCCAGCACCTTCTGCAGCAAAGAAGCGTATCCACCTCCCCATCAGCTGCCTTGGACTCTGAGACATCATGAAGGGGGGAAAAAAAGCTCTCCAGACCTTCCCAGCATCCCATCTGTGAAATGCCCCAGCTGGAACCAGTTTGCACTGATTTTGTGAGACTTTTGAAACAGTTTTAGAAACTGGTGGTTCAAGGTTTGCCCCTCAATGGTAGAGTAGCAAGTAGGAGTCTTTAAGGACATGTCTAGCTAAGCAGGAGCAAACACATCATGGTGGATAATATGAAATCTGGAGAGAATTTTAAAAGGATATTAAAATACTTAATCATGACAAAGTGGCTCAAGAAATTGCCAGGGGAATAGCTCCCAATTCTATCACTGAAGTGCTGTTTGGTAAGAAAGGTCAAATAGCAAACTGCTGAGGACACACATACCCAACCAAAAATCATGTTATCTTTCAAGATGGTATCTCCAATTTGCTCAGGTCAGTCATCTATGTTTTTGTCTGCCTGCCTTAGATGTGAACATTTTAGGAAGCTAAAGCTATGACAAGTATTCAAAACACATCAATGAGACTCCAAACTGTCTCAAACTTGATTTCAGAGAAGACATCAGAAATTATTATTCTTTTCTTTGCCTTATAGCATTTTAATGCTTTGCTTGACTTGTATCATATTTTTAAAACTTTCACTGCAACCAGAAGAGCTGGAAATGTCACTTAGAAGTGGAAAATTTTGCCTAATGTGGCCTCCAAACAGACTTTCATGATCTCTGAATAAAACCTGAAAGGTCCAAACCCAATAAGCTGGATCTCAGAAGGGGAAGAAAATAAGTGGTTTTTGTTATTACTGGGGCTAAGCATGGTGGCGATGGCTTTGCCAGGTGCTTTGTGTGCCATTGTCTTCGTTGGCACGTAGATATTCACCATCCAGACAGTGCTGCTAAATGAGGTAGAAATTTCTCCATTTGTTCTCTTCTAGCCTGAAATTGAAGAAACAGGTCAGTAAGTCACTCTGGACTTCAAATAAGCTCTTTGATTTCTTTGACTGAACTCTTAGGCCTCCTGAGCCGATGTGACAGCTACGCAGATCGATGGTAAGCAACGACAGTCATACCGGTATTTCCAGCTACTTTTGTAGCTCCTTCACAGCATTACAAGCCAACACTCACCTTTCTTCCACTCAAGTATTTCCCAATGATGAGACACTAGTTTTGGGCTCATATGCTTTAGATCAGCTATTAGGAAGAAATTTTTTGCTGTGAGGGTGGTGAGGCACTGGCACAGGTTGCCCAGAGAAGCTGTGGATGCCCCATCCCTGGCAGTGCTCAAGGCCAGGCTGGATGGGGCTTGGAGGAACCTGGTCTAGTGGAAGGTGTCCCTGCCCGTGGCAGGGGATTGGAACTGGATGGTCTTTCTTTAAGGTCCTTTTCTGGTTTAACCCCAGTGGCAGCTAAGTACCATGCAGCTGCTTGCTCACTCCCCTCCCTCCTGGGGTGATGGGGAGAATTGGAAAAAGGTAAGACCCATGGGTTGAGATTAAGACTGTCACCCTTGGAGAAGATAAAGTAAATAATAATAACAACAATAATAATTGTAATGAAGAGGAGAGGGAGAAAGAGGAATAAAACCCAAGTGGTGCATTATGCAATTGCTCACCATATGCTGACCAATGCCAAGCCAGTCCCTGAGCAGCAATTGGTGGCCCCTGACCAACTCCCCCCAGTTTATGTACTGAGCATGACGTTCTGTGGTATGGGATACCCCTTCGGCTGGTTCGGGTCACCTGTCCTGGCCCTGCTCCCTCCCGGCTCCTTGTGCCCCTGCCCACCGGCAGAGCACGGGAACTGAAGAGCCCTTGCCTTAGGGTAAGCACTGCTCAGCAACAGCTGAAACATCCCTGTGTTATCAACATTGTTCTCATACTAAATCCAAAACACAGCACTGTACCAGCTACTAGGAAGAAAATTAATTCTATCCATCCCAGCTGAAACCAGGAGATGGTCCCTTCCAACCCAAACCATTCTATGATTCTCTGATTCTGCACTGCAAATCACATGCATCCTCTTCTTGCATTCACCATAAACACAAACCAATGTCCCTTGCAAGCTTCCCAGAAGGTTAGGAGCCGCACTGTCATCTCAACCAAGCCCCCAGATACATTCAGCAAATAAGGGCAAGCTACACCTTTGTTTTGTAATGATTTTGTCCAATGCAAAGGGACACCAACATGCTATTTTCCATCTTTTGCATTGTACCGCTGTGTATGCGGGGACTAGTGGTTTCAGAGGCGGTGTCATACAGCCTGTGTATCATATAGGCATAAGCAAACACTCTCTCTGTGCACAGCAAAACAAGTACGGCCAGAGGTATGGGTAAGCAGAGCTGTGGTGAGCTGGGACAACCCAAGAGTGCAACAGCTCTGGTGATCTTGTCTTGAAAAACCTTAACCCCAGCCGTCAACAAGGCTTTGCAGCTCTTTCCAAGCCTGGAAATTAAAGTGACCTCCTGTGAGTCCTGTCCTGTGCACTGCTTCCCAACGTGACCTCACCCTTGAAGAAGTGCTTTGCCAGAAATGAGGTACTTGTCCCCAGGGCAAAGGTAGACCCTGAAAAAGCTCTCTAGTGGGAGAGAGATCTGTGTTGGGGAAGGGGGAGGAACGGTCTGCTGATGTTACATTTGACTTGGTTACTGATGTTACATGACTTGGTAGTAAAATTATTTTTTTCCCCTGTTTTTTACAGGCGGGAGCAGCTGACAAATCCATCCCGTCTGTGCTTTTTCTGTGCCGTTACAAAATTAGAAAGTTGTTTTTCAATGAACATGAAATTGCTGAAGAATAGAAACTGAAGTGCCATAAATAGCACTGGGCTCTTTGAAGCCACAAAGAGGAGGTTGTTCTGCTGGGAAATGCCAGGCCTGGGAACACAGGTTTTCTTTGTTCGTATGCCCTTATGCAGCAGCTGGCATACTTTAAGCACGACTCCCAGATTTGCTTGTGCTGCTAACTCAGGACAAAGAGGAAATAGTGACAGGCTGGGAGCGGAGGCCAAGAGAGATCCCAGTCCTTCAACCCACCTGGCTCAATGGGGCAATGGTCTTCTAAGGAGAGACATTGCAGGGTAAAGAACAGGTCTGCAAGTAAAATTTGGAAGGGGCAAATTATTTGAGCCCCCTCAAGGGTATTATGTTTCTGTGTTGTCTCAGGGGGGATAAAGAAAACTCAGTTCTTCCTCTTAGGAGGTATGGCTTCATCTCCAATGTCCTTGTCACCGTTGTCAGTGGGTTTTGCATTGGGGATGGTGGCAGCTGACACAACAGGGCATTCACCTGTAGGTTGTCCAGCTCTCCTGAAAAGACCATTTTAGTGCCCTGTTTGAGCTGTTTGGCTCAAAATGCAGCTGAAGAAGTGACAGGCGCTGATGAGGTTAGTGCTGAACCCAGGTTAAATCCCTCTGCGGTTGTACCCCACCGTCAGGAAGGGCAAATCACAGGCAACTTCCACTGGACACAGCTCCCCAAAGGTGTCACCTCATAAAAGATGGTTGATCTGAGCCCAGACATGCGAGATGACTGTAGAAGCCTGTTATGTTTTATCTGGTGCCAATGCATGTCTGGGGAATTGAGCCCCCATCCTACATCCCTGTCTGCTTCCCGGAAGGATGATCTCTCGGCTTGAAACCCAGAGCTGCCCATGGCTGTGCCCTGGCTTCGCGCAGCCCCTGCTTGGCTTTCAGAGTTGGAAACCAGGGTGGTCATTAAA
This sequence comes from Falco rusticolus, assembly GCF_015220075.1. Lineage (NCBI taxonomy): Eukaryota > Metazoa > Chordata > Aves > Falconiformes > Falconidae > Falco > Falco rusticolus. Next base: position 33,802,785 of record NC_051188.1, on the reverse strand, counting down.
ACCCACTGACATTCAAAAGACCCCCCAGCTTAACTCTAAAAATGTTTTTAATAAAGGATAAGGTGCTGGCTCTGAAGGCTTTTGTCTTGCGTACCACATGGTGGATAAAAGCACAAAAGACGCTTGTAAACGGGAACTTTATTAAACGTTATTAAAGGGGTTGCAGGACCGAGGGCTGCACCTTTCAGCTTCATTGCGGGAGAACCACTGTGATAAAACTTGGGTTTTAAACTAGGCTATGGCAAGCGGGTTTAAACACTGTCAGTGTTTTTATTATATGGGTAAGCACGGAAACATTTTCTTAACTCATGAACACTTGGTGAAGTTGTTAATTGGTTTTAGGTGCCTGCGAGCGTCTGGGCATTGCACTAATTGCTCGCTCTGTTTTTAGCCTATGAACAGTGCAGGAATAAATGTCCCTTGGAACCAAGCCTGAGGACGGACAACCACAACACAAGAGGGTTAGGCGCAGTTTTTCCAAGGAACAGTAGCCAAGATCTTGGGGGAAAACCTGCCAAAATCATCAGCTGAAGTAAGTAACTCAAGAAGGAGCCAGGCAGGTTTCCAGAGCTGCAGGGTATGAGGTAAAGCCATTAACAGGATTTTTGGTTTTAAGATAATGAGAGATTGGTTAGTGATTGGGATTTCCTGGACTCACAGGACTTAGGAAAATCTAGAAACCCGGACATGGATGGCTTGCCTGGGGGAAGAGGGTGCAGGGGCTGCTCCGTGCCCACCACCAGCCGTGGGAAGGGTGAGGTCCCCCATGCAGCCTGGCCCACCCACCTGCTTGGCAGCCATGGCGCAGCACCTGGTAGTCTGCACCCAGAAGAGGATGGGGTTCCCTCCAAGGCAGGGGGCCTTTTGGGTGTTTTTGTTAAATCCCCTATTCTTCCAGTTATTTGGTGAAAGGAGCTGCTTCTTTTCAGGGACAAAATGCACAAAACCCAGTCGGTCACCACGAGGGCACAGCGGGGTGTCACTTGCAAAACTTCTGGGATTTTAATGCCAAACTCTGTCCTTCATTTGGAGGAGCTGGTGGGAAATTTTTGATTTTAAGGATTTTCCAGCAGGGTTGTGCTAAAAAGATGGAGGAATGCATAAAAATGAATTGGCCATTGACTGTGGGGTCTAAGTCTGGGCAGACCCAGGGACAGGTTAGTGTGTGCTAGCACCCTGCTGAATAGCCAGCAGGACCTTGGATGACGGATTAGACAGCCTACCAAACTTTGCATTTGCCTGTGCCCTTAGGTTCCTCCTACTTTTCTGTATGCTGGGGGCTGAAGCTGTCCCTCTCAGATGCAGGATGGCAGCCCTCTTGTGCTTGGTGGCTCCTGAGTGATGAGAGCCAACATGTTTTCCATGCTCACCAGGACAGGAAAGAAATCCCCTCAAAATCCTCTGCTGTCTCCTTGTTTGTTTTTTTTTATTTTTTTAAATATACATAAGGAACACATAGCATAAATGAACAGAACCTGTCAGCCTAAATGAAGAGATTCCTCTTCAGATGGGCATGCAAGGTGGAGTTGGACTTTTCCTAAAGCACTTTGTTACAATTAGCTTGTGCCAAAACTGGCATGTGTGTAGCATTGCATCTGGCTGTGCAAGCATTAATGCGATCGTAGGATGCTTCTATGCTTTACGTTTTCTCCGTAAGTAAATGATCATTGCAAATCTCTTGGCATTCTTTATGGTAATCAAGAGATTGACTAAATAGTAATAAAAAAACTAGCTTTCCAGAAAAACAAGGTTAAACTGCCCTACAAGCTGTGTCTTCACAAACACCACGTCATCTGAACTGAAGACAAAGAATTTTCAAACCCCAACTATGTGTAATGGAACTAGTTAATTTTATGCCTGTGGGTAAATTTTCTCTGTCTTTCTTTGTCTCCCTGAAGAATTTGCTTCATCTTGGTGCCTTTCAGTGTGAACCAAGGCTCCATGACTGATGCAAGGATACTGGGATTTTTAGTTATTAGAAAGGGGTATTCAAATACTCAAATATTTGTATGCATTAGCCCTTGCCTTGTTAAATTAAAACTGTCTTAAACATGGGTTTGTTGCAAGAATCTTAATTCCTATCTTGACCTAATGTAACCCTGTGCCGTAACACTTTGATGCCCTCTGAGAATGCCCTTGCTTGTTTCATTTCCCCCCACCCTTTTCCGTATGAGGGATGCCTGCTTTAGGGGGGCTTGGGAACGTACTGGCGTAACATCCCTGGTAGGGACAAGGCTGGCTAAATAGCTTCCACAAGAAAATATCCCAAATAACAAGATTAAACCCAACGAATTCTCCCCACTTTCAGGGATCCCATTCAAGCAGGAGATAAGAAATGGGAAGAAATGTCTATGATGAGAGCTATACCCTAAAGCCGTGGAGGACCTTAGTGGTTACATCAGCAGTTAGGTCCGTGGGGGCTCAGCACGCTCGCTGGGTGGAAAGCTGGTGGTAACAAGTACCACTGCCCGGAGGGAAGTGGGGATTCGGGCCTGGAGACCGGTCCCTTACAGTGTGGGTCCAGGTCCATCCAAACCCTTGGAGGTTAAGGAAAATTTCAGGGCCAAGCAAATGCCACTTACCTAGTTTAGGGCGGAGTGTGAAACTTGAGTGTTTCAGAAGAGGTTGATTTCTTTTTCTTTTTAAACCCATAAAGTGTTGGATTCCTCTCTTGAGGAAAAATGACTAAACTTTGACATTCACTGCCTTGCAGCCTGAGTCTCCCATATTCACACACATGCTTTTCCTAGAAGAAGTCATCCAGAGAAACAATGTGCCTTTTGTTAAAAGCAGCCGGTTAAGTCAATGCTGCTTTCAGATTCCTCCGTGACAATGGAAAAAGCCTCGTGACCTTTTGGTTTGCTGTCTGCCATCATGTCAAGCCAGGCTGGGCTCTGCAGGCTGGGAGGTGACAGGCAGGATGTCCATACCCCTGAAGAGGTGCGTGTGGTTTCTGGAGTACCACTGAGCAGGTCCCAGCCAAAAGCAGAGGGAGGTGCTGCCCTGCCAGGTGGGATGTGGAGACGCCAAGTCTGGTGCCTGACACCTCTTCAGAGCCGCACTCCATAGCACTTGAGAGGATTAGCTAGAGATGGAAAAGAGCTCTTTTAGGGTCTCTTCTGTCTCAGTCTGTGCCTGGGCACACTTATTTTTGGCCATTTGCTTTTGCTTGCCTCAGCTTGGCTTTGCATCATTCCTCACCTCTTTCTAGCCAGCCTGCTCGCATCCATTTCTGCTCTCATTTATTTTAGCAAAGTGAGTTCTCCTCTCCTGCTTTCCTTCTTCCCTCTTCATTGTTTTTGGTGGGGGTGGGGGTGGAGGGAAGTATCTTTTGACTTTTTGTATGGGTTTTTTTTGAGAATAACTGCTTCCTTTTTTTTTCATCCTGCAAATCACATTACTAAGGCACATTAATGGGGGTGCACACCAGTGCTAGAGAAGTAGGAAGCTTCAAAAAAACCACATGCTGATGACAGTGTCTGTAACGGACTTTCTCCCAGGTGTGCTGTGGGGATCATGCAAATAGCATCTCAACAGGCTGTCGGGACAGTTCGTTATAGGGGTCATGGGTCAATGCAATGAGCTGCTGCAGGTGCTTAGTGTACATTATTGGCTTACTTTAGAAATGGTTTGCAAAATCTTTTAGCCAGACCATCTGCATGATGCTGAGAAAGGAATGGTGTGTGCGTGTGTGTGTGTGTGTGTGTCGTTTAGGGAACTTGCACATACTGGTGGACTGAGATTTACATTGTGTATAAAGTAACTGTCCTGCCTATCAATCCTGAGCCACCTTAGATGGTGTACTAAAGACAAAGGATGATTAACAAAAAAAAAGGCTAATAGACTTTGACCTGCTTTTGACAAGTTAAACCACCAGAATCTTCCAACTGCTTTGTAAATCATTGAGCTGCATTTATACAGATGTTTTGCTTATATTCTGTGGTTCCAACTGTCGGGTGAACAACATGAGATACTAGTTTTAAATGGTATCTTGGCCTTTGGCAGTATCTAGCTCTTCTCTAACTGAATAATTTACCTATTCATTTGCACGGGGATAAAAAGTCACAGTTGATGCAGAGGAGTAAAAAGTAGAGGAGTGATGCGAGGTGTATCGTAGTAAAGATATGAGATGCATCACAGTAAAAAGCAGAGGAGGAAGGATGCTTTATGTTTTCATTGCATTATAAAACTTATTAATAAGTTTAGAGCTATAATACCAAATGCTAAAAAAATGTAAATAAAAGAATTTGTACCTCTCCGCATCTAATGCACAAGCAGCATTGATGCCGGCCCACATTTGGGTATGCATGCTGCAGGTCAGGGCTTGGCTCCTTAGTGTTGTGGTGTGGGTTTTGTGCTGTGTTAATCCAAATCTTTTGTATTTTAAGATCACCTGCTCCCAACCTGTCCTGCCTACAAAAAACCAAGGAGCAAGGACTGGCTCCTTGGTCTGCTGGGACTATTTGCAGTGACTGCCCCCACTTCACTGTCCCATCTGTCTGTGCCTGGTCTGTGCTCTACTATGACCTTTGCACCGAATCTGTGAAATCACAGCAATTTGGCATTCCTCCCTGTCACAAGCTGTGTTAGCAGAAGCAGCAAATGATCCCTGTCTTCTTCAAATGAGAAGGTAACACCAGAGGTGTTGGTGATGCCACAGGGAGCAGCTGTGATGCTGCAGCCCCACGTGCACCAGGTCAGCATGGTCCTGAGCGAGCTTGAACCGTGAGGCAGGGACCTCTTTCATTGTTGGCTCTTCTTAACATGATTGCCGCCCTCAGGTCTCAGCTTACAGCTCGTTTGGCATGCCTGCCCACTACGAGCATGCTTGCCAGTCTTTGGCTGCCTGCATGCTCAGCCCTTGCACCGTTAAGTCTGTGCTTAAACGTAAGTACAGTCCTTAAGCCAGGGTCTTACAGCGAAGATATTGATGAAGGTAAGGTCTCGTTTTTCCTCTTGCATCTGGCCTGCTCTCTTGGAACCCTGCCACACTGAAAGCAGGTCATGTCAAAAAACTGAGGGAGTGAGGAGGGCAATGGCAGCTGTATCTCCAGTATGATCTGCCTCATTTTGGGCACATTAGGTGAGTTCGTACTAAAGGGATGCAGTGAGGTGCTCGGTCCCTTCCCCTCAGTGTGACAGCAGAGAAAGAGGACACGAAGTTTCAGTGTTCCCTGTTCACCCGCTGTTCACTGAGGACCACCACAGGGGCTGGGGACAGCAGAGAGTGGGAGGGACCTGCACAGCAGTTTCAGATAATTTGGATGGGAAAAATTAGTGTCATTTTGGTGCATCACATTTCCGCCACGCTTTCTGCTGCTGAATGCAGAGCTCGCGGGTTTTTCATTAAAATGGACTTTGGGCTTTCCCATGAGCCGGAAGCAGTGAATGCAGCTGGCAGAGTCCCAGGTGGACACAACCCCCAGCTGGGGGGAAGGAAGGGGCAGGAGAGGCACAGCTGGCGGGGTCACCGGCTCGGATGGAGGAGCGTGAGCTTCACGGGCCAGGGGAGATGGCTGGATGTCCTTGCCCCTGCACTACCCTTCCCTGCACTGCCCGAGCTGGAGGAGGGGATGAGGCAATGCTAAGGTTGCTCCTTTGCTACCACCAAATATTTTTGGGATGGGGACAGCATGTGCAATACTATGATAACAGGGAGCATGTTCCTTGGTTCAACATTTCCCTGTAAATCATGGCAGGGAAGCATCCCTGTCCCTACTCAAATGCATTTTTTTCAAAAAACCCCACATTTATTCATAACTGTCAATTTGGAAACGAGAGTAGGTGACCTTATGGATGCTGAACCAATCCAAGCTGAAATGCAGATGTTAGTACAGATGGCATGGAGCATGATTTAGTCATGACAACAGCAAAAATATCTGGGTCACCATTCCTCGTATCAATCTCCCATACAACATGTTTTCCTAACCAAGCAATGCTATTTTTGGACTTTTTCCAAACCACCATCTGCATGTAGTATTGTCATGTTACTCAGAGAGCCTGGCCTGAGAAGTTAACATAACATACTTGTTTAATGATTTGAACTGAAAAGGCTGTTGCTAAGAATGGTTTTGTACCAAGTCCTGGTATCGAAAAAGGACTTTTTTTTTCTTTTTTTTTTTTTTTTCTTTCATATTTGTGAAATGTATTTAGTTTATAGGTGCTCAGTGTATGTTTCCACCCTCAGTAAGAGGTTCCAGGGACTGTAAAATTTTGGCTTGTGCTAGAAGAAACTAACTTACATGCATTTAAAAAGGAAAAAGCTCACAAAATTAGTATTCAGGGAACATACATGTTTTAGTGCAGCCCGCATGGCACTGTTTGATGATGTTAACAAGTCTCAATTCATCCTGAACATGTGCCTGGGGTAGAGAAGGAATTTATTTTCTGCCTGTTACTGATGAGGATGCTTAAGCACAGAGGTGAAGGGCTGAAGCCAATGGGACCACAATGGCTCTGACCTGATGCTGACTTTAGAAACAGAGAGCTGTCTCCGAGCCTACCCACCTTGTGTGAGGATGGTTTTCTGTTGCATATGGTCCCAGCAGCGTAAGCCAACGTGCCTCCTCTGCTGAGCCTCTCCTGGCTTTAGGATGTGGTTTTTGTTGTGGATAATTTTATTGCTGTGGCCCTGTCTGGTGGATTTTCCCAGCCCTGCTCCTTCATCTGCATGTTTCCACCTCTCTCCTGACCATGCTTGCACCCGTGCTCAAGACAAGGCAGTTCAGGAAGCTGGACAGGTTGAAAAGGAGGAATTTGTCCTTTTTTCCCCTTCCTGCTCCCTTTCCTTATGGTTGTTTTGGAAATGGGGGAGCTCTGGTGCCAGATTACACCCAGCTGGTAAGGATCTGCAGCCTTGGGCAACCAGGGTCAGGGTCCAGTTTCCAGCCCTACCTGGCTTTGCACAGCTCAGCCTGTCCAAAGCAAAACTGTACGGGATGGCTGGGGCATCCAGGGTCAAAATCTGAGATGGTTTTTTCACATTTCCAACTATTGCTGAACTTAGTTCTTTCTTGAATAGAATCACACTACAGGTGTAGCACAGAGGACACAATTTTTCTGCATGCAGTCATGCCAGATGTTCAGACTAACGATGCTGTGAGTAATGTTAAGGATATCTGTTTGGGCTTTTAAAGTAGATTTTCATATGCTTATTTATCCTGTCAGAAGTTGGAGAACAGGTAATTATGGAAGTTATTCAGATTTTATAATGCTGTCCTCATCTTTGAAAAAAACCCCACAATCACCTTCATCCTGAAGAATGTTGAATCTCTTCCTCAAACCTTCCAAGATACCCTCGTTCCCCAGAAAATGTAGTTGACTTTCAAACATTTTATTCAGTGACAATGCTGTTCACGTTGTCACAACAATCTCAAAAGCAAAAGCACTTCTGAGTTAGACAATTTGTTACCTGTTTATTTTGATGACATCGTGAACTCTTGGGTTTTTTAACCTGTTTGAAGGCTGAACAATACAAAAAATCTTTCAATGCTTGCAGTATCAGAGAACAACTTAGCTTTCCTCTTTCTCAGGATTGCTGGTCCAGAATAGATACTGTGCATTGCCCTGCAGCAATGTGCATACTGAGAAATAAACCACTGATAATAGTTGTATTTGTGCAGCAATTTTGCAAAAGGACTTTCTAAAACAGCTAAAGACAGACCTTTTCTGGTTCTAAGGATTAAAATGTCTGGTGTAAAGCCTGTCTCCTAGAAGATTAAATCCTTCAGCTGAACCATTTGCTTTGCAAGCGTACTTTTTTTCTGGGAGAATGTGTTCGCTACAAACGGTTGTTGAACAATCACACATTCCCGAGTTAGAGATCACCAGCATTCCCATCAAAAAGCATGGGCACATCAAACAGCTACACCAAGACCATCTTGGATAAAATATCCCTAGTGGCACAGTCCCATACGGTGTGGGAGGCATTTTAATTCAACCGATGTGGGAGGCTCTTGACTTCACTGGGCTGTTCCAAAACACTCAAATGCTTTGGGCGTCGGTATCTATCATTCACCAACTGTAACACCCAGGGCACCAGGCCAGAGTTAAAGCAAGCAGCTTACCTTGTGTGATATTCAGGGACTGCTGGACAACTATTGTATCAGGTAAAATGTCTTCCACATGTAACGGACCATGTAAGATGCTTCCACGTGTTGAATGCTGTTAGTACACAGCAGACAGAGGGGCTGAGAGCGAGAAATGTTGACCTTGCTTTGCTAAAAGGTTCATTGTCAGAACAGAGTCTGGTTTGCTCTCCCCAGATGCTGGCAGAAAGAATAGTAAATGACGAAATGCAAATTGTTCTTTGTGTTTTGTTAAAGATGGGGCCAAAATTGATGTTTTCCCCCAAAGCAGAACTACCTAGGAGCTGAACAACAACTTCCCTTACATTTACAGCAGACACTGAAGAGCTTTACCTATTTTCACTAAGACAGTAGCAATTAAAGCACTAACTAACCCAGCACCTTTTCTAATCTAGAGGTTCTGTACAACAATTATGTTTTCAAATCAGATTTCTGGATTCGATACATGGTTGGGAATTGTATTTTTATTTCTCAATAAATACCTTGTACATTCTCATTTTTATAGGAATATTGTTTATTAATAACACAATTATGTGCAATAGCCAACACAGCACAACTGCTTGTTTTTTTTAATTAATTGTCCAAATTATTTTAATACTTGTTTTCTAATAATTAACAAAAATATAATCGTAACTGTATAGCTAAAGAAAACCTCTGGTATTCTTGCATCTCTTACCTGTACTCTCAACCAGGCATCAGGGTTCTTTTTTTTGGCTTGATTTTGCACATATAATACAGAATCTATCTCTCCTGTTGAATGCTTGTCTGCTCAAATATTACATCAGTATATCTGATCAGTGACTAGGATCTTTAGCCTTAATTTTATCAGGCTAATAGAAAAGCTCTAGCATGAGATTTGCACTTAATGTTTGACACCTAGTGTTGGTAAAGGAAAGAAGCGGGGGGTGGGGGTGGGGGGGGAAAGACTGCTGGATTCAAAGATTCAAAAGTCCTTCCTACTCTCCTTGCACTTTGTGCTAGCCCATCACTTTTACCCATAGTTGTGTGAAGCTGCTTATGCCTCTAAATGTTGAACGTGCATTGCTCTGACTGAAATGACATCTGCCTGGGCTTTCTGTATTATTCTTGCACCTCAGTTAAATAATAATCCAGAATGACTGCACACTGTTACTAACTGGCTAGTGAGTACGAACACATTCCATATGTAAACAGAACTAGACCAAAATCTGCATTATAAGAGGTAGTTAAAATCACTACTGCTGATGTGACTAATGCTATTAAAGCATTAGTGATAGGTCAGGACCCGCTCCGACCGGCAGCTCTATTCACTCACCGAAACATGCCTTTTCATAAAAAATGATGAGTGTGAAAGTGCCTTAACAAGCTGTGAGAAGAGATGAAAAATACCTTAAAGGCTTTCCAAGGGAATGAGTGACACACAGCACTGGCACATGCATTGCAATGAGAGCAGTCGCTGGTGCTGCTGTTAGTTAAACAAAGCCACGTTACTCTTAAGTATTTTACTAATTAAAAATAAATGCATATTAAGAAGCTCTGCAAGTCCCAGCAACATGAAAGAAGAATGTTTGCTGAATTTCTGAGCTGTGAGATAACACTGCCAGTCCTTGTGAGACAGGGAAAAGCACAGCTGTGGCTTTGATTTCCCTGGGGTAGCGGCAGGCATTAAAAGCAGGTGAGCGATGCACGGCCCCAGGAAAATTTTGCCCTAAATTGTTAAAATTTAGAGAGACGCTGTCAGGTCAAATATGCTCTGCAATGAAGCATTGTTAAAAGCAAAACCCAAACCCCCTCCTTCTGAACTGAAAAAAAACCCCAAGAATGTTTCATTCATTTATTCTCCCCTTCTCTCAAAGTCCACTGGGAACTGCTTCTACCCCCTGCCAGCCGCCCTCCCGGCCGAGCCGGGCCCCAGACATGAACGTGTCCTGTGGGCCCATGGAATGTGAACTGAAACACAACAGACATCTCCTGAAACAAAGAATAAAGCCAAACACTACAGAAAGGTAACTTTAAATAGCACGACATGAAATATAATGTGCAGGGATAATAAAATAAAAGGTTTAAAGTTGGATTTACCTTAGCTTCTCTTAAATAACCCTATTTTTATACAGTATAGATAACAGTATTATACTGCATGTGAATCTGAGGTGAGAAAGTTTATCCACTCAATCTAGAAAGTGTATAGCACATTTGCTAATTAACTGTAATAAAATTATTCTTTTTTGAAGGACTGCTGGCAATAAAAGCAGAGATGCTGAAGCAATTTCCACGTAAAAAAAACATTTCATAACAGATTTATGAATATGCCAGTTCTTTATTGCATTTAGTATCGCATCATATGTTTACAGGACCAAGATATTTATATTTTGAAGAGTACTTCCCCTCAGTAGCCGCATCTGTGTGTATGTGCATGTACATGCATTTGTCCCAGCCAGGGATAACCTTCTCAACCTTCTCCTCCCAATTCCCTTCTCTCCAAACAGGAATTGCATCTTCAACCTCTTTGTTTTCACATATATAGTTATCATAACAATACCAACAAGCCTTTGAAAAATATCTTCCGTCCTCTCTTGCCCTAAAGAGCTTCAAAGCTGGCCAGGCTTTGAAACACATCCTAAATATGTGACATTTTTAATGGTCTGGTAACAATTTTTGCTGCAGGACCGATGGAGTAGAGAATGACCACTAGAAACTGGACCCTTTCAAACACTGATGGTTGTATTTAACGGGATCAAATTAATCTTTATCCCCTCCAAGGATACTGCTCACAGTGCAGTTTGAGCAACTGTGGGATTAAGAGAAATATCAGATGTGGAATATTGCAATTCCTCCTTCAGATTTCTATAAGTACCCTCCCCTGACTTTTTTCTGTTCAGTTACTCTCAAATTAATATCAGCAGAGAATCAGTGATGATGCACGCCCCTCACGCCAGCTTAATTAAATCATACATTCAATTCATCAAGTATTCCAATGTTCCTGGCGCAGCACAAGGTATCTATTCTTTAGTAAATAAAGAGGAGTTACTGCCTTATGGGACAAGCCAAACACCAGCCAACTGAATTATAAAATAAGTCTTTATAACTATCCTAGATATTAAATATACCCCAACACAGATATCTTGCTAAAATAAAAATAGATTTTTTTCCTCTTCCTTTATAAAAAAGAACTTATTTTCTCATGCCTAGATCTCTCTTCCAGTTTCATCCTCAGAAGACCCAAGCAAAACAGATCAGGAAGGAGCTCTAGCAAAGCATTAGCAACTTTTTTGTTTTCCAATCAAAAAGGCACCTGCATGTACCGAGGCCATCCCAGGGATTCTGGGCAACAGTGCAGCAGGACAGCTTCATCAGTCATGCAAAGGAAATGTGGCAGTAATTCCCTCCTTGGAAACGGTGGCTGTTGGGTTCTTAAGACCATTTTGACCCTTTCCCCTTACTTTTCACAGGCGGAACTGAATAAATCTATTTTTGTTTTGTTTTCCTTCGTAACAGCCACTTTCTCTAGATCTGACAACTCTGAGCGCTGTGCCTGATCAGATAATGAATGTTTACACGTGACGGTCAGTGTTTCCGAACTGCTCCATTGTTTCCAGCATCCAGCAGTGAAGCCCCAGTGCCCATCAGGACAAGAAAGCAACAGCAGAGGAAGGAAGGGTTTCCTGCCTGACAAGAGCAGTCCTGTTTAAATGAGATGGAGGTTACTACCCACTCAAATATACACACGCAAGACACTGAAACAGATTGCCTGGCTCTGCCGTGCATAACATTATCAAATCCCAGCGAACTGTGTTCAATAAAACTTGTAGTACTGGCAACATGGCAGGCAGAGGAATGATCACAAGCTGTCCTTTATTTATTTGTCCCTCCGGAAAAACATTCACTCTGCTGCCATCCAGCCGTTTACCTCTGCCCTGCTGCAATTCTTTGAACGCGCTAAGTTGGTTGAGGGATTTTTGGGTGAAATTTTACAGGCCAGCTGTTGTGCAGTTTTGGATAGCTTTGCTGATTAGAGAACAGTACGTATTTTATTAATAACTGTGTTTATCCTCTGCTTTAGGGTTTGCATCTCCAGCTGCAGTGGGCTTCTTCTTTGAATGCACACACCGTGGCATCAGTGATGCTTAGGCACTTGACAACATGGTAGATGTGAAGATCTGCTGCAAAATCTGGGGGATCTCTTTGGTATCCATGGCAATAAAAGACCGACCTGCTGGTAGTGTCCTCTGCAGCCTATGGAGCAGAATGAGGGACAAGACACAATTACCATTTCAAATTATCTTCCCTACCACAAGCCAGGGTTCCTTAAGAACGGATGTTTTTCCTTTTGAATACCTTCCCAGTCCATGCCGTTCACGTTGCTTCACCATGCAATTAAAGGCTTGGGAAAGCAGCAGCGGGAGGAAACACTGAGGGCAGCTAAGTCACAGAGGTCCTTCCAGCAGGACAATTAAAGTGTTTCTAGAGATTTCTATTCACGCCCTCTTTCAGACATGTAAAAAATTCCATTTTGTTCAAGGTACCAGTGACCCCATGAGGTATTACCACAACAGGTTTTCTGAGGGCAGCTAGAGATTTACTCTGGAAATGAAGATATTTACTTACTCTAAACAGATTAACACAAACCCACCGCTCTTTCAGTTCAACACCTCCAGTGATTATAAATGTGCTCTTTGTACTTCCTTTTTGAGATCACAGCAGATTAGATGGAAAGATATTTTTCTGCCAATACTAGCCTGACACATTTTTATTCACTGCTAAACCCCACTCCCCACCCCCAGCCCCTTAAAAAAGCTAAACAAGGTGCATGTTACAAACCCCATCTCCCTCATGTCCAGTCAGCAGGCTTAGAATTCATTTTTTCACTCCTTTTTAAAGGAATTTATATGCCACACCATTTCTCCAATGCTGTTAAGTCTCACTTTTAAAGTGAGTTTTTAAAGAAGCTGCAATAGAGAATTCCCTTCTTCTTCCCCCACAGCAGTTACAGGAAGGCTTTGTCTAATTCTGTGCTTCCACGTACACAGAAATGCATTTCAGTGACAGCATTGTGTGCATTTTCCATACCCAGTGAACTAGGCAATTATAAGATCTCCTCTTACATAGCAGGATATGGCCAATGCCTTTTCATTTTTTTATTCCTAGCAGAAGTAAAAGGACTTTTCTAATTATTATCTTTCAGAATGGATTCTCTTCTCATGCATAACGCAGCTCTGATGTACAGACCTGCAGACGTGACTAATGGTGGCTGTGCAGATGTATCTTTCAACTCTTTACTGACTAAAACTATGTACCGAGGGTCAATTTCCTTCTCTCATTCTGCTCTAGTTGAAGACTTGAACAGAAGCAGAAAAGGCTTTTTTGTGGCTATACCAGCTTTTTGCCGCATGTACTGGATGTGGAACTGAAGGACACCTGGGACACAATTTCCTTCTTTTCCCCTGTGCCCAAACAATTTGAAGTGAAATTATGTAGTAGCACTAAAAATAGGCATACTGGCTCAGACTCCAAAGAATTTATGTTTCTAACACAAGGGGAGTACCTGAGTCAAATTTTTGGCAGTTTTGAAGACCATTAAACTTCAGCTTCTCTTACTTTAATCTCTTTTCTTAGGTCCACACATTCAAACCGCATACTGGACAACGGCAAAGGCACCATGACTCTGTCATGACTGCGGAGTGGTGTTGCTTACAGGGACAGTACACATCCTCCAGTGGGACGATGGCTTCAGGTTCTCCCTTTGGATGCACAGAATGCTCTGCACTAGCTGGCCATAAGGGTTGTCTGCACGGACCCAGAAACCAGTTTCCTCCCTGACACAAGGCAGAAGCTACTGCTCCTTACTAGTAGATAATTGAAAAGAAGAATGAAAAAAGGATGAAAAGCTGGACATGAGCCAGCAATCTGCACCTGCAGCCCAGAAAGCCAACTGTGTCCTGGGCTGCATAAAAAGAAGCGTGGCCAGCAGGTCGAGGGAGGTGATTCTCCCCCTCTGCTCCACTCTGGTGAGACCCCACCCGGAGAACTGTGTCCAGCTCCGGGGTGCCCAGCACAAGAAAGACGTTGACCTGTCAGACTGAGTCCAGAGAAGGGCCCTGAAAATGCTCAGAGGGCTGGAACACCTCTCCTATGAAGAAAGGCTGAGAGAGTTGGGGTTGTTCACTCTGGAGAAAAGAAAGGTCCAAGGAGACCTTACTGAGGCCTTTCAGTACATAAAGGGGGCTCATAAGAAGGATGGAGGGAGACTTGTTACCAAGGGCATGTAGTGACAGAACCTGGGGCATCAGTTTTAAACTGAAAGAGGGTAGATTTAGATTGAACATAAGGAAGAAATCTTTTACAATGAGGGTGGTGAGATACTGGAACATGTTGCCCCATCACTGGAAGTGTTCAAGGTCAGGTTAGACAGGGCTTTGAGAAACTTGATCTATTGAAAAGATGTCCCTGCCCATGGGAGGGCAGTTGGACTAGATGATCTTTAAAGGTCCCTTCCAACCCAAACCATTCTGTGATTTTATGACGCTATGATCAAAACCTTATGCAGAACACCAGCATGGGCAACTATACCTAACTTCACTGCAATAAAAGCTTAGTTTATATTTATGATGAATGGAAACAAAGAAAGCTACATTAGGCATAAACCAAATATACTTACCTATCTGCCTGGTCTCCTAAGGATCCTATAAATATGGCAAAAGCATTAACTTGAGCATTGGTGGTCAAGACCTGGGCAAACCTTGATGGCTGAATACCATATCGCTCAAGATTTGCATCACTCAAGACAATAACAAAATACTCATCAGCCTCTTCCTTGGCAATGTGACGAATGGCATGCTCTGTCCCTTCCAAGGTATGGTCTCCACTCATGCAGAACTGAGCATGGGCATGCATGATCTGTGTACATAGCATAAACAAATGGAAATATGTAAGATAACTTCAGGAGTAAACATTCATTTCAGCTGGCGCAGGAGGGAGTAAATATTCAGTTATGCTGTATTAGGGGTTGCTTCTGAAATGTGGACAGTGCTCTAGATACTTCAGAAGAGGCAGATTTCTGTATATAATATGTCATATTTTAAGATAGGCATCACTTAAAAACACAGTGGGTCAAACAATCAAAACACATGCATGGATGTAATTAGACTGGGCTTCAGGGAAGGTAAAATACTTTGATCAGCTCCAGTTTGAGTAGCTACACTTCTATGTATTTAAGGAAGAAAAAGGGCTTAGTTTCCCAAATACTGTGACCAGCTCCTGCCTGTTTATAATTTGCATTAGACTTCCAAACCCTAGTAGTGTCACAGCTATTACCAAATATCCAACTCCTGAGAGTGACAGCAAGTTTTAAAAATGTTGAAACATTTTGTCTGAGCTGTTACGAAATAAATACACTGTTTTCATTGAAGAAGCTGTTTCCTATGCAGAAGGCAAGGAGTTTTAGACATGAGAAAATCCAGTCCTTCTAACACAAATAGCTTCCCATCTTTTAAAAATAATTTTTGGAAGAAGCTCAAATACACAGTTCTAACCTATCAAGCTGCCAACCAGGTAAATCCTAAAATATATTCAATTTTTCTTCATCCTATTACAATAAAAACTTGGTGAATACACTCACTTTGCAATTGTGATTTAACACATTTTTAGTCTAGCATTGACACATTTTCCCACTGCTACTGTGACACATTACTTCTTGAAGGTACCAGGCTAAATCACTGACCTGGGATCCCTCTACAGTTTAAATTAGTCACTTACGCGTTAATAGTATCACCATATGATTTAGGTAGAGCTACCTAAATCACTGTATAATGCTTGAAACTTCCTATATCCTTTGCCAGGTAGTCAAAATTTATGACACAGCAGTCCAGAAAAAAGCATATCTAGCTTTTACAATTTTGGCATAATTTGTTTTCTCCCATGTCTCTGAAAGGTCCTGTTTCAGTTTTATGCAAATACACAGGTTTTGCTTTCTTGTCTTTCTTCTATTTTACTCTCCTTATGTTTTGCATTCTGTGACCCACCTACAATTTCATCTTTGCAGTCACAAAATCCTTAATTATCCAGCATCATTTATCAGTAGGATTTACCTTTAGAACCTCTAGTCTTTGCTTATTGTTCTTAGGAACTCTGTCACTCTCAACCAAGGCGATGTCAAAGCCATCTCCTGAATGTCCAACAATATCGTACTGCAAGAAAGAAACTTCATCAGTCATCTGTTAGTCACAAATGCCCCTTGGGTCACAATGACATGAGACAGATCAAAGGCAATTTCCTTTCAACAAGAAAACCCAAATACTGTTCCCTGCTTCTGTTTATGAGCTGCTTAAGGGAATAACTTGCAATCTCTCACCGACATGAAAACATGGGAAAGAATTGTTAAATATTGAAATTAAAGAGCAGTTACTTATTTCCATAGTCTGTTTTTCACATCACCCCACCAACTGCAGAGTGGTGATGCCTAAGATCAAGACCTTGCCCTCTCACATTGTGTACGTGTTTTTTTAAAGTAGCAATTTTCATCCTCTTGAGTCTGACAAACAAGAAGTGCATTGTTTGAGAGTAGCTCCTATGTTTGATGGATCTTTTTAGTGACCTCATTCTGCTCTGAAAAAAAAAAAAGTATTACAACCCTTCTTTTTTAAAAATCAGCACTCCTTATTTTTGTGCATAACAGATCAAAGTCATTGCTGAAAGTATGTAGGGAAGCGAATTCCAAGAGTCTCTGTACGTTTTCAAAGGAGATCATGTGCACATCATTCTTCTGTGAAAGATGCTGCAAAAATGACATGTAGAGTTGTAATAGTTCAAATATCTTGTTGAACAAATAATGTAATATTGGGAAGGCCTTTGTTTTATGTGCAAGTTTTACTGCTGTTCTATGAAAACGAAGACAAGCTGAGTTATGGCAAGGTCCTGCCCTGCCCTTTGTGTTGTGGATGTGGCAGTCACCCCAGGGAGAATTCAAGAGCAGGACAAAAGTGGATTTAAACTGTCTACACCAAGTAATAGAGCACAGTTCACAGATCCTGAGCCCGGAGAGACCTGAGCTGGCAATTCCTCAATATGAACATGTCTGTATTTCCCCTCACTGGCTGGCACAGACCTCTCTTTAGCTGACAGGGAGCCCTTGTGCAATATTTTGCCTTTCTGTTTTCTTTTATTCAAGTACTGCCTCTAGGTCCCTGCCACGTTCACCATCCCTAAATCCCACATAATCACTTGGTAAAAGGGAGACCTATTCCTTAATTTTTTTCTGTCTTTTATTTCTTTTTGAAGACCACTTTATTTGGCGTACGTGAGGTCCTGGAGACTGGAGAAATGGCATACTTTATCAACAAAGCTCTTTTTATTTGTTTCCTTATCACTAATTTGCTTAAAAATATATCAAGGGTAAAAGAAAGCCACAGCAGCTGCAACAACACTTTTAAAGGTGACATCTCCCTCTGCAAAACAGCAAACGTGCCACATACTATAAATTATTTCACCCAAGGTAAGCCCATTTTATGACAGCCTCACATAACCCAGACTTCCTTCCCTTAGGAAATCTTTATATAATCTAGTCCCCATGCAATCCCATTTCTTTCTGCTCTGTTGGCTTTCCCCATTCCTGTTGTCCTCAGCTCTTCCATTTCTCGTATTTGCTACTCAGCCTCATATAAAGCTTCCAGTCTGATACATGCTTTCTCTTAGAAACCTATTTCTTATCACCAATAATGCTTCAGAATCTCTCTTTCCTGGTAAATATTTAGTTGGTGTTTCTGTCTTCCTCAAACCATTCTCCTTCCTGGAAAAAAACCACAATTTTTGAGACTAATGTTCAGCATATTTCCTAATTAATACAGGAATTAATCCAGAATGTGAACCACACACAAAGAGAGCGTGCGTGTGTCCTGGCATATTTTTTTAAATACTAAAGATTATTCAAATCAGAGGAACTAAATAAAGCAATGGTTTAATGAAGCAGAAAATATACAGCGCAGCTAATATGATTCTTATGTAATGTTAGAAATGTCCACAGATCTTCAGGGTAGGCTCTTAATTATGAAACCCTGCACGTCCTTTGCTGAGCAGTTTTGTATTTGGTATCACTTTTAAATCAACAACCTAATTATGTAAAGCAAAATGCTGTCATTCTCCTGTGTAAAAAGAAGGTCGATTCCTTCGTAATGAGCTCCTTCCCAGCACTTCATGGACCTCTCCCACCGGGTGTCCTGGTATCAGCTCTGCCATACTGAGTTCATGAGAACAGACACACTTTGCTATTTGGGTATATAATTTTGGCTCTTGGCAAATAACAGACCAACCTTTTCTCTCAAAAAGGCTGGGTTTAAACTCAGTTTGACAGTCTGAGTAACGGGAAGTGCTGTAGCTCCTAGATGAAACACCAGAGGCTGACCCAACAGTTGCCCCTCCCCACCCCCATTCTTGCCCAAGGCAGGAACGTACAACCTGGCTATGGGCAAGGTGAGGCTGAAATGATCTGAGCAAACTATTGCAGGCACGTAGAGGTGTTCACCTGGGAACGTCGTGTCCTGCCTGCTCCCTCCTCAGCTGGCTGCTTATTATTCTCCGTGTGTGCCCATGCATGCGCCCAAGTATGTCTACTTGTGTTTAACAGACGTTATCTGTTTCCTGGTTCCTTTGCTGACAGTTTACTATGCTATTTGTGATTAAAAAAACATGTGGTGAGGCAGCAGGCAAGAAGTGGCTGTTTACTTCGTTCTGGCTGATGCATTCTGTGTCAAGCAGGGCCTCCCAAAAAGCAAGGTGAGATCCTGCCATGCTGTGGAAAAGAAGTGCTACGGTTACCAGCCCTCAAGTGCGGCTCCTCTTGGTCCTTTGATCCCCCTGGAAGTCAAGTCAAGGACCAGGAGGGGCCAAAACCTAATGAGTGTGAGGTTGCTTTTGGGCAGCTTAGCTCCCCAAACTGTGAGGCTGGATGAGGATTTGCGCCCCAGCAAAGGAGGGGACAGGAACAGAGCAGCACTGGCTTGGATTGACTTAAGTTAACATAGGACTGCAGCCTGGGAGACGCTCCCTGGGAGAGAGGGATGTGAGCACGCTCACAGCCAAGCTTCAGACATGACAGAAAGATGTTTGCCCAGGGGAATGTATGGAGTTTACTGCAATTTAGGACAGGCATAAAACTGAAGAAGCCCAATCCACAAGGGCAAAGGAGGATTTAAATCTCTCACCCAGGTCTTCTTTCAGTAAATGGCAACCTCCCGATTTGTGTTCTAGTAAAATGTACCCTTAGTGATTCAATGCTGTTCTGGCGTGCTCATTTTAAAGAAAAGGTGCAGACAGCTGTGCAGCCCTGGCCAGCTGGGAACACATGCAGGCACACACACGCTTTGCCAAAACCAGCTTACTTCCTTCGCAGTAGTTAAAGGTGAGCACAGAAAAAGGGCTTCTGAGAAGCAAGGATCTGACGCTTTTTTTCCTCATAAATTACATAGAATATATATGGATGGAGTTACAAGTAAGAAAAGAGCTGTGATATGACCTTTCTTGGAACTGAGTTTTGTTTTGTTTTACAAAACAGATTGCAAGCATAGCTCTCAGGATAAATCCAGCAGCAAGATACATGTTTGCTACAGTGCAGGCTTAATTGAATTAATATATTATTGCGGTACACTGTGGCTCATTTTCGAATAGCCTCAGGTACAAGAACTGCTCTATTCAGAGCTGTGAGTACACAACATGTAAACACGTCTCTTGAAATAGCATCATTTTGTTGGTTTCTTTCCTTACAGGCTAAAACCATCCCTATTCCACTGTCACATTTTGCACTGAATGGATGGTTGCTGCTGCCTAAAATGAGTAAAATGGAAGACTTTGTCTTCTGCAGCTGCCATGCCAAAAGGTTTAATTTCTGAAGGCGTTAAAAAGCCGAAAGAAGACGCATGCTGAATGTAAAAGGCAGTGTAAATTAGACAGGCCTCTGCCGGAGGGCTAGATATTTATAAATTTATCTCTTCTTTGGACAACACTGAACATTCTTCTTTACTAAATTTATTTCAAACTTTTTGTTTATTATTTAAAAGAAACTATTCTGGCAAGCATGTGGAGCACTTCTCTTCCTGAGTTAACAGTTCTGCCTCCATAGTAAACTTTACAAAAGCAGAATGCTGAAATGGGTATATAAACCCTGCAATATCCCTTTAATATAGCTATAAATAACAATTCAGACTTTTCCTACCAGTTACATAACATACCATTTATTGAGCCACTTACAGTTATTTTAAAGGCTTCATAAAATTGCTGTTGGATAATTGACTGGACATGACTCCTAAATCTGCCATCATGTGTGCAAATGATGGTAATTAGGGATGATATAAAACCATATGGTTTGTGTGACAGATGTAATACTACCTCAGATAAAACAAAGAACAAACTGCCCTTCTGCACATTTTCAAATAATTGGCAGCTAAAACGAAATGTACAAAAGATGTTAAGAACTGAATCCTGTAAAATAATTTGCTTATTATAATGTATTTGTGTAAGTGATGCATCCACACATTCAAAGGCGCCAAGGGGCATTTGTAGGAATATATTTAACCTCCATTATTAGGACAAGACTGAGAATGTGGCTTCTATTACCTCTGTCACTCCCACTCTTTAATAAAGCACTTCAGAGGAAGCGTGGATGAGATGACATTGCAAGAGGGCTTTGAAACATGGCTGTTAATTTAAATGGATTTCCCGACTGTGGGAGGCTCATCCCCTTGACAAGGAATGATTCGCTTCCTGCACTTATAGTAAATGGAAGCAGGCAGGTTGCCCTACGCAAGCGTAAAAAGGTGACAAATACCTGCTGGCAATTGCCTGACTTTTTATGAGGGATAACCTGTTTGGTACAGTCACATAGCCAATACCTAGCTCTTCTGTAGGAGAAGGCAGGGAGAAAGTATTCTCTACTTTCATTCGGTGTTGTAAAGGCCAATTGGACAATCAACATCATCAGTAATACCAAGGGGTACCACACATGGGGAAAGCTCAGCTCGTATGATGAAACAACCAAGGAAAAGCCCATCTAATTAATTCATTTAGCAGAGAACTAAACCAATAAACCAGCAAAACTGTGATCTTGAGCAAAGGCCAAGAATTGGTTTCCAAAGCCTGCATTGCAGTTAGATAGCAGAAGGGAACTTTACTATATAAATCCCCTTTGAATGCCTTGCTCAACAATCCTGATGGTCCCCCAGGTCCAACACATGTTGTACAAGAAGCCCCTCATATCTGCAGCACATGTCATTGTGACCTTGCAGATGGGGCTGCAACAGGAACAAGTAACAGCAGGCATATCTGAAGGCCCCAAAAGTCTATTTTTTAAAAAAACAGGCAAGAACAGGATAAGGAAAAGGAGAAAGGAAAAAGTGATAAACTACAGATTTCTCACTGCTCACTACACAGTTGTGTGGGTTTCTTTCTTTTTTTTCAAATGGTTTCTCTTTCAGAAATGAGAAATGTATGCTATTTTTGCAGATATTTCAGCTTTGTCCTGAGCATCTTGAAAAGCATCAGTGTTCTCAGTGATATTTTAAAACAATCACTGGCTCTTTTAATCTCTGAACACCTAATTACACTCATTAGAAACTGAGGAACTGGCACGAGCTCTGGCTATTGACTGCATTCATGCAGGTGTGGCAACTACCATACCAGATTATACCCCCAAAAACCTGTATATTCAGGCTAGAGATTTCAGAAATGCTGTTCATTTTTATCAAAGGAACGATCTGAAGAGTCCACTGGCACATGCACAGGAGACTTCTCGTATCACAGGACTGTGTAATGTAGGTTAAAAAGAGATACTTTAGCCTAATCATTGGATCATGTTAAGAATATAGTTCAAACAGGCCTAGTTAGTAAATGCCTCTGTGCTCATTTTGGGGGATGACTTCAGTGGCCAGTGAAGCATAAGGCCATATCCTGTTTGCTGTCCTAGTCATCTCTGGTCTACTCTTGTAGACATGCTTTGAGTGAATCAAATCCCAATGATGTAGCACAGAAAGATGTGGAGGAAGAAAAATACTTTTGTTCCCTTGGGCAACAGCAGGTCTGCAGTTGACAGAGTTCACACTGGATCTGGCTAGCCTTGGCTCAAAGGGCTGTTGCTGTCCCCCCAAAGTTCTCTATTCAGTGAGAGAAGCCCTTGAATGGAGGAGAGTTACCTCAGAAGCAGTTGAACAGATGCAGAAAGCTGATGACAATTTTTTCCCTTGGTATGTCACCAAAATTTCCAGCATCTTCCTTACCACTGTTATTTTAAGTATAAAATTGGCCTTATAGCTCTTCCGACTCACAGAGATTGTAAGGATAACATCATTACTCCTGTCAACTATCATCAAAGAGTGGCAATGTTCATATTTGCACATGTAAGTATTTTTATAAATGGTAAGTGGTTGTTAGAGAGGCATATTTACTATTGCAACTAAAAGCATGTTGCGTTATTGGCTCAGCCAAATACAGGCTTTCATCGATACGCAGGGCAAAACACTGGCCAATAGCAACTATTTCCAAGCAAAATATAATAATCTGTAATAGATACATAGGGATTTGAAAGGTAATGAAACAGATTTTAAAATCCCAGAACTGAAGACAGTTCTTAATGATCTTACTAATCCTGCACAGCGGTCTGTCTGTCCATCTGCTTCTATGTGTTATTCCTTTACCATGCACCTGAGGGTCATGTCTGGGTTCTCAGCTATTGAGCTGCACTGGAAATAAGGACAGCTGATTATCTGCCACTACACAACATCTTTTTTCAGTGTCATCACTTCTAAGCCACTGTCCTCTGTTCTGTAAATGCAAAATAATTCATTCTTCATAACAAGAACAGAATGGCTGTCGTAGAACAGAACAAAACAACCGTCCTCTGGTCACTGTTTCCATTTTACTCAAGATTCTATCAGCTACTTGATTTCTGTCTCCTCCAAACTGCACTGTTCTTGCCTCCTTAGCCATTTGTTGTATGGGGACCCCTCCATACTCTTTGTAATCTTTGTCACCCTCTCTTCTTTTTCAGCTCTACAACAACTTTTGTGCGATGGGGGACCAAAGTTGCAGATGTTACTGCTGATGTGAATGCATTATGGATGTTTACAGTGACATTCTGATGTTTTCTGCTTTATTCTCTGTCCTTTTGCTCATAGTTTCTAATGTTCAATTAGCTTTTTTTGACAGCTAGTGGGCACTGAGTGTTCAAAGAACCATATAACATAATTGCAAGATTTCTTTATTGAGCACTAATATATAGCCGAGAGTGAGCACTAATGGATAGCTAAGACTTCTTCATTGTGTATTTAAAATCAGAATTGTTTTCTCCCACCTGTAGCACTTTATATTTAATAGCACTGAACACCAGCTGCCATTTTATTTCCCAGCCACCATTTATGGCCAGGTCCTTCTCCAACTTCTTCCAGCTGGATTTCCCTTTTTATTTTCCCAAATAACTTCACAAAACTAGCAACTTTTGCCACCTCACTATCCATGCCCTTTTATGGATCACTTACAAATATACAGAACATAACAACATGGGCTTTGGCACAAATCCCAGAGTTCCACCAGTGACCTTCCTGTATTACTTCACTGTAAAAAATGACCACTTAGTCTGTTTTCCATATTTTTAGCAGTAATTCTTTTATCTGAAGGCTTTCCCTTTTATCCCCAAAGTAGTATAATTTCTTCACAAGCCTCTGGTGAGGGACTTTGTCAAATGCTTTTGGCTAAGGAGATTCTGTCAACCAACCTTGCTTGCCACATATATAGACACTCTTCAGAATGCACTACTTCCCTTTACAAAAGCCATGTTGATATATCCCAATATATCATTTTATACTTGTGTCCACTATTTCTATTTTGCATGCCTTTGTGGGCAATCCTGCATTTGGCCATACTAATATTCGTGTTGCTCAGATACGCCTGATTTACCAAGCTACACAAATCGTGTTGTATAATTACACTACCCCTGTTAATATTAACATTACCTTTTCTATTATCAGTGAGCAGGAGATTCATGAGCAGCTGAACCAATACACCCCTTGTTTCCCATGATGTTCTTAATTACAGTTGAGTTCCCACATGGCTTCTCTGGGCTAAGGTCTAAGCTTATGGTTACAGCATTTTTCTCCAACAGGAATGCAGAGCATCACCCTCTACCTGGCCTATTTTCATAAAATTTGCAGGAATCTAGTGTCTTTGTGAACAAACCCACAGTTTCAAACTTGTTTGAAATTGTGCAACGTGCTCCGTTTAAGCATGTTTAAGGGGGAGAAAGCATTACTGCCAGGGAGTACGTTAGTGCATGACTCCTTTCCTTAGGAAAGTAGGCTAAAAACATAAGGCTTGTGCCCTTTTTTACAGCCTTTTCCCTGACAAATGGAAGTCTGCAAGACTGGACTGTAGAAGACATTCTAGAAGTACATACCTCCATATGGCCTGTTTTTGTACAGGAGATTCTACAGAAGAACAGGAACCTGTAGGATTATGTTGTTAGAGGAGCAACATGAAGCAGACCTGGCTGAATTGATCTGGACTAAATTTTCTACTAATTTTGTTTAGGAGATTCTACATTTATTCAGATGTATTTGAAGTCTTGTGCTTGAGATGCTCTTGGGTAAAGGCATTGGACATCTTTATTCTTCCATCGAACACGGAGTCTGTCAAGAATGAACTTGAGATTGGCCATATCTGTCTTTTTTTTTAAGGTTAAAGAAACATATCCTAGACCTTGTTTAGGCTTACTGAGACCAAAAAGGGTATAAAAATTATTTACAATTCCTTTCCAGGCTACTATTAAATGACATTTAGAACCTAGTATCTTTCAGCAGTAGAAATTATTTTCTTGCTTTCAGGTAACTGGAAGAGAACACAAATAAGGGACAAGGAAGTTTGGTCTTCCTGTGACAAAGTACTACTGTCTGTACTTCGGGCAGACGGAAAGGCAGAGCATCTTTGCATGCCCTGAAATTCACTTATACTTGTGTTCTGTAGGCTTAAGTGTTTCTGCCCAGAGAAACAAATAAACAAATACAGAAAACCACAGCAAATCTCACTATATCAAAGTCTTAAAAATCTTAGATTGAATGCTCCTCTGCCGAAGTGTGTAATGTTTCTTATCCATTCACTAGTATTATTTTTCAGGTTGCTAGAAATAGATTAATGTCTTTATTTTCTTGTGGGAATGAATAATGCTATTTGGCTAGACTGCTGAAACACTTTTTTCCACTGCTCCACAGAGCCTGTGCAATAACCACAGAGCTCCTAGCCCAGCTGTAATTACCTTGAATTTATGCTCATAGTTCTCAAAAGCTTCCATGACCATGCAGACAGCCTCCATGGAGCGTTCCAGTCGTCCATCCACCCCGTTAAAGCGGTACATGCTACCAGAAACATCCACCACCAGGCGCAAACGTTTAGGTTTCTGCTGGGGGCTCCCAGGCTGACAGGGAAACAGCAGAATAAATCCCAACATAAATGGGAAAGGTAAACATCAGTAATGATCATGCATTTCAGAAAAAGAACCCAATGGACTTTGCAAAGCAAGAAACTTTTATCCAGAAAACATCAATTATTAAAAAAAAAAAAAAAAGCAAAACCATTTTAACCTTTTTTCTAACTGTTTCAAACCAGTTACTTGACAGATAACTCATTCTTCCCCCTCACCTTCAATGCCTGGAAACAAAATACCTCGAAAAATTCCACACATGTTTGTCATGAAAATAGTTTTTGTGTCTCAGTTTTGATTCTTAACATTTTATTTCAGTAAAAAACCTCTCAATTTTGCTCTTTCTGCCAAAGCTTATAATGGAAATGCTTTTTCTTGGCTTACAGTACTAACAGGGACCCGCATATGATTGTAAAACCTTGTCTGCTGAGGTTAGTAACATTCAAAAAATGTTTGAAATCTTGTTCTGATTAACTACTTGTTTCTTCTTCATTCTGTTGCTGAAACCATTCTTTTTTCCTGAAAACAATCCCCACCTGTTTTAACAATTTTTGGCACAGTACATTCAAGGGAGGTGTTTTATTTAGTGTGCAGTGAGGTGAGTCTGGATTCAAGTATAAGGCTATTAAAGATGATCTGGCAAAAAGAACATTCACATTAAAAACAAATAACTAAAGTGTTTCTTTTACCTGTAAAGGGTTGCAAGCTTTTGTGTACTTCATTCTTGTAACTATTCTCTTAACAGACTGTGGCAACCCTGTCCTCCCAAAGACAAAGGGAGAGAGAGGGCCCATTAAATTCTACATTTATTTTGTTTTTTATTCAAAACTTGAAGATGTCCTTTTTTTTTCCCCTAATTGAACTAATTTTACAAAGCCTTAAAACTGATACATTAAGTAAACACATTTTGGGAAAAAAAAAAAAAAAAGAGAGAGAGAGAAATGAAGATCTAATCACTTTTCCTTTATTGATCTTTCACACAGGCAGTGCCAAGTTCCATAAACTGTTCAAAGCAACAGTCATCAGGACCAAGTAGCATAAAAAACAATACCAGGGATTCATCAGATGTGGGTAGTTGACATGCAAAAATATGTTGTACTCTGCTATTTAAAATAACATTCTTAGCGTAGTTAAAAATTGTAATCTGTCATTCAGTACTACTGTTAAATACTATGGACTAGCCCAACCAGTTCTGGCCAGGTTTTGTTGGTCTAACTCAAGTGGTTTCTGTGTTGCTGACTCACATTCGCCTAACCGTAATGTCTTCTAAGGAACAGCTGAATTGAGCCATAAGACAGAGAACTTCACCGTATCTTAATGGCTTTTCCTCACACTTTTTTCCCATTATAATTTTTATTCACGTAAATCCAAGTGTCTCTGGAAGCTGAAATTCTTTGCATATCACAGAATAAGGAGAAGACATTTGTAAAACATTTAAAAAAAATCCTAGGGTACTTGTGTGTTTATCAACAAAACTTAAATTAAATTTGTGAGAAAATATTTTTCTTTTTCATAGAAAAACAAACGAACAAAATGTTATCTGCTAATTGCCTTCAACTCATTAAAATATAAATAAGAACATAAAAACTGTTGCATTGGATCAAAAGAAAGCACTGCCTAGATCAGCATCCCCTCTCTGACAGTGGCCAACAGGAAATACATATGGAAGACTATAAGAAGAGGTAAAGCAAATTTTCCACCCTGTGGTTGCCTCTGTATCATGGACCTCCCAAGCCAGCAATGATTATTCTGAGTTTCTTATCCCTATAACTTACTCAAACTACAAACACAGATATTGTACAGCCACTATGTAATCAGCAAACGGTTAAGCTCTTCCCCACTTTTCCCTGCTACTTGTTGGATACTTACTTGTGGCTCAAGTTCTCCCCGTCGTTTATATATGGCTTTTTCTCCTGTCAGCCCGTCAATGATTTTGGCATCATCTAGCTCTCCAACAGCTTGGTGTCTCAGCCATTGTCTTTCTTTACCTTTGGCCTACAACAGAAAGAAACCTTAATTCACTCAGTAACATGAGTGTATGTTGGACCATTTAAGACCTACTGAACATGACATACACATGCATTTTCTTTATAATGATGTGAAAGTTTTGGCATAAGTCAAAGAATTCCAAACACATTTTCATAGCTGTACTGATCTTTTTCTCTGAAAGACAAAATAACACTACAAAGAACATGTTCCCTTTGTAATTTTGCTTTTTTAAAGATGTTTCATACATGACAGTTTAACTGTGGACTGCAGAAAAGTTAACATTTTTCTTTCAAATATGCTGGAAAGCTGTAACAAGCCTCTGCAGAAATACATACAACCAGAGGGACATGCATAACTGACCATTTGTTATGTGTTCTTAATCCAAGCAGTGTCAGAAAAAAACACTGGGTGACTTAAAGGTAAAACTAATTAGTATTCACCTTAGGTAATGATAAGTGGTTTCTTTTAAAACAATATTAACGATAAACTATTTTTCTATTTTAAAATAAAACCCTTGAAAATTGTGATACTCAAGAGAGAGTTCATTAAATGCTTCTTTTGTTTTATTTAAAAGGACACTAGTTATCTACAGCCTGACTTGATGAACTTGCACTACAATCCAGGAATTCAAATATTCATGGAACTCCTGTTCATATTACAAGCAACACATTTAAGAAGGTTTTCAAAGGATACCTTCAGCATGGTTCATAATACATAAGATCCACCTAATGACAATAAAGTCTGCATATATGAGTTTCATGGTTTATTTCATTTCTGCTTAAATCTCCAGGTTGAAGTTGCTCATCCTAGTAGCAAGCCTAGCAAGGAAAGATTTTAAATTTGCATATGTATAATGCTTTTGCACTCTCAGCAAATTGGTCGGCAGCTGGAGGAAAATCAAATATCCAGCAGGACACAAACTGCCTTAAACTTTGGTTCTGAGGAATGCAAATCAGTTGCTCTCTGATGAGCAGGAAGTATTACATTACAAATCCCTAGTGAACTGCAGGCCTGGGATTTGCAAGGACAAATCTTTACAATTTTTTACAGTCTGAGCAGTCAGATGATGGCTTGTTAAGGCTCAGACAATTTTTAATTTCACTTTGGTCAAAATTTATGAGTTTTTCTTTTGGGTATGTATGAAGAAAGAGTTCTGGACTACTGTCTGTTGCCTATATTTACTCAAGACTAACGGACTACTTGGCTATGAAAATAAGTGGGCAGGAAGAATACACAGCCACAAGGAAAAGGTTTTGATTAATTAATTTTACAGTATAGAATTTACATAGCTGTGAGAAACAGAGTTTTTTAGTTAGTAGTGTCAAAACCTTTACAGATGCTTCGTGATGGGAGGCAAAACCAATGGCGATACATGGAAAGCTCAGCCTTTGAGTGTATCGCAGAAAGGGAAAGTGGAAAAGATTTCTTAGGTGTGAATTCTGTCAGTCGTGCCCGCTGACACATTTTCATGGTGCTACAGTCAACCTCACTTTAACCCACTTTGGCAGTGGGGCATCCATGAGTTTGTTTTTCCCACCAACTAGTAATTTCCACCATCATTAAATACTCTTGGGATTAAATTTGAAGTCCCTTCTTCCATAGGATCATTGATTACTTTGTTGCCCAAAGAGTTGTGTAACATCACAAAAAGACACCTGAAAATTCCAGATGACCTCTACATGCTCCACCAAAACGTCACACTGCAGTTTTCCTGCTGTGAAGAACACAGTAGGACAACTCACGGCAAATTTCAACAACACTCCAACTAACCATTACAAAAACGCTCCTGGAAACAACACGCTGCTGAGTGAGCAGCTGTCTAAAATGAATCATGCACCTTCTGGGATGATGCAGACGAGATGAATTTGTTCCTAGTCATCTTAGCCACTGTAAGTACTGGAACAGAGGTAGATCTTTAACACTTCCTTAGGGCTGCTGTGTTGTCAGATTTTTGTCATTTCTTCCTTTCAGTAGGCAGCAGGGACAAAACCCCAGAAGATTATAAAGTTTTGGCTTCAATGAGCAAATTCTCAGTTAGTTTTACTACTGTTTTCATCGACAATGCTTTACCTTTGTGACTATTCATTGTTGAAGGAACAGCAGTGTGAGAAAAATAGTGCTTTTAACAATGGATATAGTTAAAAACCATGTAATACTTTTTGAAGCTTATGCGACAAAAGCCAGTATTTGAGCTGAAATTATATTGGAGGAACACAGAGTTGACACTCTCTCCTAAAACAGGAAAGAATGCCGACAAAATCTGACCTAAACTCTTTACAAAATGATGCTAAAATTATTTAGACTACTTAGCATCTGCCTCTTCTGTGCAGAATTCCCAAGAATTTATTTCCTTTTATAAAAGCTGAAAAAAATTTAATTGCCTTAAGCACATGTGTTACACAATGCACGTATATATTAGAGAGAAGCTTCATACCATTTTCAATATGTAATTATCATAAGCTTAAAAGCAACATAGGTTTAAAAGCATGTACAATTTTCAGAGAAAAACATAGCTATTACATATATACCTTGCTTTGATATTTTACCAGAAAGGGCATAGAACCTGTTACTATTGCAACATACTGCAACCACACTGATGAAAAGATATTGTATAGATATTCACTGTGCTGCTCTGGAAATTAGAAAAATGTGCTAGATACCGTATCTTATCAGCATGGCAATGGCTGATCACAGTACGCCACTGCAGTAATTCTTTTCACTGAAAAGATATCAAAGGCATATTTACAACACCACCACCACCCCCCAAAAAAAACCCCCAACAAACCAACCCAACCTCCTCCCCTGTGATATCTGTAAATATCACAGAAAAAGTTGTGTATGTGGAGTGACCATATCTAAATATGTCAGTCCTAGCAGTAGGTCCGAAATACTGCCAGTTGTGGACTGCATGTGTTTCTGGGAAAATAGTACACTCATGTTCCCTTAGCTGCTTTTAACAGTCAGAAAACTACTACTGGCAGGGCACAGGGGTTTTTTTGAATTGTCAGGTCTCTGAGCCACGTTTATTATGGGACAGACATTATTTTATTCTTGCTGCTATGATCAGACTGTTCCTACATGACATAAATCAGACAGAGCCCCAGTAGACTCAGTGACTCAGACTCAGGTTTGCCCAGTTTAAATGTAGGTGCCTAAACGATGCTCAGAAGCTATAGGAACAGCTGTCTCAGATTCCCTCTGTAATAATCAATAAAAAGAGAAGTACCTTCTGGAAGGCAAGTCATCTAAAATCTAAGAAGGCCTTTCTGAGTGACTGACTGACCATAAGCTTTTGAATCTGGAGTTCAGACAGACAGCTTTGTTCAGGGTTTGGCCAGCATTAGGAGAAAGAAGAAAGCTCGTCATTGGATTTCCTGGACTTCCGGCTTTGCTACTTCTACAGAAGATAAATGACAACTTGTAATGTTTTGTTAACGTTGTTCAAAGAGCTGACAGAGATCAGTGAGCTATGTGAAGTGAAATGAACAATGAAATTACATTCTCAGACTGTATTTATCTATTGGTTTCAAGGATCAGCCTATTCCAAGCACCTCTTTCTGCTGCTACTAATTTTTGTGAGCCATCAATAACTGGGCCTGAATCCCAGCCTCTTGATTCTTGGGATATAAAATCTAATCAAAGGAACATATTTTTTAAAATCTCACAAACCTAACAATAAAAAGGCATATGTCGAAAAGAAAATCCAGATTAAATATACATGGACAATATATTCCTATTACGTGAATACAATGAGTTTGAAAGAAAATGAACTCAAACATTTTTAAAAAGCTAAAAGTGTTCTCTACTGTGAAGGTCATTTGGGATTTTCACAAAGTTAAAAAGACACAGACTGAGCTGCAAAGTCTACTGCAACCTACTGTGGCATTGACTTCTTATTTGTGAAATAAGGAATGCCTGACTGATAACAGAAAGAAAACAGGTTTAGCTGAGAACCTATGGTGTACGTAAGACTATCCAGAAAAAAGGGGAGACCAAGGCATAGTCCTTCATCAGGGCTGAATGACTTACCGTGCTGAAGAATTCAAATAATTTTTTTTCTTCTCAAAAAGATAACATGAAATGTGTTTGGACTCAGCTTCCCAATTAACAGAAAGCATTTTGCAACTAAGTAAGTCCTGTTATCATTTACCTTCATTTTCCCAGTGCATCTTCTAATAAAAAAAAAACTTACCAAAATCTATATGAAAATTTATAAAGCTAAAAATTTGCTTTCAGTATTGCTCTTATTCTACAATCTAGCTTTTCCAAATACAGTTTTTGTTTTTTCATCATAAAGTACACTTACTAGCTCTGTGGTTAGCTGTCAAAGGAAGCTGGCAAAGTCTCAAAATACTAAGGCTGTTAAGACTTTGCCTTGATACTAAAATGACCTTTTTAAGAAAGCAACAGGATACATCTCTTTAAATTAAAATATGTTATATTTTGATTATGATTAACATGATCCCTGAATGTAAGAATTTTGGCTCCAAGGAGTAGATAAGGCAGAGTGAAAAAAAGACTTAAACCTGAAAATTTGCTTACTCATTTCACTCCTAGAGTGTGCTTCCAATGGCATGTCTACTAGAAACACAGTAAAAAAAGGACTTAGATATAAATGGTGTAGGAAAACCTGAGATTTATATCTAAGTTTTTTTCAATTGAAACTGTCTTTACAAGCCAAAAGCCTATGTCCTGAACTGAAACATATATTAGATGCATGAATCACCTAATCATGGCCATCTTAAACATTCATTACATCAGGAGCTCTCTGAATTGATACATTCATAATAAAAGTGGTTAATGGTTCTCTGTGTATATATGTGATTATAGAAGTGTTGCAGTTACAAAGGCTTAAACATATAAGTAAGGCAAATTCTTATTTGCAATACCAGGGGATTGAATTTTTTGACCCAAGAGGAGTCTGTCAATCATAAAAAGTAATTTCTTTCTGTATTTCAATTTTATTGCTGAAGTAAGGATACAGATTAGACACAGCACACTGACTAACTAATAAACTAAGGTACATGTATACCTGTGGTTGGTAGCCTTCAACAGAAATATTTTTAATCAGAGATGCCTATAAGGAGTAAAATTAATTTTCCTTGAATTTTCACTGAAGAGTAGCAGCTTTCTCCTAGAAACAATGCACTTTTGATTCTATCTACCCTGTATATGAACACTAGTATTAAT
The DNA here is from genome assembly GCF_015220075.1 of Falco rusticolus. Taxonomy (NCBI): domain Eukaryota; kingdom Metazoa; phylum Chordata; class Aves; order Falconiformes; family Falconidae; genus Falco; species Falco rusticolus. The sequence goes on along the minus strand of NC_051188.1, from coordinate 33,770,094 downwards.
GAAACCTGGAACAACCACAAGACCAATTACTAGAAGAAAGGCAAACTGGTGGTTTTGGTCAGCTTCCACTTAAGAGATTTGGGCTACATGTTTCTATGAGCCAGAATTAAAAACAAACCTGAAAAAAAATGATGTTCTCAGCTGCATATGCGGTAGAGCTCCTACCTGGAGTGGGCATTTTTCTAACATCTATAGCATTTGCACTTCTCAGCTAAAAAACGTTTTTTGGACAGGAGGTAAATACAGAGGCTATGCTCTACATACTATCACGTTCTTTTAATAACGCATTTTCTTTCACAAAATTGTGGCTCCTGAATAATCTCTGTAACCTGCAGTATGGGAATACCACAACTTGTAGAGATGAGCACTGGGATCCACTTAAAAGCTGCCTTTGAAGAGCTGCCTTAATATGAGACTCTTTTTCCTAGCCATGATTATAACCTGAATCTGCTTTTAGCCCTGAAAGGTATGATCACAGATGGTAACAGGATATTAGCAAGATAGTATTTGGGGCCTAATGTGATGAGTTCACCATGTTCCTTTATCAGTGAATCTAAGATTACCTGCAGATTGTCTAAGATGATGCGAAGTGACTGAACTTGGCGTCGGACTGCTCCAGAGAACCTTTCATAAGTTGATGCATCATATTCACTCATCTGAATCTCTTTCAACCTAAAGCAAAGAACAGGAAGCTAAGAACAGTCTAGGAAAAAAGCATATAATCCATTTACTTATGTAAATTACAAATTCATTTACTTGATAACAGGGAAATGTAATAACCACACACAGGAAACAAATCAAAGAAGTGGCAGCTGCTTTTGTGAATTTTTGACACGGCAGGTGATCACCAATGCCTATAAGGATTGCATCACATAAAACTTATTAAAGTTCCTAATCCTCTGTCTCTCTCCTAATCACTTTGATGTTTGGGAAGTAAATCAGATGTTCTGAAAACCGTGATCAAATTCTAAAGGTTTTATTGGTTCAGGTGTTGCTATCTGTACATAAAAGGATCATGAGTCTCTATTCATTACTTCACTGTCGGAGTATTTTAAACATGTCATGATCCACGCCTTAACACAAAGGTTAAGTAAAGACACAGTATAAAATCTGTCCTTGAAGACCTACAACTAGTAACTCTGTCTCAAATAGCTATCTGTGCTTCGTAAAATGATGAAACCTTGAAATAAAGAAGTTTTAAATGAACATTAACAAAATTGTGCTCCCTCACAAAAAAATGAGTCATGTCACTGGACACTATCCTGTCCAGAGGCCTAAGAGACAGTGCAATATCTGCACCATAAAAACAAACACATGCTTTTCCTATAAGTTAAGATGTGCCCACTTAAAGGCCTGTATCATTCTTCTCAATGTTGTAGCTAAGCAGATACTCTTAAATTGGTGAAACTCACAACTGGAATGTAATTAAAGAGGTCTAACAGTGAAGAATGAGCTAGGTAGGGGACAGGTGAATATGCTGGGAGTGTGCAGTGTTTGTTATTTTCCATGACCCAGCACCACGTAGCGAAGCAGCGGTTGTGTATCTGCCCATACTGGCATCCAGTATGTGGCTGGGTTCAGTCCTGAGGTCAAACTCACTGGCCTATCCGTGCAGAGCTGTTTTCAACAAGTATTTCGTAACAGAATAAGCTCATTCACACTGTTTTTAAAATACTGATCTTTAAATGAGCTATAAATAGTAAAGTATGTATAGGCTAGTTATATCTCTATTCATAATACCATCACAAGTTACTCACCTGGAATATACAGTATACATGAGAACTGCTGTTTAGACTAGCCTTTTCATGATAATATTAAAATAAAACATCAAATCTTTTTGCCTTTAGTATGACTATGTCTTTTTCTATTTTGAATTTTGCATAGACATAGTCATTATAGCCAACTCTTATTCATTACAGACAGGAAAATGTAACTTTCAGTGCTGTATACTTCATTTTACGGATCCTGCCAACAGAGTTCAGTATCTTCACATCAATGAAGAAAAACATTTTGTTTCAAACAAAAAAAAGCGCTTGTGCAGTTTTACTGTGCTTGACTCCACATCAATCCACAGCGAAAGCTAGTCCAGAAAAATACCATGAAAAATACTGCATCCATTCAAGAGCAGCTGCTAACTTCATTCTAGTGAAATAAGGCAATTTAAAATGTTTTCCACTAGCAATACTATCTAGCCAGGAAAGCAACCAATAGCTGTCATACTAAAATTCTCCTTTCCAAATAATCGTGTATAAACAAAACAGTGAAATGTGCAGTCCCTCTTATTGTTTTTCATCAGCCCGAAGACTCCAACCTCACTATTCTTAACTCAGTTCCACAACTATCCAAAAAGTACAGAATAATTATTCAAGTCAAATGTGGCTTCAGAATAGGCTACATTTACAGCTGGTATGTGCCAGCTCACCGGTTTTAGCAGGACATGAATTGTTATCTCATGTACAGATACTCAGATTTTACAGGACACAGCTGCACTGTTTCCACACCACATGCCCAGGAATTTCCCCTAGCATTAATTTTGTAAATCACCGTACAGACAGGTAGAAATGTATCAAAAGTATGCCAGGTGTGTATATGTGCATAGGCACAAAGAGATGAACAGCATCCAAGACCATATATATTGATTGCTTCTGTTACGAAGCAACTGATAAGTAATTTTGAAGAATGGGGATGTAGAAACAGTTAAAAGTAGTCCCCCCCACCTGCTCCCCCATAAAGCACCAGGAAAAAAGACACAACAAGCTCTGCGTTCTTCCTGCAAACAAAACCTTAAGTGACTATTTTTCATTTAAATTTCTCTATGTTGCTTGTGTAAATTACATGACTATTAAAAGTTATTTTTCTTTTCAGGATCTTTTCCTGTGAAGGACTGACATAATCTATACATCTTCCTTGTCTTTATTGATCACTAATACTCTAATGGCAATATTAAATGGTCCATGTAATTCAGTAATAAAATCATGATTAAAAAATAAACAATCTGAATGCAATAGATAAATTGCTGTTTTTAAATATAGTGATTCATGTACAGTGTGTGCTTTATGCTTAACAGCCTAATTATTTACATATCAGCTGAAGGAAACGGCAATCTCACTTGCTCCTCACAGCACCCAGTTTTGTTGCCCATTGGGAATCACTTTGTTAATAACAACAAAATGTGAGCTGACTAAGCTGCTTCTAAATTTATTTGCTTTTTATTTTTTATTATGTTTTAATCTGTGTCTAGTACACTCTGATTTCAGAGAGATACTCACACTGCAATACGTTCTGGGCTGAAATGTAAGACTCATTTGGAATGACTGTCAATACACTTTTCTTTTTTTAATACAAAGTGCCAGAAGTTGTACTGAGAGTTCAATTGGTGGAAGAAACCTGAATCTCTGTGCATAGTCTGGGAAACAGTTGATTAGTAACCATACATTACACTAACGCTGGGAGAGAGCTGTGGTTCATGTAAAAGTGTCTGCTGAGGTTTAATGGTTCAAATCATCTCACCATTTGGCTATAGATCTTTCAAACAGAAGCAATCTGCTTGTAATGATCTATTCTGAAAGATTTGCTAGGCGATGAACCCCTAACAACACACAAACTGGATTCATCATAATTCAAAGAAATTTTCATATGGTAGATCCCTTTTAAAAAAAGATAAACATTCACACCAGTCTCCTTATCCACCTAGCTACGTTTTACTCTACCAAATCACCCAGTAATTTTAACAGTGTCGCTTAATACAATAAAGCTTTCTATATCTGTTGTCCAGAACAGTTCATCATGTGCTGGTAAGCTTGGTTAAATGATGAAGAACAGGGAAGGTAGTTAAATTATAAATGCAGTTAAGAAAGAAAATTATTTTTAGCCATCTTTTTCAAATTCTTCTGGGAAATGGAAGGGAAAATCAAGACTTTCAGATTACCTCTGCTTAAAGGCCTTCTCACCCATCTCTCGAGCAGCCCTCTTAACCTCCTCAGGAACAGCATCCTTTTCAGCTTGAGATATTTGGTAAACCCTGTGGCCAGCATCCAGTCGATATGGCCCACCTTTCCCACCTAATCCAGCAGTGTCTCTCCCACCTAACACGGTTGAGATAATAAACAATTAAGAACATATATTTGATAATAAATGAGAACACATTTTCTTTAAGGCTTCCATTGCCATATCTACAGATGTTCAAAAAATGTTGCCAACAATCCCCAACAGACATATTTATTGCCAAAGGTTTTCAAAATCAAACAGCTATCATGATAAAGAAAAACTGCAATGGAATACTTAATGTTTACAGTCCCTTGAGACCGGAGTCGTAAAAGTTTCCACCCTGTAGAAGGGGACTATAGATCATGTAAGTCTTGTACATCTCCTCAGAGCTCCTGGTCCTTAAAACCATTCATTCAGACTGTATTCTCCCTAGAATGTGCTGGTTTACACTGCTCCCAGACCATTTCAGCTAGTGATCACTATCACACCCTTTCAGAATCAGGAGGCACTTTGCACCTCCTCCCTATGCCACCTACATTGCTGCAGCTGCAGATGGAAGACATCTAAGAAAATGGCAAACGACTCAGGCTAATTTCTATGGCTGCAAGCTTCTGGCTTTCTATATAGCCAATGAAAAGAAACATGAACAGAATGTAATTCAAGTAGAGATCAGCTATATACAGGTTAAGTTAGACACTGCAAATACTACTTTTCACTGGCAGCAAAGCAATCCTGCACTGGGTAAAAAAGCTCTAAGCAGAGAATGGCCTTGTATAAACCCATTTTTGACACAGCATCTCCTTCAGACATCTGTCAATGATGCATTAAAGAAAAGAATGAAAAACCTGTTCCACCAGCCCAAGTATTTCCACCAACATGTGGCATGTTGTCTGGATCCACTTTTCCATGTTTGGGGGAACTGACATCCAAACCACTGTCCCTCTGAATAGTTATCTGTAAAATAAAAACCAGAACTGTAAATCTCTCTTACAGCAAGGAAAACTGCTGTAACAACCTAATAACAACATACTAGGTCTGCTGAAGAGCTGTAGGACTGCCATTAATTCAATAAATGCAACATCCCACCTGATGAGGACAACAGGATAAAGCAGTACAACAACAGATAAAAGAGTAAAACAGCACTCCGAAGTGGCATGTTAAGACCCACACCAGATCTAAGACTACCGCTACATCGAAGCACTCAGTGCATTCAGATCTCACCCATACTGGAAAAGTGCTTATGATAATTGCCAACATAATTCAAAATCCCCCTGTAGGCAGAATCATCTGCAGTTTGAAGACTTCTCATAGTATTGTACATCCATTTACAAATCTCGGGCACACCCAACTACATTCTTTATTGATGGGCAGATCGATCTTCCCTTCATGAAGGGGGACTAAAGAAATGACACACACTACTCTGAGAGTGGTCAGTAAATGGCTAGTTCAAATGACATGCTCACGTAATCCTTAACTTCCCTGCCATGACCGCAGAAGTCCACAGTGGTGGGTTTCCTACACCTGTCTGCTTACTCGCCCCACTGGGTCACCGCACAGCTGAACACGCAACAGCTGTCAGATGGTCCAGGCTGAGTCACTTTAGGCTGGGGCTGGATTTAAATAGGGGACTGAAGGTAATAGTACTCCTTCCCGTTATGAACTCTGAGTCATGTAGTGAATCAATGATTCATGTGTAAACTGCCCTTCAGTTACTAATCTTTCTGTAACTTAATGCTGCTTTATTTTTGTAACGGAACTTAATGACAGAGATGTAAAATTGATGTCTTTAACCTCTACAAATTAACTTCCTTCTCATCTACCACAATACATTTAATTCTATGATCAATTTATGTGCCCCAATAACTACAGTTTATTGCCTTCTCAGAAGTTCATTGGCATTAACAGGGTTTTCAACAGGACTGTAGAGAAATTTAACCCTTGAATTCACTGTCTTCTAGACCGAGCTTCACGCTGCCATGAATTCCATGCATGTTTTTGATCTGAAAACATGTGCTCTAACAACAGTGTCTTGGCAGCTATTGAAAACACCATTTTTTTCTCTTTGTAGAATTTATATTAATGCAAAGAGGTACAATACATACTCTATGAAGCATGTCATTAGTATAAAATCTGATAAATTACATTAATTTAACATTTGTATGGGAAGAAAGATACTTAACTACAACAGCATGTTACCCTTAGGGTTATATGCTTTTTTGGTTTAAGAGATTTCCTCCAAAATAAAGTGTTCTTTTTTGCATAACTAGCAGATTCCAAAACTATCAGAAACACAGGTCAACAAAACCCACTGAACTTATTTTAAAATAAAACTGTAAAACTAAAACAGTAGTGTCAGCCTCATGAACCAAAACTAAGTATTAATCTGTAAAGACGAACAATAAAACGACGGAAAATTTATTACATGTTCATCCTTCTGGGTCCTTCAGAGAAAAATACTCAAAATTCTGCAAAAGGAAGCTCTATGAGACAAAAATAACCATAATCAGTGGCACAAATGCTATATTCTATTTTTGTCAAGTTTTTCCATTGAAAAATTTCACTAAATATCTTGAAATAAAAGTACTTTAACAGTGAAAAATTCTGTAGACAAAAGAGCTTTGTTGCTCATATACTTTTCTCATGTATAATAAGTTGTTCCCAAATAGTATTTCTAGTACATATACACTAGACAATTTCTAATATGAATCTCTTTTACAATGGTGCTGATCTGATTAAAGAAGGTATTCCTAACTTTGAAACAGCATGTGATTAATAGAAAATCTTTTATTTTATAATGATTTGTGACTTTTTGTCCTTAAAAGGACAGCAGAACATCCAAAATTCAATTTCTATTAAAATTGCTTGAAAGAGAAAGAGACAAGTGGTACAATTTATCATAGCTTAAGAATGTGACCTCCTTACTGATTTTTTTTATATAGTTAATAGGCTACTGGGAAAAATAAGTGAAAATTTAAGGATATTGGAATGGAACACCACCAGCAGATGTGTAAATATCATGTCAGTTAATTGCAGCAGCTTCATTAATTTACTTGTTTTTTAAGTAACATGTACACACAAAAAAGGTAGTAGAATTTTGCTACATTTGAATATTTTAACAACCAATTTTTATTAGTGCTAGCTGGCTGGGGTAATTGTTTTTTGAATTTATCATACACTTAGAAACCACATTAAATTAACAGACTGTAGAGCCCTTTGAAGAAAACTTTCTGGGTGTACTTTCCTGGTTTTCCTTTGAGCTCTTAGGTAATTCCATTAGTGTTTTACTAGGCTTCTCTTCTTCCCGTCCCTGTCTCCATGGAAGGGCTTCAAGGCAATTTGACAAATAACTTCTCTCTGCTCAGAAGGCACCCCTATGAAGTAAAAGTTAGACTAGCAAATATCTAGATTACAACTGAAGATATATTTTAGAAAGAAGTAAACAGTAAATCACTGAATCTGGACATAAAATCAGAGGAAGGATGAGGAATAAACTGAAGAGAAAAACTTTTGGACAACGATGCATTCTTCAGCATGACAGATAAAAAGAGATGGAAGAGCCATAGATCAGTCACTCCTCTGAGGGCTGGAGGAATTTTTGACATTAGAAATTATTTAAAAGGTAGATTTAAGGGGGATGATCCAAACCTGGATGTATTATGAACCTGAAAAAGTGAAAGACATCCAGTGGGAAAAATCTAGTTTGTCCAGAGTGAAAAGCAAGACAAGAAAAGTACTGGAAGTAGAGAAAAAGCTCAAACAAATCTAAGAAATCCACAGTAACTTTTCCAATCTTGTCTGACTGGAACTTCTAAACCTACTGAGATTTCTCTTACTTTTGTGATGGATATTTTCCGAATATATAAATAATTTGCTCGCTCAAAAGTTGATCTGTCCCCTCTTGAATACTTTCCACTTGAATCTATTGCAACACTTCTATCAACTTTGTTTCTTTCAGCGAGAGTTTTGACTAAATGTCTCTATTTGAGAGAAAGCTGTGCTCTTTCTAGCTATACATGCACTGAAAGGCGCTATTCATTACTGCATTACTGTGAAGATTCCATACTGCCTGGTGTGCATATCATAGTTTTGTAAAACAACAGACTAATTCAGTCTGGTAGCCTTGGGTTTCAGCTATGAGGTGCAGCTCAGAGTAGAATAGCTGGAAAAACTGTGAAATTTGCCTTCTAAGACTTCCTTTTGATTTCCAGAATAACCACTATTTCCAAAACACTCACAAAACACATTTCAATTGTGCATTATCTAAATTTGTTTATACATATTGGTGTTTAATGATTAGAGCATCAAAACACTCTTCCACTGGCTGTTTGGGCAGGTTCTTCTTCTAAGTCTTCGCCTCACAATAAGCACAACTGCCATCCTCTCTTGGGATACATGTGATTTTTATTTTATTCTCTATAGAGTCCAAATTCTCAGTGACCATCAATGGTCTTAGTCCCTGGTTAAATTATTTTTGTTCTTTTCTTGGACTGTATGATATTCTCAGGCACTTACACCAATGGGTGATGGGTGCATTCAAAAGAACTTTGTGGATGGAGGCTCTGTAGGTCTTCCAAAGACAATGAAGCAACAAACAAAAATTTAATGTGAGAACAATATGAAGACTGCAGGAGTGTGCTTCTCTGAAAGGGCAATGGTATGAAAGAAGTGTTTGAGAAAACAGGAAATGAAGAAACAATAGCAAACACCAAGAGTTGTTAATGCTTTGACTTAATTTTCTGGTCCTGCCTCTTACACATCCATTCACCCTCGACAGCAGGGGCAGCCTGGCATGAATAGAAATAAACATTCATTTCACATTCAGTGAGGGATACATGGCATCTGAACAACTCGCTCTGTATCAGTTCCTTCTGAGATATACGAATGGATGCCAAAACAGTTTTACATGGCTACACTTCATTATTTCTCCTGACAAAATTGGGATTCTAAGAGCAAACTGAATAAGTGAAATCGATACAAACACATTCAGTTTGGAAAGTGATCTTATCATCCTTCATATAGTAACATAAAGAAGGTAAAGAGGCTCAGAGAAGGCAGTTACGTGATTTAATGCGCTCAACAACACAATGAAACCAGGTGTTTCACATCTGTGTCTTATTTATGCCAAACAGCTATTAAAGGCAAACCAATCTGTAACAGGGGCCACTCTGAAGAGGAGTCAAAGGCTGGTAGTTTTGTCTAGACTTCAGCTGGTCAGGCAGACTATGGTAAGGGAACTTCATATTTTACTACCCACATCTTAACCATGTTTGGAAGTGGATCTCGAACCACATTCTTGCCACTTAGGTGAATGTGGGATTGAATTCTATGTAATTCTGATGTGAAATTATCAAATTCAATAAAACTAACCCCTGAAGAGTAGGGAAGCACTACATCACATTTTGATATCATCCCTCAGTAAAAGATAGGAGCTGAATTTGTTGAGGATCACACAGCTGACCCAGATACACCGTGCATCGCCTCTACAAGACATCGTCACAACTATGGGCAGAAAGGAGCCTGCAATAACCCATTAACAAAAGTGTGTGAATTATGGAGAGGGCTGCTATACTCTATTATTAAAATTATTTATGTCCCACACATATCGGTATTTCATTCTAATATATCAGCTGTTTCCACAATTACAGTACTCCCCTTTTCAGCTCAGAATTAATTTTCTTCTAATATATTGCAAACAAATCTCTCTGGCATTATGAGTAAAACTAACCAAAAGCATTATCAAATTTAGCTTCAGCCAATTTCGTACAAGTGAGTTTAACAATATTTTAGCACACAGTAATCTTAATCATACATTGCAATGAAACTGAGAAAAAAAGAGAAGTCTTTAGAAAGAAGCTTCACTACCTCAAAGGCAGTCCCAAGTAGCACAACTATACATTTCTATATACAAGAAGGGCTGGAAGGAGGATCGGTGGAACTACAGGCCTGTCAGCCCAACATCGGTGCCGGGGAAGGCTATGGAGCAGATCATCCTGAGTACCATCACATGGCATGTGCATGACAGCTGGGGGTCAGGCCCAGCCAGTATGGGATTATGAAAGGCAGGTCCTGCTTGACGAACCTGATCTTCTATGACAAGAAGACCTGCCTAATGGATGAGGGAAAGGCTGTGGATGTTGTCGACCTGGACCTTAGTAAAGCCTTTGACACCATTTCCCACAGCATTCCCCTGGAGAACCTGGCTGCTCATGGCTTGGGCAGGTGTGCTCTTTGCTGGGCTAAAAACTGGCTGGCTGGCCGAGCCCGAAGAGTGGTGGTGAATGGAGTTGCACCTTGCTGGTGGCTGGTCACAAATGGTGTTCCCCAGGGCTCAGAACTGGGGCCAGTTCTGTTTAATGTCTTTATCAATGATCTGAATGAGGGGATTGAGTGCATGCTCAGCAAATTTGCAGATGACACCAAGCTAGGAGGGAGTTTTGATCTGCTTGAGGGCAGGAAGGCTCTGCAGAGGGATCTGGACAGGTTGGACCGATGGGCTGATGCCAGTTGTATGAGGTTCCACAAGGAGAAGTGCTGGGTCCTGCACCTGGATCACAGCAACCCCAGGCCGCGCTACAGGCTGGGGGCAGAGCGGCTGGGAAGCTGCCTGGTGGGAAAGGCCCTGGGGTGCTGGTTGACAGCTGGATGAATATGAGCCAGCAGTGTGCCCAGGTGGCCAAGAAGGCCAACAGCGCCCTGACTTGCATCAGAAATAGTGTAGCCAGCAGGACCAGGGAAATGATCATCCCCCTGTACCGGGCACTGGTGAGGCCGCACCTCGAACCCTGTGTTCAGTGTTGGGCCCCTCACTGCAAGACAGACACTGAGGTGCTGGAGCGTGTCCAGAGACGGGCAGCGGAGCTGGTGAAGGGTCTGGAGCACAAGTGTGGTGAGGAGCGGCTGAGGGAACTGGGGGTGTTCAACCTGCAGAAAAGGATGCTCAAGAGAGACTTTGTCACTTTCTGCATCTACCTGAAAGGATGTTGTAGGCAGGGGGGAGTCGGTCTCTTCTCCCATGTTACAAGTGACAGGACGAGAGGAAATGGCCTGAAGTTGTACCAAGGGAGGTTTAAATTGGGTATTAGGAAAAACTTACTCACTGAAAGGATGGTCAAGCATTGGAACAGGCTGCCCGGGGAGGTGATGGAATCACCATCCTTGGAGGTGTTTACAAAATGCATAGATGCGGTGCTTAGGGACATGGTTTAGTGATGGACGTAGCAGTCTTGTGTTAATGGTTGGACTAAAATCCCAGGAGTTCTTTACTGCAGAGACAGGGAAAGAGAGGGAATCTCATCTCCTCCTATATTTTCCCACTTGAAATTCCCTTTATTCCTTGGAGTTTCATTACGAGATCTAACCAATGTCTCCCACTGTCTTAGACGCCCATACCTGCATTACTGTCTTAAAAAAGCTCTGTAAAAAGAGGGGCTTAACATGTACTCAGACTTAACAGCTGGCAGCAAAAGAACTCATGGTTACAGGTTAGGAAATATTTTTTAGACTTTGTAAGCAGATGTCAGACAAGGTTGAAAATATTTCTAGCTTTCAACAGAAAAGTAATAAACGAGTGACGACTGCCAGTAAAATGCAAAGGACTTTTTCCTTAATGCAGTCTGGGATGCGTCTCTGATGAAGATTGTTTTTTTGGTCATAGATATTCCTGTCATCCTACTCTGTACATGACAGGCTTCTGTTCAACACAGCAGGCTGGCTACAGACTAGATGGTCTTTTAATACAGCAGCTTACTTTTGTATCCTGATGAGGTTAACTTCATTAAAATTCCTGAAGGGCACAGGATGAGTCAGTGCCCCCCATTCAGCGCTTGCTAGAAAAGCTCCTTTGTGGTGCTCAGATCAACAAAAGCAAGTTTCTGCCTGATGACTGGCAAAGAAATTCTGGTTTCCAAAGGGGGCAAGCTGCCTCATGTGCAGGGAAACAGACCTTTCACCTCTGAGTTTTAATATATCTGGCCTTGCCAGGACTAACTCATACCTAGTCCTCTTTGCAAAACACAATGCTTATTTTAATACTCCAGATACAACTTAAAAAGGGGGGAAGAAACAGAAAAAATACTCTAATTCCAGGCTAACATCCTGCAGGTGTAAAGGGATGCAGTTTGTAATTTTTAAAAAAGGACTACATTTCCATTCCTCAAACCTCCCCAAATAAAATTTTTCTAAACCTTTCAGCTATGCTTAAACAGAGCTGGCCTTTCCTTATAGGATTTTACATCTTAACAGAAAACAATGCAATTTCTCCTTGTTGTATGCGGTGACAAACAAGTAAGCAACCCTTCTACTAAGTCCTTTTAAGCATTCAGTAGATTATTCCACATACAACACATTTACTAAAACTGAACCCAGCATGATTTCACGTCAGCTTCATAAATACATATAAATGGGCAAAATATAATCTTAGAAAATACAAGCAAACAGTATTTACAGCTGTAGAGAATATTTATGTAGGAAGATTTTTAAAAAGTAAAAGCTAAGGTGCCCAAAAAATAACCATTTTCACAAGCACTTACTCTAGTACTACTAATAATACTGCATTATTGGGTGTTTCTTACTGTTGATCAGGAGAAAATAGGAAAAAGAATGTCTGCACTAAGATTTGAGGTAGAATACAATTCACATGATCGATGTGTTTAATGTAAATTAAGGAGGTGTGCAACAGATTAATTGGTTCTATGATTAGACAGTCCTGGAAAGTAGGCAGACGTAGGCAGGATCTAGTCTGGCAAGATCCCATTCTTCGTTTACTCTTTTTATCATCAAGGAAAGAAAAGAACCCTGCTAAAACACAAATTAGAAGATATCCACTCTTATCCTAACATACCTGGGACATGGAGGGATAGAATTAATCTGCTGTTTTGCCTTTTCATTAATATACAATATATTAAACAGGGCAGTTTATAGTCAAAGAATAATATGTGTTACTTTCCATACAACACATTAAATTAATGTTGAAAAATATGAATTACGTGAATACAAAACCCAACAATGAATACAAAAATACAACTTCTATAAAGTTAAAATGTCAATGTTTTCTTAAATAGCTTGCTTTCTTCATTAGCACTGTGGACATGTATCAGAAGAGCATTGCAGGAAAAGAGATGAAAACATCTTAGACTTTTGTCTTACAGGTGATTTAGGAGATGTCAACTTCTTAATCAAGATCTGTGAAAAATCTTTTATCAGAACCATATGTTATTATGAAAGAAGATTGACTTTGACTGTACAAAACATGACCAACCTCCAGGTGAAAAAGGCATTAAATAATCCATCCCACAGTGGCACAAAGCATTAGGAAATGTATTCCATGGAATGCAGAATGTATTTCAGCAGATGTGTAAAAGACTGATTTTTCCCTGAAACAAAATTGTTGTTTCCTTTTATTCCATGCCTTGCCCCCACCAATCTTAAAACCTCAATATTACCCTAGGCTGTGCTCAACAGGTCACAAGAACATCCTTCCCTCTAACACATTCTTTATCAGCAGCACGAATATACATATTATATTCTCAGAGTATATAAAAGTTACAAATCAGGCAAATCAAAGGATAATCTGCCTGTTCCATGGTGCCTTTACATTTTATTGTAAAACTGATTCTACCAAAGACAAAAAGAAAATATTTTATATTTGAATTATACAAACTAGCTGGAGAAAGGCAAAAATAGGCAAAAAAAAAATAATCTAATGGCTTCTATTACTTTTACTTGTACCATATCATGCACAGTTTTTTCTATGTACCAAAAATTAATAGCACAATTTCTATTCACATCAACAGCACAAAATTGAGCCCACAAGTCATTTTTCCTCAGAAAGAAATATTCAGTATTAGAGAAGACAATAATAATGTCTGAAATACAATATGTGTCTTCAACTGTATCCTGAAATGAAAAAGCATTAGTTGCACTGCAGTATAAAACTTTTAATAGGTTTTCCTCATTTGTTTGGCTTCATTTTGATTTTCTATCTTGCCTGTAAAACTTTGCAAGAATCCAACATGAATTAATGAAGCTTCATGCATTATCAGACTCCTGTGAAAGTTTCTCTCTGAAAGTAGCTTTTAAAATTCATACAGGCATTAAACTTCTGTCTCAAACAGCAAAACTGTTCAAAGCATCATAGCTTTAATGGAGTTTGAGAAAAGTGAATTTGGGTAGGAAAAGAAGTGTAGATTTTGAGTGAAACACATAAAAAGGAGTATCTGGCTTGCAAATGAAGTTTTCATACACCAGCTAAAAAAACAAACCACTATATAAAACACAGTTGCTGCTGCTGTGGGTCTTCTTTGAACTAAATGCTGTCACTCTGAGAACCAACTCAGAAACTGCAGCAGTAGATGCATTAGAGTCTTTCATCCATGAATATGCACTCTGTGTTTAAAAGCTGGATAAACTAAATGAAATAATGACAGAATATCATACATTTGCTTCCATCTAACAGATCCTCTGATGTGTTAATATCTGTGTAAATTCTATTTTCCTCTGTCATTACTAAAAAATTGCCTATTCAATTCTTTTCAACTGAAAGATATGAGGTCATCATCTTTTTAGCATGCCAATCCACTACAAAATATTATCAGAGCAGACAGCTAATGTCTAGCTTGGTTATAGATCATGACTACTACACACCTCCTAATGTCAATGAACTCAGAAAACATTGAATTCAATTTCTTCTGGAGTACCCTGAATAATGAACAGCTAGAAAGGCAGGATAAGTGAACACACTTATAACAATTTGAAACAGTCTGGACCAAAAACCACAGGGACATCGCACGGTCAAAAGAAAGCTGAAAAAAATATTACACATGGAAGCAGAAAAGCCTTTTTTTCTGCAGACCTAGGACCTTGTCAAACCTGTCTTTAAGAAGCAGAGACACAAGTTATTAAAAATCAACTAGTTTTTGTTTTGTCTTCTAACAGAAAGCCTCTTATTTAGCGTTACTGTAACAGATCAGATTATTTACATTTTCACTACATTCATCCTTTCACTAATCAGGGAAGAACTTTCATAAGGGCAGAATTATTAGTATGCATTTGTTTTGCCAGGACAGGAGGATTTCACCGTGTTTAGGAGATCCAGCCTTTACATTAGCAATGTGCACTGCTGAAGACTTGTTGAGATCTGAAAGATGGCGTGTTGAGGCTATTGTATTTTCTCCCATGAGAACTGTGGGCTTTCACAGAAGGACAGAGGAAGAAAAAGGAACTTTGTGCTGGATCAGCCTGCTCTAACAGAAAATTAAAGTTATTTCCACTCCCGCTCTTTGTCTGTCTGCTCTAATTAGACTGGAAGATCTTTAGCAAAGAGAATGTATTTTAGAGATGTTTGTCTAGTGCTTCCAGCAAAGGCCTCATTTCAGCTGAGGACATTTATATGAAGAAAAATATCTGACAGAGAACTGCTGATGTTTATCTGAGTTGCTTTACCCAGCAGAGACTTTGAGATACGAACTTTTCCAGCTCTGTGAGTTCATGTCTTTCTAGTCTTATGCCTCCCCATATTGAGATGCCTTGCTTCAAGGGGCAGTACACATCTGCTACTCCTCACTTTGCTAAAATGAATCACAGAGTCCAGGAAAAAGTAACAGACCTGAACTGTGTATTTGGGGCTCACGGATCTCAGAACTGCAAGTGCTATAAAACTATACATTGTAATCCACTTATTGACTAGATAACTCCGTAACCTGCAGTATTTTGAGTTTTTCAGGATCTCGTGCAGGACTGCAGAATGCTATCACACGGTTATTCCAAACTTACAAAACGTCTCCACTGCATATATATTTTTCACGGGGTATATATTTTTCATATATATTTTCATATATATTTTGCATATATATTTAGCACCGACAGTATTTAAGAGGAGCAAAATCACTGTTATTGGCTCACTGATGCCCTCATGTGGGCAGAAAAACCACCTGGGCTAAAGGAGAAAATACAGACCATGGGGAGGTGGTGGGAAGCCGCTCTTTCTAAAGATCACGCTTTCATCTCGACTCAAGAACTGCATCTTTGCCCAGCTCAGCCTTAACATCAGGAAAAGGCTGAACTTTGGTTAGAATGTTAGGAAAAAAATATTCAATGTTGTCAGTATAAAGTAGATCCCAGGCAGCAAATAAACAAGCTGGGATCACTGAAACTTCTGAATCCATTATTCTTCAGATAAACATCCAGCCTAATCCATTAATTTTGTCAGATGACTTGCATTACCCTAAACTTTCAAGTACAAAATGCAGATTCAGAAAATCAAAAGAAAAAAAGAATGTACTCAATAAACCCAAAAATATTAATGAACTTCAAGGGTGAGTAATTCATGTAGAGTTCTGCATGATTAGTTGAGTGGAATACAAACGGAATAAATGAGACTGTTCAAGGAAGGGAGTAAGATGATCATCACCCAAAGACAGCAGAGAATCAAACAACTACAGATTTTCTGGTCTCAGCCTAAATAATAGAAAGAGGCATAAAGCAAACCCCCTTCTACTTCCAAGAATCCATTTCCTTAAATCTGTAAGTGCTGCCTGGCACATTGAGATGGAATTCAGATCTGGACTGCAGAGAGCTAAAGGTAGGGATCTCCCAGGTAAGTCAGGTGCCTGAGGTGTCACTACGGGCAGTGTGCCATACAGTGTCAACATACATCACCTCGGGTGCCAAAGCCAGACACGGGGCAGGACTTGTGCCAACAGGTCTGTTAACTGCCTGACTGCAGACAAGGACCTGACAAAAGGAGGGAAAAGTACTGTTGCATTTCTCATGGGTAAGTGTATGTGTAACACAGGGATCCTGAGATTTGTTCCTAAATTGCTCTAAAATCTCTTCCTCTAAATCCACCCCCAATTCCTGTTCATTATGAAATACAGTGACTAAGGGACTGCGCATCTGCAAAGTTATGACCATCTCCTGACATAATTCTAATTCAAGAGAGTCAACGTCCATCTGGGCAAAACACTGAACACTTGTGTGTGTGTATCAACATGTGCATGCATGTGTGCACATACATAAATATATATGTGTGTGAATAAATATATATACATACACATACAACCTCGTATGTACACCACCTCCCCCCCAACTAATCTAACATGACTGTGCTTCTTCTAGCTTCAACAATAAATCTGACATTTTTGGTGTTTACTTGCAGTCTAGGTAGGATTTTAAATAGATGTCTAATGATGGACCTAGCATCCCATAATAGCTACTTAGCGTTTGCCTTTGTCTTCATCAGATCTAAAGGTTAACTGATAGATCGCATGAGAAAGTCTGAATGTACAGAACTACTACAGAGTGCTCCTGAACTCATCAAAATGCTATTTTTAGCAAAAAGCCCTTGCATCATGGATGATTTGAGCAGTTAAGACACACAAACCCTCACACCCTTAATTGTTTTAGCTATTGGTGATAACACATATGATTTGCTTTTTTACATTACTGACATGAACCATACGTTCATGTCTTCTAGCTGTTCTCAGGACATAGAATAATTCATGTGTTCTGTTAGCATTTCTGAGTGCTGCTATAAGACCACGAAGACAGTCATTTAAATCTGAGAAAAATATGTATTTATTGTATTTCTTGAGTTTTGCTGAATGTATCTATACTTAGCTAAGCCTGTTTCAACTTTAAGCTATCTAGAATGGACATTATTTTTCTTAGGTGGCTGCACTGCATTTATATGCAATTTTTTGCTCAATCAAAGGTATGCTTATACCAATCACAGCAGCCAAGGACATACAAGCTACTCAGCTTGGCAACACAGGTAGAAAGCATGTTTATATATCCTTATGGGTATATACTGTGTTTATCCCACCTCTGACACTGCAGTGTAGACGTGCAGTGTGAACTTAAACAAGTGACCTGCCCTCCTTATGTCTCAGTTCCCTCCTTTGGAAAGCAATGATAAAGCTTACTGGCTCCCGATGTTGCAATAATTACATACTTAAATGTTTAAGGGTGTGTAAATGGAAACAGTTATGGATGGATGGAGTAATTTTTTTTTCACTGCTCCATTTAGCTAGTGACCATGATTCATGCCTGATGGAAACACTGTATCAGTAAAATGTTAACTAGTCACAGCAGACACCAAAATAACATGCTTCTTGCGCTACTGAGAAACGAATCACAATTTAAGATAAAAGCATTCATTTTTGGCAGAAAACTATTGTCTCTGCCAGTTTTCCAGGGCAGAAGATCTTGAATGAAATCTCCCAAACCCTTAATGTAAAGCCTTCCCTATTCTTACATATGTTTCATCCATTTCTCATTTCAGTGCCAAGGCCCAAAACATATCCAAAATATATCCAAGTCATGCTGAGTTGTCCGCCTCTAGGACATCTTCTAACAGAAAGAATTTGGCCCAGTACTGCATGAATTTGTACACACTACTGCAAACTGTCTCTACTGCATTTGTTGTTCAAATCACTGGTGCAAAGCAAGCATTTTTTTTTTTTCCTCATTCACGTCTTTTTCTAGATTCACTCCACCATCTCAGTTTTGTGATGCTGTGAACTCTAATGTGACTTAACTGCTCAGTTGTCTTTCTGCTGGAAAATAGACAGATCAGGATAAGCCAAAAAAGCAAAGTGGGGGAAAAAAAGGGAGAGAACAATTCCAGGCTGCTTCTTGTCTGTAAGGGCTTGCTTTCATATTAAGGAATTGTCCAAATAACAGTCTGCCCCCAAGAGGTGGACTATTACTGATAAACTATATAAATGGTCTTCAGTGATATGGGATACTGAAATGTTTTGAGCTGTTGACCCAGTGGGTAGAAAACTGCCCTGAGCAGGTGTCAGTGTCTCTCTCACACACTTCTTTGGAGTGACCCACCTTCAAAGTAGTACATGATTTTTCAAGCTGAGTGTTGCCCATCCATCTTGGGACTAAAGAGGTAGGATGATGGAGGTGTTTTATCATTCAGGTTCTATACAGCACACACACTCATAGGTGCACACACTCATAGGTGAGTATAGGTGTAATTTTACCACCTGAAGCAGAAGAAAATTCTGGTAGTTGACCTATCAATGCCAAGTACTTTACCTATTTTTAAACAGCTGGTATTAGCAAGGCTGGTGCCCACTCAATTTGCATTTGCTCTATCTTTCCTCTGTTTAGTCCTACAGTATATGATCTTGATATTATACTGGCTGAATCTGGATCATTTAAGAAACCCACCTGAACTCTAACAGCAGATATAACCTGAGCCAAAATTTTCAGATTTTTACATTTCTGCAGAAAACACACCTATGAACACCTATGTTGAGTGGGCCTCTGTTGTCAGCCAAAGAGATGTAAGCAATAACCAACCCTGAAGAAGCAGTGTACTGCAGAACACAGTAGAGATTGTGATCCTGCTTTAGGATTACATCAGAAAGACGGAAAAATAGAAAGACATTTTTTTCTTTTTTTCCTCTGCTTAACTTTTCACTTAGATGAAACTGTGATTTCATTTCCAGCTATGTACCTGCATGTTTATGAGGAAGGCTTGCTATACTGAAAATGAGAGAGAACAGTCCATAGGAAATCAAGAGTTGCAACTGCTTCACTTTATGCCGTTAGGCCTTTACACATAGCCACAAACTCAGAGCACTGCAATTTCAAAAACTCATCTCACGCATGTAAGAGGACATCCATCTACTGCAGGTTCCAAACATACATCAAACAACATAGACAGAAAAAATACCTGCCAAAACAAACCCTTATACATGTCACATTCCAAAAACGTTTGGGTTTTTTTTATCAGTCAGATCACTTCTTTGGACAATCTAAGCACTGAAATAATAAGAGACTACCCTCAGCTTTAGGATGTCATTTTGCATGGTGATACTGTCTAGATCAAGAGTACGCAAAGCTTACCAAAAATTTTGTGATTAATTTTCAAGGTTTATATACATATATTATCATTAATTACAAGCCAATGCTTTTGTAATCTTTGATCAAGTACGTTTTCATGCACTCAACAGGTTTGGGTATGTCCTGGGACTTCTGAAAACAATGACATTCTGAGTATAATCTTTACATAGTATAAAACATTTTGGGCAACAGTCTGTAGCAAGAGAACATTAAGTGGAATGAACACAGAAATAAATGGTTTTGCTGATAATCACAGATAAATGTTTTACCATCTATTGAAATACCTCTAAATGATGTACCTGTTAATTACTTTTATGTAAGCACTGCACATTATCTAAGTGAGACATACCAGTAAGCAACATTTACTGAAAAACAACCACCCAACCATAACACAATGTAATCAGTGTTTTTTCTATTTCTATCAATAACCCTTTGATGGGAAAAGCAACACAATCTTACTAATGTCTGCCTATTGCCATGAAACTTTTAGGGCAAGATTTTAAAAATCAATTGTCTTTCAAATTCTTTTCAGGTATTTGATAATGAAGTGACCTTGTTCTCAGGAACATGAAACAGTGAAAAATCTCTACAATTTCTGGATTGGAACTAGAGTTCATAGCTTTAAAAAAATCCAGTATTTTGTTTAGATTTTGTACTTTAGGCACTCCAATTTAATAATTTCAGAATACTGTAGGCATATTTTGAGTTTAAAACTTCAATAAGTGAAGAAAATTTCTGACCTGCCTATATAAATGGAAACTTACATAAACATAAACCATATTTCCAGAAACTACTTTTGTAGCCTCAAGACTTCAGTAGTTTGAACTCTGCTGAGTATATCAACAACTCAAAACAAGTGTTGACTATTTTGAAAACATTCTATCAAGGAAGGCTAATTATTGATTATAAGTGGAACAGCTGTTTGTTTTCTTCTGTGTCATTGCTTATGTACACCCAGCTGGTTTCTGAGATATAATGTGTGTGTGAAAGCCAAACTGCAGCCCTAGAAAGAAGGTAGTACCAACATTTCCAACAGAAGCCTTGTTGAAGATTTGTTTCCAGTTCTTTGAATCTATATTTATATTGAAAACCTTTTAATTCTTCTTTCTCTCAAAAATCATGAAGCTGCAGAGAGATTCTGTGTGCTTTTGCAGAACAGTGGTTCCCAGCCACCTAGATAGGTCTTGTGTTAGTCTAAGAACATCACGATGAACAGCTAATAAGCTTTGCTAAGCCTGTAGTAGCTTAGTGGGATGCACCAATGGCAGGTTTTAGGGAAGGGGAAACTGGGGGTGGGTGAGGAATGAATTCTAGTGGTATGTGGAACACTGACAGTTTTCTTAAGTGAGCTTCTGCTACAAGATGACTTGGAATGATGGGTTTAGTCAAGGAATTAGAGATGCCTCATGAGACTCCAAGATGCTTAACATGAGCATGAAACATATAAAAGGAGGTGATTTTCATACACTTGAATAAACAGATCAACATGTGGCTGCAAAATATCTCCAATTCTGTAAAAACAGGTATTAGGAAACATTTAGCTGTAGCTTTCTTAGCAAAATAGTCTCTAGAACAGAAAACACTGGAGTTCTTGCTATGCTTACCTTACACAGGGAATCTACATGAGTATTTTTTCAAGCTAACAGGTTCCTTTCATCTCCAGAAATGAATTCCAATAAAGTACTGCTTTTATGTTTAGGTCCACTGAAAAATTGAGTTAAGTAGGAAAGATGAAGGCCTTCATCTCCAAATAGCAAAGTGTAGTCTACACAGCAACTACGCATCTATTATCTTATTGGAGATGTATATAAAATAAAATAAAATACTTAATTTATTGCTCTGTAATGCCTTTGTAAACAAAGTTTCTTAGGTCTCATTATCCTTCCATTTAAAGCAAAGCATGCAGTTTAGAGAAAGAGAAGTTAGCAACAATCACGCATCAGAAGATCACATAGGAAGCTTTGTTTGAGGCCTTTAGCTCAAATCAAACAGTACGGCATTTTGAGTTCTGACAAACCACTGACTTGAGCTAAATACCCTGTGTTGAAAGAGGAAAAAAGACAGATATTCTAAGAAGACTTTACCCTGGAATGTGCTTACTAATCAGAAAGGCAGGCTGTCAGGAGAGAGAAATTCTACAACAGATCTTGAAAACTGCTTTGTGACTGTGGGAAAACTTCTTACCCTTTTTTAAAAATGGTTACTTGACATTGCTGCTTAAATGACTTTAAAATTTTCTAATGATGTTTACTTTCCAAGCCAGTATTCTCTAATATTTAGTTGATTATGACTGACAGTGCAGTAATTCTGTTGAATAAAAGTACAAGTTATCAATTAAAAAAAAAAAAAAAAAAGAAGGAAACCCGACTATTAAAACAAGTAAAGCTCTAACTTTCCCCCCAGCTCTTTTCATTTATAGTAGTCAACTTGCTCAGTAAATGAAACTGAGCTGGTGTAAACTGACTATAGCTGACCATAAGATGGTGCTAGTGGTACTGCAGTCGTAATAAAAATGGCACTGGTAAAGCTACAAGCATCCACACAAATGTGCTACTGGGTAACAGCTTAATTTTCTCATGACTTCTATGAAAGGCATTTGCTGAGGTCCAGTAAAAAGAACACATCAGTTCTTGTACAAGTTTCTGTAACTGCAGAACATCTTGTAAAAAGGGAGCTCTGAATGGGAAAAGAAATTGTAAAGAGTAGCTATGTTTTTGGCCTAATAAATCTCATTCACACTTGAGACAGCTGGACACCTTGCAAACAAAACCACAGAGAGATCTAATTTAACAAAGACT
The DNA here is from genome assembly GCF_015220075.1 of Falco rusticolus. Taxonomy (NCBI): domain Eukaryota; kingdom Metazoa; phylum Chordata; class Aves; order Falconiformes; family Falconidae; genus Falco; species Falco rusticolus. Next base: position 33,747,451 of record NC_051188.1, on the reverse strand, counting down.
TGTTCTGTTTTCCCATTCTAATGTACTGTGAAAGTGGTTACAGAAATTCATGAAACAGAAATAATTTCAATGATGGACAGAGACAGGATCCTCCTAGTCAAAGTGAAGAAGTCCTCCTAAAGCACACTCCAGTTCTTCCAAGTAAAGTGATACCTTCTCCCAATCACTAACAGAAATGAAAAGATGCAATTGCACAGTCCTGAATTTTCCCTCTGTGTTGCAATGGTGATCACACATACTAGCCAGTACATTACACTTGTATATGCATACATACATGCACACAGAGCATAGATGTATATGCTGTATATTTTCAGTACCTTCCTAAACATCCTAAACGAACATGGCTGTATGGAGAACCCCTTCACTCTGCTCAGCTGGGAGAATTTTCAAAATTACCTAAAGGCACTACTGTGAATTCAAGGCATCTTCCACCTAGATTTCAAGTTGCTTTTCTGAAGTGCAAGTACAATAATTTTTCCCAAGTATTTAAACTTGGAAAAGTCCATGCTTTCCTTAAAAATTCCTTTCATTATTCTACATTTTGAAAGTTGCAGTTAAAAAACAGTAGGAGATAAAGAATTGATTTGCATTAAAATGTACTGGAATTTGGCAAAAATGCAAAGACAAAGAGACTGTCAGTAACCATAATTACAGTGGTCACAAATAAGCTTTTTAATTAGCTATTGTGCCTTTTTTTTTCCAGTGAAGACATCTATTCAATTCTTGCAGGCATATTTCTACTTCACAGTGTTTTCCAACACAGCTCTCCCTTGACCCCTCTCCCAGCTGAAAACTCATTTGCAACTCATTTTATTAAATGTTCTCCACTTCGGCTCTGTGAACTCCTACCTGCACTGGACGACCATCTTCTTGGCCAATCATGTTCCTCCAGTCCTGCAGTGACCGTTGAAGGCTGTCCAGCCCTGTCTCCCACAGCCTCACACCACCTCCCATGTCCACAGTAACCAAACCTACTTTGCCCAGTGGTGCCAACAGGGCATCAGCATCCGAGATCTTGGAAAGCCAAGATGTATATGGAGAGAGAGATTGTGATCTGAAAAACAAAAATTAATGTGATTTGTATTGAAGCTGCAATCAAAAAGAGGCTGAGTAATCATGTAGTTAAGGCAACAAATGAAATAACATCCTCATTCCATGAGAGACTATAACTAAGCCTTGCAGACCCACTATTTAATCTGAAACGTTCCACCTACTGAAACTGGGTATGACCAAAAGATACTTGTCAGTATAAAAAGCAGTGTAAAACACCAGGCTGAAAGGGAATGTGTTGCCTAACCACCGCTATATCTCATCTATCTGAAAGTAGTCAGTCTTTACAAAAAACTATAAAGAATATAAAAAATTTACAAATGCGTTACAGAAAGATATAAAACTACAAAAGAAGTAGGAGAGAACATGACCTGGGCACTGAGGAAAATACCTTCCATCAACTTGAAGTAACACTTTTCTCTAGTACTTTAATTTAAAAAATGAAGATTTAAACACATATTTAAAGATGGCACAGCTTTATGCACAGGGAATCTTAGCACTGTTTTAAACAGTCAACTTGCAGACAAAAATTTACTGCTGAAACAGAGGGCCTAATAACTACATAATAGGAAAGGAAATGTAGATAAAGTAGGAAAGATTCTTTGCATTTTTTTAGTATTGTTAATTACATGCATAATGACTTGCTACTTGCACTAACGCTACTATTAATAAACTTCTATGCCTTTACCTATGACTGAAATTGCCACATACTAATTCAACTGAAGAAGAGTTATCTTAGCATTTGACCAGGCTAAATATGCCAGAAGGAGGAAAGTTTGTTAGCTTTTAGCATAGAACTATTCAGATGTGTGAAAAGTCACTTTATTTATCAGTTCTTAGTGAAGTATGTTTTAAAATCTGGGCTTCTGCTCAGATTTGCCATAAATAGCTTAAATGCTCATATTAGGTTAAGGGTCATGATGTTGACGTTTGGCTTTGTAATTTTTGTAAAAATCCTAGTCTAAAATAAAGTGTGATTCCCTACTATTTCTGTGTTAATGCTGCACATTTTTGAACAGTTGTGTAAGATGTAGGCCAATGGATCAATTATAAAATGGTGAACAGTCCAAAACTAATTATCAATTAAAAAATTTCAGATTATTAATGAATTAATTTGAGGATCAATTAATATTATCAAACCCAACATCAAATGAATAGAATTTTTGAAAAAACGTATAAAATTCCTGATGTGTGGGTTTCATACATGTGCTACTTAAACATGCAAAGTTGAGAGACTGCAATTTAAAACAAACCCCTTTATTATTATTGCAGTGGAAAATGACAATTTGTAACCAAAATATATTTGTATCATAAACCATTTGCAAATATGCTCTGCAACGGTGATAGACAGATGTTAAGATGTAAAACAGAAGCCACACAGTGTGGCTATTTTGATGTATCATACAAGATACTTGCGTATCATGAAAGATACCTGTAAGGGAATGCATATTTTCTAAAGGGAGAACCAGAACATAGAGAAGCTTAAGTTACTTTCAAGATGAACTTTATACTGGACCAGAACTTGATTCCTGGTTTCCTAACACCTAGCACTGGATCATTCTGCCTGTCTTTGTTAGACCCCAATGATAGAGAAAAAGGAAAATAAAGACAGCAAAACAAAATGAAACAGGGCAGAGGATAAAGTGGGTGAAGAGGGGGAAACAGCAAAGGGAATGAAAATCAGAAGATAAAGCTACCATTCATATTTATCAATTAATTGCTACATTTTCATTGGTATTGCCTAGTAAACACATAAAAAATACTGACAAAAATATGCTGCAGGTGTTACAGAATTTTACACACTAGGTATGAAATATTCTTACTTTCCACATTGAAGAAATATTTGCTTATCCTGAAGTAATAATACACACTTAATTCTCTTTGCTCTTCCTGTAAGACAGAGGCTAGCTGCTCTAATCAATAAAATCAGTTACCTAGGAATAGCAATGTATTTGATTTTCTTCGAGTTAAGATCTGTTACTTCCAAGTATCCAGCAGCTTGTGGAGGAGTGACATCTGAAAATAAACAAACATGTTATTTTCCTGCTGCATGATTAACTGGTTACTGCATTTGCATTTAGCAGATTAAATTTAAATATTTCATTATACAGTACCTGTCAGAAAATGATAAGCTTTCACATTCAACACAGGAGTATAACTTGCAAATACGGAATTGTTTTACTATTGTGACAGGGAGCAATCAGACAGGCAAAATTATAAAAGAACAATGTATTTGTAAAGCAAATGTCAAAATTACACACAAACATAGCCCTACTCACAAAAGCACTAACCAGGCATTACTGCAATCCCTAACTCACTGCTTTTATCTGTTACTGAAGATAATATCAGCTGTATATCTGGCTTTAAAAGCATACTGAGGAACATTTCAAAACATTGTGCTGATGATTCCCACTTGAAAATTTCTCAGTAATATTAACCTAAATGTTGTTGCCTTAAATTGAACCACTTTTTGCAGGTAGATCTCAGCATGCAAAGACTTTAGAACTGAATTTTAAATAGCCCTAGACTATCAGACATTTAATAGTCTGTTTACAGACAGTTTAATGAATACAGCCAATACTATGGTCCCTCCCACAGAAATAAATCTCTGTGTGTGTGCCCACATTGGCTTTTGCCAACATGAGTACAGTCTGCCTGGGCTCAGAAGTGGCTTCCAGGAAGGAGCTGGCTTTCATCTGCCTGAAATCAATTGAGGAATTTAAGTTTTTCAGAAAAGAAACCAGACGACCGAATTACACTGCACAGTATGGGTACAAGATATTATTGTCAGAAGATGAAAGCAAGTCTAGATTTCCTTCTGAAACAATGTATCTTTCACCTCCTTGAAATGAAGGAGAACCTGATGTTACCTGCAGAAGTGTTGATGCTTCCATACAGCACACACAGAAAACACCACTAAGGTCAGCAGTATAAAAGGATCTAATATTCAAATGAGTATAAAGAATAACCCACAACAGCACTTTATGCATATCTACTGTATTTATGTATCTATAGTCTGTACATCTACATCATCTGTTGACTTTACTCATCTTCATAAAAATGGAAATATCAAACCCACTGGAAATCAGAAAAAAAGTCTGGAAAAATGCAGGTTTGTGGGCCACAGAGCAATTTTTGTTTTGCCTAGATTTTGTTACTGTTTTCAGATGTGCTCTCTCTCTCATGGTAGTAATGGAGAACAAGACACACATTAAAAATTCTCACGAAGATCTAGAACACAGAGCTGATACTGAACTGGAAGGAGTGAACTGTGAGATAAGAATTAAAAATTAACGAATTAGAGAGAGAGCACTAATCAACCAAACTAAATTCTAAAAAGACAAAGGATTGCAGAGTAGGAAGCTGAAGAAAAGGTAACCAAATGTTTATAAATGCAACACAGGAACAACCGGCCAGGCCCCTGAACTGCAGCCAAGAATCTTAATGATGAAACATGATTGTCAGACCTAAACAAGTGCAGTTTGTTCCTCTTTTGCCAAAGCCTGACGAAGAAGAATAGCTATGTGCAGCTCTAGACATGAAACTTTAAGGAAAATACAGACACATGAGACAGTCCTGAGGCTGACAAACAGGTTAGAACAGATGGGCTAGAAGGACAAATGTATGGAATTAACTTATTTGTCTAAAAATATACTTTTTTTTTGAAAAAAACACATCCCATAATAAAAAAAAAAATCTTTATAAAGAGAACAGTATTATCCTGACTGAGTGAAGGTGAAAAAGTATTTAGTTTTATTTACAGCAAAAAAACTGGATACTAGGAAAAGCTTTTCTTATACAAGGAGACTGAAGCATTGCAACAGGCCAATTGTTTGACAAACATCAGTTAAGAAGAGTCTAAACATGTGTCATCCTGTCCCTATATAAATAGCTGGACCAGATGATGTGTTGAGGTTATTCCTGTAACTGTGTTACACTACATGTTGTTCCAGTTACTGTCACACTAACAGAGATACACACTCAGTAATAGACTGTTATTTTATATTCCTATATAGAAAGCACTGAGAATCCAAGTAAATATTTGCTCTCAAGTAGCCCTCATTTCTATGGCTTTGATTTTTTTTTGATTCTGCTGTTATCTCTTGTCTAAGCTTATATTTTGTGGCCATACATCTATCTGGCAGTCTTTAGGGAAATTACTACTTGTTACAGTTTCTTTTCAAACACAACTATTATCCCAGTTTACAGGTCCAATAAAACATAAAGGAAATTATTTCTTTGCTTGTTGCTCCTGGAACAGTTTTGGTAATACATATTGAAGTACGCTAGAGTTTGGCTGAGTATGATGAATTATTAATAGAAATGGAAGGCTGTGTGCCAGAACTGACCAGTTGTCCATGAAGACAACAAAGAAAGCCTGACAGATAGGCAAACCAAAGCAAAAATATAAAACAATGTCTGGAAGGCACTATAAGACATTAGTGCAACAACTTCAAGGGACTGCCACATACTCGATTTTATGTAAAACGATGCCTTTGCTTCACTGCACCATCTCCCAGGAAAGGATACAAAGACTTATGAATGAAGCCTTATACAACTCTTTTAGGTAACTACAGGTTTCCAGTGCAGAAACAACAGCACAGACAAATCACTAAACATCCAAATGCCCCCATGAATTACGCAGCACAATCACGAATAAGCAACAGTGAATCTCCAAGGGATAAGCAGCTACATAGTAGCAGTTAAATGTGCATTAAATTTTCTGTCAATTAGTGAGACTGAGAGGCAAAGTCCTGAAGAAACAATAGCCCAGCAGAGAGGGCTGTAATAGGGAAGCATTTAGTAACTTTCCATGAGTTTCTCCAGTTTTCCTTTGGATCCATGTTCAGCATTCACAACATCCTTTGGGAAGCAGTTTCACAGGTCAGTTCCCTTCTCTGTGAAGAACCACCTCTTGTTTGTTTTGATGAAGTTCCTAATAGCTTTATTAGCTGCCCCCAAACTCTGGTACCAAGTATAAAATTGCTGGGTTTTCCACGCCATACATGTTCTTGTAGAATTCCACCATATGCCCCTGTCCTCATCTTGTCTACACACGCAGGAGACTAGCTGATGTAATCTTGCTCATCCTTGTTGCCCTTTTCTGAACTTCTCCCAGTTCAGCCTTCTCCCCGCTTGAGACAGAAGACCAAAATTACAGTGTTAAAGACACACGGATTTACATAACAGCACAAAGATGTTCCCTGGTCTTCCCTCTTTTTTTGACTGCTACTGAGCTTTGAACTGATACTTTAAAGAAACTATCTATCATAACAGCAAAGTCATGCTGCTGAGATGTACTGATCAGCCTCATCATTTTAGATGTAGAATTAGGACTCTTTCTTTCTTCCTTCATGTACATTATATTCATCCATACTGATTTTCATCTGCCATTTCTATTGCAGTCAGCACTATAGTCCTGTAATCCTTCACGGTGAAACCTTTCTACTGTGAATAATAACCAGTATCATCAGCAAACACTGTCACCTCACTGTTCATTCATTTTTCCATTTTTTTTCATGACCATGCTGAGTAGCACAGGTCTCTGTAGAAATCCACTCCTAGCTCCTCCTCCACTAGAAAAACTGGCCATTAACTGAGAAATGGAAATGTCTGCAGTCTTGAAAAAAAGGCTACAGAATAGAAAACCTAGAGTCTTGCTCAGGTCCAATTTAATTGTATCAGTAAGGTCATATTAAATATGATTCAGCTAAGGACAAATCTGGTAATTCATAAATTAAAATGTCACTTAGAAAAGAAAAATGAAAATGTTCTTCAAGGCCTTAAATCTTTTAACTTAAATGGCTATAAAGCACTGAAGAAAGTATACCTCATAAAATTTGCTACAAATTTAATGCTATCAATCACTACTCATGAATATATTTCACCATAGTCGAGGGAAAAAAAAGTTAGTATCTTGTTCAGATATAACAACAGATACAAATTAAATTGCTCGGTCAGATAGAAGCCAATTCTCAGAGAGATAACTCGCTTAGGTCACTGGTATCCAGGATTCATGAGGAATGTTCCCTGGTTTTTAATTTTATTAATCTAGCATTATAAAGTGTTCTACAACACAGCAACCCAAAAGACTTTTAGAAACAACTGTCAAGATCTTAATTTTAGGTATCATTTGGAAGCACTGTATCCTTCCTTCACTCCTAAATTTGTAAACTAATTTTAATGAAAGCTCAGAAGATCTACCTTCTGAATTTTTTACCATCCACTTCAGAGTCGGGTTTTTTTTTTTTTACTGTGAAGGCCTAAAAGATGACCCAATCTGACCCTTCAGCAGTTTATAAAGTATGAGAAGATTACAGCCTGAAGTGGTATAATTAGTTCTGAAGATCATCATGCTAACTCTGTTTTATTAAGTTTAACCTTTTTAAAAACTAACCTTTTCTTTATAAATGTAGGTAACTTCAGTTTTCTACCCTGTTTATATCTTTGATTTGCTTTTTTAGTTAAGTAAATGTTTTATCCTTTTAGTAATAAATAAAAGGGTTTCTCTACACAAAGAAGTTAATCTGTGTTAAATGAGGGCAGACAGATTAGATCATTTATTTTGTAAAAGTCAATTAATTTGGAATACAGCATTTATTTTGGGATGGAGAGTTCACATACAGAACAAATCAGGAATAGCTTCTTGTGCTGATGAATTAAAAAACCCAGCTATTTTCTCATATAGAAATATTTTGGGTGTTTTCTCTTTTTGATAGTGAACTTTCCTTGGAGATTTCTAGAGGTAATTAAATGCAAAACTCACAAATGTTGTATTTAGCACTAATTGGTATATTTTTAGTTATTGGCTGAAGAAGCTAAAGATACAAAGATAACAGAAAGCTTGGCATGGTGGCACAAAAAAGTCTGAAGGTCTGTAGTCTGTACCTGCTTTAGTAGTGTACAAGTGGAGGATGGTTTTGCTGTATGTGAACGTTGCTCAGGCAACATTCTCTTGGACAAGGGAAGAACTATAAAGCCTGGGTCTCTTCAGTTTGGAGAGAGGGCAGATGTGACTGAAGTTTACAAAGTCATGAAAGTGATGGTTAAGGTGAATGCAGAACTGTTATTCACTCAACCCTGCAATGCCAGAATGAAGGGCACTTGATAAATCTGGTAGAAGATCAGTTGATCACAGAGTAGTGAACTTGTGAACTTGCTGTGGAGACACATAAGTTCAAAGAGGAACCAGAAAAACTTGTGGACAAAAGGTCCGTAAAAGGGGTTGGACAGCCTAAGGCAGGTTGACCCCCAAGGCAGGTATGTCCCTTGCAACATCTCTAGCAAAAAACCTGCAAATATTGAGGAAGTATGACAGGGAAAAAGACAGAAGTGGCCAGGCTGACATTCATTCCCGAAATAAACTCTCCTGTTGGTTCTGCTAGAGACAGAATACTGAGCTAGACAGACAACAGGGTCTTCTTATCACTGTGTGTCTCTGTGGCACTGAGCAGAGGTTGGAAACACTGGTGAAAGCCAAACGCAGAACTGGAATGATCATATTCCTGTAGCTGGTTCCCAGTGCAGACTGAGGGAGATCCCATCTACTGGGATATTCAGGGTAAGCAGCCTACTAATTCGTCAGAAGTATAATTCAGCGTGTTAGTAAGATCCAAATTAATTTTAAAAATGAGTGCAAATATTCTCATTCCTCCTCAAATGCTTGCTTTGTGATTCTTTAAAAACATTTTGAAAAAAATCATAAGTGATTGCTGTTTACAAAACAAAAACAAGTGTGTAAAGTTGTTGCAGCACAAGCATATGAACCTCTTACCTTTTGGGTAAATGTCTTTCAAAGGCACATCTCCAGGTGCTAAAATTCTGACTATTTGATTAGAAGCCAATAAAGTTATACAATTGGTTTGTTTTGCAGCTCCTGTTTTCCTCCGGCCTCCATAATAAAATGGATCAGAAGGAGAAGCACGTTTGTGACTCAGAGAGGCGTTTCTTTTCCAGCTATACACTTCACTAGGAGACTACAAGAGAGAAGGAGTCTACTGAACAAAATGTTACTATTATTGAGCCAAAAAACAAACGTTTCTTGATAAGTTCCACTTCTTTTCTAATTTCAAATCAAATGTAGCTACTGTAGTTACTTCACATGTGACCACACAACAAGGAAAAGACCTGGATTATTTTATGATTAAAACCTCCTAGAATAGTGAAAAAAACATAGACTACCTAAACAAGTTTTAGGAAATGAGACTCTCTGAAGATATGAAGTTGAATGAAAAATTTTTTTTCACGTTGAACCAGGAATAGAAAGCATTGAAATAACCTAATCTGGAATCAAGCTATGTAAGAAACTATTACCATAGTCTAAGTTTCCACTACTGTAGATAAATGCAAACAGGTATTTCAGTAACAAATTCAAAGCTAGGCATTAAGGTTGGGATTTGGCTCCAGGTTCAGAAACATAAATGTAGGTGTCCACATGTGAACCAGGTGCTCCATCTCCCGCTATAGCCAGTTGAGCCTAGAGAATAAGTCACCTGATCTTGAAGAAGGCCTTTAGGTTTGGTCAGCTGAGCATTGCTATTCTAAGAGCTTAGATACCTTGTTCATACTGAACACCTACACCATTTAACACTAAACGTTGAATCTGAAGTTTTGTCCCACCACCTCCACGTTCACCTTTAGCACTCCCTCTTTGACATTCAGGTGGACATTTAAAACCATATATAAGGAAAGACAGGGCCCAGTCTCAATCAGTGAGAGCAAAATGCTTCCTCACCAGCGTTACCAGTGTTGGTATTGAAGTGTGTAGCATCTTCAGTACTCACTCCCCTAGGCTACCTCGCTTTTCCAGCAATAAACTCACATCTATTATAAATAATATGAAGAGCTAGTATAATCAATCTGGTAGTATAAATCCAAATCAAAATAAACTCAAAAGCTAATTCCAAAGACAGGGAATGTCTTACTGACAAAAACGTGGGTTTGAATAATTTTGGATTTTGGAGTGTTTTCTTCAATCATTTGATTTTCCCAAAATTAATGCCTGTTAACAGTTAAATCTTCTAATTTGCCCCAATTTATTATGGGAACATGATACAGAATTTATTCCATAAACACCACCCTTTTTATGTATCACTAGGTAGTAAATATAAATAAATACAAAGAATTAAACACTGCTTTTATTTTCCCTGTGTTTACCTCCATTCCTTGCAACCGCCTTAATCATTACACTGTTAAGTTTCACTTTCTTTCTGGTCCTTTTCTAATTGTGTCACAGCAGTGAGCACAATTACATGCAGTATTTACACTTAACTACATTATTAAATAGTGATGGGGCTGCATAGTTTTGTTGCCATGTTCTGTATCTGCTAGCTGCTGCTAGATGTTCACACTGAACGGTCCAAAATGATACTGGTGCCCTTTTTGTCAGTTATATTTAAGTAGATACTTATAAACCCACATGATTTAGAAAATATTCCTCCAACCAGCACTATTCAGAACTTATCTACAAAGAATTTTGCCTGTGCTAGACATTATATTGTCCAGTTTCTTATTACTTCAAACTCCACTGAAATCCCCCTAGATTAGACTGCCTTACCAAACAGTGTACACTACATGAATTTGTCATTTACTGTCATTCCCTTCTTTTACCATATCATTTAGTTAACAGGAACCTAACTGGTTACAGAATAAATGAGATCATATTACTTCATTGTGTAATAATGCTGAGTATTTACCAAGAGGTCTGGGAAACCAATAACAACAGTAGCATAATTATGTTCATCTGAGAAAATCCTGTTGGGGGAGCTGATCTTTTGTCCCACAGCTGCACTGAGGCTTTCTGAAGATAGCTGGTCACTTGAAACTGCATGCGGCACACACAGTTCTGATGCTAAACAGGGAAATTAAACAAAATGAAAGTCATTAAATCCAGATGTGCAATAGGAAACAATATTAACTGTGAAAGTGCTGAGCACTGATCACTGCTATTACTTTGAGCATAAAATTACTAAGATTTGCTTATAGTGCACTATAACCAGAAAAGAAGCCAGGAATGTTATTTTTGTGAAATTAAGTACTAAAAATCAGGAAATGTTAGCTCTGCAGTTGCTTATACCACTTAATTTTGCCCTCCACTGTGCAAATGAGGCAGGAAACCTATGGAATAGAACAGCATGTGATCTCATTGAAGATTGTTATAACGCAAATGCACAAAAAGGCAAAATGTGGGTTTGCACAGGTTAAGTGTCAATGTGACATTTCTTGGTAGCTGTCTCGCTGTCTTTGCAATTTAAATAATGTTGTTTGTACATTTTTGGTAAACAATGGTCTAATTTTCTTTTTCATTAAGCTAAGGAAAACTAAATGTTATTCTGTGCAACTGCAACAGCCCTTTACCTTGCCTCAAATTATCAACACAGTCAGAACCTGTTGTCTCTAGTTTTGCGGCGTACACTGGCAGCAGAAAACATTTTCTCCCTCAAAGGATAAATGGGCTACTGGTTTGGGTCAGCGGCAAACCCACAGTGGTCTACCTTTTCTTAGTTCTGCCATGGGTTCTGCCTCAAAGAATGAGAAAAGGCTGAAGAAGTTACATTTGGGGTTTGCTGGATGATTTGGAAAAAAAGTGGAGAGGGGATATGATAGATTTTTAGATTGGGAGAGAAAAGATAACAAAGGATAAAAATAGCACAAAAAGCATGCAGCAATAAACTGTCCACAAATACTTCGAGATTGGAAATTATAATAATGTTAGTACCCATCTGAGGAATGATACTCTATAATGGTTTCTAAATAAGGTAGTAAGAGGAAGGAAACTACTGTGCTCTGATGGAGCTTGATAAGTTGATAGAGTAAACTGTACAAGAGATGAAAAGGATCCTAGATATTTATATCAGTGGTTAGAGTTTTTGGTATCCAGTTTGTTGCTGTTTGTATAAAGTAAGCCATATTTGTTATCTGTCAATAACATTTGCTTGTATCATGTTTACACTATGTTAATCTCATTCTTCATATTTATGCTAGACACAAGGACCAGGATGAAACTTTTTCCCCCTTTAACACATATAAATTAGCTTCTCTGTTTTTTCCCTCTCTCTCCGAGACACACTGGAGATAGGCCAAAGCCTATAAACTGTTATGTGGGATGCACATGTACTTCCAGTGTTATTAAACCAGAAAGGCTAAAGATTTTGTGCACCGTGATCAAATGCTCAGGGTTGAAAATCTGAAGATAGGCAGATCTTACCAGACAGAATGATGTCCATTGGAGAGGTCTGCCTTCTTCTGTAGCTAAGACATGCCTCAATGCCTAGCACCATCTGGGAATTGTACTGAAAAAAATCTCCCTATCTTTTAACACAGGTGTGATGGCCTCAATGGCATCCTGCACACTATCTGCAGAACTTCAGAAACTCTGACTTCTGTTCTATTTTAACAGAACATGTCTTTGTATTTTTATAACTAGTGGGAAATGTCTTCTAGCTTAGCTGAGTGTGAACAACAGACCTGCAAAAGGATACAGATTGGACTCATCAATGTGTTTGGTCCCTTCTATTGCTATGCTCTAATCCCTGCCTAGTTGTCTTGTTTCCTTTTCCATTCTGTATGCTTGTATGTTTCCTGAAAGTTCAGGACTGAGGGTCTTAAATGCCACAATGAAACAAAGATGCTTTATTCAAACAACCTGAAATTTGAGCATGGAATTTGGCTTGCTTTGTGAAAAGTTATTATTAACCAGACATGATAAGGGGAGGACAAAAAGAGAATCAGAGAGAAGGTTACCCAGACCTTTAAAGTAAAAGAGCCTTGTTTGTGCATCTGCAAACACAGAAATGATTAAAACAAAAAACAAAAAAACACAAGCCAAGCTTGCATTCAATACCCGTTGTTAAGCCAAACCCCGTATCAGCTGGCTCTTCACTCAATGCATACAGCTGGCAAACCTCACTGTCTTCAGCTTCCATATGGGCACACTTGGTTAAAAGAAATTTCCTGTAAAGGATAAACATTTATAGTAATTCCTAATTAAGCTTGTAACTCTAAACAAAGATTTTTATCTTCTGAAATAGTGAAAACATTCTACATTTATATAAACAAGGTTATCAACACCTTTTGCTAAAACTAGATACGATTTACCAGACATCTGTGAGATAGGAAAGGGTAAGCCAGAAAGTGGCAGATATGTCTTCTGGTAACTATTTACACACTTCCACTTGCTGTGCATTCATAAAAATATGACAGCAAAGTAATATGTCTTTCACATGCCAATGAAAGTAAAGCAAGGAGGAATTAACTCTGGATGATATGGCTGTATTGCCAAAGCTAGGTCCACCAACATTCTAATTTCTAAAGATCAATACCACCTCAGTAAAAACAGTATTAACATGCTAGTCAAAGCTAGTCTAGATTTTCAGAGGCATTAACTTAGGCTGGCATACCCTTCTCATTTCCTACTCTGAAAGCCCACCTGTATTTCCACCAGCGCCAATCTGCACCTTGAACACCAACTGTTTAAGTTTAGCCAGTCTCACAAACCGAAAAAAACCCCTACTCTGAGACCAGGAGCGAAACTCTTGAACATAAAGACGACATGAAAAAGAAATAATCCCATCAAAAAAACTAAGCTTAACTAACTGATTTGTTTCATTTTCCACCAAGAGCCACCGGTCTTCAGCCACCAGGAAAACAGATTTCAGATTGATCGGAAGCAAGATGGTATGAGTTTGACCCTCTAATACATCCAGTACAATAAGGCTGTTTCTGTAAAATTGGAAGCCAAGAAAAGAATAATCAGATAGGGATGTATACCAGGAGTTCTGTTACAAATCAATATAATACAAAGATATATTTTACTCTCACCCTGCTTCTTTGTAGAACACCAGCCAGTTTTTGTGTGAAAACTCTCTGCACATTTTGTAGTCGCTCTGTATAAAAATATGTCATAACAGCAATTAGTGTTTGTTAGACTCGTCCCAGTGAGTTTCCTGTCTCCCCTGAAAACGTACTACATTTTCCCTTTATTTAGAATAATCCATGATATTAATTACCTCTCAAAATGTTAACTAGCCTGCCTTGTCCCAAAGTCATATAATCGCATCACAATTGAGTTCATTATTTTGGACATAATCCCTTGTAACAAAATGTTCAGTTATTTCCAGTTCTAGCTCAATAAAGGGATATTTAAGGATATGTAACCTCAGACAATGCAACTTATTTATATTTTTTGTATCACTATTCCATAACAATGCTATTTTATGTGTACAGCATTTAAACATATACAAGAGTAAGCAAGTGCTTAGGCTGTAAAAACAGAAAGATAAACAATCCTGGGACAGTTCTTCCAATATTGAGCTTTGATTTAAAAAAACTACATAGTATAATAGAGGCAGGTATTATTCCTCACCATCTCTTCTTTGCTGCTCCACCAAGATGTTCTCTTAGGAGACTCCTGAGCATTTGGTAAGAGCAAAAGTCGGCGAAGGGCACCATTGTTTGTATCCAGCAACAGCACAACATTGCTCTGTAAATGAAAAGCAGACCCATGTATATCTCAAGCCCATTTAAGAGAATACAACAAATCTATCGGAAGCACTTTTGCAACTCTAGCAACTTTGGATATCTTGAAAAGATGATCCAGATTTTGTTGGAGAACATGGGCTGAACCTTCTTGGTTCATTTCAGAGTTCATGGAGAAATTTAATTGCAGAGGTTAAGTACATGCAAAAAGGGCTGGAATGATATTCCAGTTTTTCACTTCTGCAGAAACTTTAGGAATTAGGCTAGTATGACAAGTTCTAGTCAGCTTCAGGTGAGAGACATACCAGTTTTATTCTGTCAAGTCACTAAAATATTTAATTTCAGTTTTTATGTTTTCTTAGCATTCCTCTAAAGAATCCACCATTAAGTTACACCAACGGTGAAAAGCTGGTGAGAGAAGAAATGGCTTAGTACTGTTTTTCATACTTCTGACACCGTGGAGCCTATTAAATATCACAGTGCGTGACAATCCTTCTGTGACCTGCATGCTCAGACAGCTTACAGTGTAAGAGGTCGGGCAACTGTTGGAGGACAGCAGGATAACTGAAGAGGATGGAGATCAGAAGCAGACAGGATAGTGAAGAGAGTGGTGCAACCATCCTCCACACAAAACATGTGAAAATATGCTATGCTAAATTTTGAACTTCTTAGATTTCTCAGTCATGTTAACTCAATGCCCGAGGGTTCACGCACGCTATCAAATGATGGGGGCATTTTAATAATTTTTTTTTACAAGCTACTATAGCTGATCCTAATGTGTTTAAGAATTCAAGAGAACAATCATCCAGGGCCAACCTTAACCGCCATCAAATGAAATTTAAAACATACAGAAGAACAAATTAATTAAGACTGGGGCTGAATTTTTTGTTTGCCATTCAAGGAGATGTTAGGTTCTGCAATGACTTACTAAAAGTAAACTGTCTACGTACAACATCTGCAATAACGCACGACAGACGTTAAGGGAGTAAAACATAAATTCCCACAAATTCTCCTGAATAAAACAAATACAAACAATTTGAGTCACAGCAGTTTTGTTCTTTTTGGGTATGCTTCATATTTTCACTAGAATTATTTGAGAGAATTAACTTTATTTAATAATGATAGTAATTTGAAGCTAAATATGGTAAAGCATTTAAAATATTACCATGTTATTTGGAGCATTTGGGAATTTCAGCTAGAGTTCAGTACTTCTAAAAAAAGAAGTTTGCTTATGTATTACAAACCAAAATTACAGAAATGTGGTTCAGGAAAAAAATACAGGGCATTTGCTTGGGATTTTGGTTTTCTGCCATATGATATTTACACAATTCTGCAACAGCACTGCTGTTCCAAAGCAATGGCATAGCCTTCCACGTGAGATAAAGAACACATACAAATCAATTACATTCTTCTACTTAGCGTTAAATTTATGAGAGCAGTTGGTAATATAAAAAGCCTCTCTACTCCACCCCTTTTGATGTTAATGGTTTCCTTCTGTGCTAAGTGACTGATGTATATTCTGTCTGTGTTTAAAAATAGATTTTTGCGTCACTCCCAAACACATCCAAGAGCAGCTTTGGCAACTCTTCAAGTGGGCTGGGAGAAGATGTTGGTGTGCAATTCTGCTGTGTTTGTTCTTGACTGGGAGAAAAGTAACCTTTTGGTGACCTCTTGACCCCAATGTCTGGAATTCCAAACTCTGGACAGATGCAATAACCAATCTTGTGGTGTGCCTTTATTTTTAGTTACTGCAAAGTTTCCCTTTCCTTACTGCTGTTTTTATTTTCACCAGCATTTTCCTCTTAATAGTCCTTAAAGAAAACAGGGTTGTGATTTCACTTTGCTAGTATGGGAAGTTGTTCCTATGGTTTTGCAGACAGAGCGCACCTTTCCTTTTCTTACAAGGTGGACTTACAGAAAAGGAAAGTATAATATAATATTAATAATAGAAAAAAGAAGATAATTTAAGAACTTCAACTAGTTTTGAAGAAAACAAACCCTTCCTCCTGAAACCATATATCAAAATACTATGGGGACTAAAGGTTTCAGACGTTACTACTAGTATGTTGCAGGTACTTCCATACGCAGGTCCCCACTTGTGTTTCAGGCTAGACCAAAAACTGTTAAAAAAGTCTTCTTTTGAAGGATTTTACCACCTCCTACATGTAGTGAGAGAAGTGGATCTCTGTGTCAGCTTCTGTACCACAGACTCGCTCACTCTGCTATTGGAGAGCTTTGACAAAGAGCTCCAACAATATGTGGTACAGGGAAAAGCACTTCCCTCCCTCCCTGCACCACTTCCTGACCAAGAAAGATAAAAGCAGAGTTAAAGGATGCTGGCAGGACACTGCCTGGGCAAAGCTTGTTATGCTCTCTGAGTTAGACTGTAGGTTACTCTGTCCACCCAGTTGTAGCCTTTCAACAGAACAAAGTGTAAGAAAAAATGTAAGCGTGCAGTTAATTTATACGCAAATCAAGTCTCCATGTGCATTTTCCTCCTATAATCCCACGCAAAATCACGCATAAATTTATCAGAATTCTTTTCAGTCTGTATTTGCTCTCCTTCAGAGCAGTAAAAGCAATAGATGCAGAAAGAAAAAGAAAAGTGAAATAGGTGGGCATGAAGCTTTATAGGAAATACAAGTCTACCCTGAAGTTAGTGGGGAGGACAAGGCAGAGGTATTGCTGCTTTGAAAAGATGAATGCAATCCCCACCTTATGAGGAATGACTTGAGATTTCTGAAGAGCCTTTTCAAAGTCTATCAGCTTAGTCTGAACAAGAAGATAGAACCAAAACAGGCTGCACTCACTGAGAGCAACAGTGCTGTGAGAAAAAGAATCACCTACTTTTTCTTCCAAAAAGGTGTAAAGGTGTCCTGGTTTTGACTGGGATTTTCTTCCTAGTACCTGGTAGAGTGCTGTGTTTTGGATTTAGTATAAGAATAATGTTGATAACACACTGATGTTTTTAGTTGTCATTAAGTAGTGTATATACTAAGTCAAGGACTTTTCAGCTTCTCATGCCCTGCCAGCAAGAGGGCTGGAGGGGCACAAGAAGTTGGGAGGGGATACAGCCAGGACAGCTGGCCCCAACTGGCCAAAGGGATATTCTGTACCATATGATGTAATGCTGAGCATATAAAGCTGGGGGAAAACTGGCTGGGGGCTGCTGCTCAGAACTGGCTAGGCATCGGTTGGCGAGTGGTGAGCAATCGCATTGTGCATCACTTGTTTTGTATATTCTAATTCTTTAATAATTATTATTGTAATTATTACTATTTTTCTTCCTTTTCTGTCCCATTAAACTGTCTTTATTGCAATCCATGAGATTGAGTCCTGCGATTCTCTCCCCCATACCCCTGGGAGGGGAGCAAGTGAGCAGCTGTACGGTGCTTAGTTGCTGGCTGGGGTTAAACCATGACAGAAGGTGGCTTAAAAGCAGACAAATGTCTGATTTGTGCTATTAAGTTAAGTCCACGAGGAGTTTAGTTTTAGTAAAATTTTATTTAAAAGGACAGGAAGGAATGGTGATTTTTCATTTTATTTCACTGGAGGGCTCTACTGAATCCAGATGGATGTCATCTGGGAAATAAATCACACAAGCTTATTTGAAGAGCCACAACATCATCACCTCATACTTTCCAATAAGGTTATCATCTGTTTAAAATAGTTCTTTTTTATAACTTAGTCAGAAACATTAATGTCCAAAGACCTTTATTAAAACAAAACATTGGGAAAAATCTTTAGCTTTTGGTATTGTCTAATTAATGGTTTATATTATTTATGAAATATCAGCTGTTAAAAGGACTTTATTTAATAAATGTGACTTCTTATTTCTAAAAATATTGTTAAAATTTCTTGGTCTTTTTGTAAATAGATGTAGATGAACCTCTAAAGCATCACATACATCATTTGCATTACTTTTTTTTCTTGGAAGATCTGTTTGATGCACTCTTAGCACAAATAGCCAACACTTGGAGCCTTGTCCAAAATACAGAAGTGCCACTAATCTACTTGTCTTAACATGTAAATGCTGCAAATTCTGAGCTTACAACTGCCATTAACCTTAGAACACCTGAAGGCAGGAATTCTGACTATATGTCAAGGTTCCTTCTGTAGCCAGTGGAAACAGAGAGGTACCTCCAGAGGGCATTCACCACGCTTTACCTTAGCTGAGATGAACTGCTCTTGTAGATCACCTTTATCCTCCCAACAGATACAGCAGGTACTTGGATGATTAGCTTAGATTATATGTTTACCTGCTAACATCAATAATAATGGATATAATTTCATATACAGCAATATCCACTTCATTACACAGGTGCATGAAGCACATGTTTTTTCCATGGTTCCACGGCAGGAAATGTTTGGAATAAAACCTAAGCTCTATGTGGACAAACTAAACTACTTGAGAATCCCTCTTTTGATTCAGTGAGAAGTAGAAATGCTGAGATCCTAACACATGAACCTTAGCATAAGGAAGGATAGAAGTGGCTCTGCAGACTGTAACAGCGGTATTCATCTGAACTGTGCCTCATTTGAAAACTAGTCCCAAATAAATTACTAATGTAGTCCATGGATATGAACATGCAGTACATAAAAGAAACCTTTTCCATCATTTTTTTCTGTGCAAGATGCTTACTTAAGTTACTCAAGAAGTCTAAAATTATTTTTGAATAGTGTTCTAAGTATACAATGACTTTGCAACCAAGTTTGTAGTTCAATGAAACATATTTTCACACTCAGCAAGTGAGGTCTATCTTAATGTTAATACTGTGTAAAAAGTCCTACGGTAATGCAAAGCATTCAGAATATTGTAATTCTGTATTATTTTCCAGCAGTGTAAACCAGGTTTATTTTCAGACAGGATTTGTTCACCTGTAGCACCAGCTAAGAAAGGCAAGACTGAAACTGGCAATATTTTAGCTTTGCCAGAGAAAAAACTGAGGTTACAGCTCAACTGAAGTCATCTGAGCTACCACAGTCTCTCCACAGAACAGACTTTACTTCAGAGTTTTAATTCATACTGTCACTGAAAAATATATTCCATGAGGACAGGCAAAACCAGTCATTGAGTTAACTACCTAAAGCTTCATGGATGAACCTTTGATAAAAACTTCATTGCTGACACCAAATGTTACTGTGATTTGGTTAAAAGCAAAACTAGCAGGACAATTATTTTCCCAGTAGGAATTTTAGAGACTTAGAAAGCAAAGAATATTGCTGGGCTTTATATTAAAAAGTGTGAGACATTCTAAACATTCTTAGACATGAGATAGACTGCCATCTGTTTTACAGTTTCCTGTGCTGACTTTGCCAAAAAGGCCGAACTTTGTTTAGAACCAAACAAATGTGTTATGTGCATCTCAAAATAGCCCAAATGGTACTTCTAAGCTGCTCAATACAACAGCACAGGCAATCACTACAAGCAGGTAACTTCAGAATGGTATTTTTTCCATTTGGCACTGGAAAGTGTCCAAGGCAAAGCAGAAGAAAGCATAGGCAGTTCTACTAAACACAGAACAATGGTGTTTTTCATAAGGCAATCGAGCTTAACTGTAGCGTTTGAGACCAGAAAGTGGTGTCAACACTTGACCGATGTTCCTGGAATAACAATATCACAGAGACACTAGTTATGAAAGGACAGAAAACTATGTAATAACCCAACTCACTGTAGGAAAGGTTCTTCTAGGTCAGAGTCTCTCACCTACTGAAAAATGGGCAGAAGAAATTCAGAACAAAAAAAGGAAAAGGCAAAGCCAACCAACAATAATGACCACATTAAATGCCCATGTCAAACCACTATGACTGGTAGGTAACATAATAAACTATTATTAATATTACAAAATGAAGAGCAGCAGCACTTTATCAACTCTTGTCTCTTCCCACTCCTGGGCAAAGAAGTTTTCAATTGGAAACGTTCCAATCAGTTCACTGATAGTAATGGAAAGTGGAAAGTATGTGGAAAGTATGCAATACTTGACTTTAAAAAAAGGATTTGGGTCAAACCAACACTGAAGTTGTCAGTGGTTCTAAATTTGTGTTACTGATACACTAGATGTCAAGTTTTATACAGTCTTCTTTCTAGTCTTGGTACTTCAGATGTTACAGAATGAGAAATTCCAGTATTCACAATACAAAAAATAGCATCACAAAGCAAATAAAAGCAACATTTTACGTTCTGACTCAGAAAATGTCTCTCTCATGTCCTATTTGAAAAGTAAAAAGAGGACAAGATCGGAGCAGAACTTAAGTTTGCATCATAAACCAGCTTACTTTGTACTTTGCAAATATATGCTACTTGACTGAGACTTCTGAACTATCTCCTTTTCTCCCATGAAGGTCAATCTCCCTCTATCAGTAACAGAAATAAGATATGCAGGTAGAACTCAGCTTCAAGAACACAAAAGGACATTGTCCAGCCGAACAGTGCAAGAGGAAAATCTCCACATAAAAACTAAAGCTGAAGGCAACTCCCAAGCTTCACGTATAATGAAAAAGAGAACAGTCTGAATGGGGTAGGCTTGTCCAGGCTATTTCAATCTACAGAGGCAGACTCCTCAGCAATCCTACCCTTATGATACTACTTTACTCATCACTAAATATTTAGCTGTATTTAATTTTTTTTTACCTCCTCTTCATGTAGAACCACTTGACCTTTGAGTGGATTTCCCAGCAGTGCCACAGTCACAAAAGGTTGCCAGACACTTCCAACTGTTCTTGGAAAGAGGTCGTAAAGATCCACAAAGTATCCACTCTTACTGGAAACATTCATGAAGTACAAGGAAACAGGATTGCATGTAGTGACGTAAAGAACATTTTCAGCTTCATCTTCTGAAATAAGAATGTAAAATTAATGAAAGGCTACTGATATCATATATTGCTCTTCTGGAAATACATATGTCATAACCTTGGCAGATGATATAGCAAAATGTACAGAAAAATTACCACCGCTGACACAGGAGATAAAAAGAAACGGTCTCTTGCTACTAACTAAATGTTAGCAGGCAGAATCTTGCCGTAATACTGTTAACTCGTCAAACAAGCAGTCCAAAGCACATTTGTGTAGACAAGACTGCAGCACCTGCCAGCTGCTAGTATATACAAAATCCATCTAGATGTTTTTATTTGTTTATAATCTTGGTTCTCCCTCCTTCTCTATCCCATCCTC
This sequence comes from Falco rusticolus, assembly GCF_015220075.1. Classification (NCBI taxonomy): domain Eukaryota; kingdom Metazoa; phylum Chordata; class Aves; order Falconiformes; family Falconidae; genus Falco; species Falco rusticolus. Next base: position 33,725,754 of record NC_051188.1, on the reverse strand, counting down.
CCTTTCAATTAATGTATTTAATAATTAAACATAGGATGAATGCAAACTTTGTATGGAACTTTTCACATATAGCACCTTCCTGACTGATTTCAGACAATGCTTGACATCAATACAAAGCCACCTGATTTCTGTTTTGCTGTCATAAAAGTCTGTTAATATATTTGAAACTAAGGTTACAAGCAGAAAAAGCAGCATTCCAGTATTGATCATTAGCAATCTGTTTACAATACACAATAAAGTTTAGACATGTTTAATGATGGACCCTAAAAATGTTCATGAATATTCCCAATGACCCAATTCACTTTGGGACATAAGTGGTATAGGTAACTAAGGCAGGGAGGCAGAGAGTGAGAAAATTAAAAAGTAATAAAGAATTTTAATCAGTACAAGCACAGGGGAAGATTTCTATTTAAACTGAATTGAGAGAGGAAAAGTCAAAAGAATTGTTTTTGTGAAGTAATACGGTGTTGAACATACAAACTAAAGAAACTTGCAATTTTGTGGTTGTTCTACTTTAATTACATATCTTTCTCTTGGTTTGAGAAAGATGCATATCTTTACAAAGACCACAACAATTCAGTGAAATTATGCTCCAATTTAAGTGGCTGATTATTTTTGTATTTCACCTACTGTTAAACAAAAAAGTAGAAAAAGATAAATTATTATTCCTGTACTCCATTTCCATGCTCCATATCCTCTGGTCCCATATTCCAATTCCTAGTACTATTCCTGTACTCCATTGTAAACATACCTAGAAATCCACACAACTGTAAATGCATTGAAGTGTTGTTATTACACTCAGAATCCCTCATATTGCCCTTTTATATTCTGCCACTGGCTACCAGCAAGCTATTATGAAGTCAGCAGCCCTGTCCCTTCTCATCTCCAGGGTATTTCACATATTTACAATATTGTGGATCATTACAAAAGCTAGCAGATTTTTTTTTACTGTACCTTTTGTTACTGTGACATCGCAAACTAAGTTAATTTCACCCAAAGGCAGTGTCCAAAAAGCAAGTTCTTCTGTGAAACTGAGGGACCTGGCTTCATGTCGTTCCAGTGGAAATCCTTGAATATTTAGGTACACAGGGCCCTAAAACAAATGACAACAATGAGTGCTTGCTAAAATATTCCACTCACCATTCTTTAAAAAAAATCTAGAAGTCTTCTTCAAGATTTAGTATTAACTAACAACAGAAACAGAGCAACTACTAAATAAATAAAAGTGAAAAGGAAATGCTTTTCTGCAAGCTCTCAGAATGTTCCTACTGTAATTTTCTTTACAGTATAGAAACCAACACGCCTTTTCTCTTTAGTCTTTTATTGGTTTGGAACCATTACTGCCCAGTGGCACAAGAGGTATCATGTACTGATAAAACGCAGTCCATACAAGGAAAAAAAATCAGAATATTTCTGTTTCAAAGACGTTCAATAGAGATTTCTTATTATATAAAGTTTAAATCTCACCCCTACATCACATTAGCAGTTCAGGTTTTTCCTTATTCACTGAAGTAAAAATGACTGAAGTTAAACCAAGAACTTAAAGCTGAAAAGGACTTAGAAGCTTTGGCTGCAGGTCAAACTGTACCAAAGTTTCAAATTCAAACTTGACAGTGCCAAAGACCCATAAGAATTCAGCTGCATGCAAAATAGAAAAAGAAAACAGCTTTCTTTTCAGTCTCTGATCTTATCCAAGAATTGAGATCTGGGGCCTTAAACTGGCCACCTTCAAATACAGTATTTTCAATATCTTTATAAAAACCTCTTTTCAAGAACTTCTAACCAAACTTAATGATTGTATAACTAGTGTGAGGGCTACACATACAAAAATGTTCATTTTTCTAGTCAGTATAAAAACCCCCAAGAATGGGTAACAAGGACTACACTTTGTATATACTCTTTTTCCTGAAGAAATTAATCATGCTTTAGATTCTTTCCATCCTGATATATAAAAACAGTATTATATGAAAAAAACCCACCAACTTAAAAGACAAACCTTTATGTCTATTTTCTGAGTTTCTGTTGGACACAGCAGTTTCTGTTCTGCATTCCCCGGCTGATTGACTTTCCAGTAGCCCATAAATTTATGATCTGGTAATGGCAGTCTGTCAAACAATGTAGGAACAAACCAATTTTTACATTCATTAGCCAGCAACTGATATGGAATAAATCATTTGAACAACTGCATTTTTCCAATGAGACATATGTGAAGATTCTCTTGTAGAAAATGCTTCCATGGTAAAGTATTTTTTTTGTTTTAAATCACCAAAATTTTAGCTTTCTGTAATACTAATACAGTCACAACCTGAACAGCACCATAAAAGCAGCAACAATTCACATGATATGGCCTCACAAGGAAAAATTTTCTAGTCTGAATTATTTGAGATACGTAATAAAATATATACAAATGTCTCTTGCTTTGCTTTATTCAGATCAGGCAGGGTGTGATAGTACCACTTAAATGAACTCCTGTCAGTGGCATACTCACGTAAAAAACCCGCAGAATAAGCACAGTAAACACTGTGATGAGTTAACCATGCAACAAAAGTGAAACAATAGTACAATATATTCCAATATATTTTGCCACTGCTCACATGAACAAAGGCAAAGGAATACAGACATGAGAGTATCACATTGCCTTCTGGCCAGCCCAGTCCACAGAAAGGTAAGGGACATCTTTGAAAGCCTCAGTTGCATGCCTCGATCTAATTTCTTTATTTCTGTATCTTTTGTTTAGGGCAGAAATACATGGGCCACAGCATAACTGATTTATATAGGAAAAGAAAACACTGGCATATGACAAAGTAGCTTGACAGTAAAACAGGGACAGCACAATTTTTCTTTCCTCTCAAGTAATTTGCAACCACTAAAAGCAGTTTGACTTCATTAATTGGCATAAATACCTTCAAGCTAATGAACTCATCACTTCTGGTTTCTTTTATTTGGGATCAGTTGCTCCTAAGAGACATCCTATCAAAACTACATTCTGTGTTACATGCCATTGCATATTACTGTATAGCTACAGGACTTGGCAAGAGAACAGAAGACATTCCTTCTCCCAGTTTCTATAAGTATCTCCTAAATCTATTTTAAGGAAGTTCTCTTAGACTGTATGTTAAAAGTCTGTGCTTGGTCTCTTCTGTTCTGTCTGATAATGCTCATTCCTACAGTCACAATTATTTCCCCTCTCCCCACCAACCAACCTGGCTCCTCTAGATACTAGAGGTTTAATTTCTTCTTGATATTCTTTTCAGAATAAGAAGGGATCCTAAATCAAAAAAACGCAGTTGGACTATACATGAAATTCAGGGAATATTTATTTTATTTTATTTTTTCCACTGAGAACTTAAAGGAAAAGTCAAGGAATGAACACTAGCACACTCTAATCTTTGCAAGTCATGCAGGAAAGCTGCATTAAAAATTGTTACTGGTATGTTGACACCAAACCTCAAGCAACTAGGGGAAGCCAGTGCTCACAGGCAGATAGTCACTCAGCCTCCATTGGCATTCTGTGTTTGGACCATCTGCCAAGGCAGTCAGATAGCCAAATACACTTTTTGCTAACGCTATAGATCATTGTTGCTCACAGATAAATATTCAGCTGCCAGCAATATGCCACTGGGGCAATTCCCTCTCTTAGTTAAAGAGCTAGTCAAGTCTTCATTGCCTGTTTGTTGCCTAATTAAGAATATCAATAGATACCAACATTTGAAAAGTGATTTTGCATTCTACCTCACTTCAGTTTGCATTTTCCCATTCTTTATGACTAGCTAGTCTAACCAGATTCTTCCCAAATTAAGAAGAAAAATTAAGCTAGACTCAAAAAAAATGCCCAAGTACTGTAGATTGCAACATTCAACACCATTAGGAAAACACATGCGGGATGCTCTACTTCAACATATACACAATTCTTATATACATTTATTCATACAGTCAGAAAACAGGCAAACAGTCAAGTCACTAGACTAAATGTCAGTTTATCCATAAACTGGAATTTTATTTCAGGCTTCCATTTGTATTTCAAAATTATTTGTTGGCAAAATGTTGGTTATGTCTTGAGCCAAAACTGTCTTATGTGCAAAAAGAAACTAGAGACTTTTTTTTTTTTTGCTATGTGACCCCAAGTAGCATAATCTCTGATATGCCTATAATCAGTAATAATTGGTTCCCATTAGCTTCATGGAACAAATGGAACATCAACTTCCACAAGGATTTGGACTTGAGTTTTGATTCCTTACATATTACTGCCATGGACAACATCCTAGAAATCAACAGGTTCACTAATAATCATGAAAACTTACTAAATCCTAAAACAAAACATATGTTAATAACTAGCTCTAACCAAATACCCTGCTTTATATAGCAACAGAATTACAGATTGCATTCCCAAAGAAAGAAAATATTTCCATTCTGTTTCAGCTTTCTGGAGATTTGCTTTGCTAATAGTTCCTCTCTTCCCTCAGGAAAACTGATTTCTCCTTTCTCCTAGATTCTTGAGGTTTTGTTCGCTTCCCTATTTCTGAATGATTTAGCTTCCCTGAGGCAGCAGACCAAGTCATCACAAACAGCAAAGAGGATGGAAAGATAGATCAGAATTTAAGAATAAACAGCAGAATTCATAATACAGAGTTCTTTGTCAAAAGTTATTAGGATCTTATTCTTCCAGGGCCGGACAACTCTTTTTTTTTTACTCCACCTCACTGCTCTCTCACATAAATCTGGTCTAAGAAAAAACAAGAACTGAAGAAGCCAGTAGCATTACAGGCCTTATAACCAGTCTGCCTCCTGAATGATTTTTCAGGAGATCAAGAGGGTGCAGAGGGACTGGAACAATATGCCCACACTGAAAACATACAGATCTTAACAGTTTTCCTCTACTGAAAATATATGATACGCCATGAAGGAGGGAAATTACCTTTTATTCCCAGGACTGAAAAGTTTTGAAAATAACATGAAGTGACAGTAGTAATAAAAAGCTTCACTAGGCACTCCTGGCACACTGCTGTATCTCCAACTAATTAACCAAACAGCGTTTACATAAAAGGCAGACAGAATACCACGGAAATGCTACCACTGGCAATAATCTGCAAAGCAAAGAGATCTAATGGGTGTAAAAAGTGCAGTGGCTGCGTAAGAATGGTACTGAAACTCCACTGCTCTCTCCAGCTGGGTGTACAGAGTGATCTGTCATTTTGGCTTTTCTCAAAAGCTGGAAAGGGTTTCTAGAACAGAAGAACTACGCAACAGACAGCAGTGATCTTGTAAGAAAGCTGTCATGCTTAAACCCCAACCAGCAACTAAGTACCACAAAGACAATTGCTCACTCCCCTCTTCCCCAGTGAGATGGGCAGGAGTATCAGGAAAAAGTAAAACCCATGGGTTGAGATGAGAACAGTTTAATAATTGAAATAAAGTAAAATAAAATGTTATTGTTGTCATTATTATTATTATTATTATTGAAAAGTGAAAAGAGAGAGAGGAATAAAATGCAAGAGAAACAAGAGGTGCACAATACAACTGATCACCACACACTAACCGATGCCCAGCCAGTCCCTGAGCAGCAATCGGCGGCCCCCAGCCAACTCCCCTCAGTACATACTGAGCACAACGCTATGGTATGGAATATCCCTTCGGCTGGTTCGGGTCACCTGTCCTGGCCCTGCTCCCTCCCGGCTCCTTGTGCCCCTGCCCACCGGCAGAGCACGGGAACTGAAGAGCCCTTGCCTTAGGGTAAGCACTGCTCAGCAACAGCTGAAACATCCCTGTGTTATCAATGTTATTCTCACACTAAATGCAAACCACAGCACTGTACCAGCTACTATGAAGAAAATTAACTCTGTCCCAGCTGAAACCAGGACAAAGGCCAAGACTTAAAAGCAAATTCTAAGGAATTATTCTTAATCAGTTCTTTGATTATGGATCTGTGAAAGCCTACTGCTTAAGATAAATTTAGAAAAAAAATATTCTGTTTATTTACTCTTAATTTTATATCCTGGCTTTCTACAAGATCACTTCTGTCCATCAAATGGTTACGTAAGCAGGTACTTTACTTAGTAAAGGTGATTGCACAGGACCTACAGCTGATGGAGCAATTCTACAAAAAATTATTTAGCCTGATCTTCATGCACAGCAGTCTAAGGGGAGACAATCTGTCAAAAGATAATACTCTAGTGGCTTCTGCTGCTGGAAAACTTTTCAAAGTGACACCTACAAAACCCGATATATTTTCATTTTTACCCTTTTGATCTTAGAAAATAAATCCATTTTAGGCTAATAAAAAATCCACCAAACAACTGTGTTCAAGAAGTCAATAGAACCTGCCTTATAAAGTTATTTATTTAGCTTTCTGAGAACATATTTGAAAATGGCTACAAATCTTGTAAGACTGAAGTTCCACTGAATGCAAATTCTCTACAGCAGCTATCATACTAATACAGCTGTGGATGTGAACTATGACAGACATTAAAGCTGCTTAGTACATGATCCTGCAAACCAGCTCAGTGCTGGCACAGAATGTATTGTTCAACAACTTCAGTAACAGCCTGTGCTCTATCTAGCTGAAAAGACCTCCATCCAACCTAATTTTTTTGGACTTGAGTATGATACAGTATAAACCAGGAAAATTCCTTACAAACCAGACCTCCATACTTTATCTAAACATCTTTTGATTAAAAATAGGAGTAGACATACAGAACAGTCTTATGTTAGGCCTTGCATTCCCTGACAGTTTGCACAAAGTGTAATTGTACATGAAGAAAGATAATGAGTTAGTACAGTAATTCATTTTACCCATAATGTCTTGGCAAAGCACCATCGACAAGCCAACTACTTTACACACAATATTGAAAAAAATTATAAACTACTGGAAAGGCAATAGTAGGAGAGACAGACAATATCATGACGTTATAACCTGACAATACCAGACATGTCAGTCGCTTGCAGAATGGTCATTCTATTTGGGGAAAAAAAAAAGACACCTGAAGGTGAAGGAAATAAAAGTAAAGCATTACTTTACAGGTCTATTATATGATACTAATTTTGGAAATTAACCAATTAGCAACTAAAAATTATCTCTTGAAAAAATAATTACTGCAAGAATTCTTTTCTAAACGGTCATTAGACACCACCTAATCTTTCCTTCCAAGTTTAGATATATTAATTCTAGAACCTAAGCTAAAATTCCCATAAGGGTCACTGATAAGAGTCTTCTAAATTTCCCCTGTAATTTCAGCTGGATACAACCCTTAAAGTTCTTTCAGTTGAGACCCTGTATTGCAATGTGTTGCTCATATGTCTCATGTTTTTGTTCCTGCATTTTCAGCGCTTTTATTTCAGCAGCAATTTAAATAGTTCTGATTTATTATTTTCTTTTAGATGAAGTAATAGGTGATAGACTTCTCCAAAGCTTATTGAAAGAAAATAAGGATTCACAAATCATTTGATCCAAGACATACCAGAGAGTACCTGTATAAAGGAGTCAGCAACTCGGTATAATGATTTTCCTGTCCTGCAATCTCCTGGAAATGCTTCTGTATTGCAAAACTTCTTAATTGTACAGGATTTGTATTATTATCAATAGCAATGATTTTGCTGCAGATATGACTAACATCCTCAGGCAGGATAGGTTTGCAGTATTTGCCTAGTTTTCACATTAATTAATATAATTACTAAGCAATGTATTATGCAAGTTAATAGGTCTTAATAGTCTTGCAAATTAAGACTGGGGCACAGAAGTAAACCTCTGTGGGGGTATGCTGCTTTCACCAGGACACTGTAGAAATCACACTTAAAAAGCCTTCAGATTGCCAACTTGTAAGAGACTATAAGCAGGTAGGAAAACAAGCTTAAAATTGAAAGTCATCTTGACAAATCAGAGGACAAATATGATAAAAAATACAAGACGGTAAGAAAAATGTAATTATGAAGGAAGTTGGTGAAGATGGGGTAAGCACTATGCAGGGTTCTGCAGAAAAGATCTGGAAGTTCATATTTAGAAAATTAGACATGAATTAAACATTGCAAGAAACACAGACATACTGGGGTTTTGAAAAGGGACTGATGAATGAAATACATCTCAGTTACTATACTCTTGTATTAGCATACTCAGCCCCAGCAGAAACTAACCTGCCCAGTTTCACCCACAATGCCTAATGACAGGCATGAATCAAATGGAGAGGGGGAGCATAAATGAAAAATAAAAACAACCAGAGGGCTTAAAAAGGGGGAAAGATTGAGAGAAATGGATGTGTTTAATCTAGAGGTGACTTCCTAATTGCAAGGATATTTAGAAACAAGACTGACTTGCTTTAGGAGGTTATAGAATTCCATCTCTGAAGGTTTTTAGACATGAATCATGACAAAAAAATCAGATAAGGAGTTTTTTAGATTAACTTGCATCTTTCCTGAAGGAAGTGGGATGGACTAGATTAGTACCATTATCCTACATTCATATTCCTGGAAAACAATATAGAGGAGATCAGTGCTCTAGTTCTAATCATGTTGCAGCTTCGGGAAGCACCTTTTCTGCAGTGGTCCAAAACCCATACCCAATTACCTCAATGTGTCATCACGGGAACTTGCAATATGGGCTGGAACAGATGTGGAGAGAAAATCTAGACGTTCTTTTACCCCAGGGCAGGATCAACTGTGCCTAAACCATTCCTGAAAGATATGTCTAACTCAAGGTGATCCACCTGTGGCTTACAAGCTCCACAGCGTTAAATCTCATGAGGAAGGCTATCTTAGAATGGAGAAGTAGGAAAACCTGACATGCTAGCTGTGCTGGATGCAAGTGAGATAATGAGACCAAGATTCCTGGATCATCAAAACCAGGCGGTCAGCCTACTCCCAATCTTGCATGGTGAGAGCTAAGAAAAAGTTGCTTTTATCAACTGTGTGTAAACTGCTCCTGTAGTTTCTCCTCCTCTGGGCCTTCAGAGTAGACAGTATGTGCTGATAGCGGCCAGTCAAGTGAAATTTTTGATCAGCATCTTGTGGGGGCCTTCTAAGTCTGTCATCCTTGGTGTAATCTGTCCTATAAAATATCAGTGATGGATTCAAAATGATCAGGTTATTATCCCTAATTCAATATGATCAGATCTTCCTTCTATTTTCTCAGTTCTAGATTGAACAGTCCATCCCCAATTCCAGCAGCCTCTCTCTTATGTTTCCTAAACCCGTGATCTTATTACTAAAGACTCCTCTCCAATCCAACCATGTAAACCCACATCCTACTTCTAAAAAGTTAATGAAGTGCAAATTTCTCAAAAACTATGACAAACATCATAATTCTTTAAAATAGAAATTACCAAGTGACTTTTAGCAAAGAAACTATGGCAAAAGTTTCAAGTGCGTACTGTCAATTTGATAGACACTGTAGTTGTTCAAGTACTGGTTCCCTAGGCATGAAATTCTTCTGTCATCAAAATTGGAAGGTACACCTCAGTCATTAAACTGCCAGTCTTCTTTTAATAGTTATACGTAGGATGTTAGATATGATAACAGTGGTGCTCCAACAGGAGAAACCTACACATGGACACCTAATATCAAGGCATCATGTCATAAGAATCAGTCCTTCCTTAGCAAACATACTTTTTTTTATGTCCCACAGGAAACTCAATTTTCCATATATCCATAAAGCTTTCTTGACGAAAGGGAAATATTTGTTTCTCCATAAATCAATTATGTATTTGAGTTCAAGCCACAGTAAGTTTTCTAATTGCTTTTATTGCTTTTCATTCTGATCTACTTAAGCCTGTTACCTGTGATATCTGTTGTAGAAGAATGAGTTAAATCTGTTTCATAATCCTGTTTAGTCTTTTAAAAAAAAGCTATTTTGAGTCTAACCTCTGAAAAAAGTATATGGTGTAACATGTCAACTGGTAACATAATTGAAGAATAATAGATATACAGACACATACAGAAATGTTTACATGCATGATCCTATTCTGCAGCAGTATTTTTTAGAGCCTTTTGTGAGTATCAAAGACAAAATCCCACTACCGCTGAAGACAACTTATTTTTTTTCTTGCTACTAATTTAAGTGATAAAGAACTGGACAGAAATGTGTTGCAATTCAATTAAAAACACAGGAGAAGAAACAAGTATTTCCCTTTATTAATATATATCCATTTACCATACAAGCTATCAATATGTACATGGACATTAAAGATTAAACACTAGTAATAGCAAATACTCTATCTTAAAGTAATTTATATTGTTGTAACTTATTTAAAGGAATATAAACTTGAACCAGAGGAGGACTGATTTCAAGTATTCCAGGTTGTTTTAAAATCAGTTAGCAGCAAGATAACACACTATAAAAAAGTGACCGCGAGAGATCTTTCTTCTTAATATATGTATCTTATGTTATTCTTACTCCTTGGCCAGCTGTACATTGGTCGGTTTTGCTCCAATAGGTATCCCATGTTTGTGCAAAGTGCTCATCAAAATTTCACGCATTTCGTTGTTGTAGGAGTCAAAGTCAAATACATTTCGAACAACATTTGCAAGTCCTTCAGTTGGAAATTTCTGTGAAGAAACAAAAAATCCCCAAATTGCTTTTACTGGGTACCTGTTAAGTTACAACATATTATTAAATACTTCTAAAATGAACAGTTATAACAGTAACTTTGCTCAACTTAGACAAGTGCTCAAGTAATCATTTTTTTATTATTTTCCAGAAGGTATGTTGCTTTAAGTCAAAATGAAGCTACTGAAACGTAACCTGAACTAAACAAACAAGCAGGAGACAGTTATTTAAATACTCAACATCATTCATGTTTTCAAGAACTGTTTGTGTTATACACATAACAAGATGTGTAATCATTGGCACATATAATTAAATATAACCTGTATTTTTTCAATTTAGAACTGCTTTCTACTAGTAGCAAAGATCTGACAAAAAGATATATATTCTTATAATTCAACTACACAATTCATTTAAGATTTCTGATTCTTAACATTGCATACAGAAAAGCAGAAGATAATCCGCTTGCTTACTAAAAATGACTTTAGGCAATGATGGGTTTTAGTAGAAACACAAATTTATTTAAGATTTGCAAACATTGTTTTCTTAGTGAAGAATACTACTTGAAATGTGCTGTGTACATAAAAAAAAAAAAGTTTCAGAGTTTCACTAGTATTTCCAACAATGGAAGTTTTGCTACTGAACTGGACTGATGATTTAAGGCCAGTGTGCTCTTCCAGGTTTCAGAACAACCACTCACATATTGCCACAGTTTTTAATTACTGTTCTGCAAGAACAAAACACATTTTCCTGCCTCTCATTTGCTTGCCATTATGACTTAGAAGCCAGTGAGACTTAAAAGCCTTGACTGCACAGTCAATTAAACTGATGTAATAGGAATAAACTGAAATGCAGAAAGGTTTTTTTTTTTGGTACCTGCAGAAGACACTATAGGTGTGAAAAGCTGGCTTAGCTTTTCCAGAAACTGGTTTCAAGTGCTAAGTCAGTAAATTCCACTGTCTTTTGATTTACCCTGAGATTTCAACAGCAAACATGTACCTGTACCCATTTAAATTAAGGCATATTCCAATAAACACAGTCCTTAATATATGCAGCCATAATAAAAGGCTTAAATAAACATTTAAAAAAAAAACCACCCACAACATTTAGGTAATTTAAACAGAGTATGTATCGTGTAAAATTTAGATTTTACTTGCCATTGATAAAAACAGCTGTTTAAGTTGAATATGTTGATAAAGCAAGTCACTGAGTCTTTTCACAGATACTCTTTAATAAAACATTTGAAAAAATCATCTTACTCTTGTAAGATGGTATATTGGGTTTGTGTGGCAAGGTTTTGGTAGTGGAGGAGCTACAGGGGTGGCTTCTGTGAGAAGATGCCAGAAGCTTCCCCCTTGTCCAATAGAGCCAGTGCCAGCTGGTTCCACAATGGACCCACCACTGGCCAAGGGCGAGCTCATCAGCCATGGTGGTGGGTCAAATCAGAAGCCATTATCAGCTTCTCTGATAACATATTTAAGAAGCAGGGGGAAAAAACCTGTGTAACGGCAACTGCAGCTGAAGAGAGGAGTGGGAGCATGTGAGAGGCCCATCCCCGCAGCCGCCATGGCAGGCAGGAGGGGCAGGGGGCTCCAGGCCCGGAGCAGAGGTTCCCCCCAGCCCGCGGTGAAGCCCACGCTGAGGCAGGCTGTCCCCCTCAGCCCGGGGAGGCCCACGGAGGAGCAGATCCCCACCGGCAGCCCCTGGAGGCCCCACGCCGGAGCAGGTGGGTGCCCGAGGGAGGCTGTGACCCGTGGGCAGCCCACGCTGGAGCAGCTCCTGGCAGGGCCTGTGGCCCCGCGGGGAGAGGAGCCCGGGCTGGGGCAGGTTTGCTGGCGGGGCTGGGGACCCCGGGGGGACCCAGGCTGGAGCCGGCTGTGCCTGAGGGACGGCACCCGTGGGGGGACCCGGCTGGGGCAGGGGAGGGGTGTGAGGAGCCGCCCCTGAGGGGAAGGAGCGGCAGAGGCAGCCTGTGAGGGACTGACCCCAGCCACATTCCCGGCCCCGGCGCTGCTGGGAGCGGGGAGAGGGAGCGGGAGTGAAGTTGGGCCCGGGGACAAGGGAGGGGTGGGGGGAAGGTGGTTTAAGATTTGGGTTTATTTCTCATTATCCTGCTCTGATGTGACTGCTAACAAATTAAGTTAATGTCCCCAAGCGGAGCCTGCCCTGCCCGTGAGGGTCACTGCCGAGCGATCTCTCCCTGCCCTCACCTCGACCCACCGGCCTTTCCTTACATTTTCTCTCCCTGCCCAGCTGAGGAGGGCAGCGGTAGAGCCGCGTTGGTGGGCACCTGGCACCCAGCCAGGGTCAACCCGCCACAGATGTAAATGAAGTAAATAAAAAGAATTTTAAAGAAATAATCACCGAATTACTACATATTGTACACCTTTACCACCTAACTGCTTTATTTTACCTCTTTTGGCAAAAGATGGGAGTGAGGATCTTCTTATTTTAAACTTCTCATTTTTTCTTCATATGCCTTTAATTCAAATATTAGATCTTTGAGAGAAGGACCTGGATGCCCCCATCTCAATATGGCACATATATGTGGTGAAGATTTACAGTGATGAACATAAGTATGTGAAGAAATATTTCAGGGAGTTGAAGTCTTAATTGTTTTTTCCCCATTAGTGAGCAAGGCTAGTACAAAATACTTGAAAAACACTTAACAGAATTTTCAGAGAAATGTATAAATTTATTAAATGTAGAGATATAGATGTATTAAAAGTAAAGATATTTGAGTCCTGAATAAAACAAAAAAAACCCAGAAGAAACCAGAAAATTTTCATAAATGTTTTGACCTGTATTCTTAATCAAACATCAGTCTTAAGTCAGGAGTTAGATATTTATTAAGTTGGGAAAATATTAAATCTCTGTAATAAAATATCCATGACACAAGTAATACTAAAATTAGCTAGTTATTGTGGCAGAATGGAAATAGACTGCTAGAAATAGGCTTGTAGAATTTTTTTTTAATCTGTGATGTACATGCCACAGAGTATTTCAGTACTAGTGGTGGTATAAAAGCATGCTGAACTATGCCATGTTTTTTGAACCTGTCCATGAGGAATCTTTTATAAGTTCTGCATTATTACAGCTTAGCAAAATACAAGTTGTTATGAGATAACATAATGTTGTCCTACAGACTGTGCCATCCTGGTTACAATGTCCATTCCTTACTGAATGAAACAGGCACTTAAAATTTCTGAAAACAGCTATGCTAACTAAAGACTGTTTAAACATTCCATATGTAATGTAAATGTGAAAAGTTTGTGACAATGTTTAGCAGTGAAAGTACTAACTTCCATAATGTAAATTGCACCTTGGAGTCAAAGTAAACATCACCTTGCAAACAAACCAAACAAACAACCCAAACCAAACAAATCCAAAACACAGACTTATAAAAATGTACATCACAGTTAAGTTTAAAAAACATGTAAAGCTACTTAGTACTCAGCATGCAGGACCCTATCTTGGTCTGTTTTCAAGCATTTTCTGCTTTTTTTTATAACAAGAAAAAAAACTACATGTCCAGAATTGTGCATACTCTATATAGCTAAACCCTTAAGTAATTATTTTAGAACATTTATGATTATGAATACTGTATTTTCTGTGTTCTTCCCTTCTTACTGCAAAGCACAACCAAAAACCTGGCACCAAGCTATCTTGTTCACTCATGAGCTACTCTTATCTGCCCTGCACTAGATACTACAGAAAATGTGGTCAAATGCTTCAAATATTATCTGATATTCACTAGTATTCCCCAAGTAGTCCATGGTTTTCTGAATCATTGCATAACTTCTGGCATCAATATCCTTCTCACCAGTGAATTGCCTCAATAGCTCCATGCCTTTTGTATCAGTAGGACATCATAAAAAAATTATTTCCACAGCTACAACTGATCACTGCTGTCAATAAAACCTGATCTGAACACAAGCCACTTGTCAAAACGCCCTCTACTTCAGTTATTAAAAACATCACAACTCTCTTGTTTCAATCAGAACAAATCCAACCATTTTTTTTATAACTGCCTGGACAACTGCTTACTAAAGAAAAGCAATGACAGTTCACTTGAAAAGAAAAGGGGAAAAAAGAAGTTTGAATGTTTGAGTTGAACATTTTTAAAGAATCATTTGGTTTCTATTGATTTTTAAAACCAGATTACTGGAGAAAATATTGATCTCTCATCAGTCTGTCTGGTTCTCATTCATTGATCCTCCCCCTTACAAGTAACAACTCTGTGTGTACCTTAGAGTATTTTCACAGCTTAGATTCTTGACTATTCCTTAAAATAGTAAGTAACATAGGTTTTGCTTTTAACAATTTTATATTTATAAAAATATATATTTTATGCATTATTTGATACAGAGTTGTAACAGAATTTGGCTTGATTACGCATCTAACTTTCCATGAGTACATGTATTGCTGTAGTCTGCTTACAAGCTATCAGCAAAATAGTTTCCTGGTACAAGTACAAAATGTACATTAAGATATGCTAGACACATTGAGGTCTATTGTACTTCTACCACTACTCTGAAAACAAAGTGACAAATTATCTGTTATCCAGTCTTGTAATGAGTCCAGATTTTTGTTTTAGACTTCTACCTTGTGTTCTCACTACCACTCACTTCCCTACATACTCTAGTGCTTTCAGATGCCTGCACATTTCCCATCCTTCCAGCACCATCCCAAATGGCCCACTCTGCCCCAATGACACTAACAGATCTCTCCCTACCTGCACATTTCTCTGTGCCCCTGACTTCCCCCTGTACCCTGATGCCTTTTCACTGAACACTGCCAGTTGTCTCTGCGCCTCCTCAGTTGTCCTGTCAACAGGGCAAAAAGCACTACATCTATGGCTCATCCTGAGCGACAGGCACACTAATTGATTAACCAGTGCTTGTGTCTTTAGTGGGCATCACCTACAGCCAAGCAAAGCAGCTGAATTCTCCCCCTACCTTTTCATTTGCAGGGACACTCATTTCAACTTGTTTCTCTCTGTCACATAGCTGCTGATTTTGACTAAACCAGTGGAAACCTAATTATCTTTGAAAACTGGTAACTGAGATTCACTGTGGTTGGCCAAAAGGGTAAAAGGTTATTATTGATGTGTGTTTGGCAGCAAGAGGAAAAAGGGATAAGCCCCGTGATTTGATAAACCTAGTTTCCTTTTGAGATTAAGCTGAACAGAAAGAAGTACTGTCTTAGCACAAAAGCTTATTGAACAGGTCTAAAAGCCTGATTATTAGTAGACTTCAGGTACAGAAGGTACCTTAGACATTTACTGCTTGAAAACTGTTATACTACTGCCTACTATTAGAAAGCAATCTCAGATACAAACAAGAAGGCCTATGAGAAAAAAATTCTCAGCTTTCTCAATCTCGATAGAGTTAATAAAAAAGCCATTTCCATTTTATCTAGACTAATGTGGCTTGCCTGACTAACATCTGCCAGAGACATCAGGTGAATCTTGACTCTGCAAAACAACATACAAGAGGTCTCATGAAAACCAGCGTACTAGATTGCAAAGAAGCAGTTACAGCATTCACTGGTAGCTATGGGCAGCATATGGTAACCCAATGAAGCAAGAGCAGAGCTTCTCAGCTTGCCCATAAGCCACTGCTAGTATCAGTACTTTTGACATTTGACACAGTCTGAAAACTGCAGGAGTGCGAGGCAAAAAGGTCATCGGCAACCTAGAGCTGCAAGACCCAAATTCCTCATGCAATCTGTAGGGAGAAATAGTTGCAGCAGCAAAGTTCAGTATCTGCATTAGACAACTTTCCCTATGCCTGCAGTTTCAGGTCTTCAAACTAGTTTGGTATCTGGAGCTTTATCAAAAAAACCTTTCCTTAAGAAAAAGTTAGTATAGAGGCAACCTAACTCTTGAATGCACTGTCTAAGCTACAACTAAATTGTTAACAAAGTTCCCTACTTGCATAATCTTTATGGGAAGATGCTCTTGTAACTACACTGTGGACGCAATCCTATATGTTGAAGATCACAATCAGAGTGCAGAGACTAGCCTAATAATATATTGATGCCACAGTAATGAGAATATTTAACTGACTAGCCCTGATGCTCAGATGCACTCTCAGATAACAGTATTCAACAGCAATTTTTTCTTTAAAACATCTAACCCTTTTTTTCAGAAGCAAAAAATTCCAAAGTTATGTGAAAGAAATCAACGCAATAGTACAAAGAGAGTGAGGCTGTGGAACTGCTGTAAGGGAAATTGTTTAACATCATGACTAACTCCCCTCCTTCCTTCCTAAGGACCAGCCATTTTATTGACTCATTTCCCTCCTTCCTCTTTCTTCTCTACCTGAAGACCTAAAAGCTTCTTACTTTGGAATAATCACTATGTTTATATTCATTGTTTACATTTGGCTACTCCCAGCCTTTTTTATTATTCAGACTGAACAAGTTGCAGTAAACAAAATGTTGCATCCTTTCAAAGAGACTGGGATCTTGAAAACAAATGTTGCAGAAGAAACTAAAGCTGCATGTTACAAATTTGTTTGGATATTTACACTTGACTTTGCAAGAGGTGAAAATTTAGCAGATGAGAAACTTCCCTGCTGATCTGTGCCCAATGTCCACGTTGAAGTGACCATATTAATCTAATTAAGTGAAGGACACAGAAGCAGAGAGTAAATGCCCTTAAGAAAATTAGGAATGCAGCAATTCCAGTCTTCAATTAGATACTGTTCACAGTCAAAGAAAAAAAGAATTAAGCCCTATGTTTCCACATGGGTTAGTGACAGAAGACACTGCAACTTCAGATTACAGATTACTCTGAAACAAATGATGAAGGAAAGAAGCTAGGAAGGTAGGAACAGCCAAAGACTATGAAGACATTCCAGGAGGAGTTCATTTAACAAAAGCCCTAAAACACCAGCTTTTCACCAGCACAGCAACTGTTCCTCAAATCTGTAATTTTTCCACTTTCATTTCAAATGTAACTCTGTTTAGACATCAGCATGTACATGCTCTATCATTTTGCTAAACAAATACCTATTAACTGGTAATTGATCCTAATAAACTATTTTGCTTATGTCTTTTATTTGGATGGATTCCTCAGCTTTTAGATCTGAATTTTGTTAACCCTTAGTAAAAAGTTACAAATATAGCATAATTTTTTTATTATATTATCGCTGCCACAGTAGCACTGATTTACTTTGTCTCAAGACCTTACTGCAGCCTAGAGACCATTTAGCACAAAAATCTACCCTCCCCAGAGATCCAGATGAACTGAAAATTTTTAAAAGTAGTAATTCTAAGCTAAGGATCTAGATGTCTGTGTATATGGATGAATGTATGTTCATGAGCAAAAACACAAAACCATCATGCAACACTGTTACACTATGTAGTGTTAAACATGGGAACAGTAGATCAAATATTTTGTGAGAAATTATATTCTGATTGTAATAATTACATTAATATTTCCACTAATTAATTTTTCAATCTATGATTCAGTAATTCAAGAAGTAGTCTATAAATTAACAAATCATCAATTCTGTGATTATAAACAGAACAAAATAAAAGCACTGCTATTTAAAAATAATATTAAGATAGTTTATATTGCAAATACTTCAGACAAAGGGTATCCTTCAATTTATAAAGATAGAAGTCAGGCCCTACTGTAATCTTTTTTTTTTTTTTAAAAAAAGACCAATATTAAATCAGAATTCATGATTTTACAGTTAAAATGTAGGAAGCAGTCATGGATCCTAAGCACCTGTTTGCTAAGTTGTTATCCATCTGACTTCTTCCTTAGAAAAATTCCACCAGTGATGTATTACTGTTACGCAACAGGAACTTATTTTCTCCCAGGAAATTATTAAAAAGAATTTTACAGCAGCATAAAGTGAACAGTTGCACTGTCCTGGAAGTATTGTATGCTGAATATGGAATTTTATAATGAAGGTTACTATGAACATTGCATACTGTATTCACAGTATCAATCTGAGATTTTCTTACGTAATAGAAAAACAGACACTCAGGGGTTTTTTTATATCTATAAATAAACATACAGAAAAAATACCTGCCTGTATACATCTGATTATTACCCTCAGACTATCTGAACAACTGAATATGGTGATTCCTTCAAAATACAAAACTTTTCAAAACAACGAAATAAAAATGCATGAACAAATAATGGCATCTTTTTCTAAAACCTTCAAGCATTAAAAAAATTAGTAGTGATGAACTCAAGTTTTTAATGAAATCTGACATACTATACCTGTAAATGTTTTACAATATTCACAACTTCTCTAGTTGAATAGGGATAGTTAATAATTCCTTGGTCAGCTAGGCTCCTGAGTTCTCCAAAAGCAGCCACCAGTTTCTGAAGAATTGGTTCTGGAACATCAGGACCATATTGTCTAAGCATAGCCAGTTCAGACTGTGGTTTGGGATTATCAACAGCATGGCAACTAAAAATGTCCCCTAAAAAGAAAAAAGCATACAGTTAAGTAACTTATAAAGAGATGGCATCACAACAGCCCCTTTAAGTTTCATACAGCACCTTAAATGGAAAAGCAATGGCTCAAGAGGACACAAAGTACCTGATTGTTAACACAAAACAAGACAAACTACTTTGAAAAATGTAAAGGACAAACTTGCTATGAAGAACATTGAGGTTCCCAGAAACATGGAGTTGTCTCTTGCCATTTTAATGAAAGTGATCACATGGGAGAAATTTACTTCAAGAATAAATACAAGTCAAATGAATGCAGAAAAAAAGAAAAAAAAGGTTTAAAGAAAGAGTAACAGGCTGAATGGGACCAATTTGTGAACACCTTGAAAACACCACAGGAGGCAGGGAAATCTTGATATGCAGGAATGCCCTAATGCAAACCCAGGTGAGAGGTCTAGAGGAAATACTAGATTTCTAATTCCCTCTCTGAAATTTGGCAAGATATTCTTTCCATATATTTGCATTTTATTGGTGCCAATAATTTAATGTATAAAACTGAGTTTATTTGTAAAGGGTCCTTTAACAGTTGTACAAAACTTTGCAGAAGAATGATTGGATCTTGCTGAAAAAGGACTTGGATTAAAAGCAGAAGAGTCCCTATGCTTGAAAAATAAAATCAATAAAGAACCCCAAAACCTCAACCAAGCCTTGCCACATGGGCTAAAAGCAATAATGCTAGGATGATCAATTTTACTTAAAGGGTCCATGTAAGGAAGGAAATCGGGTCATGCAAAAGAAATAAGGTATACTAAAACATCTTGGGGCAATATAGCTGGATGAAATTCAGAGCCAATGAGTCTCTGACAAGGAACGCCCATTCACGGGGAACTACATTTATAAAACAAAAAGCTATCATGCAATATGGAATTGGGTTTGCACCTGCTTTTATGAGTACATTATTATTTCTTGCAGAATAAGCATTATGGCCAAAACTAACAGATAAAACCACATAAATTAAGGTGCCTACACATAGATGGCTATGCTAACATAAACAACACAGTCAGTAGAGTCTGGAGGGCTATTCAGTTTGTAGCCCTGGTGTAACACTGCCAAGCCTTTGTCTAAGTCCCGTTAGTCTAACACTGGACTACACAGGCCAATAAATTCTTTGTCCCTTGCTTGTACACAACATAAATTCTTGCTTCTGCTGTAGGATGAAGCTGTGGGGAATCTTTGCTGATACACCGGATTATCAGGACCTGCCAAGAACTTTCTGAAACGAGGTTGTTGTGGATATGAAAAACTTTGATGTGAAATTTGGACAGCCTTATCTGAAACTAGGATGAATTCAGTATCTTGTCAAATATATATATATTATAATAAGGCCTATCACACACGGCCATGGGCATGGAGAGGCTAACGAGGATTAATAAGCTGGTAGCACAGTGCTAACATCAAAAAAATGGACAGCAGCCTCCACTGCTGAGAGGAGAGAAAAGAACCATCCATCAAGCTCCCATCTCCTGTACTGAAGAGAACAGCACCTGGCTTAATATAGGGGGAAAAAAATGGTGAGCTGTTGTGTTAACCACTGATGTCAGGTATCAAGCTGCTTACAGCTCATGTTTTTGCTGTTATACACTCATTAATGAAGATTTCTTGTAACCTTGCCTGTCTGCTGTGTTTGTCTAGACCCCATAAAACAAAATAGTTGTAACACAGATAACCACATATAGCTGCTCACTTCAGGACAAGTTTGGGCATTTTTACTAAGATATGTAAAGTTACATGTTAGTCTTCAAGCTGAATCTCACCTCTAATGTCTTATGTAAAACAAAGTATCAATATGCATAAGGACTCCTTCTCCTCATGAAATCTAATGAAAACAGTTATTCCGTTAATCAGTTCTATTAAAGATCACCATTTAATATGAATCACTTACCTAATGTGCCAAAAAAGTCATTACCCAAGAAAGGAAATCCAGGTCTATTTGCTAGAACAATCATTCTAAAATCAGGATGAATAACTATTACATTTTCTCTCCCCTCTACATGAGCCTGATCTGGAAAAGAAGTGAAGTTTATTAATTGCATATTTAAGCTTTGTAATTATGAATTAACTAAATGAACATAATTAGATTAGAAGAATTCTTCCAATCTAATTATTTTCTTCTTAGAATTAAAAGAAGAGTTACAAAAAAGGCTCAATAGCTTCTTAGCTTGTCATTCAACTATGGGTGTTCTAGGTTTCAGTTTAAAGTTTCATAATCTGTTTTATGAAAATTTAACTAAAGTGTTTCATTTTAAAAAACATAAAAATGCACCCACTGTTCTTGGAGTGGGGACTACCTATCCTGTTTATATTTAATTTCACCAAAATGTTGAAGCCAATGGTGGATAAAATGTTTTGTGTTTTTACATAGATCTAGGAACACAGGACTGAAAATCCTCCTGGTTATTACAAAAAACTGTGAGAAACCAGACATACATGATTTCACACATGTGAAGACGCTGTTTCTCCACAATGACTCAGACTGGCCCCAGTTGTTCCCTTGCAGTATGTTTCCAGTGGCACATGGTGTTTGGGGGAATCATTTTACCTCCTCTAAAAAATCAGAGTAATAATTGTGGCTGGATAGCAAGACATTTTAAAAAATGCCCACCTACAGTTTATAATGACAAGCAAAACTCAAGTGTTGTGCCATGTGAGTGCTGAACGATTGCTCCACTCATAATTCAACTTGTTCCCAATACTGTTAAAAAGAAACTAATTACGTATAGTGTCTACTAACATCAAGAGGGCATTTCACACATGGTCTTTCTTTGAAATATAATGAAAAATATTTAGCTCCTACAATTCACATGAATTAAATTCCATTAAATTATAAAATACTCTCTTCCTGCAGGATATATTTAAGTAATATAAGGATATGCAATATTTGATTAGATTAAACCCTTAACAATTCAACCTTAGATATACTCATATCTTCAATTTCAGATCTGATCAAGTTATAACTGTCCAGATGGGCATAACCAAGATCATAATTTGGTCAACTATGTCTTTATTTCTTATGGTGAATGAGAAGCAGAGAGGTCAACTTACAGTTCATTGGTTTGCATTTTTCTTTTTAAATTTTTCAGTGAAATTCACAAAAACACTGATTTAAGAAAACCTTTGTGACTATTGCAAAAGTAGTAAAGAAAATGACTGTAAATTCTTTAATTGTTAACCTTTTACCATGAAGTACTTTTTCCATTTGAACTCTTTTGGGTCTCTACCTAGTAACGTAATTGCTGAAAACCAGAAACATTCTGCATTTTACTGTAAATAATCAAAACGCTTTCTACCTACTTACTGGCAACAATTCGCCTTCCATCTGACAAAACCATTTCCCCACTTTCTACTAAAGTTTTTAAGATACAGGTAACATTTGTTGGTGCTTTGTCTGCTTCATCAATTACCAAAATACGTCCAAACTTCACTGCTTTCACCTACAAGAGAAAAGAATCAAAACATCAGGACCTGCAAACTGCATGACTGATTTCTCAGTCAGCAGCAGTGACATCTCAGTGGCACTGAGACAAGAAAGGGACTCAGAACAGACTGAACTGAGGCAGAGAGAAGAGGAGGCAGGTGACACAAGAAAGCTAGGTGGTTTTGTTTCTTAGGATAGGGACAGAAAGGTCTGTACTAGGGAGGGAAGTGAGAAGCCTGACTGAGAATGAACTGGAGGGCTAACAGAGAAGTGCAAATGCAGTTTGCATCTCAACTGTCAACATGTAGCTGAAAGAACTGAAGAATGGCTGCAACAGCTGCCTGGAGTCCAACTTAGCAGGTAGGTGTGAGATGATATAAAGGAGAAGGAGGAAAATACCACTCTACCAGTTAGAATGTGTCAGGTTAATACTAAATTATCTTCCATACTCATTCTGTGCGTGCAGACTCCCAAGACTATCATCTTAATCACATTCAGCACAGCAAACATGGCAAATGTAACCAAAGTAAAAGTTAATGAAATGTTACCACATGACCATGCCATGAAAGGAATCCAATCACAAAGAATTTTCTTATTTGAAAAGCCACCATGTTTAACTACTTGTTTTAACTGAAAAACATTTCCAAATATACAATCCAAATGTTACTACTAACCAGTGATGAATCTTCATATATAATAAGACCGTCTTTAACAGAAGGTTGTAGGGTAAGGCTTTGAACAGTGGTATCCCTGAAATGTAGAAAACCAGACAGTATTAACTAAAAATACACAGGAATTTTAGTTACAATAAAATGCAAAATGAATGAATGAAAAACTGAAGGGTCTCTTCTTTTCTAAGAGGAAAAAAATCCTCATATTTTTTTAGGACTCTTGAAAAACTGGAACTGAAAACAACACTGTGCCAGCTTGGTGGTCAAAGGCGAGTATCCCTGTCTCTGCCACGGCTTTCACAGTAGTTCACAATTTCTCACAAACCCTAGAAATGCAAACACTGAAAAGTGAATTTGTATCTTGTGCATGTAGGCACATTACTACTGCTACTACCACTTCTAGTTAAGCATGCTTAAACTGTCATTTACATGACAGGCAAATCTCCCCAGAAGAGCCAAAGAGGAATTTGCAGTATCATAGACAAATCAATAACACTTTAATTGCTCTTCTCCATGTATCACTAAGAAAAAAAAAGACTAAAAATACTCATGTGGAATTCTAAAAATAGATTATTTTTATTTCTATCTAAACCATACCAGATGGAATACTTTGTACTAGCACTTGCTACATTTTATATCATGGACAGTGCAAGCTGTTGGACAGGACAGAGGCTTTAATAGCAGAGTATTTATTTTTGAAATTCTATTTGTGTTTGAATGGCTCAAATTATTATTTTTTCCTTCAAATTTTAAATAGCATTAATTAAAATGTCATGAGAACATTCCTTAATCTTTGTTATTTTCATCTACTTCAACCATCACTGAATGTAAAGATAAATAAAAACTAGTTGCAATTCAGAAAGGTCCAGCAACAGACATCACCACACTGGATTTATCTAGACAAATTATGCCCATAACCTAGAGAAAACCCCTCGTGACTGTACAAAATACTTGTCAAAACCTTGGTCAAGATCTGCAAAACCAACCCCATTTACCTTGGGGTTTACAGGGATCAATGAGTTACGGAATAGTCCAGGGGTGGGTGATGACAGAAGGTCCCCATGATGCCCACGGTTTCATGGGCAATGGGATATACAACCCAAGCTTAGGGTAAGTAGGCTATGCCATCCCTTTCCCGCTAAATTTCAAAATTTGTATTAGTCTGTGTCAACAGAACAATGGACTACCCATGTGATGAAACCTATCAGGAGAGCCTCACTTATGCTGTTTGAGATCCACACGCTGATGGATAGGTAAGGTTGGTAACCTTTGCATGGCATGTGAGATTTGATGTAACAAAAATCTCTTACCTTTTCACAGTCATGTTGTGTAACAAAACTGTTTGCTTAACTAAGCTGACTCACTGTTCCATATATCCACCTTACTCTACCTTTAATTTTCTAAGACCTTGTAAAAAACCAATAATACTCTGATAAGCTCCATGAGTACAGGAAATCAAACACAGTACTGTTTGCAGTAAACTATTAAATGGCCAGCTTCTAATTACATTTTTAAACTGAGAGCATAACATGCACATTTCCTTTATTTGAAACTGCTGTCAGCAGGATTTCTGTCCCTAATAACTAATAATTTCTTGTTTAGCTTTAAACTCATGATTGATTTATCCCAGCATCTCCCATACACAGTAATAAAGCATATGGTGGCAAGAGAGATTTTTGATGTTTAAGCTACTTCACATCTGAACTTTAATCCAGGATGGGAACAGTTACAAAGCTGGGAGCACCTTCACTTCCTTCAACCCCACCAAATGTGGCCTGTCACAAGCAGCAACACTCCCCAAAACAGTTATATTCATATTGTATTCACTTGCAACATATCATTCCTTAAATCACTAAAGTAAGCACTTATCTATTCTCTTAGAAATCCTACCATGAACATAAAAACAAAGCCTCTGATATCATCCTGCTTGTCTACCCATTTCTACGCTAAGCAAAGAAATCAATAATGAATCAAAAAGTAACAATAAACCTATGATTTTTGCTTCTTGAACACAGATTATTTAGGGATTGAATTCTCAGACTGTATGTAGCAGCCTACCTCCATTACCAGTTATCATTTCTGGCTCAAATTTATACAGTCACCGATGTAGCAGAATTTTAAAATGTGTAAACCAAATCCTAGAGTATATGAAGGCACAGTCCCAGGTTACTAATTAGTCAGGAATAATTAATGGAAAAATGCTCTAAGGAATTAATTCAAGGAGAAAAGAGAAAGGATTTGTCAAACCTGAATTGTGATCCCTTTAAAGTAATAGAAAGGTGAGAAAATGGGAGGATCTAAGGAAAGCATAGGCCAAGAACAAAGTAAAGGAAGATGAAGCATTACAGGATGTTTTACATATCATAAATTTGTACTTAGCAGTCAATGCATGAAAAAAGTAAAGTGACCAGAACACGGCAGGAAAGGGAGATCTCTAGTGGTGGTGTGGAAGGGCATAGGTAATGACAGAAGAAAAGACGTAAATGTCAAATGGTGTTTTAATTTAACACAAAATGTGTATTTTACTTTTGGTAAGCTAGTTAATCCTGTGGCTCTGCAGAGACTACTTACAACTCCCTAACTTACACTTAGTATCACCAGCAGCCCACACAAATCCTTATGATGATCTCATCCTTCAGGGAAGACAGAATTGACTGTAATTAGGGGGAAATAAACACTAGAATTACAGTTTACTTAAGCGCTATTATAAAAGTTGTATAAATCAGAAAAAAATGCAGAAGGTATCAAAATGAAAGAACAACTGACATCCTACATCTAGCTTCTAACTTCTTATTTTATCTGTGGTTCCTTCCTTTCTTCTACTTTACTGTTATTCAGCCCTAATATTTTAAGGAAATATTTCAGGGGATTTGCAATGTATTATAGAAGTTAAGTATACAGCCAAATATTAATTCCATTGGCTTGATGACATAAGTGAATGCAAAGCTCCTGTACTTGCTTAGGCTATTACATTCGGCCATGTATATAAGAATGATTTTGCCAAGGTGAGTACAGATTAATGTTATTTTCCTTTCAGAATCATAAGCCATGTAATTAGATCTCATTAATTTCTGTTCTTCAGAAATGTAACATGACCTAAACACAGTAAAGAATGGCTAAAAATAATTTGCATCCTTTGGGTTTTTTTCTTCTTAAATTTCCACTTTGTAATTATTTATGTAAATTTAAGGACACTGAAATATAGAGTAATGAAAATATGCTAAGTCTGAAATATTTCTGAACAATATGGTATGCAGATTTTCCTAAATGTAAAATATGTCTGGCACTCAAAACGCTAGACTGTAGAATTTCACTCCCACAGGAAAGGAACTAAAAATTGTAATTGACATTCACTTACTAGTATTAGCATCTTAATATTAACTAGGCTCTAACAAAGACATGAATATCAAACCCTCCTAATTTCATCACATTTGGCACCCAAGATGAAAATAGTTCTGACAAAGAAGCAAGACTGTGGGAATGTAGAAACGAGTGAGAAAAGCTGTCTGACATACTGTCATCCTACTCAACTGAACTGACTTGTCTTCTGATTGTAAAAGAAAAATATGAAAAGCTCACTAACGTCTTTCCTAAGAACGTATTTTTATTTTTATCAAGCAAGCCATCCTCATAAGCTCTCCATAAAAAAAAAAATAAAATTAAAAATCAGAATAAAATAAAGATCTGCTACTCTGCAACTCTTCTGACAGTACCACTCAACTCATAGCAGGACTTCTGAGAATTCTTTTGATGTTTTTTTGTTTATTAGCTCACATTACTGCCTTTTATTTATTTTTTTGCTACTGGTGCATTATTTACCCTAAAGGCAGCCTTTTCTGAGGTCTACAAACTCAAACATACTAGTCTGTGACAGTTACTATTTCTTTGACAGCAATGACCTTCTTTCTGGGGAAGAACTACGAGATGTAGCAGGAGAAATTTCCATCAACCACAGAGGCTGTTCAGTCCACTCTGTCCCTGTCAATTTACAAGACTTACCAAAATTCCATTAAATAATAGAATTGAAAAAAAATTACTCTAAAAAAGAGGAGAGGAAGGAACTGTACCTGATAGTTATTTTGTTGTTTAGAATAGAATTCGCCTCTACATAAATCCAATCAATGTGTTTCAGCATGTCTTATTCCAATCATGTGAGACAGAAAATTTTTCCCAGGCTCTTTCCAAATGAATATTTAGAGATATTTGGAAGAGCTGAATATCTCTATCAATAGACCTTGAAACAGGGCAGGATGGGAGGCAAAGATGGAAAGAAAGTAAATTGACAAGCATTCTGGATATCCTGTTTTGAGAGACAGGAGCTGAAAATAGCCAGGAGGAAAAATTAAGGAACAAAGGAGAATTATGTTCCTCTTCTGAAATTTCTATTAGCTCATCTGGAGGACTCCCTGGCTGAAAGATGCTTCTTTAGAGAAATTAAATCAATGCGTGAAATTCTTCATTAAAAATGCAGTATATGTGACATAACTGCAAATACTCCTTGTATGTTTTGACATTTGTCCTCCCCAGAACACTGAAATGTAAACATCAAACCAGAATTTGATCCATTATACAATTTACTCACTATCATCTAACTTAAAAAAAAAAAAAAAAAAAAAAAAGAAAAAAGAAAAGAAAAGATATTACAGTGCTTTATTTTTAAGACTTGAGTCCCCAAGGAGACTTATGCCCAAATACAGGACCCAGTGTCTGGACCTCAGTTAACATCAGAGACATCCATATTCACTGGAATTACTCCATCTTGACAAGACTGAAGAATACCTTCCTGGCTTTTGTATGTAGTTACACTGAGGCTGAAAGGGTGAGAGAGTATCTATGGAAGGCAACCTTGTGTTTTAAGAGTTGGTGCTCATGGCAACAAGCTTAGATAAACTAGATTCAGATTTGGCCTTCCTCTTAATTCTCCAAATAGAACTTTAGGGTAGTTGAAAAAATATTAGAGACAGAACATATGCTTTAATAATTATTGATCTTCATTTCTGCAAGATACCTATCTAAATACCTATGTACATAGAGATATATATATATCTTCTCATTTACGTTTCAATCAGACATGAAAATACCCATCTGTTGTGACCTAGTTTTAACAGTATTTGAAAAATAATTAGGCCAACAGCCATCTGAAGTTGTTAATTGGTTAGCTAATTCACTCATGGATTACCCTGGTGAAGAGTAGGCAATCTTAACACAAAGAAAGAATCTGCATGATTTTGACAGTTACAAATGAATTTCTTTAGATAACCTATCACACAGCCATTGCACTGCATGATCTGACCACTGTGTTTAGGAAACTGTGAAATATCTGAAAAGCCAACCAGCTGTCTAATTTCTCTGTTAAAATTACATGTATTTGTTTTAAATCCAAGGAATTATTTGGAGTATAAAGGTACTCATTACTCAGTATGACTGCAGGTGGCAGAACAAAGGCCCAAAGGATTTATATGTTTAATTCAGGATATATGCTTAAATCAAGTCACAGAATTACTTTTACGTGCTCCATCTCTCAAAATGAAATGCAACATTTTCACATGATTTGTTATAACAATGTAAGACATTCACTCACCCCAAATGTAAAATCCATAAATTAAGAAACATGACACCCTACAGCTCCCCTTATTGTGTGTAAGAATACATTTCACTGAGTAAACAGCGAGAAACTGTTAGTTCAGCTTTAGAAGAGAATGAAACAACAGGGTCTTCTAACCTGAGCTATTTCTCCGTAACAGCCACACAGCAGGACATTCAAGCTGAATTCAATTCCTACAAAAAGACAAATGAAGTAGCTCTCTAACACCTGGAATCTGACAATAGCAGAGCTAGTCAGCCAGCTTACGAAAAGCTAATGTTGGAAACAGAGACCATTAGCTTGCATGAACTCTTGAAAGGTTTACATTGCAACTCTGTATTGATCAAAAATATATTTAAGAAAAGGGGAAAAAACAACAATAAGAGTAAAAAACCATAAAGACACCTATTTATGCTAGCCAATACATTCGGTGTTTCACAACAAAAAAAGTCATCTTACTGTTTATTTCCAGTCCTGAGCTGTGTAAAGAATAAAGCACATACTATAAGATTACTGTATAACATTAAAAGAAAATATTATAGGCGCATATATTCATGACTCAAAATCATCAGGAAAAGCTACCTAGCCTTTTTTCGTCATGGCTGCCAACAAATAATTACAAACACACACACACACACACCCCTTCACTGTGTTCAGTGGATTCCTCTTAATAAATCAGGGCAGCTTAAGAGCACTTGCTTCAACAACAGTCCACTTCTCTGTGCTTGTTCATTTTTAAAAACAGACCTGCAGAGCTGTATTGGCATTTAAATTGTTTTACATGATCCTATATTCTTTCAAGAGAAGACAATCAAATGCAATTCTGAGAAGTACACTGAAATTCCACAGTATCAGGTGTTCATCTGTGTTTCAGGCCAAGGAAATTATTCCTTCTGAAACAACTTTTTTTAATTAGGATTGAAAAAATCTCAAGTCAATAAGGCTGAAAGGGTATTTTTAAATGATCTCAATAGGGGAAACAGATAATTAGATTTTATACTGATTACATGTGCTGAAAAAGAGGGAAAGAAAATTAACATCTAAAGATTAACTGACAGTTTGTAGTAAGTATCGCTTGTAGGGATACCATAAGCTCATTTTCCTGCCCCAAACCTTTCTATTAATTTGATTGTTAAAGATCACAGCAAAATCACGTTTATTTTAAAAAGGATAACATATGTAAACTCAGTTAATTTTTGGAATAAATGATCAGTGGATTACTGTAATTTATTAGGGAAGTAGAAAAGGCACAACACAAAATGTAGTAGATTTTTAAAATTAATCCTGTATCACACTTTTACTGTCATCAATCACCAGAACAAGCACAGTAACTTTGACAGGAAGATGCAATACCATAGGTAAATTCTTTGAAAGGAAATGTAATATTAGGAGAAACAGAATAAGGTAGCGTAATATCTTCTAAAATAATAGTAAGATTATCAGAAAATAAATATAATTTGTATAGCAGTTAGTATTTTGTTGACAGTGGTGAAATACCAAATTCATAACAAAGCTGAATTGCTTTAGCATATATGTCAATGCCCAGAAAAGTAGAAAACATGTTACCTCAGCCTGATATCTCAGACAAGATATCACACGGATAACTAAGACTTCATATGGCTAATTTATAACTGAGACAGCATGAAGCCAGAATACATCATGGAGACGCTTCTGCTTAAAAATTGCTCATTATTTACACTCATATCACAACAATAAATAAATGTTCCAGTAGTTATCAAACTTGATCTCATTATAGAATATGGTCTTATTTTTCCTGTTCCGAAAACAATGATGAATCTGAAGCTGTTTCTTAATTCCCTTAACTTTAACTATTGTTCCATACTGACACATTTGGGCGTCAGCTAAGTACAGTGCAAATGGACTCCCCCCATAGAACAACTACTGCTGGATTGTCTAATTTTATGAAGAAAAGAAAAACTAATTTTTAACTTTAATTTTTTTTTTCCTACTGACCAATTTTGATTTAGCAAGACATTATTACAGCATACTTAGAATTAGAGCTAAGTGTTGTCATCCAGCTGCTACCTTGCAGATATTGTTGGTAAATCATAGAATCACAGAGTGGTTGAGGTTGGAAGGGGCCTCTGGAGGTCATATGGTCCCATCCCCCTGCTCAAGCAGGGCTGCCTAGAGCCAAGGTACCTAGGACTGTGTCCATATAGCTTTTGGATATCTCAAAAATCAAGGTGTATAACGTATACCAAACTTTAAAGAAAAGGTACTGATACAGAAAAGTGAAAATTATGCCCTCCTGAACCAAGCAAATGTGCTACTTGGAACACAGATGTACTTTCCACTGTTAATTTTTCTTAAAGGGACTACCAAGGCAGAGAGGCTTTTGTTTGCTATCAGAGCAATCAGGAGCAAAACTCATGATGGCAAACAACAATTTCAAAGGGTTCCTGTTGCCAGTTGCTCTTCTGGGCTACCTGAGTTAAAGCCAGTCCAACGCCAGCAGAACAGAGATGGCAGCTTTCACAGGTCTTGAGTTGACACTGTGTACTGCACAGTATTCTAGTTCTCTTTTGCTGCCTAAATTAAGATTTCAGAAAAGAATAAATTACATGTAATTTTTTTTAAGCTCATGCGTTAAAGACTAGAAGTACATTCTAATGGAAGTTAACACCGTATGACTCCAAATGTCTTCAGCATGTAAAATCTAGCACCTCGTTTATACTAACGGAAACTACTATAAAAAGTGACTGAATTTTACATCTTAAAAAAAAAAAATAAAGCCGCCATAAATCAAGCTTGCATCAGAAACAAAAGGATAAATACTGTAGTTCTGTAATACAGTCTACAGAAAAATAGTAAATCCAAGGAGGAGAAATACTTGTAATTAAAATTTAAAAAGCAGCTTGACAGTATAACTTAATTTCAAATAGATGCAAACCTAAGTGTTTACTTGACAATAAATGTCTAGTAAAGGACATTTTACTCCAGCAAAACCTGTTCTTTATGTGCAATTATTTAATAACTTGATGATAAGTAAAATTGATCTTTTTTTCTTCAATCACACCAAAGGAGCCAACAGTCTAAAGTCCATGATACTTTCTTCTGATGTTTTTATGCAGGAGAGCTGGGAGCTTACATTTTCATATTTATCTATTACTCCCATCAGCACTAAGAAAGATTTTTATAGTCTTAACAAGGCATATGTTCTTGTCTGAGTCTTCTCTAAAGCTTTAATTTTTTTTTTCTTCCTTCTGTGGAATCTTCTTTGTCCAAGAGACTTCATAATTTAAAGCAAGATATTATGAGTTTCATTGAAAGCAATTTTCCTGACTCAACACAATTTGTTTTACAGATCTAAAATTTAGTCTACCAAATTTAATTTCAGATTTTTGTGTAGAACCACTGGTAATTGGTTTCCACATCACTCATGGGAGATGACAAAAGTAGTAGTAACAGCAAGGTTCATAAAATGATGAGGCTCTCCAGGGTTCATGCATTTAGGAGTGACACAAATACTTGACTCTGTGTTACATCTATTTGGAGGACATTGAAGTTTCTTAGAAAGTCAGCTTGTATGTGTTTAATATCTATACAGATCTGTCATTGACCTGTGACTGCACAGGCCGCATTGCTTTTGACCTTTCTGGTAGCATGACGAATTCATGCTCAAACTGAAAGCAGTAAAACCTTTAAGTTTAATACTAAGCAAGGTAATGCTGCTCTTTGTTCTATAACGTGTAGCTGGTGTCCTGGGTACACAAAATGTCCTGGGTACATCCCAATAAGGTAAACAAAATTCAGGATTTCTCTGCTTAAACTTACTCTTGTAGGAAAGGAGTGACTGGGAAATCCTGGCAGATGAAAGTTCTTCTTTAACACAGAAAAGCAGCAAGATGCTTCCTAACTGCAGTCAGAGAGGGGCAGTGCACAGCCTATGCCAAATTACCTATTTCAGAAGGAGTCCTCTCATCATACTAATTGTGGGGTTACAGAGTTGGTCAAATTTTGATCAGCTCCTAATATTAGGAAGTATGTAAGAGGAAGCAGCCAACTTTTTAAAATAATTTATAAGCAAATACTTTTATCAAATTCTTTCCTTATTAAATCTAATCACAGCTTCCTTCCAGTTAAGATTTTTAGTTTTATGGTCACAAAATGATTTATAAGACTTAGAAATTTAAAAAAAAAAAAAAAAGAACTTCTCAATGAGGTGCTATAAGAAAGGTTAAGAAAAATGATTTATAATCTCTATAAGCAATTGAAACCTTAAGGTCAGCCTGACCCTTCCCATGTGAATCATTGGTAGACCAAGTAAATACAGATGTCAGGAAGAATGTTATAGGAAGAGCGCTCTCTTTTTTCTACCTTCTATCCCCTCTCACCACCTTGAAGTATAAGACACAAAATGTGAGATTTTGAAAGTACTGCTGGTAATAGTTTGCTGCCTCTAAGGCAGATATCCCCTGCTTGAATGTCATTGAACATATGTAGCGTTAGATCAGCAGAACTCCTTCTTCATAAACTCCTGTTGCATCAAGACAGTAAAAACCACCAACAAAAGAACAACCACCAAAACCCCTTCCCCCCAAAACAAACCAAAACCCACCAGATAAGAATTCCCACTGTAACTACAAAATCAACAACCAAAACTAAACGAGATTTAATGGCATTTTTAGTTTTCTTTATGTTCCTGGTTGATGGCAAAAGAAGTGAGGTATTCTTCTGTTAAAGACATCTACATCAATTAAATTGCATAACAGTACTACACTGCATCACAGTGTGTTTCCCCCTTATTTACCTCACAAGCTACTGAAAGTAGACACTTCTGGAATATTTTCATGATTTTGGCACTTAACTACCATTAAAAAAGCAGGTTTTGAGAAACGACAATTAAAGTAACAACTCAGAATACTTCTGAAATTCAGTCCAATTGTTTTTGTCTATTATTTATTCACTACTTTTATTTGTTATATAACACTACATTTTAGTAAAGATCTTCATTATATTCATTTTAAAGCTCTTCTTACAGTTTTTTTCCACTCCAGCAGTTTCTTCTCTTGCTACATCTTAATTATAGCCACCAACAAGGATATTTTATAGCTAAGAATATATCTCTCTACTCCAAAACAGATGTTATTCACTTGCAACACCCATTCTGTATTAGCATTATTATACATACATACTTTTTTTTTTTAAATAGCTAATTGTATGAAGTGACAGTCAATATGGGCAAATTAAAAAATTCACAATGCCATTGTCTGCCATTTTCTGACAGATTCATCAAATGGTTTGGGTTGGAAGGCACCTTAAAGATCATCTCTATCTAAAACATCATCTCTCTCTAAACATCAGTCACTACCTCACTAGAAACTCAGGAATCTCAGGATATGCAGCTGACAAGTGCACACTCATTGCCAGAGGGACTAGTTGAAGTGGAGCTAGAGTCTGCAACCCAGATTCCAAGGACAAATGAGATACCATCTGTCAGACACATTTCTGAAAGGGCAGAGAATGTCCACCTTCATCTGACACTGAATCACCTCTACATTTTTCATAAATCATTAACAGTATTCCTTTCCTGTACAAGGTAATCAATGAAAATGCATGCTTTGAATGTTCACTTTCTCAAGACCTGTAATTCAGGTATATGAACAACATTAAAAGTATGGTATTTAGAAATACTTTCCTGTTTGCATGCTTAACAGTACCGATGGTAGCTAGCTAGGAAATCTGCAGAAACAGCCTATCCCTATGAAAGATGAAATACACATTTGTCCTGGTTCTGGCTGGGAGAGAGTTAATTTTCTTCCTAGTAGCTGGTACAGTGCTGTGTTTTGGATTTAGTATGAGAATAACATTGATAACACAGGGATGTTTCAGCTGTTGCTGAGCAGTGCTTACCCTAAGGCAAGGGCTCTTCAGTTCCCGTGCTCTGCCGGTGGGCAGGGGCACAAGGAGCCGGGAGGGAGCAGGGCCAGGACAGGTGACCCGAACCAGCCGAAGGGGTATCCCATACTGCAGCACACCATGCTCAGTATATGAACAGGAAGGAGCTGGAGAGGGCATGCCGATAGCTGCTCGGGGACTGGCCGGGCATTGGTCAGTAGGTTGTGAGCAACTGTACTGCACATCACTTGATTTCCTCCCCCCACCCACCCCCACCATCACGGGTTCTACTCCTCTCTCTCCCTCTCCTCTTTGTTACAATCATTGTTGTTGTTATTATTTGCTTCATTGTAATCATTAAACTGTTCTCACCTCAACCCATGGGTTTACCTTTTCCCAGTTCTCCTCCTTATCCCACTGGGGCTGGGTGGGGGGAGTGAGCAGATGCATGGTACTTAGGTGCTGGCTGGGGTTAAACTATGTCAACATTCTAACATATTTTCTAATAAAATACACCTGTGCCATAAGCTACTGACTGTATTTCTCCCCTCAAAATAACTAAAAGCTTAGCAGTGAACTGTTTTGGTTATTTTCGCAAACTTGCTCTCATTTCGTTTTGCAATCCGTAAGTGTACACTAACAATACTGTAATCCTTTTTTAAACACCCTATAAGGTTTACCAAGGTATTATATTGACTGAGTTCTTCACAAAGCATTTCAAAATGCTAGCCAGGAAACAGGAATTTCTGATTTTTCTATATTTAGGAATTAATTTTTGTAGAACTGCATAGGACTGCTCATAATTTTCTACTTCAATCTAACTCTAAAACCCTGCAAGCATAAATACTACTTTACAGAGCCCATAGAAGTATGTTTTGACTAGACAAAAAAGGGATTTTTTTTTTCCTAGTGATGCATCGACTAGCATCCTGTAACTAATATATTCTACAGCTCCATCATCACCCCAAACATCACGCTTATACAATATTCTCCTGAGCTATCTGAATTTATGTTAAAGCACCATTCTGCTTGACTACACCTCACTGGAGCACATTTTCTCAGACACACACACATGGAAAGACAGGAGTACTGTAGTATTTTGTGAAAGAATTGGGATTTGCAAAAATGATAGTGTATTTTATCCAGAAGGAGCAAGTGGCTGCTCCAAGTTGAGAAGATGGCAGTGTTACCGATTAGTTAATAAGTTAAAATCGATTGATTCTATTTGATTAATTAATTGATTTTATAAAATCATTTAATAGAATTGAAATGTAGAAGGTTAAGGAAAAAATTATAGGAAACTTGCATCTACCCAATAAGAGACGTTATGGAATCTTTTGTACGTCTTGTACCAAGGCTAGAAGAAGGGCCTGGAACTATTGTAATAACTCTAGGGTTGGAAGGTTCCATTGTATTTAACCAGTCTTCTGTACGCAGAGGTGTATTGAAATGTCAGAATATGAGATTAATGGGAACTGGGGAGAGTCGACTGGAACAGCTTGTAGGTGCCTGCCAAGAAACTGTGAACTTTAGTAAAAGGTAATTCCGGCAGGGGGAGATCGCGACCACCGACTCATATACCACCTACCCAAATCGTACCCTAGACCCATTTCTAGACCTTTCTAAGCTTTGCTGCGCATAATCGGATATAGGAGGAGAGTATGTAAATGATTTACGGGAAATGTTATGATTATGTATGAATAATTAATGAATATGTATGAATAAGTTCTATATATGGAATCTGATTTTGGGACCTGGTGTGCGTTGATCGTGAGAGGACTCGCTCATGCACCCGGCCGTCAATAAAGAAGTGTCTGCTTATCTACATCACATTGGTGTCGATAAGTTCTTCATTCCGAGATTTCGGTAACAGCAGGGAAGTTAACACAAAGCTGAAAGTAGTGGGTCACAAAAGCAGTATTTAGCAAAAAAGTGATGGATATCTAGGAGAGGTAGTATAAAAGAAAACAGCAACAGAAAAGTCATGAGCTAGAGCTATGCAAATATGAGGAATACAAGTACAAGACATTTGAAGAGAAAAAGCTGGGGATGAAAGTGAGAGATTAGGTGTTACAGAGACTTGTTAAAGGGCAAAAAATCAAAGATGTACATTTTATTAGCCCTATTTAAGAAACATTAATTATGTAAAGAGACAGGGTGATGAAACTAGGAAGTCAAAGATGGAGAGACAAAGATTAGGAATGACGCTGAAAAAGGATGCAGTTCAATTGAAACTGAGTCTTCTAGTATTCAGTCTTTATTTCAATTCATTGATTTCAAGTTCATGTCATAAAAAGCAGGCAGATAATTTGATATATTTCAGCTTTTGAATTGCTTTCAATTGGTTTGTTGTCTTGAAGCCCATTTTTAAGCTTGCATATGAAAAAGAAATAATTTCCAATCCAAATGTTTATGGGTGAGAAAGAAGTGTGTTTAGTAGAAGTGCCAAAGGAAAAAAACAGAAAAAGCCTTTACTATTTAAACTGTTTCTTGCCTAATGAATGACATAGTCAAACAAGCACCTTTGAAATTTTTCCCTCACAGAGTACATCATGCTTAGGGAAATGTCTCAGAAATGACAGCAAAATATTACTCTCTTCTTGAGCATGGTTTAACTTCAGTACACTCTGACTTCTACTTCCTCTTACGTTAAGCAACATGATTGCATGAGATTCTTGTACCCCTCCTCAACCTGACAGCTTACTGACTATGCCTATAAAACAGATACACTCCTGCAGTCTGTATGCCACCTATCATAACCAGGGTCTTTGTTCAAACACTAAGAACACATTAAACTTCAGAAACATGAGTTTTAAAACACAGGAAATCAGATTATAAACACAAAGTATGTGACAGTAACACATTCTTACCTGTGCAGCTGTAAATACTCTCTGGGCCTGTTTAAAAGGTGAAGGAATCTGTCAACAACCTTGTTTTTCCCAACACCCTGCAGTAAATAAATATAATATTAAGACATAATATAGACTTACACATTTAAGAGTTATAAACAAAGAAAAGATGACTTCTCAATATAATACTCTCCATGTTCCTTTATAGGCAAATACTATTTCAATCCACAACAAAGAAATCTGAACACTATTATATATATCTTAACTTACATTTAAAATATGTATATATATTTGCAAAATATTTATCTGGTCTTACTAGGAATAACCAGGAATAGGATTGCAACCCTAGAATTATGTCACATGTGCCAATGCATCCTTCTAACTACCAGGTTTTTTCAGCCCTTTTATTTCACAAAGGTATTGCAAGGCTGTGAATGCTAGGAAGTTGCTATGCGCTTAATAGAAAAAATTAAATCTTGGTGGTCATAGGAAACATCCTATAACTGTCACATGGAATTAGAGCATTGCCTTGTCAATGCCATTCCAGTAGAGTTACCAAAAAGGCCCAGATGGAATCAGAATTGGGTCGGAGATCAAACTGATCTATAACTTTCCTATTGCAGGATGTCTGCCTTAGCAAGCTGCGCAGAATGGTAACAGCGGATTTATGAAGTGAATCAGGTGTTGCTAACACCCTGGTGTGTCCTGTACAAGTGGTTCAGGAACTGGTACTTCAGCCCAGGTCTAGCCTGGTTCCATGGAAGGAATTAGCAAAGAGCACACATTAGGTGTCCTGCTGGAGAACATCCTCCAAGAATCCTGGTCATACGTCCCTTGACAGCATCAAACTGCAGAAGGGAGGCTCCCTTCAAAAGTACATTCCTGATCTGGTCTAAAATGCTAATGTAGATGCAGACCAAGATGACAGTTCAGATGCAGAAATCCTTATCCCTCCTGCAAGGATGTGGCTGCAGACTTGGGAGCTCAGAATGACAGGGAGATTGCCAAGGGTTGCAGAAGAAAAAGAATTAGTAGAAAGAGAAGTTCAGTTGTAATCCAGCCAAAAGCTGTTTGACAAGACACTGTCCCTCTACCGAGATTCTCGCTCTGCCTCCATGAATACATCTAGTAGTCCATACCAGTGTGAAGCAAAGCAGATAAATATAGCCCACAGAAAACTAAAGATATTAGATTAAACCAGCTTGAGACTCACTAATCTGTTTCACTTGGCATTGAAACAGAATAGGAGCATTTCAGATCTGTGAGTTATGACATTTATGACTACAAGTTCTAGCTGAAGGATGGTAACTGCCAGCTGCAGAATTACAAACTGTTTAAGCTTCTAAAAATGGGACCACAGTCTCTCATCTGACTACACTTATGAGAATGGTGAATCGTGCACACATGTATAGTAGTTGAAATCATGAAAGGAGATTTCTCACCATGGAAGCAGAGGAAAAAATACTGCAGAGCTGGCAAAAATAGAACTACCTAGACTACTGCAGACTCGACTCCAGCACAGGACAGCCAACTGAAGCTACTGCTCTGCCACATGCCTTCCTCATGAACCTTCTTCCACCTCATTCCTCAGAAGAATTTACGGCTTTAAACATACGTGTAGTAAGAAGCTGCAATACACAATATCTATTACCAGTCATTTCTGAAAATTGTCACTGGAAACACTGTTCTCCACTGCTTTGAAACAGGGGATGAAATTGTGCTAACAGATTTTTCCAGGAACTCAAAGAACATACCCATTTGGGGGGCAACATGCAACTTCAGGAACTGCATCAGAAGCATCAAAAGTAACCAGCAACAGGGTAAGAATCCTCTAGTAGCGCACACAGTTTTATTCTCTTCCCATATGTTCCTACTACTCCAGTCAAATACTAAAATCATAAATGGGTGGATAAACTGGAATACTCCTAATGTCAAGCACAAAACACCCGTGCTGAAAGCAGCTTCCTTTACTTTTCCTAAGAGAGCTAAAGATGACTGGGGAGATGTCTGCTAACAGTTTCTGTATGAATCCCAAGAAGCCTGCATATCCTTTTTGCTGCAGAGTGTGACTCCAGCCAGCTGCAGCAAGTACAAAGATGAAGAAAGAGATCATCATATTGAATCAATGTAAAACATACTATCAAACAAAAAGCTTACTGTAATAAAAAAACTGGTTTTCATGCGCATTAATGGAAAGCGCATGTGGTTTTTATGTTTATAATAGATTATTAAAATTATACCTGAAAAGCATGTTTTCCTAACTACAAAGTAAGACCGCTAGATTTTTTTACTCCCTCTCCCATTCCAACAGAAAGAGGACCAAATAGCTGTTTTTGTGTATTTCTATCCATGCTGTTATCACCAAGGGTATTACGAGGAGTGTGCATTACTTCTGAGAGAATGCTCAGAGGACAGAAGCACGGTGGAAGACCACTGTGGAAGAAGGGCAAGAGCGCAGTTACCAAAGTAACACAGTGAAGTCAATGGGAGCTGTGCCATGACGACATCTCACCCTTTCTTGTGTTCATGCATCTCACCAGACTCCACACACCCCTTTTATTTCATTTTAAGTATAACATTATTTCAGAACGTGATACATGTTTTAGAAGGTGCATGGAGCATTCAAAAGCCAAAAGGCATTCCCACCAGATTTTAGCTATTATAAACACGTTAACATTGCCCAACTTCTAGACTGAACTCCTTCAGAGAGTACATTATGTGCCTTCATAGAGACTGTGGTGTACCACATAAAATCCCT
Organism: Falco rusticolus; assembly: GCF_015220075.1. Classification (NCBI taxonomy): domain Eukaryota; kingdom Metazoa; phylum Chordata; class Aves; order Falconiformes; family Falconidae; genus Falco; species Falco rusticolus. The sequence goes on along the minus strand of NC_051188.1, from coordinate 33,685,605 downwards.
GGCTGCCAACAGTAGCTGGAGCAAAGTTTGAGTCAAAGCTTTTTGATTCCATCCCTCCACATTCCTACTTCATGACAAGTTACCACTTCTCTTTGTCTCAGTTACTCCATTGAGAAGGCACGATATAATAGAATGGAAGGAAGAGACCAAAGCTATTCAGAAGGCTCTTTAGCACCATTAAAAAATTGCAAAAAAGAGCTTGGATGAGTTAATTCTTTAAATAATGCTCATTAACGTAAGGCCAAGAAAAGTGGGTTTATTCCAAATTCACCCAACCTTCATGGGACAAAGAATACAGTCTTCTTCAGGTGAACAAGAAACACGGAAAATGGTATCGCATTTTGGAAAAAAAACCCAAAACCACAAACCAAAAAAAACCCTCTGAAATGTGTTACTGGCACCTCAGAAACAAGAGATCACCAAAATGGCAATGAAGTCACCCTTCTTTCCCCTGAACCTATACCAGTGCCAAGGATCAAGCTGGATCTTCTGGCCACCCACACAGCTAGCAGTCAACTACTCAAGCAGAAAGAGTCAGAACTATCTTTCATATGAATGTGCTGAATAAGTGAATTTGGACTGGATTCAGAACATAATCTCATGTCATTTGCAATTATTGCAGTCAAAGGTAATATTCAGAGGACAAACCAGTTTGCCGTTAACACTAGCTGTATGTTATTTATATACACACTATTTCAGTTACTTAATTTAATAGAAATATAAACATATGCTAATTAGAGAGAAAAGAACATCTGTGTTGGTGTTTCAGCTGAACTAATAAAAATATTTCAGAAATCAAATATTAGACAATTTTTATTCCATCAAACATATGGGACAACTGAAGTAGAAAACCAGGAATTAAATATCTCCACTAACAAATAAGAAAAAGGAAATTACACAGTTAGGAGGCAAGATAGTCCCTTAGTTAAAAATTCTCCTTACTGACATTGTAAACACTTGTTACCAAGGATAAAATGACTTAATCTTCTAGCAGTAACTACAGTTTCAAATATAAACAAGGTTGTTACAGGTCCCAGGAGGCATTTTGCAATTCAGGATGCAGCTCTTACAGTAGTGGGACAAATTTCTCCCCTGCACAGCCCAACTACAGTCAATAAATTTTTATTCCAAAAGAACTGGTCCTACATTTTTGAAATAATTAATTTGCCTCTTAGAAAAAAAACACTATTGGGAAAAAACCAACCAATCCTATACCATGCTGCCTCATTTTTATTTTCTTTTAAATGATTTGCAGGTCATACTTAGGCAGTTAAAGATATTGCCATGTTGTGCTCTTCAGCACTGCCTGTCAGCTGGGACACTGCAACTTCACCTTTTCAATTTCAGCACATAGCCATCCTGCATAGCAGAGCACCTGTTTCATTACAGAAGAAGGAAACAAATTTTGAACCTGGTGGAAAAAGCAGTTTATCACTTTTCACCTTAGGAAATATTGTTTTGTAATTAATTTCAAAACTTGATTATTAAGGAATGAAAGACATTCTTGTCTTTTCATTAAATTTCAGCATACAGAACCCTCATGTCAGCGTTCTCAGTTTCTGACTTCGTAGAAAGTTATATTGATAATGTCACTATCACAGAAACTTATGGCTGAACAACGAAAAATAAGAAAATGAAACCACTTTTGCTAATGTATGGTTTCTAACACTGGGTCTGGCACTGAAACACCTTCCACACCCACTGCTTGCCTGTTTCTGCCAATAAAAACATTTGCAAGAATGCATGTGTTTTGATTGAGGCTGCTATTTTTATACGAGAGTATAATAATAAAACTAGTACATTTTAATAATAAAACCAGTACATTTTAACAAAAATGTGCTGTTATCACCAGAGCAAAAAATAGCACCAATACAGAACTCTCTCAAACACTCTAGATGCTATTAAGACCATCATGCCTTGCTTAGAACAAATGTGAATGATACAGTGTAATAACTGCAGAAGATGTGTCACCAGCAGACACTAGACGTTGCTACCGAGAGGACTGCTGCAATAGACCCCATCACTGTTACTTCACCTGGTTGTTAGTAACAGAGAAAAAGAGTTGCACAAAAGCAGTGGTGATTTAAGTCTTGACCCAGCTGCGATCTATATGTTTACTGATCACAATGGTAAGCGTTCTGTGGTCTAATACCTCATTATTTTATTATGAGTTTATCACCCAGGGCATGCAAAACTTATGGTGATGGTAGGATAACAAAACTTCAACCTATCAGGGAATTAAGTTTATTTGCTCTTAGAAGTCATGAATAGAATGCTTTGGATACATCTCTGACTACACATCTAGATCAGCTTGTAGAGTTTATTCCTTTCTCTGATTTTAAGTACAACCTTCAACCCAGAGCCCTGTCAGGCTAAATACAATCTTCACATTTCCAGCGAGGTAAGACCGTTGTGGTTCAATGGAGAGAAGCATATAAAAATTTATAATAGAAAGAATCTGTGGGAAGAAACATCCGAAAGAAAAATCAATTCATTGATTCTTTTTTTCATTCTGGTTCTTCAGTATCATTTGTAAAGGCAGAAAGCAATACTGTAAGCAGAGAGACATTTGAAGAGCATGCCTGTTCTCATTCGTGTACATACTGTTACGACTGTAGCAAGTAAAAGAGAAATATATTCCAAGTTTTCCACAACTGTCATGCAGAATTCCTTAGGAAAAATATATTATAGTATTTGCCCAATTTAGCTCATTTGGAGCTCAGTTTTTTCCGGTTCATAATCATAATAAAAAATTGGTTTAGGACAAGGGTCCTCAAACTATGGCCCGCAAGCCGGATACGGCCCCCCAGGGTCCCCAGTCCGGCCCCCGGTATTTACAGACCGCCCCCGCCGCCCCCCCCGCCGGGGGTTGGGGGGGGGAAACCAAGCAGCCGCAGATGACTGCCTGACACTGCATCCGCGCGCCGGGCCCCTGGTTAAAAAGTTTGAGGACCCCTGGTTTAGGATAGTACATTCTTTCCTTGCAGAGGAAGCTGTCCATTTTTATACAAGTTTAGGCAGGAAAACAAAGTCCTTTATTTCTAGAAAAGTTAAAACACCAAGCGTTTGCTATTTCAAGTTTTCTGGTGACTGATATAATTACACTCTCAGTATCTACTTAATTCAATTTCACAATGAGGTAAGAATCTTAGAAGAAAAAAATCTATTCAAGCATGTCCATTTAGATATTTTTAAGAAAGACTCAATCATCTGTCCTACTAAATTCTTGAAGAAAAAAATAAACTCCTAGTGGGAGCCCAAGAGTTCGTTTAAGTTGATCTCACAAAGAAAGGCAGCAGAAAGGATGAAATTACATTCTTTTATCAGAGAAATAAATTATCAAATGTGTCAAAAGGCCATTACATTTCTAAGTTCTTCCAATGTATTTGTGATAGTCTATTTACTGTGGGCTCACATCAACATTTTTACTAAGTGCTACCAGAGATTTTATCATGGTCTTCTTTCAAATTATTTAAAGCAATATTTAGCACATTTATGGAATTGTTCGTTCTTATTCTGCTTCATGTTTCTTTCTGATTTTTCCTTCTCTATACATCATCTAGTTAGACTACAAGCTATTCGGGAACAGGCTTGTTTTATCACCTTGCAAAGTGCTTTCCTTGTTCATGGGGAAGGAGAGGGGGAGCAATTCTGAACAAGAAGTATAATCCAAATATCCACATCATCAAATGAAGCAGGACAAAATTTAAATGTCGTCTGTATTCAGCAGTTATTTAATCAGTAATTGAATGGCATTTCTGATTATTCTTATTGATTATCAACTTTGTAGATTTTGTTGAAAAAAGAACATAAGCAATAGGAAAGCCAGAACAATATGTGGAATGCCAGGATCCATTAAGCCTTAATAATAATTGTTGAAGAAAAGAAATATTGCATTTTTTGTCTTTTCTTCTTTGTCTTTTAAAAAAAAAAAAAAAGTAGCTCTTCCTTATTAAGTAATTTACCATAAAAGCAGGGTGGATATCAGTAACACAAGTATCTCATTCTAAAGGGTAGGCCAGCCAGTACCAAATACTTAGAAACAGCCATAAAGTTGCCAGTGAAAAACACTACAGTGAAGAAGACAAAAGAGAAACTGGAAATTCTGGAAAGAGATTAAAAAGCAAAAGATGAGTTTTCACAATTTACTCATTCACCAACAAGTACAACAGAAAGGGACTCAAAACAGCACTTTGTGTCTCCACACAACAACATTATCTGTATCTTCCAAATGTGAAATGAGGCACACACCGATACATGTATCAAGCAATAACAAAGCCCTACCTCTGACTATTACAGACTGAACTGTAAAGTAACTGAACAGTAAAAATCCTACTTTTTAATCATTTGCTTTACAAAAAAAAAAAAAAAAAGAGGATGAAAACTCTTAATAACTTTAATAGAAAGGTATCTGCAAATATAGCGTGAAAGCATTTTGCTGTATTATGGTTGATTTTTAAGTACTTGAACAGGATTCATCACACGCTGCAGAAATTTACACTAATATATTTAAGGAACTAGCCAAGCAATTTCTAAGTGGTTAGTGATGATCCCTGAGAAATCAAGGATGATTGGTGTGGTCCTAAAAGACTGCAGAATGGCAAATACAGTGCTCAAATTTGAAAACAGCATTTCACAAAGAAGAGGCCACTTAGCCTTTTCTTAGTCACACATAAAAAACAGTGGAACAAATTAGCAAAGAGTAAACCTGGAAGTACTCAGAAGTATGTCAGCAATAGTAAGTACTACTGATATGCCAAAGAGAAATCATAGCAAATCAACTGATTTTCCAACTTAACGGTACAGCTCAGCTGACGTCTAGAATCAAAGCAGTATGTTCCAATACTTCCACCCAGTTAAATCTTTTAACACTGTCTTCAACTTAGGAGTTTCATAAGCTTGGAGAAAATGTGGCACACATTAAATTATTAAACATGAGCATACTATTGCTTGGAAAATACCTTATTACCCTAAAAATCATACTCACATAGTCTTCAAAATTTTTTGCCAAATTGGTAGAACGTACGAAGCATGTGTTTGGTCCCCAAGTGTACCACCGGGCTCTGGAGGCTTTTGCCCCCACCTACGGTTTTACTTGCCTGTGTTGAAGGTCAGCTTTGACATGGTGTTGCTACCTCACTGGGGTCCCCTCTGCCCACCATGGCTTGGGAGCTGCATTTATACTCGGGCCCTTCCCCCAGTTTCTTCCCAACCCACACTGCAACAATGCTGTGCCTGGCCCTGTACCTTGCTGATCCCAGCCTGGACCTGCTGACTTGACTTCCCAGCTTGATCTCAGACCTGCTTCATCAGCATGCACCTGTTCCAGCAGCCACTGGGCACTTGGCTGACCATGGCTGCTGTCCCCAGACCTGCTCTTCCTGCTTGGACACTGCGAAACTGTGAACCTTGACATTAAGGACACTGTCTCCGACTCCACTCCCCTGTGGAGCAGCCCACTGTTGCCATTCCCCGACAGCAGGTTCTGAAGGCAATCTGTACTACATATAACATTTTCAATACCAACTTAGAAGCTGGCAGAGAGAGCACTGTTCATGAAATAGAATAAATAGATCTTATTTCATTTATGAAATGGATCAACTTCTATTTATGAACAGATGAAACCTTTTGGGAGAAGCTGGCAACATCCAGCAAAAGTCTGCAGAGGCTTCAAATACATCATCTTTGTGAACTCAAGCTCTTAACAAGGACTCTAAATAGATGAGACTGTATATAACTGTACACTGCAATTTTAATACAAGCACATTATATAACAATTGGTATTTTATATTCCCTGCCATGTAGGTTAGACCATTACTGTTTTGTGTTGAGGTTTTTTCCAAAGGCTATTGCAAAACATAAAGAGAAACATCTGCTAGAAAATTGTTGTATCCATGCTAAGGGAAAGCTAAACTAAAAGGGAGATTACTTTATGAGGGAAAAACCAACCCAGCAGCTTGGGAAGTATAACATTCCTGAACACTTCAAACATAGAAATAATAACAAAAGGTTTTTTTTTTTTCAGAGCTAACTGGCCAAGCGTGTAATTCTGTTCAAATCACCTAACAGTTCCAGTAAGAGTTTAAGATGGTTCTGAAAAACAATGACTTCAAACATACACAACTGGAGAACATCTGCCCATAACTCATCCTGAGGAGCCTATAAACTGTTAGAAGGTGTCACAAAACAGCAATGACCAACTAAAAGAACACAACAGTCCCCAAGATGTCACCAATACAGTCTCCATCAACAAAGATACTAGCCAAAGAATAAAGTGAATCTGTATTTCTTTTAGAGAAAATTCTTATTTTGCTATCAATAAATAAGATTCAGCTAATGCCTATGTGTACATCTCTTATCAACTACTGGATATTTTAAAGGAGAGGCTTGATAGTCATGGACAACCAAAGCTATTAACTGAAGATTTTAATGGTAATGGTGTTACATGTAACTACTGATGTTTCAACTTTTACCCTTGATACCAATGTAAAAAACACATTTACATTTTCCACAGATACGTGCCCAAAAACCCATGGACACTAGTAGATAAAGGATCAAAAAATAGGTCAAATACCTCAGTATTACAAATGAACACAATTTCATGAAGCAAACCAGAGATGTAATTTCATTATTAAATAATGAGTTTGTTCCATGCATTGTAAGAGATGTTTAACTCACCTGATTGCCAACTAAAAGAAGATGTTCTCCCAGCAGAAAGTCCTTGAGCATATCTTCCATTACCATCATGTGCTAGAGAAACAAAATCACAATTTTCAGCCTTGTTTTTATACTCTCAAGTGTACGCATTCACTAATGACAGTAGTACAACAGGAACTTTACTTTCAGGATCTGGGGCCAAAACGTTTTGAACTTTACACTTACAGCTATTTATTTCATAGCAAGAGTGCCTCAGCCAGTAATAGCAGAGGTAATCTATACTGTGACTAAAACAATGAAACAAAAATACTAACTCTCCTTGTGTACTTCCTCTGCTCCAACTGATTGTAGGCATCCGATTTCCCTGAATATATTCAATTCTCCATAATCACTCTTCATGCATTTCCTTTTAGCCTAGTTGAATGCTTGTCACCCAGAGTGTAAGAACTTTCCTTAATATGTGTCTGACAATTTTCCAGCAATTGTACTGACAGGAAGCAAAATGTATCCTGGTAGAACTTTACAGAAACGAAATAGAGGGTATAAAAGGCATCTGACATGAATATGTAAATTATACACTTTTATTGAAGGTTAAACACCAGGTCTAGCTTAATGACAAATAAAATTTTCTATTCTAATCAAACTTTATTTTCAAGGAAAACAAAGACAAGGACATGTAAGCTCAAGTCTAAAAGTGTTTATTACTTGTCCCACAACTTCGAAATTAGACTGCCTAATTGAAGCCAAAGTATTTGAGGTATATTTTACATATATCCAGTATCATAAAAGGTAACACACACTGTACAGAATTTCACCTTAACTTGCTCCTCACAAATAATTTGTTTAAAAGGATCAAAGGGATTTAAGGATAATGTGGCAATGCAGACGACTACTTGCAATAGTCATGTATATTTCTCCACTGTATCTAGTAAAAATAGGTCATCTGTAAGTAGGTCAGACAATCTACTTAGAGAGATGAATGCTTGCCTTTAGATAAACAAATATTTTTATCATCTTATTTCTAGCACTTGAGTAAATAAAAAAAAATAAAATCAGTAGCTTGCCTATAATTTCTAGAGCATAGAAATGCTCAGTTTCTAACTGCGTGAAAGATATTTTAAGTTTCCAAATCTCTCCAGAACAGAGGCTGGGGGTGGGGAAGAAACTCTTGTAAACACAGCTTAATACCACAAAATCCTAACCAGGCATGTCAAAAGACTACTGAATATTCAATACACAACTTAAGGAGAGGACTTCAAGACAAATTACTATATTTTCTGGCATGTGTACACGCTGGAAATTTATAACTGATGAGAGTAACTTTGACCAGATATAGCATAAGTTCCAGGAAGTCAGTTTTACCACACACACCGATTACATTTTTTATTTTATTGTTAGGCCATGAATACATCCCTCTGATTACTTTGGTTTTTTATCCTGAATTGCACAAATATGTGTACATTACAGTTCCCCTGCAGAACAGCTTACCCACAAGAGATACTATGTACTGATACTTTTTTTTTCCCCACCAGGACCTAAATTAGCGCCATACTAGGATGCACAGACATTTCAGATTATTTATTTACACAAAGGACTTGTAAGTAGACACATCATTATTTGTCAACTTTATGAACCTATGTTTCCCAAAGCCTGGCCTGAAAGTGGCATTTGGCACACTACCCAAAAATTATTTCCATCCCTGTGCCACTTGTCGCGGACCAACAGCAATGTTACACATCAATGCCAAATTCCACTAGAACATGAAGTGCTTCAAAACCAAACACAGAGAAGCAAAAGCTATGTATTTCATTACATTGCACAGCACTGCAAAGGGCTAAGGATATATCTTTTTCTCTGTTTCAGTTCAGTTTATTTCTGCCATTTTTAGATAACTGAAAGTATTGCACTAGACACATAAATCAAATTTGTTGTCCAGCAGGCTTTGCTAAATGACCATTGCAGCACTTGAACGACCAAACTACAAAATAGCAATACAGAAAATAAAAGTAGAATGTAGAATTCATTTAGAAATGGGAACAGCTATCCTGACTGGTATTTGGTTGTTGTTTCCTTCAGTATTCAGAGTGCATAGCTACCAGGGACAGATAACAGAGCAGGCCATTCTCTGCAGCATTTTTAACAGATGTTGCCTAAATAAAACAGATGCATAATATCTGAACACAGGTTGTGTACAGTTCTCTGAAGTGGTAAGTAAGAAGGCAGAAAAAGCAACACAGATCTAAGTCCTAGCAAGACTCAGGATTTCATTTCCAACAGACACAAACTAAGTACCTTACTGAAACGACCACACAAAACAAAATCTCACATGAAATGTTAGTGGGAAAGATGAAGGAGTCTGTCATCTGTTGCCCTTGCATGGCCTGTCATCACCTTCAGCAGGTGATACCATGTAGCACAGTCTTTCCGTGGAGAAATTGCAAGCAAACGAGGAAAAAAGAATAGGAAAGGAAAAGTAAGCAAACCCACACCAGGTCCCTAAAAGAAAAACATTTCACAAGACCACACTTCAGTGCTGCCTTTCAGGAGCAAAATATTCTAAAGGTAACTCAGAAGGTAATTCTCTTGGTAAGGATACCCTTGTGTGACAGTTTTGTGACTTCCACACCAGATGGAGAAGGAACTGCAGAACACCTATCTCTACAAAAGGGGTGGGGGAAAACAAAACCCAAAAAACCCACAGTCACCAAGCCTATTCCTTTTCCTGTGTTCAATAATTACTCTTACTCTTCACTAATTAACACTAAGGACACTAATGACTAATCAATTAGTGATAAAATAAATATTTAATATCCCATTAACTATTAACTAATGAACTAATTACTCTTCACCTTGCTTTTCAAACATGCAGTGTTAACTCTAATAAAAGGCAGGTGCAACTTCATGTGACAAGTGTGTAAAACACAGGATAGAATTGATAATCCAGCCCTAAGAGTGGACCAGTCCAGTAGCAGCAAAAAAATAGAAATAAAATAAACAAAACAAATAAATAAATAAAAAAAAAATCACTCAATGCAACATCTGATAAATCATTCTAGATACATTTCAGTTTCTAGTCGCTGTTACTTCATATTTTATGACTGTTCACCAATATTGTTACAATCTCTTCACAAAGGGATGGTGAAGACACAGCTGAAAAGAGCACCAAATCCTGTGAGAAAAATTTTAGCCTAAAGAAACTACTTCAGAAATATACCCTTAAAGTTCAGTTAGTACACTATTTACTATATATGAGCATGCACATTAGTACACATTTAACAATCTTTCTGTATCTCAGAAGCCAGAGGTTCATACTTACTTGTGCATTTTCATAAAACAAAACATCAGGCACTTTCATTTTCTCAGCTGAGTTATAAATTGGGATAGTCACAGACCCTATCTTCAGAATTCCATCGTTGATTTCATCTAAACATTTTTCAGGAAACAAACAAATGCATTACCTACAGCATCCTCCTAGCAGACATGCAATCAGCCCCCAACAAATTTTAACAAGGCTGTGGGTTGCAGTAAATGCTTTCTACCTAAAGAAAGAGACTGCTTGGAAGAGTATCCATTAACAAGACATTGCATTATCAGGAATTTGAATTCTCTTTAAAATTGTCAAGAAGTCTATTAAAATAAAAGATGAATATGTGATCTGGGAAAAGTACCATAAGAAACACTAGAAGTTGTGATCACTGCCTTGGCTTAATTTCATACTTTCATTTTATTATTGAAATATCACTAATATCATTAAGCTACATTTCCTCAACCCACAAGTTTTCTCACCCTCATTCTCCGTGTTCTCTCTCCCTGTCCCACTAGGGAGTAGGTGTAGAGAGGAGTGAGCGAGTGCCTGTGTGGGTGCTCAACTGAGTACAGAGTCACTGTTGATACTCCCTTTCAGCATTGCATTTTTGCTCAAATGGGTTAATGCCAGAACATGGACACGTTTAATATTTTGGTGAAAACTGGCCAAATTTGCACTTGTTGAAATAACCTTTGGCTACAGCTCTGAGAGAGAAAGTACATTAGAAAAACGTTTTTCATCAAAAGAACCATAAATTCTGTCTTTAGGAAAGTAACAACTAAGTGTAAAAAATAAAAACAGTAGTAATTTTTTGCCGCTAATTTCTTAAACTGGTATGCTGTAAAAAAGTGAAAATAGCTGGATTTCTAGACAGATGCTTTCAGTTGTTCACCTATTATTATATATTGTTCTGTCTTTGTGGAATGAAACAAAGAAACATGAAGAAAATTCAAGGGATGTGTCCAGATAAAAAAACCAGAACAGTAAGCAGATCACATCACACAACTAGCATGAGTTCAAATTATTTTATATATATAGTTGTTATACATGCAAAAATGCAAATACAGATAATAATACACGGATGGCTGCATGTGTATATGCAAATACGTATTATACTTTATATAACAGATACATTAATATATCTGTATTTACATATATATTTTTGTATGTACGCATAATAGAATCTATAGAAACAGAATCCATATAAATTAAAACCAAAGATGCTTTCACTACTGCAAAGACCTAACAGTAAAAACACAGAAGTCAAATACCTTACAAAACTGAGCATAAACATACAGAAGAATGACAGCAGAGTGAACACTGGTGAAGCAGAGTAAAGGAAAAGTTTAGTGAATGGAAAATCACAAATTGTTCAAACTGTGCTGCCTGACAGAAGATATAAAAAGATAAAGAGCTAGCATGAAGAGAGGGGTCATGCAGGAATGAGAAGTGAGAAAAGTGGCAGCAGCAGCAATGTGTGTAGCACTGAAAGCTACTGCAAACAAGTACAAGTTGGATGAGGTTAAGAAACAAAGACCTGCTCAATAAAGGTGACACGTAACAACCACAGCAATTTAAAGAGAATAAAAAGGAAACTAACAAAGAAATGTGTTCCAGAATGAAAGCAAAACATAACACAAGACTTCCACAGGAGTCGCAACGAGAAAAAGGTTGAATTTAACAGTGGAGAAAAAGAAGCAATGGTAAAAAACAGAACAGAGAAACATTAAGATCAAACTGAAGCTGTAACTGTACAGGAGAGGAGTTACCAGTGATGGGGGGCAGAGGGAGAAAAAAAAGGGGGGTGATGGGGTGATGGCAAGGTCCAAGAAGGCCTGAGGCCATGGATCTTGTAGAAGCACTTAAACGTCATGAAGAACAACATTCCATGAGCTGGGAATACAGCAGACAATACAGAAGTAGCAACACACTGAGAGCAGTACTGCATTCTGATAGAACAAATTTAAAAGGATATAATTGGAACAAACTAAATGTAATTTTGAGGACAATTAATACACCTTTGTATGCTCAACCATCTCAGTAACATTCATGAAGAGCAGGACAAGAGATAGCACAAGCTTACACGTGTAATCCTTTTCTTCTAGTTTCTTCATGTCATCTGGACTCGTCTCAATACCAGAATCCTGCAGATTTTTATGTAATGCTGACCTGGCAAGGTTTGGTAAAAACCTAAATGAAGAAAAATAACAGGCAGGATGTCTTTTCTGCATTTTTTTTACAAGTTTTCAGTATTTTCAGTATTCTAAAATCAATATGAAGCTTTACTTGGACCTCCAAACACTGAATGTCCATTCCTTTCACACTCAAATAGTCTTCACCATTTCACCTATTCCTAAGGAAAGAAACTGATCTTCCACAGGCAATGAACTACATTTGTGGTTGTGTGCTCATTTTAAAAGGCTTCAGTGTTATCAAATACTGCAACAGGGTTATAATGTAGGATGGATTAGGACTGGAAGTGTGTAATGTCCTCATTCCACTGCCAGTAAGAGCGACAATAGAAACAATGTTTTTTCGGAAATACCTTTTCTCTTGACTCAGTTCACTTGGACCCCAGGTTCCAAAGAGAAAGACTGAGCTCTGACTTCGAAGTGTCCAGAATGGGACCATTTCAGTTTTCCAAACCTTTTGATACTTACAATTTTGCTTTCTTTTTTTGTGGAGAAAACAAACAAAAATTCCCCCTAGATGTTCATAACGTTTCTACAAACAGCTTTTAGAACTGAAACTATGTCTCCACCAAACATCAGTCACACTACATTACTAGACTATAACCCCACTTTGAATGTTTTGAAACAGTGAAGTAATGCTGATAATGGTGACCTAATTTGTGATGTAATGAAATATTTTCAGTAAAGATGAGCAAAGACTACAAAGTCATTTCTGCTTATCTCCTAGGTCTGAGAATACCACAGAAATACTTCTAAAGAAATGACAGACTTTAAGGAGCAAGACAGCAATTGTGTTATCTGCTAGAAATCATTAAAAGCTACCCTGCATGTTAGCAACTGACCCAGACACTCTTCAACTTCCACCAAACCTAGCACTTCTACCTGGAAAGGCAGGCTTTATTAACAGCATAGTAAAGGCTTTCATCTGGATGTTGAGACAGTCGACGACAAATTCGCAATAGCTGTCGAGTAGATAAAGATGAAGCCAGTGACTGCGCCTGTCAAAAAATACAAGGTAGTTCAATTATTTGATTTCTGGGAGTGGATCTCAGGGATTTAAACCAAACAAGTCAGGAGAAGAAAATAATTCAAAAGGAATTATTTCAACTTTACTCCTAATTCATAGATGCTTTCTGCCTCCTACAGCACCTTGTGCTTTTTAATTGGCAAGCTTGTAATTCTGTGTTTGTTGCAGTAATTCACTGCCATGGAAATCATGATGTCATCAAAGGATTAGCCTTACGATTTCACTTCATAAGCAACAGGAAGAAAAACGTGCTGATAACTGGATTTTACTCACTAAATAAAACCTAACACTAAACATTATTAATAAAAACAAGGAGGTTTGCTACTGTAAAAGGACCAATGTGCTAAAAACTTGTCTGCTCTTCACAAAGTGACTATGAGCTTCACATGTAATGCTCTGGCAAAAGCGTCTGGCAGGATTCTTGGATGTATAAACAAGACAACACTGGGCAGCAGTAAGGAGATTGTATCACCTCTGCACACGCCTCCTGGGCGGACTGTTACTGGAACACTGTGTCCCTTTCTGTTGTCCACATGTTAAAATAAATGCCAAAAACTGGACATGATTCAGCAAAGAGTTACAAAAATGATTCAATGCCTGGGAAGGCAGACCTCAAACAAATACAACAAATTTAAAAAAAAACAACAAAAAAACCCAAAAAGAAAAACAACAAACAAAACCCCAAAACAAATGACCATGTATTTAAAGAGAGATATAAAGACTGAGAAAGAAATCATTCTATAATTATATCTACCGGATGAAGGTATCTAATACAAATAGGTTCCTTATTTTAGCAGGAAACACACAACAATAAGCGTGATCTGATAAGTCACGCCATGCTTTGCTTGGATCGAGTGAAATATTTTAATTAGGTAGTTCCAAAACATTCCGGTTTGGTTCGTATAAATGATTTCTAACTGCATTATAGTTATCTTAATATATTATGCTGTTTCAATTGGAAACAAATCCCAAAATTTGCTATCCAGGGGAAAAAAAATAGAGAAAAGCAACGCTTCATGAATATCAGAGCCTTTCTTCCCCCCTTAATATTTTTTAAGCACAATAAATGTCAACACCAATTCTTTCCCCTGGAAAACTGTAGTTTTGACAGATAGTTCTTAATATTAAAAAAAAAAATATTCCATGAAATTGTACAAAAAATTTCTCAAATGCTGAGAAAGCAAAGGATAATACTTTTTAGCACAGGTCTGAGCAATGTGCAAGAATGATTTAGACTAGGCTAACCGCAAAGGTTACTCCTGCTCCTCCTGCTTTCATTGATGGAAAATTGTAAAGCATCTTCTAAACCATGGTAGTTTACCACCCAGCATTATGTATACTGTGATGTAACTGGTGGCACTTCAGGTGTTATTTCAAGACCTACTCAGCAACATGTGAAGCATGGGCAAGGGAGTGGGATGAGTGCTATTACACTTGTTATGCCTGCTCACTAGCCAGAACCCTCAATGCCTTTGGAAATTATATTCTCTTTCCAAAATACAGCTGCAAGGTTCCCAGGTAGAGTAAATTCTGGTAGGTAAGCAACCCTCCCCTAAGCCTATGGGACTGCACTGATGGAGAAGAGCAGCTGGGCACAGTAACTGAGGTATCATATTTCATACATTGTACCACCTTGGGAAGTCCAGTCTCTAAGGACATGGATGTTTTAAAGTCTAAATAATATACAGCATCAGATCCCGCACTGAAATAAGTAAGCATAGGGGACAGGACCACAGAGCAGAAGCTGTATCACATCTTCTGAATATTTCCAACCAGCAGTTAAAAGTTTTGGGAACAAAATTTCCTCTTTTCTCTTATCTGCTTAATTTTTTTAAAAATATGTTTTATATTTAACAACTGTAAACTCAAAATTGGATTAGTGACAGTCTTTGTAATATATATTTGTAAGGCATCTAATACAACAGGATCTTGACTGTGGTCTCCTGTCACTGCTGATCTACAAGAATCCTCCCTCAATCCATACGGTGATTCACTTCTCATCCAGCACCACATACTTCATTTAGATATTTCACAATGCTATAGAGATCCACACATTTGGAAAGGATTTTTGTAATGCTCTGTTCAGGCATGGTATGTCTCCAAGTATGTCAAAATCAATACATTATACATAAGTGTAGGAAGTTAAATAGAGAGTAACGCTTTCCCAAAGATGTACCTAAAAGTCAGCCTTTTTACTTACTTTTCTTAAGCTCAGAAGAACGTAACAGCTCTCTCGGCTTCTTAAATAGTAATACTGTAAAAACTATTGCCCATGTTAAAATAATGAAAACTAAAGAGAATGGATTACATTTGCATACCAGTTAAACTGCTGGATTCCACTAAAAATGTTTTACATTTTATTTACATTAAAAAAATCCAGTGTTTTAGTTGCCATAGCAATGATTTCTTTTTCTTTTCACCATGACTTGATTGTATCTTTTTAAAGAATTCTGTGGTTACTCTGTCAGCAGAACTTATTTTTCTTGACAAGACTGCTTTAATAGAATAGCCTGTAGCAGTAATGCAGCCAGGAGTTCTGGAGCTTTCCGTTTTCTGAGTCTTTGCTGTTGCCCATTGGCATTTTATATGGCTAGGTAGCTCCCATTGCCCAAAAAGCCCCATAATTTCAGCTATCACAGTTCCAATGACTAATGTGAAGTAATCAAAAAAATTTGGACACACATGATTATATCCGTACTTATTCAAAAAGGCATGTCAAGCATGTTTCACTTCACAGACATATATCTGAACCTTACAACAACATGAGTACTGCTCTGCCTGATATCTCTGGGATT
This sequence comes from Falco rusticolus, assembly GCF_015220075.1. NCBI lineage: Eukaryota > Metazoa > Chordata > Aves > Falconiformes > Falconidae > Falco > Falco rusticolus. The sequence continues at coordinate 33,669,627 of NC_051188.1, read as the reverse complement.
AGGGCAACTTCCTAAAAGCTTTATTTATGTAGATTCTAAAAATGTACATCATAATCCAAAAAATGTTTACAGTATGTAATACAGTAATTGCCAGCAATAATTTTCTGCGGCTGGTTTTCCAGTCAGGCAGCCTTTGAAATAACGCTGTAACTTAGCATGCTTCACCCAGCCTTTGCTAAAATAAACAGTCACAGTAGCAGAAAGTAAACTTAAAAAGAAAAAAAGAAGGGGGGCTCACCGTGGCATCATTTGTCTCCCGAAGCGTATGTGTTAATAACAACAACTGCTCCACAGCAACACTGGGTACATTTGGAACCTGTTGAAAGAAAAACAGTATTAAACCCACTGTAAGATATGCAATTTCCATGCACAGCTACACCCAGATGCAATGAGCATACAGTTGCTTTATATCAACCAAAAAGGAATACAGTTTTGACAAACAGCACTTTTCTATTATAGCATCATTTAACATCACAATCAGAATGCTAATTTATATCAGTACCATTAAAAGATAAGCAGATATGCTGCTTTGATAAGCTTTGAAGACTCATGTATGCTACAGTGAAATAGCAAAATATTTTTTTATGTAGTAATCATGTTTAGTAAGTAATAGTCAGTAAGTGCCTAAAATATTGAATGTACTTACCATTTCTTTAATAACTTTAATTTCTTCACTCTTGCTTAAAGATCGAACATTATGAAAAAGAAACAGCGTCAGAAACTCTGGACCCAGCCATTGTTGGGTACTACTTCCAATGACAGGAGGTTCTGCTAAGACCACTATTCTGAAAGAAGGATGGATAGGAAAAATAGATCTGCAAAAGAAAAAAGAAATTTAAAAATGTATTGCTTGGCTTAAGCAATGAGTATCATATTAAATTTATTATGATAATTTTGTATTCAAATAGTATCAAACTATAGTTTTTTATTATATATTTATTAAATAGATTTTAAAGAGTTATTGTACTGAATCGTATCAAGTCTATTCAAATAATTTGCAATGCAACTTTATTTAAAAAAAAAAAAGGCAAAGACCACTTGCAACTTTATAAATTTACAAGTCTTTAACGCTCAGAAGGGTGCCCAAGTCTCCTCTTCTCATCCACAACAAGACCGGCATGCCTCAAGATGAATGAATACCAGCCACAAGGGTCTGTTGCACTCCGTGTCTGAAATGGACACATCTCACTGATCTGGATGGACTTTTCTAAGTGCTTTACCTAAAGCAGGATGTCTCACAGGCAAATCGAGGAGAGAACAAGATCTACCAGAGCTGCAGTAATGAGTAACTTCTTTTACTCAATTAGACTGACAGAAAGGATGACAATGTAGAGACTGGCCTAGATACCACGAAGAGCTGGATTTACTAACAGTTTAGGAACATTCCCCTTACTGGTGCTCTTTGCGGCCCTTGGAAAATCACCTAGACTCTTGGGGTGGGATTACTGGCTTCATAATATTCCTGAAAGTTACACTTCAAAGACCAAACCACTCACCTCACCCTCAGTTCATTTTAGAGTCAGCACGGGGAGACAGGTCCCTCTAAAGCTGATTAAGACTTGGAAGAACTTCAGAAATGCCCTACCGGGTCTTTCAGTCTACCCAGCTAGCTACATGTTCTGTCTCTGACTACAACACGTGGAGATACTCCTTGGGGAAAGCACGTAAGACTAGCCACTACCAGTAGTCTGTCTCCCTCATAGTTTCCAAGAAACCACAATCATATATTCAAAGACATCGGAAGGTGGATCTCTATCTGCTGTAATGTCTGTTTACCCACAAATTTCTCTAATCCCTTTATGAACTTCTTCATCTTATCTACCTCCACAACTTCCTGTGGCAACACATGCCTGTTCGTGGCTGTAAGGGTACTTAATTTTTTTTTTTTTTAATAAAAAGAAAAAAAATGTATGGAACTGAACTGCTAGCTTCAGTCAGTGTTCCCTAGTTCATACTGCAGGATTTGGTGACTATCAGTCTCTTAGACACCTGCCTATTTGATTCCACTGAAGATAATGGGAGCTTACTATGATCAAGCCAAACTTAAACACACAGTTTCAGATGTGTGTGTTAGTGCAGTAGAAAACTTCTGCTTTGTTCTTTTTTTGTATCTTTGCCTTTTTCACATCACTTGTCTCCCTTATCTAAGTAATATTATCACCTCTTTGGACTGGGAATTCATTGGTATTCATCAATCAGCACAACTGCACGATCTCTAAAAGCAGCAGAAATAATACAGTAACAAGTCAGATACTAAAGCCAAATTGTGCAAGGAGGGCCTGTTTTCAACAATTAATTTCACAGTACTCTTAATAAAATAGGAGACGTTAATTTGGAAAAAGCAAGTGAAATTTAACTAGACAGCTTACATTGCTAGATATACCTGCTATTACATCATTTTCCATATAAATTACTACATTTGAAATCAGAACACATGGAGGCAAGTATTTTTGCTGGTTAAACTAATGGGGGAAATGATGGCATAAACAAGAAAATTTGAAGACAGACTATGACCATTAAACATAAACTAACAAATCTACTGCCTAGTTGGCTCGTCTGTTTGTCACAATAAAGCTGTGATACAACAGAGCGATTACAGCAGTCTCTTGTATCAAAGCAAACACAAGGGGTGGCATGAGTTATTCTCAGCTGAAAGTCGTAAGCCTAGAAGCTACACTCTGATTGATAAAAATAGAAATAGATGTCTGAAAACATCACATGAAAGAGGAACCAATGAGAATGTCACTGTCACTAAGTATAAAAGAAGGTCAGGGAACATTAGCCAACCTCATTACAGAAGAAAATGTTTCCTAGAAGGATAAATACATATACTTCCAGACTCACCTCCCCGCCATTACTAAGAAGAAGAAGAACAATCCTCCTCCAGAAATCCACCATATTCAAAGGACCAATTCTGGTCCTTCTGCATCATCATAAGAGAACACAAGCAGCAGTCAGCTTTCCCTAGTAACACATTTCTCTTGTACCACCTCCATGTCACTGCCTAACTCAAAGGGCATGGTGGGGGCAGCCAGGGAAGGCACGGGGAAAAGTGGGAGGAGAGGAGGTACAAAGTCAGGGCAAACTAACTTGGTGGTATCAGTTGAAGTCGCTGACATACTCTCTAGATTTATCACAACAACACCGCTGTAGGTTTCCAGTTTGTAAACATGAATAAAACTATTTGGCTACTTCAAAAGCCTATTGTTTGGACTGATGTTTGCAATGTTGAAAATGTCAAGCTAAGTGTATTATTAAAACAAATGCCTCAAATGATTCAATCCTGCAATGCTCTGAAAGCTCCCAGCTTCCATCAGCGCAACTGAAGAACTTCAAAGTTGTTCCATCATATTACAGATCAAGTCTCTAAAGGAATGTAATACAGAGCTCCCACATGGAGCTGTGTTTTATTAAACAACAAATCCTTGAGATCTTGTGTTCTTTGCAGATGATGGCCAAGTAACCGTATTTTGTTAAAAACTTGACACCTTTTAAATTAATGAGCCTCATGCAGAGGGAAGATTTGGTGTTAGTTGATTAATACAGAGTCTCTATCCTTCTATTAAATGTTTACTGGCAACACAAGTAGCAGAGCACTCTCCTAATAATATGCGTGTCCTTCTTTTGACATCAGTGTTTATTCCAACCAAGGATTACCACCACTGCTCTTGAGAGGAAGATCAGAACACAGTCTGTTCAGGGTGATTTCAGGGAAAGATTTTCTTGTTAGCAACACATGGTTCTGAGCAACTGAAGCTTGTTCTAACAAAAAACCCCACAGCAACAAAGGCAAAACAGTATCCCTGATGCCACCTTGCAAAACCAAACTATTTTTGGTAATTTCTTCCTGTAACATGATTTAATAAATTTCATTTTCTATCAAATTTTATGCATTGGGAATTGTTATAATACTAGAACAACAATGACCTATTATTGTGTTGTTGCTTTTTTTTCTTAAATTTCACCACAGTCTGAAATTAACAGATTATCTGAAAATCCACCAAACTGGAAAAAAAAAATATCCCACAATGAAAAAATGAAGCAAAAGCTAGAAAACGTAAGCAATTAAAAACTTCTATTGCTTGCTAAATTCACTCCCTGACACATTTTATATTTGTCTCATCTACTGTGTGTTCCCTTTCAACCTAATCGCATGGAAAATAATCCAGTCTGCAGGGCATTAAAACCACGCATGCATTATGAGTGACTTCTTTTAGCTTTTGAATGATCCTATTATATACTTACTTCTAGATTTTCCTATAATAGCCATCTTTCTCCTCAACACACCAACGCCTTATCATCTCTGTGCGTATGTGTGTTGGGGGGTGGGGGTTAAGGGGGTGATATATCCACCCAAACAGGTTAAACTACTGCATCATAAAACAAAACAGCACTTCACTGCTTGTCTTGTAAAGGTTGTGTGCTACCTTTACAGTAGCCATCTCAGTGAAGTACTGAATCATTACAGAAGAAATTCTATGTAGAAATCTTGGCTACGCATAGTACTTTAACACACTTTCTCTTAAATCTCTGAACCTGTTCAGGGAAACAATCATTACATGAATAAGCATCAGCAACTATAATTTCCTTCTATGTAAGAGATCTTTAAGGACCATCTGTCACTCTCTCCTCAAACCCATAAACAAAAATATTTCATTTCCTCAAATGGGTGAATATCATCTTACTATGACTGTTTGCTAACTTAACTCCACAGCCAAACCAGCACAGGAAAGGAGAGAGGACAAAGTACTCTGTGTCCACTGCTAGTTATCTTGTAGCTTATAGACCTCCAGCACACCAAGGAGCACCTCAAAATCTCACAAGGGCAAATGTACTGCATGCACTTGTTTAGTCCGGACAGAGCTATCACACCCACCAGTCTGAAGCTCTTCTCACAAAAATGCTAGTATACATTACAGATTAAGAAATGTAATGCAATAATAGTGAACATACAACTCAATGATAATAATTATGATAACTTCAAGTAAGAATATATTTCATTAGCTTTTACAAAGGTAAAAAAACTTTTAAATGAAGTTGTCCGAAAATATAATTTATAAATAATAGTGTCCTAACCTGAAAAACTTCAAAACAATCTGAAAACTGAACAATACTTTCCTCTTTGTCCAGCACTGCTAATAATACCGCCATGGTTTAAGCACGTTCACATTCTCTGCTGTAATACTGTTTACATTTGTAGACAAAGGGATGTGATTTCTTTAGACCATAATGTGATCTGAAATACCATCCCTTTACTCAAAAAAATACCTCTTGACTTATCAGGGTTGGAAATGAAGTGACGGGTTATGCAGTATTCTCCTTTCTATTCTACTACACATGTAAGTATTATTACTATTGAAGCACTAAAAATTCAAGGCACTAAAACTGTGTTGGGTTTTTTGTTGTTGTTTTTTTTTTTTTTTACTATCAAGCATTTTCATATAGGAACATGAAAGCTTAGTACAAAATGTGTCTTGCTTGTCTCAAGAAGGGAGACCCTAAAACTTCTCCATAAGTATCTTAATTTTTACTCTTCTTAGAAATGGGGGGAAAAAAATATTTAGGTGTGTCAAATCCTATTACAAACACAGACTAAAAAAAAAATATATATGTATACAGGAGTTTTGGCTCATCTATTAGGAATAGTACTCCTTTTCTCTATAATAGATTGAAATGGAAATTCTGTTTTAAAACTCCATCCACAAAGTGCTGAGTCCAAGTAGTCTACTGAAAAGCATTATCAGTTGTTCTTTTCCATTATGAAAGATGTATCTGTTTTTACGTAACTTACAACAGCATCTGGCCACCTCATTAATGAGTCTTAAATGAAGGGAACAGAGAGTAACAGTGAGTTATTTTGTATTTATGCATAATTAGAAGCAGCACAGAAGACAGAAACTGCAAACTATACTACAAATAGTCACTACAATCAAGAACACTCACACACAGCAAAGCTGACCCAAACGGGGGGCAGGAAAGAATTAGATACTCCACATGCTCAGTTTCTCTGACACATGGCAGTAAGGTATCAGTTCTTCCATATCACAGCTGCCTTCCAGTCTCCAGTTATTGCTTTTCCTGAAATCCTGAAGATGGCCTTGCCCTCTCATAATCTACTGATTTCCTAATGAAGCTTTTGGCTTCTTTCAAATTCTAGTCCTTCAGAAACTTCTTTTTCTCTTGATCTCATACCTCTTCTGTTCATGACTATTTTCAGCTACTTCATTCAGGTTCTGCCCGACTGCTTAATCTTTCAAAACTCTGTCATGCACTTTCACTGAATCATTGATGTGCCTCTCAGTACGTATTTTTTTCTTCCTCTGTTTTTCGTAAGAACTATGTTAATACATGACATCAGGTAGCTAATAGAAATGTTAATAACAAAATAGAAAGTTACTTATGTAACTTAACGTGTATTCTACGTACTATATTGGTTCCCAATACACAAATGAAAACTGAGGTTGAACGAGTGAGAGTCAGGGGAAAAAACTCGGAATAAATCTCCTGATTAAAAGAATCAAGCCTTGAAACCACTTTCTATAGGGAACTCCCTTACTGGAAAATTAACAGTAGTCTTAATGTGTCACTTGGACACTTCAGACTCAGTCCCAGCAGAACTGGGAATGACAGCATATATTCTGCAGGCCTGGCAGAGAGCAACTGTACCAAAATTACTTTAGTCAAATCCAGTAAATCAGGATAAGTAAAGCTCTCTTTTTGTCTAACATCAGAAATGCAGCTAAAGCCACAAGCTACAGCCATTGACTTACAGCAAAAGAGACAACATTTCTCATCAATATGGAAAGCATCTCCCAATCATGACTCAGAAGCAAGAATCTGTCCACCCAATCTGCTAATAAATTCAAGGTACAACATATTCTATATAACATCTCCAAAAGGCCATCCTTGCAGACAAATGAGGGGTGGTTAGCACCATCGTTTTCTTAGTCTGTGATTATATCAGCTGTCAGTACACTAAATATCATTTGATGAGAAGATGTCTGTAGAGAAGCGTAATCTGCACAGCCATTCTGCAACACTGGAAGGTACTGAAGCTTGCAGTGACAGGTGACTGCTGCTGAAAAGGATGAGTAGCAGGGAAAAACGTTGTCCTGGAATCGAAGAGTAATTACTGATATTGTATCCTGGAGCCAGTGAAAGGTAGTGATGTTTTCAGAGTGTGTAAGGGACTAAAACCAGGATGAGGTCCTGAAACACTTTCAGCTCCTCACAGGTTGATGAGAACAGTGCACTCTCTACAGAGGGAGTAGTTCAGTATGCCAAAGCAGCCCATAGCCAAAACCAAAGCAGCAAATACACACTTGCATTACCTTACCCGGGCTTCTTTTGGGTAAGTCTGTACAGAAGAAAGCTGAACAAGGGCCAGCCAGATTGAATGTTTCACCTCAGAGAAGATGGGATTCTCAGCACAATGGACTTCAGCTAATTCAGTACCAAGAACTTTCATCTGTATCCCAGATAGTGCTAAATAGTCACACTGAGCTTCCAGAGGCAAGACTGCCTACACGGTGGGGTTTCTGTTTGTTTGTTTTTAAGATCAAGTACTAATCAGAAATGTATTCCTGACAACAGCTACACCTCATTTATGTATCAGAGGGTGAAAGCTCATTGTCAGTCAAATAGATAATTAAGAGCTTAGCAATCCACGATACACTAAGTTGCAAAATATTAAGGTGGCTAGGTAAAAGCAGTACATTGTTAACTCAAGGAAAGGGGGACAGCATTCCAAGGAAAGCCAAGCACTGAACAGCGGAACCAAAAGGTTACTCAATGACACTAAAGGGAAATGTCTACAGAGGTGGGCACAGCAAGAAGATGGATCTGCCGAATGGTCATTAAAGATGACAGCTTGGACAGCTTTCATAGTCTAAGAAATAATTAAGGTCATAAGGGAGTCAACTGCCAAACAGCCATAATTACAATAAACAGGGAGATGTAGAATCCAGATGTAAAGCTCTATTCTTACGAGAGAGATTTGATCCAGGAAGAGGGGTAGTACTGAAGATGAATGTGTGATGAATTGCCTGGGTTTTTGGATTGTATTGGCAAGAACTAAAGGTTACCGTACAGTAAGCAAAACAGCACAGACGCTACCCATTCTGCCTGAAAGCACCTTGGACAAGACCATGAGCACAGAGCAGGGAGAAGACTCACACAATGACTAGATGTACTTTGAAGTACAAAGTCCAACATAAAGTTGGGACGCCATCCAAGATGGATCCTCAGAGCTTTTTTGCTTCTCTTTTCAAAGTCTGGGCTTAAAATCCTGATAAACAGAACACTTCCCTGATACATACTTCTTCACCCAAATAAAATAAATGCAGGAAATGCCCATCTAGCTGGATGTGTGGCCTCAGCAGCGTGGATACAATCTGCAACAAGTAGGCTTAGATTACACCACACCTACAAAAAAATCAAAATAAATTCTATGGAAGACTTAAAATGAAATCTGTTTTGGTTTTGGGTGTTTTTTGAGGGGAAAAAAAACCCCAACAAAACCCAAACCAACCAAACAAAAAACCACAAGAAACTAAAACAAACAAAAACCCCACCACTGTATTTTGGATCAAAAGGGAAACAGAAATAACAAAACAACCAGGCAGTAAAACAACTTTCCTAAAGAGCTGACTACAAAGGAGGTCAAAGAAAAAATCTTATTCAGTAAGACAATTGAGAGAAATGGAGTGGGCACATCACAAATGCATCCCTACTATGACTGATGAGGCTTCCTCAAAGTTTGGGCATGTGCACACCCTGCAGTGTAAATATGAGCATGGACATCTGATATAAGACTTCAACTGTTTTTTGCACATTAGAGTCATTTAAGAATCACAGTATGTTTAGCTCCTTATATATTACTGAGTATTAGATCACATTTGTTTTGATGTACACTCAACAGTATCCCTCCCATTAACTAAACTTGGTCAGCAGTGTTTGACTATGTATCAAATATGGCCTCAGAGGACTAAAAAATGTTTCTGTCTGTGGAATGTTTCTAGCAGACAAGTGGAAGTGAAGAAACAAAAAGAATAAGCATAATGGGTCCCAACCCATCCTTAGGATTTCCTGCCCCATATTAGCTGTAAATTAAATACCAGCTTTCTAGCTAATGAGGCAAAAGTAAGTAACAAACTGTATTTAACTTCAATTCAGTTTTATTTTCCAACATTCTTAACAAAACATTCCAAAATTAAATATTATATACCATTATTGCTATGTTTTTATGTACTTATTTCTCTTCAATTTCTAACTCCTTCTGTTCAAGGACATTCAATGTTTTCCTTTCAGTTCAAGCACTCTAAACAGGATATAATTTTCCCATGCCACAAAAAGAAAAAAGGTTATGAGGAAACTGATGTTTAAAACATGCTTCTCTTAACGGTTATAATGTATCAGTTTAATAAGGAAGCATTTTTCATCATGTTTTTTTAAAGAAAAGGAAAAAAAAAAGATTAAGCTCTTCACAGGATGAAATGCGGTTTGCATTCTATAGTAATAACTGATACTTTACCTTTCCTGTAGTTTCTCATCAGAGAGTTGTAACTCTTCTTTCAAGTTTTGGTATCTATCTTCCCTTAACAATCTGGTGCCATCATAAAGAGTCAGTTCTCTGTCATGTATTAGTCTATTTGAAAATAAAGAATAAGCTTTATATATCCTTTGATTACTTTTTAAAATACATACCAACTAGAGCTTACTTTTAAAGTGATTCCAGTCAACGTGGGTCATAGTAAAAAGTTATACCAATTTAAGATGCATCCAGGTGTGCAGGTAAAATAACATGCATAAGCAAACAGTGTTAGTGCACGGTCAGTTAGTCCAATTAGTTTAAATAGATATGGTAAGAAATATGAAAAATAAAAAAATTCTGTCTTACCAGTGGAGCGTACATAAATGGCATGAAACAGCCATTTTGTTATACTTGTACCAAGTAATATATTAGTTTTGTCTCTTGAATATAAATATAAAGTATGCTTTCACATATAACCACAATGATCATATTCTAATTAGAAGTGGAATGCATGCAAAGTATTTTAAACATTTTCTGACATATAGCATTTTCAAATCATTGTGCAGATAGTACTGACTTTAGATTTCATAAATTTAGAGTACAATCTACCTCATTCCTCAATTCAGACTTATATTCTGATTTTACAAAAATTGTAAGCTGAAATCTCCTATATTATTATAGACTTACAGAGAACATGAAAGAACTGCTTCTGCTTTTAAGTATTGTATTTAAGACTGAATATTACATATTTTATGAAACTTCAATGCCCAGCTTAATCTTTAAAGTATTCTTGAAATTTAATAGTCATATTCATCAGAAGGAAGTTAATTTCTCAGTATGCATGTGCTCAATAAACAGATCACACACAGCCAACTTATCCATGCTCATATCCTGACCTTTGAAGTACAGCTAGAGTGCCAGGGTTAATTCGATGAATGCCATCAAGAATAACAAGCTTTCCTTCCAGAGCAGCAGTAACAAGTGGCGATGGTCTCCAAGCAGTGTCTCCATTAGGAAGAGTATACCTTTGCTGTAGCAAATCTCTAGCCGTCATATCCTGTAAGTATCAATTCATCAGAAGAACAGATTTATGCTCCTCATCTGCAAGTACATGCCTTCTCCTTAAAAAACTGCATTCTGTTTTTCCTGAGAATATATCCAAAGAAGATCAGTAGGAAATCTTCAATTACTTTTCCAAAGAGAATTAGAAATACACACCCACTATATTAAATAGTCTTTGGAAGTTCTAGACTTGCCAATATCACCTCTTTGAAACCAGAACAAAAGCCTTCCTTCTGTCCCCCGCCCCCCCCACCCCCCCCCCAAATGCAAACATATGACAATTTGTACACAGCTTTGTGTACAGAAGGGGGCAGCAGTCTACACCTGGAACAAACAAGTCATTTCATACAAAAGTCACCTGGAAGAAAAAAGATTTCATCAGTAATCTGGAACACAAAGCAGCATGACATTCCACCTCTCAGCAGGAAAATGCAGTGGAAGCATCAAAGAATAAAGGACAGAGGAAGAAAGAAGCCAGTAATGTGTAAATTATCCTAACATCCTAAGTACCCAGTATGTCACAGAATAATGCTCAGGGGCAAATCAAAACCAAAGGCAAAACCTAGCATATCCTCCAGCAAACCTATTTTAGATGTTCCATTACAACAGGTAAGCACTAGAGCAACAAAGATGTAATAGCCATTTTGTGACCCGGAGGATGAAATTCCTTCCTCAGGCTGTGCTGTGAACACAACTTAACCTAAAATCAGATGAGAAAAATATTTTCTATTGTAGCTGTAGTTTTTGCATATGTCCTTTTCACAACTATAAAACCTTTGAACTTTAAAGAATAAAAATAGAACACATTACGTCATATGGCCTGAATCATTTCCTCTTCCCACATTTCCTTAAAAGCCTTAAAATAACAGGACAAAGTCTAGTCCCTTTACATTTCTAAAATTTAAAGTCACACATTCAAATCCACCAAATAGACTTTTATTGTTGTATTTCTGGTTTTTTACTGCTGTGTTTGCTCTTTTCTATATTATTCATGAATTAGACTAAAGCCAGGATATGAAACATTTTTATCAAAGCCAGAGAAAAATGTGGTTTTAGGACTTGCATCAAAGTGTGCATTCAGTGGCTAGAAAATGCTGTATAACTGAATATTTAACTAGCACACCTCTGATAATTCATCTCTAGAGAAATGAAACAACATACAGTATGAACCGATTGGGAGCCTAGTACGCTATACAGAATGTTCATCTGTAATTCCAACAACCACTTGAGAACCATGCATTAATTTTCTGGAGATAAACTCAGAAGTATATTTTGCTGCAAAATATTTTCTGAAATATTAAATTAATTAAATGGTTGAGTGAGATTCAATTTGGTAATTCATTAAAAAGAAGTATAAATTGCTAACACCTGCACAGTTTCTGTAAGGGACTTGTTTCACAGCAAAGTACCTGCCCAGTGATTTACTGTTTCTATTTACTTACTCTAAACCAATTTTAATATATGATACTAAAAATACAACATTATGAGACAGAATGTTATAATACTCTAACACTAAAAATCCCTCCCTTTGTAGTGGAGGTAAGAGAAGTATATGAATTATTTTTTTCCCCTTACTTTGAGCAAAGCAATGGCGACATTATATTGCCTTGTGAAACAAAATGCTTATTTCAATTTGTAGCAGTCATTGTAACTTATGTGTTGTACACTGTGGGGTTTATTTTCTAAAAAATCTTGTATACAGGAAAAAAGAAGCTTAGGAGAGAAAATAAGTAGGGTAACTTTTGTTCCACTCCCTTCAGCAGCCACAGCAATATAAGCCCCCAAACTAGCACTTTCTCATGGCTCAAAGTGCTAATCATGTTCTTGGCAATTATAAAGTGAAAAATCTATGTTTCCTGCTCTTCATGCCAATTTGGACTCATATTTTGTTAGTATTTCTCAAATAAAAAATTGGAAGGTATTTTTAAGGAAAAACTATGAGGTCATGAAAAAAAATTAAAAAAGAAATCCTAGAAACAAAAACATCACAATACACAAACACTAGAGATGTGCTTAAAAGACTGTTTATACTGGGGAAGAAGAGGATGGAAAACTCTTACAACATCACTTTGAATGCTGCTTTATTCCATCACCACCACCACCTCTTCCCCCCGGAACTCTGGGGGGAGAAAATGTTTTCTTTTAATCAATTTAAATGAAAAGTTCCCTAGCTACAGTCCACAAAGAACTAGCTGGCTGCTGCTTCTCATTTACTGTTGCTTAACTGCATTGAGACAACCTAAAACCAAACCTGTTCTAATCAGACGTTCCCTTTGTCAGCGATTTGCCTGCATGGAATTGCATATAATAAGTCTGTATGATGATGTAGATACCACAAATGAGACAGGAATTGTTCTTTGAGCCAACTGTTAGTATAAGAGATGATCTATGTACTCAAAAGGTTTGGGAACTCCTGGTTTAGCTAAATTTGATTCTCACAACATGAAAGGTTTTAGAGGTTTTTTTCTGTGAAATCAATATAAAGAGCCATGCCTTTTCATACTACTCAAGTCCTTGAATAAACTTCAGAGGGAAAGAACAATGATGCAAATATTAAAACTAAAAGTAAACATTATGTAACAAAATCTAAGAATTCATTTCCTCACAGAGCCTGAAGAAAACCGGTGCTACTGCTTCAGACCAAGATGCCCCACTACTTATTCATATGCCTGCTGAAGTTACTGGGAAAAAAATGAATAGGACAGATAAAAACCTCCTTAATTTTAGAAACGGATTTAGAACAATATGGTGCGTCCCTCAAAAAAATCAAGACACTTTTCTGAACTTAAGCAAAAAAATCTGCTAAATTTACAGCATTATCAAACTTTTCATAGCCTTCATTGCTGAATTACTTTATTAATTAATACATTTAACATTTATTCTGTCATTAAATTATCCTATTACTTTGCTATGCAAAACCCCTGATATGTTATCACATACTTTAAGAAAAACGAATGCATTCTTAAAATTCATCAGAAGATGTAGAGCTCAGCTACACTCAATCATTTTTTAATACACTGCTTCCTGTAAAATTTTTTGAGATTACTGAAGACATTATAGATAGGAAATATCTGTATGTATAGATACACACATGGATCTTAGGCAGACTTGTCTACACAGGAATTTATAGTAAACGAGCTCAGTCTTTTATTTGCCTTAGTGATAGTGTTTGGAAACACTATCACCAAAAAGCCTCTCCTCTCCATAAAAACACTCAGCTCTCTGAACTTGATCAAATCCCGGTGAAAACAAAGAAAAGGTTCACTTCAGTGGGAAATACTTCAAACTCTTGGCCTAGGTTTTATTTCTGTAGGAATTACAAATCCCTCTGAAAGAAAGATGTTTACTGAGTAACTAATTTAATTGTCAGTTCTTCTCATGTGTCTCCAAAACGGAAGTCTTCTGCTCCTATTCAGTGAAGCCACACTAATTAAAGGTAGAATGTTGAAAAAGAAGGGCCATGTTTTCAACCAAATAATTGTTTAATATTGCCGGTGAGTACCCAATATATTGCATGCAACAAAACAACTTAGGGTGTACCTGTGTTTTGCAATCCATCAGGTTACAAAAAAGTAATTTTCCTGGGATGTTTTAAAAATGTGTTTACAGTGCCAAGTCCAGAAAGAAGTATGCAGTCTAGCTGGACACACTCAGTTCTGGCTCAGAATCTACACACCTATCTTAATACACCACTGTATAGAAGGTAATAGGTACTGCTGTGAATCCAAGTATATTATTATGAATATGACAGTGCATTGATGAGGCTCTGTAGGTTTGGAACCCAAACCTGGCCAAGTTGAAGCGTAAGAAAAGGGTACAAGTCGTCTGTCTAACTCCATCTACGGAAACAGTTTCAGAGTCCTAGCCTTTATCAGTTGAAGCCATATAGGGGGAAGGAAAAGCAGTGGGATCCTGTGTAAGGAGGTCTTCAACATTGCAGGAAGACATAAAATAGACTGTCTGTCCTTTTTCATCATCAGGAATATTTCTCTTTTCCCTCTCTTTTCTGTCTGTTTCAGCACTTCAACCTCACCACCCATTTCTGTCAGGATCCCTCCCCACATGCTGTTGAACTAAAAAAAAAAAAAAAATTCCCCAGAAACATAAAACCCATTATGTATTCTCAATACAATAAAGAAACTCTTCCAAGATAAAAAAAGTGTTGACAATAGAGACTTCCATTAAAGATTAAATAGCATATTGAATAATTAAAAAAAAAAAAAAAAAAAAAAAAAAGGAACTACAAAAGGTCTTCTGGAAGCATTCAACATGCATGAATTACAAGTGATCACCACTCTGAGCTAAACGCAGAAAACATACTTCAGAATGGAAAAAAAAACCCACCACCAAATAGGAGAAGACACAAAAGACGAAGTTTTCTTGATGACACTCAATCATCCCAAATCACAGAATGAATTGACAATTCTCTGTGGCTAGGAGAGAGACCATTTTGTTACCACTCCTTCACATTCACAATGAAGTCAATAAAATTGAAGGAAAGCAGTATCAGGGCTAGTTTATATGTAATAACACTGTACTATCTGTATTGCTGCAGAGTACCCCCCTCTATTTAGGCCTGCAGTAAGAGGAGATTTTAGATGAGCATTCTAACACAGAGATTAAAAAATGCTAATGATCAGAAAACTTCAATAACTTTGAAATCTTTGCTATCCTTCATTTTTTTAACCCATACTGGTGATTATCAGTGATTTTAAAAGCTGCAGCTATGTATGAACACAGCTGCAGGTTTTAAAATCACTGAGAGAAAGAGAATATACACAAAGGATCAACATCTGTGTATTATATTTTAGATCATATTTCAAGCATGATCATAAGCAGACAGTTTACTTACCTGGTAAAGCATGATAGGTTCTATGCTGTATCCCAGCATATCAGCAAACTCCTTAGCAATAACTGTTTTGCCACAGCCCTAAAAAGTTAAAAAAAATGAGAACTAGATTACATTCTAAGGAACTTGGGGAAGGAGGGAGAAAAGAAATTTGAATTCTTACTTTTCCTCCAATTAAACACATATCTTTAACCATATGGGATTGCATCATTTCTGCCAACAGTCTATTATGGCTGGAAGTCCTTATGAAAGTATCTGATCGAGGATGCTTTTCTAACAGCCCAGTCCCAGCTGGAACCTGTAAACAAAAAAAAAGAAGAAAAAAAGAAAAAAATAAATAAGCTACACTGTAATAACTTAGGCTTTGTATGGACCAGGTTATGCTTCTCCAAACTACTGTAATATTTTGCTGACTGTCATCCATCAAATCTAAATCTTTCACTTAAAAAATATTCAATCATATGATTTCGAATAGACAACCTCCTTTACACCTCCTTCACCCACTCTTCATGAAAAGAAAACCCACAAAAACCACCAAAATGTGAACCAATTCAATTACAGCACTGGGGTCTTTAAGGAACTTGAGGCTGTTCATGCTAGAGACAAAATATAAAACCCACAATACTTCTTGCTCATCAGAGAAACACAGAAGAGAAAGAGCAATTTGTATTGTGAAAATCTGAAGGAACTACTTTGACCAGAACTTTGGAGAATTTTAGCTGTTCTCCATTTTAAGGCAACTGCTCTATTTCCACTTCCCGTTCTAGTCTGGAAACTGTTTCACCTGCAAACTCCTTATGACCTCCTGTTCCCAAAGAGACATTCTGCAGACCTATTTCCAGAAGTTATCACCCACATGTCAAACAAAAGCAAAAATCTTTCCCTCAGAAAACTGCTGCATCGGGCCCTACAAACTCACCTTTTCCTGACAAATTCCCATTTGCTGCTGTTCCCCTTTTCACTTCATCATGATACAAACTCTGAGGATATTCCTCACCAATGTGAATATGATCTCTTTATGACTCCCACTAATTCACCTTCTTCACAGACTCTCTAGACCTCTCCAAATTCAACATCAACTTCACATTCTCAGATCAGCATCTGTTTCCTGAATAAGACCTTATTTCACTAGCAGGTCAAACTTCATTGGAAGAAACTCAAACTAATCATAGTTGATGTGATTACTTTTGCTCCATTTTCACAACATCCTGTATCAGAACATTACCAAGCACTCATCAGATTTTATTTGGAGTGTAGACAGACTATTGTTTTTATTACAAGAAAAAGGGAAAGCAGCATCACAAGCATCCCAAGTACTCTGTTATTCTAAACCAGCATTTCTTTTAATAGAAGAAACTTAAAATGAATCACATGTAGGAAAGTATGAGTTTATCTAGAAATAAAATCCTGCGTATCCACAATCCAATATTCCAGTATCTAAATGCTTTTCTAACAAATATCATGTGTTACTCTACCAAAAATATTCAGTGCAAAAGAGTTTTAGCATCAAATGTCAAATTCTTGATAAGATGAAAACAAGTTAATGATATCTAAAAACATACACAGTTTGATGGATATATAAATTCATACCTGGAATGTCACTTCTTTTTCACCAATCTGGACAGTTACATCAGCCTTGAAGGGTTTGGTTCCATGTACATTTTCTACTTTTGTAATCCTTCTGGGAAGCAAGTGACTTTCTGAATCTTGAAGCTCAAAACGCTGTAGAATTAGGGGGTGGAGAAAATTAATTATTAAATACAGCTTTCTGGTTTTTAAAACTGTTCCTTCTGAAAACAAGGCCAGAAGTATATTCAAGATTAATTGCTTGTGAAGTCCTAAATCCATTTACTTCAACTTTTACTTCACATACTGGTGTTCGCATTCTTGATGGCCCATAAATTTTACATATAAAACCAAAGCAAAAAGATTGTATATCATCTACTTATTGACTCTAGTGACAGATGTAAAGTGAAAATGTCATATGGTGACTTTGCCAAGTCTTAGCCTGACAGACCAAAATAATAAGAGAAACAGATGATAGCCTTTAGCGTGGGTAATAATAGATCACCTATCTCTGCAGGTCATTACAACCAATTGCAGATTTGAACATCTGGCTACCAATAAAAATAACCACCAAATATTATGTTTACTTAGCTCCACAGCCTTATCATAAAATGAAAATTGAGGACAACTTGTACAAATTAAGCCTTCAGCATGTTCTGGGTATATGAAGGACAAAACCCGTGAGATTTGTCTTCCCAATCTTTTGAGCATTATACTCTACATTTTATGCTGTATATAGAAAGCATGAAAACCATTTTAAAAGTCCTGTTAAAAGTCTATTTTGCTGGAGAAGAGGAAGTCATATCAAGGGGGTTTGTGCACAAAAAATCCACTAACTGAAACTACTGAACTCATGGAGCGATTTTATTCAACAGAGTGAAACCTGAGTAAACAAGAGAAAAAGGAGTATTATCCAACTCAGAATTCTTAGAAAAAAATAATTTTTAAACAGAAGTCATTAATGTAAAATTATTCTTAAAAAGCACATCATTTTATTACTATTAGGATTCACAGCACTGCCTGTTAAGTCGAAAGAAAACTGACATGCATTCGTACAAACACTTTAGCTCTGTTTTGCAAATTCCCATTCTGGAAAAAGAGCCTACAAAAATGTCATGTTCAAACATGAATTTAAGATAAATGGGCTTTAGTAAAGGGCTGCACCAAATTGTGTTTTTATTGTAACAGCTGAGTCTACTTCAGATACCATTAAATCTGAACAACAACAGAGGACAGGAATGCCTACTGAGTAGTATCTCAAACTATGATTCTAAGAAATTCTCCAACTATGATTCTGTGAAATGAACTACAGATGTTCTCACTCTTATGGCCATTAGTAAATTATAATATTCTTACTAAGTTAATGGCATTTTGGATAGGGCCAAAGCTGCTCATACACAAAACTGCAAACTGCCTGTACACTAAAATGCCTTAATCAGATACCAACAAAAGAGTGAGCAAGCAAGATTATCTGCACCAGCAGCCTCTATATCAAACAAGGAAGATATGGAGACAGCAGCAGCAGACCTTATTCATCCAAAGGTCTCAGGAATCTAAAAATTCTAGTGTGTTTTTTGGGGTTGTTTTTTTTTGTTAGGTTAGGCTTTGTTTTGGTTTTGTTTTCTTAAAATATTGTTTAGAGTTTTACAGCTAGCCTTTCAGACTGTAAATTAGGACAGTGGAAGAGCACTGTCTATCTCTGTAGAGGTTGTTACTGAATTCATACAGCTTTCATTCACCTAACAGAATTTGTACAATTTGAATTCACCACATGTAAGCATGGAGCTGCTGCTGAACTGGATAATGTAGTAGTTAAACAAGTTACCACGCTATACCTGGACAGGAGCAGCAAACAAAACTTTCTGCAGCTTTCAGAGTAAGACAGATCTCTTTTGATGCAGTTCTTCATTTAGAATTAGGATAGCTAGATATGGAATCAGTGGCATGTAATGGATGTACAATACATTAAACATACTGCTGCCTGAGCCAGAAGCAACTTCCCCTATACAAAGTCCAAGTTGATAGCCGCAAAGGAAAAAATATTTGTGGCTTGGAAGGACAACTCTTGAGCACATTCAGTATCAGAAAGTCTGGGAGATACTTGGAGAGCCAGAAGTGGGCAGCCTCATTGTCTCAGACTCAAAAGGAAAGAAAAAGACCAGCTGCCAAAAACAAGGGAAGTGGTTTGGCAGTCCATAATCATCAGGCCATATTCTGCATGCCTACAAACATGTGAGAAAAGGCAAACTGTAAGAATTAGAAAAAAAGACGAAGAGGAATTCTGAGCACTTAGAAGTATCTAATGATCAGTAATGTCTCAGCATGGAAACTGCAAAGAATATGTTGGTGATCCAGCTGGACAAAAGAATAGAGCGCTTAAACGAGATGGATTTGCAGGTAACTGCTATGCTGAACCACAAGACAGCAAAGCTATCCAAAAGAAGCATCCATAGGCAACTGATCTTTCCTGAAGATTCTCTGCATGGGAAGGAAAGAGATTTTTTCAAGGAACAAGAGGACTGAACTGTTTCACAAGAAGCAAAATATGAACTGCTACTGCAAGATGCAGTGGATAGACAGATGAAGTCAAGACAGATTCCACTACAACCGTATGTATTGGCACTAAAGAGCATTCCTTTATGCAAAACCCCAAAGATTATAAATTACTTTGGGGGGAGTAAGAGAGAAACAAATCCTTCCTTCCAAAATCTGCAACAGAAATATCTTAGAAGTGAACAGAATTGCCTAGACAAGAAAAAAAGATTCCAGTTTTCTGAACTATTTGTCCACTTTCTATGAGGGAGTGCCTATGTAGTCTGAAGATTCCCTACTGCAAGGCAGGGTAAGTTTTCAAGGAGGACGTCAGGTAAGATTAAAGTGGGTGTTCAAAAGTGAGGCAAAGGGAACAAACAAGTTTTTATCTGATATAAGATCAAGACAGTAAACAAAGAATTAACCAAGACATGAAAAAAATTAAGAAGTTCTAGAACAGTATGATAGCAGGCTAAAAGGGACTTGCTCATTTATTAAGATGAATCTGATCTACATGTTGCTTTTAAAACCTGATAGGAAGATTCTCTTGATTAGAAGATTAAAAAGAACCAAAACAGTGCATGCTTCTGACACTGGGGAAAAAAGGCACACAAAACGCTCATGAGAATTGAAAAAGCAAACCCAACATCTCTGATGAATCTTAAGTAATATATTAAAAGCTTACAGAACAATGAAGAAATAAGTATAGAACAGTTGGGGTCTCTTGTGAGCCACGAAACACAGCCTAAATGAAGATGATGATGTTTATAAATGCCTATATATAGTAGCATACAGGAAAAACTTCAATACTCTAGGAAACATCATAGGTGCTTAAGCTTGTTTTGAAATGTTTAACTGGAGGCTGTTTTCCTTGAAAGCAGTGATTTCTCTATATCTTAATCTTGTAAAGAAAAAGTTTAAATAAATTTTTTACTTAATTTTTGTAATCACATTTCAAATGTTTAACTGTCAAAATAATTTGTCATGCCAAAATTTCATGCAAGCACAGAATAATTTTAAAGGCCAGAATTCAAACCAAGTCATATTTTTCTTTGCAAGATCTTCTAAATTAAGATCTTTGTACACAAAGGCACATAATTCTCAAGTTTATTTTAGTACTTCTGTCTGTTGCAAGCTAATGAACTAATGAATGCTGCAAATTTTACCACTTGTACAAATGTTCTGTATCATAAACACCTTTCAAGATCACTGCTAATGCTGGATTAGTGTGCAATCCATAAACACTTTTTTTGATGCTAACTAGTTTCAAACAAGGCCCCACATTTCAAAGCATCTTTACACATCCAAGACTAACACCATAACAAACTACTTTCTCTCACAGGGAAGGTATAAGTCAATATTTCACATGAATTCATTACTGACGACAAGTATTACAAGGAATACACCTAGGTCTTGGCAGAGTTTCAATGAGCAAGGAAAAGATTTATACAACTTGAAGATAACGTTCGGGAAGACAGTGCTTTAAGAATATCATCTCTTCAAGAAATACGCACAGGACCTGAGAGCAGCCAAAACTGGCTGTTTAGCCTAACCGCTGGCTACCTCACTTCTCAGCTCTGACAGCTGACTGGACTGGAAGACATCCTGAAATTAAGATACTATCATCTAGATATCAGCTAGATTACTACTTCCCCCAAATCTGTCTCCAAGTCTAATGCCTAAACCTTGAATTTTATTATATGAAATTTGTTTTTATTTTCTTTAAATGTTAGCTCCTGTTAAGAAGTGATTCAATTCATGCAAGTTAACCCATCAATTGCAATATACTTCCAAGTACTTCTCTTTTCAAGTCTGGATACCTCCCAGTGAAGACTAGTATTTCCTAACTACATTCTGTTACAGAGGCAAGTATTCAGTGGCAAATATTAGCTGGACACTCTTTAGAAATCTGCAGTAAGACAGAGTAAGAAATCGCCTAGCTTCTGCCAGATTCCTATTCCTCACATTTCTTATGGAATGGAAAAAAAAATTCTTATCCATATTTAATACAGTTCTGGCACTGCTATTACTGAAATATCATTATAAACAAAAGTTCCTCAGTACAACTAGTTATTTTCTGTATTTCTTAAGGTTCATTGCTTAACAGGATTTTTTGTGTGCAAACAGAATAAAATTCCAGATAAGATTATATGTACTTGTTGACATAATAGGACAAGTTCATTTAAGTAGTGATGAGGAAGAGTACAAGAAAGCAAAAGAAAGAAAATAAAAAATAAAAAAAAGAAAAATGTAAATGATAAAGTGATAAGGAGCTCTTTGTAAGTAGAGGATCATTGAGAAAGAAGATTTTTTTCTTCTTTCTATCAACCTGGCCTACGCAGGAAGCAAAAGCATACACAACACATAAAATTAAATAAAAGAAATGGAAAATGGAGTAAGCTGATGGTACTGAACAAAGACATTCACCATCCAATAGGGCAAACAAATTGACCTGAAGGATTTAAGATAAAGGCATATTAAGAACAGAATTCACTGTTACTACTCTCTCAACAGACAGAAGTCTATTTTCACCCAGACCATGGTTCTTACAGGCAACTTCAATCACCCTGACATGTGGTGGAAGGGCAACACAGCATGATCCAATCAATCTAGATTTCTGAGGCTGCCTGGAATAATGTCTCAACACAGGCACTGTATTGGCTAGGCAGGGGTGATGCATAGACGGTTCCTGCTATTCACAAACAAGAAGCAATTGGTTGTGGATGTGGCAATCAATAGCAGCCTTGGCTGTAGCAACCATGAAATAATGGAGTTCAAAATCCTGAGGGGGAGTGATGAAGGCAAATAACAGACTACAGATCCTGGGTCTTAGGTCAGATTGGCTTATTTAAAGAAGTGGCAGATAGGACCCCACAGGAGGCAGATTTGAAGGTTCATGAAAGCTAGCAGGTCATTCAGGACAACCTCCTTTAAATGCAAAGACTGTCCAGCTCAAAACTCAGCAAGACAAGTAGGAGACCAGCCTTTTCAAACAGGGAAATCAGGACTGAGTTCCCATGAAAAAAGGCAGTATATGGAAGGTGTCAGCAATGGTGGTCTACAAACACTTCCCTGACATGTATGCTAGGTTTCAGGAAAAACTAAAAATCACTAGCTACAAATATAGTTACTTCTAAGTATGCATGTACAAATAACTTCTAATGTTCAGGTCTGAAAGAGCTGGGTAAGATGCTCTAAGCTGTGAATGCTGATTTTCAAAAATATACATAATTCCTACGACACACTCAAAAATGAAAGCAAGGCAACACTGTGCTAAAGTTTTACACAAATAAATGGAGTAAGCAGCATAATTATAGGTTTTGTAAGCTATTATTAAACATGCACAAAACAAAACAGATCTGACCAATAAGCAACAGAAGGCTAACACAGACCAAAACCAGAGATTAATATAACCTATAACCATGCTATATTGAATGTGTTTTGTGCATGATGATTCTATTGTTATTTTAGTATCCCCTCTTAAAGTCAGACGCCAGAGGCATTTCTTAAGCATTTGACTACCTTAACCATGTAAGTAGCTACTTTCAATTTAATTAACCACTTAAAATGAATGTTTTTCTGTAGTCTTGAATTGAGGTCTAAATATTCTAGAGGACATAGAGGTTTCACCTTTCAGTATAACTAAATGTACTAGCTTATGAAGGTTGGTTTTGTTTTTAGAAAATGGTTTAACATCAGTAATAACGTAGTCATTTAGTTTACTTTTTTTTTTTTTTTTAATAGAAGTACTGAAGTAACATTAGTGAGAACTACTGTCATAATCCATCACTCCCTGGAATTATATGTGCAATACTTACTTTTAATGCATCTTTGACTGCAGTCCTGCCTTCCTTTCCAAGGAAAACATTATAGGGGTAAAGCCGGTCAATAACATGCTGGACTGACATCATAGGAAAGGAATCCTAATCAGAATGAAAAAATACAAATGAAAAAAAAATGATTGGTTCATTCTATCCTCACCCATTAACTTGAAAATACTATATAGCGCTGAACTTAAAATAAAACTGTAAGGGTGATATACAAAGGACCACTATATGCAGTATTTGGTCAAATGTCAAAACAGGCATTTCTCAGGTGCTGTAATATAGATGTCTGAAGTAGATTAGAAGAATTATGACCTAAAAATTACTTTCTTTCCTGTGCATAAATGGAAGCTGCAGTAACTGGCTCAGATACCTAAAGACATTTAAAATTAGGAGAGAAAAATCGTATCACAGGTAACCAAGTTTCATAGTACTACTAGGAAAGAATCAATAGGACAAGAAATCTATACTAGAATAATGATCTACTCATTCACAACAATTGCTAGTATTTAATTCTGATTCTATTACATCATATTGTACTTCACAACATATTGTACTTCACAAATCAATTGCTAGAAATTTCTGAACAGTTTGATCAAAACTGTTTTGTTTTGAAATGAGTTACTAAGTATGCCTGCACTTTCTACACAAAATTAAACCAATTTTTTTCACTATCACCTTGTTAGTTTTTAAGTACTCTTTTATCACTTGCTGCCTGAACTAGACAAAGATTCAATTATTTTGCTAGAGTAAGAGAAAGAAATAGAAGCACATTTATGACTCCTCAAGAAACATATGCATAAAGCCTTTTGTGATGGAAAAGTGTTTTGAAACCCCTAAAGTAACACTTGATTCTTTATTTCAAAAAAGACTTGCAAATTTTTAAGGACTACTTCTGTGTAACACCAGAAAAAACAGTCAGTGGACTGGTACTACTTTTTTAAGCCTTCAAAGTAAGTGAAAAATAAACAATATAATTTAAATACAATCAACTGATTTTCAATTATACACTTGGATTTACATAGGCATCCAAATGAAGAGTTGCTTAGAAATGAAACCGAGATGCATACTTTATGAAATGCATAATTCAATTCATACTTTATAATCAGTAATGCTATTTATAATGTTCCATATGAAAAAAAGATCAGTAAAAATAAACCATTTAAGGCACTGTAGTAAATGTACTGCTTAAAGGATCAGAGAGGCCTTTATTCCATTTTAAAAGCCCTCTGTGTATATATAAAGACATAACATATAATATTATCTCAAATTGATATAAATTATAATGGCATGTATGAAATTAACCTCTTCAGAACAGCATCCTATAAAAAAAATTCTCCCTTTCAGCAGGCAGGAGTTTTCAACCTAAGAAATACATTTTGGGACTGTGTGAATCCATGATACAAGCAGCAAAGCTAGTCATTGCAATGCATTCCCTCCACACTTTAAAATGGTTAAATCAACCAAGCTAGAAGTAGAGGATGGCAGTGGCCCAGCATATGAAGGAAAAATGTTGTAGAATCACTGAGAACAGTCACCTTAGAAAATCAAGTGATTAAAACTAATTCTAAAAGAAACAGCTCTTGTCTACTTAAAAAAAGACTGTCATACAATGGTAACACTTCACATTCTCTAATGTAAAATAAAATGCTTCCTTCATTCCATAGTTTAGATAATAGCTTAGGACTCATTTTCTTTCCATTACTCTGAAAGCCATCTGGCATTCATTTAAAAATAATTTTTCACTACAGGGCTCAAAGAATAAAAAGTTACGATTTATTTTAAAATCCAATATGTATTTCTTTCCTAAAGCCCTCCAAATACTGTTTCATTTCCCTGAACTTGAATTTTAATCACTTCTTAACATCTGATGTAGTACCACTAATTCAGAAGAAAAAAAATTGTAAGTATCCAGCACAACTGAGGGGACTGAGCACCACAGTAATACAATTAGTATGTTTTAATGTATATAATCCAATAAAATATGTAGAAGTAATATGCCACTGAGCAGTACCACAGGTAAAATGATTGCACAGGAGACACAACAGATAAGTCTGTAGTCCTTTCTACAGACACCTGCACCTTGCAGAGAGGGTTTCAAAAGCTGTCCTGGTATTTTATCCTCCTGCGATGACCATATCTTCCTGCGTGCAAAAGGGTACCAACGCCTCTCTCTTTTTATACAGATCTCATCTTCCTGACTGCCTTCAGGAAGCTCCTTCTGTTTTCACTTTGACTTTTTGCCATGTAATTATAAAGTCCAAGGGACAAAAGCCTGTCACAGAAAGCAGAAAGACTGCCACAGCCTTAGTCCTGGCCTGCCTGATCTGACACTGTGAACTCAGCAAGTGTACGCTTGTTATATTTCCCTGAGGACTGCAGCTGTCAAAGTATTGCATCTTCAAGTGTGCACAACCTGCATCCTCAGGTAACCTATGTTAAGTCTAGGTTTATTCTAAATCCACCAATCAACCCAAAGACCTATTGTAGGCTTCATCTCATACAACTTAACTGTCTCCTATACCCACGTTTAATACTTGGTTTGGGTTCTTTTAGGTGTCAACAGAGAGTAATAGGTGACTGCATTACAATGTAATCAATCCAATTTACATAATGCACAGCATTAAATCAGAAGCACTTTCAGGTTGTGAGTTTCATTTCTCTCAACTGACTACCTCAGTGTCAACAGGTAAACTATAGATGCCCCTGAAGTACGGTAAGATGATTTTGCAGAATAAAAACCATTACTTTGAGTACTAAGATACCTTTAATCACATCACAAATCTTGTGTCATGACATACTTTGTCCTTAAAGTACTACCCAGAGATATATGACTGAGGCATTTCTCCCTCAAATCATCCTTAGTTTTTTTTCAGGTTTATTTTTCAAATGTTCATGTTATTCTTCTTATAACAACATGAATAATCCGGATCAAATTTGAAAAATTTTAAGCCCATACAGTTTCACAGCATATGTGTATGCACATACCAAAATCTGAACTGCAGCCGATAAGCTGTCTAAAGGAAAATCTGGAAGTCCCAATGTAGAAGATTCTTGAGAGCAGAGAGTTGTAGCAAAAGACAGGAGCTGAGAAATTCTGCATAGGAAAAAGTAATTACAGAGTTTTATACATGCTATCTATATTTAAAATACTAAAGCCTAAAAAGTTAAATGCAGTATAAGATGCTGAAACTATTTCTGAGTGCAAATAAGTAAGGTGTGATTGAATTTCTAAAGCATTAAGGATTCATTATATGAAGGCTGCATATGAAAAGCTGTGTGAGCATACACCCACACACATTAAAAAAACCTTCTTCAGTTCTGGTCTCTATGCGGTGATAGAAGACACAAAAATAGCAAGGAAACCTGATAGGACGTTGTTTTTCTTCATTCATTCCATTTTTATTTTTTTAATTATGAAAAATTACCTCTCCGTGGAAATGTTTGATCCAATTGAATATAAGAGCTGAAGATGGTCCTGAAAATAGAACATAAAATCACAGAGTAAATTAATTTTGGGATCATACTGTGGGTCACAGCTCATGACGTATGAAGCATTTTGTATTTTCCCCTCTAATTTAGACATGAGGATTCTACTTTCATCTTGACACAGAACTAATCTTATTTTTTAAAAAATAAAATAAAAAAGAAGAAAAATTATAAAATCTTTCTTTTAGGGTTATATGTTTTATGGAAGTTATTCTTCTGCTGTAGCATTTCTTGGCAACTCTAAGCCTGCTTTTCAGGAATTTATTAGGCCCCACTATGAAAAATATCCATTTAGACAAACTTATTACTCAAGGATTCTTTTCAGAGGTGAGGCAAGTAAAACATAAACCCAAAATATTAGCTCTACTCAGTACAGGTAATCCAGCTCTTATACTAGGACACTTACCTTGAAGGGCAGATGATAAACATCTCTAGCCTGAAACCGAGAGCGAAGTGGCGGATCCAGAGGGTTACCAGAGTATTTAGGTACTGGCAGGCCCAACGCTATCACTCGAAAATCTTCACTAACCCGAACAATCTTCCATGCATCTAAGTCTGATTTTGTATGATCCTAAATTCATTAAAATAAAGCAACAAGAAGGAAAGAAAAACACAACCACAAAACATTACATCATACGATGACGTGGCTGCAGATTGACTAACAGCCCTGGTCCTTTAACTTCAATGTGGTAATGTTCTTATCTTTCATCCAGAGGGGCTAGAAAGCATTGAACTAGTCTAATCTTCGGAAGGTAAAAGCAAGTTTTTTCCAAAATGTACATAGATAGAATGATTGATCACGTGCAGCTCTCTAGCCTGTAGCAATTTTACTGAAGCCCCCACAGATGGTCAAAGCTGAAAAGGTATCATTACAACATTGTTTTCAGAAAGAACAGAAAATAAACAGACCACAAAATTTAAAAACATTAGAAGTGGGTTAACATGAGCAAGTTTTTCTTCTTCTCTTTTTTTCCTTCTTTTTTCCCCCCACTTGTAACTGTAAAGGAGACTAAAATCTGCATTAAAAAGTTTCATTTACAAATTATGCTTTATTATAAGCAATAATACAGAATTAGACTCTTTCATGGGGACACTAGATACTGTATTTCACTTGTCATGTAGAAGATTCCTTGCATATAAAAAATGCACTTGAGTATTCCCACATCAGTTAAGTCTTCCTTGAAACTATACATGAGTACATTTCCTGCAAACCTAGATGTACAGTAATTATTCACAGACAAGAAAATTAATATTTACTTATATAATAAAATATTCCTCAAACAACAAAACAACAATATTATATTTAGTATTGTATCAAGAGATTTATTTAATTCATATACTATTAGCAGTGTGCCTGAGGCACTCATTTTGAAACATTTTATCATTAGATAAGCGTTAAAAAAGAAAAAAGAAATTAGGAAGATGCTTTGCATAATTGCAACCAAATCCTGTCTACATTTGAATTCTCAATTTCAGTCTTTAAATACAATTACATTTTTAAAGCTTACTTTTAAAATATAATAATAATGCTTCCAATAACAGCATCTACTAATTAAATACCATAAAATTGGTTTTGGAAAAGGCATAGATCAAAAAGATTTTAACCACAGATGAGAGGCATAAGAAATAATGATTTTAGAAGTCCACTACAGTACTTCAGCACAGCTGAAACTTCATACAATCAGGATCAGTGACAGAAGGCTTACTGCACACGTCCGCCCTGTGCCACATGGGTCTGGTTATATACCTTACCACAGTTAGGTATGACAAGACAGAAACGCGAGCAAGAAGGTGTCAGACTGTTAGGAGAGACTGACAGGTATGTGATAGGAAACTACAGTACATGAAAGTAAGATGCGGAGTACTACTGGAAACTGTCTGATGAAATTTATTGAGGTCCCCAAATGCCTGAGAAGTATCCATTCAAATTTAAGCAGTAGGACTCAAAGCCTGAAAACAAAGGAAAATAGCTAAAGCAGCAATGGCAGATGACACTAAAATCCCATTTCGTAGCAAAAGAAAAGTCTTTAACCATTTCCTATAATTTAGATTGGCTGCTCTGTAAATTAAAGGCAAGACAGCACTAATGAGTACAGTGTCGCTCATCTTGACCTCATTTTTTTAGTATTCTAACATCTTAAAAGCTAAGCAACAGGGCTCTTGCAACGCTGAAGCATTATCTGAACTTCATGGGAACAATTTCAATTTAAACCTCTTCTCACAGGTATATTTAGTTATTGTCACATTGTGGCTTTCACATTTTAGAAACATACAGGCTCTGTACAAGGTTAACATGGACTACTGTTTTTCATGTGGACAGACAAGATACAGATGAGAAGTTGTTGTTGCAAGCAGTAGTTTGACTTCTCACTTAGCTTTCACCCTGCCTACTTCATTCTACGTAACACCCCAGAAAAAAACAACCAAGGAAACCTTAGTGAGATTTCCCCCATTTGACTTGTAACTACTCTCCTCTTCATAACAGTATCCAGCACCACCAAGAACAGGAAAAAAAGATGAGGAAAATCCAAACAGCATTTCCATACCTGCAGAAGTTTGTCATAACGCTCTGCAGACATGAGAAAACGACCGTCTTCAAGCTGCATTTCCCTGTTCTCCAGTAAATTGTTTAACACTGGCAGGACATTCCGCTCAGCTTTCTCCAAACCCTCCAGCACAAGGATTCTGCCTTCGGTAGCTGCACGAACTGCACACTTCCAAAAAAACAAAACAAAAAAACCCCATTACATATCTCATTAAATCCTGCTGAAAAATAATTTCCAGGTGCATCCCAAACCAGTATTTATTTCTGTAGGAATCAATAAGATTCACATCAGTAGAGATCAGGAAGAGTGACAGCTGACTGCCGTAACAGTGCTGCACATTCATAAGCTGGACTTCTATCACCTAACTATTATAGGGACTGACAGGTATAAGTTCCAGTATTGCATACCAACAGAATAAAACTTAAAACCTTGGCAGACATTTTAGTGCATAACCAGTATATATTAATATATGTGGCATCCTTTCTTTTTGACCTTGCATAATATTTTGCATTGTCAGGTATTTTAACACCATGTAACAAATCTGGGACAGCTATTTATACTGAAAACATACAATCAAGGTGGTTTTACTTGTTTACATTAAAATATTTAGGAAAAAGTCAGGTATTTCTTCAGATTGCTCTTGTTATGCACCAGTGTAATTCACTCTCAGTATATTGCTTTAGTCCCACTAGAACCTAAGTCTATTGACACCAAACACGAATGAGAAAAACAAAATACTGCTATAAATAATCAGACATTAAAAAAATGTGATAAAATGTAAAAGACTCAGAATTATATTCCCTGAGTGAACATGGCGTTCTACAAAACCAGAATAAAAACATAGCCATTAACTTAATAATCTTTTGAAGCCTTTGGGATAGAAAGTTGTTTCTTTTCTGTATTTCACTTTATTAGTTGTTTATATGTGGCTGTTTATTTAAATGCATAATGTGGAGCCAAATGTAAAACTAAACTCTGGTGCTGGTAATTTTGTGCAACTTTCTTGCAGTCAATGATATTCACTCAGGTAAATAACTACACTTTGTATCTAATATGCACAATTACTGTCCAGTAAAAGACTGAAATTCAGTGCATTCTTGTCTACTTCCAATTTGCAGAAATCTAATCGGATAACAATGGGGCAGGTTTAGGCACAGGCAACATTTAGAGGCACCAATGAGTCTTCCTTTGCATTCCTATTACATTTTAAAAGAATTTTAGACACAAGCACAGTTGCAAAGGGAGAACAAATGAAATCTCTTCCCAGCATATCTCCCATAAACTCTTACATAAGAGCCTGTCATATAATGCTAGATGGAAATCTCTGATGAATAAATACAATGGATACCAAAACTTGGAACACAGAGAAGGAAGGAAAAAGAGAAAGAATAATGAAGAAATACCAGAACACAGAAATAACAAGAAAAAGAAAGGAAGAAGAATGACATACGAAAGCAGATGTTTAAAGGACAAAAGCATAAGCCTAAACTAGAAACAAAGAACACTTCAACACAACAAATTAATTGCTACATGGTACAAAGTGTACAACAGAATCAGAGATCCATCTGAGAATATAAAGCCAACACTAAATGATAAGACTAAGTAATTTAGAACTTTATGTACAGTATAGAAGCATAAATAACTAATGACAAATTACCCATAACTTAAGCTTTTCACATCATCATTAAGATGGAAATAATTCCTGTATTTAATCTGGATTCAAGCAAATATTACTGAAAAAAAGGTACACGCTAATCCTGGTACACAGCTCCACATCAAGTTTCCTTCTCTGAAAGACATTTAATATCTAGCCTCATAATCAGTATCTGAGGAACCTGGAATAATACCATAAACAAGCAATAGTCGTCAGATTATTTCTCTCCCACTGAATCACCAATTCTTTCGAAAAGCAATCAGTATGTGAATTTTATCTTTTTTGTTGTTAATTCAGGACATCATACGCTACTAACAGGCAACATAAAATTCCTCTCTCCTCATCCAATAAAATTTGTACAAAGGACAAATTTTGTACTAACATTCTTCTCCAGGAAGGTCACTGAACAAGTCCAAAATCTGCTCCAACCTGCTTGAATAGAAAACTGGAGTCTCCAGCAGCCAGTCCAATACCTGGCATGAACAAAATGCTATTTTGTCTACATGTAGTTTGGAGATACAGCCAGAATATGCTTTAACAAACAATTTATTTGCCAAGTTGGTTGGATTCTGCATATTATAAGTCTATGAAGACTTTATGACTGAGTTTTACTAGCCAGAGGAAAATACACATTCTGTTCATATGGTTTCAAAATATTTTGAGTATCCATAGTATCTTGTTGACTCATGTTGAGACACGCACACTATAGATGAAGGCTTGCTGAAATAACAGACTTCCAGTATCAACATAAATCTCTCTCCTGAACTTGTACATGAAGGCAATTGCTGTAGGGGTAGACAGCAAATACCAGTAACTATATAACAACCATTCACTTCAAGAAAGAAGATGCTCTCCATTAGCAGTGCAATCTTGATAAGCAGCCTACTGTATCACCAGATTACAGGATCAAAATTTTAAAATGACATAGTTTCCAAAGCTGGGAAACTATCTGAAGTTTTTATTCAAAGTTCTATTGCTCAGTATAATAATATTTCAAAAGGTACACTACAGATGATCTTTGCCTACCTATATGTATCTTTTATAATCAACTTCAGGAATGGCTTAGTGCACAGCCAAGGGTTTTAACTTCTTAATCAAAGACACCCCATAACAACAATACCACCACCACCTGGGTGCTAATTTACTCTGATTGGCTTTCTTCTAAACTGTGCTTCTCCTATATCTTCAAAGCATATCTGAAATACTGGAAACCTTTCTTCAAATTAAAATTAAATAAATGCACAATTAATCTACCTCGAAAGTTCTTGCGTTAAATAGCATACGGTCTGTTCTTAAGACTGAAACAGCCACCTATCTCTGGCTGAACTATGATATTTCTGCATCCTGGTTAGTAATAAGTTTTTGCAATAAGCTAGGCATCCTCTGAATCATAATTTCAGTTTTATCTGTGTATTGATGGACTGGTATGGAAACTAAAATGCATTAAAAAAATCAGAGGAAAGAAAGTAAGTTTGCAATCTGTCACTGAAAATATTTTTTTCAAAATGTTTCCAAGAAACAAATCTTCATAATTCCATAATGAAAACCCAGAAATAGCTGCACTGACTCCCTCTCTCACTAGCCTCGTTTGTTCTAAACATTTAACATAAAACACAATTTGACAGAGAGCACTTATATTGTGCAAACTTGATGATAAACCTGAGATTAGAAGTATTAATTTCTGTTAAAAAGCACAGAGGAATTTGTTAAACGTTTACTTACAGTAAATCTGAAACTACAGCGAGAGACTACTTTGCTCATCAGAGGACAGACACTGCTGTCTCCCACCCATGCTCCTAGGGCTCTGGAAGGATGATAACCTGCATACCTGCTCCAGGGAATACCTGCAGCTACCACAGGGCAGAAGCAGAAGCCCTTCAAACAGTGCTGCCCTCATAGTAATGGATTTATGCAATAAATACGTAACACAGAGTGCTTACCCTGGTTTCAGATTGCACCTACAAAAATGTATTTTTATCTTTAAAGGCAAAAAACACCTTAGGAACAATACAACCCTAAGCAGACTTTCATTGTCTTTCCTGTAGCTAAGCCACGGTGAGGTCCTCCACTTACGCAGTGCAAAATATGACAAATGCAAGAAGCTGTAAACCCCATTTTTGACACAAATCACAGTATATAAGCATATGGATGAAGCTACACAGTGTCAGAAAGAGAAGACAGGAAAAAAGCTGACCGCAATGTACATACTGAAATGCACGAACACCAGAGAAAGGAGGATGTTTTTATAAAGCTAACCAAAATAGTTTGTAAGGGCACAAGAAATTTGAACAGTGGAGTTTAAAATACCAGAACTGAAATGGTAGGTCCTTCAGAAAAATGTTTATCATAAACCAGAAAACTCTGGTTGCCCTGAAATCCATGAGGAAGGTTCTGAGGAACTCTCAAGAGCTTTTATTTTCAAACTTGAGCATCATTCTGAATACGATGTACAGGCTATGCTTCAGAACTGCATTACAAATATGCTTCTAGGAATTGCTCAACAGTAACCTGTAATTGTCTCTTTTTCAGAAGCTACCTCAAGATAAGTTTGGGGTTTTTTCAGAAGATGACTTGCCCCTGCTCTGAAAACTGGATCCCTTTAATGGCATCTTAAGCACAGCAACCATAACTACAATGTGGAAAAACAACAGTACAAGTAGCTCAGTGAACACGAGAACTAATGAGGTAAGGTTTCCCTACATCTGCAGCCTACGTTTCAGATGTCCCTTTCAACGCAGTATCTTGTTCCCTCCACCTGCACAATATCCCACACAAATTCACCCACCCAAGTCTTTCCATTCACTCCTGTATCTCATAAACATTCCCACAATGTAATGGCCAGATGTCTCTTACAGTGAAAAGAGATCCTTAACAACCATCTGGTAAAGACAACACAAAACTTTGGCTGGTTTTGAGCTAACACAATGCTGACTGGCTGCAGCAGGCTAACTTGGAACTATTAAATCCATCGTGCAGCCTGTCTTCCAGGGATGGGAGGTGGACATTACTTTGAGTCCCTGTAACCTACCAAGCTACCAAATATTACAAAACTCAGAGGAAATTGATATCTTCTAAATTTCTTTCCATGGGTCAATTACAATTAATCAAATATTTTAAATTTAAATCATTAAAACTAACTAAGAAGTAAAAGATACCAGTAAAAGAAATCACAGAGATACAGAAGGGAATATGCTGTGAGCTTTCACTCCTCATTTTACGAGGGAAGGAAGAGGGCATTGACCAAGACTTGTAATTTACTGTAAGTGTCTCAGGTCATTCCTTTAAGAAGATGCAATAGAACTAATAAGATCATCACTTTTTAAATAATAGTTTTATGGAAAAAGTGAATCATCTAGAAATTTAGAGACAGTCCAAAGATTGATGTACAAACAGATGTTCAGGGCAGTAAAGCATATAAGGCTGTCTCCTATTGGGGAATCTACTTTGCCAGATTTTAAAAATATCTGTAAGCAGCACGTCTAATGGTATGCCACTACCAAAGAATATCTTTCAATACATTTGTTCAGTTTTAAGGCTTCTTAATTCCTTATTATTTTGTTTTCCCTCGCGAGTTGAGCAAACAAGAAAGCTGTTGAGCAATGCTGAAATGGATGGCTATTTAATGGACTGACATGATAACACACTTCCTCTAAAATAAATAAAGTCAAAATTTAAGTAGTAAAATAAAGGGCTATTAAAAGCCATGTTCAACCAGTTTCAAAGCAACGTCAACTTTTTATGAAAACTTACTATTAATTTATTCCTTAAATATTTGTAAAGTCTTGTGTTGTTTAAAATAACATGTATTAATAAAAAAGTTCCGAACTTATAACGTCATTCAAAGAAGAGATTACAAACAGATTTACTATTCATCTGTTTACTCTATTTTTTGTTACAAAATTTTTCACTTTGTAGGTGATGATAAAGTGTAGTTTTGCATTTTACAATTTGGGCCACATATATACTGAGTTGCATATATTTTAAATATGATGCTCAGGTTTTATTAAAAGCAATGTAATTGTAACTACTGTGGTTAGTCAAATTGAAAAAGTATCTTAAGAACTAAATAGTTCAACCTTTCTCTCCCTCAGTAACGGGAGGGGTGGGGGCTACATCTTCACTATTCAGCTTACCTCCCTGCTGAGTTAATCAAGTGTTTTCTGGGTGAATTTTACAGCTAATTTTCCCCCATGAGGTTAGGAAAATTACAGGGCAGGTTGCATTTACTGCCGTTACTTACTACTTTTTTATTTGAAAAAAACAAAAAAACAAAAAAAGACAGAGAAATTCCAGTATACGACAGCACCGTCAGCCAGGCTAGTTAGTATACAAGGAGAGATTCCAGCTGTCCACATTCCAGTGAGGAAGAATAGCCTGAAACGATGATCACCTAATTCATGATGCAACACCATGGCACAGAATGAAAAGCAACTAAAAAAGAAACAACCTGAATTTATTGGAGATTCAAATCAGAAAACTGGGCGAGAAAAGTTTACCCCAGGAAGCGAATAGGCATACGATAAGATCATAAATATGTTAATATGACAAGAACAAGAAGTCTTTCATGTCACAGTCATTGATTTTAGCTTCCTCAGTCATTGATTTCAGGT
Source organism: Falco rusticolus (assembly GCF_015220075.1). Lineage (NCBI taxonomy): Eukaryota > Metazoa > Chordata > Aves > Falconiformes > Falconidae > Falco > Falco rusticolus. Next base: position 33,633,963 of record NC_051188.1, on the reverse strand, counting down.
TCCTCCAAACAATTTTTTCCCCTTTTTTTAAACTACCATTGTCAAATGAGCTGTCTATCACCCCTTTCCCCAACAAGACAGTCAGGTGTTTTTGAAACAGTGTGTGCAAACTGTATTTACAAGAGAATTATGTCCCCCACTTAGGCAGGGCCCGGCCATTTTAGCTGCTTCACACCAAGTATATTAGTAATCAGATCCACGGAAGTTTGCATCTTGGGCAGATAGCAGGCCCAGGAGCACACAGTCTGAGCTTCTGAACATATTTACCACTGCAAATATCTGCCAACAAAGAAGCCTAAGGGTTTTTCTCTTCATTCTATACAACTCTTGTCTTCTGGACAAGAATTAGTGAGATGGGTTATTTAGATTTTTCTTCCTGATGAGTAGCAGAATAAAAAGGAAATTAACCACCTGACAGATATCTAAAAATTATAAAGGTACTTATCATCCGTAAAACACTACTATTCAGAGCACCATCCATCAAGTCTACGCTGCCAATGAACGTTGTGACCCCACATACTACACAGTATTGCCCCTTCCTGCATTGTAGGAAATACCAGCTGAAAAGAAAATGGAAATATATATATATAAACAGACACAAACTTAAGAAAAAAGAACCCCACACCTTTGATTTTAATCTGTAAGGAATTATAAATACACAGTCCAACTATTCCTCACATTACATCACAGACATTCACCTATTTGCCCTCTACATCAAAACAAGATACCAGAGTCTGAACTGCTGACCTAAAAAATCCAGCTATATGCTGACACTTTTAGAAACATACAAGAAGTATTGCAAATGATTAAAACAAAATCACTTTTACTAGTTAAAAGTCTACTATATAGGGGTCCATATCATGCATTTTCTTTTCAGATAGGAGACATACTATGTCAACGTCAATAAAGATTAACTTGATCCAAATACTGTTAGTTTCTACCCAATATTTTCCTCTTTCTGTGCAATGTTGGACACAACAAGAAAATGGTAATAACAATCTGACTTCTGCAGCACTGCATTGCTTGCCTCTTCTTTTTACAGACTTTACTATCTAGCTCCCTGTACTAGATAGACAGATATCACAGTGACAGTCAACTACGTTACAGGTTCTGACAATGCCTTTGCTGTGGCTAACTTACCAACTCATCAAAAATCCACTGTCACCTTAAGACAGTATGTTAATAAGTCAAAGAATTACACAATTTGCACTCACTGGTTCATCTCTTTAAAAGCTGAATTATTCTTACCCATCTCTTTGCTAGGGTATAGGAAGAATTCTTTTTATAAGTATACACAAACATATAAACGTGTATACACACACACACACTCTATAATTCATTCAATTAATCTCATGTCTTGTTTTATAATTCTCTTTTTTTGATTAAAAGAAACCAAACTCAAGTCAGTGTAGTGCTACTCCAGGGGATTTCATGTCATGTTCATTTTACAGACAGGATAGTTTAAGCTGTCATATCTGTCACTGTGAGTGTTTAATTGATTACTACATGAAGTCTTTCAAGCCATGGTAGAAGACAATTTTTCTGATATCTTGACAATCCATTTTACATTTTATCATTTTATGACTTATGGTGCTGATGCAGTTAAGGAGGCAAAAGTATTCTATTAAAATGAGTATGTTCATATTAGTTCAAAACACACCAAAACTGAGCCTAATTCTGTATACACAGAATGACAGTGATACAAATATTTATCCACTCAGTGGATACAGCTTAATCAGCAAATTTTCAAATTGTGTTTGTAATTTTTCAGCACAAAAACCATACAACATTTTTATATTTATTCCAACCTCAGGTAGTTTGATCATCGGGCACAGAAAAGCCTGTACACTTAATAAAGTGCTCTGCGTTTGGGAAGCTTCTTTTATTTAATGCAAAAGCTGGAAGATGCAGGGTAAACAAAACCAGGCGTTCCAGGCAACATGGTTTGTGGCACAGTCTGGGAGAAATACACCACTCAAGCACTAACAAAACGGCTTAGCTGCTCTCCCAGTTGCATCCACTACTTTAAAATAGCATAGGATTTCCTTAGATGGAGTAATTCGTAATGTAGGAGGTTGTAGTAATAAGAGTTTAAGCCAGAGGTGTGCCTTTTAGAGCTGTACACACATAATAAATAACAAATCTGCATCAAAAATGGGGGGCGGGGGGGCAGGGGGCGGGGGGGAAAGGACATACAAATATAAAATCAAATTCCTTAATGTTTTGAAAATACAATAGGCTGCTATTAGAATCTCCATACTGGTTCAATCAAGTTGGTGTCTCAACCACACAGTTACAGAAACAGTAAACCACTCTGCAAGACAAGCTCTTCTATCAATAAAAGCAAAATCGGAAGCTGCCACTTAAATATTTAAGTAATATAATTTTAACTAATTATTTGATACACAACATAATTAACCCCTGCAAGAAATTACAAAACTAAAACCAAGAGGTTACTTAATTATTTCACTAACAGCAAGAATGACATTTCTAAGGCTTTTAACAGTGAATTAAGTGAATTAACAGCTGAAACCCAAAATTAATGGCCCATGGTAAAGACAAGAAAACAGAATTTTCTGCTGTCAGTACTTGAATGAAAACAAATTCATTCACCATTACCCCATAATAAGTCCTTTATTTTACACAATTTTAATTGGGAATGAATTTGATAATTCAATGTTTAGCTTTATTTTGATGGCACTTATTTCTGAAGTAAATAAACAACTTTTTTTTTCCCACCCTTCATGAAGATATCTAACTTTCAAATGGGAGAAAATTTGGAATTAGATTCACTCTAGTACTAAGAAATGCTAATATGCGAGAATATTTGATACACTGGCCCCTCAATATACATTTCAATACAGAATTTCAATCACTGCCTCCAAATCACCATCTTCCAAATCTGTCTTAAATGACGAACTGCAATCATATTCAGTAACTTCATGTTAAAATATATCAGACATACTGAAAGCCCTGAGAAATCAATTTACAGTATTTAATCTGTCACTATTAAATGTAGAGCTATAAACAACCATATCATCTTAACAATCCCTCACAGACTACTTTGCAAACCTTTGTGGGCCTGCAAACCTGATGATTCACTATATTGCCGTTATTTCTGATAACAAGATGCCAGCTTTCATTACAGTGTATTACTATTCAAAGTGTAGGATAACTGCATTACTAGATTATGACTTGCATGCAAAGAGCCTCATCTGTCTTAAACAACAGCTAAGTTTTATTTGACCCACAGAATACAGTGGATGTTCTGGACACCAGACTTCCAAGCTTTGCTGTGTTCTCTTGGGTGCAATGAAGAGCAAGCCTGAGATTCCACAGGAAGGGAAATGGTACGTAAATCTCAAATGCACAGCCTGTATTCTTTAGTCCCTCATATGAGTTCACTTTGTCTTTAGCTCACCTATGGCAATGAGAGCAATCCAAGCTCTTTTGGGAGTAGTTTAAGGCTACCTACTGATAGCCTTCTCTGCCTTGAAACAGTTCATGCTCCGGGGTTTAAAGAGTAGTAGTGTCTGGCTTCCGTAAAGTTTTGAACTGGCAGAGCCATCAGCAAACCTCGAAATCATTAAATGGACTAATTAAAATTTACACCCAAGCGTAACCTGTAAAATTTTATTCCCTTTTATTATTGAGCTATAATTAGTTCTGTAATGTTTCTAAACGTAAGTATGTACCATACTTTATGTCTCTTTAACTAAAATGTAGGGTTAGAAAACTTCAGCTGGAACATCACTATCTAGGAGATTCATCTTTCACGTTTCCAGTATTTTAAAAGTGCTCATCTAAATATTTATGATTTATTTTCTTATTTTCTATTCAGAGCTTAATCATACGTTGGTTACATTGGTTACATATATGATGACTAACACATGAGCTGAGGGAAGACATCATGATTTCAACTGATTTTAGTGCTTTGGTATCTTGTTAAAGGAAAGACTTGGTCCAAAGTACCACTGTGGTGGATTCTGATAAAAATCTTTTAACTGAACATTTCCAACACATTGAGGAAGAAAGGTAATCTTAGACCTTTACATTAGAAAGCTAATCTTCCTAGAGTGTTCTTACTGTAGCTTCTACAAAGTGAAGCAAGCTGCCTCATACTTACACTGGGATCAAAACTTTCAGACAAATACAGCGTTAACAGCCCATCCCACATCTTGGTGAGCTTCTTGCAGTCCCTGATACAGCAGCTCTTTCAAATGCTAGTTATCTGATGTTTTTACACCAAGGGTAAATTATCTTGACTACCCTGTAGCAAGTGTGAGGATTAAGACTGTCCATAACAGCAGGCAGCCATGGCGCTAACACAAGTTAATGAGTTAACCCCACAGCCTACACAAATGCTCTTATCCTCTGGTAAATGAAACACTGTTTACAGCCCTATTACACAGTACAGCACTTTAAATCATCTCATGTTGTGCAACCCTCATGTCATTATTTGAAGACTTAGAAGTAACAAAAAAAATTTACTTAGATTAGCTTTTATCCTTCATTCTGATGATCTTCCATTGCTCAAAGTAATTTATCGGGGTTTCAAGAAAAATCTATGTTTAGGTTTCGTTAAATTTTGGAGTCTGATAAAAAAGAGAATTGGAAATTAAAGAGGAAAAAAAAAGGAAAGAAAAAAAAAAGGAAAAGGTTTCATTAAAACAGGGAATAAAGCTTTCATTCTTTTCTTCCTCTTCTGTTCCCATCTCCCTTTCCACCTACAAATCACTTGTATGATGGTGGTATGATTAATCTGCATAGCATCGCCACCTGAAAACTGTTCAAGAAACCCCATTTAAATTTACACTGTATCAGAGGAACTGACCTCACCCTGATTAATTACAAGCCTAAGTCATATACAAGTTTTAGGCATCTAGGAAAACAGACATTCTAAATGACGTGGTGTATTTTACCTGCATCATCAAAAGGGAGATGTGCCATTGATAACTTAGAGAAAACTTACCTAATCTAAGTCACACTATGGTTGTACTAAATCAGCTAATGGGCATGGGCAACACTGATGGCCGCTGTGTTCAAATCATTATTTCACTCCAGACCAGCAGTCAACTTTCAAATCAAATCTCCCAATTGCCTCCATTTACCACGCTTGGGTTTCACAACACAAAACAGTCTTACAATACATGAACTAGACTCTTTTTCAATGAAACCAGATCAGAAGATTCATTTCAGAAATAAATCTAATGTGCTACAAGTGTTAGGGAAGAGACACACTAAGAGAACTGCATGTCTAACTTGTGCAGAATGGATCTCACTTGTTACAGGAGCATATCAAAAATGGTCTGCCTCAATAAACCCTGTAGTACTCTTAAAAGATCTTGGATTAGGATAAAGATAACATTTTTTGTAATAATAAAATCAACAGTGTTTTATATGAGACTTTCTAACTGCATCATTAACGTGTCAGTCAGTACTGTACTGACACATACTAATTTTTCACCATATAAACCATTACTTCCTTCAAACTACTTGTAAACAATAATTAGGTGGTGTGTGACTGCAACTTGCCTGATCAAGATAAAAAGCACTGCCATCTCGGATCTCACGTCGCTGTTTGAGGTCAGTTTCTGTGGTGTCCCTCGACAGTGCGATATATTCAACCTCCCGCTTTGTTAGCTCCTGTGGACAACAGTCTAAAGTTATTACAAAAATAACACTATAACCCCAGTAAGTGAACTTTAACAATAGGCCTAGTGGTATAATTGTACAAAAGAGCTTTAGGCAGCAGCACAATGATCAGGAATAACTCTGAACAAAATCTAGTATCTCTTATTTTTAAAATGTTTACAGTGTGTTCTGCCTCAAACAAAATGGTTTGAATTTCTGCTCAATAAACTTTTATTTTCCCCAAACCTGTTCTAAAAACATAATAACCAGCTATATATTCTTTCCATTGAACATCTGTGACATCCTGTAAGTTAATCTTCTGGTTCTAGCATCTAGAACTAGCATCTGCAAATCATGAATAAAAATCAGAAGGTTTCTGTAGAAGATTGAAAAGCTTCAACTCTCACTGTTCAGTAACATTTATACTGTGATGCAGTTGTGATTGTTACCTGTACATGCTTTGCCACTACACTGAACTATATTGTTCTTATCCACTCTCTCTTTAATGTCATGAGATGCAGTCTGTATCTGTAAAACTATATACAGACTATTTAAAAAATGAGAACCCTTAGGTTATTGTTTTGTTTATTTTGATTCAATGTAAGATATATTTAGAATTTTCTATCTTAAAGGAAAAAAAAATCCCCCATGTATTTATACCTGATGTTCATGCTACTTCCATATCTGGGTTATCATGTGTTCTGCTAGGAAACTGATTCATGCTGAAACGCTCTAAGCCCTTACCCCTCAATTGAAGGTAAGACAGAGCTGTTAAATATATCCTAAGAAGCAGCTTCTAATTCTAGTTGATGAAAAAATCAAGCAGATATAAAAACCCATAAGAATTACTTCCTTTCCACTTTTTAAGTGCCTATTGGTTTTACAAAGCCACCAATTCCATTATGCTGCAGGTAGATACAATTGTACTTTCCTATAATTAAAGGAAAAAAAACCCAGGAGGTGGAATATAGGAGAGTTTTCTTCAACAGTTGGCCCTGTGTATGACCACATAGTAGTAGCTTTCAGCAACAGCAGATAAATGTTTTCCAGGCTTATACAGCTTCATCAAAAGGGACCACAGCATGTATCAGCTGAGCAAAGACCAGCTTTCACATGACTGGCATGGCGTCGAAATGGTAAGCTACAGCCTTTCTACCACAGCTCAGGTGCATACAAATGGTGGCATAAAAAAACCCACACGTTCTGTGTCCCATGTCTGGATATCAGGTGTTTCCTAAACCTTTTTTTTTAGGTTATACCACACTCTTCTTATTTAAGGAATGCATTGAGCTATCAAGTAGCATATCTGGTTTGCCGAATTAAGAAGTCTTTCCTGAGCTTTCCAAAGCTCACAATCTTGCACCTTTCTTCTGTATGCTTTACCTCTGACAGCTAGTCTTTGAATCAGTATCTTTTTGATTTTTAAAGGAATGGCTGATCTTTATGACAATTGATTATACACCTCCATTTGTGATCCTTCTGCCCAACCAGATACTACACAAAGTTCATGGCAAAGTCCCACCCACATCACCTTTTGGGCAGACAACCTCCTCTTCGTGATCGCTTAAGGGCACCGACAATTTAAACATGAACTTTTGCACATGGTGCTGCAACGGTTTATGCAGATGTGTGTATGATCCTCTCTTGGAATGTGGGAAGGACTTGCCGACATACCTCTATTCTTTCTAATCACTCACGATAACTGTTCCCAAATGTTACTCAGAACACTCCTCTCCCAAATCCTTTCCTTAATTTCTTCTTTTTTTTAATATAATGAAGCAAAAACAAGTTGTTGTCTTTAACAGTAGGCAGATATCTTAATCTTCTAACATACATAATGCCTAGAACAAACTGTTTCTCCATTTGTGACAGCATATGGTAACAGAGTTTTCCAAGTGTTCCCCATCCCCCCACCCCCAGTTTAAGCAGAAAAACATGCATTAAGATGTCTGTACCAACAAAAACTGAACTCTGGAAAGCACATTTATGGAAAAACTTATTTACCTCCTAAGTAGCTTGCTGCAAGATCTTCTAGGACTACCTTTTACCATCTGGATAGCAGAGGAATGACTGATATTAATGCCTATGTCTCAAAGAACTCAAACCAACATACTTACCAGATATTGCATGGCAATAGATCGCCGGAGAGGCCCAGGAGGACCAATAAGAAAGACATCTTGACCAAGAAGATCTTTCTGCATTATCCATCTTAAATGGTGGACTACAGACTGGGCCAAAGAATCTGTCACTTTGAAACACAAAGATAAGAACACATTATTTAATTTTGAGAAGTGTTAGATACATAGCCATTCACACAAATTTTTGTTCTTACCTCCAAAAACAAGACAAAGACAAAAATATGTGCTGCCCTAAAGGTGGATAGCTGAAAAGCTGGGAATTATACAGAGAGTTTATATTAGACTATGTAATTCACATAGAAGTTTATATACCTGTCTTACCCGTTGCCTTTTTCTCTGCCCAACTTCATCCTTAAAAAAAAAAATAAATCTGACAAAAAACAGAAAAAAATTATGTTGATTCTCATTTCACATTAAACTGATAGTTTTTATTACCCAATATTGAGTGGATGTTTCAGCATCAGTTAATATAACTATGTCATTAATAATTTGTAAAAGATTTATGCAGCCTATATCCCAATGATTCTGTGAATCATGAACTTAAAAAAACCCCTGTGCTTGCATCAGGCTAAGATTAATGTTCAGGGACACATTTAATTTGTTATTTTCTTAAAAGACAATTGCATTCCTGTTTACATTTTGACATAATAAAACAGAATAAAGTTATCGAGGAAATGCGAACCTTGCAGTATCACTACATCAATACCACGCAGCTTCCAAAATAGTAACAAAAAACTCAAAGCAGATCTACTTATTTCTATTAAGAACGCCATACCTTTATTATTTTAAAAAGCAATAACCTGATTATAATCAAACTAAAACCTTTACCACGTGTATGCAAATGTTGGCAACACTGGAAAGCACCATGCAGAAAGGGAGGGGCACCATTCCCACTGCTGTACGTTGCTCTGTGTCCAGAATACTCCTTCACATGCAGCCAGACTTTGCTGGGGGTTTTCTCAGACACAAGCAAAAAGCACTAGTGCAGGAGGTGAAGGAGAACACAAGCAAGCCTGGAGAGAGATTTATGTAGGCATGTATGTATATGGTTGCTTTCAGAACAATCTGACAAGACCAGTGATCGGGTTTGAAGCTGGCGCCTCAAAGGGTGGTAGCCGGGACACTGAAGCACAGTAAGAAAGGAGCAAGAGGTGATGAAATCTTCAAATTAATACTTGGTTATTTAGCTTTTTTTCGGTGTGATTACTGGTTAAAATTAGAAACCAAAATTTTTAAAAACAAGCCTCAGTTCTATATGAGTTTTCCTGAGACAGGGGAGGTGGGTATGTGCGGGGCAGAGTTAGGGACAGCAAGCAATAGGGCCCCTCAGTTCTGAGGGGTTTCAGTTCACTGTTGAATTCTGAAACCAGAATTAACTCATTTTTGTAAGATCATAGAAACAGTATTAAATGACTGAACGAGACACAAGAAAGATTTTTTCAAGCATAAAGGTGGCTAAAGAACACATTATCAAAAATTTCAGCTGAATGTTTTGGTCATGCACTCAGGAAAACCTTTGAAATCATCTACTCTGAGAGAAACCTAGTCTATCATTACTACAGATATGAACAGGAATAGCATAAACATGCAGATAAGCAACCTATGCATTAGGATTATCAGATTAATTGTAATTTTAATTAAACATTTCAGGGGGGTTTTTTTGTTTTGTTTTCTAAACAACTGTCGTTAGCATGCCCAGCATTAGCTTTCATATATGGTATGGTAAGATCATAAAAATGTAAGTATTTTTTAATTTGTTGCTGCAATACTGTTTTCCAAAAGCAATGCACATCACACGTACCACGCATAACAGGCCAAATGCAAATAAATTCCTACAGAGAATAACGTGTTCCTTTCTGTGAGATTTTCAAGAAAATTAAGAAAGTTCCTACTACATATATTGTTCAGGAAATAAAATGTCATACACCTCACAGCAGCAGACCTGCTCTGTCCAAACTTTGCTACTGGACAGGTTATGGCAATTTGAAAAGCACCACAGAAATAAAAAGTATTATATTCAAGTTAACATTAAAATGGCAAGACAGATCCAACAAAGAGGCACATTCATTATAATTTCTACCTGTTGTACGAACTTGCCAATGTGCCTCTAGTGTAATTTTATGATAGCTGTTCTAAAAAATAGAAAGTTACTTAAAGTGACAAATAAGCTTGGAAATCTTGCTGAAACACTGAATTTTTTCATGTCAAAAGTCATGCATTAGAAGCATGGCAAAAATTACTTTGACGCAGCTCGACTACAATTGCCTCTGGTGTAATTCACATTAATATGTGTAGCTATCTCTTTTATTTTTAGGATGGTCTCAAGAAAAAACTTGGGTCAGAGTTAAAGCAGTACCATAAATAGCAACAGGATTTAAGAATGTTCAGCAGCATCTGCAAGACAAACTGTCACATAAAAGAAAACATGAGTGTACAGGATTCAAAAAAATCTAAACTCTTAGGAACACGATCTCCCTGCAAACCTTAAGGAATTTCAAAGCACTTATATTCTCATCATTTTGTTTAAACAATCCAAATTTGCTCTGAAATATAACACAAAAAATTTCAGTCTCCTGTATTTTCCTAACTTTGCTTTTTTTGAGAAAAGGACACGAAAGACAGTTCTTTGTCGATAAGTTTCCTAGGAAATGGTTTCATTGCTTCACCATTCACATCATTCTCCTCACATACGGATCACGGCTGGATCAATTATAATACATGTTTTCAACCACAAAGTCAGCACAAAGACCATCTGCAAACTCACTTGAAGCCTGTTACAAATAACACCAACAATTCAACGCAAGCATTCTCTAAGGTGAACTGTCATGACAGCAGCTTCCACTTGTCAGGTCCTTCTATTCTAACATGTAATAGCTGTACATTGCTCCAGATGTTCAGCCTACTTCAGTTTCCCAGTTATGTCCTCCTAAAATCAGAATAATATAAATTTTTCTTTGTACATGCAGTCTCTGCTGCATAAACTGTTTCCAAAGGACAGTATGCTTTTTAAAAGCAATTCAGATGCACATAGACAGTATATTGTATATTACTTCTATATGTTTAGACTAGTTGTACTGTGGTATCTGCATTGCAAAGCTTTTAGATTTTCTCTAACATGACTTGAAAAGATTCCTCTCTGTTCAAGTACTGTATGTTAACTTTAATAGAAGCACCATATAATAATTTTCTATGACATTTAGAAGACAGGGCAAATTAGCTGAAAAAAGCATCAGCATGTATATTACAGCAATTTTTATTAATTATCCTATGAGTCAGATAGCATCTAACGCAAACTGGGTTTGCACAATCTGTTTAGTGGCACTCTGCTGATCTGCAGTAGTTGAGTAGCCAGCCCTGTATTCTTAATCTGCAGGATGGTGCGTAGGAAGCTTCTACAGTGTATTCTCAAAGACACCATCTGGCACATGCAGGAGAGTAGTCGGTGCTACAATTTGCTATTCCTGCGTAATCAAGGATGGCCATCGAAAGAAAATGCATTCTATTGCTTTGTAATATGTGTGATAAGTAGGACAACACCTTACAGAATGTTTGCACAGATTCTGCTAAGTGAGCAGTTGAAGCTGAATGGAGAAATCCCCAAACAAGGAAAGAAGAAAATGTTATAGATAGATTTTGAAGCAAATGCAACAGCTGCTCTTGTTTGATCCACAAATCAGCTTTTGTTAAAACCAAGACTGGAATGGCTATGCTAGCCTCAGAAATCTTCCAGTTCACTCGTACTTGAATTCTTGGCACATGCTACACTCATGGAAGCTATCTCACACTGGAGATAGCAGACAGTATCTGTTGGCAAGTCCTTGTGTCCCACCTACAGAAGAAATCCCATAAATGAAGGAGACACCTACCTCTTCCCACTGTTCAGAGACAGATGGTTAAATGAAATGATTCCCAAGAATATTTATTCCAGATGTAGTACAAAATACATTAGAGCTCATGTCCTTGTATGACTCTAGTTTGGTCAATCACATAATAACCAACAGGCACTTCGAAGACATCAATACATATAATTTTGAACAGAATAAAAAAAGACCTCTGCACACCCTGAACCTTTGCTACAATGCATGTTCAGAGTCTGAGAATCGCTCCTTTTTATCAGAGGAGGCAAAAATTCATGAGAGGAGAAAGATCTCCCTCTCGCCCCAATACCGAGGGGGTCCTTCAGCTTTCCACAGCGCTCTGCAGCACATGCAGCACAGGGGGCAGCTGCCTTAAAATACAGTTGAGGAAGAAGGGAACAAGGAGGGAAGTCTTTGTCTGAAAACATAAACACATTTCAAAAAGGAAAAATCTTCAAAAAACCCAGACAACTGAGCTCACTGAAATTTATTTCACAGCTTGTTCAGGCTGGGGGACAATGAAGGAAGAGTTAGTTGCCCAGGACACAGTGAAGGAGGCAGCACGGCCAAGGTGAGGAGGGAGGTGCTCCTATATGGCCTGCTTTCAGCTGCTTTCATTTAGCACTTCACAAGTAAAACACCGCTGCTCTTCCTATTTTATGCCAATGTACAAAGCCCGAAGAGTTTTCAGAGTCTTGTAACATAGTTACATCACAGACAGTTTTCACCAGAATACTATTTTTCCTCATAAATTTTTCATGGAAAACAGTCTTCATTCCAAAAATTTTTGTGCTTGCTGTGGTAAGGAAACAAGTTGTGAGTCTTTGCAGGGGCTTAGAAAGGGGAAAGTTACTTCTTGGAGACCGTAGACTCATTTATCATTAATTCCTCTGAGCTGACTGCTTCACAGGAAAGTGTAAGATCTACAGAGTTAAATCTTATTTCTCCATGTGAGTATAAATGAAAAGAGAATATAAAAGAATCATGTAAAATCAAATACTTTCTGGAAGAAATCCTGAATGGGATTCATAAGACTAAGTTTCTCTTAGTGACATATAAACATGAAATAAATGAAACAATTCTTAGCTGGGTGAACAACTCATGTGGAAATACACAGCCACAGCGGTTATCTGTAGCTCACGCTCCAACTGGAAGGGCATATTGTGTCTGGGTTTCAGTGCAACAGCTAAGTCCAATACTGTAAAGTCTGAAAAATTCTAGAAAAGAGCAAGAAGAATTACCATTTTTCAATATGCCAGACAAAAATCACAGTGAAGAAAATAGTTTTCTATATGTCATGGTTATGCTAAATAGAACAAGCCCCATGGAACCAAAAGTATGTCCCCAAACTATTAAAGGAGGCATAAAAAAAAGTATTTTTCAAAACAAGAATCATTAATTACTGGAGCAAAGTGTGCAGAGAGGTTCTGGAATCTATGTCACCAGCACATCAAAAGAACAAGAAGGACAGATACCTCTCAGGAGCAGTTTGGATCCAGCTGACCCTGCTTTGAGGCACAAGGAACACTGCAGATGACTCCCTGAGCTCCACCCAGACCTTTGCTGTAGGTTTCCATGTTTGCGTGTCTTCTGGTGCCTCACTCCCAGTACAGACAAAACCGAGATAATGGTGTAAAAGTTTCAGAGCTCTACTGACAAAAACTGCACTGTTTCAGATTCTGGACTAGGTGATAACAACCAAGCAGATCAGTTGCAAGCCTACATGAAAACTAAACTGCTGGAATAATCACCATCTCTGGCAACAAACAGCTTTCCTTAGGCTAGGAAGTAAGAAATGTAATACCAAAGGTTTTGTTACCACAAAATTATAGTCATCCTGCAATACAAACTGTCTCTGTAATTTGCTGCACTCTGACATTCAGATCTAAAGTTAACAGAAAGAACGAACCCACATTCCACTGCAAATCTGAAAGTACCTTCAGCAACAACTGAACACACATGCTTGTCCCCTGCTTCAGCACATGATGCCTACCATTCCAGGAGGTCACAGAGGTGTGCTACAACAAAGGCAATACTGATCTTTCAGGTAAAGGATAAACAACAGGAACTGCTGTCACCACTGAGCGTACTACGAAGAAATAACCAGTTTCCTCAACATCAAAACATACACCTTTCAGGCACAGAAGTTCATTTAGTGCCTTTTAAAAAAAATTTCATTATTACACGCTGTTTAATATTCTTCATAGTAATTAGTCTTCCATATATCTTAACTGACAAAACTAACAGGATTTATCACTTAACCCCTTGTATACACACGTCACCTCTGATCATACACTGCGGGGGTGTGCTCATACTCAGGATACCTTGCACAAAAATCACACACTGTTTGAAATTATCTTCCACAATTCAATGCAGTTGCATGTAACATGCCTACAGCCAAACTCCCAAATGCACCTGCACTTTTCTAGCAGCAGAGCTGACATGGTGTGGCAAGAGAGGATCCATTTTCCCGCCTTAATGAGGATTTGCTGTCATTGAACAGTGTCCTCCAAGAGCTATGTTAGGAATTGTTTTGTCAAGATTAACAAACACATGAAATATCAGGTACATCGTCATTTTGGTAAAATTTCCAGAAACTATTAACGAAAGCAGTGCACTGACATGAACTCAATGTAAAAAAAATAATAAATAAAATTAATGTGGATTATTGCATTTTAATTTTAGATCTAAACTATCATGTAAAGCCATACAAAGTTTCTCCAAAGTATAATTAAAGAAATAATTATGCTTTTCAGGCACAGTGAGACTTTTAAAATGTAGGTCTTATTTTTACTGATAAAAGAACATGCAGTGCAAAAACCAAGTGCCCTCTTTCTAGAATGTGTCAGACACAAAAATCCCATGTCGTGAAAGAAATCCCATAAGAAAATTCCTCTGTGTATAATTCATATATACTTGTCACTTAATAATACAAAAAATAAGAACAATTCAGATTTTATGTACCTTTAACTATCATCTTCCAAGAGAAAGCCATTTGCCAACAACAGCAAAATGAATTAATATTTTAGACTAACACAAAAAATGTAGTACTTCATACAGAACTTGCTAGATACTTAGCATAAAACCAGAAAAGCAAAGACATGAAAACATAAGGTAACCAGCAGTACCTATCCAATCCATTTCTGCAAAATGTAACAAGGTTCAATAAAGGAGTTAAAAATCAGTTTAATTTGATAACACAAAGAATGAAATATTTTGGTATTAATTTTGTGACAGAATGGCAAAAAGTTTCATAGGTTCTTAATACATTTACATTCCTTATTGTGTAACAATTTTTTTCAGATTTTTAAGACTATTTTAAAGCCTAGAATAATAATGCGGAGTTTAGAATAAGTTACAACTTCCCTATAAATTTGCTGTAAATTATAGATACACATTTTCAACATCACTGTATTTTAACATGGCAGAATAATAAAAGCAGAAACATACCATTCTACACAAATGATAAGCTAGAAAACGGTATCATATGCAGTACTAGGAAATTAACTGTAAATGCTTCAATTCCCTCCTCTTAGCTCTAACTCCACTGCAAACATTACAATGTCTGAGACATTTTCAGGGGTATTTCCCACTTAATTGGAGAACCAAATTACTTCTAGTCTGAGTTTAAAAGAAATCAGGTAAGCAGTCATTTAAATGTAATATTAGTTACTACAATAAAAATTCAAAATATGTCACATTTCAGTTTATAGAATAATATAAATATGCAATTATGTTCATCTTTCACACAGAAACATCTTGTATCTACAGCAGTCATTCACAGAGCAAAACAAAAAGTACTCTTAAAACAAGTAAAAATGTGTTAAAGCACATACACTCTACATGACTCAAAAAGAGGAGATAATTGACATAAAGCCAATACAACCTACTTAATTTCACTAAAGGAATATAACTTTGTTCTCCATAGTAACATAATCATAGAACTTTTAAGCACTAAGAGATAAAAAAACTTCCTAAATTTAAATATACAAAGAAACTGTACTCAAGCATTTGAAATTGATTTTCTGCTACTAAATACATGACTATTCCACCTTACTTAATTTTAACTTAATATTTAGGTTTATAAGCAAAATTTTGTACCTTCAGTAATCCTATTGTAGGTACATCAATACTGATGAACAACACTATCCGAAGCATGAAATAGGCTCCTTTCAGTTATGATTATTGAAAAAAAAGAAGTAAATAACTAATAATACACCTAGTATGTGCTAACAGACGTTACTTTTAGTTGCAGTTTCAGATTTTAGCTAAGATCCATCATTCTGTACAGGTCCATGTTTAATAAATATTTTTTTTTACTGTCAGATTAGTTTTCAACCACTTTTTCCTTCTAGAACTAGAAAAATCTCTGATTCTTTGATTCTACCAAATGTTTTCATAATTCTCTTACCTTCCCAGTTCAAAGGACTAAAGATATGTTGTTATAGCAACTTTGAGCTAATATTTGTCTCCCTGAAAAGTAAAGATTGACCAAAACACGTACTAGTGACTGGCGTAGTGTAGAAGAGTGGAAGTCAGGGAGGCACTGTTAAATGCCATCCTTCTAAAAGAATAAATAAAACCAAAAAACCCTAGTGCCCCAGCAGTTTTCTTGGTGTCTGCTTCAAAAAGTCATGGAATTAATTTAGACATGTTGGAAAGAAAATTCACTTGAAGTGAAAGACTACACCCAGTTTCCAGATGTAGAATGCTGCAAGCCCAGCAACGACAGCCACTGAGAGTTCTCAATGCTTGGTCCTGTCTAAACTAGAAGTACTGTAAGACTTACACAGCCCTTTAGAATGCCATGTGTGCTTGGGTTTGGTTTCAAAATTTATCTGGGTGGAAAAAAATCAGTTGGGTGCGTGTGTGCAGGATGGGATTATTTACATTTCAGACATCCAGCAACCTACATGTGAAAGTGCTGAACAAATGGCAACTGATCACTTCAAATCCTCAGGAAATAGTTGGCCTGTACTGCCCTAGGAAATGTCACAATGAAAACAGGATTCACTTGCTGAACCACTGTGAAAAGGAAAAGCTCAAGAAGCATGTTTTCTCAACAAAAAAAACAAGAAATATGGATGGTTGCAAATCTGTGGCATCTTTAATAAGGTATCAAAACATAATGTGAATCAATTGTAAGTACATGTATGTGCATCGTTAATGTGCGTAATTGGCTGTGTATTTTGAAAGTATTTGATCGCATTTTTTATTACTATGCAATTGACTTCTCATTAACTTGATGGATTGCAAAGATCTGTATGTTTCCTGACACAATAACGTGACAGTCTGGGAATACTAAATATCACAGTAGAATGCCATACAGCAAATAACTCCTAGGATGTATAATCATATTGCAATTGAATAAGAATTTTAAACTGCCACATTTTCTTGACCAGACAACTTGAGATTACTGTATTATTTTTAGAAGTATTTGCTGGATGAGACCCCTTTTAAACAAAATATTTAAACATACACAAATTATCCTTTTACGGTCCCATTGACCAATGGAGCAAATCACATTCAAAGTTAAGAGATTCCTATATAACCAGAGATACAGTAAAGAACTCTGCAAAGATAGCCTTCCCCAAATTGCACACTTTGTCAAAACATATTCCTTAGATAATTTCAGTAATTCAGCAGGGTGACTTGAGTGAATAAAGAGTTTTTTGAATGAAACCTTGAAACTCATTCAAAAGGAAAGCAAATTCTTACTGTAGTTCTGTGGAACAAGTTCTGGGTTCTTCGGTGTTTTGAGTTTAAAAGACACATCTCCAATAGTGATAGTATCACCTAAAACAGAAAAGAAGTCTTTTAGTTCCCAGACACTTTTTAAGTATATAACGTCTTTATGTTGAAGTTTAAATCACAGGCCTGCTGTAGTAAGGCTGACTGTGTGTTCACAAAGCAGCCTCTAGTGTGTTTGAGAACTATGAGTTTACTAATTAGGCTCTGCTACTTTTAAGTAGATCAGGTACCAGGACAATCTTTATTTAATTAATATTCCTTGACTTTTTTCTTTTGTTGCTGTTGTTATAATCATAACTTACTTTGTTGGAGCTATGGAATTCAAGCTCACTACAGAACCCCATTCCAGCTACCATCACCGATTTATTGAAAAATTAAATCTTTAGCCTATTTGTCTACAGCTAGCCATGACAACCACTTGTAAGGGTGATGATTTTCCTGAGTTTTCAAGAAGCCTGAAACAGTACCTTTTGGAGGTAAAAAAATGACATATTCATGTCAGTGGGCCCTTCCTGCACCCTCTGACACTATGGCTGCAGAACCTGGCAGCCTCCCAAGATTTGAGAGGTCTCAAGCATTTCTTGCTCTGGATTTCACCAAAACTAAAGCACCTGGCTACTTTATTTACTGGTCTCTTACTAGGATATGCTTGTCTTACCTGTCTTTCTGCTACCGCAAGCTTAAATTAAATTGCAGGGCATGCCCTGTGTTCTTTCTTGTAGAAATCAGAAGTGAAATCTAGTTTGCAGCCAGGAAATGGGTGAGCACCACAGCGGTGGTGGTCACAAAGAAAAAATGCACACCACCCAAAACCCGTGAAGCCAAGAAAATGAGCTGCAGACTGTTAACAAACTCAAACTTTATTTTTTTCAAGAGATCATCTGGGCCATGCAAATGAGTTCACAAGTATTAAGGCCATGAAACCAAGATGACGCTAGTAAAATGATGTTTTTTTTATCTCCCACCGTTTTGCCCACTTCTCTAAGTTTTAAAGGCTTACTGCCTAAGCATCATCTCCATTTCCTTTTCTTCTGCTGCAGCTCCAATCACTCTTTCTTACTGGGGAACAGCTAAAGGATTGACCAAAATTACTCCAAGTTGATGAAAACATCCTAAGAGTCCACTGCTTCCTGAAAAAGTTGACACCTCTCTCATTAGCTCAGCTAGGAAGAATTTTAATGCTATAAAAAGAGCAGGTTGCCCGATACACCCTTAGGAAATTAGCGCCAGTTTATTTTCTCACCATTCCCTAGCCAATATGCAACGAGACAAGAGTATATGACTAATTAGCTCCTATCTTAAATCACCTCAACTGAAGTTGTAAATACTCTTTCATGCATAGTGTCTTCTAAAACACAGTAGGGACAAGATGCTGAAAGCAACAAGGTATCAGACTTTGCAATACAAGGGAATGATGGTATCATGTACCTGAGAGAATTTTAATTACCTACTTTATTGGCACAGTACTGAAAACCCTTAGTTGATTTCATGTACTCCCTTATGAAAAAGAAACCAAACAAAACCACCCCATAACTGAGCTCGATCTAGGTGAAAAAATGGAAAATATATCTCTTCTGGTGGTACTTATGTCAGTCCATAACATGTTGACCCTTGATCACATCTAAACATGTCAAAAAATTCCACAAATATTCCAACCACCAACAGACTCTACAAACTTCTACGAAAAATGGGCCAGGAGGGAACTATATGCAAGATATGGAGCAAGCTGAGCACTCAAAATCCCTAGCAGACCATCGGGGCAGCTTTTAACAGGTTTGTTGCTGCCTGGAGGCAAATGTTGCCTCCAGCTTGCATCTGTCCAAAAAGCAAAAATATTAGCTGTAGTTAATAGAACTTTAAGCAACGATAAACCAAGACAGCAGAGTCTATTTTGCTAGCTAAATAAGCACAGAGGGAATTAGCCCACTAATCTTATCACACACTTCCACCTGGGCTGTATTTTCTTGTCTGTTTGCTTCCTCTGCACTTCTTTAAAATCTCATGTTTGGTTACTCTGTTTCCACTGCATTTCCAAACTCTTTGAATAGAGATGCATCCCAGGCAGGCTCTTTCCAGTGTTTCACCAACTGGCAAGAAACTGACAACAGCCTGCCTGGTAAAATGGTGGTGTTAAATCAGCAAGACTTACAATTTGAAAACATGTCAAATAACTTGGGATACACCACAACAAGTTATAGATTAGCCCATGAATACTCCAATCCACCTCACAAGCTATTACCACACTACTGTGGACAAAAGCTACACACACAGGGTTTTGCAATGGAGACTTTGTAGCCTGTATCAGGCTTGCTTAGGCAAGCAGTGAAGATGTGCCCCTAGTTTCTTATCTCCCACACAGGAAACAGTAATCTTAGGTATCACAGTCTTTGGGGAAAACACTGGAATACAAGCAGTGCCCCATGTACACAAAAGAGATGGCTGCTGAAACAAAAGAAGTCCCTAATAAGCCAGAACCCAAAAGGTAAGGGGGACATCCCATTCAGAGGGCAGACAACACACAGACAAAGCAGGTCTTTTAAGACCTCATGCAACATAGGTGACAAATTGGCAGCACATAAACATCATGATCTAATAAAAGGACCCTGAAGAGGCTCTCAAACAAGTAGGTATGAAAACAGCTCAATACATGCAACAAGCTCTCTCTGCTGCATCTGGACTAGACAAGTATGAATTGCACTACTGGCAAAACAGCAACTTGCACATGCACATACAACTAGCCAGTAACTGCAATGCACTGAACCTGATATGCTCTCTTCTTCAGAGCCACATTTTAGACAGAGAACAATATTAATTTTTGCTTTTTACAATAACCGGCAAGGGCTCATCAGGTGAGCAGGCCCACTTTTTTCCACTCATTCCACTCAGGGCTACTGAGCTGAAAGGCACCACCTTCAGCTCCAAGCCCTGAGCTGCAGAGGAGGCAGCCAGAGGCTGAGCGTGCACTTTGACAGGGCATCACTGCACGAACACCCTGTGCTTTTATTCTCCCCCAGCACTGCCTACTCACTGTTCTCCAATACAGAATAGGAGGACTTGATGGACCTTTGTTCTGACCCACTGTGGATGCTTTGATGTTCTAATCTCAGTAAGGCGGCTTCTTGAAGATGCAACTTTCCTGTGCACTTGGCACCTTTGACGGGTCCTCTGTTTAAAAGCTAGTATCACAGCAGCTATTCCTCTATCCCTCTTCTCCTCCCCACCCCCCACCAATATGTTGAGAAGAAAAAGCCACTGCTGTTTAAATTATTTACAGCAACATCGGTTATATGTAAAATAAACAGACTGCATCTCAACTACAATTTAAGAAATTAAGAAGCAGAAAAAAGTTTTGGGGTTTCTTTTACTTGTTACATAACACATTAAGAAAGGAAATGAAAAAATTTGAAATGGATGCTTTTAAATAAAGAAATCCTACAGCGAAAGAAAACACGCTGCACAGATCTATACATGTGTTTAGTATTTTGAGTGCACAACAGAAACACTTCCAATCTCATGTGTAAACCTTTAGATTGTCAGCATTCTCATAGGACACTACAATGAAGCTTCAGGAATGTTGAGTTTTTAGGTGGTTTAGATTACTGCCTTTTGGCCTCTTCAGTCCTGAATTTATGCAAGATTAACGCACTCCAGCAGTCATCTTAGTCACTTGTACATAGACCATCCATCTGGTCTCAAAAGCCATCAACAGCAAGAGCATATTAAAACTGTGAAGGTGCTAAGCTCTGCTAACATTAATTTCTGTTGATAAGATCACATCTGTTAGAGAAAAGTTCAAAATCTCTATTACAATAAAATGTATATTTTCAAGTCTTAGTTTTATTCTAATGTGAAGGAAGGGGGAGAGGTGGGCAGGCAGGGAAGATGCTTTTAACTAATACTTATCCAGCACATTTCCATAAGGGCACAGAAGAGGCTGTCAGCTCTCATTCTCGAAGAGTCAACTTGTTTTGAAGAAATAGAAATGGCACTGTCTAGGATTTGTTTTTTCTTTTTCCTCAACTTTTCTGAATACATTATTCAAAGGAAAAAAAAAACAGCCAACCAAACAAAAAAACCCAAAAAACCACAACCAACCCTATCTACACAACTTCCTATTCTTATTTTATACCAGCTCTTACTGGCCACCTTCACGGCTGCAAGCATTACACACAGTCACTGGGTAACGCCGTTAACTTCTCCTGCATCTTATATTGGTACTGGCAGCCTCTCAAACACGAGCACGAAGGACAGAAACCCATTCCCCACAATCACTGGGTTTGCTCTTTGACCACCACTGCCTTCACATACAGATGAGGTGGTGTTCAGCAACTGCTCACTGAAATAGTTGGATGTTTACACAAAAAAACCCATCTCCAATCTAGAGTAAAAAATCCACTTCACCAAAATTTCCCTTTTCTTATGAACAAAAGACAGACATTTTTTCCCTCTAAAAAACCAAAATAATTACTTCAAACATAAAATTTCAATTTCTACTCAATGTTATTGTTAGACCTCTTACTTTTTTTTTTAATATTCAGTTTTGAAGCTAATGTTTTAATTTTCAGTTCTCTACTTTAGGCTAATGATTTTCTTTACTGATTAAAATCTAAAGCATCATTAAAACAAAATCTTGGTATTTACTCCAGGAAGTGAACCTTTTCCTCCATTTTCTGCATTAGTAGAAGATCCAACAACATGAATGTGGACTCTTACCTGACATCCAGTCATGTAGGAAGATTACAATCATAGAATTACAGAATCATTCAGGTTGGAAAAGACCTTTGAGATCATCAAGTCCAACTGTTAACCCAGGACTGCCAAGTCCATCACTAAACCATGTCCTTTAGCACCACATCTACAGGGGTTTTTTAAACACCTCCAGGGACGGTGATTCCACCATCTCCGTGGGCAGCCTGTTCCAATGCTTGACCGCCCTTTCCATGAAGAAATTTTTCCTAATACCCAATCTAAACCTCCCCTGGCATAACTTGAGGCCATTTCCTCTTGTCTTGCTACTTGTCATCTGGGAGAAGAGACCTACGCCCACCTGCCTACAACGTCCTTTCAGGTAGAGAGCAATAAAGTCCTCCCTTGACTCTCCTCTTCTTCAGACTAAAATACCCCAGTTCCCTCAGCTGCTCCTCATCAGACTTGTGCTCCAGAGCCTTCACCAGCTCCGTTGCCCGTCTCTGGACTCGCTCCAGCACCTCAGTGTCTTTCTTGCAGTGAGGGGCCCAAAACTGGACACAGGATTCGAGGTGCGGCCTCACCAGTGCCGAGTCCAGGGGGGATGATCACTGCCCTGGTCCTGCTGGCCACACTGTTTCGGATACAAGCCAGGATGCTGTTGGCCTTCTTGGCCACCTGGGCACACTGCTGGCTCATGTTCATCCAGCTGTCAACCAGGACCCCCTGGTCCTTTTCCACCAGGCAGCTTCCCAGCCGCTCTGCCCCAAGCCTGTAGCACTGTGTAGGGTTGTTGTGACCCAAGTGCAGGACCTGGCACTTGTCCGTGTGGAACCTCATACAATCAGCCTCAGCACTTCAGTCAGGCCCCAGATTTATTGAGGTCCTTCTGGACTAAAGATCTGCAGTTTGTCAGACAGTAGGGATTTTGTCCCTACATACCAAATAGCACTTTTACACTCATCTTCTGTTGTCTGTCTTTATCTCCACTTTTTTATGTCCCCTTTTTGTGTTTTAGTTCATTACGTAGTTCCCTGCTTGGCCAAGCAGGCCTGATGAAATACCAAATCTTCCTGCACTGTGGAATGGTTCATTCCTGAGCTGTCATTAAGTTTTATTTAAAAATCTTCAAGCTCTCCTGGGCATTCTTCTTCTTCATGGGTGTTATCCAAGGGATTGTACCCACCAATCTCCTGAATTAAATGAAAGCCTGCAGTCCTTAAGTCCAGGATCCTAATTCTGCTGCTCATCTTCCCAGCCTTCCTCCAGATCCATGACTCAATCATGTTACAGTCACTGCAATCCTGGCTGCCATCTATGACGAAACTGGCCCTAGTTCTGCCCTACTTGTCAGCAGCAGATGAAGTGAAGAGTTAGTCCTGACCAGGCTCTCTGGCATCTGTGTTACAAAATTTTTACCAACACAGTCTAGAAATTATCACAAGCATATGCACAATGCCAGACTGCCCTCCTAGCAGATGTCTGGACAGTTGAAACACCCCATGAGTGGGACATTTTTGCTAGCTGTCTGTAGAAAGCAGTACCCACTAACTTCTCTTAGTCATGTAGTAACAGATGCCCACATCCCCAACGTTCCTTTTCAGATCTTTCATGGCCAACGCTACTTATGTGATAAATTAGCTCACAGTGTTTTAAAACTGTATGAAGATTCCTGAAGTACAGTTTGCTCAGTGCAGAAAAGCCAGACTATCAGTCTATTTTAAACTGAGCTTAGTTATCAAATGCATTAGTATAATTTCAATAATGTATTTCAACTAAAATAAACTATAATTGAAAATCAATACAATTGTTTTTAAAATTTCCCATTTACTGAAAAAATAGCCAAATTAGACAAAACAGCTTTGAAATTCACTGTGGTATCTCCTAAGTCCCTGACTTTGCCAAGCAGGTTCAACTTCAGCCTTATGTACTAAAACGGGCAGGACTGTAACAGTTGCTAAACAGGATAATTTAAATCTTGAACAACTGCCAAATATTAAAACTCAGAAGCTATTTACTGACATCTACTCACAGGAACAATGGTGAAACCCTACTGAAGAGCATACAGAAGCTTATCTGGCTGACAACTCATCTCTTTCTTCTAGCTATATCAGCATGTCTAATAAAAGATGTGCTTTTTTTGCCACCAGCCTTTTCTCTCTTAAATGTTAGAATAATTTGAAATAATTCAGGCATAACTCTGCAAACTTTCATGACAACTGGCTTTGAAAACTCCCATCTCCAGTTGCTGCCTTCTCAGTTGTACTGACGCAACAATTGTTCGTAAGTTTTCATCATAAATCAAATCACTGGCATCATTTCAGTCACCACAATGCAGCCCCCTAAGTACAACAACAAAGAACAAAGTCTCTTAAATAGGCTTTGCCAGTGAAAAAGATATTGCCGGAACCACACTCCCAGCCGTCAACATGTGAATTTCAAAAAGATAATGACACAGGTAAAGTCAGAAAAAGGAATGTGCGAGAAAGCATTTATATTCATCACCAATCAGTTGTTTAGTCTTTGGATAGACCTGGGGGGGGGGGGGGGGGTGCAGAACCAACAACCACACAACCCACCCCAAAAACCTTTTAAACACAAGGTACCATTCAGCCTTCTTTCAGATTATAAAATTTTACCACAATCACTTAGATCCTGTACACTGATGATTAACATTACAGGATTCTGAAGTCTGATAACAGTTTTCACAGGTGATTCTGTTATACTCAGCAGATACTTTTGTATGTATTACCGAGATCTTTTAGGCTCTAAACACTGGTTTGATTAGGAACTGGGCCTGACCAGATTTTGGAAAGCATAGGAAGTGGACTTGGACAAGCAGATCTGCAGAAAACAGTTAATGAAGCTGGTGTATATTGTGGCCTAAGCAAGTGGCAAAGCATGAGTTGATTTATGTATGCTGAGCAGCAAAGCCCCCAAGAGACCTTCCATTGCCTGTACGAACTGGCAATGACTTTTATTTTTCCAGTTCTCAGTTTTTACCAAATTCATCATTTGTTCTTATTAACCCCTTAAAGCATCTCTGATATTGTGCAGTCCATCAGATTTTTTTCAAAAGTTTCATATTACATAATGCATATAAACATCAGTGAACTGAGTTACGTAGAACTTCACTTTGTTCATCTCATACTGTAATTCAAATAATAATTCATCACAAGTAACTCTGCAGTCTACTAAGGGTTCATCCTTTTCAGTCTTTTGGAAGCAAACATGAAACCTGCATTAAAAATTAATCTGATAGTCATCCTTCCACAACATTTCTTACTATAAATTCAGTTTCCCCCATTAAATAAGTTGTGCAAGCCCAAACCCTTCTTAGATAATCCTAGATAAAGAGAGAGCTGAAAAGCTAAGCATGGCTCCTTCACACACAACAGGACAAAAACCACGCAACAGTTTCACCCTTACACTTAAAAGGTACCATCACAGGCAGTAAATTCGATCTGGCAGGCATGTCAGATCCAAATTACTGGGTAGACAACAATTTGCTGTTAACAGCTCCAGCCTTTCCAGAAATACTTCTTTTTATCACTAAAGGAAGAGACATGCAACCTCAACACTGAATACAGAAAGACTTGTAATTACAGCAGCTACATAGAAACAGCAAAAACATGTATTGCACACGGAATTTCAGACCATCTCCTTGTAACTTCAGTTGCTTCAAAGGAGTAACAGGGCCTGCAAGAAGACATGCAATCACCTTTAAAATAAAATTAAAAAAAACCCCAACAACAAAACCCAAATCATAAATATTATTTCTAATATGAAGTTCCCAAATTCACATGAGCTGGGGAAGCACTATAATGAATGAGATGCCTCAGGTGCTGGGAGGGCAAATATCTCTAATATTACCTCTTAGACTGCCTTTAATAAATTAATATTTTTAATATAAAAATATATAAATATTAAAAAAAAGGATTGTTTAGAGCTTTGGGATTTAAATACTTCTACCAAAACTATTATCATCACTGATAGTAACTGGGAATATTCCCATTATTCACATACATATACAGTGTATTCACGAATATTGCTAAGTTACACAGAACATGAAAATTATGAAGTATTTTTAGTAATACTGCATTTGCTGTTTCATTTTGCTGAATTTCTTCTTGTTCTTAAGGGTTTTCATTCCACAAAGGGCTGAAAAGTGCTGAGCTACTCTGTTCAGGTGCTTTTTTCACACACTGTTAAATTGTTGCCTTTTATCCCTATTTGTTTTAACATAAACAACCCTACATTTTTTATTACTTTTTGAATAGGAAATATCTGTGAAAATTTTTGAAGGAATTTTACGGTTATCATCATGTCCCAAAAGCTTCCTCCTTGAGAATGCAAACACATATTTAAAGAAGTGAACTGGTCAACTATTAAACAGATTTAAAAAAAATTTACATGGTGATAAATGGTATTAAAGGGGTGGCATTAAGAACTTTAGCGAGTACCCCACCATCAGAATCACTTGCTGTCATTCCATCTCCCTAATTTACAGATGCTCACCACTTGCTCTGTATTTAGTATCTTTGCTGCTTTTGGCCTTCACCCAGAAAAGCACCAGCTACCACAGGCATATGTCACCATTTCCAAATGCCACTCCTGCTCTGCAAAGACCTGTCATCTGTCTCAAAGGTCACCAGAGGATATCCCAGGACAGTTCAGGTCATCCTTCCTAGCATACGCAACTCAAGGTCAACTGCCTATCTCATTACCGCGTGCCACAGGCACACTCACACAAACATCAGCCCTGGCATCCCCTGCCATGGGTATGGCTTTGCCTCAACATGGGGAAAAAGCCACGCCAAGCAGAAGGAGAAAGCACGGCACCATGGTACTGGCGAAGGGCCGTTCCCACCGGTCCAGGCTGCGGGGCTGCTCCTCGCATCACTACGGGTGAGACACTTGGAAAGAGAAGCTATGGAAGGCCACACCGAGCGCCCCTGCAAGCCTGTGCCTGAACTCTGCCCCGTCTCACGCCACATTCACGACCATAAGAAAAAACAGGGGCGGCAGCGCAAAGCGGACAAGCCAGCAGCCCCTAACGTGGTAACCGGCCCACAGGCCTGCCCCGGGCCGCCTGCGGAGGGGATAGCGGCGCTGCCCACGTCTCCGCGCCCAGCGTCCGGGCCTGGGGGCTGCTCGGGCCAACGGGTGCCGGGGAAGGCTCGGGGAGGGGCCCGTGCCGGGCCTCCCCGGCGTCCGGGGGTCGTTACCTGAGCTGTGCAGCGCCCTGGCCTCCAGGCGGCCGCACCGCGCCGCGGCCGCACCGCCGCCCACGACCTGCCGCAGGAGCAGGCGGACCCTGCGCGCAGCGGGGCCCCCGGCCCCGCCGCCCAGGCACAGCACCCGCGACTGCATGGGCCGCACGGAGGCCGCCGCCGGGCCGGGCCGAGCCAAGCCAAGTAGGGGAAGGGAAACACCGCGGCACAAAGTCCCACCGGAAACTAGCGCCGCGCCGACCGGCGGCCGGGGCGGGTACGGGCCGGCGTGGGTCGCGGGGGTGGCGGCCGCCGGCTGAGCCTGCTTGTGTCGCTGGGGTGTCTGGGGAAGGCGGCGGAGGGGGACGGGGACTTCTTTCGCCCCCAGCGGTGCCGGAGCGGTGGTGTGCCTGGCCGGAGGGGGCGGCGATGGCAGGGGTAACCCTGGGCTCCGCAGCGCGGGCCGCCGCGGCCGGGAGGGAGGCGATGGCGGGCGGCGGCCGGGCCGCCTCGGCCCGGTGCCCCCGGTGTGCTTAGTGGGAGGGTGGGGGCGTCAGCTCCGAGAACGACGAGATGATTTTTACATGAAAAAGAGTGAACTCCATAGCTGGAAACGTTTAAAACGCGCTGGAAAGCAAAGCGTGGGCAGCGGTGGCTGAGGTGAATTCATGCGCCGAAGGTATTTCCTACCTCTGATTTCTTAAATTCTGCTGATTTCATGGGCCCTCCTGTCCCAGTGCCACCCGTTCCTGTGTTCTTGGGATTAAGTTATTTTATACTTTAAGAATTATTTGAACCAAGTTACTCAGGAGTGACGTTTTGCACATGCATGGCTTAGATGTGAGGGTTTTGTAGAAAAAATGATGTTACTGATATAGATTTCAAAACTGGCTTGTTTCAACTGAAGTTACTAGTCTTAGTTCTATGTAAAAGCTCTGGAGTAAATTTTAGAATATTTGTGAAAGGCTGAAGCTTTCACAGTTACGGACTAAGCCTTGTTTCAAGGAAAATCCAGTTGAGGCTTGGATCTCAGCACTGGTAAAAAGATGGTGAGGGAGCTTAGCAGAAGGTAGAAGCCAAAGTCGAGTCGCTGTTTTTATCACCTGTACTTAAGGCTTTAGGTATGTCTGTGTCCAGGGGCTGGGAGAACTTCTCTCCAGTAAATCGCCCTTTTCCTGCATGTTTTCAATACTGAACGATTATACCAGAGGACAACTGCTGAGTGAGCTAAACACCGTTTAAACATAGACAACTTAGACTTCTAAGCCCCCAAAAGTCTTATGAATCATGAATGTTGATCTAGTTCTAGATGCATTTCTGCAGCTCAGTATTAGGTGCTTTAAACACCTGAGAGGCAAGATTTCATGATCTTCAGCATTTCCCATTGGCTAGAGTGTTGATTGGGTATAAATTCTATTCTTAGTACCTAATACAGGTCTATGAACCTGCTTTCTGGGTCTAAGGCAGGGTAAACTAAATTGAAACATCTTTTTATGGATATTGCCCGAATTTCTTGTAAGCTGAGGATCGTGAATGCTGGAATCTAAAGATGGCTAAGTAACAAGAAGGTCTGGGAGAACAGAGTAGGAAGGCCAGTGAAGGAAAATAACAATGGAATCGTTTATGAATGTGTTTTACCAATCTGGGATATTAGATTAGACTATTACATTGATCCTTCTGTCGTATCTGTAGGAAAAAAAGTAAATAATAAATTACAACAGATATACAAACAATTAAATGAATAACCTGAATACTGAATAGATTTTAGGCTGTGCTGAAAATAAGACATTTCAAACTTTTGTACAGATTCACAGCAATTTCACACTGTGAATGTACAAAGCCTCCTTTTACCTCTTTGTGTGTATATATATACCTGTCAAACTAAATGCTTTAAATTTCAGCCCTGAGTCATGTATCTATAAAATGTTTTGCTTTTTGAAGCATTGTCTTAAAAATTCTGTATTAGTCAACTTTTCCAAAACTTTAAATTCAGCCTCGAGTTCAGCCTCCAACTTTCCATTTGCAGCATAAGAAAACTATATTTACTGATTTTTCAAACCATTGCTGGGGAAGTTATAATGGAAACATTGTTATCTCTGTGCATAATTATGGGAGGGAAATTTTGTTGCATATATGTATGTATACATGCATAGACAAACAACTAGATGCACAACTTGAATGTTGTGTTGGTTTTATGCTATAACGTCAGTCATGGCACCACTCTAAATTTAGTATAATTTAATAATGTGGATGTATAGAACCTAGTTTTTCTTGTATATACATGTGTATACCCACACGTGCAATTTTATCTAGCTATACAATATTACATTATCGCATGAATATGGCATCTGCTTCACTTGCTAATCATAACTGATGCATATATGCTTTACATATGTAGTACTTGCTTACTATAGAAAGCACGATTCCATCAGTGGTTCAGTGCTGTCATGAAGTGGAAGGATTTAGCAGTCTGCATCTGGTGTGTTTGTGAAGGCTCTCACAGACGATTTACAGCACTGGTAACAAACAGCTATTTCATATTTTCATTCCCTGCCTTAACAGCATTCTTATTTGGATCATGAAGTTTCTTCACAAAAATACTTTTCCTTTGATTAAACAGAAAAGAACTTACTCCAAAGAGTGAGAGCTCAAAAAAGTCTCTTGAGTTGACAGTTTCCAAACTGTTCTCTCTAGTAGCTGTCAACTACTTTGCTGTGTAGCTCTAGCTGCATGACTAAATTAGATGCAGGTGCAGACTATAAAGAACAATGCATCATCTTTGCCTAGTTGTAGTCAGTTCTTCTGACTACAAGAGCAGAGAAGACAGCTGAGATGAAATCCTAGCTTTATCTGAAGTTCGTGGGAAATCTCCAATTGAATGCAGCGAGGCCTGAATTTTACCCAAATGTTCTGGCTGAACTACAGTAATAGAAGTAAGTTAGTCTTCATTTACTGTTAAATCTTTGTCTAGAGGGTAGGTCTAACATTAAACTCCTTTGAAACTATGTCCAGAAAATGTGAAGAGGCAAAAAAGGAAGTATATTAGAATTCATACAATTCCCTAGTGGTGTGGTTTCCATCTGGCAATGCTAACAGAGAAAGTCAAGCCATAGAGGCAGGCCTTGATTACCAATAATTTTCATTCCTGAGTTCAAGAGGTTACTTTTGTATCTTTTTTCCGTTAGGCAAAATTAGTTTCCTTGTTTTAAAATGTATAGCTGTTTTCCCAAATTATCTGTAGCTACTGATGGCTTGCTTTACATGCTAGATGTGGAGGGAGAATCTGGCTTGTACAAATCTAAGTACTGATTTCCATGGAGCCACTCTAATTCACTCTAATGAGTCTTTGTAATACCAGAAGGTTCTCTTTTTATATAGAATTAATTGAGAAAAATATAAATCAAGTAAAAATGGAAATGCACAGCTGTTCCTTTGTTGACCTGAACCCTAAATCTGTCCCCTGTTTTAATCCAAGTTGATTTGAAAAATGGATCCACCAATAAGATACCAAGGTTCAAATGTAAATTGTCTTATGTCTCCTGGTTCTTGCTAAACTGGCTTTCATTCATACTTTCTTCTTTGCATCTAATGATTATTAGAATATCCACCTCTTACTTATGCACTACTATAAAACAGGCAAGAGTCAAAGCTAGATTTTGTTCTACAAATGGTGTTTATAATAGATTTTCCACCCCAGAAGAGTGAATAATTACTACCTTTTTAGTTAAGGGTTGAAAGGTTTTTGTTCTCTGTTTGTATGACAGCTTCTTTCAAGAAATTAACATCCACTCCATTAGCTTTCTTACTATCTCTTCAGACCCCTCTCTGTGTTATTCTATACTGTTTGCACTGAACTAAAACAGCAAGTAAGGATAAAGTCATTATTGTTTTCTGTAAGAAATAATGACATCTGATTGCTCACTGGAAGTTTGACCTGACAGCCTGTAGCTACTTGGAAGTACCTTTCTTGAAGATCATTTTTGCAGCCATAATACCTGTATATATATATATTTTTTTTTAAGGAACATAAAAGGTAAGAAGAACAAGCACTCTGCTGAGTGGTACCACATACTCACATTTGTATATATGTTACAACATAAATGCTCAGAGTGTAAAGGCCGTAAGTATTGGCATCTGTAATTTCTTATGCCAAACTCCCATCTGTTTTCAGTAGTTTGTAACTCCATCATTCTGTACTAATTTGGGCAGAAATTCCTCATGCTGAATTTCTGCCTCAGGCTGAAGACATCTTTTGAAAACTTGAACAAAAATAGCTTAGTCGCTTTTCAGAAAAGAAAAAAGTGTTATACTCAGGAGCAGCTATAACCCTTATGTGACTGGGAAGGCTACACAACTGAGTAGCCGCATGGCATGAGGGAAATGCTTACTGCCTTCCTCGGTGCTATTGGAGAGCTGAGGGGAGACTAAAGAATATTAAAAACCTCAGTCCTGCCTGATAAATCTGCATCTGGTTTTACCAACATGAAAACAGTTCTTAAACTAGGAGCTTCACTGTTCCCAGGCTTTAGCATCAGGGCTGGAATTCTCTTAACAGTTGATCAGAATCATTCTGGTTTCAGAAAGATGCTTTTTGATGACCCCAGGTTTTTTGATGACACGGATTTTTTTTGCTGAATCATGAGCTTCTAAAAACTAGGGGAATGTATTGTTTTTAACAGCTAACTCCTCATAGTCAGTTTGCATGAAGTATGACCTAGGGTAAGACTGCATTGGCTGAGGCAGACTTCCCCCTCTTATTTCTCCTTTTAGGCCAGGGAGCACTACAGAAAACTCACCCTCTGATGGACTTTCAGTGCTCATCCTTTCCCCAGGCTGAGGAAGCAGAGGGATGAGGAGCTGAACCTGAAGGGATAGTTAGAAAGTGGTGAATTAAGCACAAGGAACCCAAAGGGGAAGTGTGAGGGAGAGCAAAGCCACTAGATGGATGTAGACTGAGTAAAAATCTACATGAACTAAAAGTACTGAAAGATGAGGTCACGACAGGGGTTGAAAGCACCATGACCATTATGTGTTGTAAGTTCTGGACACCACTGGAACCCCTGATGTTCTGCTGCTCACAGATACAATTGTGAAACCTACTGAAAATACACTGACCTGGTTCAATCATGCTGTTAGTCTGAGTGATAGGGGGAGCTTTGCTGTCCTGCTGATGCATTATTGGGACTCTAGGGCAGGAGAGTTGTTTCTATTTGATTTCTGTAATTGTGCTTTCTTTGAACTCTAGAAAAACTATAATATGCTCCAGTAAACTAATATAGTAGTTTAGTGATTTCAGACCTGTATGAAGTCAAACGTTTAGGAATTAAATGCAAAAATGATACCATTTTTTTTAGGTTATTGAAATTAAACTGCTGTTGATATGAAAATTTTCATACAATATCAATGAGATTATTAGAAACTTATTTCATTGGCTTCATAGATATTCATAGCCTCATAAAGCCTAGTGTGCATTAACAATGTGCATGTAGAGGCTATAAGAGTTAAGAATAGCATTACAGTTATGAATTAGCATAGCATTAATACTAGAAAAGACAACAACCTCTTCAAGAAGAGAGAGACAAAGAAACCATGCATCAAGATTCTTTCCCTCCTGCTGAAGAGGATAGCACCTGGGGAGTGACAACTTCAATTTGAAGAACTCAGCAATCAGATCTATAGAATCACAGAATCATTCAGGTTGGAAAAGACCTTTGAGATCATCAAGTCCAACTGTTAACCCAGGACTGCCAAGTCCATCACTAAACCATGTCCTTTAGCACCACATCTACGGGGGTTTTTTAAACACCTCCAGGGACGGTGATTCCACCATCTCCGTGGGCAGCCTGTTCCAATGCTTGACCGCCCTTTCCATGAAGAAATTTTTCCTAATACCCAATCTAAACCTCCCCTGGCATAACTTGAGGCCATTTCCTCTTGTCTTGCTACTTGTCATCTGGGAGAAGAGACCTACGCCCACCTGCCTACAACGTCTTTCAGGTAGAGAGCAATAAAGTCCTCCCTTGACTCTCCTCTTCTTCAGACTAAAATACCCCAGTTCCCTCAGCTGCTCCTCATCAGACTTGTGCTCCAGACCCCTCACCAGCTCCGTTGCTCTTCTCTGGACACGCTCCAGCACCTCAGTGTCTTTCTTGCAGTGAGGGGCCCAAAACTGGACACAGGATTTGAGGTGCGGCCTCACCAGTGCTGAGTGCAGGCGGACAATCATTGCACTGGTCCTGCTGGCCACAGTGTTTTGGGTACAAAGTAATCACCAGTGTAGGGTATCAGCTCATTAGTGGGTTATTTGATTTTGTCCTTCCCTGTGTCCTTCATGGCTGTCATGATCCTTTAACTCTTGTATGCTTTTCACCCCATGCCCCTGAACACTAGTGTAAAGTATCTTCTAAATAAACTCCACTTGTTTGTATTTAGTGTTTTACTTATAACTGGGGTGGGCTACAACTGTACACAAAGCTGATTACTAGAGTGAATGGGTAGTGTCTGTGTAAAATGTTGTAGTTCCATTCCAGTCCCATGTGCCCTTACCCTAAAGCTTTTTTGGACTCAGCCCACAACAGAAAGGCAGCCACAGAATGTTAGTAGAGCTGTTAACTTAAGAGCTATGCAAAATATCTGATCAAAGATTACCTGCAATCTTTATCTGTTTTAATCTTGAAATGGTAGGTTTCCTTTTTTCTTAAGAATAAACACCTTGGATTTTGCTAATGTTTATGTCTTGATGGATTGCTTTTTGCTATCTACAGAATATTGCACAGAATAATCTCTAAAGGGTGACTGGCCGTGTGTCCTGGTCACACATCATCATCAGTAAAATGCCAAAGTTCCTGAGGACAAGACTAATCTTACCCCCTTGTAATTCAGTGTTGTCCCTGTTAAGCATGGGCTAATTCAATGTATCACAAAGGTCATTTAAAATTTCAATAAATTGTGGGGCAATCTCAGAAGCTCTTACTTGCTGTTAACGAACAAAACTTCAGCTGCGGAACTTGCAACATTAATTCAGTAGGGCCTGAGGCCATTTGTGGGGCTTACACAATCCCAAAAGATGAAAATACTTATTGCCTCATTCCTGAACCTTTGAACGCTGTAGGCATTACTTTCATGAAGAGTCGTCAACCTGCCAGGCTGGCCACAGGGTAGAGCTGCGGGTGACACATGGTGAAATATTCAGCCCAGAACGAAGGCTGAGGTGAGCACCCAACTGTTCCATTTAGACACTAATATCCGGAATCCTTGCTTAAGGGAGCTGCCAGCGAATCCCCTGCTGGCATATGTTCAGGGTCTGTCTTAACAGGAGAGTTCATAATCAGTAGCCTGACCCCTCGACCTTGTCAATGTAAATAAAATACACAAAATTGTGCCTTCTGTGCTGTCATCTCTGGGAAGAGGCATTATGGCTTGCACGTCACAACTGCATTAGCCTTGTATGAACACTGAATGAAAACCTTCACGGGCTATGGGTGCACAAAAGTGCAGATTTAAAATAGCTTTAAATGACCTGGCCTGAAATTTGAAATCCCACACAGAGTTTCATTATTATAATCTTGTGTTTAATATAAACTAGAATAAATGAGGTAATTTTTTTGCTGGAAATTTTAAACTGAAAGTTTATTAAATCTGTATTTAAAGAATGACCTAAAAAAAACTTTAAGAAATAAAAAAAGCCAAACCAGCTGTCATGAGGCTGTGATGAGATTTTCTTTCTAAAAGATAAGACCTTGAAAATGTTTGATATTCATCTCTCATAAAGTCTGTATCCAAAGTGAAGTACAATCTTTACTTTCTCAGTACAAGACTGTTTAACACAGGTCCTCCAGGGAAACTCTGACTTGATTAGAATTCTCTTAGTGTTTTCAGTGGAGCAGCAGTCTTTTACAAACTAGACAAAGACAAACTGTATACAATCTGATTGTTGTTTCAGCTATTTGTTTTGCGGCTTCATTATGTTCAGATGAAACAGTTCAAATTGAAAATTAGAAACAATAACTGCACTAAGTGAAGATAGATTCCAAAAGAAGAGGCAGGAGATACAAAAACCTCTTTCTTTTTAGGTCAACCAGAATTTCAGTGTGTGTGAATATGCAACTTAGTTTCACCTGCTCTCTTTGATGTACTGCACCTAACGATATAATTTTATCAGACAGTCTGTCTGGGAAGATTCAATTTTATGACAAGTGAAAGAAATGTGAAAATGGTAATTATGAGGAGATTAAAGTAATGCAGTACATGTTTATAGCTCATATATTAAGAGGCGGATTTTTTTTTCTTTCTTTTATGAGTGGCTGTATGGGTTTTGCTTTTGAAAATGAACACTTTTAAAGCCCACAGTGGAGCCTCTTAAATAAAAAAGATCTCAAATTCCTCTGAATATATTTTCAGAATTAAAATACGGTATCTCCCTTTGTTGGAAGGAGTAACCCATCCCATCTCGACTTTCACTTGCTGTCCTGAACAATGGTCCTTTGCTGTCCTAATATCTTAATGGATTAATGTTCTAAGAATGTTTAAATGGGATTGTGGAGCTTTCATTTACACTTGGGACACTGTTCTTCTTCATTCACAATTCCTTTCTCAGTGTTCAGCATTGGTTTTGTCTGAAGGTCAATTTAAGGACATCTTAAAAGCCTTGTCTTCATTTCTACTTTGATTTTCTTACTTCATAGTACACTGAAGTAGTTCAAGAGCACTGCAAAGCATGTCAGATGAAGTTTTGTCTTCAAAAGCTCAGAATTTAAGGGCTTAACCCAGTTTGCATGCAACTAGTCAGTCATACTTTGATTTCAAAGAATGAGTACGGTTATTCAAGTGGGTAGGCGTTAGCAGAATTGGTCCATGCAGAACAATAAATGAGTTCATGTGAGGGAAGATTTTTTTTGTAAGACTTGAGTGTGCTTGGCCTTGATTTATATTGCATAAATAGTGGCTGACAGCCCAACCACCGTTATGTTGTGTGGTATGGAAGCAGCTAGTACAGTAGGTGATGAGGGGAAGGTACTAATGCTCTCTTACGCTATTTGTCATGCTAAATCAGTGCCTGAAATCCCTTCTTCCTAGGTAGACATACGAAGGGGAGTGGGTATAAGTATGATCTCCTCTCTCTATTTCTGAGCTGGTGCAAGATGAATCAGCTCGCTGCCATTCGAGGCAATGCATCCAAGTAAAAGCATGCTCACTCGGTAACTTGGTATTCAGGAACTTAACAGTGAGTTTTATTGTTGTCGTTCATAATTATTATTCCTATTAGTACTAGAAGGGATTTGAAGAAGAGAAGGTGGGAGTCCAGTGAGCAGGGAACAAACAACCTGGGTGTCACTTCATAAGCAGTTACAGAGTGCAGCTCACAGCATTTATCTAACTTCAGATTTATTTGTGCAGCTAATTGATTAATTACAACAGAATCTATTTAATGGCCTACTTGAAGAGCAGTGCATCTGGAATAAGCATGAAAGGCAAGGAGATCAACAGTACAATTTGAATGTATTCACAGGAAAAAACTTGTGCTCTGGAAGCGGTGTGCACCTTCGAACATAGCAGTACCAGTGGTCAGAAGCTTTTCCTTCTTCAGATCCACATTTATAAACCTGAAACCTTTCCTCTGCCTATAAAATACTGCAGTCACAAAGACATTTGGCAGCCCATGCTAATGCTGATAATATTCAGCATCCACTGTCAGTTTTTATTACCTGCTTCCATTGCCACCTTCTGCTTGCTGAGTCCACCTCTTTGGCTACCCTGCCTTTTGTAGTGTAAGGTCTTTGGGGCAGGAAATAGCCTTTTTGGTGTGGTTTATAGGTGTTAAAACACAGAAGGGCTCTGATTCACCACTGCAACTCTGAGATCATAATACAAATAAGCCCAAGACAGATTCTGTGTTTGTTACAATTGTATTTTTTCCCCAAATTACAGAGAGATCCTTTGAAAAATAGAGTAGGCCATGTTGTGTTTTATCCATCGAGCTCTAGAATATATCTATGTCGCTGAAAAATTATACTTGCCAGAGGCTTAGAAAAGGCATTCCATATTTGTGATGTGATTTAACTGGGCCTAGCCTTACTTTGTTTCACTATGTCCTAATTTAGACTACTAAAAAGGCTGCTTTACACTGAGCTTCATGCTGAGCCAGTCCCTGAACTGATTCAGGAGACAGAAGAATGACCAAAACCCAATACGGTATAATTATACTTCTTTAAAGTGAGAGGAGGACTGAGAATACTTTGCATGAATTGTAGCCCAGATAGCTGATACCTGGGGCAGTAGGAATAAGTATAAACTTGAAAGATGCAGTCATCAGGGATGGAATAGAGGCATGGCTGTATATAGATTATTCAGTTATAATAATATTGTAGCCACACAGTACAAACAAAGAAAAAAAAATTTAAAGACTGCTGATACACAGAAGGGGTAATCCACTAGAGGGAGACAAACTGAAGAAACCATTCATTGCACTGAAATCACCAAAAAAAATGAAGTGGAAGAAATAAGAAGAGTGTGTACAATTAAACACAGTCATCCCTATTCATATTTAATGATTAATTCACCCAGCATTCTTGCTTGTCTTACTTCCTTGTCAGTATTGGGAAATTTAGATTTTAATTTTAATTTCTTGCTAAGTGTGTTAGTTTTGGCAAAACGTTGCTGGTAAAAATACAACATCTGTATTTCACAAACCCTATTTCTTGGTACTGGAAAGATTTCTTATTGTTAACAAGTCCATGTGAAAGAGCCATAATTTAGATTCTTACTGTTTTTTGACAGAAGGAATGCATAGTGCAAAATATGTTTAATGATAGCAGTATTGCAGATTGCTTTTATAGCTCCAGGGGTTTGTAAACAATTATGTAGCAATCTTTTAATTCAAGAAGATTGACAAACATACAAATTCTTCCTGACTAATAGGCAAAATAAAGGAATTTAGTACAAGACTGACCAACACTTAAAGTTGTGGTGGATTGACCCTGTTAACCACCCAGATGCTTACTCATTCCCTGTCTCATGCAAGAAGAGGGTAAATCAATGGCAGTGTGGGTGTTTGGCTCTTGGCTGAGGTCAAGACACCATAGTCCTTCCCAACCCAGTACAAAAGCCTTCCTCATCTCAACAAAGTTCTTGATGGTTTATCTGGTGACAGCTTATATCCTGGGTTGCCTTGAATTGCTCTAACCTGAGAAAATAGAAACTAGTCATCCAAGTTTGAGCAGACAACAGAAGGTCCACCTTATAGTCAAAGGAAAAAAATAGACACCCTGAAAGGGCAATTCATCTTGACCTGAGGCAGGTATCTCTGTTCAGATTAATTGTTCTCTTGAAAAGTCTATTTCTTTCTAATGGAAACTTTGCCTCACTAGCTCAGGTCTGAATGGGTTACTTCAGACACCCAAAGGCAGGTGAGACAAAGCCAACTGGCTGCTTACATCTTTATCTGATTTAATTGCTCCTTTTCGTATGCCTTTTGAAACCTCACCAGTGGTGTCAATTCTAGTTCAGTTGTGTCCCCCTTTATCCCAGAATTAAAGATTATCCCCTACTTTTGCTTTTATATTCTCAGTATTTTTCTGTGTTCTGACACTATTTTTAGTAATATGTACCCCTTTCTTCAGTAACAGCTATTAATTTTATTAGTTGTAGCCTGCTTTACTGGTTAAACTGTAGGCTGAGCAAGCCCAGCAAAAGAAGAAAAAGCTAAAAATTCATGTGACCTGAGCTAAATTTTCTCGTGCTTCATATGCATACTTCCCCATTTTATAGCTAAGCACTGTATGTAGCCCAGAGTATTTACACTCCTTTTTCTTTGCTGATCAAAAGGATATTTTTTGTTGAGGAACAGAAGGAAGACTTTTCCTTACTTGTCAGGACTTGATATAGATATTGTCCCACTTCTACCCAAAGCGCATCTAATAAAAATCTGTTTCATTGTTTGTAACTCTTTCACAGCATTTATTTTCATTGGGGTTTTTGGCACAACTGGAAGCTTTCACGTTTTGAAGAATTGGAACTGTGCTCAGGAGAAGTAGTTGTGCAAAACCACTGTATGACTAAATATGCTCTTGCTATGTTTTATACCCATCCTTCTCTCCTTCCTTTTGTCTTTACTCCTTCCCTCCTTTGTCCCTTCCCCCTTTCTTCCTTCATTCCTTCTCTCCTTCATTCTTCCTTTCCTCTTTCCCTTCTCTCCCAAGCCTTTTAATGTGCCAGCTGTTTTTTAACAGATGTTTCCCTCATAACCACCCAACTTCTCATTTTCCTACTTTTCTTTATGCTGCTTCTGTTTCTCCTGCTGGGCTGTATTATCATCGCTACTCATGCATTGTGCATTAGAAAACCCACATCCAAATCTAGTCAATAGAGGTTAGATTCAAAAGTTGGTTTAAGGGCAGGTCTTAATCCCAGTTTACTGAAGTCAATAGCAGATCTTACCGTGCCTAAGCCGATCACTCTATCCTAATTCAGTTCTGAGACTCACATTATAGAATTGCAGTAGGTTCTGAAACTTGTAACCTGAAAGGCAGGAAGTTATTAGAGAACAAGCTCTTGTTTTGCAGTCCCTTGTGGATAACACCCACTTGGATGAAGTTGCCATCTGTTGTTTTCTTGGATCATGTCAGAATATGTGAAATAAACTGGAAGAGAGGCAAAATGACAGACAGATGCAAGTGGGCAATAATGGTTGGAAATCTACTGTTGAGGTCCTACAAAGCAAGGGAAGGATGTGAAATGTTATATGTTTGGTCTGGAAAGGACCTGTTGGGGCAATAAAGGTGATTGCACCAATCACCAAAATGTGGCTGGAGCATAAAGCAAGCTCCCTGGCTATAACAGATCCATCATCGTTGTTCTTTATTTTTCTCATTGTTTTCTAGGCATAAATGAGCTGAATGCTGGCAGTGGGAAGTGGAACCAGAATCACACTTTAGACCACAGGGAGAAGGACACAGTAGAAGAGCAGTTAGAGTAAATAACTTGTGGGCTTAATGCTGGGAACTAGAAGTGTGACATTCCCATTGGCAAAGCTGAGTAGTAACGAGGATCCAGCCTGTATCTTATAACCTGTCTCCAGTTGCAATACAGGAAAAGAGAGGAAAAGTTGAGGGAGTTGCAGGGTTATGATCAGAAGTTTCATCAATTTA
The DNA here is from genome assembly GCF_015220075.1 of Falco rusticolus. Taxonomy (NCBI): domain Eukaryota; kingdom Metazoa; phylum Chordata; class Aves; order Falconiformes; family Falconidae; genus Falco; species Falco rusticolus. Next base: position 33,593,539 of record NC_051188.1, on the reverse strand, counting down.
ATGATACCATGTATATTTTAACTTAAATTTATTTACATTTAAGTAAAGTGGTTTAGGATTCAAAACCAAATGACATAAATTATGTTGGTGCAAATGAAATACTGATGTTTATCCCTGTTAAAAAAGCATAGTTTTCTTTGTTTTCCCCCCTTCAGCCATCTATATATTTATATATATGTATATAAAAGATACCTATATTATGTGCAATATTGCACAAGACCCAAAATTGGTATATTGTACAGAAAGTGCATTTCCTGAAAATACTTTCAGAAATGTTTTAATAGTAAATGCTTCATCAAGAAGTTATATCATGTTATATACAGGAAAAGAAAAACTAATACATTGTTAGTTTGTCTGTTAGCTTCTGAATTTAAGCAAACACTTAATATACCAGTAATCTTTATTGCTGTTACGTTAGGCATGTCTGTAAGTAGTATTTAAATCTGATTCTCTTAAGCTGAAACAGTTTTACTGACTCAATGATACAAGCATTTCCTGAAAAAGAAGGACATATTTCCTGTATTTTGTTAATATTTGACAGTGCTGATCTTAAACCAGTAGCAACATGACACTGATTTGTAAGACAGATTTTAAAGTAAGGTTGAAATTCTATATTATTGTATCCCACATAAGCTCATTTACCGAGCAACAATTACATAATAAATTACATTTAAAACCAAAAATAGACCCTGTTGTCTTTATTTCAGTCATAGAATTAGCCAGACTTAAAAAAGACAGAGGATACTGCAGATGAGCTCTCAACTGACAGTGCTTTGCGTCCATGACTGAAGTGTCCTTAGCTTCAGAGTAGGCAACCAGCAGAAGTCAACTCCATGCTTTGGGTTCCTCAGAGTAGCAGGTTTTGCCCTCAGTGCTTAGTTCGAAAAAAAACCAAACCAAAACAAAAAACACACATAAACCCCACCCCCACCCCCCAACAACAACAACAACAACAAAATCAACCAAGAAAAGCTTCCTAACTAATCTGCACAGATGGGACAAAGCTCACTTTGAGCTACTGCAAGCTTGTTAAAGTTAATGCCAGTATTTACAATGGCATTCTAGTTTCTGCAGAAAGACAATGGAAGGGAAAGTGCAGAAAGACAGGGCTAAGTTTGGGCTCAAAGAGCTCTGATGTTTACTTGATGTTACTCAGCAGAAACACCATGTCTCTGAACTTGCAGTGTATGAAGTCAAATTTGTGCATAAACCTTCACAGAATAATCCTTAGTCTGAGGTTAGATGCCTGACCCTGTCTGAGAGCACACTCACTAAAATAATTGGCTTAATAAGAGTGGAAAGAAACATATAAGCAGTATTTTCAGTAACAGGGCTCACCTTTTTGTTAGTTACCTTCCTTGTTCAGGATACAAGGAGATCCTTTTGCATTAACTGTTGCCAAACCACAAATACCAGAAAAGAGACCCTCAACCGTCTACTTCCCACAAAAACTAAGAGCATATAGCAGGAGCCTAGACTGATTGAGAGATTAAAAAATATGCATTGCAGTAAAATAGAACAGTGGGCTCAATCTTCTTTGCTTGCCTAAGCAAAAGTTTGATTTAGCTTGATCACAAGTTCTAATTCTTGTTACATGGAAGAACAATTTAGTTTACAGAGGAGTCTTTCTTCCAACAGAAAAAGGTGCAAGAAATTCCAATGATGAGAGGTTAAGGCTAACTTAGATGGTGAACAATTTTTTCAGATTATTTTGTAAGCTTTGTAACCTTTTGATCCTTTTTTCTGTGACTCTTTACTGGACACTTACAGTGCTCAGGCCAGTGTCAAGTCTAGCCACTATATTACAGTGACAGTTGCACCAATGTCAAAGGTAATACAGTTTTCTATTATACAGTAAAGATTGTGTCCACCCTTACTAAGAGGATCAGGCTGAGAGCATATGTTCACTCGCTAGCTTCCATGACCTCAGATGCTTTGCTTCATTCTTCAAAGTATTGTTTTGTACATGGCTGCCCTAAAACTTGCATAGTTAGCTTATCAAATGATTGAGAGGGCTCAGTCACCTGTGTTCTGCATTATTTGTCGTTCCTGCAAACCATGTGTCATCTGGAAACAGTTACAATAGAGTATGCTTGTTTGCTTCAGAATTACTGATGATAACATTATAGAGCAAAAGCAAATCCCTTTAGGACCTAATAAAGCAAGCCTTTAATGATAATAAGACACCTTTCAATTAGTGGATTTTTGAACCACTGATTATTACCTTGATTTTTGATTGTTCTAAATTCTCAGTTACCTTGCCAAGAGGTACCAGATCAGATGCCTTATAGACTGTACATGCATCCACACTTACTGTATGAGCTTTTGGTTTAAAGATTGCATCCCACACTACTTCTAGCCATTGTCTGGTTTTGTATTGTAGTCTCCCCAGAAGTGTGCAAGAGTGCTGGAGACTTGGATTCATACTGACCTGGTTCTTCCTAGGATTACATCTCTATGCCCTCCTGGCGAAAGGCTGTTCATTGTGCAAGGTAAAAAGCAGTTTCCCATGGACTTTGCTGCTGAAGAACCATTTAAAAAAAATTAATCTAGACTTTGTGGACTGGAGACAAAATAGAATGAGAAGTTGAAATACAATTGTATCTCTAGTCTATGTAATTTTGATAATACTGAAGTTAAACATACAACGAATGTGTATCCCATCTCTTTGAATCATATGGTCACTATTCTAAAGTGGAAAACCCCAGGTTTTAGTCCAGTGCTATCAGGTAGTCTTAGAATAAATGCTATGAATTTTGACAATAGTAAGGTGTGCCCCAGATAAGCAACCTAGACCTTCTAAAGTTCAAGGTTTCCCTACTGCCAGAAGAGGATATCATCTGCATGCTTTGTTTTGTACTTGTACAAAATAGTCCCATCATTTCTCATCCCCTATATAACTAGAATCTGGTATTTTTGCTAAGACTTGATGAGTAGGGGCTCTGAAATTGTTTTGCCACCTCTTTAAATGCCATCTAGCTTTATACTGTCATGTTGTAAGAACTGGGTCCTTTTCCTTGCACTTATGAACAACTAAAACTACTTGCCTGCTCATGATCCTATGCATTGGGTTTTTTCTATTCAAATTGACTCCCTCCTTTGTGTTTCCTTTTCTTAATCTCTTCCCAGCATTGCACAGCCAAGGTGAAGTTGTTGATCGGTTGCCCAAGTAACCGGAGCCCGTATTGCTACATAGGTCATGGAAAGGTGAAGTGCCATGAAAGCTTTTTGTCTAGTACCTTCCCAAGTAGATTGTAAAATAGTCAGTTCGACTAATAATCTAATTTAAACCTCAGAATTCAGTTCCCTGTTACTGCGTGGGTTTGCTTTAAATCCTTGTTGCAAAGATTTGCAAACTCATTCTTTTGGTTAATAAAATAGAAACCTCTCATTCTATAAATACCTATAAAATAAAAACTTGGAAATCATATTTTATATGTACATTTATATATAGGTATATAAATTTTAGCAAAGATTAGTCAGTCCTATTCTGAGCTGCTTCTAGTATTTTGAAATCTGTTTTTTTGCAGTAAAGTAAAAAGTGAAATCACTTCGTGTGTAGAAACCATACCAATGAAAGGGATAGTTTTAAAAAGTGTGGTGATAGACAAGTAGCAATGCATGATAATGCCAAATTATACCACCTACGTCATACCACTTGACACATGAAAGATATTTTTGTAACATACAGGTGAATAATAGGTTGCAGTCTCTTCCCTTCTTCTCTCCCTTGAGATCTAGAGTTTCTTGTGGGGGATGTGTCAGATCTAGCCAAAAATGTGGACAAAGAGACAAAACTTCAGTCATGAAGCACAAACTTACCTAGATTGGTTTTATTCTTCTGGTTGAGAAAAGCAATTTTTATCTTAAAAACATTCTCTCTTCCAAAAGGTTTTCATTCTACTTCTGTGCCAAACAACCTGATATAAAACATAAGTTATGGATTCAACAAGTCAGGAGCGGAGTTGTGTGGGTACTTCAGCAATGGTGTTATTCTAAAAAAGAAATTGTGTCCACATGACCTGATGAAAAGCAACCACAGTATTTGTGGGAGCAATATCAAAGATCACCAATTCTGTGTAACTTTAGTCTTGAATAAGATGCGACAGTCTTTGTTGACAGCTGGTTGGCTTGCATTTCTCCCAAAATTGGAACAAAAATCAAGCTTCTCTGTAAAAAAAGGAGAAAATATGCTTTGGGTCAAAAGAAATATGTAGATGGGGAAGAATAAAAAATAATTTAGTATGTTAAGACTGGTTCAATTCAGGTTTATTCCAACTTTTTCCAAACAATTAACATCTCACAGGGGTTATTTTCTAAGGGGAAAACTTGCTTAGAATTTTCCTTATAGGTGAGCTAGGTGACAACATAGTCCTGTGTTGCATTAAAGAATGTTTTATTGTGTAGCATGAGGATGATGAGTTTTGACAAGTTAACATATTGCCTTTGAATAAAGGTGTTCATTTAATGGAAGGAGATGTACATTATTCTCCACACTCCCCTCAGTCTACAGAGACACTACCAAGAACACTGGGAGAGGGTTTTACAAAAAGAAATTACATTACACTGCACTTGTTGAAATCAACTGCTATCTTTGTTATCTGTCAAATACCTTAACATCACATTTGACAACCTATACTAGCAAGGGACACACCTGAGGACTATTGCTGTTTGTGTTGTGCTCCCCTTTCCTCCTGTACCTGGGAGAGACTGCAATATGCATACTTAAATTAATGGCTTAAATTCAAGCATCTGAATGTGTCATGCAGGCTATTTAATTATATCAAGCTGGCCAATGAACATGGCTTGGAGGGGATGAAAATGCGTTCTGCATGCGTGAAAGGCAGCAGATGGATTTATTGACTTCAGATGCAGTCAGAGGACACAAAGTGACATTTTTTCTTTAAGAACCAGAAACAACAGAATTCACTAGTCGATGTGTCTGTGCACTAACGCAACAGATTGTGACTGTAAGGTTTAGCCTCCTTATGTACTTGCGTTTCATTTAAATTGGTTATTATCGTGTTCAATGTTTATGTTTCTATCCTGCTAATCCAATTTTTTGCAGTTTTTTGGTTTTGATTACTTTTAATCAAACAACCTGAATTTGGAGTCTGTTCTATATTAAAAGCTGCTGACTTCCAATTCTCCTCCACCTCAATGAATGTCTTATTCCTTCAGGAAGAAAATCTAAGACTTGAATCCTTCTAAGGTTATGTTCAAGATGTGGTTGTGACTACAGCAAAACCTAATGGATGGATGCTAGGCATAGGCAAAGAAAGAGCACAAAATAACAAGATTGGATTGACCATTATCCATCAGAAAGTTGTCTGGCATGATGCCTCTGCTGCCTTTCATGTCTCTCTAATTTTCTTCTGTCATGAACAAATAAAAATGGTTATAACAACTTTGCTTGGTTTTCCTGTAGTTTCTGGGCTTACACACCTCTGTATTTTTCTAAACCATTTTTCCAGCTTTCTTCAAATAGAGGTACATTGTAACTGCTGTTTTATCACTCTGCAGCTCTTTTCTGCCTTTTTTTTTTGAAATAGTTCTTTGTACTAAAATTTTCGATTAGATATTTCCTTGAGCTTGCAGAATAACCATGACCTAACAGAAGTAAACAAATGAAACACCTCCCCCTTAGGACTGAGCATAAACTATTTATGCTGCATTTTATGGATGCCTAAAAATCACTATGCAGTACCGTAATTCATGCATGAAGAACTAATTTCAGCTTCATTGCCTTCCATAGAGCTGCAGAAATGATACATTTAGTCTGATGATTGTGAGAGTGTGAAGAGTGTGTCTTCCTTAGATTCTCATTTATTTCTGTCTTCTTGTATTCACTTGCTTACTTGAGGTGCAAAGGAATTGGTATGGTTGAGTGAATTAGAAAGCTGTATGTGAAAAAAGAAACCTATATATTCTTTTCACGTCTTTGCTGATGGGAAGGCTATGCAGAGGCACATAGAACACGACACCAACTGTAACGTACGTACAAACAACGCAATGACTGTTGTATATATACACTCCTCCTCTGTTCAGTTCCCATCTTCCCTTCCCTCTAACTAGGCTTCAGTAGATTTCCATTTGCATTCTCCCACCTTTGAAAAGCCATCTCCTTCCTGCTGCCTTCCACCATCATACCTCTCCTCATTACTTCTACTTCCTTTACCATCAGGGATAAATACAGAATAACTGCGTGCCGTGGCCACCTTTACATTGCAGTCCCAGTCCCATGATAACTTTCACCAGTTCAGGCATACACTTTGCCCTGGAGAATTCAGTGGTGAATTCAGAAGCAGGAGGAGGTGCGAAAGGAGATGCCACTCTGCCCAAGTACAGGAGGTGAAGAGTGCGAAAGTCTGCCTCCTCATAGCAAAATGGGTTGGTGTGAGGGGACTGACCTTCCCATGCACACCTATAGTGTGAACCAGCTTTGGATGGATGACTGAGGTCATGGATGACTTCCCCCTTCCATACAGGGTGGCAGAGTCGATTGGAAAAAAAAAAAAAAAAAAAAAAAAAAAAGAAGCTTGATGCACCCTTGAGGGAAAGTTAGCTGATAAAATCAGTGATGAAGTACCTCTCTTTTGCTGTTTGTCCTCATTTCATTTGCTAAGGAAGAATTTTCCTGGGTCCATGTGATGCCCGAATTTAAAAATGTTCCCATTTTTTTGGCAGCTGCAGCTTCCTCAGCTTCAACAATTCAACGTGTAAAACTGGTATCAGCACTAGGCAGGCTCTGCATGCTTTTACCCCACAATCTCAGAAGAAGTCGATCTTAATATCTGTAACTGCAGATTACTAAGGCTCCCTGAGAAAGTGGAGGCTACAGACACACATGGATAACCTTTTTAGACAGGTCTGCTTCAAAGGAGTTGTATTGGAGACAGTAAGATGCAAATAAGCAATGTTTGATCTCACAGTAAGCAACCAGATTATGAAAATAGGAAAATATAAATAAATCATCTTACAGCTTCTGCACAGCCCTGTTTGAAGACCCGTTCAGTAACATCAGGTAGAAAACACCTGCTCAAGGCAAAGCTGGCAGCTCTCCTTCCCTGCCTCAAGAAGCCTCCCCTCCCTAAAAGGCACTGGACTTTGAGAAGCCTGGTAGGGCTTGTCTTCACCACCCCTCCCACTCCCCCCTCAGAAGATGTGAATAAGGGTGCCTTCACCCTTCCAGAGGCCAAACAGAAAGATTCCACAACTGGAGCAGAGTGGCCGAGGGCTGCTTGGAGCTATGGTGCTGTGGTGCGATTTTTTCCCCCCATTAACCGAGCAGGGTGGTTTTTTGCCTGTTTTAATGTCAAGGGAGGTTCTGCAAAGTTCTGTATGTCAGTGTCATATTTGTCCCTGAATCTGTTGTGAACCAATGCAAAATAGGCTATTTGCACAGCTTTTAGGAAGAAGTCAAATCCTACACGTTCTTTTTATACACCTAGATGAATTGATGAAAGGGATTAATTGTATCCCAAAGACTTGGAATCATTAATCATCTCATCACTAATTGCAGCAGCAATGCTTTGCACCCCTTTAGACATCTGGTTTTACAACAGTTTCTCAAACAGATTATATTTTCTTGCCTGTTCAAAAGGTTTGGGTGGTGGGATTTTTTTCCTGCGGCCTGACACGGATTGGTGCCTGCTCATGGAAAAAATGCAGACCTGGAATTTGGATGAAACTCTGTTTCTTCCTGGGACCCATGCTGTAGGAATCGGTTCTCTGAAAGCAAGAGGGATGACGGAAGGAGGGATACTCACTGAAGAGCTTCAATACATCAGGAAGCAGGAGTCTTTACTTCCCTCAAGAAAATAACTCCACCCAGAAGGTCAAAGGTGGATGGCTTATGAACAGACGCTGCCAATGTATGGGTCAGGTTTTCCTTCCTATGGTAGTTGTGAGAGTGATGCTATGTGAGGTGGAAAAAGAGCTGGTAGCATCTCTAGGCGTGGCTTACATAATGCTTTCCACTGCTAGGGCCTTGTTTGAAAGGAGGTGTTTGGAAACACAGCAGGAAAATTCCTTTAAATACAGATGAGTTATTTTGCATGTCCCATGAAGCTCTGAACACAGCTTTGCCACACCAACAAGGGAAGATGCGCAGAGAGGATCAGAGTGAACGGGGTTCATCAACTAAGCCATGTTCATGCTGACTGACTTCTCTACTCCTAGTCCATATGGATGGGAAGTAAGAGCCACTAGGAAGGGTTACTACAAATGAGGATTATAAAAAAATACCAAGTAGCTTCTAATCCGGTGACTAGCAAGTACCTGTAGTTGGAATGAATCAGGAGTTAAAAATAAGCCATAATGAGAGACTGGCTCAGACTGGGCATTTGCACAGCAGGACCATACTGAGTTTGCGAAGCCTGCCTTAATTTTGGCATTTCTTACCTCTGTGACTGCTTCCTTTTGTAGCCTCAACATTCTTTTAAGGCAGTTATTCCACTGTATGCAATGCATAACTCATATTAGGAACTTATGTAGCTTATTTATGGAGGCACAGTCTGTCACTGGAAACATTGAATACCATGTGGGTTAAGGAATGTTAAAGAGGAGTCTCTTGAGGGACACATGGGTGGTATTCCCTGGAAAGCATCCTGAAGTATTTTTAGCCATGTATTTTCTCAATGTGGGATGAAAGTAAGCCAAAAAAAATAGGCAAGATGTATCCTACGTATTGTATATATTAGAGACTCTGCATTCTGAAACTACATGAGAATGGGAGCCCTTGGACCTCCTAGTAAAAGAAGAAAAGGACCATCAGACTTATTGCATATTTTTGTTAAGTGGTGCTTTCAGGGGTCTTCAAAATGATACTCCAAAAACTACCCAGTAATGTGAATTTTGTGCTTTGAGGACTTGGCATGCAACTGTTCTAGCTACATGGAGGTTAATGCCTCTTCATAAAGACTTGAGCCTTTGTGGAGCCACATAATAAAAGCCATGTGAAATTCAGCCGATCAGAAGGTGACACTCCCTTGTCTGGGACCATTCCACACCCTGAAATGTGTTTTTAAAATTCTTTTTCAAAATGTAGAAAATGACATAGAACCTGATCTGGCTTTCACAGGGGCAAGTTCATCTACTGCCATGGAGATCAGTGGTCTCATTGCAGATTTCCACCACAAAGACTGCACTCACTATCTGTCCAGACTTCTTGAAGTCCTTATTTCTCATGCTTCCTACATTGTAAATACTGATATTGTAATTCCAGACTGTCCAAGACATTCATCCTTAAAAATCAGCCCACTAGAATTCATTCCTATACTGACCATACTGATGTCTGTATTGCTGGCTTTTATGAAATAGTTCCTCCCAAGGTAATTTCAAAGCGTATCTTCGTCACCGTGCCTCCTTCCAGCTTTGAAAAATAATATAATAATTGTGGCCCAACCTCCAACCAACTCACCTATACGGTTTCTAAAATTGTTCAGCCAGTTGACAGAGAAGTTACTAATCCTTGCAGATCATTCATTTACTATGACTACTACCATCCTTAAAATTAATTGGCATGCCCAGCTCACACAGTACCTTCCCAAACGCCAGAACTCTATGTAGGTCAAACATGAGGGAATTTAACCTCTTCCAAACAACGGTTGACATCTAAAGGGACACAACTTGACTTTGACGCAGGAAGTTCAGAGTAAACCATCCTTACCTCCAGCTATTTTCCTGTAAGTGGTCCTGTTTTGCCTGGAGATTTTTTTTGCTTTTTATTTTTTATTTTTTTTCTTTTCAGGGATCATTGGCAATTTCAAAGGTATCTCAGGGCCTGGCAGTGGATGGAGAGCAGGCACAATGAGATTACTCTTCAGCGTCTCTGTTTTAACTTTCAGTTCAGCTTGGCTCTCAAGCTGTAGTTTGACAATACAGTGAATCTGTTTTGTGGGGTACTTAGCATCGGATCGCAAAGCCACTGTAGTCATAATAATGCAATATACTGGTACAGTCACTCCACTGATTCAGATTTGTTAACAATATATCAAAGAGAGAATTTGCCCTGGCAGATTTAACATAGAAGAAGTATTTTCTGTCTAGGCAGCTCTTAACTTCATGCTGTCTTCCTGCAGCTGGCATAAAATCAACATAAAATTATTAAGTGAATGTAAACACTGTGCTATGTGCTCTGGCTAAACCAACCAAAATGGAATCAGATGCTCTTGCCTGATTTCGATCAAATTTGTACTGTTACATGATGTACAGCCTCACAGAGCTGGTATTAAATGATCACAGAACTGTTGTTTCGGTAGCCTACCAAAGCAACAACTCTGTGGTTAGAAAGTCATAGACATTTCATCTCAGCAACTGCTCTTTGCTTAGAATTACAAACACCCTCATCAGTGGAAGCTGTCATGTCTAATAAATAGACAAATTCAATCATTACCATCTGGGATGTCCTTGGGAGCATAAGATGGAAGATGCAGAAAACGTGCCTCAGCTGTATGATTTTTAATACTCTGGGTTTTATAGTGACCCAGACCTCTTTTAATGACAGAAAAATATTCCTTGGGGGCCAGGATGAGGATATTTGTATGCCCCTATTTGCTCTAATAAAATAGATTTTCCTCTAACCTGCAGAAGATGTATTATATTTCCATGTTTATAAACTCAGAAGATTCCCTGGTGATTATCTAGTCAGTAGAGATTACACACTATATATGCTATAGAAGATTTTACAGGCATAGAATACTGGTGGTTGATTATTTAGTTCTCTGTAGGTCAAGTCATAAGATAAACCTGAGTCTCAATGAAAACTTCTTTTAAAACAAAACCCAGTCTTTCGTTTAAAAATTTTGAACCACAAACCTTAGTATGTTATTCCAATGATTAATTTATCCTTGCTTCAAAGTCTGTCTTTTTTTCCATCCCTAATTTTAAACTTTTAGTAGCTAGAGTTTCTGATCGCTCCTGTATAGAGTGAAGAACCCCCTTGACCTCTTTCCTATTTTGGAACCTCCAAGCTTTAAGTTATCTCTCAAATTCTCTTGTTCATCAGAACAAACTCCTTGAGTCTTTAACTATAAAGAATATTTTGAGGTCTTTCAGGTGCTTTGCAGGCTCTCCCTTGCCCCCTTTCTAAACAATAATCATCTGTCTTGGACTGTGGACAAAGACACCAGGTGCCATACCACAGCTGCATGTAAGTCGGTACCAAGCACAGAGGCAATATCACTCTCACAAGTACCAGAAATTCTTGTAATCATAGATCCAATTCTACTCATAAATCCAATTAACATTTGATTCTGGCTGTAGATCTTACACAGCTGATTAGTCACCATGACCCCTAAGACCTTTTCAAAATCAAGGCATCTCCTAAAGGATCCCTCATAGCGATTAAACGTTTCTTACACACTTTGTTTTTAAGTGCCACAGCTTTGCATTTGGCTGTTTAGAAATATATTTGCTTATGTTTATCTCACTAGCTATTCCAAATAATTTATTTCAATGTTTTGCCCTTTTCGTGATTTACCACCCCCTTGGTCTTCATGACATCTGCAAATATTATCACTTAAAGGCTGCCTGACTCTGATTCTTTCTCTGCTTGTTTCCATGGGATTCAGATGCTTTCATCTTAGAAGCTGCTGCCTAATAAAACTGGTTGACCAGGAACTGCTCAGTCTCTTTTATGTTCATCAGGTTGGTACTTTTCCATTCAAACGACAAACCTTTCCTCCTGGCATAGCTTCACCTGCAGGTCACAAACATGAATAAGTTTCACAGACTTCATGCAGCAAAAAAGGTTGGTTGTAAATTGTATCCCTGTTCCTACACTGTATAAGTGCAAAAAAAACCCATAAAGCAAAAAGCATCTCCAAACTTTGTCCTTAATTTACCCTCCTGCTACTCATCTGCTCAAAAACGTATTTGGTGGTCACCGTTGCCTTGCTCCACCTTTCTTGGCAAGGGAAAAATTAGCTCCTCGGGTATCTCACAGCCCAGCAGATCCGTTCTCAGTGACGCAGGCAGAGAGACGGCTCTCCCACCCCACACAGCAGCCCAGCTGTGCCACGATCCCAGCACACCAGGGGGCCAAACGCGCCACCCCCCACCCCCCCACCCCCCGCCACCCATGTCCTCAGGGCCGGTGGGACACACCGGCAGGCACACTGCTTCTTCCAGCTGCGGCGAGGGGTTTCCATCACTGTAGGAAAAGGCTCCCTGTGAAGTAAGGTTTTAGAACCAACCAAATTCCCGTCAGTTTGGTCAGTACTAAAATACTAAGGAGGAAGAAGTACACATGCCTGGACAGGCTCTTGTTTGGCAGCAGTAATGCAAATTTGTAAATCCTATTAATAAACTACTTATACCTGTAAGCTGTAGTAGCAATACATACTTGTTCATTACACCTTGTTGTAGGACAAATAATATCGCAATTCAAACTGTGCAAATCTTCAGTATGACAATGAAATTCCTTTCCCTAAAACCAAAGATAAACATTATTCACATGTGGCTGTTGCTGTGAATGACAAGATGACGGTCAACTGCAGAACATATTATTTTTAACATGCGCCTTCAATAAAAGTGTTTATAATACTCACCCCTGTACATTTCAGCTTTATTAATCTAAAATACACAGAAATGTCTCTTTATTTACTTTTTTATTTATATGAACTATACACAGAAATGTCCCTTTTATTCACTTTTTCATTTATCTAAACTAGGCTTGGATGCGTCTAGCCAATGTTAATTTAGAACTCTCCTATACGCTATGGCTATTTCATGGATTAAGGCTCTTTCTTTAGATTAGAAATACAACTTAAATAAGGTTAAAGTAGCAAAAATGTATTTTCTTTTCTGGTAAGTCATGTGTCATCCTCTCTTTATTAAAAACTAAAAATAGCTATGCAAACCATCTGATGGGATCTCTTGAACGGAATGTGGGAACACTATTAGAGCAATGCCAGAATTTCAACTCCACATTAAATAAGTTAACAGACTCTTTGAAAAACTTTGCAGAGCAATTTGTCCCTGAGATAACTGATTTTAAATCACAGGAATTGTAGTAAGAGTTAATTTAATCTTTTTGTATTTGGCTCAATTACTAAAAGCATCAATTTTACTTAATACTGGTATTTATGGAGTTACTGACTTATTTGCTACTGTCAGAGAAACGTATCATCTTAGAAAAGTAAACAGACACATCCTTCATTCTCTGCTGTTTCTCACAGCCACCTCTTTTCCTTCCTTTCATGCTTTCTCTATAGATCAAATATTTCTCTTCTCAAACCTGTCAATTTGCAAGGTTCCCCAGCGAGAGTATATGCTTTCCGTGCGTGCTGGAGGTGAAATAAATGGGACAAACTGTATGCTTAAAAGTAAGCATATATACCTCACTGGCTTGGCCACAAAAATGCTCTGTGGTTTTCAGCACTACATCCACCAACTCTTGTGAAAACTAATTTATTTTTTTTCTATGACAGCAATATTGGGCTCAGTATTCTCTAGCTCATCTTCAGATAAGATCAGGACCATGGCCACAAGTCCATCTTACTTATTCAGGATGATCACATGGCTGTATTTATACTCCCCCACCACTTCATACACATCTTGCCACTTCTTCCTTTCATTTATGCAAGCAATAAAAACTCCACTGGCATAAGTCTGCCTCTCTTTCCTCTACTAAGCAGGAGTTTCTTTTGGAAAAAAGATCTGTTTTAATTTATATTTGAACATGTACCATGATAGACTGCAAGAAAACTGACCAAAATAGGAATTTTACATATTGATTTGCTGTAATTGGAAAGCACCCAAATATGGTGCTTAGTAGAACACATAAGAAGACAAAAGGAACAGCTCCATCTCAGTGCCAAGTTGTTGGGTGGGTTAAATTCTTTCCATTTTCCATAGAAATGTTTTTGCCACCTGTTTTGTCCTTTTTAAGCATCAGGGGGGAGACAAAGCTTTTAACCCCCACTCCAATTTTGCCATTAGAAACCTTAGGCACTTAGGCATTTAAATAAATGTTTACCTTTTTTCCTGATCATTTCAGAAATAATATATTTATTAATTTGTACGTGATTTTAAAGAATCACATTAGTAACCCTTATGCTTACTATTTGTTTCTGTGTCTCTTTTAGAATAAATGTTTGTCAAAAAGTTGCATCTTCAAGGTCTGAATGAATTCAAAGAAGCAGATATTTAAGTTTGTGCCAGGTTTTGCGAAGTCCATAACCGCAAGTGCAAAGCTCCATCAGAGGTATTTGGCTCATATGAAAAAATGTGAAGATACATCCTGTGTTTAATCAGTTGAGTTCTTGTATTATGAAATGAAACTTTAAAAAAAGGAGAAAAAGGAGGAACTCAGGAATTACTGATCCATCACATAAACTTCAGTTCTCCCCAAAATAACAATAAAAAAAAGTGCGTGCTTTGAAGGTAACAGGGAGAAGTATAACAAACACAGGTTTTCTGAGGCCAAATAATGTCAAAGAAATTGGGCCTGGGGATGGGGTAGGTGCCTTGTACATTGATTTACTAAAGCTTCTGACACTCATGTGACATTTTCCTAGGAAACCATGTTTCAGCTGAAATATTCCCTGAAGCTCACAGATCCAACGACACACCATTGGGAGGAAGCCCTGCTTCACATACAAGCTGTAAGGATGTTTCAGTATCCTCATTTATGTTCAGGATGGTCAACAAAGGAGCATGTTTGTCACACCTGGACAAACCTAGAGTGATGTTTTTTAAGGTGAGGTCTAAGCTGGAGCAGGGGCACTGCATGTCAAGTGAGGCACAGGCAACACCTTTGGAAGTGTGAGCTGAGAGGTCAGTGATGAGAATGGAACTGGGCTGGTTTAGGGCAGAAATGTGTGACAACAGCCTCCAAACACACCAAAAGTTATCACTGAAAAGGCATGGAATGGGTTCTCCATGTTCATGGGGGATGAGATAAAAATTGCAGCATGGCGGATTTAGATCATTCACTAACTACATCCTCGAGGAAGGATATAAAGCCTAGGCCATCAGGGTTTGAACAGACAATGCCTGTTGAGGACAGTTTGGATATGGTTGGTGCTGCCTTGCACCAAGAGGTTGGAATGAATGACTCTTTCCCATGATATTTTTATGAAACCATCCATGGCAAGCGAGAATGCCTTAAATCTGGTTCAGCAATATCCTTAAGTGAATGAATCAGTACATACCCTCAGCCAGTGGCACTGGCAGGGGTCATTAGTGAAGGTCAGCAGCAATTTAAGAAATGGCCACCTGCAGCCATCTGTGCTTTCATGCCATTTTTTCTGCTGGCTTTCAGGGTACCTGTTGCAACTTCAGCCGCAAGTCAGGGTGGCCAAAGCGGTGGGATAACAAACACACGCCACCCAGATGTCTCTGAATGAATTCCAGAAGGGAAAACATACTTCAACCCCATGAGCTCCATGTGCCACTCAGGAGGAGGCATCGAGGTGGCTACCCGTGTCAGCAGAGCAAGCAGGAGATGCTAACACTGCAGGGGGAGAAACTGAGAAAAGCAAATAAAGCTGGTGGGAGGTGCAATGAAGTGGCTGGTAGATTGTCCTTCCACAGCTCTGCTGCTGTTCCAATAAATCATTTATTTCCCAAGGCTTTCTTCTCACTGCAATTTCTTTCTTCCTAAAGCTCTTTGTTTAGAAAACAGACAAATTTCTGCTATCTGCATATATAATTTCCCCCTTATAAAACTCCACAAAGTCCAGGAAACTGGTTAAAAGCATCCTGTCTCTTACAGGTATGCACAGAAGTGGTTATTAGAGTTAACCAGAATAAAAATACCAGTGAAGAGAGAATGCACATGGTGAAGTAAGTCTATGAATGAAAATTTAGGCTAAAGACATTTCTCATGTACTACATGTGAGGCAGACCCAAGCGGCAGGCATTGTAAACTGGGTGAAATGCAGAATTTCTGCAATAGTTTGGATGCTTTCACAAACAGAAGGCAGTGGATTTCAAGGCAGTTATCAGGATTTTACATATCATTGTTACTGAAAAAATACACCTTTATTTTTAAAATATTTTTCTTAACTCATTCTGTTACTGCAGCTCTGTCTGAAGGGTTACCAGGTTGAGAAGCATGTGTGTTTTGCTCTGCTTTTAATACATTTATCACTTTAATGACCCACTGTGGGTTATTACTACCTGTCTGTCTGGCAGGAACTACCCAACTACCATGCTGATAAAATCCTACCTTCAAATTTTATGCAAAATTATTTAACAGGGGGAAAAAAAAAAGGGGGGGGGAAAAAAAAGGTCAACTGGTATGTTTACAGCAAAGAGAATGAAGAACATTTCCTTGAAGAACTTACTCAAATCAGCCTTGCATACAACGTGCCAAGAAAAGAAAGAAGTTTCACGTTAGCATAGATCAATGAAAATTAGTGCATTCTCGTTATGTGATACATGCTGAAGGCAATGTTGGTGGAAAAATACAGAAAAGTGTAAAAAACCTCATTCTTTTAATGTCTTTCTACCTCACATTAGGAAAAAATTAGAAAGTTCCTGCCTGCCCCCCCCCCCCCCCAAAGGGAATGGAAATACCTAAAGAGGTGGGGACTCTCTTGTGGATGTCTAAGCACAGCATTGGAAGCAAAATCTTTATGTTTCAGTGTGTCCAATATATCCAAAATATTTTGCTTAAAAAGGCAGGCATGTGTTACTATTTTCAACGCGCTTCACGTAAAAAAAAGTCAATAATGAAACACTGGCTTTGTTGATCCACTTTTCACTGAGTCATTAAGGGCAGGGAACAAGGAGAGACAGAGGGAGATGAGGCATCTTTGAACACAGTAGATAGAGCAGACTACCATGAAATTCAACCCCAAATGTCTAGACTAAGTGGAAAAACTTCAAAAGAATAAAACCCCAAACAATCCCAACAAACAACATTACTTGGAACAAAATCAAAAAATCAGAATGAAATTAAACCAGGGCCCAGGCTGTGTTGGAGATGTTGTGATGCAGTTCGGTAGAGCAGCTAGGAGAATCACAGTCTACTTCCGAGCTGGTTGCGAAGACTTGCCTCCGATGAGCTCTTCTTCCAAGCCAACATCCCCATCTTCTCAAGAGGACAGTTGGTCACTTCTTGTTTTAGCAGGCAGCTCTTCTACCCCTCGCTAACCAAGCTTATCCTTGCCTTGGGCCTGCCTTCAGTTCCCTTGCCCCTCTGTAAATGTGGCAGCATGTCCCTGAACAAAATAAATAAATAAGTTAATAAACCCTGTGATCCTGACATCTCTCCTCAAATTCCCTGTCAGCTTGACAGAATTATGGTTTTCAGCAAAATGCTTTGCCCGTGATTTTCAGCCAGTTCAGCCATGCAGCCCAGAGACCTCAGTCTCGGCAGAAATTGTCCTCTTGGGCCTGGTGAGCAGAGCTCACATGCAGGGAAATTGTATGGGGCAGGGCTCCTCAGCAAGGGCTGAAATCTGTCTCCTTCAGAGAAAGAAGTGAAAAACCAGATGTGACATTCAGGAGCCTGAAAGGGCAGGGCTGAAGTTGCATTGCACGGGTTTCATTTAGATCCACCAGGATCAGTGCAGTGGCTGATGTCTGTCCTCCTTATCCAACAAGACCTTGAAATGTACCTTCAACCTAAGTAGGTTGTTGTAATCTTCTGGGGCCTATACTAGCTTTCCACTTAAGGAAAGCAAGCCTTGAACTGCAGGGGATGAAATGAGGTGAATATAATTGCGTTATCTAGTCACAGGTGTAAGATTCAGGCCACATGAAACAGCAAATGGGTCTGAAGGCACAGCAAGAATCTGAATTTCAAGGCAAAAGGGTACATATAGTGCTTCAGCTGAAGTAACTTCAAGTGGCTTAAAGTTCCTGTATACGAGTTTTCAGTTTTTGTGGTTCAGCAAGCAAGGAAATGCAAGGCATTAGCATGACATATATTTCATGGCAGGCCACTTTTGCCACAAAGCCCCATCATGGCCAAGGGTAAAGAGGCCAGATGTCGAGAGGCATAAACAAACCATCATGTGAGATCCTCCAGTGCATCATGAGGAAAGGAGGGGAGCTGACTAATCTTGCCCTGACACTCGTTCTTAGTGTAAAGCCCTTTACAGTATGACATTCCTCAGCAGTACCTCACACTCGGGGCAAAGGGAAGGAGACCAGACATCCTTGGACAACTGTTGCTCACCTTCAGCTTCAGAAAGCTTCCTTCCAAAAAGCAAGATGCTCTAAGTCATCTTGTTTGCTTCCTTCTGAGGTTACACTTACCATCAAAGCAGTTCATCAACAGACCGCTGATAAACTTATTATCAACAAAAATAGTTCCTTTTCTACTGGTAGAAGAAATGCAGCAATTTCAGTTCCTCAAACGAGCTATACCGCTGTGGCACTTCTGCAGGTCTGGCTGAGGGGTCCATCATCTTAACTCAATGCAATTTTTTCTCCAGGCTTAGTTAAATGCACACGGAAGACTTAACCTTTTTTCAGCAACAGTGCTACTTTTTGTAAATTGCTGATGTGTTTTGCAAAAGCTAGAAGTCAGGTGGCAGCGTGCCATTTTTTTGGTATGAAGAAGCTTTAAAACACAAAGAACATGAATACATCTTTAAATAAAACTATTATAAATAAAAATTAATTTCTTGCTTGTGAAATCCAATTCCTTTTCTGATGTTTGCAGTAACCAAGTAGATGACCCAGGGATTACTTTTTGTAATCAAGCATGATAGCTGCAAATTCAAAAGGGCAGGCTGGAATGAAAAGGAATATAGAAAAACTGGGCTGTACACCATTGTTTTGGATGGTGTCTGAGTTTCATTTTCTCACTCTCTCTAGTCCCACTCTTTCACGTATCCCGCAATTCTGCAGCAACAGGGAGAAACAAATGAGTGAAAGCATTGAGTTTGTAGGATGTAGAAAATGCAGTTGAAGAGTTGTAATGTATCGATTGGTGTTCAAGGGCATGCTGGTAGCCACTAAACTGGGAAGACTGAAGTATGCACACCGTGTATTGATAAAAGGCGTGACGGAGGGCAGAGCAATGCTGCTACCCCCTGGGGCAGACGGGATGGCCCTGGAAATGGAAGGCCCCAGTGCCAGACATGGCCTACATGCCTGTGCTGTCATTTCCACGGTGTCCCAGCTCCTGCTTCTCTTGAGGTGCCAACGGGACCACCCGGTGCCTCTGGGGGGAGTGGGGAAGAGGCTGCCCAAAGGGTGTTAAACCGTGCGGCACTGCGCGGTCCCAGTCTTCGTGTGGGGGCAGCACCCCGGCCCCGACCGCTCCCGGGGGGCTCGGCTGGGAGCGGCGGGATGCGGGGGCGGCGGGATGCGGGGGGCAGCGCTGCGCGCGCGCTCGCTCGCCCGGGGCGCCCCGGGACACCCAGCCGGGCTCGTGGCGGCCGCAGACCCCGCTCTCCGGCCCCGCTGCAAGCCGCCGTGCCGTGCCGTGCCGGGCCGGGCCGGGCCGGGCCGGGCCGTGCCGGGCCGTGCCGTGCCGGGCGGAGGGGAGGCGGCACAGCCCCGGCGGGGCGTCAGCGGCTCCCGGCGCACCAGGGGGACCCCCCGCGCCTCGGGGAGCGCCCTCGCCCGCGGCCCCGCCGCGGCGGCTGCAAACCGCCTCACGCCCCAGGCGATTTGCCCGTGATCCGCTGGGCTTCCCGGGGCGGGTGTGCGGGGAGCCCCCGGCGGCGGCGATGATGTGAGCGGCGCGGCAGCTGCAGGCCGGTTCCCTCGGGAGCCGGGGCTGAGCCCGGTGGCCGTGGGAGGGAGAGGAGCCGGGCGGGGAGGGAGGAGGGGGCCTGGACGGGGCCGGGGGAGAAAAAGGGAGGAGCGGGGCCGGGGTGGGGGGAGAGAGAGCGGCGCGGGGGGAGCGCTGCCAGCCGGAGGAGCGGCAGCGGCGGGAGCAGCCCGGCGTAACCTGCTCCGCCGCCCGCCGGCGCCCTCCCCGCGGAGGCAGGGACCTGCTGCCGGGTGATGGAGGAGCATGGTTACCCTTCCTATAGCGCCCGCAGCCCCGCCTGGGAGGAACTGGTAGGTACATGCGTGCCTCGCAGTTGCACAGGCATTTCCTAGCCTTTTTCCTGCCTGCATTGTTCAGCCGGGGGGTCGGGCTGCCATCCTTATCGCCCCCCCCGCTTCCCTTCTTCCGACCCCGCTCTGCGCCAGAGCTCGGACGCCGCTCCCGTCCCCTACCCGCGGGGAGCGGCGGGTGGGAGCCTTTCGCCCCCGCCGTGTCCGGCCGTTTGCTGGCGGGGGGCCGGGGAGTTCATTGCCCCTGCCGAGTTTCACTGCCTGGGCTTAGCACCGAGAGCCTTGCCTCCAACTTTGCCGGGGGGAGTGGTGGGGTGGGGGGTGTTTTTTGTTGATACCGTGAAACGTCTTCTCTTAGCACAGCAAAAGCAACGTGTCCAGCGTTGGGAGGCAGTTTCCAGAAAGAGACAATTTTTCTTTTTTCTTTTTTTTTTCTTTTTTTTTTTTTTTCCCTTCTTCAGTAGCCAGGCTGGGAATCACTCCTGTCAGGATGTCAGAGCGGGCCGGGGCAGGGGTACCCCGCTGCCACCCTGCTTTGCTAGGTGCGGGGAAAGCCTGTGCGCCTCGGCTGCTGCGGAGGGAGGGGGGCGCGCAGACGGAACGGGACGGGACGGGAGGAAAGCTGCGGCGTGGTGGCTTTGCAGTTTGTGTAAGCAACTCGGAGACCCTCCTTCCAGCTGAAGGAAATCATGTCACCGGCATCCTCAGCAGGCGATAAAATCAGATTTCCCTTTTCAGGGCCGTCTGGTCCCACTCTTGGGCTTTGCTCCATTGTGCAAACACACACACACGCACACACCGGGGAGGGAGGGCTAAAAATAGTCTTTGGGTGGCTGCTTGGGAGATTGCAGGCTATCTGGGAGGTCAATGCTAGGCTGTCTCAGGCCCTGAACTTGGTAAGGCGATGTGAAGCGTGGACCCATGCCACTGCCAATCTCCCCTTTGGATGGCTGTACCATATTCTGCTAACTCGTTGCGTTGGTCCAGGGCCCCTGGTTTTCCCTGTAAACCCAGATCTAAAGAGCAGCCGGGGGAGAGCCACACTTTGCCTGGCTTAGTGTGTTCACTGCCAGGAAAGCAGCAGCCCAGCCCTGGAGACACCATGGTGAACTAAATTCACCCCCTTCCCTGTTTGTTTCTGGGAGGGCTACAAATCCTTTTTTACCAGCCTCATTTTTGTTGTGAAGTTGAACATCCCCCTTCACTGCCCTCTGCAGTCCTCAAGCCCCGAAGCTGCTGCCGAAGATGCAGCTGTGATAGGGAAAACAGCTGTATGTGTGTTCCGGTAACATGCAGCTGACACCGAAAGGATCAGGCAAGGGAAACCCGAGATTTTTGCCTGGAGAGATGAAGACATCGTGGGAGGAAGGTGGCAAAGCTGATTCCTGCAAATGCGTTACCCTATTAAACAGTGACATTTAAATTGGCTGCCATCATCCAAAACTCAGCTGAAACTCGGGAGGCAGATGGATTGCAGCCCCTCTGCTTGGAAATGTAGAGTCCTGGCTGAAGCATCCAAACCCATTTCCTTCTGTGTGCAGGGCTCAGATAAACAAGGAGCACATCTTTTTTTTTTCCCCCTCCCCTCCATTTCCCCCTCCCCCAGTAAAGGCCAGGATTTGGGTCATGTTTATCATTTCATTGCTGCATTTGTTAGAGTACATCCATGAATGCAGTTTTAAGGTTAACCACTACACTGATTTTCTTTACAAGGCTCTAATTTCAGCTAAACCACTCAATCCTCTACCAGGTAACCTGCTGGTAAAATACATAGTCTTTATGGCAAAAGCCACGTTGTTCTTCTTTGTATCTGCTTGTAAGCAGGCTTTTTATTATAATGGGGGCAAAGGGAGATCCAGGTGAAGAACTGCGTGATGAAGGGGAAAAAAATGTGCCCAGACCTCTCCCTCGCTCTCAAAACACAGAGCAGCAGGATAGGGCAGACAATTTATTGCAGGTTTTGAATCTGTGCAAGTTAATGATCTATGCAAATTGTCAGAAGTCATTGGGAAGTGCTGTTCTGAGAAATAAGCGATGGACATCAAATTGAGCCACAGCTTCTCCTTCGCCTGTCAGGGTTGGACTTGTCTGTGTGCTATTTCAAACTTCTATAAAATCCTTTCCTTAATTCGCAGTTCACTTTTGAATGGAAAACCTCTTCCTGACTCCTGGAAGAGTTGCATTAGACGCTCCATCATGGAGCTAAATAAGAGTAACAGAAAATGTAAGGCTCATCCTGCATTCGTCCAAGAGAGATTTGGTGTCTTTGTACTCAAAATATACATGATGTATGTCTTAAAAAGTTCTAGATCTGACTTTCATGTTTTATGTGAGACCTGAGTCTTAAGGTTACCTTTCCTTTGAAATGCATAGATGGGTCCTAATGCATTTGTAAAGTGACTGTTTTGACAACCTCCGCTGGTTTACACCTTTTCACTCTGAAGCATACTACATGTTTTTGTAACCTACAGGTTACAGGGTTGTCTTGGCTGCTCCCAAAACAGCCACAAGTAACGTAGTTACTCTCTTAAACAGTGGTATGCATATGTTTTGTTATATTTTGGCTTCCCCTTTGGTAAGTAAGGAAGCCAAGAAAGAATAACATTCCTGACTTGATCTGCAGAGGGAGTTCAGACAGGCAGGTCTGAAATTAATTTGCTCAGCGTGGGGAGCCCGGTTAAAAAACTACAGTTATGACTGCCCACCAAAATTAGGAAAGATTCAACAAAATCTTTTAAATGTGATGAATAATGCATTGTTAACCTGATACACATACCACTATTCATCCAGATCCCCTCAGAACAACTTTTGGAGGTGGACAAAGAAAAGTATTACCCTTCAGTTTATATATGCCAAAGTGACCCAGAGAAAAAGAGGTAAATGTGCTTGTTATGAAGGGAATCGGTGTTAGAGCTGGAATCATTTATGTTCCTGGTATCAAACAGTACATTAATCTGCATTATAAACTATGATCTCCATCACAGCTAGAGTGCGTGTGTATTTGGATTTTTTTCTACATTGCCTATATATTTTAGCAACACATATTCTATTATGGGAACTGGATGTGGTTGAGTTGAAATGTTCTTACAGTGGATATATGTACCCAGCACTTCAGGATTCTTTGAATATAAAGGGCAGATCATCAGCTGATATCAGTTACCGTGGCACAAATTATGTCAGCACAGCTGTTTCGTGTCAGTTGAGCGTCTCCCTTTTAATGCCAACCTTTCTTTATGGTTTCCAACAGTTTTCTCTTGCTTCAGTCAGGAAATGTAAGGCAATTACTAAGAAGCTTGAAACTGAGTATGTTAAATGAAAGACATAGTGCATGCAAACATTGTATGTGGTTTTAATGGCTACACATAGCCCCATATTCTTCAAGAGCCTGAATCGCAGAAGTGTAGAGGTACCATTTGTACTGTGGTATTCACAGCTGTGTTCACTGGGCTGAAATGTGCTATTCGGTATTTCTCATATTGAGTCTGACATCGATCACTTGGGAGAATTTTAGCTGTGAGATGAAGGGATGGAAGCCAAGTTGGCAGTCCTTACTGAGGTGAAGTTTCATGGCTATCTTAGGCAGCTTTACCTGGGTAAAGGCTGCAACTGGACCCTGATTATCTATTAATGCTTCTGAAAAGAAAAGCAAGTGGAAACGCTGAGATTTTTAAAACTGTCTTCGTGCATGGACAACATTTATGTTTGTAGAAACAACCTATGTGAACATGAATGAATAGCTCGGGTACTCTCAACAATTCTTAACGTTTCATTGGTTTCTCCTGTTTTAAAGAAACCTCTAAACGTTAGGTGACCACAGGTGGTAGAGCCTGTAATTTCACTGATACCACTACACACTCTGTGGAAACATTGAACTGTACTCGCAGGACATTTTCTATCATTTTCAGATATAGGTTATTACTACTAAAATCCTCACATTAAGTGTCCCGAGAGAATGTTCTTAGTGCTTTCCCCCCCCCTCCCCAGCACCCTGAAATTTGTCAAGATATGATGAAAGAGACTTGCTTGGAAGTGAAAGGCTGGTGCATTCTCTCCTTGTAACCCAGTTTTTGTGTTTGGGCAGTCAGGAGGGAGAAAGATCACAACAGGGCAGCCCATGCGAGGACACAAGATGCCCTCTGCATGGTGCAGAAAGTGTGCAGAAGCTAGGGTTGATAGTTAAGCTCTGAAAGTGAATGGAAGTTGAAGAATTTTGTTTATTGCCCATTTCACCTACAGAAAGTCTTTTATCAGCTTTTATGTATTTGAGATGAAATCTAGCAAAGGAAATCTGATGCAGTTTCAAATTACAGATACCTAAGGAGATCTCCAGCTCCCCTGCTGGCATTGCAGTATCCACTGGCTGTCACAGGACCTGTCCTATTTAAAACCTAAATTATTAACTTGTTTCTATTTTTCCATCTAATAATGATGAAAAAAAGTATTTATATCCATTGCTAAACAGGTCAATGTTTTATAAAATTCAAGACAAGTTTTTAAATTAGCTTGCAGCATAACCAATTGTGAAAGCAGTTTGAAAAGAAACCAGATTAGTGTCTTGCTCTGGAAGATACTGCTGCTGTGTGTTTATTCTTCCAAAACTTCCGTGGAAGGCTGTTTTTGGAAATACACTTTAACCACCTACTGTCTTTAGGATCGAGGCCTAAATATGTAAAGGAACAAGCAACTGGATGATGTTTTATTAAAAAAAAACCAAACACCCCAAGGTGAAAATCTGGGGTCAACTTCATGATCTCCCCCGAGTTTATCAGATTATAAAGCTGTCTGTGTGTGCCTTTCCCCCTCACTGTCTCATCCTTCTTTTTCAACTGAATTTGGAAAGGTATTCTCCGTGGGTGAAATGTCTTCTTGTAAACAGTTTTGCGTGTAACTTCGCACAGGGTCCTAGCCCTGTGATACAAATACATAGCAGTCACATGCACTGGTATTTTGATGTTTTTCTAGTTTGGGAACAAATCTAACAGTGACTAGTGTTGTTCAGCTAGCGCTGTTTAATTCATTTGAGTTAAATGGAGTTAGTCAGTCTTGCTGGTGTTCTGTTAGCACTAAGCGTTCCTCAAATCACAGCCACAATTACATGTAATACACGTTAGTGTTCGTTTGAAAACTGTCTTCTTGTCCTCTTGCAATGCTCAGTTGTAATTTACATTCAGAAGACTCAAGGACTTGCAGTGAAACACATTCTGGTGTAATGTGCTAGTCCTGAAATTCAGGTGGGGAAGAAAGAGGAAAGAAGAAGGTGGAAAGACCACAAGTATCCATAAAGATTGCTCTTAACCTATCTTTCTTCCTAGCTGTGCCCTAAATTAATTCACTGAGAGCAGCGCATACTTGTGCTTGCCCAAGTTTGATCCCGTGTTTTTTAAAAATGAGAACTCCCTCGCAGGTGAAGAGCGAGACAGATAAGAATCATCCCTTAGTTTCACAATTAGCTTGTAAGGAAAAGGGACTGTACGAGAACTTCATCTATTTTGAGATATGGTATTAATGGCAGGGTTTAGGCCCTGTTATTATTCTAATAGGGAATGTAGGCAATATGATCCAAAATTCCTTTAGAATATAACTTCCTAGAATTTTTGACTTTTTAAATGCAACTTTTGGCAATTTAAAATATATAACTTAATAGAAGTCATCGTACATGGAGGAGGGTAGTAGAAGCACACTTGAAGTACCTGGGGCAGTAACACCAAACTAAAGCACAAGTCCTGCAAGGCTTCATGGAAATACTTCAGTTTCCCCTGCTGTAAATCCCAGTGAAAAATGGGATCCTGTGGATTAGGTGAAATTAAGATTGTGGCAAGGTGCCTGCGCTATAGGATAGGTGGTATGCTATGGGTTTGGTTTGGTTTCTCATTAACTGCTTTGCATTTAGGTACTGCAGCATTACATTAGCATATTAAGAGATGTCAGTTCCCTTTCTAGAAATACAAATAGAACTGTGGGAATATAGAAGCCACAGGTATTGATGGCTTTCTTATGTTTAATCGGGTCCACACAGCTAGGAGTTGCGCGTTTTATTTAGCACTGCTGTGATAAAAATGCTTATTTTGAGCACTGGCTACACACACGCCACCGCAGCGTGGAAGCCCCGCGATTCGGAGCGTGTGGTGACATTTCCAGACCGCGGGAGCCGCCAGATCCGGATTGAAAAGGAAAAACCGACCCTTGCTCTCCCCAGAAGCCAAGGCTCCTCTTCCACAAAGCCGAAAGCCAGGAGAATACTGAGGGACTTAAACTAACTGGAGAAAACAACGGGAAAGCCACGTACGCGCTCGTCAAAGCCGCCCGGCGCTTCGAGGCCGAGGGACGCGCGGGGGCCGGCGGCGGGCGCAGGCACGGACCGCGCTGCAGCGGGTGCTGCCCGCCCGGGGCCGAGGGACGCCCGTGCTCCGAGGGGCGGCGACACGCAGCCCCCGCCGTGCGGGGCAGCGCTGGCCGCCGTGCCGCCTCGCCGTGCCCGCCCGAAGCCTGTGCGGCCCGGCCGCCCGCCGCCGCCCCCCCCCGGGTGCGCGCCCCCCGCCGCGGCCCCGTGCGGCCGAGGGTGCCGCGCTCCGCCCGTGCCCCGCCCGCCTCCCCCGCCGCGCGGGGCTCCGCTCACGGAGGGCGTCCGGGGAGGCGCGGGCAGGTGCGGGGGGCGGCGGGCCGCTCGCCCCGGCGCTCACCTGCGCGGCCGCTCGGCGCCCCCTGGAGCCGGCGGCCGCTCCCCGGCGGCGGAGGGCGCAGGGGGCCGGGCCCGTCCGCCCCGGCTCCGCCCGCCGGCGGGTGGCGGTGCCCCGGCCCCCTGCGAGCGGCGAGCGGCGGCCGCCGGCCCCGGTCCGGGGCGGCCGCGCGGCCCTTCCCTGCCAGAAGGGGCGGCGGAAGATGGCGGCCGGGCGGCCCGCTCCGCTCCGCCAGCGCCCGCCGCCGTCCCCGCCGCCTCCGTCCCCTCCCCCCCGCGCCGCCTCTTTCCCCACCCTCCCGCACCGCCTCCTCCTCCTCCTCCTCCCCGGGGAGGGGAGCGGCAGCGGCTGCCCTGGCTGAGCCGGGCTCGTGTGCTCTCTCTCGGCAGGAGTCCGGGAAGATGGCCGGGGCCGAGTCGGGGATGAGCGGCGCCGGGGTCCCGCAGCAGCCCCAGCCCCCGGCGGCGGCGGCGGGGCCGGCGGACGAGTCGTCGGACAGCGAAGGGGAGCACGAGGGCCCCCAGAAACTCATCCGGAAAGTGTCCACCTCGGGCCAGATCCGCAGCAAGGTGAGGGGGGCGGGAGCCGCCGAGCCCCGCTGCTTGCGGGGCAAGTTTCCCCGTCTCCGGCCCGGAGCGGGGCCAGCCCGGAGCCGGGGGCGGCCGCTGCATCCCGCCCGCATCCCCGGGAGCAGCGGCGGGGGGGTGGGTGGGTGTTGAGGCAGCTGTGCCTCTTCCTTCCTTCCCTCTCCCCTCCTCCCCGGCCAGCTGTTGCGTCCACATCTGTCCCCGGCTGGCAGGAAGAGCCCCCCGGGGCGGCGGGGCTCCGCGGGGCCGGAGGGGAAGCCGCCTGCCCCGGCAGCCGCCCTGCCCCGCCTGGCGTCCTGGGTGTGGGGGAAGCGGCGGGCAGCCTCCCTCCGGCTCCTCTTCCTCGGCGGCGGGCACGGCTGCCGCGGGGATCCCACCCTGCCTCCCCACAGCGCGGGTGGGCTTCTTCAGCCAGCCCTTCCTCACCCCCCGCGCCCCGCGAGTCCCGGCGGCGGGGGCCGTACCCGGGCGGAGCGGCGGGCAGGGGCCGGGGTGGCACCGCGGGCGCCCGTGCGGGAGCGGCGGTGCCGCCGAGCGGGGAGGCGCGGGTTCCAGTTTGAGGGGCGCCTCGCGGGCCGGGAGCGAAGTTAGACACGGCCTCGCTCGTGGGGCTGGATGCGTGGAGCAGCTGTCAAACTTTCAGGTTAACGCAGGTTTGGGGCTGGCTCGGGCGTCCTGGTGGAATTAACTCTTTGATGCATGGTGTATTTGCATCACCTTTTTTTTTTTTTTTTTTTTTCTCCTGTCCTGTAAAACGAACTTCAACAAGCACACATTTAGAAGTACAAAAATAATGAGACCTCACTTACCTTCTGTGCAGAAGGATCCCACGACGTTTTGCGAAGCGCAGTCTGTGCTCAGTGCTGGGGTCTGCGCAGAACCCACACAGGTGCAGTGATACCAGCTTCAGGGGTTTTGCTGTAAGCATCTGGTTTGAGGGGCAAAGGGACCTCAGGCAGGCCCAGGGGGATCGCACTCACGTTTTGATTTGTACACGGTAGGTCATGTGGTGGTGCCGCCTTTGCAGAGCACCCATTAAAGTTAGTTAAGGAGCTGTTTGTGGAGTCACGCCAGATTGGTGCTCTTCTTCCCTGGAGCTTTCGTTTCACATGCTGCATTCAAAAGGCATTCACATGCTGCATTCAAAAGGCAGCCACCTTTAAAGAGAAAGCATGGGTTGCTGAACAGCAGCGTTGTCCCATTAGGCAAGGTGGAAAGCAGGTTTTTTCCTGAAACCTCCTAAGCACAGCATGTCATCCCATTTTACTGCTAAATGTTAATCTTGCCTTTGCAGATGTTAGGCCTGGCTGAAATGTTACTACAGTAAATAATATACAACGATTGCATCATGTTGAAAACACAGTCCTACACAAACTTGCAGCTTTAACACCACTTCTGTGTGGCTGTCTTCAGAATGTTTTGAAAGTGACAGAACACGCTGCTTTATTAGCTGTAGTGTTAAGTGTATTTGGAGGGTTTGCAGTCATAGAGGTTGACACTTGCATAAGGAAAACGTGGATTATGAACATTGTTGAAACAGGTTTGTGAGCATGAGATCCCAGCCAATTCTAACCAACTGTTACTGGTTGGTGGGATGTTCTGTATCTGAGGGCTGTGAATCTCCTGAAGCTCCAGGACAAATCTACAAGTGATGCTTTTGCTTATCTTAGTTTTTGTCTCAATTCTATTTATGTGAATCATACATACATATGTACGTGAGAAACTGACTTTTGACATAATTGGTGTCATGACATGTTGCTGTACTGGTTGCAATTTACAATAATATGCAACCCAGAATATAAACATCTTTCTTTCCATTTAATTAAATGTGATATATCTTTGTTAAAGATGAGATCCATGTTAAATAATTCAGTAGCACTTTATTTTATAACTCATGATGCATTATTTAAAAGTAGATATATTTAGACAGACAACTCCCATTTAGTTTAAGGGTGTTGTATGTTTGCTGTTGTAGTAGTTGGTGATCAGTGGTTACATGAAACCACTAGAGCAAGGAACATCAGGGAGCTGCTCTTTTACCCAGCTAGTCCCTTTCATTCAAATTAGATTTGTTAAGCTTCACTTACTTGGTGAATGTGTTTGTAAGCTAAGGTTTTAATTAGATGCATTGGGTTTGTCTTACAGCTAAGAATAGACTTTTGCAAGAACCCGAAACATGTATATTACATTTATCATTGATGCTTGCAGCCTGTTTAATGCTGTGCTGTTTTTCTCCGGAGGTTGCTTATATACTTACTTGAAGCATTTCAGCAACGTGGTATTGATTCCTTAGCTCAGAAATATACCCAAAAGTGTCTGCTGGTAATTGCTTTTATTTTACTTAAGGAAGATGTTATTTTTAGATGTTTTGGTACAGTTGATCATTTGTGAAAGCTACCATATGGTGGTACTGTGCAGATAGAATCATTCAGGAGTGGATATTTTTTTTTTTAACGTGTGTATAATAAGATTTAGCAGATGCACGTAGAAAAGCAAATCCCTTTTGCTAGCACAAACATAAGTAAAGATTTCTAACACCTGTAGTGTTCAAAGGGAGTTTTTAAGCTTTGGCCTCTTCTTCCTCAATAAAAACAATTAATTATTTGGCTGAGGGCAGATGGGGGTGAAAAGGAAAGAATAAAAATGGAAGAATACTATATTGGCAGATGTAATTACACTGAAGTTCACTGCTTGTTTGTGATATGCTAATCATATGCTCATAGTTTTACTTAGAAGTCTGTTGTCCGGTTTTAGCGTAGCTTGCCCACATTGAATAGCAACTTCCTCTGCAAACTGCTCACTTGTTTTCAGTGGAACTACTTCACTTTTACAGTAAATAGTTATGAGAAACGGATGGGTGATAGGGCTGGACATTTATGTAACTTATATTATGGGTGTATTTTTAGTTCATGCATATGTATTCTTCACATTTTTAGAATGCTTCAAAGGCATGTCTTTGTCAAAATATGGCTATTACTACTTTCCCTAAACAGAAAACTTGCAGATCAACATGTTTTGGTGTCTGCAAACCTGAGGAGGGTTAGATCAAGTTGTGGTGCAGAGGACTAACCTATTCTTTGGGCCAAGACCTTGTTTGTACCTTGGAACTGTTTGCTCAAGCCCTATACTTAATTACGGAGCAACACTGTAGCTGTAGGTGTCTTTAGGCGAGTTGGGATCAAAGCTAATTAGCACTTTTGTAGAGATTAAAGCCAGCATCTTTAAACCTCATCCTGGAAGCTGTTGCAGCTGTGGAGCTTGTATGTGTTCCCTGGAGGAAATGCAAGGGAATAACCAGGTGTTGGGACCTTGTGAAGTTCAAGCCGTTTTGAGCTGAAATCCCCAATGGAGAGCACTGGAAGTTCTTGACTTTGTGATGTCTACCCACCATTCCCCCTACTCTGGGAGACCTGAATATTTGGTACATAAAAACTGGCTTGGTAAAAAAACCCGTTTTTGGAATATACATTTTGTTTTCACGAGGACTTTGGAAAACTGTAGTCAGGCGGTTTTGAAGCAGTGTATGTGATGATGTACAAACAGTGTTATACTGAAGATTAAAGTCGTGGAAAGTTCTCCATGCATCTGCGTTAAACTTTGTTTCTTAGCTTTTAAAGATGCTGGTTAAGACAGGCAGCGTTGGTGCCTTCCTTAAATGAAACAGATGACTTCAGTTCTTGGGGCTGCAGACCGAAAACTCTGCCTGTCGGCAGCTGGCTTGTAGTTACTTTAAAGTTAATCCCTGTAGTGCAAAGTACATTCCTTAAAAAGATGGTCCTGCTTCAGTTCTTTATAGCTGGAACCTGTCAAGAAGGGAAGGTTCAAACTAGAGCTGGCACTTTTTGAATTCTGCTCATTTAGGGATGAGTGCAAGATTAATAAATGAAATAGTCCCTGGGTACTTGGGAGACAGATGAGCACAGTTATAGTTCCTACTCTTGTCTTGAGTACTCTCTGCTAAAAAGTGGATATGAAGAATTGCACTTTCCTCGCTGACCTGGCTTCCTACTTTAATGGGTCCATGTGCAGTTAATGGGAAAGCTCTGCTGGATACATGTTTTGCTCTCAAATCTATGACTGGGTATCTGGCCTGTGTTTATTTTTGGATGAAGCAGACTTTCTGGAGCAGAAAGTATAAATCAGGAAATGCAAGACAATTCGGTGCATTGAGTGAGATAAATACACTTGTAATGTATCTGTGAAAATGCTTTCTTCCTCTCCTTCAACCCCAGTGGTTTTTGTTAATAATGAAATTGCTGCAATGTGGGAGATGTTCAGAAACATGAGTGTGTTAGAATTAGTGAAGATGATACAGTGTTGTTTAGTTAAATGGCAAGGCTTGCTACAAGAATTGTCTTATCTGAGGTCTTAATATATTTTTTAGAGATCTTAAATCATTATGGAGTAATAAAAGTAAATTAATTAAATTCCCCACTGTGTTTTTATTGGCCTTAGTGGATAATACCAGCCATTTAGGAACTGAGCCTTCAGAAAGTTTCTAACCTCTTCCATATGCTGACATTTGACAGTGCCAAGTCCCAGTAGTCACTTCCTGTTTGTTTCTGGTATACATTTCTCTGCGATTACCATAGCTTGTTAATTCACCTAAATGTAAAGTGCTGTGGTTGATACTGTCATTAAATGTCATGAAAATAGTTCTCTGCAATGTGATCTGCTTTGTCTAGCTTTGATCGCTCTGATTTACTCAGCTAAACAGTGGTTGATTCCTTTCTGGTTAAGGCAGCATGATCTTTATGCACCAGAAGTTGTTAGGAAAATGCCATGGTAGCAAAGTTAACCCTAATGGGGATCTTTTATGTGCATGAAGATTGTCTGAATCTGCATAGTTTCAAAATGCCTTGTAATCTGCAATATAGTCAGCAAATGCAGTAACACGTAGAGCATCACTAAACTTTTATTGTTGTGTTTACACAGCGTGGGGCAGAAGTGACCAAGTGCATAGAAATCATCCTCAAGTTCTTGGCATCTGGCAGTGTCCACAGAAGAGTCTGAAGGGTGCTGTAGGGTATCTGTCGGCATGATTTGTATTTTTTATCATTTTCACTCTGCAATTAAATTAGTTGTACTGTATATCCATCCTTAGTATAATTTTCACCCATTTTTTTTTTTTTTTCACAACCATTTTAAAATCTGGCAGATTTGATTCCCTCTCCACATGCTGGGGACTTCAACCTACTTTTCAAGTGAAATATGGAGAACGAGTTCATCAGTGTATGTTCCTGATACATGGAGACACACATACTTAGGCACAGAACAATATTTTTAAAGTTTTGTATACATACTGTCCAGTTCTAGAGTATGCCTGGATGAAGCAAAACAGTTTTTAGCATGAAATGCTGTGCAGTATTTGTTGCTTGTCATACTTGCTGTATCTTTGCGTAAGCTTTCAAAAAAAAAGTCCACTAATGGAAAACTTCAGCCAAAGATACGATAGTTTGGGGAAGTTAAAAATGACTGAACACGCTATGTAGAAGCGAGCAGGGTTAGAATGGAAAGAGTTACACTATTTAAGGCACAGTGGCCGTTACCACTCCAAATTCTAACACATGTTTGTATAAAACCAAAATGAAATCTGCTAAGGCATTTTAGTGATGCATGTATTGGCAAAGCTTAAATTGCTAAGTATGAGAAAGGAGGAACGTGTAATGTTTTTTAGTAGATATTTGCAAGCAGGTTGTCAAAGAAAACATTGCTTTTGGTAGTCGGTTTTTTTCTTCTTTTCTTTCTAGAATCTATAGATGTTTAATACTATTGAAAAATAGCATGAATTATACTTCTTTTTTCTCCCCCCAGCCAGCTGGTGAGCTGTGAGTGTGAAAAAAGTTAATCACACTTTCATCTTTAATATAAGAGTTTTTGACTGTTTTATTCCAAGGAGGTGGGGAATGCTTTTCTGCCAAAAAGATCAGGTGAAACACATTGAGCTTATTGTGTAGTTCAGAGAGAATTTCTGTTTTTAAAGCAGCACAAGAAGAGACTAATTCAAGAATAAATGACAACTGGGAATCCCTTTCTGAGATGTCTTGTGTACTTCATGCATACAGTCATGAAGACATGTAACAGCCATGCCAGAGCTCAAGAAAGGACTATTCTATACCTGGGTCTTTCTCGATGTCAGGCTGTACAGATAATTTGTGGACATTTTGAATTGTTTCCAGCAGTTACATCAGAATTCAATATACAAGAGTGCTGTATGACTGCTGTATAACTACTGTATATATATATATATATAGTGTGTATATATATATTATATATAGTTATATAACTAGCTGGACTAGTGAAGTTATTTTGGGTATCTGTAGCAGAATACATAG
Organism: Falco rusticolus; assembly: GCF_015220075.1. Classification (NCBI taxonomy): domain Eukaryota; kingdom Metazoa; phylum Chordata; class Aves; order Falconiformes; family Falconidae; genus Falco; species Falco rusticolus. The sequence goes on along the minus strand of NC_051188.1, from coordinate 33,559,963 downwards.
AATTACAGTGATTTTTGTAGTTGAGGTAGTGATCAAAAGAATAGTATGTCTATGAAAAAGCCTTTATCTGAAGGTAAGTATTGAATCCTCTTGACTAACTGAAGATGATGAAAGGCAGCTTAGACTAATGTTCTTGCTCTGGAAAGCTCCAGAAGGCTAATGTTTGTTGTTTTTTTGTTTTTGTTTTTTTTGTTTTTTTTTAAAGAATGTTACTCTAATTTTCTTTGACCATTCATGTTTCTGGTAAGGGATCTATAGAACAACATGTATTGTCTGGAGACTTCAAAATCTGAGCACAGCAAGAAGGTAATTTGTGTTTGTGTGCGTATTCATTGAAGCTTAGAACACAGAGTTTTGGGTATAAAAGAATGCTTCTGTTGTCATTCTGATGTTTTGGACGTTTTCCTTTGATAGGGATCATTAAGACATAGTTCAGTGTCTTGTGCAAGTAGTTAAGTAGCTCACTTGCAGAGGAACCATGAGACCAATATTTTGTTCTGGTTGGCCATTAAGTTTTTGAGAATCTTTATAGTTATTCGTAGCGTAGCTGCATGTGATGTTATGAAGTTATGGACAACATGGCTAGCTTTGTTAATTTTTTTTCAGTTTGATACTTTAGTACTTGGACTTTGTCTTTTATGAAGAGAGAGAACTCTTTCTTTCACCTTTGTATTTGCTGCTGCCTGATATTACTGTTTTATCCTTTACCCTCCTGCCTCCAAAAAGTCGGTTGTGTTCTCCAAAATCTTCTTTTAAAAACCTAAGAACAGGCTACTAAATAACAGTGTGGTAACCATAGCTCTATTATGCTAAGTCCGTAACATAGATTGTCCGCATTGTAATAGAAAGAAACCTCATTCTTTTCTAATGTAAACATTGCATTTATCACAGCAAACAAGATTAACACTGACCCCAAATAAATATTATTTAATTGATATGCTAAAATAAGACCACTGCATTAGATGCTATTTAAAATAAGAGATTTATTCTAGTAAAACATTTAAGCATGTACTGAAACACTTCAGTTGTCCTGTACACTTTTATATGATTAATTACTTCTTAAAATTAAGCCGATGCGTAAGTGCTTGTTGGATGTAGGCCATAAAAATTTTGTACGTGAAGTCAGAACATAGTTGACTTATAAAACTTTTACCATGTAGGAATTACCCTGATATATTGCACAATTAGGAAGAAAGAGCAATTTTTTTTTTTCCCCCAGCTAAGTTTTTCATTTGACTAATGTTCCTATTTAGGAATATTTCACCGCTTAGATACTGAAAACACGATAACAAAAAACCTGAGTTGTACTCCTGGGAGAGTTAACGTTTTTGTAATGAATTCAGCAAGGTTTTATACTTGATGATAATTTGTTTGTTTATTAGATGGGCGGTGTGAGATTTATGATGATCTGGACAATTAATTTCCTTGCCTTTAAACGTTCGGGGTTTGCAAACGGTGTGAGATCGTGCTACTTTATTGTCACTTAGCAACCTTAATAGGATTTTGAAGCTGAGTTGTAGCTTGTGGGTGGTGAGTCTCGGTATGTATTTGCCGGGTGGGAAGCAACATGAGCCCCTCTGCGGGCAGCCGCCAGGAGGATGTGTGTCCAGCCCATGCCAGGGTCTTTCCGGATGTGCTCGCTGAGGAGAGCTGGGGTTTTTTTGCACTTCTGGCATAGTTTCATGCTGGGAAGGTCTGCTGAGGTTTTTCGTGCCTGTGGAGATTTAAGCGGATCTAAAGGGCTGTCATGCTGCTTTGGTCAGTTATGTCCTGTTGTGTGGTTGCTTAAATTTAGCAACCGAGTTTGACTGCCTTCAGTTTGACAGCTGGCAGTCCTTATTGGCACTGTGATGCTCTGGAGTGGAAGGGAGGTTGGTGTCTTCCCAGCTCTCCGTAGGAGGGTGGCTTGCTCTGGTTCAGTTAGGGGTGTCGGAAAGCATCAGTCCTGGGCGCCGGTCAGGCAGAGACTTCTTGCCTCACTGTGCATGCTCTCTGTTGATCGTGAGGATGGGCACATACTTCTGTGTTTGTTTTAATGCTCCCATAGAGACATCTTGCTTCTTGTTCTCTCCTTCCTTTCCTGCCTGCTGCTGTCACTGTTTTTTCAGGAATTTGAACAGAGGAAGGGTGACATCCCTTCTCCTTATAGCCTGCGCCTCTACAAGGTCTCTCCCAATAATCCCCATAAAGACAGCGGAACTGACCAAGACCCAAAAGTTAGTTGTGCGTGGGGTCTTGGAGAGGGTGCAGGCATACGAAGGTTTTTCTCTGGATAGTTTCATGCTGCACTGCCTCCTCCTTCAGTGCCACTGATCAATCTTGGGAGCAGATCGTTCACTGGGGAGCTATTGACTTGAAAACTAATGCACCCTTTTTGCTGATTTTTTGGCTATTAATGTAATTTTTTGCCTGGTATCTTGGGGATCTTCACCCGAGTTACACTGTAGACAAACATTGATTGGCTTCAGTCTCAGAAGTCTGTTAAAGTGGATAAAAAAAGAGAGCACAGAGGGTAAAAGGGGTTTGTGTGTCAAGGATCCCATCACTGAAAGATATGATGGTTTGCATGGTGTAAACAGTAATTCTGTCGTCTGTATATTAACTTGATATATTTATAGTGGATTCTGCCTGGGAAGAATGCTGAGAGAATGCAGGTCTGCAATGGGGAACTCGTCTGAGTTGTTTGGGTGTGAGATGAAGAGCCAATGTTTCTGAATAAACCTGAGCTTTTAAGAAAAATATTTTCGTTGTTTACCCAGCTTCTCATTACGGACAAAATAAACAGGAATAACCTTCAGAGTCATATATCTGATGTTGTTGAACTTGATATTCTTTCCCCTGAGTGACGGAACTTGTTTAAGCAAACTTTGAGTATAACCTAGAAGTCTGCATTATAATGCTTTTGTAGGGGGAAAACAGAATTTAAGAAAACTGCTTCATGTAGCTCAGTTGACTGCATCTTGGGTTTTTTTTTTTTTCTTTTTTGGTTATGAATGAATGCTGGCCTGATGCATGCTTGTATGCTGCTCCTTGTCTGCTTCTGGAAGCAGGCAAGCTTTAGGAAGCAAAGAAAGGACTTTCACTTGTATTGAGTCTACTGGTTAACATTTTGTAGAGAGAACAATTTGATCAGTGTGCCTCAGAACTATGTGCAGGCAGGATAAAATTTATACGTCAGACGCTTTACTGCTTAGGCTGGTGGTCTCCAAACTTCCCCAATTCACTGGCAAATAAACTTTCAAAAATTCACAGGCAGTTATGCAAGTTAGGGTCTATGCTTGTATCTTGTCTAGTAGATGAGAAGCTTTTTGCCTTGCCCTACTTGTATTTTTTTTTAAAATGTATTTTAAAAAATTACCTCAGGGCTTCAGAGGGTTGTCGGATTTCTATCTATGCCCCGATGCTGCATCATGAAACTCTGTTCTGCTGCTTCTTCAGCATTTCAAAGGAAAAGAAGCTCCTAATAAGTGCAGAACTTCTGACAAGATCTTGTCAAATGTAAGCTATTAACTGTGCTGGCAATGTTGAGCTGTATGCTTAAAAACCCATCAGTGCTTTTGTATTATCTTATGTTACCTGGTGTTGCCAGGTAAGTGCAATTGCAGTGAACAGCTTTTTTTTTTTTTTTTTTTTTTTTTAGGAATACATAATCTTTATTCCAGTTTGTTTAAGCTTTGCATTTCTCCAGAGTTCTGATTATATGCACACTTCAGATGATCTTATTTCATGCATAAAGAGACTAGTAATTCTGTGTGCATGTGAACCAATACTGAATTTCTTTTTGCTTACACTGTTTAGGGTAAAAAAAATAAACCAGTTTTTCATTTGGTCACTGTGTGCACCATCTAGGAGGAGATAAAAGGAGTTAACATCACGGGTTCTATGCCTTCCCCACCCTCCGTCAGCCAGGGATCTGCTGGCAACAGTTTTACAAGGGGCTTCTGTTTCAAATTACCTCCTGAGCCTGTGATAAACCTGTGTACCTGGGAGGCTGTCTCACAGTGAGGAATTGGAAATGACTGGGAAATCTTGTATTTTTCGATTTGAGTTTAGAAAAAAAAAATATCAAAAAATCACAGCCAGGGCAAGAGGCAAATGAGCCTCTGCTGAATTTTATGCTAAGGATGATTATACCTTTTCTTTGAAATATACACCAAGGTTATTTATAGGTAATCCACAGTTGAAATTACTGTGTGTAGGTGTGAGAGGTTATAGAGAGGGAGTTTTTCTAGGAAAAAAATACTGACGGGTGTTGCTACGGAATCATAATAGTAATTTGGGTTGGAAGGTACTCTGGGAGGTCATCTGGTCCCACCCCCATGCTCAGAGGAGGGACTTTCCAAAGCAACATTGAGTTGCCCAGAGCTTTGTGTCTCTGAATGTCTTGCAGATTGCTAGAATGTGGTTCCTGATTTATTTCAAATTAAGTATTCTCTCTCTTCTGTTTCCAAAAGTGTTGAGGATAAACTGTCGGCTGAGGAAAACTTGTCAATATTTAAAGTCCTAGTTAAATATCTTCAGTAGCAAAAAAATTGCTTGTTTTCAACACTACAACTTTAAGAAAGGTCTTAAAGGAAAGTGCCTTTCTTCTTCTCCCCCCCTGCCCCCCATACCTTACAACATGGAACAGGAGTGAAATGGTGTGGTTGCTGTCTATAGATTCAGTCATGTGTCAGTGTACACTTATTGTACCTAATTAGGAGTATTCTAAATAACTTTTTGTTTGCATTACAGATAAAGCTATGTGATTGCAGATCAATGGCATGGAGTTATGTCATGCCATATCAAGGTCTAAAGTCTTTTTCCTCTCTGAATTAAACCTCCTTGGACTGATTGGTATTTTCAAATAGTCTTGCTACTATAGCCATGATTTATTTGCCGTAAGACCGTTTCTGTGCTTCTTCAGTTAAAATTTGGAAGCTAGAATTTAAAGAGGCACTTGGGGGAACTGGGAACTAAACTAAAATTTCCTACAAAAGGAGATTGCAAGAACGTGAATTATTTCCCCATTTTCTTTTGTTTCTGGTGTCATTCTGCATCATGTTGGATGACCTAGGGTTTGACTGAGATGCAGTTGGTCAAGGTGCGGTTGTGGGTGCCTGGATAGTGCTGCGGCATCTTCACCGTTCTTCCCACATCACTGAGTCTAGCCTGTGGAGGGGATTCTGCACCACTTGCAGGTGGTGACAGATGACTTGGAGGTCTTGAGTACGGTACAGAAAAACACCCATCTAAATGCAGCAAGGAAATGCTTGTCACAGGGACATGAGGATATGTAGGCTTCTTGGCCGTTCGTGACCTGGATATACTTTTAATGCTCCCCTCTGGTAAATTGTTTGTCATGGAAGTGATTATAAAACTTCTCAAATTGTGCAGTTTAATTGAAAGACTGTATGTCTCCTGTTTGAGCCCAGGCTTGGTTTTCCATTTTACTTAACCCTGGACTACTTAAACTTTGTTGGTTGTTGATGATACCGCTAATCGGTTTTATCACAGCATATGGCAATGGAGAAATACCAATTCCAACTCTTCTCCCCAAGATGTTAAGCAATACTAAACCTCTGATTCTTGATGTAGGATTTTGTCATGTATGGAAAAAGCGCTTCTCTGTTTTTTCCTTTCATTGGGGAGATGTGTAATGTAACTTAAACAAAAAGAGATTTATGCTAAGCTGTATGACAAAAATAATATGTAGTACCCATAGGAAAAAAAATAGTTGGTAGCAATGAATTTTACTTGAAAAATTTGATCAGTGATTAAGCCTAAGATTATGTGCAAGGCTGTATTAGAAACACATGTAATGGAACATTTTTCCTCTAGGTAGCTACACCGTGTATAAAATTATTATTCATCTTGATAGCTATAAATAAGGAAGAATGTTCTGACACCTAAGGTGTAATGGTGGCTTTTGTTTTAATTGCAAACCTACCTTAATTTTAGATGGAAAGGTTGAAAATCACTAGCAGTATCTTGTTAAGTGTTATAATAGGCTGAGTTTTTCTGTTCTTCAGAGCCTCTTAAATTTGACTGAATCTGCACTTAATTTTTACCCTAGGGAATGCAGCTTACAGGGGGAATTTCTCTATGTGCTATCTGAAAATTGCTTATGCTCAGATATCTCTCTTTTTTTCTTCTTAACCATTGTGTATAGCTTGGTTATTCTCATCTTTACAGCTGTTTCTTTCAGGTTTAAAATTCAGGAAAAGCAGTGCCAGACACGAAGCCTGAAGTTCAGGCAGTTCCCTGACAAAGTTCAGAATAGTGCCTATTTTAGAAGCACTGTTTATATAGTTCCAGTTAAGAACATCATAGCATGTCTATTACAACCATCTCCTTTTATATATCGGCTATAAAAACTAATTCTAAACTGAAACAAGAATGCAGTCTTGATGTTTTATTGCTTAGAGTTAATATATAGTGAAAGCCCATTTGAGAGTATTCGGGAATAAACACTGCTCATCATTGCAGTCTCTTGGCAACCTGTGCTGAGTTCATTGCATATAGGCAAGCAGCTGCCTGAGCATTGGTGGGAGGTTTTTATCTTCTTTGTTATTTTCATGAGCTGCATATAGGAGAATACGATTTGAAATGTCAGCATTCTGGGATTTGGGCAGTGGGGATGGATATGCTTAGTGTTCCTGAAAACTTCTGAGCAAGGGGGCGGAGGATGGAGAGGACAGCTAGTGCGTTTCATCAATGGAGTTTGAATGGAGTATACTGTGCGGGACAGCTTCCTTCTGAAGCTAGATCAAAGCAGATGTAGAGGATTGTTTGCAAACAGCAAAGTAACTTGGGGACAGCTTTTGGGTAATGTCTTGGAGACCTGGAACTGCACATCCCCGTAAACGCCAGTAACTTGACTGGCTCTTTCAGTGACCTCTTAGTCTTTTGTTTTGGCCTGGACATGGGCATAATGTTGATAGTGAATGGGACTTGTAGCTTCTAAGGGTGTCTTCGTGTGTCATCACCGCCAACAGAGGCTTAAATGAAGGCTCAGTGGAGGAGAGTGTGTTCAGTGCGTCAGCAGGGATGTGGTATTTGATCCACTTGTGTGTAAGCTGCTGATCTGGACAGAGAACCAGGCACAGAGAAATGAGTATCTCTGCAGTAGGAATTGAGAGTGTGTGTGATTTTAGTACCTAGTGCAGCATGCTTAGTACACACCTAACTTTCTGGATTCGTGGTAAGCAGATCACACTGAGAAATTTATAGCAAACAAGAAAGAGAGTTTAAGCACCAGTAGATTGCGCTGGCTGCCTAGAAATACAGTGCGGTGGCTTGGTCAGGAAGGTGACCTGTGGGTGTTCCATCTCTAGCACTGTCTCAGGTATTGTCTGTTGGCTTTGCCTAAGGCTTAGGTACTGCCTAATGGCTTTGTAACAGCTTTTTTCCTGGAAGCTAGTTATGCTTATGGGACATGCTTAATTCTGCAGGTGGATCTTAAAAGGGAGGATATTGCCTGGAGGGCAGTGTTCAGCCTACGAAATTTTTCGTTATTTTTCTGCAATCTGTAGCTCCTGAGGCACTCCATTTTTTTGTTTCCTTATTTCTCCTCAGGTGGGTCCCTACCCATGAATTCTTGATGTTGTTTCAGTTAAAAGTATATTTTTAATTGCTGCTATTGGAGTCCAAATAGTAAAGCATGATCGCCTGTCTTCTCAAAAATCCAGCTAACCCTTCCATCTTTGAGGAGTGAAATGATAATGTTCTAAGCCTTGTATGTGTTATGAGAATAAGAACTTATTTTAATTTAAAACATTTATTTCCCTAATTGTCTGTGGCACAAACATGGAAGGCCTAGTAGGCTAGTGGGATCAAAGGACTGAGATGCGGATGTGAGTACTGGAAGCCCTTCTGTAACTATTAAGAAATCCTTATTTTGCAAGGCATCTGTGTTCTGAAATGTGTAGTCTCATGCCATAATTATCTGTACTTATGACATGAACTTTTATTTTAAAGCCTATTTGTTAAACTAGAAAGGCTAGGTTCTTTTGTCTTTTTCTTTCTTTCTTTCTTTCTTTTTTTTTTTTTTTTTCCCCTCGTTTCCCCTCTCAAACGAGCTTGGAGATTCTTCAGAAAACATTTTAATTCCTGAGGAGGAAGCTGCAACTCCTAAGCTGAGATGGGTACTGTAAAATCTACTGAACATTTGTTTAAAATGCCTTTTAATTTTTTCTTTTAGTTGAATTGTGTACCACTTAGCTATGATGTCAAACGCCTGTGAGGTCTGTTGGTTACAGTGGTGGGAAGGGGGGATGGCTGCCATGAGCGAGCTGTTTAAAGTTGTTTTCTGTTCTTGTGGCTTTTCTTTGCTAAAACAACTAGATAGCTTCAAAGGACTTTTGTGTTGCAGCGAGCACCAGGGTAGAGTGCTGGGCCATAGTGATGATCAGATATGGCAAAAGGCCGATCAACAGCTATTTTCTTGGCTGGGAGAAACGTCGTGACCTGTTGTGAAAGCAGCACTGTAGGAATCTGTGCTCTGCCTGCTCCTCAAGTGGAGGAGCTCCCTTCCAGCTTTGGTAAAACAACTGATGTTTTGGGGTGTAATTGGGTGTTCTCATCTTTCTTTTTTACAACATGTACTTCACAACTGCTTGTCCAGTGAAGCCGTGCCTCTTCTGTGGTGGTGGTGATGATGGTTATTTTTATTCTATCATGCTTTACAACTTCAGCTGATCCATGGAGGAGGTGTCTACCTGGAGGACGGTGGTGCCATACTGAGGTGCCCTAGCTAGCCCTAAATGAACTTGCTTGCCTTCTGGATCCAGTACAGTTCTCTTGGGCTTTGTTCCTAATGGAGCTAATTAGCTGGCGTGTTACATCATGCTAAAGCGGTTATCTTGCTTCCAGTTCCAGTGTTGGTTCATTCAGCAACAGCTCACATATCTCTGCAAAACACGGCGTTGTATTGTTTAGGCCTGTCCCAAAATACTTAGGAGGAGAGATTTGTAACAGGGTGCTCAGTTCTGCTTCCTTTTCTTTGGTCTTTGCATAGTGGCGAAGCAGCTTCTCAGTTTGGGATATTTGTTCTGTGCTGCTGCTGCAGGCCTTTGTTTGCACCTCTTCTTTTCTTGTTTGTCTTTGTGTGCCTCACCACCAAACTCACCTTTCCGCATCCTAACCAGCCCTCGGTGCTTTGCTTGCTCACTCATGGTAACGATTACCCTAGGAGCAGCCTGCCATTGCTTCTCTTGGTGCTTGCTTGGAAGCATGGTATCTGAAGGATTACATGAGGAGGGAGAGGGAGTTTTGTGCTTCCACTTTACCAGGAGAGGAGAATCCAAAACCTTGCCTGCTCTCTGTAGGGACCCACCTGCATGGTGCAATAAAATACCACCAAGCGGTGTGCAGCAAAACTCCAAAGTACCCTGGTAATTGCCTTACTTCATTCAAGGACTGAGATGAGTGGATATGGAAAGTGGTACAAGGAAGAACAGTCTCATGTTTTCAGCCTCTTCTTTTTTTTTTTTTTGTGATCTCTGTCCCCAATAAATAGTTAATGTAAAGCTGAAGCGGAAAGAGATTCAAAATGCCCTAGTCCAAGTAAAAATACCAACCCTATGAGATGGTCTAATCAGGATCAGAGCTTCCCTGGTTCAAAATTTTCCAATGTGTGTTTGTTGCTTTTTTTTCATTTGTTTGGTTTTTTAATCGTCCATTGACCTAAGAAATACGGTTATTGTAGTTAACAATACTGTTATAACACACACTGACAAAATCCAGATAACTTGAAGTTGGGCTGACACTTGATCCTTTACTCATACTATTGTTCCATAATATTTTTTCCTCCATGACGTCATGAACTATGAAAGTGCCAACATTTTTATTTTTTTAAACAGCCTAGCTTTTTCTTCCTTCATGCCATAACCTTTATGTATAAAAATAACTTTTTAAAAAAATTATTTATTTAGTGTACGTTTCAGGAGGAACCTGATGGCCATATGAGAATGTTTAACATCTGCGGTGGTTTTGACACCGTGTATTCCAAACAGTTGGCACACACATTTATCTGCAGGGGTACAATGACATTTTTCTCGGCAGCTGTATCCATGACAACAACTGGGAATGTCCATGCCTTCTCTTTAGTTTTCAGAAGAATATGAATTCTTACCTTCCTAATGAAAGGCCTGGAAGCAAAAGCTGTGCAATTTTAATCATGGCATATTCCCTTCAGCCATTCAGTAATGGCTTCTCCCAAGTGTTTTAGTATCCAGAAAGTATCAACAGAGTGAAATTAAAACACGTGTATCCATGTGCACTGAGAGAAGAGAGAGTCTCTGTTTTCTGATCACTGCTACAACCTAGGATGAATTGTGCAAGTGTTTGAAAAATGAGGCTGCTTGGGAGGTTCATTTTATTTTCAGTGTTGACATCTGTACAGAGTATGTAATTTAAACACTTGAGCTCAGAGATGTGAGAGAGGGTGTATCATGATGAAGTAAATTTTTGCACCACGGCAGAACTGTTCTCCCTGTGTGCCCGAGTTTGAAGTTCCTTCTGAGTTTGTTTGTCTGTCAATGTCATCTTTAAATCCAGTGAGTGGTGGATGAAGTGGTACAGAAGTAGTAAATGGGGCAGCTCTTCAAGAGCACTCAGCATCCAGCAAATCCAAAGTGACTTATTTACATGCCTGAATAGGAGTTGTTGATGCTGAGTGCTCTTGAAAATCTGATGGTGTTTAAAACAGTCTCTTATCATGAACAGGGCAGAAGTTGGAGAATAAAACAAAGGGCCTGAATAACTTTATTTTCTCTTAATCAGAAATCTGAATTCAAGGACAAGGCCAGTGTACACATCCTGCTAATATACAGGCTGCCAAAATGCAGTGGTTTCTTAGGAGCTGAGATTTTGATTGCTGTGAAAATCAAGGTATGCTGCTTAGGGAGACTTAACATCTGTCTTAACACCTCTTTTGCATGCTTTCTACTCTGTTCTCATGAGTAGTTTCTGGACCTCCAAGAAGAGCCAACTATACCTCATACCAGGTTTTCAGATCATTTGTTGCTTTAGGAAACCAGAAACACTGTGACAGATGGTAGAAGTATTTAAATTGATTTATTCATAGTTACCTGTACAAATGTTGTCTATTTTTTCTTCAGATGAACGGGGAGTGTGGGACACAGGGTAGAAGACAGCTTGCTTACCATTTTCTGCCTCTTGCTCTCTGGCGAGGAGAGGGAGGAGGGGTTGGTATCTTTAGCTTTTGGGAATTTTCAGGAGAATAGGGGAGCAATAGAAGTGGTGGAAGGAGCCCAGAGGCACTTCTTCAGAACATGCTTGATTGAGGAAAGCACTGAGAACTTCTGGTCTACAAAGCAGAGACTTGGCCTCTAAGGCGGTGGGTAGTTAGGGAGAGGTTTGTGTGCAAAGCTTTTACATGTTTCACTTGCCAGTTAAGAATTTCTGCTATTCATGGGTATATTGTATGTTATAATAAAGTATTAGTTCCAGGTTTCAGTGTTGTTTGGTGCCTTTTACTATGCCCACCTAAAGGAAAAGAAGGTGGAGGCTAGCTGGCTAGTGGCTCTGTCATGCCACCAAACATCAGTTTGTGACTCTTTAGGCTAAGATCAGAAGCTTTTCCATTCCCAGGCAAGAGGAAGCAGCAGTGACAAACTCGGGCGTCCCTAAGGACCACCTGGATCCCCTTCTAGAGAGAAACCATTCTCCAAAAGAGAGAACAGCATGTCTGGAGAGGCTGTTAAGAAGCCATGACATGGAAAAACTGAGTGTTTTCTCATCAGGGCACAGGCAAACCTGGCTTATCTGATGATTTGTGAGGGTAACTAGAGGCAGGATAGAAGCCCTTGGGAGGGAGTGAGGTAGCCCGATACATGTGGGTTTTAGAGTGGAATAAAAAGAGGTCTTCTCTGCCTTACTGCAGAGCTTCTGAACTGCACCACAGGAGGAAGATGAGATGACTTCTCTCTGGGAAGGGTGTGTCGGGATGATTTCTGTTCTGTTTTGAGCTCCCAGACTCCCAGCTAAAGACCTCAGTAGATCCATCCTGGTGATTCAAACCCTGAAGCTTTAATCCTTTCTTGGAAACGGCTTCTCAGGAGTTTAGTGAATGAAGTAAATGGAAGTTCTTCTGAGCAAAGTCTTGGGTATGACAGAGAATACGACCCTGTTGTCCTTACAGGAAATGAGGAAAGCCTTGGAAACCAATTAACTGGAAAACCAATCAAAAAAAGATCGCTTTTGTTACCTAAGCATAGTTGCCCCTAAGACAATTTTGGTTTTACAAAGGTAGCAGAATTATATGTTTTAATCTACTGTGATAAGGACTTGTTACCCTTTTTGAAAGCTTAATTGCTGAAGTACTTCTTTACTGTGGGACTTGTGAAACGTCCTGTCCGCAGACGCCTTTTCTTATCACACGCATCTTACCAGAAGAAAAGGATGTACAGAAACTGTCAGTGAGTTTTCAAGGTGACCCCGGAGAGCAACCTTTACATATAGCCCGTTGGCTGGGCATCTGCTGGGCACTTAAGGTTTCTCTCTGTTTCTTGGCTACGGGTGGCATGGCTGGAGGGGTCACCTTCCCTCCTCTGGGGGGAATTGACGGACAGCACCTGCCACAGTGAGTCAGCAGGGCTGGCCTGGCACTGACTGCGGCATTCCCGCACCTGTCGGGAGCGGGTGCCAGCCAACCTTTGGCAGTGTCAAAATAAAAAAAACCCCAACAACCCGAATCCAGGAACAGCAGCAAACTCCACAGTCGGTATTTTATTGCTGTGCCCTAAGTTAGCGCTCTAGAAATCTCCTCCCATCCCCACATTATTGGGAGCACCACACTTGCTTATCTTTCACAGCTTCTTTTTCCTTTTGCTTTTACATTTGTTACATCATTTTGTTGTGAGTGATGTTTGGTTTATGCTGAATGCATACCTGATAGAACTACTCATTTGAGTGCTTCGTCTCTATGCCAATAAACAATATACCTTGGCAATGCCCAGCATTTTTTCCCAGTGAATGTGTCAATGGTTGCAGGGACTGGATGGCAATAAAACCTCATGGATGATCTTGAAATAAGATGCATATTTTTAACGATCACACCATCTTTATTTTTATTTTTTTTTACACTTTGTAGCTGTTGTGTCCAGCAATTTTTTCATTTTCAAATTTTCAAAGCCAGTACCATAAGTTTTTTCAGGAAAAACTGTATGCAGCCATATTTCAGCAGTTCAATGAACTTCTTCGTTTTAAACCTCAGTATTAGTTTGGTGAATCAATTTATCAATAGAACAGGCTATTTCACTAGAAAGGTCTAAAAGAGGGATAATTAACTCTATAGCTGATTCTGTCTGTCTGTCTTTTGTCCGATGGAGCCTGGAAGCAACTTAATAGAATATAAAGTATTTAAAATTTCATTATCTAAAATTGCTTTCCTTAATTCCATTCATTTTGCATGTTGCAACACCAAATTACCGTGTATTCTGTTCAGAGCTGCTAATGAACTACGTTCCATTTACCTGGTTACTCCTAGGCTTCTCTAATAAAGTCATGAACTAATAAACTTCAGACTTGAGGTACAGCAGATGTATCTGGAAAAGTGTCTGGTAATAATGGACTGATCTTGATTTGTTTTGTTACAGACAACATTGAAAAAGTCTATAAACTGGGTTTTTTGAGGGGAAAGGGATCTTTGGATTTTGGTATTGGTATAATTTTCTAGCTAGATCTTCTTGGCACTTGAGTTCACATCGTCCACATATCATGCCCATGCAACATTTTTCAAGCAATCTTTGAATAATTACTTTTAAATACACACAATTTCATAAATACAAATATGAATACATCTTTCATTAAATTCATACTCCTTTTATCATGCTTTGCCTTCAAGAAACTGCTTTTGATGCAAATAAATACAGATGATATCTGTCAGCTGAAATGCTTTTAACGATCAGTCTGACTAAATCTGTAGTGATTTTTGAGGTGAAAATAGATTGTCAGAAAAGCTATATGGAAAAATTAATTAAAAAACCCTACTTTGTAGAACCAAATTGTTTTACATAAAAACACATACAGCTAACAGAGGAAAATGGGAAATTTAGCTTTCATGTTGCGAATATAATAACTTTTTTTATAACCTCTGAAAGGAGTGGGTAAGGTGGGATTCATGTCACTTCATTTCACTGATACCAAGGTTAATAATCTACCTTGTCACCCAAACTTCCTCTGCAGTCAGTGGAAAGAAAAAGGTGCCTCTCCAAAGCAATTTGTCTCTATCCACCCCCCATCTTTTGGGTGTTTCTTTTCTTTTTTATCACTTTCTATTATCTGGTTAGATTGTACTTTATCCACATGACAATCAGTTGGCAATGGAACTTCCTAACGTGGAGCCTGATGGGTGCCAGGGGTTTCTGTAGGATATTACTGCTTCCCTTCTCCCTCTTCCCAGTAATTTAGTTTTGGGTGTCCATTATCTGTTCTGGGGTGCATTTGCTCTCTTCTGCTGTAATATCTGGAGACATTGGGTATAGTTGGAGATGATCTGCTCTGCTCCCAGAAGGTGACTGTATTGGTGCTGCTTGGTGGGGAGGGAGTTACCAAGTCCTACCTAGCATTTAAGTCACCTGGTAAAATGCTGTATTAATTACCTTAGAAAAGCAGGTTAAAAAGAACCTGAACAAGGTAGCTGTGTATTTGAATAGCAAGAACAATTCACTCACAAATAACTTTCTCAATGGTCATGGTTTCACTGGCTGTTCAAGGCGAATCTCACAGATCTAATCTTTCCCATGCCCTTTTCCACTATATGAAAATGACTTTTAGTGGGGCAGTTCTACCAGTTTAAGACTACTGTGTAGAAGTACAAAGTGTCAAGCATTTTGTGATTGATTTTGTTAATATCTTCATGGAAAGTATGAATCAAAATAGCATGGGAAAGAGAATTGTATTTTCATTCACTAAGTACATTGGTGGATTGAATTTACATAAGACTTAGGAGCTCAGCTGACTTTTGCAAGAGTGCACACACTTTATTATAGGCATTAAAACATGATGCTCACAAAACAGGGAAAATGCATCTTGTAATGAACACCTAAGTTGTTTCACTTTCCTTATAGATAAGTAAATAGTTAATATGCATTTAATGAGAACAAAGGCAAGTGCAGCTCTTTGATGCTGGAATATAAATAACTGATTTTTCTTTATTAGAAGATTGCTTTAATCAACTGCTATTTTAGACAAGGATTTTTTTTCTCCCCAATGTAGTTCGTTGAAGATGTTAGTAGAAGTTTTTAGGATGTGTAGACAAGTCAGGGTTTCAGGGGTCAACTGGTTGAGGTGACCTTGGGAGGCAAAGGGCTTTTATTCAGTGAAGGTTCCAGTATTTACACTGCTTCTTGTCTCTTGCATGCTTTTTCTTCCCCATTCTTCACTTCAGTGCTTTTGGACTTCAGTCACCTGTGCCATTGCACTCACCGCCCTTTTTTTCTTTCTGCGTGTCTGTCCCCTCCAGCCCTGTTCTGTATTTTGGGTTCCTACCTCTTATCACCTGTGCCTTTTGTATCAAGAAGGCTTTTGTGTGAATGTAAAAGGGCCTGGGAGACTGGCAGAAGTGCTTTCTTTATTCTTTTCTTCATAACCCCCATCTCCTACCTGACCTTGGGTAGGCAGCGAGGAGGAGCAGGCAGAGTGGCTGCTCCCTCCTTCCAGCTTCTGGCCGGTTCAGTCTCGTGTTTCTCTCCAATTTGAACGCCACCGATGCTGATAAGAAACACAGATGTTTAAAAATATCTCAGATAGCTGAAAATACTTGGAGTTTAGCTTTCTATTTACTCGTAGATGGAAATTTCTTTTTCCTTCGAAGTGTCGTGTTCATGGAACATCCCAAACTGGAAGCTCAAAATATTGCTTTATATAGAAACATTTCGCTGTGCAGTTTAGCCAATCGGGTGAATTCTTTCTATATTAGATTATGTGGGGAGTAATAAATTTGAGTGAGGACAGTGGCGTATAAACCTTGAGAGGCAGAATAGCCACGGTACATGCTTGAAATCTTGTATTTAGCAGATTTGTGAGGAAACTCCTGGGAAATAAGAGTTAGACTAGACTTTTGGTTTTGTTGAAGACATAGTTCTAGAGAATCAGTGAAGCAGTAAGTATTGTAAGAAAATTAAGCCTACTAAATATATCTGTAAAATCAGATTTCTGTGTAAAGGCAGATGTGTCAAAGAATGGTGGATTTTAACTGAGCTAAATTCAGCAATAGCATTTAAGTTTAGTAAACTTGTGCAGTGATCATAATTTCTTCTAAAATAGATTTATTTTGTAATCGTCAGTATATTGGAGGAAATCAGGTTGGTCTCAGTATTTCTCAGCTCTTTCTGGTCTTGTGTCTGTCTATGCTTAAATTTTTTTTTTTTTTTTGTTTTGTTAATCTGCAGCTGTCTCTCTCTTTGTAATACATGCTGTTATCTGTAACTGGTTTATTTTAGTAATATGCAGTGGATACCTGCAGCACCTGTCATCTTACATTTTCTTTAATTCGAGGTATATAAATGTCACTTACCTGAAACCATCTTCCCCTATTCCTCATAATGTTTTCTTCTCAGACTTTTCAAGTTCACTGACAATAGCAAAGATCCAGAATATTGCTGTGCAGGAATAAAACTTATGATTTTGTCTTGCTGCTGGAGGTACAAAAATATTATCTTAGTTTTATTATGATCCCCATTTCTGTGTAGATGAAAGTGATTAATTATGAACACTCAGTGTAAAATGTTGGCAAGTGAGTTATTACAAGAGAAATACTTAGTAGTTTGTAACTGCCTTCATAGTAATTTTCTTAATTATAATGTCAATTTAAAAAAATACACTTTGGTAACAGCTAGATCATCAGCTTCTTCTTGAAGCTTTTTACTCAAAAGACAGATACTTGGGAATCTTACTTTACTAAAATAACTATGTACTTGACATTGCAGGAACAGCTATTTAGAACCTATCAAGGAGAGCATTACACCATGTTGTGTTGCTGGATACTTACTGATATGTACTAGTAGAAAAACTGCTAATTTAAAATGCCTTGTTTTTCAGAGCACAGAGCAACAAGGTAACAGTTGCATGTTGAACACACAGCTGCTTTCTTCCTAAGTTACTTTCAAATGTGACTATTAAATGGCAACTTTTGGCATTGTATGATATTAAATAGTGTAATACAATTGATTTATTGATGTTTCTATTATGGTTCGTATTGCACTGTCTGTCTTGCTATGAAGCGGAAGTGCACTCTGGATATCACCATTATCAAAACTATCTTCTTTAAACTGTTCATTTCATTAAATGGTTCTAATAAAAAGCTGTAAAATACTAAACATAAAATTAAGTCAAAGAAGAAAAATAATCCAGTCTCGGTGTTGACTAAGTATGTTTCCCACTTAAGTACTCTAAAAAGTACTATAAAAATGGGAAGTCTGTTTGGAGTCAGTGAGTATGTTCTGGAAGTTACTGGCAGCACAGAAATATCCCCACAGAAGGGGGTTACTTTATACTATCATACCTTGTTATATATTATCATATAGATGATATGACCGATTTAACAAAGGTTAAGGTAGATTAAGTGCAAGGGTTGTCACTGGGGTGCTTAGGTGGAGCTTGCTTGGACTTAAAGTGAAAATGCAGATAAGGAGAAGAAGGGCAAAACCTGAAACGAACCCATCAATAAAGTGCATGGGTAAATGCATTGCGTTGTTTGCGGAAGGGGATTTCAGTTAATTCAAACTTGTATCAAAGCTGTGAAAACCAGCAAGCCCCATTACATGATGGCGCTCCTCCTCTTCCTGTGTTTGACATGTCTGCATTGCAAAAGAAGTTACTCCAGTGTTGTTACCTACTGTGGTTACATGACTCGCTAACATGTTTGAAAATGCCATCTGATTTTCCCTTGTCTCAGCTTCACTGAACAGGATACTTTAATGAGAAAGCTTATAATTTTTCCCTGGTTTGGACAGAGCTTTGCAAAACCATGAGGATTTGCACTTTCCTCTGATTCAAAGTGAGGTTTTGCAAGCTCTTTTTTTTTTGTGACTTCACTGCAGTGTTTCACACTCAAACTACCAGTATTTCACCATTGGTATCGCCATTTGGAGATGAAACCCTGTTAAGAAATCTATGCCTCCCGCAGTGGTCTCCTTCTGTGGCTTTTTTTTTTGTTTGTTTTGTGTTGCCGTTTGCTCCTCTTACATATGCTGGTGCAGTTTTATGGTTCCCTCTGTAAATGAGATCTTTGACGTGAGCTGTGCTGGAAATAACTTTTAAAAGGAAAACAATGTATTATTTTTTTTTACCTCAGTCATTTCATTGATCCGGGTTCCATCAGCATAGTTGACAGGGAGCGAAATACAGGTCAGTACTTGGATGATGAGGAATGGGAAGGAGAGAATATGCATCTTTAGGCTGAGTTTGCATGCAGGAGTCAACATGTGCAACTAAGTAAAGTTTTCTACCTTGTCAGGAGAGAGAGGAAGATGCCACTGAAGGCCTCCAGAGGGAGATCCTCTCCACCTCAGTTGCGGTGATTCAACTTTAAAGGGGATTCAGAATAAAGTTTATAGTATAATAAAGATTACCAGTAAATTCTGTAGCAGCTGCTGCAGCTCTGTTGTTAAAAAAGAAATAAATAAAAAATTAAGTGGATTGATTTCCCATGGAAAAAAAAAAATCCATATAAGTTGCCAAGTCATAATAATCAAATTTTTAGTTTAACCTTATGATGCTAAATTTCACTCCTCAGTTCAGATATTCCTATTTATAAACTTAAAATTCCATAGCCCTAAATGTATGTGAAACAGGGAATATGTTTTATTTTTCATCTGCGTAGCTCTCTGTTGATATCCAGATTGCTATTTAAGGAAATAAATTGTAAAGTAAGGCAAACCAGCTAAAAATAGGACCCACTAACTAATACACGCTCATCCAAGTAGAACATGTGGAAAACTTCCGTTGAGCGTGCTGGAGATTAATTTTACAAAAATAAAGAATTATGTTAAACTGGGGGTAGACACAGCCTTTTAACAGAGGAGGGGAGCTATGTCAGTCTATTAGTTTAAAACTAGAAAGGAAATGGGGAAAGGAAGAGGGAGGTTTGTACATCCTGCATGGTGAACTTGGTCTGGCTCAGAAATAATCGGGGAAAAAATTGGGAAGCAGAAGCAAGTGAGAAAAAAGCCGGGAAGTTTGCTTAGGGATTCTTGTCTATGTCTGTGTATCTATCGTTTTCATGCCATCTCAGCCCGGTAGCAAACTTAAACAGAGTGTCCCCAGTTGAGTGATTGGAATTTGGGAGGTAAATCGGAGATTTCGTGATGCCTGTACAATGGCTTCATCAGAGCAAATACTTTAATTCTGGTTTTATGCTTTTTGCACATGCTTTTTAATCCTTATTTTTTTCTGTCCAACAGATGTTTTTATCTAGATATAGCACTTTCTGTGCTAAGATGTATTTTTTCGGATTGTTAAGTCTAATTAAAAAAGGTCAGATAGAGAAGAAACAATCTGTTTTGAAATGAGATTGGGGGAAAAAAGAGATAAGTAAAAAGTAAATACATTTTGTTGAAAGGGCAAAAGACTAGATGGAACGAGCAAGAGGGGAAAGCACGATCAGCTCTAGCAGTGTTAGTTGTTACAACCAAGCAAGTTGGGACAGACCTGCAGTGCACCAGGAAGTAAAAACTGATTATTTGTAGAGCATGAATTGTGTGGGAAGGGGAATAAAGTCCAATCTTTCTGCTTCATTTAACCCAAGTGCTGAAATTTGTACAAAAGCCTGGTTTAACTGCCATCCTGCTCTATCACTTAAGCAAAGATGAGGTTAAAATTTCCATCAAAATAATGTAGTATTTTGGCAATGGAGTAGATTCCAGTATCTTGAATTCTAATGTGAATTGAATTCATGTTTTAATAAGCATACCTCCTTATTTTGAGGCTCTTAATAGTATAATCAGTCTTCACCAGTAGATTCAGTTCTGCTTGTATAAATGTAAACAGTTTCTGAGATACAGGAAAACAAGGAGGAATTTTTGCCAACAGCTTTAATATCTTTGAATCTTTCAGGAAACTACTTTTGAAGAAGGTTTAATTTATCCATTCTTATAGGATATTGACCTGTTCAGGGGAACAATTTCAGCTTGTACATGACATAAAACATAAGGGGAAATTTTATTCACTAATTGAGGAAAACACTATATTAGATGACTGTTAAACATGCAACAGGCGATATTTGGGGACTGGATACTCATTTCTCGTGAGATTTTTTTTCTTTTTTAAATCTAAAACTTGTCCTAATAGGTACCAAGGAGCTGTTTGCTTATTCATCCAGAGGAACACCTGTATGCATGGGACCGTATGTACCTAAAATTGATATGTACTGAGGAATTTTACAGTGTATGAAATTCTGATGCACGAAACTGGGCCAGTTGACTGGGCTGATCAATAAAAACAAGAAACACAGATCATGAGATAGAACTGAGAGTGTTTACAATTTGTAAAAAATACAAACCAACCCTGATAAATAGGTGCAAGCAAAAAGCAGTAATTTGTAGGAAATAGTCACTCTGCAGTCAAGGACTCTTGCTATTTGTTGTGATTGCTATGGTTAACTAATATAACTCCTTTCATGTTAATTCACAAACCGAGTTAAGTTGATGAGAATGAATCCATTGTTACGTTTTCCCAGTTTTGTTGTGAATTTTTTGTTCAACTTCAGTAAATAAAGTCCCAGTGCAGTTAGTGGAACCTTGGGATAGGATTCAGGTGAAGCCTCCAGACTCTGCTTGACTTCCCTCGGTGTGTTACACAGCTGGATGAAACTCTGCATCTGTGAAATGGTGGTGATAACCCTTCCATCTTCCCCACAGGGTGGGAGCTCTTCTGAAGTGCATCAGATTGAATGGTCTGGTGAACTGGAAATAACCTGGTACTGCACCCTTTCCCCAAATCCACTGCCTATTTTAATTTTTCTAAATACTTATTCATGCTCTTCTTGCTGATCTGCTTCACCGGCTGCCTGTTGGTGATGAAAAGTCGGGGGTCAGCACCTGACATATGTAAAAAGCCTGTTTTTCAATAAACAGGTGATTTTAAAGGATGGAGTGGGGTGTGTGATTTAGGGGTTAGAATCAGCTTAATTTTCTTTGTGTGTAAGTAATACTTAAAGCTGATGTTCCTTGTTTTATAAGCACTTAGAGTTTTGATGTTTTTCCAGTATGTTTTGATAGCTTTGAATGTATTTAACAGTTGAATCAAATAATACAATATAGCAATTGAATTAGAAATGTAGAGAGGCCAGCGAGTAATCCCTGTAAGTCAAAAAAGGAAGAGTTTTTCCTTTGCTTCAATTAAGTTTCAGCTACCTACTTTCATAAATTTTTAAACTATGGCCTATGAATTAATTGGTGCCTTTTGGGGCTTTGGAGACAGGAATACATGGTAGTAGCTGAGCAGCTGTGAGAAAAAGAGGACTGGGAATAAGAGTGGTCAATGCGCTCTGCTGTGGAAACAGCTAACAGTCCAAATCATATTAGTTACATATTAATAAATAGTAGATTGTTTATAATCTGGTTCTCTTCAGCCAAACTTAATCTTACTCTTGGGATGTGAATTTTGAAAGAGGTATGTGGCTGAGATTGTGTATGTGTGTGCACACGTATGAATATATATACATATATGGACATTAACATATAGAAATATATAAAAAAATATACATAGTAGTGCTGGTTTTGTCTGGGAGAGAGTTAGTTTGCTTCATAGTGGCTCTTACAGAGATATGTTTTGGATTTATGCTGGAAACAGTGTTGACAATTCAGGGATGTGCTGGTTACTGCTGATCAGCACTTACAGAGCCGAGGCCTTTGCTGCCTCTCACCCACCCCAGCACTGAGCAGGCTGGGGGGGGCGCAAGGCGTTGGGAGGGGGCACAGCTGGGATGGCTGGCCTCAACTAGACAAAGGGATATTCCATACCCTATGTCGGCATGCTCAGCAGTAAAATCTGGGGGAAGAAGAAGGAAAGAGGGGACATTCAAAGTGATGGCGTTTGTCTTCCCCAGTAACCATTACGGGTGCTGGAGCCCCGCTGCCCTGGGGATGGCTGAGCACCTGCCTGCCGATGGGAAGTGGTGAATGAATTCCTCATTTCGCTTTGCTTGCGTGCGTGGCTTTTGCTTCACCCATTAAACTGTCTTTATCTCAACCTGTGAGTTTTCTCACTTTTTCCCTTCTGATTCTCTCCCCCGTCCTGCCGTGGGGCAGTGAGTGGGTGGCTGCGTGGGGCTTAGTCACTGGCTGGGGTTAAACCATGACAGTCCTTTCTGGTGCCCGTCATGGGGCTTGAAGGGTTCAAGCAATCAAGGATTTGATTGCAATGTGCTATATTGAATTTATAGCTGTTATTGCTGTTTAGCTATTAATTGGCTTGCCATGGGCCTTGCCTTAGTGTGTATTAGAGTCTAGTGCTCATTAGTGGCTGCTTTTTGCAGTGATTGTGGTGGTTTAACCCCAGGTGGCAGCTAGGCCCCACAGAGCCGCTGGTTCACTGCCCCCGCAGCGGGATGGGCGACAGGATCAGAAGCGTAAAAGTGAGCAAACTTGTGGGTTGAGATAAAGACAGTCCAATAAGTAAAGTAAAAAGCCACGACACAAGCAGAGCAAAACAAGGCGTTCATTCACCACTTCCTACCAGCAGGCAGGTGTTCGGCCATCTCCCGGAAAGCAGGGCTCCAGCATGCATAAATGGTTACTGGGGAAGACAGATGCCATCACTCCAAACATCCCGTTTCCTCGTTCTTCCCCCAGTTTTGTGCATGACACTGTACGGTATGGAATATCCCTTTGGTCATGGGGGTCTGCTGTACCAGGGGTGTCCCCTCCCAGCTCCTTGCGCCCCCACAGCCTGCTCAGTGCTGGGGTGGGTGGGTGAGAGGCAGCAAAGGCCTCGGCTCTGTGTAAGCGCTGATCAGCAATAGCTAAAACACCCCTGTATTATCAACACTGGTACAGCACAAATCCAAAACATAGCCCCATAATAGCTATGATGAAGAAAA
Organism: Falco rusticolus; assembly: GCF_015220075.1. Classification (NCBI taxonomy): domain Eukaryota; kingdom Metazoa; phylum Chordata; class Aves; order Falconiformes; family Falconidae; genus Falco; species Falco rusticolus. Next base: position 33,536,916 of record NC_051188.1, on the reverse strand, counting down.
TCAATTCTATGCCAGCCAAACCCAGCATATTAGTTTTTATATAAATTTGTATTTTTGAAACTTTATTTATATTATATACATGCATAGATATTTTCATACATGTACACACTGTACACAGACACATACATATGTGTGTATATATATATCTATGCACACTATAAATGTATATTCAACATGCATGAGAATTTTTAGGGAGTTTTGGGTTTTAAGGGTTTTGAACATATTTTCTCAGCAGAGGGAGCATGTGTACATTTTCCTCACTCTTCCTTTTTGCCCCAAAAGCCATTGAGGTGAATCAACATGTAGTGGCATTCCTGCTTTATCTCAAAGAGGAGAAAATTGTTTGGACATAATGTTGATTTGAAAGGCCATGTCTTCATTACAGTTTTTAAACAGATGTGTAATTGGTGGATAGGGTTGGCTGCTTTCTGTCAGTATTCTTTTAGTCACTAGAGTTGCAACCTGGCAGGATCTTCTGGATCATGGTTGTTTTCTAATTATCCATTTCCAATGTCTTCTCTTCTAATTTAATTTAATTTGCTTTTTTTTTTTTTTTGTTATGGTGTGGTTAGCACTGACTTATCAGTGGTGTAACTGTCCCCTAAATTTCTTAATTTTGCTGGTAGATGCATATGTTTTGTACATCAGTATCTGCTTAGATACTGCTCAGTAATAACCCATTTTCCACCTTTCTTGGGTGTTGCATAGCTAGTTAGGTATGTTAATATGAGAACCTAGGGCTAACTTTTCCTTTAATTCTGGTGGGGAAGGAATAAACAGAATTGTGGCTTGAAGTGGTCCTACTGTGTTAACTGGGATGCTGTCAGTTCATTGTAAGGAAATATTAAAACCATTGAAGGAGGTCTGAGAGCAAATGCTTTTTCTTAAACAAACTGATGATGAATACCTATACAAGATCCAGTGGAGTCAGTGAAGTAGGGTGATCAGACTGAGGAAGGGACATTTCTTTTTCATATATCTACTTGATTAGGTATCTCAAATAATTTTAAAATGTAAGATTTTAGAAACTGCAAGCCTTTAATGTAGTATTTTTGTTAAGTTAGTGCAGTGTTCTACCATAATTCATGCAGCTTAATTATTATTCACGGTTTTGCATTGTGCCTGCTTTCCATCTACACCATCTTTGCCTCCAGGCGACAGTCCTTTCCAAAACCAGGTGTGTGCTAAGTTAAGGTACACAAACCTTGATCTGATCTCTAACTCAGGTTTGAACTTAAATTTGTTATGCAGTATATTCTGCATGGTGTGAGAAGATAATTTTTGTGGTGCATTTTTGATCATCTTAATTTGATTTTGCTCATAATCTACCGAATAATACTGCTCATAATCTACGTTGACAATTTTTAGAGGAAAAAAGCTTTAAAAACTTGGTTTTATCTGCACTTGGGTGGATTTTTTTCCTTTTTGTAGTGCTGTGTTAAAAACTGTAAAGCAGTATATACACTCTTAGCATTAGTTGGAGATGATTTGCTTAATTCTTGCAATTTTGCATCTAAATTTCCATATTTAATCAATTTCTGCTGAAAAGCTAATAGTTTTATAGTTCTCTGCTTAACTTGCTAGGGAGTTTTTATGCAGTAGAGACTGTAATTAAGGTATGTTTGTCTTAGGTAAAAAAGAGATAATAACCTTTAATAACTATGAATTTTGGAGTTACGTATTCTCGGATTGTTTTGCAGTTTACTCAAGTTGAAATGTGTTGCTGAAATCTAGTTGAAAACTTTCAGTGATTAAAAAAAAACTTTAAAATTTTCTCCCTTCAGTAGCTAGTTCATCTTAATTAAAGTGAAAGTGAATTCTTCTCCCTCCTGCTCAGTCTGCAGCCTCAGAGGCTTTTTTAAATGTATGACTGTACTGCCAGTTACCCTTAGTGCTTGTGATAGAAATAAGTGAAGCAGTGCTGTTACTTGGAGAAAGTTCCTGTCAACATTTTCATTAATTAATTTTATTTTGTATCACCCGTTTTCCCTAGAAATGCTGGAACCTACTATTTCAGTTTTTAATTTGTAGGATTTGTAGATACCTAACGTCTCTATTAAAAAGTGAGATTAGACAAGTGAATTAGAAAAATGTTATCCATAAATCTTCTCATATGTGAATTTTCAGCTGGTCATTAGACTGTATTAGAACATCTCTATGAAGTCTGAAAATTCATTGGGTACAACAGTTTGACATATCTGTTTCTCAGTTATCTTCTGTATTAGTTTTGTGACTTCTGTGTTACATTTGTATATGTACAGCAACAGATACTTTTACCTAAAACTGGTAGCATCTGGAAGAAAAATATAGTATTTACTTTTTTCCTAAGAAAAAGTACATGTTTAAATTGATAGATTAATCTATTTGAACAGGCTTATTTTTTAAATTAATTTCTGCTCAGTGATGCTCAGGAATTACTCTGCATATGATTCCTTTGAGATGTGTGGCTTTTTTTTTAATGCCAAATTGATGTTTGGGTAAAGAAGCTGCTTGTAAACACAGTGTGACATAAAAATGTAAATTCTCAAATGATAGAAGAAAACCTACTTGTGAAACTCTGCTTTAATCTTTCAGGGATTTACTTTGAGGAACAAACACTTCATTTTTAAACATCCTGCTAGATCAACTTTTATCAAATGAGCTGGACTGAGACTCCTCATGCGTGTCTCCCCATTGCTGTTGTATGTTGAATGTCCAGGTACCTTCTCTTTAGAGTGTACAACTGTTTTTCCAGCTTGTGAGGGTATGTGAAGGCTGGCAGGTTTCCTAAACTTGCCTGCAGTGATCTGAAGCATGAGATTAAAGGCTGAGAAGGAGTATTTGACATTCTTGACTTCATTAGACATATGACTGTATGTTTGGAAAGAGTTTAAAATTGCATTGCTTTAAATAGTCAATCCATCAGCTCATTTGCTTTGCCTATGTAATATTTCTAATGAAGAAAAAGTGCAAGAAATCAGAGAATATGGTTTATTTATCATTGACTAATATGAGATTTCCAGCTCTTCAGAATTATTGATGTTTTTTATAGGTGATGATTATTTTTGTTCTTAAAAATAATTCAGATATGTGTGACTTAAGCACTGAAGCATATATAAACCAGCATAAAATACTCCTTTCTTCAGAAAGGTGTGACTTAGCCCTGTTTATTCTGTGTATTTATTTTTGTGGGTGACTCTGATATTCCCCTGTTGTTGTTCTCTCTGTCTTTACCATTACCATCAAATGTGTGAATTGACATAGTCCCTCCCTTCTGAAGCTATAAATACCTCGGATGAAACAGCAGCATACAGTTGTTGTTAGCAATCTGCTGAGGCCTGGCTGCTAAGATACATATAAAGACTATTTCAGCTGCTCGAGTCCTAATCTTAAAACGCTTTAATAAAGAAGTAGAATGTGACAAATAAGTGGTTCGAGCCTGATCTTCCCTATGGAGGATTTTTCTTACTCCTTTCCAAAGAGAGGAAGTCGCTAGGCAAGCTAGAAACGGAAGAGGAATGAACATAGTGATACACGTGTGAAGTACATGCAAAAGTCCCAGGAGTGTGAAAAATAATGATGAAACTTACACTAGGTAGTAATAAATAAAGCCTAGGTCTTTAGCTATTCATCACTCGTTTGCAGTGACTCTAATCCCTGTACTGGGTGCATCATCAAGCTCTTTTGCAATTTCCATGCAGACCGGATTCTGCAAAAGCAAGTCATGTGCTTGGATTTTTGCTGTCAGGATTGTCTTTCAGCTGTCTTGATTGAAGTAAATCCTGAAGGTTACCTGCAACCAAAACCTTGGATCCAAATGTTAACTTTTTATAATTAGCTTAATTAGCTTTTGTGTTCAGTAGATGGGCTGGGGGTGTTGGTGGTTTGTGTGTTGGTTGGGGTTTTTGTTTGTAGTTGTTTTTTTTTTATTATTTTTAGATTTTTTTTTAAAAACTGAGATACGGTATTTTTCATACAGAGAATCTGATATTTGGTAAGAACAAATCTCTGTTGGTGAAAAATAGCTATTGGAGTTTGTAACTTGGAGAATTGGCAAAGAAGAGCAAACAGAATGTTGGAGTGCACAGGTTATGCTCTTCAGTAACAGGAAAAATAAAAAAAAGCAGAAATGAGAAACCAGGAAAAATGGCAATCAGAAGTAATATTTGTCTTTCCTAATATTGAGCTGATCAATTTCACTTTATAATTAGGGGAGAGAAATGGGCAGCTTTAGGTTGATGCCTGGCCTGGTTTAGATACCTACTTCAGGATAAAGTGCATCAAATGATAGAAAAAAACTTTTCTCCATGGTCTGTCCCAGCGGGCCAGGGGGGCTGGCTGGAATAGATCCCACAGTACTGCCTGCTACTTCCATCACCTTTTGCAAGGATAACAAAAGGATGTCAAAAAAGGTGCTTGGCTCAGAGGATTTTTACCCATGTTGCTTAAAGTCAAGCTTGTGGTATAATCACAGGTAGGATTCTGAATTACAAAGGAGGCAGCCTAATGAGTCACAAAATGACTCCTTAGAGGAAAAAGTTTTATAGCCTCCAACAATGGGGAGTAACCTGATGAAGTGATGACGGAGTGTGAAATGACATGTTCCAACTTCATCTTGTTAGTAGAGTTCATTCCATTCTTCCAAAAGAGGATCCAGCAGTACTCTTCAGTGTGTTTACCAAGCCCATGCTGAAAGTACAGTTAAACATCAGCCAGGTTTTTTTTACCACTGCTGGGGAAGATTTATGAGGGGGACAGTGGACATACCAGTCCCTGATTTTGCCAGTGTTTGCACATGGACCACTGATCACTACAGGGGAAACAGCTGTATAGCAGTTCTCTGTGTCCATGGTGTGTCTGTATCCAGCTGCGTCACTTTCGTGCTCTGCAATTCCCGTTACATCCCAAATTGGTTTTTAGGGATAGCTGAAAACTTGATTGCGGTTCTCGAAGATGTTAATGGACCAAGTCATAGCTGTATCAGAGACTGCCTTCTGTCTACACTTAGCAAAATAAATTTCATTGTAATAGCTAACTGGACATGGGGGGAAAGTGCTTGAATTTCAGGAAGGAGTTTCTAGGCTAAGGTTGTGCATTTGGTCCTCATCCCGAGAGAAGACTAGATGCGCAGAGGAACGCAGATGTAATTTCCCTGTTGAGTCACTAGCAACACGGTGCTGGCTCTTTTAGGACAATCTAATGGTATATTGATGTTTCAGAGCAATGAATCTCCTACAACTCAGAGCTAAATCAAACCTGTTGAATACATTTAAATAACAGAAGTTATGAAGAAAGATGCCTCTCTGTGGATGTTTTATGAATGCCAAGAGGATGATTTCACAGCATCACTGAAAACAAAGTCATTCACAGAGCTTAGAAACAATTATTCATCATCCTGTGTAGTCCACATTTTTAGACTTTTAAAACATTCCTTGATGTAGTTCTGCTGAAGAAGGGGGGTTGCTTTTTCACTGGGTTTAATATTTTGAGCAGCAGAACAAGGGGATTCCAGTGTTGTACGTTAGAGTTTGGGGACTTTGTTCCACACCACTCCCCCTGTGTGAGTGTGTGCCCCCCCCCCCCCCCCCCCCAGCTCTTTGAAGCTGCATTGTAGAATATTTTCCATAGAAACCACCATGGAGATTTCTTTGTACAATTCGCTTTGTAGTTCAACACTTAGGATCAAAATGGTGATCGTTTTCTGTGGCAAGGGCTGAGCTTTTGGTAGCTACTGATTCAGAGGTTGTGTGTCTCTTCTCTTCTATATTTGAGCTTCTAGCCGATTCCCTCTTGTTTCCCTGCCTTATCTCTGGAAAAAAAAAACCCCAACCTATGAAAGAAGTGATACAGCCTCAGGCAGCGTTATTTTAATAGCACATAGTTGGTAGACCAGGAAGAGTGTGGGATGGGAAAGGAAGAAATGAGGTCAACATTGCACGGATGTGGAAGTATCATTTCACTGAGGTGAGTTTGGGATTTGCACATTATCTGGCCCTTGGCTACTGCTGCTGTTTGATGAGCTACACTTCTAATTATCTTTTAAGGGCACCAAGAGCCTGTGGTTGGTGTCCTTTTATTCTAGGCTAGGTTGCCTAACACTTTTCATTACAAAAGATTTTTGTACCTCTGTTGTTTTTTTAAAAGGCGTTCTATTAAGTCTATTATTTACTGCAGGTCTTTGGAATTCAGCAGATAACCACAAAGCTAAAAAAGTGCTTTTTCTTCGTTGCTTGAAATCCTAGAGTGTTTTTTTTAGCTCAGTTACAAAAGATTGAAAACAGATATTCTTTTTCTCTTGTTGCTTTTGTTGTCTGCAGAATTTTGGCAGCTTGTCAAAACACTGCCTGAGCACAAATATTCTTATCAAAATCTGGTCCCACACTACTGTCAGCAGCACACAGTGCTTTACTGGGAAGGAGGGAGGGAATTGTAATATTGGGAGGAAGAAACTGCAAGAAGGGCAGTTTTTTTATTTAATAATACACAGTTAAGAAGCAGGCAGGGCCCAGGTAGTTTGCTAAGGATGAGAGCAAGATGCTAGGGCTGTAGTCTGAAGGTGCCAGGTCTCACCTGATAGATGACCACGTATGTAGAAAATGAAGCCAGAGATTATGAAGACAGGTAGGCTGTCCTGAATTAGATGAATGATAGACAGGGGAGGCTGTGTATAAGCCTTGCTTCCTCTTTAAAGGATAAATTAAAGCAATTTTAGGATGGATGGCCACTAAAACGGCAAGTCATCCCCTGTTTGGATGCTGTTTATGGGAGAACTGGACTCTTATCAGTTCTCCTGAGGTCCATGGGAACATTAAATGCTAAGTCCATCTGTGATGTACAGGAATGAGTGATCTGCAAATCTGTGACTGAAGACAAGTTCAGAAGTTCTGCCCTCGGCTCCATCCAGTGATTCACTGTCCTTATTTATAAAAGGAGAAAGATAGCATGTTCTTATTCCACAGGGCAGATAAGATAACATGCGCTGATGCTTGAATGACATGATGTTGAAAAGTGTCTTATTAAAAGGAAATTAACAGTTCTGAAGCCAACATAAAGACTAGGTGGTGTGGCATCCCCAAATGATCATGATAAGAACAAATACACCATTTTCTTGCTCTTTGAACATCTTATATCCTGCTTACTGCCTCACCTGCCTGGAGTGAGGCTCCAGTGGGAGGAAATAGTGTATCATTTTGTAATTACAGGTATGTAGAAATATTTACAGATTTACAGAGCTAAATTATGATCACTCAGCCAAATTACTCTGGTTTTAGTTTGAGTGCTTGACTTTGAACACTTTTTTCAAGTTACAATGAATGTAATGTGATGATAATTTTGAAATAAAGGTAGAGCCAGTATAAGCATTTGTTTCTTTGCTCCTCTTTCCCCCACTGTGATTGTAAAATGCTTCTCATGCTCTGAACAGTAACATTTGCATTGCTAATCCTGATTGTATAATTAGGGCTTTTAATTTCCTGAACGAAAAATGGGAGTGGGTTTTTATTTTGTTTGTTGTTGTTTTATGTACATAGCAAAGTGTTATGGAGTATAATTAGATGTCTGTGTTGGCCTGTCTTATTCCAGGCAGTAGCTTCTCTATTTAGTTTCGTATAAAGTCTGGCTAGAAGTGGGTATTTTGCAGGTTGCAAGAGGATCATATCAGGCTTTCTCTCAGGCTTCTTTCAGCTAAAGCTGTTTACCAAGAAATTCTAGTAATAATTTTAGTAGGAAAATTTTCTAATTATAGCTCAGCTCTCTGTTTGTGCTCCTGTGTTTTTTTGTTGTTACGTTCCTAGAGAGCTTTAGGAATGAAGGCAAGTACGTCTACCAGTGTCTTCCTTATACAGGCTGTTTAATATACTACATACAATATGGTGAATGTTTAAACAGACTTTTTATCTCCCGTTTATTCTGAGAAGAAGTCATTACCTGTTTTGAGGTGAGTACTCAGCAGGAAAAGCACTATCTGCTGCTAGTAGGGGATGAGCAGCTTCCAGTTATAAACTCATGACCTCCTTTCCATTTTTCTGGAGAATGTGACTGGTGTTCAGGATTTTCCAGAGTGTGCCCTGTATTGTAGGACTGATCCTCCTCTTCTCTATATTTAGTTTGTTCTTGGAAAATAAGTCTTTTGCTTAGCAAAAGAAAACTTCTACAGAAAGGAAAAGAGGTTGAATACTTGAAATGATGCTCTGATTTAATTCACTTTCTGCTCTTACAGTGAAATCTCCATGTTTGGGACATTGCAGTGTGAAGAACTGTTCTCAGAGGCAGTTCTCCAAGCTGTACAAGGATATCCAAACCTGTTTGGCTGCTGAACCACTGTTTGTTGTTTGATTAGACTAAATTTGTTTATAAACTTTTGGACTTTGGTTACTTATACAATAAGAATGATCCAATAGCCTGAAGGTGCAGAGGTGGAAGAATAATGTCTTTATGCCTCTTCACTTCTTGGTGATTTTCTCTTTTCTCCTTTACATTTTATTGAGAGGATAGATAAATTTTAATCTCATTTAAAATAGAGTTTGATTCTTTATATATGGCCTTGTCTATGGCACCTTAATGGAACATTTGAAGAGTTCCTCATTATAAGAGGAAGTGAAAGAGCAATTACTGTCTGTCTTTTTCATGTAATGATTTCCCATCTGTGCAGCCTCCAAATTCTTTTGGTTTTCTTGGCTGTTAGAGCTTTCTTTCGATGGGAATCTGGGCACTGAAGGGCAGTTGGCAAACTACAGAGTGTGGATGTGGGAAAGGAAAAGAAAAACTAAAGATGGAATAGGAAAGTTTTAAATCTTGCAGTTTGGTAACTTAGTTACTTTGGTAACTAAGCTGGTCCTTTGGAACTGAAATTTTGATAACATTACTGAGCCACAGAAAAAAGAAAAGCATATTAACGAAATATGTTTTGGACTAGGGTGATGTCCTAGCGCTTACTTTTGTTTTAGTAATATTCTGTGTTTTCCTTTCCTTAAAGACTTGACTCCATGTGCAAAAGGCTGCATCAGGAAAATTTAAGTAACTGTAACCTATTGGGTGGTAGTTACAGTAAGTAACTGTAACCTATTCAAATTGCACAGCTCTTTTAGAAGAAAATTAGTTGGGTTTATGACCAAAGAGATCTGGAAGATCTGCTTCACAAGAACACAGAATTCTTGTGGTACTTCATTTGTTCAGTCTACAGGCTTCAGACTTTTACTGATAACAGTTACACATGTTAAATTTGATATACATGACTGGCATACATGAAACCTTTGGCCAATAACCAAAGCAAAACTTTTCAAAGATGTATCCTACTCCGGCAAAATTGCTGGACCAGTCATAACATGCAAAGTAGCACATAGTTCTAACAAGCTCCCACTTGAGTAACTACTAAAAGTATCATTTGTTTTAAAATCAGCTGTATTGTGGCTTGGGTTATCAGCTGTAAATAGGAGAGGACACCAAAGAAAATTTACATCACAGATGATTTATCATATTTTGCTGATGTAATAGATTAAGTCTGTCTTTTAACTATCAACTGTACTTAGCAGATGAATGGGATCATGCCATCTCTTTAGTTCCTTTTTTCAGTGCTTAACGTCCTTAAATGTCTTTACAGAAATTTCTCTGCAGGCACAGTGTATACCTTGTGTTCTCAGGCAAATCTGTAGAATGGTATACCCTATAGTGTATTTTGCTTATGCTTAATATTGACATTGCAATGTTTAATTGAAAAATCTGTTCAGATACCCACTGATACTTGCTATTATGAGAGCACATTTTTCGATTATGACCTTCACATTCATCAAGTCTCTAAATAACCCATATTACTTTTTAAAATGTCGTGTTGTCATTTATATTTTCCCCGAGTAAAGTTTCCCAGCCACTTGTACCATCACACAAGACTAACTTCACATCTTGTGATGAGAATGTCAGGAGGGATTGTCAGAAAGTTTTAGAGCATGTTGCTTTTGCTGTACCCACAGGTTTGTTACCCTGTTCTATTTTTCAGTATTTTACTAGAAAAAATACTTTGGCCGTTATTCTTTGGCCCTTCCTTTAATCTCTTTTTAAAGACAAGCATGGTGTTTTTCTCTTTGGTCTTCTTGAGGTGTATTTCCCTTATTCCCTCACTTCTCAAAGGTTATTGCTGATGTTCTGGCATGAATTCTATCAGACGGCAACCAAATGATGAGAACTGATGTCTTTTGGCAGTCATATTTAGGAAGGTAGGTGAAGGGGTTTGGAGTCTGTACTTGTGCAGATGCTGCTTGACAGATTAAATTCTCCCTACTCCCCCTTCTCTAGCAAGAGAAATCTTAATTCTCTGGAGCAAACTAAGATTTACAGTTGTTGTGTCCCATCCCCCCCGCTTCATTGCATTTTTTTCATCACGTATTAATTTTGTTCTAATGACTTTCTGCAAATGGAAAAAAATGATACAGTGGAAAAGCTTTCCATTTGAAGAAGAGTCTTGGTTAGAATCAGATTAAATGATGAAATGATTGTTGTTTAATGGTCAAACAATTTCAGGAATAAATGTCATGTTGCAAATAATAACCTCTTCAGTGTCCTTTGGTTATCTTAAGGTTGTAAGCTCATTTGCCTATGTCTCTGTAGTCTGGAAGGCAGTGTCAGTGGGGATAGCAAGTATGGGCCATAATTACTGGTTTGTGGCAGGATGTGGAGTGTGAAAATAACTGGGTGTCATTGAAGAGGTTAGATTAACTGTTAGAGCTGACAAGATATAATTGGTTATGAACCGCTTTCTTTAACAATGAAAACTATGTTACTTGGGGCTGATTTTTCTTAGCATAGTGTTTGTGTCTGGCAGTGGAACTGGTTTTAATTAGAGGTTGAAACAGTTGAAAAGTGCTTGCTTATTTTTAGCCAGGATAAATATCAACTAAACCAGGTTTTCCTCAGAATTATATGAATAAAGGATAATGATAGACAAATATTTGAAAATGGAGATACCAGTATCTTAATTGAGTTTGAAACAAGTGACTTCAAGCCCATGGCATATTTATAGAATGTCTGTCTTTTAGTTGATTTCACCTTTGTGGTGCTGAACACGGAAATTACCACACTTTAACCTGAGTTTCTTGATTGTGTCAGTGTGTGCACTCTCAGTAGACCTTTTCAGTTGTCTGGTCTTGAGTAGCAAGCAGAGGTTGCTGGTATAAGCCTCACACACATTGTCACAGCTGTTGTACTAGATGCAGGTTTGGGGTTTTGTACTTCAGGGCTGCTGGTGAATGCTAACAAAGTTCTGAGATTTTAAAGTTGTGACAGATGACATATACAAAGATGCCCCAGTTAATTTCATGTATTGCTGTTGACTAGACTTCATGATTAACTAATGACTTTTTCCTCTTTGTTATTTTTAACTTTTGTGGGGCAGTACTCAATTTGCTGCACTTCATAGGGGCTTGAGTTTCTTCAGAGGGATCAGGCACTCTTATGGCTCACTTTGGGCATCCAGAATCTGTTGTTTTTTTGCCCATCTTGTGCTAGTGCCTCTATCAAAACTACTTGTGCAATGGGAGAGAATCTCTGAAAGAATGTAAAAGCCCTTCTCATAGCGAGAGTGGTGGCCAAAGGTGGCTTACAACACAGCTAATCCTGACCGAGCTGGATGCTACATGGAGGGTTATGCCTATTCCTTAGACCCAGAATGACTACACCTGCTCTACAACATGAAAACTTCAACACACAGCCCCATCCTATTTTGAGTTTAGCTCTAATATGGTGCGTCCCCAGTTCCTGAAACATTTAATGTGACAGTCTGGAGTATGTGAGAAAGGCAGTTATGTGCAGTCTACCACTTCATAGTCCAAATGCAAATAAGCCTTGTGTTTTGATAAAAACGTAGTATAGGAAGAAGTTTTTTCACTCCTTGTGTTGATTGATTGTTATATGACCCTACAGATTGGTCATCTAACTTTGAGCATTCTTATATTTTGCTTGTATTAATGTTTCATCCTTAGACTTGGATGTATTTTATTGAAAAGTAGCTCAACTTTCTACTGTATTTTGAAGAAAATTTGTCAAGGCTTTTAAAAGAAAGCATCAGCGTAGGGCTCATCTCATTTTTCCTCAGTCTTTGAAATGACCAGTGAATCCAGCAACATATTACAAAAAAATTGCTGGGGGACCTTTAGAATGGGTTCTCAGGTCTGAAAGACTCCTTGACCATACCTTGTCCTTTCTCATGCTGATCTCTCTTTTTATATCCATGTACGCAGGTAACAGAACTGCACCTCCCATGGCTTTGTGTCATGGAAAAGTTGAGCAGGTCTTGAACTAGTTTTAGAAGAATCATAGAGTCATATAGTGGTTTGGGTTAGAAAGGACCTCTAAAGATCATATAATCCAGCCCCCCCCCCCCCCCCCCCCCCCGCCCCCGTGGACAGGGATGTTTTTCACTAGATCACATTGCTTAGAGCCCCATCCAACCTGACCTTGAACATTTACAGGGATGGGGCATCCATAGCTTCTCTGGGCAACATGTGGCAGTGTCTCACCACCCTCACAGGAAAGAATTTCTTCCTTATGTCCAAACTAAGTTTATCCTCTTTCAGTTTAAAACTGTTACTCCGTGTCCCTTGTACAATAATTTTTTTGTACAACTTCATTAAAACAAAAACCCCAAATCTGACAGCCATTTTTTTTGCTTTTGTGCTCAAAAAAAAAAAAGGAAAGAAATCACAGGAGTCTAAAGTCCCAATGTCTGCACTTGCAGACAAGTTGTACAGATTAATGCAAAACAGCATTTCAAAACACTTAAGCTGAACTTGAACCAGTCCTGTGTAACAGTGCTCAATTAAGTTTAAATTTTGTTCATTTCAGTATATTTTATCTTAGTAAAAAATGCTGTGAACGGAATGGGTATGTCTTAAACTAGTACACATCCTTGGCTAAGCTCAGATTAGGGTTTACCCTGCACTTTGATATGAACTCCACCTTTTAAAAATTTTAATATATGCTCAAGACATCAATGGAAGTTGGCTGGTAGAGGAAGAACATAGAGTAGCTAAAAAACCATCAGGCCTAAAAAATTGCCAGACATTAATCTTCTCAGTGCTGACTTTAACCAGGCTGCTGTGAGTCCTAACTGAACTTCTGCAATGAGAACCAGAGCTGCAGGCGACTGGCAGAAAGCATGCAGTTCGTCAGTGGATGCTGCTTTGAAGCTTTTCTACTAGTAGTGAGAGGGTAGTCCTGAAAATATGAGATGACTTTCACAGATACAAGAAACAGTTTCCCAGAAATCTGGACTTGCCTTGGAAATACAGAAACAGGCTACCTGTTAGTGCTCTGAGGCAGGCAAGGAGCATAAAACTTTTCCCCTTGACATGTCTAGTTTTTCCCATGTGCTTCTGATGAATAGCTGGCCAGGTTGATGTTGGTAGGTGGAAACTGAGAGCTGTTGTATTGAGGAAGTCTGTGCTGTTGTCAAAGGATACTTTCCTGGTCACAAGCTGGAGTACCATAATGAAAATTTTACTGGTAGGATATTAAGGCTGAGCTTTCTGATTATTGACACCATCAGCATATCTTTTCCTGGAAAGGAATCTCAAGGTGAAGCTTTTGAATGGTTTAGATTTGTTTTGTCATGATGAAATTTTGCTTCTATAGCCCTTTTTGGGAGGTCATTGAGTGGCAGAAAACTGCTGCAGCTGAATTATGGCATTAGAATGGTGTGTGCATTTGCAAAACTGAAAGGCAGACGGAGGTATCTGGTAGCCATGCTTTAGAAGAGGGAAAGTATCTGCCTTTCCCTGGATGCCTTCTGGTTTTTGTTATGTTTTGGTAAGACTGTTCTGAGAGCACGGAATCCAAGCCTGTGGATATTGGGAGATGGGTAGCATAACGAGCTGTTTAATGAATGTTTAGAGCAGCCAGCGGGATTCTTTCTGAGGATCATGTGCTAGGAAACATCTTGCTTTGCTTGTGTGTGCTTATCGGCAACACTGCCCACACTGGTGAGCACGTTGTGCAATGTTTGAATGCTTTATATGAGATTTACACAGTTCTTCATGGACTGCCCCAGCCGGGTCCCCCCACGGGTGCCGTCCTTCAGGCACAGCCGGCTCCAGCCTGGGTCCCCCCGGGGTCCCCAGCCCCGCCAGCAAACCTGCCCCAGCCCGGGCTCCTCTCCCCGCGGGGCCACAGGCCCTGCCAGGAGCTGCTCCAGCGTGGGCTGCCCACGGGTCACAGCCTCCCTCGGGCACCCACCTGCTCCGGCGTGGGGCCTCCAGGGGCTGCCGGTGGGGATCTGCAGTTGCTGTTACACACGTTTCCTGTCTGCACCCACTGCCTCCCCAGGGTGCTACCACTGTGGCTGATGGCCTTGCCCTTGGCCAGCGGCAGGTCCATCTTGGAGCCGTCTGGCATTGGTTTTATGGGACATATGGGAAGCTTCTAGCAGCTCCTTACAGAAGACGCCGTGGTAGCCCCCCAGCTACAAAACCCTTGCCGCACAAACCCAGTACACACAGGCAATATACTAATACAGTGACTGCTAAGATCCATGATAGCAAACCGTTCTGTGAAAGGGAAAAATCATTAAAGCAATGCAGAAATGGATTAAGGGAGGAAAGAGAATCTCTTATTTTGTGCAGCTGTAGAGGAGGACTTATTTGGAGAGCGTTAAGGGACACATCTAGTACCTCACAAGTGTTTAAAGGTTGAAGACTGAAAGAGTACATGTAATGTATGGCGTAGTCATTAACCATATGGTCGTCTTGTTACTGTCCAGCCAAGCTCCTCCATTTCCAAAAATTGTGTCTGTGAGAATCGCCTCTTCTTTTGTCTCTCCTTATCTGTTGTTTTGTCTCTCCTTTGGGAACCCATCCCTTCAAAGTTTCTCTCCTTCCCAGGAATTCTTTGAACATATTTGATTCCTCATAGACAATTTACCTGGTATTAAGGAACTGCCAGCAGCTGTAGGGAAAAGAAAAAGAGAGAGCTGGAAACAGTGCTTTGACTCACACATGACACCTGTCATGCCAATGGAAATGCTGGCTCTCAGGAGAAAGTCTGACATGATTATTTGGAGTTGATTTACTAAAGAAATGGGATCTGGATCCTACTGCATTAGTCTGGTGACCCTTAAGAAGTGTGCTTGGCCAGATGGGTGAACTTTATGAATGGTCTGCCTCACAGTCTCATCGCTTGATGCTGTGCTGTATCATCCAGCGTTTGCATTGAGATTCATGGCCTCCATGGATTCTGTCTCTTGTTTTTCTTGGTGTTAAGATCCAAGAATTTTATTGTTGTTGTTACTTGTGGGGAATTTCCCAGAAAATGCATTGGTTGAGCAGCGAGATGTTTTTGCAGTAATTAGCCTCACAGATACTGCAGCTCCAAGAGCTATATTGGAAGCTGGAATGTTATCTTCTAGCTTGTTGGAGTGCATTTCTCAAAAACCAACACTTTTTAGTTTGTGTCTAGGGACACAGGCTTCCCAAAAGTTGTAGAGAAGGACAAGACTATTGTCAGTGTAAAACTGCTATTCAGAGGTCTATACCTTTGTTTTGGGGGGCCTTCAGGTAAAAAAAGTTTGAAAACTACTGACATGGAGTTGCACTTCAGTACTTTGGTTTTACACAGTGGTCTGGAGGTTTGCCAAGAAAGCAGGGCAGGGTACAGTTGGACTTTCAAACCCTTCTTCCCAGCGGCATGTGGTCAAGAGGCCATCTTGATACTCGAATAATAAAGAATATAACACTGCATATGAATTCTGCATCATAAATAGTCACTGACTGTGTGCTTGCACTTAAATTGCAAGCTAATTTTGGGTCCATGATGACCTAATATGCATACTTTCTGTGGCTTTTATGATATTCAGATAAAAAGCTGGGCTGTCTATGTAGCCAGAAAAGCATGAGGGCTAGAACTGGAGGACTTGACAGATAGTCAACCATTACTTTAGGACAGTTAGACATACACATTTACTTTGCTGAAGTTGTCCACAAAGGTACTTCAGTGTCAAAATACAATTCCAGTCAATACCTCATGTGTAAAAAGTCGTATGTTTTATAGTTAAAAAATTGTAAATTTAAATGACAGTGTTGCAGGTTAACTTGAGTGATTGTACTTTTGAAGTGCAGGTAACCCTTTCATTTAAGTTGTAAGTACTACTGGGAACATCCCTAAGTCAGGTACTTGATCTTGATGCTTTGCTTTGGACTAAAACTCTATTCTGAGATTCTGTATATCTTGAGTTCCATGCTATCTGTTACGTAGATTAGAGTATCCGGCCTTGTTATAATTTTTAATTTCTGATTAGACTTGAACAATTTTGTAGGTATGAATATAAACAGTCTCAAAACATCCTTTCTAGGGTTCCTGCAGCTAAAATCATGCTCTTCATCTGAACAGTTCAGATGAAAATTGTCTGGTTTATGTAAAGGTTTTTTAAACATACACAGAGAAAGGTTTTACATTCAGAAATAAACTGTGTATTCTACACTAGAAAGTCCCCAATTAGAGTTACACTCTCTCCTTTCCATAAAGGTAAGCAATGCTCCTACATGGTAGGCTAGCGAAGTAAGTTAAAAAGCTGTTGTCATCTGTGCAGCCTTTGAAATGACTCTAGGTACTTCCAGAAAATATAAAACCACTTTCTTATATTATTTAGAAAGGTGTATATTAACACAGTGTTAAACAGTATGTTGTCCTATTAGATGTTTTTAAATGCATCATGTCATACTGTCTTCTTACTTCTCTGGAAATCTTATATGAATGATCTTTAAAAGAATAGATGGTTCCCTCCTGATTGTTTGAAAGGATTATTTGAAACTTCTGCCAATAATGCCTGCCTAACTTATTCTGGATATTAGAATGACTCCCATGGCTATTGTATCTGAATGAATCATCAAAATAACTAAATTTTTCTTTACTCTCTTCTGTGAATAAAAAAGTACTTTTGCTATTTCCAACTGTGAAGTGAAGGTAAAAAAAGAGAAGTGAAAAGGTGCCTAATGCAATTCAGGAAGTCTGCGGCAGGTGGGAGTTGACTCCCCATCCCTGATTCACAAGTTACGCCCTTGCCACACTGTTTTTCCTGAGGTTCTTACAGTAAAATTCATAGTTTTTCAGTACTGTCTACATATTCTGTAAGAAGCTTGTACTCTTTCATTTACTTTCAGTTTGGACATAAGATTGGGCAGGGTGTAAGTTGGGTTTCCATCCACTGTGTCTTTCAGGTTCGTCTTTTGTGAGGTGACATTAGCAAAGGGTCACCAAAGCAGACAGACTGACTCTAATGCAGTTGCCAATGTAAGCATTTGTAAGAGGTGTTTTTTTAGCAATAATGTGATAAATACAAGCTAAGAAAAACAGGTGTGAAATACAGAAACCTATTTTGCACTTTCAGTCAATTTTTGATGCAAAATTTGAGACCTTAATCTAGATTGCACAGGCTGCTTTTGAAATTTTTGTTATTTAAGACCAAATGTCATAGAGTAACATGTGGCATTCTCATGGGTTCTTGGATCAGGTCTGATTCTATTGAAGATAACTTTTCCATAAATACATCAGCATTTTATTATCTACAATGTAAGTGAAAGCCAAGATGCAACACTCCTAAATAGTATCGCTGTATCTTGGTCCTGATTTTTTTTTTCTTCTTTTTGCAGAAATATGAATGCAGTAACAATGTAATGGGTAATTGTTTCCTAATTTTATTTATGATTGACGTTTTGGCCTTGGTTGCTTACTGTTTAGAAGGAAGTTTGAGAAAATGTATTTCAGGAGATACAGATACTACTTCTTAAGAGTTAAGACATACTAACTGCTGTTAAATATGCAGTGTGGTAGGTCTATTGCCTCTATCTAAAGAAAGAGTAAAAAAATAAGCTCTTTTAAAATATAATTATTTTTACATTTCTTTGTTGGTCTAATTCATAGAAGTTACTTTTTATTTGGTTCTTGCAGACTACAAATAATTTCACAAGCACAGTTTGCAAACCAGTAACTTCCCAAAGAAAATGTTTGTTATGTTGTCTGAAACCACCATCCCTATCCCAAAGTATAGAAAAACGTATTATTTTAGTCTCTTGCATTGTTTTTTGTAACAAAAAATCATTCTGACTTTAGGTGGCAAGAAAATGAGATGTCAAACTGTTCTGGGCTGCTCTAAATTACAGTAGGCGACAGATGGGGTAACACAGACTGTTAATTCTTCATGCGTGTCTGAGTTAGCATAAAGTTCTGGAGTCCTCCCAAATTTACATCTAAATGGAGTATACACCCTGTTTGATTACAAGCACGAATGAAAATTTTTCTGTTCGTACAGTTGAGCTGAGAATAGGGAGGGGGAGGATGAGATAGGATGCTGTGAAAAGTCATGTAGGTCCTGGGGTGAAAAGGTACTTAAAAGGGAAGCTGAACTGTGAGTTCTTTGGGAACCTAATTCTCCTCCCACTGAAAATAAAGCAATTTTTGCTCTTGACTTGAAGAGGACCTTGAATCAGATCTGGGCATAGCAGGTTGCTGCATCTGCCTTTGGGTCTGCTGTATCAACGCAGAAAAGGAAGCAACTGTGTTTCCCTGTTGGGTGCTTATGCAGGAAAAAACCCCTGTAATTTGGCAGCTGTACTCAGAATTGCTTCCCTGTTCATGACAGTAGTATCCGGATGTATCACACAGGATGTCACGTGCTTTTGTTGTGTCTTAAACAAATGCAATCCTCTCACTTGCCTTGGCGCTAGATGACTCAGTAACTCATGAAAGCATCTATTTGGGATGCAGCCTAGACACTAAAGCGTGGACTTGGTAGAAGGGGGTTGATATTTTCTGTGGGAGTTCATTTTAGATAAATGAAAATTTCAGCAACCAAAGTACTTGTCGAGATTAAAATAGACTTGGAAAGTTGTAAACTGACGTGCTAAACCCAGTTTATTAATTGATGAATGAGTGTTAAATATAGCATTGCACATTCAGAAATAGTTATTTTTGTGTACTGGTGGTTATTTTAAGGTAATTGGCTTGTTGACAGTGTAAAAACAATGATGACAGGAAAATCAAATACGTACAGATGTAAAACTGAGATGCTAATTTTCAAGATTTTGTAGTCTATATATATCTATAAACATGTATTTTTATTATTTTATTGTGAAAGTTAAACTGCTTTTTTTTTTTGTAGACTCGGTCAAAGTTTGCGGATACAATAGAGGCTGAGCAGCCTTTCTGGAGGTACTATAGCACTTTCCCACCAATTCTGGATAGGCAATACAGTCAGAGGTCATATTTATGCGGAAATAGGAGGGAAATAAGGACAAAGCAGAATTTACTGGCTTTCTTATAACTTCAGAGATGCAGATTTTGGTTTGAAAGTTTGCTCTGGTTATGCTTTAGATGTGAAGCTCACTTCCCCTCAAGAGTTAAGTGGCAAAAAACATAATTAGGATGTTATGGCCTGAAAATCATAGTATTAAATCCACAAAGTGATGCATCCAGTGCAAAAAAAACCCCATAGCTATGTTTATGCAGTGACTGTATAATACTGCATAAATGGTTGAGAGAACAGAGGTCAGAACCTAGGTTTCATGCTTTCTGGGGAAGTATCTGCTGGCTCATGGAGTCATGCTGATTTTTCAGAAGCCCTTTGAACGCTGCTAAATATTTTTTGCCAAGTGATGCACCTTCAGCTTTGCTTAAGGCAACTGCTTCATGGCTAAACACCTTCTGGTGAAATTACCATCTTCAAAAGGGATATAAGAGTGTGCCCCGCCTCCAGGTGAGGAATGGGGTGTGATCATAGCTTTCTTGCATCATGAGCCACTGCTTTAAACTGTCCCTACTGGACTATCATCCCTTTTGTGTGTTCCTCAAGAGAAGTAATTGTGATGGTTCTTTTGTGAAAACTTCTTTCCTGGTGGTGTGGTGTAGGTTTTGCGCATGTTTAAATTGACACCACCTGCAAGCTCAGACACTTCTGGGACATCGTGAGAATCTCAGGCACGTTTTGATGTGAGGGAGCATCTGGACCTCTCACTGCTGCCAAAGTGGGGCCCAATCTAGACACTTGTAGAAATACAGCTTTACCCATCTATACAGTGCTTCACTATTTGGAAACTGAAGTGCCTGAAGAACCAGGTGGTGGTTTTTTTTGCAGTCATGTTTTGGAGCTTCATAGAAATTATTTTGTCCCAAACCAGAGAAATCAGCTCCATCAACTTAAATGTCCATGGATATATAGCATTTGTCAGCTATCAGGATCATGCTGTGATTGGGTTTGGTTTTGGTTTTCTTGGGAGAAGAGCTTTCACTTCTTGGGTACCTCTCTGTTGAGAACGGTTTGCTTCTGTATGTCCCTCTCTATGCTTGGTGGAGATAAAAGAAGGCGGCAGGCACTTACTAAAACTTGTGTTGGACAATATGTTTTAATGAACTTAGATTTTAGAAATCTATGGTACATGGGGTAAGAGGATTTAAAATCTGTAGGGATGTGCTCCTTGTTTATCTTCAGTGCTGATTGATGGGGTGAACTGCAAGCAGGCACTGTACGTTCAGAAGTGCAAAACAGTACCTGCATCAGTTGTGCTATTTATAGATATGTTAAGGTAGCAGGTACACTTTCAATGACTGTAAAAGTCTATTCCTTTACCTCTTGCTCTCCTGCTGTTTTGGAAAGGACAATAAACAAATAAAACTTCTGGAAGAAAACCTCTTTGCCTTTTATCATGGTTCCTTAGTTTGTCATGAAACCGCTGATTTGGCTTGTCTGCGTTAATTGCTCTTGTGCTGTGGTAAGCTGTCTGACATCGCTGGGACGAGTGGCAGCGCAGACTGATACAGTGGGCTTGCACCCTTCTGTACGTTTCCCCCCCCCCCCCCCCCCCCCTCACCCCTTTGATAACATATTTGTTCAAGCTATTACTCACCTGTAGGTTGAAGTCTTCTATAAGATTCAGGCCCTCTAGGTTATGTTTTCTGTGGTAGTACTACATGGAAAATTATTACAAGAGTGTCTGGATGTCAGGAATTCATGGCTGAGAGCCAACATTTTTACTCAATTTTTTTACATTTAGGAAGTGTATGTACATGAGGTTTTTCTTAAAAGTGTGTTCCAAGCTTGGACTGTTTGTGGTGTGATTATACGAACTTTGTTCTTGCCTTAGGGCATTTCTTTGAAAGGGTATTAATTATCCTTCTTTCTTGTATGTCCTTATGTTTGTTAGTTATTCATTTATCTCCCAGACCTATGATAAAGTCCAGTATCACGTCTGTTGCTGTTTTCCCTCCCCATAGAGAGATATATGCATGTAAGGCGTGAAGCCTGTATACTGCTGCTACTGTATAGTTCCTATGAAGAAAAGCTAGCTTTTTTATGTTTATTTTTGACATTTATCCCTATCTTTGATCTTTATTAAATGGGATCATGATTCTTGTTAAATAATGTGGCTGTTTACCGATGTAGTGTCTCCAGATGTCTGTTTGGGACAACTAGGATTCCTGGAAGAAACGTCCTCAGGGTTCTATCTAAATATTAAGCTCTGTATTAATATGAAGTTTTTCTGTATATTTCTTTATTGAAGTAATTTGTGTCAAAATATCACCTCCTTTTTCACTATCCCTCCACCTCCTTTTATTGGTACACCCACAAAAAGAAAAGGTCTGTATTAAACATTGGATTCTTCCAACAGGTCCTGATGTACCTGTTTTTCATGCTTGGATTTCCCAGTGCACAGTAACTGGGACCAATAACTTGCCCAGTTGAGCACTTAGAGAAAGGAAACCTTGGCAAATCAGTGTAATCAGAAGCATGATTAGGTGAATCATGAGTATTAGACTTAAGAGGTCCTTAGGGATTTGGGGAGATTATTATTTTTTTTTCTTTCCCTTTTTTCGCTTTACCTCTAGCATTTTGCCTGCCTGACCCTTAACAGTGTCAGAACTTTGCCTGCTAGGAAACCTCTCTGTATCGCTAGTGAGAGATTATTTTTATTTTGGAGTATTTATACATGCTGCTCGTTCTTTGGGAGTGCAGTATTTATGATTCCCTTTACAGAGCCACGTTCTGTTCATGCTTGCCTGCGTGTGTGCCTTTGGTTGATGGGGTGCTGAGGGTGTCACGGCTGCAGAGGAGGAATGGTTTTCATAAAGTGGAGAAGTGTGGAGATTTTGGCAGCTGCCTTCGTTCCTGCTTGCCAGCCTTCCTCTTTAACCCTACACTAGGCACGAGCTCTGCTATTTCCCTGACTCAGCAATGGGGTTCTTGCTCCCACATATTCTGTGCTAAATGAATTTGTAAATGTGTGTCAGCGAACACTTTCAGATCCTCTGTTGAAAAGCTTGGTATTTGGTATTAAGCGTTAAGCATTACTAAAACTTCTGGTAAAATGCCAGCTGTCCATCAGCAGCAGGTGTTTTCATAGTAATGAAAAAATCCTGTTTCTAAGAAATTTACATTAGAGTCTTTGTCAATCAGTCGTGGACAGAGCGGTGTTTTCTTGGTGGTGGTTGTACTTCTTGAGTAACAAAGTTCAAAACTGCGTCTCACTTCTGACTGATCTGTTGACCAAATGTACACATGAGAGATGCACATTGGCCCCCTCATGGAAGTGTGGCATGGAGGGTGTGACTGGATATTTTGTAGTTACTAAACAAGTATAGTATGATCCATGTACTTGACTATCAATGTTGATGTCTTTTTTTTTTTTTTTTTCTCTCTTTAGAAAGAAATTGCTCCACTTAAAGCCTGAGATTAACTAAATCCTCCCACAACAGGTCACATTTTAGCCTTGGCCTCTGTTTCCTGTGACCGTGATGCTTAGAGATGTAAGGTTGGGTTATTCCATCATCTTGACATAGCCCTGTGCTGCTGGCTATTATCCAGAAATGTTAAAGAAATATTTTTTCCCCTAAAAATAACAGCTTTTGATTTTTTTCTTTTTTTTCCATGTAGAGATGTGACAATGCAATCTGGTTGAGGCCAGATTGGTTCAGTCTGGTGAATAAATTGTTACAATACCGCTTATCCCCATTTCCCTTGTGCAGCGAGCTAATATTCTGGGTTGTGTCCCTCAGAGTTTAGTTTACTAAATGGTCTTGAAAAAAATCCTTATTACTTGGTGTTTCATGCCATGAAAAAGTCTAAATTTTATTTCTAGTAGCAATTTTTATTGCGGTAAACATTTGTAGCAGCTATTGAGTGTGTTGACTGTCCATTTAGAAGTGTTCCGAGGTGCCCTTTAAACTGCCTCTGTTCTCTCTACAAAAGTTCACCTCCCACCACTGAACCGAGTAGATTATGGAATCTTGCCAGTGAGAAATCTTAAGGGAAAAAACACTGTGTTCAGAAAATGCTGCTGTATTCGGAATCCTTGGACTTGTTCTAAAAATAAACTTAATTGAAAAGATTTGTTTTCTTTTCTAATGTGGTTTACATCACTGTTTTATTAATATTTAAATAACAGAATGTCGTAACCTGGAGTACAGAAATACTTCTGTACAGAGCTCCCACCAGAATCTTGGAAACCTTACATGAAGCATTATGATGTTTATTTTGCCACTGGCAATTTTCTTGGTTTAGTGTTGCAGTACAAAGGAAGATGAAACTCTGGGTTTCCTCCAGAATGAAAACCAGATGATTAACGGGTTAAAAATGAAAGTAATTAATTTTACCAAGTTGTTATGCATACTCAGGAACAAGGCTTTATTTGCCAAGGTTATTACTTATGAGAATCTCTTTAGAAATTACTTGGAAATTTTTGCATTTTCCGCCCAAGCCACCAAAAATCTGATGCTTGAATGCAAATAACAAACCTGCTTTTTTTCTTTGTATCTCTAATATTGCAAATGTAAACAAAATAATGTGGCTGTGATATGTTCTCAGGTATATCTGGAAAAGGGGAAGTTGGGTTTGAAGAACCTGGCCCCACATACCTTCTGTAGGTGTGTTGGCGTAACAAATTTTTAATGTAGAGCTACCAAAAGGGTACACATTTTAGTTGAGTGGGAATTGATAAGATTATACTTTTTTTTTTGGTGTTAACCTTCTACAGCAGGCATCTAACACTTAGCAAAGCCCTCTGAATTTAGACGGGTAGCAACGGGCAGGTTAGGAGTTTCCCATAATCATGCAAAAAGGTGGAGGGCTGCTGACTGCTTGTCTGGTTTGACAACTGAAAGCTGTGTCAATGTGATACAGCCAAAGTTTCCTCACAGGTGTCTTTCCTGGGTACATGGGATGGAAATAAGAAATTTGCATTGCAAAAATTCAGTAAAATGGCTTCTGCTTGATGGAAGGAAGTGGTTTTGCCTGGCTTTCAGTTCCAACCTCTGTTTTACAAAGAGGTTATTTAGTCTTCAGAAGCCTGTTTTCCTCTGAGACTTGGGTCAGGAACTGGAATGTTAGTTGGAGGTGGCCACCAACAGTCTGCTTGCCTTGGTGTACGCTCTTGCGGAGGTGTTGGGGTGGGGATGGGGACAACTAAGAAATATTTTTCTTTCTGAACATAAATACTTTCTTGTGATCAAAGAAGGGCATGTCACCTCTTGAGTGAGCTGGGTCTGGATGGCAGAGTGGGCAGCCAAATTATGTGCCGGCTGATGAGCAGGCTCGTGGTTTGGTGAATCTTAGCTCACCAACCAAGCAATTGATCTCAATCTTAAAATAAAACTGCCTCCTGCCTTTAGTTTCTTGAAAAATGCCACTAAGTGAAGCAGAAACAGGTTTTTCACACCCTTCCCTCTCTGGCCCTGGGCTGTGCTTTGAGAAGACTATGTTCAACTGTCTTCAGCCTCTCGAAAGGTTTCACCAATTATTTTTCAGGTGGTTGGAGAGAAACTAAACTGGGATATTTTATTTTAAAGTATAAAAATGGATGCTGTACTTGTCTGTCAGGATCACAGAGTCAGTATTTGTTAATTTTGTCACTCAGTGTGGTTAGAAATTAATATGCATGATTATCTTAACCCGATTTCTTTTTCTTGTATTTAAAACCCCTTTCCTGTCTGCAGTTCTGTTTTACTATTAAGACTATTGAACCAAACCTTACACCCTGACAAGAAGCTGAATATAGATAATGCAAAT
The DNA here is from genome assembly GCF_015220075.1 of Falco rusticolus. NCBI lineage: Eukaryota > Metazoa > Chordata > Aves > Falconiformes > Falconidae > Falco > Falco rusticolus. The sequence goes on along the minus strand of NC_051188.1, from coordinate 33,511,907 downwards.
TTTGATAAATTATATTTTTAATTTGCAGTTATTTCATGTTATTAAACACAAATTGCCTAGCTTCCTGTATGTTTCCAAATAGTTATTGTGCTATATTTCTCAATAATTTGAAGTTAAGTAAGTGAATTGATGCAAAACTACAATGATCCGCTTAAAAATGAAAATCAATTTTTCCAAAGGAAAACAGTTTTTAGTAGCTTTGGAGTTGCAACTTCAACCGAAAGCTTATGGCAAGCTGGCATCTCTTCCAGTGGTTACCTTGAATATATTAATGTGTATCTATTGAGCATATTGATTTCTTTTTTTTCCCTGCTGTATTGTCCTCCCATAACCTGGTATGATTATTATAAATGTGGTTGTGACAGAAATAGGTGCTCAAAAAATTTGGATGCAATGAATCTAACATCAGTTTAACATATTCAGGAACTTGCTTATGAACAGGTTTATGACGTAGGTTTTATCTTGCAAAGCTTGAGTGGGATTACAGAGCAATTTGGGGACCAGCCAGGGATTTCTATTCATCTTTGAGTACTAAAGTAACAGCGAAGCGGTGAGCAGTGGTGCTTTATAGTCACTCTTCAAACAATTACTTTGTATGTGTATAAAAGTTTGAGTTTTGTTATTATTTGATAATTCAGTGTATAAACTTGAGGATTTTCTTTAAATAATTTTTAGCTATGTGCGAAAATAACAGTAGACTAGAAACGATGGCAGAAGTGAAAGCTTTTCTTAAGGCCAAAGGAAATCAGGTTCATTACTCTTATTAAAGTAAATCATTACTTAAATATGATAAAAATGAACCATTTAGGGACTGTGTATTTCTCTCAGCTTCAGGCCATCACTGACTCTTCTATTTGGAGTGACGTTGAATGCAGTTGTAGAGATGAAACTCTTAATGGACTTTTTTCCCCATAAACTTTCAGCTGTAATTCTGCTGATGCTAATGGAAGCTGTGCCACCTTATTATATTTTAAAGACATTTTAACGGCATTTAAAATATTGAATTATCTAACAAGCAATGTGATGTACCAGCAGATGGAGACAGACAGTAAACCAGACTGTGGTGAAGCAAATTTCTTGTATCTGGAGTCACCTCCACTTAATAAAATAGTATATTTTCATTTTTCAGCTGTCCAGTGCTTCAGATGAGCTGCTATTTTTAGCAAAATATAGCAAAATTTAGCTGTTTGCCAAAGATCTTCTCTCCAGCTGTGGTAAGATCACTTAGCTAGAATCAATTAGGCGATGCCCTTTCTTTTTCTTTTTGTGCTCCACCTCTTAGGCTGTGTAGAAAACTCATTGTCCTCTTCTGTTCATCTGCCTTTTTGGAAGAGGGACCAATGTGTGTGATGTAATGAGGAATGCTCTGTCTCTGATTTTTTCCCTTTGTCCCTTCCCTAAAAACATAATTCCCCTGTTTTCTGTTGCAGTAGCATGTATGTGGTGTATTGCAGACAGCTTCCCTTGAAGTTGTCTACCGATGGCAATTTTTGTTCCAGTTCTCACTTGCGCTTTTTTGTTGGGTGGTTTGCACTTGCTGATCCCAGAGAAAAACAGGTGCCACAAAAACCTGATACTATTTTGGCATGACAGAAAAAATCTGGTCTCCCAATGTCACGTACGGGGGAGGAGATGGAGATGTGTCCTCTCTGTATGCAGACGCATTTGCAGCATAGATTTTTGTAAGCATTGTGTGTATCACTGGTGCTCATGACCTCACACTTGCTTATCTGTGTGAAAACCTCTTCTTCCACAGTTCAGTGATACTGGAAACTGTCCTCATATGTTCACCTCATGTACACGTAAGACTTTTACTTAAGCCTTTTAGTCTGGCTGTAAATGTTCAAAACGACTGTATTTCCTTAGGAAGCTATTATAATTAATTTTTATATGGTCTTCTCATGAAGGATGTTGTTGATTTAAAACCAATGAAATGCATTTTCCGAAGATTTATTGAAGTAATAATTGGCATAAAGCATCTGATGAATGCAAATGTGGGATGAAAGTTTCATTTGAAATGTTGAGAGTAATGCACGCACAGCATCAAGGCTTTCCCTTTTTTAACAGGGTACTGAATTCTGTTATTCTCTATTTCATAACTGGAAAGGAGAAGTTAATTGAAGTAAAACACTTTTGTGAGTTTGACTGGAAAATAGGAAGAAATGTCAGAGCCTTCAGAATTTTCAGTGTGCTTTTATACACATTTTCCAAATTACTTTTTCCTGCTGATTCTAAATTTGGGGACAGTTATTTGTTTTTAATGTAAAATGGCTTGATGGCTTGAAATTAGCCAAGTTACACAGAATTGCTTTTGGTTTCCTGGTTGCATAAGCCTACCAGGAAGGTTGTGAGAGGTCATGCTGCCGGGGAGAGCGGGGCTGCAGTTTGGGTGTGCTCTGGCTGAACTAATGAGAAAAAAAATGTTTGTAAAGCAGGGAGTGGTTCTGTGTTAGTTTTTGCATGAGGAGAGGAACTACCTGCATCTATTTTTCTGTTTTCTAAGGCAGTGGGGGAGGGCTTAGTGAATGTTGTTACTGAGTGTCTCTTGCATTGCAATTTGACTTTGATTTATAGGCACCTATAATATCTGTCTTTAGGTTCCCGAAGTGCCATAGTCACATAATTTTTTATAAAATTCACAAAAGCAGTGTTAGGGACTTGCTGTTCTACATTATTGTTACAAGTAATGTAACAATTTGAGAAAGTGATTAAATGTAGTTCCTCATTACTGTTGTCTTTGCTGAAAAATACTTTCAGCAAACTTCATACAAAGTGCTCCACAAGAAGGGATGTACTTGGAGTTGTCCTCTGCCCTTTCCTTGCAACCACCATTCCTTTTACTTGCAGGGAGGGAAGATGAACAACCTGAGAATATATTATTTCAGCAGCAAAAGCTGAATCTAGCTCTATTCTGGATCAAGCAGAACTAGATGAAGTGATTTAGCAAAGAGGCTGTTGCACCGCTAATTTTGTTGTGTAGATGGAGATGCAAATTTCTGATGGCACTAAATAGAATATAATGATTTGTATATTCCATAGTTAGAGACATGACGCATCAGTGGAAAAAACCTGTTCGCTATATACTTGAAGGCTTTCATTAACTAGCCTTATCTAGTGATTCATTAACTAGATCGATTTTATTGGGGTAACTGAGAAACAAAACCAGAAATGTGCAAAACCCTGTTTCTTTAGATGTGCCAGAATATGGAGATTTTGCACAAGTGAGATATTAAAATTACACAGTGATCACTGTGTTATACCTCTACATCCTCTTGAAATTACTACGTTTCAGTTAACCCCCCACTGTTTCTCATAATGTTTTCAGACTTTTTTTCTACTTATGAAACTGATCTTCCATTAGACTTTGTGAAACAAGCAAGTCTTATGGTATGAATAGTCCCATTTTTAGAACATTTGATCATAAGTATTTTGAACCAGCAATGGATAACCCACATATTTTGGTAAACCATGGATCTTAACATTCCTCTTTAAATATATGGTAGTGTTCTGTGTTAGAAAAACATAGAAGGAGAGTGTATAAGGATAATACTTCTGTTCTGGAGGTCATGACTGTAAATCTGGTTCTTCTAATAAGCAAAAAGTAGTGTGTTCTCTAGGAGTTATGATCATTTGGTTTACATCCATTGCAGGATGCATTGAAAATAACCTGGCACACGGTAAAACAGGTGGCAATCAAACTGGGTACAGATGCTAAATAATGACTTCCTTGCCTCTCTGATGCCTTCACTTCATATCATGGGAAAGTTTGAATCTGGAGAGCTTGACCCCAGTCTTGGTTTTCTGAACAAAATCCCCAGGTTTTTTTTCACCCCAAGGTAAATAATGGGAAATATGTAGTTTTTTTAGACTTGTTTCAAAATCACAGCTGCCCAACCAATGAATAATGTAATCTCATCAATACTCAGTTTACTGGTCTAGGGTATTTTGTGTTCTGAGCCACTTTATTTTTTAAAACAGGTATGTATTTTCTAAGCAAGAGGAGTGCATTTACCACTGTATTAAATAATGTAGTCTTCAATTCAAAGGTATTTTCTGTTTCTGTGTTGGAAGACAGCATGGAAGAGTGCAGTCTGGGCTAGCATTTTATGGAGTTCCATGCTCTCACATTAAATACATTGCATTTCTTAAGAGTTTGTGGACGGGTCATATTGGAGTTGTTCTCTTCAAAATGAAAGTAAAGGTCTTGAATTTGGGTAGTAGCTCACACTAACTGAAACCCTTTATTCTGTCCAGCTTTATAATTATGAAGTGAGTGGAATATGCGTTCTGATAATCTCTATAACATAAATTTGACACTAATTTGTCAATTTTGGCAGTTTGGAAAACCCTATTGGACTTGATTCCTTTATAGTTAGAGTTAGACAAGTGCTCTTGCCGAGTTTGCTCAGCCAGTGTTCATGCATCTGCACAGAGGTTTGGGATCTGTGGAAACCCCAGAGAAAATTGTGTTATTCTGAGTGTGGGGTTGCAGTGTGATTATTCTTTCATCAGGAATCCAATCAAACTATATAAAAAAAAGCACCAAAAGCTTTCTAGTACAGTTTGTTAAAATTCTTTCCTAGTACAGCTTATAATTCTTCAGACAACTGATACAACTTATGCTGGCAAAAATTCAGTTTACTAATATATCTGTCTGACTTTCACAGCATCCGTGAAAGTCTGTTGTCACACAGATCTGTGTGTCATTACAGTTCTGTCACTTTCTAATGTAACTAAAATGGAGTGGTTTTGAGATTGCTGTCTTAAAACCTTTGTTGGAAGCTGTCAGTAGAATTTTCTTCCGTTTCTCTTCTTTCTTCTGGGCTTTGAGGGTTTTCTGCTATAGTACCCGTGAGTTCACAGCCTTTTTCAAGGAATAACCCATGACACCTTATGTGCTCCTGGGTATTGGCTAATTTTCCAGGTCTTGAGCAACTGATAACAGAAAGTTTCACATTGGGGGTGTTAGAGAAGTGAAGAGGTCATATGTAGGAAGGGAATCCAGTGGCCACATAACCACAGTCTTCTCTATTCCAAATTTTGTGCTCTTTACCTTTCTTTTTGTATGTTTGAATTTTCTTACATACTACATTTGCTTTAAGTATTTTTAAATATGTAATATAAATAGAAATAAATACAGTGCATTAATTATGTTGTAATAGCCTTTCAGGTACTTTAAAGGGCCTCACATTCATGAGGATGTTCTTTAAAGAATGAACTAACCACTTCATAGCCTCCAGACTGCTTAACACAACCAGGTGTGTCATGTGTCTGATTTTTGCTCTAGCAAGGTAACATACACCTTAAGAAATCCTTGTGTGATGACTGTCTCCAGGCAGAATTTCACATCTTTCCTACTTCCCATAATGCGACTGATAGTCCACACTGCTGCAGATTTGAGAGGTGTGAGGAAATTGCAACAGAATGATAAGATATTCAACTATTTCCTATACGCAGCAGTTAATATATTAACAACCCAAAATTTTGCCCCTCCCTTTTGGTTCATTCAAGAATGAAGAGATGAACGAGAATTTTTAAATTAGAGCATGACTGGCAAATGCCAGCATTTGAGGTAATGCCAGAAAAGGCTATTTGACTCCTCAGGGCCCTTCAGAGTCAGGTTTTGGGTTCTTCCTTAACCTGGCCGGGCATGTCCTTTGGGTACCTACCAACCAAATGGAATTGCCTTCGCCCAGCCCAGACACCTACATGGTTTCTGCTGCACAGGAACGGATTCGCTGCATTTGTGACACTCTTCTTGACTCCCTCAAAGCTTTTAACATTGACAAGGGAAGCTGCTTTTACTCTTATCAGTGCAGTCTGAAACATGCAGGTTTACAAATAAAGTGCTGAAGGGAAGCCCTTAGGAATTGCGTAGAGTCTTGATCTATGTTTTCCGCAACAGCTGGAGGCAGAGTAAGGCACTACCCTCTTTTCAGCAGATAGCGCTGGAGCTTTCAGTGGTCAGATGCAGGCTAAGCTGGTTTTCTTTCAGACTTCTTCTGAAGTGCTTTTTTGTGCAGAGTACCTTTCATGAGATGTGGAGAGTGAACTTTCTTAGGATCTTTGGCATAATTTATTAGTACCTTTTGGCATTTTGAAATGGCAAAGTCATGAAAAAAATCTTAAGGCATGTTGTTTTTTTCTCTAAGCCAGAGCAGCTGATTCCTGAAAATGATTGTGCATTGATTTGCAGATATGACGATATGTAGGTTTTAGCCTGTTTATTTTTTGATCAGGATTTTTTTGTAGAAACATGTTCCTAAGAAGATGAATTAAAACTGTTTTGTATCAGTCATCTGGAATGCCCAATTTGACTCATTTATCTAGCATTAAGCAAGGATATACAATACGACATGGGAAATGAGATCACAGAAGTTCATTAAAAAGTAATGAAATGTTTTCTTGATTGATTTACAAGAGTGGGCTGTAACACAAAAAATTCCATTTACAGAAGCAACTTCATGGCTTGAGCAGGGTATTGCATAAAATATAAGCAGAGTAACTGGATGTGGGAAATGAGTCAATCCAGTAGTTTGAGAATGGGATTAGGATTTAGATTCACTGTTCTGTTGGCACTGACTCACTGTGACTTTACCCAAGTTAAAGTTCTCTACATAACAGCAGATCAGCCTAAAAATTCACTAGCTCTCACCTTTGTTCACTGCCTGCAAGCTTTGATTGTTGCATATGAAAGGACAGAAGCACTTTAAATAATTCTAAGAAATCTTCAGTACTTGTCATGTTCTTAAAACACTGTGTGGTTTTTTCGTGTTTTTCCGTTTTACTAGTTTTGCAATGCCTTTCTCTGCTGTACTGTGGAGAACTCTACAAAGGGAAAGAATTTAGCGTATTTTACAACTAAGCATCTGTTTTGTAAAAGATTTAGCAAACACATGAAGTAAAAATAAGAATAGCTTTTGTACTACCCTTTTGATTACGGTCTTTTTAAGCGTGTTTAACATGGCCATTTTAGTTACCAACTTAGTTATGCCAGCACAAACTGCTCAGCCTCCTCTGGCTTAGGAAGAAGAGTATTAACTAAAAAATGAAGCTGTTAGGTATTACAGTGGTAATATATTAACTAATACTAATTAATTAATATTATGCTATTATAAAATCGTAAAATTATTTAGATAGAGACGTGACATCATATATAACTGGGCAGTTGAAATTCCTGTTTAAAAACAACCTCCTCTGCTTCAGAGAGAGTTGATGTGGCAAATAAGTTTCATGCTCTTGAGTTCTGTCACGTTTAGCAGTAACCACTGAAGATGATACTGCCTTCACTTGTCTACCCTGACTTTATCTGTTTCTACCATGAGATACTTTGCCCCATTCAGACCTTTTTTTTTCTATTTCCTGTGTTTTTCTTCGGTTGTCAGAGCTGAATTTGCTCCGTTGAAGAATTATTTCAGACATAGCTGTTGATTCAATGAATCATCCTGACAGCAAAGGAGAAGTTCTTTAGCTGGGGATTAAGCAAAACAGGACTGTGATGCTTTTGCTTGAGGGTAAAAGTGACTGCACATTGGGTTATGGACCAGCTATTATGCTGTAGTGTCAAACACTCCCATAATCGGCATCAACTTTCGAGTCTGGGCAAGCCCTTAACAATACTTACTTCAATTTTAGTACAAATGCTGCCTGTAGAATGCAGGAAGGCATGGGTTTATTTGGTTTGGAATGTATTACTTGCAAAAGCAGTGGGGAAAAAATGGTTGGAGAGGAACAAATCGGTGGCCTGTAATTCAGCTTGGCTTGGCAACTTCAATACTTCTGTCTTTCCTTCCTGTATTCTCTTGGCGGTCTCTGATCAGGTATAACAATGCTATCAAATGCATTTGGGACCCCCATACGTGTAAAAATAATAATGTTTGCAATATGTGTTACTGTATATAAAAAACAGAATGTGAGTACAATAATAAAAAGTCTGTGAAACAACATAGTTGAATAAGAATAAATCATATGGCACAAGCAATTTGTTGTAAGGCTTAGCTGCACTTTGTGATCTTGAATACTTACAGCTATTTATGTAGCTTGTAACCACTTTCACATTTTTTCTCCTCTGTTATGTTTGTGTGTAGTACAAATCTAATAAATATTTATATACTTATCTTAAAAAAGGCAAGTGACTTTCACAAGACCAGCTCTTGTGACTTGTTTATGATACTGGCTGATGTAACTAAGAGACAAAAAATGGACCCATTGTACACTGAAAAGAGAATAGGAACTAACCTTTCTTTTATAAGAGTAGAGCCTGAGCATCCTCTTTTAGGTATAGAAAATTCAAATCTATATTTAAGGCCAGAAGTGACTAACCACTGATAACCCACTTGCCTTAGCAAAAATGTTTGCTCTTCTGTAACTTACGGACTGAAAATGTTAGCTTCCAGTAAATGACTGCCAAAACTCTTTTATATATTTTCTCACTAAACGTTAATTTGTGACTGTTGTTTTTCAACAACAAAACCTTTATAGAATGAAAGGATAACTTAGAACACTTCTTCCCTGAGTCTCCAAAATTTCAGATTTTGATAACTGGAGTTGGCCACATATATGGACATCCTATAGTTAAAATATGTATGCTATAAAGAATCAAAAACGCACTGCAGAAATGCACTTATTTCACACAGCCGCTGTGCTTGCGTTGCTGTGGGCGCAAGACACTAACTCAGCGTTACCATCACACTACTACCCCCGCGTGGTCATTAGCTATAACCTAGTTTTTATAAAAAGGAATAAAAGCTTTTGTGGATTATTCTCATTTAATAGGAAATCACCATTTATAGAAGGACACTGCATTCATGTTTCATCTCAGTATTTGTTCAAGATGTTAGAGTATTGGGAGATTATAAAAATCAGCACGTGCTCTTCTTTTCACATAATATTGTGTCAAAGTTAGTGTTACTTAGGAAGTTGCTATAAGACTATTTTTTCCAACAGTTTTTATGGCTTGATTAGAGAAACAACACCTGGAAATTTCAGGTATAGAATCTACAATCATGTTAGTAACCTGTAAAACATAAAATGGAACATATAAAAAGAAGATTAATATGAGATTTTATTGGCATCAGCTATTTTGTATTAAAATATTAGGCACAGTATATACTCCCAAAGTATTTTTTTATGTCCAGAAACAGTTTATGCGTTGGAGGTGTCCGTGACATCCTGCTGTGTAAAAGAATAGTGTAAAGAACAAGAGTACTTGGAAGGATATACAGGAGACATTTATGAAATAATTGCTTGGTTCAAAGCAATGGATAACCTCTAAGAAGGTGTGAAAATAATCACAGTTTATATGACTTGTCTATTTATTGCTAAAAGCAGAATTACTAATTATGAACTAGTTTACAATCTCTTTCAGGAAGTATACAGGCAAGTATTAATTATACAGTGTAAAATGCTCACACTGAATTAAAAAATAAATTCTATTGTTTCCTAATCATTTCTTGTTATCACAGTATGTAATAAAGTTTAGAAGTAGAATTTAGAAACCTAAAATTAGAAATAGAAACTTTTGCTTCATAATTCTGTCTTTTAGAATTTATAAAGTATTACACAACAAAAATTATTTTTGTGCACGCTAATGATACACCGTTAAAGTCAAAATTATCCCTGTCTTATCTGAATTCTATCTAAATTCTGTCAGAATTCCTTACAATTAGTACCAAGTCGGTAATGGAGCTGTCTCTGTGTCTTGCATTGTAAGCTAACTCATATTGGGTTTGTTTATTCTCACGATATGTGGGTCCCATGGAAACTGTAATATGTGGTTTCTTCATATAGATAGCTTCCATATTATCTTCATCCTTGCTATTGGCGTGATTGTAGCAAGTAATTCCTAGGATTAATTAGTCTTTGCCAACTTTCAAGATCTGGAGTAACTCCGTTGCATCTTGTATGTAAAATTTAGCATCATGTGGTATGCTAGGGCAGTTCATGGTGGAGAGGGAGTTTTCTTCCGTCTGTCTGCAGAACCTGTCCTGATCTTCACTAGACACAAAAAGGTGGTCAGTGGTCATCACTGATTATTCAAATCCTGATTTGTAGATAACAATACCTGAATCATTCTTAAAAGACAGAAAAAAAATTATGTTCCGTATTGATATTATCCAACATCTGTTCTGAAATTAACAGATTGTTGTTGTTTCTGCTTTTTTATTCCGCACGCCCCCTCCCCCCTTTTTTTTTACTATTCACATATCCAACTAAACTCTAGTTGGACTCTACTTGTAGATTCTTTCTCTTTCATACTGGAGAAATGTTGGTGTTATTTTGAAATGGGTTGTATTTATACTTTTTTGTGGATAGTCCTCAGACAACGGGTTAGAACCAGTTTCCAGATATCCTTAGAACAAGAGTCTTCTACTTACATAAAGTACATCTCTTCCTCACCAGTAGGTGAGGAGATGTACTTTATATCACTTTCCTGCTGTGGCTTACTTATCCAGAAAGATGTCCATCCTCTTGATAGCCATGTTAGTGCACATTCTCTCTGTGCTTAACTATAGTTCCTATTTGCTTATTGGAAAGGTTTCTAGGTAGGTGAATTAAACAGCTAAACTCAATTGTATGATTTCAGTGATACCATATATCAATTGATAACAAAAGTTGTTAACAAACTTTAACAGAGAGTTCAAAGTGTAGTTTTTATCAATCATGGATTACTCATAATGACTATTATTATTCTTATGAATAATTCTTGATTATTCATAGCATATGTGAATTGGTTACTGTAAATCAGAGGATGTAGGTTTACACTGCAAGAGAACTTTGCTGTTCTGTGTGTGGCTTTTCCCATCGCTGGCAGTGATACTGGACTTAAGAATCCCGTCATTTTTCTTCCTTGTCCTTTTTTTTTGTTCCAGTGCTGATTTAAGGATCCTCTTTCTCATTTCATGCATATGACACCACTTTTCTCTCTTCATTTAAACATCTTCATTTCCTTTTGGTATTCAAACAGTATACAAATTTTGTTGCTCCTTGGTTAAAAACTGATGTGTCCCTTCCTCAGGGTGTCTTAGTGAATCCTTTTTATATCTTGTTTGTTTAAAATTGCAGGCTCTTTGGGGTGGTAACTCCTTGTTTTGTGCCTTGGACCACATTCAGCCCATTTTCGGTTCAAATGTAAATGGCACCAAAAGGATGCTCCAAGGCACAGCAGGCTCTGCATTCATCATTGGTGATTAAGGCAGCAGAAAGTGAAACTACTGTAAAACTTCCTAAATAAAACCCCTGCTAACCTGCAAAGAAAACACTTCCCCCACATCCAGTCACTTTGCTTTATGTGTCAGTATTTATTTTCAGCTATGTTTTTCATTAACCTCCCACCCCATTGAAGTTGAGTCTTAAAATAGGTACAGGATTGTAAAGGATAGAAAAAAAGATGTTCTGTATCGGAAATGTAAAAACTACAACATCGCTGATCTTTGTCTTAAACTTGGACATGTATGGAAAAATCAGTATTTTCATTCAAGCAGCCCTCAGGTATATTAGAAAACACATGAGGAAACCTCAGCCTTCTCACTCAGAACTATAACCTGAGTTTCTAATGCAGATAAAAAGCAAAGGGCTGGTGTCTAGCAGGACCTATTCATCAAATGGGCTTCCGTGGCTCAGTGCTGCGTTCCAGATAGATGGGGTGGGCACAAGGAAGATGGAGGAGCCCATTAGGCTTCAATAACCGACCAGCCTCAAGGCCTCCTGCTGTTCTCATCATCTATTAGCTTGTCAGCACGAGTCCATGCATTTTCCCTCATGGGCTTCTCTTGTGAGTTTGAGACCTTCATTAACTAAGAGGTATATAAATTAAATTGTGACTTCCAACAGAGAATCAAGAGGTTTAAGGCTGTTGTTTGTGATGGTGCCCATGGTATTGTGTTGACAGACCATTTACCATGCCTGTTAATGGAAGGGAACATACACCCAAACCTTGATAGATTCTGCCCCATCTGAGGGTATGGAGCTAAATTTTCAGGTGCGAGTAAAAGTCTCTGAGGGTTTAGCAGTTCTGATTTGTGGTTTAGAGAGAAAAGTCTGGTGAGAAGTAATTTCTCTTTTGTAATTAAAATTCCTTATTTTTTTGCTGTACTCTCATATTGTTCATGGAAAATCTATTCAACATCTTGAACAGTAGTTTGAAAACGGCAACTACAGTGTCATTAGATGGATAATCCTCTATCACTTTGGGTAACTGTAGAGCAAATGAGCATCCTTAGAGGCTGCTGCTCAATAAAGCTTGATCGAGTGCCCTCTTGAAATCTCTGGCTGCTGTTAACGAGTTTCACTGATTGATCACCTTTCAACTGGCAACCTGAAAATCGGCTAGTAGCTGTGCTGTTAAAGGAAAACACTTGCAATCTCTGCAGCTGGTGGGATAAATCAATGGAATGGCTGTAAAATCAGGACTGCTGGTTTGAAACTTGTCTTAGATTGTAGGAAACATCCATTTTTTGTGTGGTGTTAACTGCTCTGTTTCTAGAATTGCTTGTGATGGTAGTTTAAGCCCAGATAAATAAAGCCAGCATATCATACATATAAATAAGGCAAGTGTAGTTTTTCTTCCGTTTCCCCAGATGAATCAGCAGGGCTAGCATAGCGAGGTATGAAGCGTACAGATGGTTAAACTGTTTGAGAAGCATCTCTTTAGTGTAAAAAAAGAAAATAAAAAAAAAAAAGGGGGTGGGGGTGGGGGGAGGAGTGTTAATCACATTTATTCCCAGGCTTCTTGCTAGTATAAGACTGTATGAGGAATCTGGTTGGAAAAAGTGAGTGATAAATTCAGGTGACCCAAATTACTCTTAATGTGGGTGCTTTGACTTTGTTATCACCTTTCTGTCATCCAGGTCCCTGTCATCAGCACCTGTAACTACTGTTTGGAACGAATTAATAAACTCACTGTATCTTTGTGCAAATGAGATTTTTGACTTATTTTTTTTTTAAATATTCCATCTAAAGGGTTTTTCATTTTTTTAACAAGAAAAACATTATAAGAAGTGATTATAATTATTTTTCTTGGAATTAAGATAGCATAAGACTATAGTTACCTATCCTTTTTTTTTTTTTTTTTTTGAAGCCTGGCTAGTTTGAAAGAAGATTGAAAATCATCCTGTAGATTTAAATTTTTCATCATACAGCACAGATCTGATTAATCAATTGTTAATGAATTTAGCTGCTACTACTGTGCATGGAGAAAGTTCTAGCGCAACTGAGCCTCCAGCGCAAGTGTGCAAAGAAAATGGGATGCTCTGGCTCACAAATTTTGGTGGGTTTAGTGCTAAGGAGCACTTGGAGCACCTGCCCTGCCTTTCTGCTCCAGATTACTGGTCCTGAAACCGATGTGCTTGTGCCTCAGTCATTGAAGCTTCTAATGGTGTTGTCTCAACTCAGACTTACGATTTAACCTGAAACATTGCACAAAGGCTGCATCTTCCCTTCTGTGAGTGTCAGAGCATAGGAGACAGCTTGGGCAAGATTTTCTAGAGTTTTATCTGGCAAAGTCCTCCAGCTCTTACCACAATAAAAAGGTAGCAACTGCAGACATTCCTTAAGTACTTAATGCTTAGAAATTGGATGAATCTCAAAAGTTTATAGTTTGTATTAAACACAAGTAAGCAATTATGAGAATAAAAGTATTTTAAACAGAAGAGAGTAGATACCAAAGAAACATGATCAGGAAACATAAGAGGAAATCTGATTAACCACATCTATTTTTAAAAAATGTTTTCCATGCTTTCCACTTTTATGTGAAAGGCCAGGGAAATAAATAGGACACTCGATCCGCATCCCAGAGGAGAGTAGAGCTTGTCGCTCATAAATGCTCTTGAAGATGGTACTTCATTGAGGAGTTTCACACGGCATAATCAGATTTACCTCAAGGGCTGCATGCTAAGCCTAATCTCAGTTCATAGCAGGATATAAGACTTTCATAACCTATATCCTCTGTGGAAAAACATTTGCAATTCTCCATCTTTGTTCTGTTAAAAAATACTTCTAGATGTAAATTTATTAGTTTGGTCAGAAAGCAGAACGACCTTATGACTCATCTAATAACTGTGCGTTTATTGTATTTTCTTCTGAAGTTAGTGTGATTTGAGCAAAGGAAGGTTGGGGTGTGCCAAGTGAAGAGCAGTAACAATTGCCCTAACACATGATTGCTGTTCTCCCTGGTTTTCTCCTTACAAAGTACTGGGAATTAGCAACAGCCTTTGAGTTTTGAGTTAACTTACTGATGTTTTACATCTGTATCATTGTCTTACAGCAGCACTCTATGGGTTTAAAGTGCAACAAGGGAGATGGACGCAAGGGAAAACATTTTAGTGGTAGAGGATCTCTGTAACTCGGAGCTTTAGGAACATCTTAGGCAAATGTCTTATGGGAATAGTCTAAGGATGGCTGACAAAGGCAGATGCAGACCTCATTTAAACTGAAAGGAAAGAAGGATGGTGTATTTTTATAATGACAGTCAGGTCATGTGAAAAGCCAGATTTTACAGCCCCCTTTATTCAGTCTAGGGATTCTGTGATTGGGAACTGGACATGAGAAGATTAACTCCACAGAAGCAATGAATGCAGGCTTACAAGATGCAGTGCCTCTACTGCTCATGTGTTTCTTCTGATGCAGATGTTGGATGATAGTGGCCTCTTTGCCAACAAATGGGCCAGAAAAAAAATTCAAGTGGAAAAATGGACACTGAGTAAGATCACAGATAACCTGTTTCTGCAAATCTGTGTAGAGTTAGTGTTACCTTGGAGTAGAGTGTCGATTAAAAGGTTTTTTTATGCCTCTTCTAGGTCCTTTGTGAGTCTGATTTTGTTAGTGGGTATGGAGGTTACATTGTTAAACATAGATTTAAGAATATTTTTGAGTTTTTATTGAAACTGAAATACAGAATTTGCCTTTTTTAGCTCCCCTGGAAAGTAGCTTTTGCATCACGATCTGAAAGCAAGTATGCTGTAAAACACATAAATGCTCTTACCTTCAAGGTGCTAGATCCTCTTAGACAATGAATATGTAAAGTGACAGGTTTTATAAAACCGAGGATTTATTTACATGGAAAGTACTTCCCTCAATTAAAAAAAAATAATCCAGTGACAACTATAGTCAAATTTTATTCTAGCACATTTATTTCTGTGTTTCTAGTTTTACTTGGTTTTCTACTAGGGCTGTTTTGTTAACAGCAATTTAAATTGTTTGCGTGGAAAAAAATTACCATCAAGCTGTTTAAAACTGAAAAGGCAAAGTCCATACTGAACTGCTAACTCACTGAAGGAAGAAAAGCGAGTGACTACTCCATTAATTATATTTTAGTAATAAGAGCTGTTGAACAGCAAGTGGAATGGGAGGTCCTATGCTACTGTCTGATGCAGGGGTCTTAGAAAAGATTCCTTGATATTCAGGCATCATTTACCTTTGGTAAATCCATGCTAGCTGTGTCCAGTTATCTCGTTCTTCAGGTGCCCAGAAAGAGGTTCTACTCCCTGATTTTCCCCTGGACTGAAGTGGGGCATTGCACTGTATTCCACAGCTCAGGGGTTTGGACATGGAGTGAGAGCCAGAGCCTATATAGCGCCGGAGAAGAGGTTCTTTGGATAGACAAGCATGAACCGTGCTGTGTAAAACTCTTGACTGATCTGCCCTGTTCTGGTCAGAGATGTCTGTTTTGGGAGAAGAAGCTGTGTTTTCTGAGTGAGGGAAAATAGCATGTACATGAATGAGCCTGGTCACAAGGAGAATGTGAGTTCAAAAGTAATTACAGGCTCTTATTTCCTGTCAGTAAACAGAGGGGAAGGGAGAGTCCTGTGTATGTTCTTCTGCTCTCCAGTCTGGTCATCTCAAAAGAGGGAATTTCCTCCTCTCATTGTAATATGAGAATTCTGCTTCCAGTGGGGTTCCTGTTAGAGACTGGGAAGGAAGATAGGATTTTACTATGAGAATTGCTAGAAACAGATGAGACTCTGTCCTTTACTAAAAGGGCCTTGGTGTGTTGGGGAATTTGACAGCACTCTTGTGGTAATAATCCTTTTCCTAAAGTTATAGTGATTCAGTAGGTTCACATGTCATATTTATATTTAGCTGCACAGAAAGTGAATGTATCAGCATAATGTCCCTTTGAGGTGAGACAGTATTATTCCTCCTCTGCCTGTTCAGAATTGAGGTGCAATGAATAAGCCACCTACCAGAGGTTACAGAGGACTGTTAATGGCCTAGAAAGTAAACTTCAGGTCTGTTTGGCACATAGTACTATATCACAAACGGTTGGTTGTTGTCTTTTTTTAATTTATTTTTGTCCAAAATACCAAGCTGTAAAACACGTAGTAAATTTAATAACTCAAAATACATGAATAAAGTAATTAATACTAACTTCAGCTGGGGTTTTTGGTGTCAATTTAGGCTCCAGACCATGGTTAGAACTACATTTTCATGTTAGAAAAACCTAGTTGGGTGAAATTGTGCAAGGGGTACCTCAATAACATTTGTAAGGAATTATAGGAAAAGCAGACTTAGAAAAAAGGTGTCATTTTGCTGCAAGAAATTTCACCTTTAGAACTGACAAAAGGTATAGTGAAAGACAGAATCAGAATCTGGCTGTTTGTGATAGTCCTACAATCTTAAGAACAGTCTGCTGCATGGGTGAACAAGGTGCTTCTGAAAAAGCTCTTGACGTAAAAAGACAGAGTACAAAAGGTGGAAATGGCAAATGGTGACTCAGAAGGAATTTAGAGAAACAGTCAAGCAGGGATGGGCTTAGGAAAGCCAAAGCCCACCTGGAGTTTGAATCTAGCAAGGGATGTGACGGCCAACAAGAACATCTGCTACAGTCACCTCTGCAGAAAAAGGAAGAGTAGGGCAAACTTGTGCCTGCTGCTGAGTGAGGCAGGGGACCTAATGATAAAAGATATGGAGAAGGCCATGATACTTAATGTCTCCTTCACCTTGGTCTTTATTGGTAAGACTAGCCTTCTGCAATTCCAGGTCCCTGAGACAAGTGGGAAAGTCAGAAGCAATGAAGACTTACCTTAGGTGGAGGAGGATCCAGTGTGGAAACACTTAAACTGCAAGTCCACCGGACCTGATGGGCTACACCCCCAAGTGCTGAGGAAACTGCTTGATGGCATTGCAAGACCATTCTCCATTACCTTTCAAAGGTCATAGCGACTGGGGGAGATTCCTGAGGACTGGAAGAAAGTAAATGGCACTCACGTTCAAGAAGGGCAAGAAGGAGGATCTGGCCAAGTACAGACCAGTCAGCCTCACCTCAAGCCCTTGGAAAGTGATGAAGCAAATAATCCTGGAAACCATTTCCAAACACATGAAAGAAAAGATGGTGATAGGGAGGAGTCACCATGGTTTTATGAAGAGGAAGCCATCGTCCTGATAGTGTTCTGCAGCAAAGTGACTAGCTCAGTGGAAGAGGAGAGAGCAGTGGATGTTACCTTTGCTTTAGCAAGACTTTAGACACTGTCTCCCATAACGCTGTCATAGACAAACTGGTGAAGTACAAGCTGGATAAATGGATAATGAGATGGACTGAAAATGGGCTGAGCTGCCAGGCTTTAAGTATTACGATCAGTGACACAAAGTCCAGTTAGAGGCCAGTCGCTACTGGTGTACCCCAGGAGTTGTTACTGGGGACAGTGGTGTGTAACATCTTCATTAATGGCCAGGATGATAATACAGCATATATGCGCAGAAAGTGTGCAGGCAATACAAAATGAGGAGGGGTGGCTGATACACCGGATGCTGCCTAGAGGGACAGGCTGGAGAAATGGGCTAACAGAAACCTCATGAAGTTCAGCAAAGGTAATTGCTGAGTTCTTCACCTGGGGAGGAAGAACCCTGTGCACTGGTACGGGCTGGGGGCTGACTGGTTGGAAAGCAGTTTGGCAGAGAAGGACCATGGGGCAGTGAAGACCAACAGCATGGCAGGCTGCATTAGAAGGAGTTTTTTCAGCAGGCTGAGGGAGGTGACCCTTTACTCAGCACTGGTGAGGCCACCTGGAGTGCAGTGGCCATCCAGTTCGTGGCTGCTCAGTAGAAGAGAAATGTGGACGTACTGGCAAGAGTCCAGTGAAGGGCCATGAAGATGATTAAGAGAGTGGAACATCTTTGATATGAGAAGAGGCTGAGAGAGCTGCGACAAGGCTCAGGTTGATGTTATGAGTATGTGCAAATATCTGGGGAGTGTGACGAAAACAGAGCCAGACTCTGTGCTCTTCATCCTTGGAGATGCACAAAACTCAGTTGGATGTAGTCTTGGGTGAACTGTTCTACATGACTAGACGGATCTCCAAAGCTCCCTCCCAACTTCAACTGTTCTGTGATAGGCTGCTTAACTGTGAATACGTATAACCTGAACCTACAGTATGAGTATTGGCTGTGGAGCACGATTATTAATAAAGTTCTGTGTTATTCCTTGTCTCAAAATGTAGCTTTTTATCCTGCAGCTTTGTTTACAGTTCTGTGCTTTTCGACATTTTTTTCTATCATTCTGATCATAAAGGATTGAGATTATGAATATTTTAATTCCACTTTTATTACTTCTGGAGTCCCCATCATTCAAAAAGTCATTAATGAACAAACCTGATTAAAATGAAATGCCACTTCTAGTGAGGTGCTCAATAAAATGGTAAGAAATCACAACCAGACTCTTGTGGAGAATAAAAAAGGTGGGTTTTGCATTGTGGAGACCAAAGAACACACAGTAATTGATTTGCCCTAAGTCACACATGAAGTCTGTGGTCAAACTGCGGATAGATTTCCAACCTGTGGCATCTCTATCCTGTATGTCTGCTTTCTCTAAATAATTTTGTTGATAATCAAAAGGATTTTTCACTATCTGTAACACATTAGCTCTTCTAAGTGCTTGTTGCTGTACACTGCCTTTTTTTTTTTTTCTTGTTGGATGTTTCACTAGTATTATTTTACTGTCTTCACTCAGATTAGATTCCCAGCCTTCTCACTTAAAGATTAATTTCTCAATAGTAAGAAATATGTTGTTATTTGGCTGCCCATGCCTGAGAAGTTGTATAGGTAAGTGAGAGATCCTTGCTTGTGAGTTATTACAGACTTAAAGGTTCTATTGATTTAACTATTCTGGAAGTAGCGTGTTAAGCTAAGGGTGTTAGTGGAAAAATACTAGAAAATGCAATTCAAAACATGATTAATGTGTATCCAGCATTTTAGTACCATCCAGTAAAACAAAATTGGGGGCAAAATAAACTTGCAATTGTGTGTAGCAACTGAATAAGATTAAAGCATGTAATCTCTGTATCAGTACCAATTGGAAACACTATAAAAATTCAGGAATACTTGAGTATTCCGTTAATAAACTTCTCTGTAATTCTAAACATATTAGGACCTGCAGGTCATAGGGCTACAACATCTGTGAAATTGGTGTCTTATTTGTCTCTATAGACTTAAGTATTGAGTAAGGTATCAACTGCACTGACTGATCATTTTCTAACAATGACTGGTAATTTAGAAAAAGTTCAGTGAATGGATGGGATGGTAGTTTTACATTTTGCATGTTTTCAAAGAAGTGAATAAATATAAAGATTCTAAGGACTTATTCTTCAAACACATTTGTGTGATACTGAGATTTCCTGAAATTGTATGTTTATGATATGCATCTTCTGGACTAGATGGTGTTTGTAGGTCCCTTCCAACTGAACTACTCTGTTCTATTCCACAACTCTTCCTGGCCTTGCGTGAATTCTGTTGCTAAAGGCTCTTTTCTCTTTCCTAACATGATGGGTTAAAGTCAGATAAAGGTGTGGAAAAAGCCTGCAAGAAGGAAATGAGCTGCTCCTCAGCTTTCCCTGCATTGTTGTGAGCTCTTAAGGGGCTCTGCGTAGGCTCCTTCCTACCCAGTGTAGCTCCTAGAAGTCTGACAGCATCACTAGAGTTTGTTTAAATGTTCTTGGAGGGGCAAAAATTAGAACTGCAGGAAGCAAAACACAGAAGGTTTGTTATGACAAGCTTAACTTATTATTTGTTTTCAAGAAAGAATGGCTTAAAATTTTGTAGTGGTGTTTAATATATTTTTGTTATATGATGCTTTTGTAATTTCCTCAAGTAATTTATCAACTGTTATTTGCATGTTAACACTGGATAGAACTAGGGGAAGAGTTTGTGGGAACATAACAGGGTTTTCTTTTACATTTTGCTGTGTGAGGTGGCAAAGTGGTTTATTTTGGACCTACACTTCATATACTTTACAGACTGGCAAGTGTGTTGAGTGCTTCTCCTACTTAGTTGAGACCAAGACCTAAGCAACTCTGGTAAAGAAAAAAATCTTGCCAGCAGAGTGCTTTGTTTATTATGGTTTTATTTTTTCCATTTTTTTTTCTTCCTGAGGTACATACAACTTATATTCTTCTGTCTCAAAACCACTTAGGCTTACTTGTTTTAAATCTCTTTGCTCAGAGCAGGTGTAATTTAATAGGAACTATTTAATAGGAGTATTTTACACAGGCTACTGAAGCTGTGTAAAATACTACTCTAAGACTAAGATGGCTGAGCTCTCTGCTAACACCAGGACCCTTAAATCTTCGGCACTAAGTCACAGTCCTATAGAACTATAGAATCTTTTAGGTTGGAAAAACCTTTAAGATCATCAAGTCCAACCATTAAGGACTGCCAAGTCTACCACTGAACCATTTCCCTAAGCACCGTATCTATGCATTTTTTAAACACCTCCAGGGATGGTCATTCCACACCTCCCTGGGCAGCCTGTTCCGATGCTTCACCATCCTTTCTGTGAAGAAATTTTTCCTACTACCCAATTAAAACCTCCCCTGGCACAACTATGAAGTGTTTTATCCTCTTTCAGTCTATTACAGCTGTTACATGCACTGATTAATGAGAAGACAGAGTGAAATCAACACGTTGTACACAAGTGGAAGTTAGTTTAAATACTTGAAGTGCAGATAGTTTCTTCTCTGATTCTCAGTCTAGTGTTGAGTTTATATCTAAATAGGTTTGTGGGGGTTTTTTTGGTTTTTTGTGGGGTTTTTTTGGTTGTTTTTTTTACCAGTGTAATATTTCATCCTAATAGTGGCAATATCCTATTCATTTTTGATATGTGCTATAACCTCTGCTTTTAAATTAATCTGCTGATTGAACTTCACCTTGCTACCAAGGTATTTTTATTCTGGCAGTTTCTCTGCAATTTTGTGTTTACTTTGCTTTACTATGCTACCATATATTCCAAGTAGAGGAAGCTGAAAGCTTTTTTTGGGTTTTGGTTTTTTTTTTGTTTGTTTGTTTTGTGTTTTTTTGTTTGTTTGTTTTAACAACAGTAAATGCAAAATCTGTTTCATTAGCATAGGCTCGAAGGGAACATGAAAGGAGAGGAAGGTTGAGGAAAAAGTGTACTACATAAGCAGCATAACTGCATTTATTTGTATTACAGTTGTTATTATAGTATTATAGGCAAGAGTCCATCCATGTAAATGACCCCAAAAATGTGGAATATAAGAATAACTTTGGCAGAGCATACTGTTTTAGTATTGCACAGAACGATGCTGCTTAGTCACAGGTTAGTATTGTGGTGGGGAATGGGCAGTGGGCAGTGTGGCTGGCTTTCATTTTGAGATTTTGGAAAGCTGTTTACTCACAGCTAGCTAGACTTTCTTCAGTGGGACAGGGATAACTGTCATCAGCAATGACAGACCGAGCATATACAACTTACCGCTTTTTGTGATTTCTCTGTTACTAATGTAACCTGGAGGATGCGTTATCAGCAGCAATCTGGGACATCTCAGCTGAGGCAAGCATGATGCTTTAGGTACCTCATGATACAGCTTCACATGTTCCACTGAATGATCAGTTCTTAACAGTACTTCTTTTTATTAAGATTTTCTGATAGTAAAGTGATGTTATATAGTCGACATGATCAAAGTGATCTGCAATTTTATTTTAACCATTTTTAGCTGTATAAATCCATCGGTATAACAGTTGTTGCTTTGGTTTTAATTTTCAGATGTCAGGCTCCCTCCCTACGATCAGGAATCTTCAACAAAAATGTAACCCTGCATTGAGCAGCTGATGAAGTTTTTATTCTTTGTAGATAAAAGCCTATTTTTATTTTGACATAACTAATGAAAAATCTGTCAGTATAAGTGACAGTAATGGAAGCTGCTGTACAGAGATTGTCAAGAAAATCACAAGCTTGGAATTCCTAGGTCATAATTTTAATCGAAATCAAGAGTTTGATTGTCACATTTTTTAATAATAAAGGTAATTTTTGATCTACTAAACACATGGAATATTTTAAGGGGCTCTTGAGTTAATATGATCTGTGAGGCTTTACCTTGTAACATAATGAAGACTCTGCCTAAAGCCATACCTATGCAGATGGTGAAAAGGTACCAAACTCTCCACAATACTAAAAAGAAGAGGGTTGGTTTTATTTCAGTACTCAACTCTGTGAAGTCATATGAATAGGAAGTGTCACAGAATGGTATTAAACAGTATCAAATACTATGATATCTTTTTTTTTTTTTTCCCCCTTCCCTTAATGGCCTGGCTTGTCAACAATGCAAATATTAATTATTCTGGTAAATGAGGGCCTAGGTCCACTTACAAACACAATCATCAGACTTCAAAGCAAAAGAGATACTGTCAACATAGCAGAAAAAATCCAACCTGTGACATTTTTTGCTGAGTCAGATAATAATCCATCTTCAACAGTGGAATATGAAAGGCCGTTCAGGAGCAGCACGTGAGTTTGGCTGCTGTCCATTCCCCTGGTACTTCCCCATGGTGGATTAAAGGGACCACATACAGAGGTGGTGTTCTTGAATTTGTCTAATCATTTTTTTGTACTTGCTGATGTTGTCTGCCTCTGCCATCTCTTGTGATGGCAAGCTTCATAAAATCCCTGTCAGCTTTGTAAAGATGTGCTGCTTTTCATTATTAAGCTGATCGCAATATGGTTTCATCACATTCCTCCTTGTTATAATATTTGGTGAGCAATAGTTCCACATTCACCATATTCTGCTTTAATGGTTTAATAAACTTTGATCATACTACCCCCTTGGTCTTCTGCTCTTCAAGCTGAAGAGTTCCAGCTTTCTTTAGTGTCTCTTTGTAAGGCAGCTGCGTCTTTGTAAGGCAGCTGCTCCGTCCTCTCAATCATTTCAGTTCCCCTTCTCGGTACTTTCTTGTAACCCTCTTTCTTGAGCTGGAGAGACCAGAGCTGCCTGATACACAGTATTTTATATAGCAACACAATTACATTACTTTTGTTACTTTTGTTTGTGACAGCCAAAGTTTTATGGCTTTTCTGGCTGCAGTTGAGCACGGAGAGCTGTGAAGTGTGACTCCTAGATCTCTCCTCTACTCAGAATTGGTGTGAGGATGTTGATGAGGTTTACATTTTCCCCCTGAAACAGCTTCTTACATTGAGCTGGGCTGAAGCTCATTCTGCCTCTTTGCCCTCTTGCTCATTTTTATAACATCTTTTGAGTTCTTCACCATTGGCATGGAATTTGACTGCTCAAAAGAGCTTAGTATCTTCTGCAAATCTGAGGATTTATTGCGTGATCCTTCATAGGGTCAATGAATTTCAATAAACCTGATTCCTTGGGGATCCAGAAGGGAGAGTGACTGTGAAGTCCTAGTTGTGGTTCCTGTCCCTTGAGTAGCTCCCGAGGTGTCTTTCATCTTTCAGAGTATGTAAGGAGCATTTTAGTCTCAGCATGAGCATCTGTTGCAAGGTGATCTTAAAATTCTTATGCACCATCTTAATTTCCTGTATACATTTGATCTGCCCTGTTTTATGGCCTTAACTGTTCTCATTTTCATTCCCATCACTCTCAGAAATTTCCTGATCTTTTCTTCACTCTCCTGACACGTTTTGAGCAGCACGTCCACTTACATACTTGAGAAGGAGTAGAGAGGAGATTTTTAGCTTTGATCATTCAGTGTTTTAGTTTGCAGTTGCCAATAATGCATCCATAGCCAGTTTACTGTTTTCTTTTCTAAATTCAGAATATTTTCTCCTTTCTTTGGGTCTTTCTAGCAGCAGCAGAAGTAAAAAAATTGACTTGTGTAAATGTGGGACTTTAAAACCTGAGTGAATTAGAAGTAAGGCAATGTGATTGGTTGTCTTTGACATTAAAACTGTTAGTTTTGAACTTTCAAGTGTTATATACTGAATATTTAAGAACCTGCTGATATAAAAGAAGATGCCTGTAATTTTTTAGTGATCAGAATACAAATCCCATTTATTTTTGTCATTTAAATTATGATGTAGAATTGCATTCAACATTCTTGGATAATTGAACACATATGTACACTTTCTTAATTGTTTGAAATGTGGCTATGATTTTTATAATTAGATTTCTTCAGGAAAACATACCACTCTTGAGCACGGTGATATTGTGATTGTAATATAATTTTTCTAGCTGTTAATGGCAAAAGTAGTAAAGATTATTAGTGATCCTGTAATAGAGATTGTATTCTATTCTATTCTTATTATAGTCCCATACTTCTGGAGAGAAGTTGTATTACTGCATGATACAAGATGCTGTATGGGGAAGTCAGAGGTTTTGGCAAGTAGGTGGAGAGGTGATTCTGTAAAAGTGGAAAGCAGTGTGGGATGTGCACTTCTTGTTTCTCCTAAATTAAAGTCGGAAAGGAGTTAATATAACTGGCAGTGATTATTGCTTATGCTTCAGATTTAATGTCCAGCTGAGATTAATGAGAAGGTTTCTCAGAACAGTGAGATCTTGGAGCACTGTCTTAATTGCTGTTGGGAGAGGGAAAGATGCTGATCGCTTTCTTAAGGTGCAGCTATAGCCTGATCAATGCTTTTGAAAAACTTCTCATGACCTAGTTGTAGTCAATAATGTGGACCCGACTTCAACAACCTGAGAGGTCCCTTCCAATCACTAATTACTGTAAGTGCTGACTTGTGTGTAGATTCAAGTAAGCAGCATTAGTAGATTACCTAATAACTCAGCAGCTGGAAAAATTTTTACAGTTTAAAGGCTAAATGAAGTTAAGTAAGAATATGGGCCCAAAGCATTATGCTCAAATGTGATGCCTGCAGCCATGGAATTGTCTGTTTAAGGTGGTCAGACCTCAGCCCCTTACGTCTACTGGTGGTAAAAGGTAAACCTCAGATGTATACTGCATGAAGTTACTTATATTTCTTGGGTAAATGTTTACTGGTCTAGTATTTTTTTAACATCTTGATACAAAAATACATTCTGTAAAGCCTGCATGGTAATTTACTGCCAGCTTTAGGGAGTTAATTTTAAATGACTCAATTGCATTTGCAAAATAGATTTAATTTTCAAGTTATAGGTTTGATTTTAGGGATGTTTTAAGGAGTAAGTAGAAATAGGGGGAAATTACTTATGTAGGCACAACAATGACATGAAAGAGTTAATTAACTCTTTCGTGAGTAACAGCTGGAAGTGTAAGGAGATTTATGTTCTTTGAACAGATTTTAAAATTCCTGAAAATATTCAGTGTAATATATGTTCTCTGTCTCCTAGTATACATCATATACATAGTACGTTTTAGGGAACATGGATTTCCTTCCATTTTGGAAATTTTTCCAGCAAGTCAGTGCATGCCAGGTACATGAAGTATTGTTTCCTTGAAAATAAATTTCTCTGGTCTTAACATCTTCCAAGCCTTGATAAATGCACAAGTCATCCACTCCCATCCCATTTGATGAGCTTCTGAAATCTCAGTGTGATAAGAAACAAAAGTGCTGCACAGCTACAACAAGCAGCTTTGAATAAATGCTTCTATTTGCTAACAAAACTATTTATATTGTGTAAAACTAGCTTATCTTAGGGTCTGGTCAGAAAACTGTAAGCAATCTTAAACAATGTGTGGTGAGCAGAGCCCTTTAGCTGGGGATTGCTACCCCTTATCTAGAGCAGGAGGGCTGACAAATGCGTTGGTCCAGGTCGTTGGCATGTGAAGTAAGATAAATGCAAGCTTCCAGCTGTGATCTTTCATCTGAGAGGGTTGCTTTTTTTGAGAGCATTAATTCAGTTGCTTTGTGGTCATGAGATCATATTCTTAGTTTGTGATGTTAGGATTATCTAAATGATGGGGTCAGTGTACGTACATAACAGTATGTTTTTCATTTCAGGGAGACAGTAGGAACATTAAGGTGCTTCCTGCTTTGTATTCTTATTACTTGTGTTAAAGTTAAGGAGAGTTTGGCATCTGATAATAGAAGATGTTTATGAACTTTACATCAGGTCTTGGTTAAGTGTCTAAAAGGTCTAGAATAACTTCAAATTATGTTCAAATCACATTGTCTAAAATTTGTATTACAAGACTTGCATCACCTTATTACATGACAAATTGGAAATACTAGAGACCATTTTGGAACAGAATATCCAAATGTACTTGCTTTTTCTCATACCCTTTGTGTACTTCAACACAGAGGAAAATGAATTTTGAGACTCATGCAATCAGTGTGCTGTGTCATTTCATCTGATTAAGTGGATAATTTCTGTAATCGGTTGGACAAATCCCACACACTGGCAAAACCAGCATGCATGTTTAAAATATACTAATTTCTGTCTTACTCATTTCAAAAAATGGGCTTTATGTAGGCAGGGTTCAGTCTGCAGTGAAAGGCTTTGGATCAGCAAACTGGTTTCTTGACAAAAAACTTTTGCCTGGTAAAAATATTTCTAGCTGCTACTATTCTCGCACTTTCCATACTATAATCGTTCCTAATGGTAAGCTGATTTCATGCTGAAGGCTTGGGCTCAGCAATGCACTTGAAGTCATGCATGACTTGCATCAAACTGGATCACTCCCTCTGTTTTAAAGGCATAATTCATGTGCTTGAATCAGACACATGTTTAAGTACCCTGCTGAATTAGTGCCGATGTGGAAATTGTTTTTTCTCCTCAACATAATCACATTGGAACTGGAAATGACCTTGTGTAGACATTTTTTAGCATCTATCTACTGAATTGTGCCACCATCAGTTGTTGCTCAGTTTAATATTTGTGGGTTTGTAGCTGTCCAGACAATTGAATTATTTTTGTGTTTATCTTCACAATAATTACATGCCTCTTGACTGCCTTTTTTGTTTACATGTAAAATTAGCATTTTGCCAACATTGTTGAAAAAGTAGCAATGCAAAGTCTGGTTGTCCAGAGAATTAATCTCAATTTAATGTGAATAGATACAAATTTAAAGTCACAGTTATATAAGGTGTAACATAAATTTAAAAAAGCATATCTTTCATCTATATGCCCAACTATTTAGATATGTATTTAATGTGTCTTCTGCATTTTAATATTTTTCAGACAAGTATAAAAGAAGGATTACTACTGAAGCAAACCAGTTCCTTTCAGAGGTGGAAAAAGCGTTATTTCAAACTTCGAGGTCGTACCCTTTACTATGCTAAGGATTCAAAGGTAATTCTATGCTATTAGTGTCCGATGCCATATGCTTATAACTTCAAATTTGTTTAGATGTATAAGTGCAATAATAACAACAATATTAAAAAGCTGCTGTATGTAAGACGTGGTGTGTTATTAAGTAAGGAAGACTGGTGAGTTCTGGTTTGGGTTTTTTTTCAGTGAAGTTTATCCCAGTTATTTTAACCTTTTTGACTATGGAGACAAATAAAATCTTCATCTTAAGGCATTGTTGGGTTGTTTTTGTTTGGGGGGGGGAGGCCCTCAGGCAATCAAATCTAACATTTAAAAAACTAAAAAGTAGAAATTGGATAATGCTCAGGAGTTATCCCTCAAACTGAGTTCCATTAAAACTCTTCTACTCTGGTGCCAATATTGCCGTTAGAGGTGGAAATGGTTATGTGAAATTAAGATAGGAAGATTTTTGGGCAAAACTGATATATAAGGGAAAAAGCTGTTTCCCATCAATTGAAATTTTTGGTGGAAAAATTGGGGATGGGCAGAGGGGGAATACTTGTTGTCTTTCCGAAAGACATTTCCTCCCTCCCCCTCAGGACTGGGACCGAGAGCATTTTGGCTTGTGGGGCTGGCTCAGATTGTGTTTTTCCACAACCGTGGGCATGACTTTTCTTTACCCTTGCAGGGTTATAGTGACTCATGGGAGCTATAGGTGAGGTGCTTCAGATGTCCATCATCTTCTATAGCCTGGTCTTCTCAATAAAATTATTCCTAAGGCATGGAGACTTCTCTTTCTAGGACTTATATGACTGTAATTGCATGGTGCACAGTTGTGTGGCTGTGATGAATCAAAGAAAACATCATCTCTTCAGGGAGCCCAGTGCTGAAGTACCTCTGTTGTCACACTTCACGCTGCTACCATGAGCAGCTGATGTAAGGACTTAATAAACATGGCAGATAATAGCTCTGAGAATAGCAATGTCATCTGTGCAATAATGATGAGAAAAGGTGGTGCAATGGGTAGGCAATTGTACAGATACTCTCTAATGTTGAATCTAGGCATGTTGAAGTACCCCCAACAACGATTCTTCTTGCCATGGCATGGGAGAGGAAGAATATGGTATGGCTAAAAAAAGGAAAAAAAGGGGGCGGCATTTTTGTTGGTCTTCCCTTCTGTGCTTCAGAACTCATCATGAGTTTAACAGAACCTAATTAATCCTTTGCCAGAGGTTGGGGTGTTTAAAGAGGACATATATTTCTCTTACTAAACATCATACAAAGGAGTGGAAGGGATCTCTTCAGGCCTTTGTGCTCCATTTTCTCATATGGATACCATATAATAGATTCCTCTTTATGAATTTAGAGGTCCATCCTGAAACTGATTAATTAATTTATATTCTACTAAGTTTGAATCTCTTTCTTCTGGTAAAACATTTATGCTACATAGTAGACACCCCAAAGCTGCATCTATTTTAAAAAAACACAACCAACTTTAAAAGAGATTTTAAAGCAATGCAGACTCTTGGAGCCACATTTTTGTGCTGTCATGTACCACTTAGCAAATAAGACCGTGTTTGGGGTTCAAGTAGGAAGTTTTATCACATCGTCAGTGTTTTCTATTTTTTCACCACTGTTTTTTTCTGTTTTTATTTTCCAATTGGAATGGACACAAGGAAATGAAAGCACAGACTGTAAGTGTACCTGAAAGTGGCCTCATTATATTGAATACTTTTATGTTCTTTTCCATTCACAGTCTCTAATATTTGATGAAGTTGACCTGTCAGATGCCAGCGTAGCTGAATCGAGCACAAAAAATGTCAACAACAGCTTCACGGTATGGAACCATTATTAGATTAGACTGTTACTAAGAAAATCAACAATCCTCTGAATTGCTCTATTCGGAAATAAATTGTCCTTTACTTGGAAATGATATAATGTATCAGAACTATATAACATCAGTTATTGATAATTTTGTTTCTGTGACTTTTTTTTTATAGCAGAAATTAGAATGTTAGCTAACAGTTGCTTCAAAAGATGAATGATACAAGACATTAAAAATATAGCATGATTCAGTATTAGTAATTTGTTAGTACTTATTAGTACAGTTTGGTTTTGTCCTGTATTTTGAGGTGACATGCTGAATTGATTGTAATAGTGTTATTGTTTTAATTTCTTACAATAATATTTCATAACATCTGGGTTTTGTTTCTTATAATAACATTTTTGTTTTCCTGTCATATTGAAGTGTATTTAATTTTATTCGTTGCTGATCATATCCCTGTATGTTTCCAAGTCACACAGAAAAGCTGTCTTCACAGTCATACCTTGATTCTGGTACTGGTATAAGAAACAAAGAGTGTTCATAAATCCCTTTTTCTGTAAGTTCCCAAGTGTGTTTTACACACAGATCTTGCCATTTATTGCTCACCTGCTTTGTTGGAACTAAGTGATAACGTCTGACACAGTTCCTCTGCTGATTCTTAATCTCTGGAAAAGTAAATTTTTTGAAGAAGAACTAGCTATGAGGAAGATTGTGGGTAAAGTTGTCCTTCCAAAGGTCTTGAGTTCTCCTGCTGACTGCAACAGCATCATTTTTCTTGACCTGCTGATCCTGTTATTCTCTATTAAAATGTTGATTTTCCCTTTGCTTGAGGTTTTTAATTTCACAGGTGGTCTATGTTACCAGCGTTGTTTGTTTTTCTCCAAGGCCGTCCAACACATGCCTCCTGAAAACTTCATCAGATCTTCCTTGCTGTATAGTACCTCCTAGATGGCTAGCGAAGTAGTCAGAGTGCTTCAAAGACATGTTTGTGTTGGCCAGGACAGTCCAACGTGTTATGTCAATCCAAGTTTCTTTACTGATTAGGAATGCAATTAAAAAGACTACTGTGATGGAACGTCTCAGGTGAGGGAGTGGCTGTGTGAGGTACCATCTTGCCTTTTGGAAAGGTTCTTCCTGTTAGGAGCTCTGCTTCTGCCTTGCTCCTGGCCCGAAGTAAAGCTGTCATGCTGGCATCAGGATAGCTGAAGGAATAACGAGGCATACAAAGATGATAAGTTGAGGATCCCAGCAGTCATGAGTGTCACTTATTCAAGACAGTATATAAGGCTCAGCATCCCCTAAAGACCCAGATTTCCTTCACTGTAGCCTTCATTATGGGGAAAAGAAAATAGAAAGAAAATTTGGGTATAATGTTACTGCTGATCACTGAATCATGAAATAAGACATTCATCTAGAGATCTGGACAGACCAGAGAGCTGGGCAATCACCAACCGTATGAAATTTAACAGGAGCCAGTGCTGGTGTCTGGTCCTGGGATTACCTGGGACAGGGTAATCCTGGTTGTACATACAAACTGGGGCACAAGAGGCTGGAGAGCAATCCCGTGGGAAGAGATCTGGGTGTTTGGGTTGGTGGCAAGTCAAGTACGAGTCAGCAGTGTGCCCTGGCAGCCAGAAGAGCCAGCTGTGCCCTGGGGTGCATGAAGCACAGCATCGCTTGCCGGTGGAGGGAGGCGATTGTCCAGCTCTGCACCACACTGGTGTCCACCTTGAGTTCTGTGTGCAGTTTTGGGTGCCTCAGTGCGAAGACATCGAACTACTCGAGTGTGTCCACAGGAGGGCGACCAAGATCGTGAAAGGTCGAGGATGAGATTTAGGAGCAGCAGCTGAGGTCACTTGGTTTGTTCAGCCTGGAGAAGAGAAGGCTGAGGGGTGCCCCCATTGCAGTGTACAGCTTCCTCAAGGGGGACAGCAGAGGGGGGGAGGCGCTGATCTCCTCTGTCTGGTGACCAGCGATAAGACACAAGGGAATAGAATGAAGCTGCACCAGGGGAAGTTCAAGCTAGAAGTCAGGAAAAAGTTCTTCACTGAGAGGCTGGTTGGTCACTGGAACAGGCTCCCCAGGGAAGTGGTCACAGCACCAAGCCTGTCAGAGCTCAAGAAGCATCTGTGTGATGCTCTTGGTCATATGGTTTAGTTTTAGGTCGTCTTGCGAGGAGCAGGGAGTTGGACTCAATGATCCTTAATGGGTCCCTTCCAAGTTGAGATACTCCGTGATTCGATGACCTTGGTGTAATTTTGTGTGGGGAAGAGAAGTGGCATGTTTTATTTTGGGTTCTTTTTTGTGGTTTTTTTTTTTTCTTTTTGTTCTGTTTTGTTTTTGTTGTTGTTTTGGGGGTTTTTTTGCCCCTTACAGTGTTTGGTGTTTTGATACCCTTTATAATCCTTTAGGTGCACTCTATCACATTCTTCACCAAAGGCATGTTTTCTATTTAGTGTCAAGACTTCTGGGGAAGATGGTAGTGAAAAAAGGAGTCTCAGGGCTGCAGCTTTAACAGCTTTGGAGACACTATTTATTTTCATGTCCTGGGTAATTTAGGGCAAACTGTGTTTTCTCTAAGGAGCCTTCAAATTAATTTTGAAAAATTATTTGGATTTATAGCTCTCCCGGATTGAAATGTCATCTGATTTGACTGTGAAATACGGTAACAGTCATCATCTCACTTAATCTTCCGGCTTCTTTCTTTGTGTTTGCCTAACCCAGTCTCTCAGCAACACAGCTCAGTGAAGTAAGACGTCTCTGGCTTTGCCTGCACTGGTTTGGAGTCACGGAATGGGGCTGGGGTGGGTGGTTAGCTTTCCAGCAGTACTCCTTATAAATAAAAAGAAATACTTCTTTTTGCCTTTTTTTTCCCCCTTCCATCCTAAAAAAGATAATCCATCCTTTCTTAAAATTACTTTTTTAATGTTCTAAGTGCTCTGTTAGCATTCTCTTTGTTAAAAAAGCAAAAATCAAATCAACTTCATCTTTTTCTAGTTAATGTACTTCTCTTGTTTCTTTGTCCCAATAGACGTTATTTTTAACACAAAGTTAGGTAGATGGAATATACACCAAACAACCATTTTTTCAGGAAACTACTTCTTTAAAAAAGTTGTATTAATTTTTTTTTTTTTTACAAATCCTTTTGTCATTTGACTTAAATACCACCCCTCCTTTCCTCAATCTCCCAACTCGCTTCCCCTCAATTTCTCGCCTCCAGCTTGTAGAAGCTAGTGGTTTTGCCTTCTTTTGCCCAATAGTTTGTCTGTTTGAAGACAGAGGTGTGTGTTTCAAGATTTTCCATGCTGCTTTTTTTTTTTTTTTGGATAAAACTCAAGTCCTAAAATTAGTCATAACACACAGATTTAAGGTTGAGTTTATTTGTGATACACATGCTTGCAGAATATTTTACGTAACTAAATATCACTGTTTGCTCACCCAAATTACTTTTCCTTTCTTAGTACAAACAAATTGAGTTTAAGGGGAAAGTTGAGAATAAATATCTGCTAATTAAAATGAGAAGCTGCTAAACTTAAACCAGCTCATCTGTTTCAGTTTTTTCTTTATTGCTGACAATACTACTTTTCAATGAACAACCAACTCATTTGTAGCAAATAGTCCTAGTGCACAAGCTTGCACTAGGGTGCTTTGTAATATATTATAGGTGTTTTATAGTTCTGAGCATTCTCATCTAGAGGGTATTAAATAGACCAGGGGTCCTCAAACTTTTTAACCAGGGGGCCGGCGCGCGGATGCAGTGGCAGGCAGTCATCTGCGGCTGCTTGGTTTCCCCCCCCAACCCCCGGCGGGGGCGGGGAGGGTCTGTAAATACGGGGGGCCGGATTGAGGACCCTGGGGGGCTGTATCCAGGCCGCAGGCCGTAGTTTGAGGACCCCTGAAATAGAGGGAAAAGGTGTCCCTTGACTTCAGTGTGTTTATATGAGACCCTCAAGGCCAGATTCTTCCTACTTGATTGTTAGGTAGCAGTCTCTGAAGTCTGTGGGAAGAGTGAGAATAGGTTCAAGAAGCCAATGCAGCCCATCAAATACACATACCACCCTCTCCATCAGCTACATCAGCAGCCCACGGGGGCTTTTGTTCACCCCATGCCTGCAGTTCAGTGGCATGGGTGGACGCTGAGCCCTTGTAATGGTGTTGGATAGTCTGATGAATATTTTTTTTACAATACTTTTCTTCTGCCTCAGAGGGTGGTTTATGGTGTCTCAGCACAACCAGAGGAGTGTAGTTGCACACTGTGCTACCTCTCCGGGGAGACTTTTGGGATGAATCAGTCTCCCATCCTTATTGTATGCAAGCAGATGGGGGAGTGACCAATTCTGCTGAGAGCTGTAATTCCTTATGTGTTTTGGTTTGCAGGGATGGAAGATGGCTTGTTGATAACTCAAGTGCATTTAGAAAAATCTCTTTATTGTTCTCAAAACAAGACTTGAGACTGAATAAGGCTGAATAATGTACTCCAGTGTGCGAACAGGGGCATGTGGAACATTGGTGGCATGTTTGTTCCAATAAGTATAAGGAGTGGGATTTTAAAACACTAAAATGGTTCTTGAACAGGTGTATTCAATTAATGAAGTTTCTTAAGGCAACAAAGGTGATTATGAATTGTGATTTAAAAGGAGGTTTTGACAGGCTAGCTTTTGGCTTAGGTTTCTACCTCTGCCTTGCTTTTGATGATGAAGAACTAATGCATATTGACAAGGAAAGAAGTCTATAGATGTTAACCATGCTGCCTTTCAGTTGTTGAGCCACATGGATGTATAAAATGCCCTGGGTTATTATAAATCTGTCCTAGTCTCATGTAAAATGCACATCAAGTAAACAGGCTTCATGTGGCAGTACTATATTTAATCCACCCAAACTGATGTTAACATTTAATTCAGTTAAGATTTTTTGTGGTAAATGTGCTGGGAAACAATAATTTCAGGGTAGAAATGCTGGCTTTGAGGCTTTACTTTGTATAGCTGGCTTTAGACATTTGATTTGAGTTAGGCCAACTTCTGGTGCATTTAAAAATTGCGCAAAGCCACAGACACTCAATTTCTTACTGTATGTGTATTCAGAAAAGTGAAAATCCTGGGTAGATGAATTCTGGTATCTAGTTACATCTGAGGGTAACATAGGAAATTATTTCATTGTTCTGGAAGGTGTCCTCCAGGTATAGTAGCTGATATTCAGGATGGGGATTCAGCTTGCTCTGACTTAAGGGTGAAGCTCAATGATGGGTTTATAGAACCCTAACTTTAGGTATCTAGGATAAGATTAATAGCTCTTTAAAGTGAATTCCTGGAATTGCTCAATTCAGTATAGACTCCGCTGATTATTAACTAACTCTCCGTTAGCTACGATAGGAGCTTTGTCATCCAGGGCACCTAAAATGTAGACCAGTGCTGTCAGGTGCTGAATCAAGTACTTTTTCTTGAATTTATAACTTCTGAAAGTGGTCATCTTGAGAGGGAGGAAGCTGCAGTAGGCAGATCTGCTGTCCTGGAAAGCCTGCTGCAATTCTTAGTAATTAGAAATTGGCTGGAAATGAGACACTATATTCCAGCCAATAACACTGATTACTAGGATTCTGGGTATGCTTGCAAAAATGTCTAATACCATAATTTTTTGCTGATTTCTTGGTTTTAGTGATGATATAGACCACAGAGTCTAATTATTTATTCTGTGGAAAAATACTTCCTTGGGGAACATTTCATGTGCTGGGCTTTAAGTAAGTGTTCTCACCTAGTACTATGAGGCAAAGGCAGCAGAAACTTATAAACCATCTGTTCTTTATTTTATATTTTTTATCACTTCCTTTTGCTTTGACTATTTTCCAAGGTAAAAAATCTTTGTAAACATTTTTGTATACTCTTACCTATTCTTGCTGTTCTTCTATTACTCTGCAGCGACATCTTGTAAATGAAGTGACCAGTGTGGACTCTTGAAGCACCAGTCACGGATATTTGGGACTATTTTCAAAATTAATGCTCATTTACATCCCTTACAGATCCCACATTTTGTATGTTTGCTGCAGCAGCAACACATTATACTTTTTTTAAAAAAAAATCCTCTCTAATGATACTAAGATCCTTTTCCTGTTAATTTGGAGCTGTCCGTAATTCATGAATACTTAGATGCTTCTGTGGTTTTTCTCTGGTGTGTGTTTCTTTGTTTTTACTAACACTGAACTTTTTCTAGTCACTGTACTGTCTATTTAATACCTTGCTTGGCTGGCTGTGCAGTGCCTTGGTGATCAAGGCAGGGAACTAAGCAAAATTTTGTGCTGTCTGTAAATGTTCATGTTTCACTACTTTACACTTCTTTTCCAGTTTAAGAATTGCACCACAACATTTTGAAAGAGAATAATGAGGTGCTTTTATTATCTATTAACCTTTTCTCATATTAAAAATTCCTATTATTCCTTCTTACTCTTTTTACATCCCTTAGCTTTTCATCTCATTGCATGACTGGGACATAAACATAATTGGTCTTTTCAGTTCAATGACTGAACTAGAAGTAATTACGGGTCAACCTGATGTTTTAACTTCTTTGAGCAGAAGTACTTTAGTTCAAATTTGTTTTAAAGTATTTTTTTCATATTAAATAAAGAAAAAACCCAAAACATGAATGGCATTTCATTAAAGTTAGTCCCTGAATGTAATTTCCACTTTTTAGGCCAGACTTAGCAGTTCACTTTGACCTGAATGCAGAGGGTTCTGCTTAATATGTTTTTAAACAAAAAGCTTTATCCATTGTCTGCAATTTCCTTGATATTCTGTAAAATTGGATAGATTTTGAAAAACAAAACACTTAATTTTTGCTGTTTTCCTTCGACCTATTATTTTGAGATGGTTAGGTACTTTTAATAGGTTGGTGAGGCCAAATACTCCATTGGAGGAACTGTGCTTCAACTGTGGTTAAGATTTGTATTGTTTTCTTCCATTTTATATTGTTTTCTTCCAGAACCCTGTTTACCCTACTTCCTATCCATACTTCTGAATGTAGTGTATCCTGCGTCTTGGCTGGCTGGGGATATAGAGTTTACTGGCATGTAATTTATGTGGAACCAGCTTAAAGCATAAACCAATCCTTTTCATCTTTGAATCCTTCTATACAGCCGCTGTTTTTAATGGGAGGTTGCACCGTTGTACTGGAAACTCAGTTCTTGCAATTTGTCAGAATTTCAAGATGAATATTAAAATTGGGCCTGAAGGCATATTGCTTTTTAGCAATTTATTTGAGCCCTGCTGCTTCTGACATCAGTCAGCTCTCTGCTCATCATTGAGATTAGCTGTTTCTAATTGATTTCAGAAAACTAACTTTTAATATTCATGATGGCCTTGGAAAACAGAATGTGTTGCCAGACTTTTGCAGTATGGTGGAGAGAGCGTGTAATTTCTCAGACTTGGACATATTTTGCTTCCTTTCTTGCCACCCAGGTTTTTTTCAGAGTTGTTATTGAGACTTTTCTTCAGGGACTACAAGAACTTCAGGGAATGTGAGAACTGCTTACCTTCCACAAGCCACAAGAAGAAATGAGAGGAGCCCTTCTCCTAAGGAGTTTAAAACCTTGCAGTTTTGGGTTTGGGCACTCGAGTCTTCGGTCTTTTTGACTATCATGTATGAAGAGAGACAGTCCCAAAGCTGGGAATAGTTTAAATATCCAAGTACTGGGTTTTTTTCTTATTTAAATAATATAACATGAGTTATTTTTTATAACTGACTTGATTTGCTCAGAGTTTAAGGTCTTGAGCTTTATTTTAGTGCAGAAAAACTTATAAATGCTAGTGGAGGTGTTTCTCTGATGCTGTCCTTCCTGTTTACAAAACCCAGTTTACTGCACTTCTGCCTTGGTGGATGTCAAGAGATGGTTTCTTTACTTATAGCCTCAGGCCTCTTTCAGACACTTCTACCTCAGTCTTTCAGATTTCCAAAGGCCACTGACCTTTTCTGGGCTTCCCTCTGCTTCTCTTTCACCATCTTCTCTACTTTCATGAAATCATCTTGCTACTGCTGTGTTGGAAGACTTCTGGGATCATGGGGTCAGCAGTCACCTCCAAGGCTTTGGCTTGTTCCAGACTTGGGGTGGTTTCCCCTGGTTTCAGTTACTGCTACGCAAACTTCTTTCCAGTGCCTTGTTCTTAGCCTGGATGGTTAAATTTTCTTGTTTGCTTTATAGGAGTACTCTGGAGCACAGCTGATGTTCCCTTAAAGGGAGACACTCCTGCTTGACTTCTCCTTTTGGTAAACCACAGGGATATGAAAGGAATGGATTTGTGTTTGTAAACGTCTACATAAACATTATTTTGTAATAAACAGAATTTACATAAGCCAAATTTCACATAGTTTACACATTAAGTTTACTTAACTGAACGGTCTTGTGTAAACACTTTTAGTCTGTGTGAATCTCTTCTATAGGTATATCTTAACTCAATTGACTACTAATTTTAATAATAATAATAATCTTCATTATCCAGGAATAGGTAATGAGCTTATATTAGTATTGTGAAATTATTTGTGTGAGAAAAAACAAAAGAAATATCACTGAATTGCTATGTAATGTGTGCGTTGCTATCCTTAGGATTCCTCTCAGCACACTTTACATCATATTTATCCTTAAGATGTGCAATAATTTCTTGGGTTTGGGTGCACTTTGAAATTTCCTTTGCATTCCAGCTGAGTGTTAACTTGTTAACAGTATATACTGATGATGGTGGGAGTTCAGACACATTTGCAGATGTCTTTATTGAAGCACCTTCCTCTGTGAGCAGAAGCCCACTCTTAAGAGACATTGTATTTTAAATTTTGGCCTTGGTATTACCAGAAGGGTCAGTGTGTAGCACTGTTTCAAGATGGGGGAATGGCATATCCAGATACTCCCCATGCCCTGTTTGCAGTCTAGTGCAGGGCTGACGGGGGTCCTGGAGTGACATCTGTGAAGATCTCGAGGCCTCTTGTTACCTCTGGGAGGTATAAATATGGCTGGAAACAGCTCAAGTTCCTGTGCTGGCCTCACGAGCATGACTCAGCTTTGCATGGGTAGCTAACTCCTGGGATGGATTTAGTTTTTCCTTAGCTGTGAACTGTCTGCTGTTTCATGCAGATGCTGATTAGCCTCTAAATGACCAAGGCTTTTTGATGCTTCCAGCCTGAGCAATACCCAAACCACAGAAAGCGAGGGGAAGTGCTTTGTATTCCATTTTGTTCAATTTTCCACTCAGGTTTGGTTTGGTGTGTTGTTGGTTTTTTTTCTTTCTATATTCAGGCAGCTTAGAAACAAAACAAAAACTGAAATAGCAAATTAATATGCTGCGGAGAAAAAAAAAAATTGGACAACAGCAATTAGTGTGCACTTGCAATGCACTTAGGGTTTTTCCTCCACTTAGCATTTGCTCGTTTTCCCCTGCCCTCTGATAGTGACGAAAAAACGTAATGAAGCTGAGAGCTCTTTGGGTAGCTTTGGGTGTGACTTTCAAGTTTTAAGCTCCTTATCTCTGGCTTGATGTGCTATCTCCCTTTCCCTAGAGTATCTAGAGATGTTGAAGCTTTAAGTTTCATTATGAAAAAGCAATAAAGCATTTCAGCTGGGAGGCTAAAATCTGTAGATAAATCACTTGGGATTGAGCTATTACAAGAAAGCTGAACACTTTCCAGAAGAGGAAAACAAGGGGATGCTTAAAAATGTGACCATTCTGGGCTATATTGTACATTTTAGTTCTAGTTATGTTTGCTTATTTTCCAGAGATTTTGAGCTTAAGCAGATTTTTTTTTTTAAATAGCTCATGGAAAATGTCTTATTTTCTTCCTTTAGTTTTCTAAATGTTTCTTTAATTTGTGAAACGCAATAAGAAGACTTGCATAAAAGCAAATACATTAAAAATATCTTTTATTTCAGTGTCTGAACTTATGGTATAGCACTGGTGAAGCATTTGGGGTGTGTGGAGAACAAGCACCGAGGATTTCCAGATTTCATTCTTCGTGCAGTTTTATGCTTACCTATTCTCTGATGTTTTTTTCTCTTCTTATTTTAAAAGTGGTTAAAATACCTGGAGAAACCTTAAAAAGTATCCCTTGGTGCAGTTCCTGTATACCAAATAATTTTGTAAACAAAGCCATTGGTGTAAAGTCTGAATACATTTCCTGTCTCTAGTGAACAAGGATCCCTGGCTTCAAGCAGCCAGATCGTGTTTAAACAGGCATCTGTTACAACAGATGAAAAGAGAATGGCACCTAAGGCCATTAAATATATAACTAAATGTTTTCCTTTAAGCACAGAAGCCATCCCATCTGAACGACATGTAATGAGCTGGTGAAGCCCGAGCTAAGGGCATAACAGTGTGAAGTAATGTGCTTAACAGATCTTTCTGTAAGGACTTTACAAAGAAATGTGCAGGCCTTGAACTATACACAGCGGTTTCCAGTTCACATTTACAAGAATGGTTTATTGGTTTTGCTATATTTAAATGCTGATTGAAAGATAAATTCCTAATTCTTCAGTCCAAATTCATGGAACATTCCCACCCTGCTTCTTGTAACTGTCTCATTACCAAGTTATACTCCTGAAGGAATAATGTCTTTCTGTTAGCAGCTGGTTGATGTTGGACACATGAGGTCAGATTTAGGGAACTGTAGATTTCTGGCAAAGTGACCTTTGCTAGACACCTTTTGCATCTGTTCTACAGTTCAAGGCTGGACATGTCATAACTGGATTACTTATCTACCTGGATTCTGTTTTCACAGAACCACAGAGAGATTTGGGAGCTGGAAGGGACCTCTGGAGGTCTTCTGGTTTGACCTGCCTGCTGAAGCAGGGCCATCTAGAGCAGACTGCCCCAGACCATGTCCAGACAGCTTTTCAGTATCTCCAAGGATGGAGACTCTACAGCTGCCTCGAGCAACCTGTGTCAGTGCTTAGTCACCCTCACAGTAAAAAAGTGTTTCCTGACATTCACACAGAGCCTCCTGTGTCTCAGTTTGTGCCCATTGATTCTTAGCTTGTCACTGGGCACCACTGGAAAGAGCCTGGCCCCGTCCCCTTTGCATTGCCCCTTCAGGTATTTACCTGTACAAACAAGATCCCCCTGAGCCTTCTCTTCTCCAGGCTAAAGAGTCCCAGCTCTCTCAGCTTCTCCTCATATGTCAGATGCTCCAGTTCCTTCATCATTGGTGTAGCCCTTCACTGGACTGTGTGCAGTATGTCCATGTGTCTCTTGTACCGAAGAGCCCAGGACTGGACACAGTACTGCACGTGTGGCCTCACCAGTGCTGAGCAGGGGGACAGGATCACCTCCCTCGACCTGCCGGCAACACTCCTAATGCAGCCCGGGATACCATTGGCCTTTTTTGCCGCAAGGGCACGTAGCTGGCTCACGTTCAATCTGTTGTCCCACAGGACACCCAGGTCCTTCTGCCAAGCTGCTTTCCAGCTCGGTGGCCCCAAGCATACACTGATGCCTGGGGTGGTTCCTCCCCGGGTGCAGGACTTCGGACTTGTTGAACTTCTTGAGGTTCCTGTCAGCTTGTTTCTCCAGCTTGTCAAGGTTCCTCTGGATGGCAGCACAGCCCTTTGGCTATCAGCCATTTTGTGTCATTGGTAAACTTGCTGAGTGTACACCCTGCCCCATCATCGAGATCATTAATGAAGATGTTAAACAGGCCTGGAGCCAGTACTGCCCTTTGAAGTACACAGCTAGTTACTGGCCTTCAACTAGAATTTGTGCCACTGGTCACCAGCCTCTGGGTCTGACCATTCAGCCAGTTTTTAATTTACCCCACTGTCTGCTCGTCCAGCTCATAGTTCCTCAGCTTCTCCAGGAGGATCTTGAGGGACAGTGCTGAAAGCCTTACTGAAGGCAAGATGGATGATATCTGCCTTCATCTCCTTATTCACCAAGCTGGTCATTTCATCATAGGTTATTGGGTTGGTCAAACCTGACTTCCCCTTGGTGAATCCATGCAGACTGCTCCGCATCATCTTGTCCGTCCAGTGCCTGGATGTATTCTGGGAGATGCTCCTTCATTTTTGATGTGTTACAAGGGAAGGCCACCTAAATTACCTGGGCTGGACTGTACTGCAGAGTGAGGTCAGAGTAGACCTTATACCTGTTTCTGTGAGGTAACCGCTTTTGCCCTGTCTTTTAGTTAAGCCCATTTATGCAGGTGTGCTGGTGCACTGGTGCAGGAGATGCTGTGTGGGACTAACCCTTTTCTTCCCCCTCTTAAGACTTTCTATCATGGGGGCCAAAACTACGCATACATTACTTCATTACTTGTGAGCTTGGCAACAGTGAAATAGGAGAAGGCCAGCAAAAAGAGGGAAGCAACATTTTAGTGAAGGAGACAGAGCTAATTGTTCTGATTATAAATTCTGTATTGTACTCAGGCAAATATAATAGCCATTTATTACTCGCCTTGCTTTTAAATCCTTCTCTGCTTTTGCAATTTATATTTTTGCCTGACTTGGCTCATCTTGAAAAATAACAGTGACAACTCACGGTAAAGCACCAATCACCTTTGACAGTGACACTACTGTTACAATGTATTTAGTATGCTGAATCCAAGAAATTAAAAGTACTGTAGAAAGCTGCCCAGCTGATAGCGCTGCGATTTGTGCAGAAAAGTTCCGGTAGGCATGGGAGCATCAATGACCCCAGCAGTCTACTCCCACCGCTCTGGTGGAGATGCATTCATCTGTGGCGTTCATATGGACCCACCTGTATGAGGACAGGGAAATAGAAGGGCAGATGGAAAGCAAGGGAGGCAGAACGTGTTATCCTGCTATTTGCCAGAACTCACTCACCAATGTCTAGAAGCACAGAGAAGTTACAAAACATTAGATCTGTTATGTTCATGCCCCAGGCATCAGGTGTGGTCCCTCAGAGGAGAGGTGGGGATGCTTTCTCTCTTTATATCACCCTCTCTTAGTTCCAGAAAGGTATTTTAAAAGTATCCATTCAAAGAACAGGAAAACCATTTCCTCGTCCATTTCAGATTCTAAGCGATGTTTCTGCATTGCTAAGTCAATTCAGGATGGGCCATACGAAGTGCTATTAGTGTAATGCCTGATAATAGTTTACAGCAGCAGCAGGTGCCTTAATGCAAATACCATGTTGTAGGAAGTGGAGCGTTTTTCAATAGCTGCTGTGTTGCTGCTTAGATATAAACTATTATTTTCTTGATCAGCAAATGTGTCTGTGTTTTTCTTTGAATTGGTAAAGGAAGCAAGAAATGTAGCCACGAAGTTTTGGGAATTGCATTTTCTTATTTATTGCTGGTATGATAAAATATGTTAAGATTAGGCAACAGGCTTTAATTGAACTCTCTATGATTTCATTTTACGGATCATAAGTCTAAACCCATTGTGCTGAAGGCATATAGAATGTTATTGGCAAAGTTAGCCTATTTGAAAGAGAAAAGTGCTTTCAGATTTACACTGAGTTTAATGGTGATTTTATTTCCTTTCAAGATGTTAAGCTTGTTCTTAATAGGTGCTGCCCGAAAGAAAAGTTGCAGTAGTGCCGCAAAACTTGGCTGTGTAATTCTCATCGAAGTAATTTCCAGATGTGTATATACATATATGACTATGTGTATGTTTTTAGAAGCCAAATTCTCCTAGCATCAACGTGTGTGAAAATCCCAATTTATGGCAACGCCTATGTGGTGGCAGACTGAACAATGTCCTCTTGTTCTCTCCTTCATTCTCCACTCAAAAAGCCCCCTCTTTTGCTGAATACAGCAGGAACATTATTGCAGTAAGGGACCATTTTTCTTCCTATCCAGACATTCTTTATTCCCTGTGATGTTATAGGACTTGTGTTGTTTGTATTCAACTTTTTAAACTGTATATGCTCACTCTTTCCCTGTGCCTACTGTGTTAAAAGTGTTTTTTATTCCCACTAACTCAATTTCATTACTTTTCAATATACTGCAGTATCTGGCTCTGGTAACTCTCTCTTCCAAAATCAGCAATGACTTCTTCTTGGCTACTTGACAACGGTGACAAATTTCAAAGTAACTTAATCTTCTAAATTAAATCTGCTTGATTTATTTATTTTTAAGGCCTTTTGTCTTTCTTCATCCTTCTTGATTTGTCTCCTGCTTTGTCAGCGTATGAACCATTAGCACCTGAGTTCTTCTAAAATTTAAGAATTTTGGTATTCTTGTGTTACCTTAATGGTCTTCCAGTGGTTCTTGTGACACTTCCTTTGTCACAGTATTACACAATTTCTTCTTGTTTGTTGAGAGTTCAGCATATTTAGTGTGATATATAAATAATAATATTTGGGGCAGTGAGCATTAATTTTTAGAAAAGGTACTATGTAATAGAAGAAAAGATACCGACTTTGGTCGGTAGATGAAAAGAATGTGACTACATGCAATGAGGAAAGATTATTAGACATTACTAGTAAAATCCAAAGTATGTGGCTGGAAAATAGTTTTAGGACAATTATATCAATTTCATTTTTGATTATGTCTGCATACAGGTTCAAATGTCTTCAATGAATAGACTTGAAATATTCCACTTAGTTTAGTTTATCGCAACTTTCTGTAAGCATCCGTAAGAAAGCATGCCTTCTGTGTAAATGTGAATAATAAGGTTTAGGAAGTAATTCTCAGTTTAGTATAAGCAAGAACAGCTATACTGAGTTAGCGTAAAGCTTATGAAACCATGCTGAATCAAAGGAGTGTAATGGCAGTAGCAGGTACTCAAGAAAGGAGTATAAGCAGCAGACCTCTTGTGTAGCTTCCTAGTGTTGGATTTTGAGGACTTGCTAAGTTGAAGGTTTCGGATATTGTATTTTGTAGTATATACTGCATCTATTTGTGATAAATTTCTCAAATACCTTTTTAGACATTTGTACTTCTGGTCTCCTCAACATCCTTTGGGAATACTTTTGAAGTCTGAATAATGCATTGCATTTAGGAAAAAACACTTGTTGTTTGCTGATCATTTCCTTGGTTCCCTGAGTTCTCATGTTACATGGTGTATCTAATAAATAATGAGAGTACATCTTCTCCATGATTCTGTATAACTGAAATAGAAGAGAACCTAAATGGACAGCTTAGTTTCTCTCTAATTTGTTTTAGAGAAAAATTCTAAGCATTATTGATATTTTTTGCATATAATGCATTTTGTCTTTTTTCATGTTACCACATATCTTCTTGAAGTTTGTTAAATATAGGTAAATCAAAGATAATATGTAGCTTAATCATCATGTTATAGATGCTGTATTTACACAAATACATGTCTTCCAACTATCCACTTTATTTTTATAGCACTAATAATAATTGATCTTACATTCATGTGATTGTCAGTACGTAATTTAACTTTTAGACTGTTGAAATGCTCTGAACTTTATTAAGTTTATTATGCTCTGAATTGAATAAGAAGTTGGGATGTAGGAATTTCTGGTACGTTTACATGCAT
This sequence comes from Falco rusticolus, assembly GCF_015220075.1. Taxonomy (NCBI): domain Eukaryota; kingdom Metazoa; phylum Chordata; class Aves; order Falconiformes; family Falconidae; genus Falco; species Falco rusticolus. Next base: position 33,467,275 of record NC_051188.1, on the reverse strand, counting down.
CAGCAGTGTTTGGTGACATGATTTGATTGTCGATACATGGGTGTGTGGTACGTTTTGAGATGGCCTTTGGTGTCCAACCTGGCTTATTTATAGCTGCTGTTCTGGGTGATATGGTCCTCTGTCATATTTACCTGCCCCATGATGATGCTTTGGATACCAAAGGGCTTCTCTGTTGGTACTGATAACTATGTGTTAACAACTGAACTAGGGCCTTGATTTTGGGAGGGGAGAGTAGGTGAACACATGGGGGATTTCTGTGATCAGTAATATTAAAGACATGAGTACTATAAATAAATATTACTTGAAAAGACCAAGATTGTCAGGAGTCTTCAACAATAAATGCAGCTGCTGTTGCTTAATTGCATTTCACAACATCTGGTTACAGGTTATCATCAGTACTGAGCAAGGGGGAAGGATGGATGCAAAGTACAGTGTTTTGGGTGGACTTGTCCTTACTTAATCTGTATTATAATGTCATGCTATATAATAGGAAATAATCTGGTGGGTGTGATTGACCAAATAAGATTTCTGAGTCCACTGAAACCTGGAAACCCCAGCAAAATGCTGATTGTTGTTGGAGCCAGGGTTATATTATGTTTTAATGGCTTTTCTGGGCTTCATTTGATGACCTGGCCTAGAAAAACATTTTGAAGTAATAAAGCATCTGTTTGGCTCCAAACTAATGAGAGGAGCATTGCTCTTTGCATTAACTGTTCTTTAGGAAGAGCTGCGGAGAGCTGCTAATAAACCTTATTAAAAAGCTTAAGCAAGATTGAAGGAAATAGAAAACAGAGAAACTATTCCATTCCATGTGAAGTGAGTACATGGGGGGGGGGGGAAAGAAAGGGAAGAAACTCAAAAGCAAGCCCACAGGATTTTTGCCTCCCCTCCATGTGACTTGCAGCTTGCTGCACTTCAGTTACGTTGCCTCTGAGATACGTTAAAGTGCAGCTCAGTTTAATGAAGAAGTGGATAGGACAAATCAAGGCTAGAGACTGTTTACAGCAGAGATTGGGTAAGTAAATGCAGCTGTAGATAAGTGTTTATTAATATTGTGCAAATAATACAATATCTAGCCTGTAGCATTTAAAACAATACTCAGAGCTATCATTTTTTGGTGGTCCTTTCTTTGTTTTACTTAAGGAATTTGCAAGTGTGGGTGGTATCTACCATGCAATAGATTTATGCATAAGACTGATAAAGGATTTAATTTTATTTTTCAGACTTCCTACAACAAAACAACTAACTTTCCTTTAATTTCATGTGCTTATTTTGTTTTAAGTTCTTTGCTTTGTAAGAAACTGCTTCATCTATTTTAGTGCAGTGCTCAAAATAATTTCAGTGGGAGTTAGCTGATAGTTTCTGGTACCTTCCTGTTATTTTAATTATTTTTCTGCTGGTGAGGGAGAGGGGAAAACAGCTCATACTCTGAACCTCCTAGATATAGCATTTTCAGATTTCTAGAATCCAACTCTAGACCACTGAAAACTCCCCAGCATCAACTTGTTCCAGGAATTCATTCAACCGTCCTAGTAGGATATAATTTCAGCTGCTTGCTTGTGTTCTCTGTGTCTTTTTATAAAGATTTGTATGTGTTCTTATACCGAGTTTTATATAGAAAATTCTGTTTTAAAATTTATGTATGTTTAAATTTGTGTAAACTTAATATTAATACACAAGATTGAGAAATATGATGAAAGCTTTTTTGTTAAGATGTCCAGTCTTTTGACTTTGGTATGTTTTTGCCTCTAGCAATTGGAGTGGACCTCACAGTTCCTATAATGCTGTTATGAAATAAGATTGCAGTCTTAATCAATTAGTAATTTTCAGAACAGTCATTTTAGCAGTTTCAGTGCCTGCCATTTGAGTATTTAAATCTCAGTGCACAGACAAAGAGCTGAGAAAGAGAAATGATCAATATGGATTGTAAAGACCTATACCAAAGCCTCATTTGAATCTTGGGAACTAAAAAAGGAAAAGCAAACTCCTTTGTTGATGGTAATGTATTAAAATATTTTTAAGTGTTTAGTATCTTGTGATCTCTAGGGTGTGTCTTCCTTTTGCACCATGTTGCAGAAAGACTGCATTAAATACTATAGTCTATCATGATATTTACTCTGTGGATTAATCAGAATGGCGTATCTTTTTCAGATAATCACTCCATTTAGGAGGCTGATATTGTGTGCTGAGAACAGAAAAGAAATGGAGGACTGGATAAGCTCTCTGAAGTCTGTTCAGTCCAGAGAACACTATGAGGTAAGTTGACATCCCTCTTGATGCAACAACCTGTTCTAGCTCAACAGATCAAGCTACAGGACACAGAACTGGAGTATTCACTCTCCTTAGTGTGACAAGTGTGTCTGATATCAGAGTGAAGCTTCAGGTTAAGACCTCGGCTAGCAAAATGAGAGCCTATTATCACACTTTTGTTTAGAAGTTTGGAGGGAGAACAGGCTAAATACCCTTTGGAAAATACTTTTGATGAACATTGTGTTGTTGTCCCCTGTAATATGGAACCGTAGGTAATTTCAGTCACCGTAGCTGTGTTCTGTACTTGCAAATTTGTCTTAACTTCTCCTTTACTAGACCGCACAGTTTAATGTGGAACATTTCTCAGGGATGCATAACTGGTACGCCTGCTCCCATGCCCGACCTACCTTCTGTAACGTGTGTAGAGAGAGCCTCTCTGGAGTCACTTCTCACGGCCTGTCTTGTGAAGGTAAAGTAAACGCTTTCTTCCCCTTGTTTATAATGCTGTGTATGTGGACAGCTGAAAGTTTAAGATGAGTAATGATTCTGAAAATAATGAGTAAGAAAAAAGCCTGAAGGGGAGCGATCTATTTACTAGGGTGACTTTCTTTTGGGCAGAGGGACTGCTAACGATCTGGCTCACCTTTTTCGTGCTCCAGGTGCCTTTTTCTAACTCATCCCGATAAAATGGTTCCTTCTGCTACAGTGACTAGGTTGGAATGAAAATGACTAGTTTGCAAGAAAAGATAAGGTTTATTTAATTTTCTTGTCAAAAATGTGAAACAAAATAGTCTTACTAGTTTGCAGAATCAGCATTCCTCAGGCAAAAATTCATAATGGTAGTTTCTGCCAAAATCTGTAAAAAATCACGCTTTGTTCAGCGCTATGACCTCTTCCTCTCCAGTTCTTGTTTGCTCTGTTGCTGCTGCCTGATCCTGTTGCTGCTGCCTGATCCTGCAGTATAGGCAGGACAGATGAGGACAGATTTACTGCTTTAAAAATTCTGTCATGCAGTGCGGGGGTAGAGATGTAGATGCCTTTGCTTTTTGATGGTTCAATAGATGAAATCCAGCACAAAGAAAAAGGAGGTGTGGCTAAGACTTCAGCATCAAGCTTATCTGGAGGAATGATATTTCTCAAACAAATATTTATAATACACCTGAAACAGCTTATTCTGCTGCAGGTTCTGTGAAAAAGTGGTAAAAAGTCTGCTTGTGTTAGAATCCAGTAGAAAAGAAAGCATCTGTGTGACCTTATGATACATGAAATTTAGAGATATTTAATTACCGAAATAGCTAACTGTCTAGAAAAAAGTTAACAGTTACACCATTCAAACCTTGATTTTTTGGGGTGCATATTACCCAGCTGCAAATGCATTTCTGTTATTGATGCTGTTATAATATTTGAGTTCAGAGCATAATAATGTGTATTAAGGAAATCTTACAAAGGAAACATTAACCCATCGTCCTGAATTGTCCATGCTTTTAATGTAGCTAATGGTGCGGTTGCCAAGGAACAGGACAAACCCTTTTCATAGAAATTAGAAGTCTCATAGTTACTTCTAACTTTTCTGGTGTACGTTTTTCACTGTGTATAAGTAGTTTGGACAGTATTAAGGCCGTTACGGTATTTTTGATGTCTGATATTCACAGATGAAAGTATCACATGCTTAACTAAAATGCTGTTTTATTGCCTTTGTATACAAATACAGTTAAATGTGCTCAGGCAAAGGAAAAGAAAGACTTCTTTCCTTTCATAAAGAATTTATCCTTTCATAAGTTATAGTTATATTAAAAGGCTGTTTAGCAAGAATTATTCTTGTAAGATTATCAGTGTTAATGGTTATAGTCCATAGTTTTCTGGTTTCTCAGTGTCTTGTTTTGCTTCTAAGTATGGTGTTAATTTCCAAGGTGTTGGCGTTAACTTTACATTAAGGAAGTTTCCTTAATTTCCAGATTTGGAGTTTGTTACCTTTCTGCATAACTTGTTGCAAACTAATGCTACATTTGCCCACATTTCTGATGCCAGTTGATCATTTTTATGAATGGCTTATAAAGGTAGTTTGGATTTTCTTTCAGTGGTCCACAGTTTCATAAATGTGTAAGACCTGGACTGGTTTATATGTAGATACTATGATATTCTTTTATCTATTAATATGTTTACTTCCTCTGACTTCTTAGCTAGTAGTTTATATGTATTTTTTTCCCAAGTATTTTTAAAATATAAGGAGAACTTTAATTACGCATCTAAACTAAATCACTTGACAGTTGACTCTCTTATTGAAATACTCATACTTTGTCCCTGATTCTGTATACCTGTAAAAACCTGTTGTAACCATTCTTAATTTCTTCATCTAAGTAGTGTGTTTTGGTTTGATACTACTTCTTTCTCTGAAATTCTTACGTGACTGAGTTCTTACTCACTTACTTCTGCCATGTGCAATTCCAATGCGTTTCACCATCTATTTTTTCACTTACCCTGTGCTAGCAATACACGCTGTTTGAGGAGACAGTGTAGGAAGTATGGAGTCTTAAGATTACCTAGATGTGCTCTGTGCTACTTTTTCTCGTTACATCTTTTAAAAAAAACCTGTTTAAATATTCATGGTCTGGTATCTGAAACCTCCAGCACTGCTTTACACTGAGAATCCATTTGTATCTATACTAAATTCAGTTATTTGTGTGGTCATTGATCCCAGACGACTCTATTATGTCTTATATTGAGAAGCATGAGAGGCTTCTTCTCAAGAGATACTGGAGCTCTTCCTCCTCTCAGTGGTTTGGGTAACTGGTGCACCAAGTCATGTGGAAAGTAGCTTAGAGTCTTTGTGTATTCTGATTCTAGGCTGTTAACTGTAGGTTAAAAAAAAATAAATGTCACTGCTGAAATTTCGCAGGTTAAAATCCTTTAAAGATCAGTCCTGTAAAATTTTATTCTCTTAGACCTGCTGTTCTCCAGCAGTGGTACGCAACTGTTTTTTTTCAGCCTGCAGCAAACCGTGTTACTTTTGGACATAAGATGGGTGCCTTCTTTTTTCAGGGCACCTTCCCTCCCAGTAGCCTTTGGCAAACGTTGGAACAAATTAATTGCAGGCCACCCTGAAGATGCTCCTGTAACTTTTGTGGAAGCCAGCATAGGAAAAGAGGGTATGTTAATACCTTTGCTAGGGAAAAGACTATAGTGTGAACTTGCATCTTTGCAGAAGTCAAAGAATCAATATGTATATCAAACTGAAGCTGTAAATTCATATCAAACCATTCTTTCTACTGCTAAAAAGCCAATTGACTTTTAAAAAATTTAATTATATAGTCCTTTGAGATGCAATGCTATTCCTCCCACTAGTTCCTTCTTCTGTGTCTTCTCAAAAAAACCACCCTGCTGTTCAGATGTTGTCTGTGTGTTGTGTTGCTCTAGCTAGCTCTAAAGGACTGATCTCCACAACATTCATCCACGGTCTTTACTAGGACAGAGAAATTACATTTTTTTTTTGCTTTTTTTGGAAATTACTTCATATTAGCCTAATCAAGTTAGGCTTTTGTTCTTTATGCTCCTCAAATATTTCTCTTACTCGTTTTGGCTTGCTATGTGCTCAAGAGTCTAAGCCTAAGAAGTTGTCAGGTAAACACAGGGATGCATGGAATGTTTAGGCATAGAAACCAAAGAACTATAGATCATTATCTACAGAAACTCCTTCAAAGCTCTGTGGCCTAAATTACTCTGTATTAATACTGCATTTCAATCCAATTCACTGCCTTTATGATTATTCTCAAAGACTTATTTCTTCATGTAGTGTTTTAATTGTCGTGACTGAATCTTGGTTGTCAAATGTCAAATATACCTAACAAGCTGGAGACTGCAGTTTAAATGAGATGCTTTCTCCTGTGATGAATTGCATAAACAAACAATATTGAAAGAACACTTTAGGATCATGAAGTCAAGCAATAAGAAAATACTGGGATTAAATGGCCTTTGCAATGCCCTTTGTGCACTTGGTCTTTTTCCGTTATGATTGGGGGTTTTTCTCCCCCCCATAAAACCCCGTTCTTACCCACTGAAGAAGGTATTGTACGTGCACTACTTGGGTAGCCATTGTCCCCAGGATTTTTGCTACATTTTCTGCACAGGCTTGAGACTAAAAGTGAATAAAGCAGTCAGGAAGAGGAAAGGATGTTCACTGTTAAAGAATTAAGGAGTAATAGAAAACTGTTCTGTGACGTTGTATCATGCTGTGCTCTTCTGTAGTCCTGGGGAAATCACTTAAGATTTTTGATCAAATCAACAGTTTTGTGTTGTTTATAATCTGGAACCGCTATCACCGCTATCAGAAAGGCTGAATTGTTCTATAACTGCAAATAATCAGTTGAAGCTGTTCTGAAGTCACTGATACTTTGAAGATACACAGTATTAAAAAAAAAGTCCTTAATTGTTGTAGTACTGAGCATCATCATCATCATAATTATTTTAAAAGGTCAGGAAGAAATGAATATTGGTATCTAAAAAGCAGTATTTCATCATCTTCTGATAGATCAGGCACATACCTGTTGACAATTATTATGAACCAGGATATGGTACATATGCATACTTACAAAGAACCATCCATTGCATGCAGTGAATGAGGGTCCTATTGTCAAAAAGTGTATGATCATATGACTGAAGGCTTTATACCTGCATATGGAAGCTATATTGCAAAGCTATATTGCAAAGTTAAGTTGCCTGAGTAACTTTGTAGTACTTGACTTTGTAATGTCATTATTCTTTTAGTACTCTGCACTATTAAATTTGCAGGGTTATTTGTTTGTATAAAAACTGCCAAGAAACTGCTGAATTTTATCCTTTATAGAGTAGACATAAGCTTCAAATTGGAGTGAAGTTAGCTTGCTGTTTTCATGTGAGTCGCTGTTTTCACTGTGGCTTGTCAATCCATCATGTGATACTATTTTTGGAAACAAAACAGCAGGTTTCTTGAAATACCTGAAGACAAATGTCTCCATTTTGAGAACTTAAACAATAAATACCAGCTCAGGGATGTTCAGATCAGTTTCAAAAACTTTGGCTTTGGCCTTTGAAGGTGGGAAACAACAGTCTGAGCCAGTTCTTTGAAGAGCACAGAAAAGAAAACCATTCATAAAATAAGTGGTAGAGTGGTAAGTTTGCAGGGGGAGGGGGGAATTGAGTGTCCTGCCAATGTAGTTGAATTAATTGAGGTGTTCAGAGTGAAATGCCTTTAGACAGAAATGCTCTATAGCAAAGGAGTGTATTTTCAGTGCAAGAGATCCTATGATGATGTTCAGGAATACTGACTTTTCTTCACCGTAGATAATAATACCTCTAGATTTAATCATTGTGTCTGACAGCAGATGTTGGTACCACTGTGACAACTGTTTGCTAATTAAGTGATTCTCTTGGTTGGCTTTCTGAGAGACCTGGTTCGTAATCCAGCTAGAAACATTTACACAGGAAATTAAGATTTAAAACATCATTCTACAAATATTCTAGATTTAATTTGGCTAAATTTTTCCTTTTCTCATCTTTTAACATTCATTTGCAAAGTAATGGCAATTGATGTCTAGCAGTATGTCTACATGTTTCCAGAAAATTTCAGATATCAGACTGATTCATGAATGGGATGCAGTGTCATCTAAGACAAACAAATTAGGGGTAGTGGTTGCTAAGGTTGAGATTTGATTTTAAATTTTCCTTTCTATACCCATCTCTTCTGTACTGTATGTATTCTGTACTTATTTTGCTCGAAAGGTGCACCTGTGTCTTAAGGTCATTGTTTTTGATAAATTTTAATGCTCAGAGTAACATGAATAATTGTTCGATGATATTGGGGTTGCAGGGGGGAGACCTACAGAAAGCCTGATCTAAGATTTGTTACGTACTGTACCCACAAAGCAAACATAGGCTATCATTTGCTATCCATGGTGTGGCCTGCTGCAGCTCTTCAGATCCTGGGTTTGAATTTGCCTTTGCCTTGTTGAGAGAGCAGAGGTTGAATACAGAGTCCTAAGATCTACTTGAATCATAGCTCAGTAGGATTTGAAAACTCCTTTACTTTGAAAATTCCCCTACTTTGTTATGCCTTCGCCATTTGGAATTTCCTGTTGCCCCTCATCCCTGATTGGTGTATTTTGCTCTGTGTTGCAAAGACAAATGCATGTCATTTATGAGCAGGAAGCTGAAGTCAGGGGCGTATCTTTTCCAAAACATTGAAGTGGCAAGACTGCTCAGAGCCCGTCACTTGAAAATGCAGCTTTTATTTCTGTGCTTCTGTGAGAGCTGACTTCTTTAGATGCTTGGAACCAACTTAGGCTGGCAAACACAATATGATGCTGAGGTGCTTTGAAAATGCAAGCTTATCCTGTTAGTTGAGGAATATTGGATGTTTCCATACTTTGGGTCTATGAATGCTACTTTTTGAAATGACTGGGGGAGTTCCTGTGAAAGCAACATAACTCCTTCTTCTGTTCCCTTCTCTTTCTTTGAGCTAAGTACATACTTCTGTGCATCTCCCAGAACAGTGAGGGTTGCTCTCAAACTCAGATGTTGATTACATAGTCTCAATTCACTTTTTAAATTGATCTGGCCATGGATCAGTGGAATTAAAATGAGAAATTTATGATTCAAAAGACCTTTTGTTCCATGGCTTAATGTTTTTTAATGGTGGACAAGTGATGGGCCAAAGCTTTTGATAGTTTCCTGTCAAATATTTGTTTGAAAACAGACTACTACTTCTGTTTTGCTGGCTAGTTCTCATAAACCTTTAATGGTCTTTGCCAAAATAATTTATTTAATGCACTCTAAATAGAATGATGTCATGCACTTCCAGTAACAGAAATACCCACAGCTGGGTGCATCAGTCTGTCTGATCTAGTATGATATCATTAACTAGTCATATTAATAGAGTTGAATGAAATACAAATAGTTATTAGATTGTCAAAATGTCTGCCTGTACTATACGCTTGTGCTGAGTATTCCAATTAGTAGATTTTTAATAAATAATCCAGTAAGAAGTCAGGCTCTTCCTCACTTAATATAACCTCTTGGAAAGTACTGTAACCACCAGTATCCTGAATAAATATAACAGCACCTAACCCTTCACTTTCTCAGCTTCTGGGAAAACGGGCATAGTATGGTGCCCAGAAGGGATCCTTTAAGCAAACAAACAGAGCTCCTGAAGCAAAAATACTTCTGTGAAACACTCCCCCATCACCTCTCACAAATTTAATCCAGGTATCTGAGTTGTGTCACTGGAGGAACAGAAAAGGCAAAAATACATTTAGAGATATATTTGTACCTTAGTGCCATGCACTGCACCTGAAAAATGGGGACTGGAGTGGTTTTGAGGACACTCTTAGAATGGCTACAGCTAAGGAGTTAAACCCAGTTTAGAGAGTTAAAGCTGGAGTGATTGATTATGCACTGAATTTTCTTTTAGTTGGGTTGTGTCATGGGTGCAACACTAAGTGACACGTACTTAGCTCTCAAACTTTTTTATGGAATATCTGTGTTGAATTTTTTGTAAAGATATGTATCGCTGAAATACAACAAATAACATAGTGTACTTGTTTATGTGTGCCTTTCAGTGTGTAAGTTTAAAGCACATAAAAGATGTGCTGTCCGAGCAACAAATAACTGCAAATGGACCACATTAGCCTCAATTGGAAAAGACATCATCGAAGATGAAGATGGTGTAAGTACTATTCATATTTACAGTAGTTTCCAAAGCTGTTTCTTCTTTATGGGGAAAAAGCCCCAAGGCTAAGCAAAGAAATATTGCCCTGTGACCCATTGCCATTAGTGGTAGGTGGCTGTATTCCTGAATGTTTTCAAAGATTAAGGTGTTATTTAGAACAAAAGTTATATTTCTATCTCACAAGACAAGTTTAGTATCTGTGGGCACTAGACTGCAGCCATGTTAGAGGAATTTAAAGGCCCCATGCAGAGAAACTCTGAAGCTGAGGAATTGCTCCCAGAAGTTCCTACTGCTCTGAAGCAAAGGTGGTGTTTTATACTGTGCCATGCTGTTTTGGCAATCTGTTTTCTGTCCTCCTTACCAACAGCTGTTCCCCGGGAGGCCTGTTTGGAATTCACTGACATGTGTGGGGTTTTTTACTGATGAGAACAGGATTTTTAAAATTAACAGGAGAAGTGACAAAAGCTTTTCAGAGCTTTATTGTGGTAGATGGGTTATTTTTACAAATGCAACTATGTATGTGCCACTGGCGTGAAACTTCTTCCTAGGTTAGTACTAAGTTGCACACCTATGAGTGTCCTGAGTTGCTCATGGTGTTAATGGGACAGCACGCACTGAGTAAAGCTTTGCACTGCATTTAGGAACTGCTTTATGGAGCTGTGACTTACCAGCCATGGGATACGTAAAGCCACAGAGGTATTCTGCTATCCTATTTATTCTTCTGAATTGTAGTTATTTTAATTGGTTTGTGTCATGGTAGTCAACATGAAGTGAATGGGTACTTATTTGGATTACGGAGTCTGGATTTAACTGCCCCATTGTTTTGCGGTATGTTCCTACCATATTACCATAAATAGTTGGATGAGATGCGTCTCCCTTCTTCAGCTGTCACATTTCTGCCTAGCTTGTGAAACACCACCATAGTCCACATTTGTAGCTTTTGCCTAGCAAGCATCAGTGTCACTTATCCTGGTCAGCCATACCTGCCTCTTTGAAAGGATAAAGCTGTCAGAAATAGTTTAAATCCACCTATATTTGAGAGACAAAAGCCTCTAATTTCTGTTTTTGAGTATTTAACTTCTATGACTAATTCTTCACAGATAGCTATGCCTCACCAGTGGTTAGAGGGTAATCTGCCTGTCAGTGCCAAATGCGCAGTCTGTGACAAGACTTGTGGCAGTGTTTTACGCCTGCAAGATTGGAAGTGCCTTTGGTGTAAAGCTATGGTAGGTGCAATGAACCACATGCAAACGTCTAGGGTTTTGTCAGCTTTATTGCTTGCCGTTATTTTTATTTTGTCATTTCATAACCATGCTTTTGGATCAAGTAGGAGCAGGCAGCTTGTGTAAACTCAGGTTTTCTAACATTCATAATTTCTCATGACTGTCCTACTTGCTTTGGTTGATTTTTAATACGCCCACAGCTGCAGCTTTTCTTTAATAGGTGTTGTCATCCAGTGTGTTTTCTCTGCCTTTTCCTAATCGAGAACTGAAGGTTCAGATGCCTGTTCCATACGCCTTATGTTACTTTCTTGTCTCTTTTATAGTAGATATTGCTGTAATAGTATTTTAGTAAATCAGCAATATTAATATTTATTAATATTAACGTGGTAATATTTTTATCACTGCAAAGTCTTGAAGTTCTCTTCTTCGGGACACTCTGTAGGTTGCTGTTGTGGTTTAACCCCAGCTGGCAACCCAGCACCACACAGCCGCTTGCTCACTCCCCCTCACCCAGAAGGATGGGGAGGAGAATCAGAAAGAAATGTAAAACTTAAGGGTTGAGATAAGAGCAACTTAATAGGTAAAGCAAAAGCTGTGCACACAAGCAAAGCAAAGCAAGGAATTCATTCACCGCTTCCCATGGGCAGGCAGGTGCTCAGCCATCCCCAGGAAAGCCGGGCTCCATCACGCGTAACTGTTACTTGGGAAGACAGATGCCATAATGCCAAATGTCCCCCCCTTCCTTCTTCTTCCCCCAGTTTATATACTCAGCATGACGTCGTATGCTATGGAATACCTCTTTGGCTAGCTTTGGTCACCTGTCCTGGCTGTGTCCCCTCCCGATTTCCCGTGTCCCTGCAGGCCTCTCGCTGGCAGGGCCCAAGGAACCAAAAAGTCCTTGACTGAGTATAAACATGACACAGCAACAACCAAACCCATCAGTGTGCTGTCAACATTGTTCTTACATCAGAGCCAAAACACAGCACTATACTAGCTACTAAGAAGAAAATTAACTCTGTCCTGGCTGAAACCAGGACAGTTGCTGATTGAAATTCTGTAACATGTTATTGCTCTTTCCCCAAAATACAGTTTTCTCTTATTTTTTTTTAACTTGTGTGAAAAGATGGGTTTCATATGCTAGGGTACAGAAGTGGAAAGTCAGCAGTTTTTGTATTGTTGAAGCTTTCTGCATATGGATGTCTGAGGCTCTGTGTGTAGGCAGTGGGAAATGATTGACACCTTCAGAGGTGATTTGAAATTCAGGTGGAGTGCAGCACCTTCTGCTTGTGCCTGTTTTCCCAGTAACTATGGAATAGGCTGCTACAATGCATAGTTTCTGGGACCCACCTTTGGTGGGTGGGTCTGGCTTGGCAGATATGCTAGCTTTAGTGCAGATACATCTTCCAGAACAGCCAGGCAGACCAGGCATGTGCAGAGCTATTGCTTTAGCATGTGCACAGTGTGCCTGCTGCCCCCAGCACCAGTGCTGGCTTCTGGGAACTTGGCCCTCCTTTGCTCGTGGATGCAGGCAAGCAACTCCCTTGAAAGGACGATTCATATCTGCTATAGGGGTAGCTGAAGATGAAGTACTCCAGACTTAACATTTTGTGGAATAAGTAACAAGCCTTTGTGGTTGAACACCCGTATGTTTTTTTTCCCAGTCTCTCTCCTCTTCCCTCTACACCTAGATGTTAGATATTAGTCCATTTTTGTTACATAGATACTGTATCCATTTCACCCCAAAATTCCACTGTAGGGAAATAATTTCTTGTTTCTTTTGTAGGTTCACACTGCCTGTAAAGATCTGTATCCTCGTAAATGTCCACTTGGCCAATGTAAGGTATCGATCATACCTCCAACAGCACTAAACAGTATAGACTCTGATGGTACGTAGTATTGTAGTGTGTTCAGTGGTAGCTCTGGACTTGCAGTGTGTAGTGGGATCTGTATAACTGACCAAGGCTAAAATCCTTCTGCTGAACAACAGATGAAAGCAGTCTTCAAATTTAGAGAAAAGTATAATTTTCCTTGTAGCTCTTTAGAGGAGTATTTAACTGACATGATTTAAAAAAAATGTTTTTGAAAGTTCCCCCACTGGAAGTTTTCTCCCATTTTATTTATGACCCTTGGGAAGTTTTCAAGTGAATGACCAGAGTCTTCAGTGAAGTGGACTGATGTCTGCCTGACTCATCACTCATACTGTGAGTTCTGAAATTTTGGGTGACTGCTTTGTGCAGAGGAAAGATAGCTGAAAGGGTCAGATCCAGGAATTGCTTCCAAGGCTTCTCTGAATTTCTTTTAAATATAAGCAGTGTAAGAAACCTGCAACACACAGATGGAAACCCACCAAGTGTTCAAATCTCAGAGGTGCTCTTTGGTGGCTCAGGACAGAGATGCGTGAGCAGTGGGAGACTGCGCTTAAAGGCAGGGAGTGGATTTAATAAGGAGTATCATGAAATCTAACTGCTTTAATTTTAAAGTTTGTAATGATGGCAAGTGTAGACCAACAGCTTTAACACAATTTAATGAATGTTATTGTATGAAGTTAGTAAAAGTGATTGTTTATGCTGTATGTATTCACTGTATTTGTTTGCTTTGTGGTGTCTTAGACCACAGTATCATGCTGCTATTTATTATTCATGCTAGGAAGATTGTTCCATAGGTGAAATTATTTTTCTTCGCATTTAAATAAATTAATCAAGCCTTATTTAAAATTATACATTATGATAATGTGGTATTAAATTAGCATCCTTTAATGCCAATTTTTTTAGTAATTGAAAACAACATAGTCATTTTAGTATGCCTGAAACAAATGTCAAAACCTGCACCCATGATGTCAGATTTTGATGTGTTAATGAGAAATCACTGCTTCCATGGACTGGTTATGTTAGTGACAACTGTGTCCATTAGTACCACTTACTAAGGGCCTTATAGAAAGCCCCCCTGTAATTAGCCAAGACCTGCACTGACTTTAATAAGCTTTGGATCACAGCTGAAGGTCTGTTATTCAGTGATGCTGTTATAAGTAATAGCATAACTTCAGTCTGAGAAAAATGTTCTCATGCAAAGTCTCACCTGGGAGCAGTTGAGTTCAGTAACTTTCAAAATCTGCCAGTACTCTTTAGAAAGCTTATACAGATGTGGATAGTCCAGTTCAACCCAGTAAGGTTAATGAAAAATCTGATTGAAAACCAAACACTTGTAACTGAAATACATATTTTACAATGTGATAACTTGTGAACATGAAATTTGAGAACTATTCTAAAAGGTTAATAAACTTTTTCACTGTTGAAAAGCAATAAAGCTATTGTCTTCAGGATTTTACTAAATCTAGGCACTGAACATACCAGAAAGAAAAAAATGAATTGTGTTTTCTTTGCAGGGCTAATATTCAGTTTAGCATTTACATTATGAATGATAAAATGTACTCCTTTTGTCTTCCATCTCTTTCTTCCTCTTTCCCATGATTTCTTTTTGTGTTGTTCATATTAGAAAGCCTTATTTATTTCATTCTTTCTAACTATGTTCACAGGTTTCTGGAAAGCCACATGCCCGCCATCCTGTGCCAGTCCTCTTTTAGTTTTTGTTAACTCAAAGAGTGGAGACAATCAGGGAGTAAAGTTTCTTCGTCGATTCAAACAGTCGTTAAATCCAGCTCAGGTGTTCGATTTAATGAATGGAGGACCTCACTTAGGGTAATGACCTTGGAAATCTTGAGCAATCCTTTCTGCAAGGGAATTTAGTGCAAAGTGTAGTGTTGTGTTGTGCCCCTGTCGCTATCATTCTATCACCAACATCTACTGTGACTTCCTAATTAAAATCTATGAGTGAATTCTGGTGGGATTGTAGGATATTTTCTTTCTAGAAAATTCATTTGAAAATTCAAACCCCAAACCTATCAGCCCAAGTGTTTTCTGGCTTTTTGGCTAGCTCTGACTTCTGTTAACTGGTAAGGCCCAAAACCTTTACAAATGTTTAGATGCTTTCCTGAAACAGGGCATTTATGCACAGTTGCCTGGGTGCTTTTCTTCCATTTCGTATGTGTAATGCAGATATTCCTGTGACATTGTTGTGAATAGCTATAGAATAAAACTATTGTCTAAATGTTCTCTGTATCTTTTTGAATTCTGAACGCAGGTGTCAGAGGGGGAGTCCGCAGTGTGTGATGGATAAGTGCATTAAAATTTTGTCATCTGAAAACTACATTCAAAATACAGTTTAGGCAATATATGCAAATGGTCAAGAAAATGAGCATTTCAGAATTTGGAGCAAGAACACAATTAAAGCCATCAGGCATTCTACAGTATCTACGGGTTGATTGTTGGAGGGATAGGGATGAAATTTGTGTAGCAGTGGCCACAACCCAAGTATCTTTGCACATTCATAAAAATTTAATTAACGCGCTTTTTTGTGTTGCCTAACTTAATTCCACTCCGACGTAGCATTGTGGTTAAGTGGCCTATTAATATCACTTAGAGCAACTAGAAACACTAGTTTTCGTACTCTTAAAGGTGCAGAATTATGCTTGCATGATAAAAATGTAGATAAATGCACAAAAATTCAGTTCAAACAGTGGGCAAATAATACAAATATAGTGGAATACAGCTGTGGATTTTTAAAATTAGTACTGTGTTATAAACATGTTATATTTACTTTTTAATTTTCAATATTCTGTTCATTATAACCCTGATAATCTGAGTTCAATCTAAGTCTCTTTTGGCTAACATGTTGAACGTGTAATTACAATGAATGATAAAAGTTCATTTGAATTGGAGAGACAATTTTTGAGAGAGGGGAGTCTGAAAAATCTGTCTGTCTGTTTGCAAGTTCTTTTGCTTCATTCAGTTGTACTTAACAGCAGCATGGTTCAGGAGGCTCACTTTGGTTTTGCACAGTAGTCATAGGTCAAGGTGGTTGCTTTTAAATATTTTTCCTGAACAGTTTGTAAAGAGGTCCTTAGCAGTTTTTGTGTCAGGTTGTGCTGGTGTCTTCCTTTTTCTAGTTGATCTACAAAGCAGAGTTGCATTCTTTGAGACAGTGTATTTTGAGGGGTTCTCTCCCTTTTCTCAGGGTAGGAGAAATTGTTTTCGTACCCACAGTTCTTTTTCTTAAATAACTGCATCTTTTTTTTCTGATTAGTATCTGCCTATCATGTAAAAGTGACATTATATTCTTTAGGAAACATCTAAATTGTTCAAAAATTTGTGATCTTAATATGTTGCTTTTTAGAAATAGTTCTGAGATTACACATATTCTGGAAAATAACATGCATTAAAAATAAATGTTTGTTTTTATTATTTTAAGAGTTTATACTCTCCAATTCTTTGGGTTTTTTTTAAGTTTAAATCCCTGTTGTTTTTACCTCTTGTCTGTTTCTTCACATCTCATTCCCTTTTCCTCTGTGTGTCATCTTTCTGCCTGTTTTGTCTCTTGTCCTCCTTTTCTGTGCTGCCCAAGTGTTGTATCCTGGAGGTGTTAAAAGTCTGAGAAAGGAGGAGGAGCCATAGGAAGCAAAAGTAGGATACGGCTTTAAGGATCTGATATGAAATACTTGTATTATTTGTCTTACATTGTTGTGATTGCCTTATGTGTAATAATTGCCTCCTACTGTCCTTGCATTTAGTTAGTCACATGTTGGCAAAAGCCCACCCGTATTGTGGAGTGCATCCTGTCGCTGTGTCTTAACCTCTGCTCATGAAAAATCCCCAGTGGTGCCTTTTGCTTCTGGCTGAAGTGAGAAGCGTAGAGCAGTTGCAATTTCATAGCTTAGAATTTCTTTTTATATTAATAAAGTGAATAAAATCCTGAAAACAATATCAAGGGAATTTTTTTAAGTAAAATTTGGCATGTTATTTATCAGAAATGTTGGTGTAAGTGGAATATACGGCAGTAGATGGGATGCAGATAGGTTTATGAAGTAGATGGTTTTATCCACATACCCCAGAACAACAGAAGAAGGAGCATAAAGGTGCCATGCACTCAATTTTTGTGTAACAGTGGCTAATGAATATAACTGCTCTCTTGCTAATGGACATAACTGATTCTAACAGGCTTTGTTTTCTCTGCAGTTTGCGGTTATTTCAGAAGTTTGACAACTTCAGGATTCTTGTGTGTGGTGGTGATGGAAGCGTGGGTTGGGTCTTGTCAGAAATTGATAAGCTCAGTTTGCACAAACAGGCAAGTGTGCATACTTACTTACCTTGACTATACTGACGGGACTTAATTTTGTATGCTTACTTTCCCTTCACTTGGTTCTTTGTCGTATCTCTTTATATGGGCCAAACTCAACAGTTACTGTTAAATAAAAATGTCCACTGGTGTAAACAGGACAGGTTGTATTGGAATCGCACTATTTGATTTACAAGCTTTAGACATCAGCTGTATGATTAACATTTGTAGCTTCATATAACAAGCATCTGTAATAGTTTGTACTTTCTCGTTTTCAATAGTAGATTGCTCCTGTGTTTTTCAGTGTCAGTTAGGAGTGTTACCCCTTGGTACTGGAAATGACCTTGCTCGTGTCCTCGGTTGGGGAGGATCCTGTGATGATGATACGCAACTTCCTCAGATTTTGGAAAAACTAGAACGAGCCAGCACAAAAATGTTAGACAGGTAAACCTAAACATGCATTTACATGACTCCATGAGATTCAGATTGTGCTTTTCTTGGTTTCTGATGGCCTAAATCCATCTTAGAGACTTCATGTTCCATGGTTTTGGTTTTTTAGGGTGCACATCATAGTAATGAGGGAAGCTGGGATAGTAATGGGGACAGCTCTTCAACATCCTTTTTAAACTGAAGAGTCAGAGGGGAGCGGCTGATGAAACTAGGAAGCACATTTGTCCAAAGATGAACAAAAGGGGATGGTTTATTGAATAACTGATGAAGGTGCATAACTGCCTGTTACAAGAAGTTGTAAACATTAAGAAATTGTATAGATTCAAAACCGTTTATGGGCAGTTTTATGGACTCCATGCATGCTATTATATACCATTAGAGCTAGCATCTTTATTTGGGAAACACTTGAGCTCTCTGTCCTGGGATGTGGGGAGAACTCGCATCGTGTGCTTCCACCCTTGATGTAATCTTCTGAGGCATCGGCTGTGGACAGCATAATACAAGATTAGTATTATCTAATGCAAGGTTAGTATTATCCAATACTAATATTTCTGTTTGAGGCATTTTCTTAGTCAAAACCAAGAGATCTTTCCACTCCTTGTTTTGTGTGATTTCCATCCATAAGGTGAAGGAGCAATTACCATTTAAAAGAAGTCAGTGAAGGTAATGGTCTTGTTCCAAGGAAGGTGGAACACCATTTTTGAGAGGAGTATTTCTTACTCTGTTCCTTTCTCTCATGAGTGTTTCTGTTCTTGCTCTTATTGCAAACACCTGAATGTAAAAGGTGATTTTATTGTAGGGTTTTTTTAATGAAATAGAGAAACAAGTCCTTTTTTATTTTAAGCTTTTCTGCAGGCTATGTGATCGTTTTATAGCAAAGTATGTAGAGAAATGCTTATTTCTGATTCTTAGAAAGGTTGGCCTGGACATTCTGAAAGATTCTGTAGATTAAATCATGTTTGCCTTTTTCTGTACTGAAAAAAAGGTCAGTTTCATTTCGTCCTCTAATTTCAGTAGACTTGCTTCGAAGGCCATCTGCAGTGATTACTCACTCTTTTCAGCAGTCTTTGAAGGCTGTTGCTATTAGCAGTATCATACTATCTGTGCTGTAGAGTACTGTCCTTTACCAGGGGAAAAAAGATACATGTATCAATGAAGACTTCACCATTTGCGTTGCTCTTAAGCCTGCTTCCCCTAGTTGAGATGAAAAGCTAGTGCTACCTTTAGAGCTTTTTCTCTAGGATCACATCTATTTTCCTTTGACTTATGCATTTAGTTCTCACAAATTCTTTGATATTGTGAATGTTTTGCTGGAAAAAAACCTTAGTTGCCTGCATTGAATGTCCCATGATTTGTTCACAAATAAGGCTTATCATCAAATCACTAACAAATAATCTGAGCAACAAAACAAATTATTACCATTAATCTCAATTATTTCATCCATATACAATTATCTTACAATTAAAAATTAAGCTTTTTTATTGTTATTGTTTTCTTTTTAACAAGTTGTTCTGTGATGTGACAATGAATTTTGGTTTTGTTGATATGTTGGTGAAAAGATAAAACTAACAATCTGGAAACTGAAAAGCTATTACATTTCTTTCAGGTGGAGTATAATGTCATATGAACTGAAATTACCAGCAAAGCCTTCTATTCTTCCAGTAACTGCAGAAGAGTCGGAGGAATGCCAGGTGGACTTTTACTTTTGTTGTTTCATATACTGAACTTTTTGCTTCTGGGATGACAATATTTGTAATCAAAGCACTTGTGTGAAAAATAGAAGCAGCTGTGTTTTGATCTGCTAACTGAACTGAGTTGATGTCTGTTCATGGCGTATATCTCAAGTGATTAGGGTTTACAGTTTTGTATTATTTGCCAAAAATCCATGAAGGTCAGGAGTCTACAACAGAGTGGTCAGACAAATTCCTTTTAAAAAAAAAGGTATTTTATATATATGTTACAAATAAGGTTTTATATTTATTGAATGATATTTAAGATTATAATATAGTACTATCATATCATTAATAACATATATTTTATACAATTACTATATAAGAGTGTATCTTACATTATTTTGTATATAATAGTATTATTTAGTGTTATGTTATTGTACAATAATTTATATGAATATATGAAGTATGCTTTCAACATACATGTATATATATAAAAAAAGGAAAATGGTTACCATCTTTAGTTTGGAATAAGCATTAAAAAAACTCCAACATTTAAAGGCAAGGGTTGTATTCTGAAAGAATGAGAGAAGCTTTTTGCCGCTTGAGTTTAGATCAGGTGATACCACCCAACTTTCTCCTTGTTCTTCCAGAGAGCTCAGAATCATAAGTGACCTCAAAGAAAAGCTTAGTCTGTGTTTCAGAATAGATTTGTGCTTGTACTGTTTGATGAGGTTTTCATTTTGAGAGGGAGATGCTTTAATGAAATTAATTGGCATGAGGGTTCTGACTAAAAATGAGAAAATAATATATTCCTAAGAAAGTTAATGCATATCAACTTTAGCTCAATAGTACTTGAGAAGCAATAATTAATCTGCAGGTTCTTGAATAATTTAATAATTCAGGCTGTTTTAATTGGCAAGGAGGTTATAACCTTTGACAGTTTGCTGGATATAGAGATGCAGAAAGGCTGGGGCTCCACTGGCTGGGTTTTTAACGGGGTTGCTTTGTACATGCTGTTTCCAGTGTAAGCAATGCAGAACAAGGTTTTATCTTCTCAAAATTTTCAAGACAGTTAAAATTTTCAAGTGTATCTCCATCTTGTAAAGGAAAAAAAAATACATTTTGTTCTAGTTAGTTCTGACTTAGAAATTGTGTTTAGCTCCTCCTGAAAATGGAAGGAACTGCTCATACAAAACTTTTTTTTGAAAATCAGTTCTGTAGGCTATAGTTACCTGGCATTACTCTTGAGTTGGACAAAGCTGTTTTCTTTCGAGTACCCTATTCAATCCCTGTTTTAATGTTTTTTTGCATCATTTATTGAGTTACAAAATTTGAGAAAAAGAATAATTAACTTCTCAGAAGGTAATGTGTTAAAGCACAGTTTGAAAAGTAAATAAAAGTACATACCTGATTCTTCCCCCCCTTTCCTCCAGTTTCAGGAGACTTATTTTACTTGATTTGCTTCCAGAAATCTTATACTCATGTTTGAACAGCAGTAGTGTGTTCTTACAGATCAGTTGGTTATGTCTTGTTTACCCCTTGAAATGAAAACTGATTTACTGTCAGTTCTACAACTAAGGCTGGGGTTTAGGAGGAAAAAAAAATTTTTAAAAAAAGTGTGGTATATCTACCTGCTCCATATCAAGGGCAGAAACACACTAAGAGGTTTTAAGAAATTCTTAAAGGAAGCATCAGAATTTCAGAACTGCATTTATTTTTAGCTTTAAATTTAAAATTTCGGTAAGATTTTCTTTTAAAACTGAGGTCTGGACCCATATCTCTTTTGAGACAGGACATAGTGTGTGAGGATACATTTCTGATCCATTCCAAATCTTTTACTGAGTATTCCAGAGCTTCTAATTCTGTGCAAGAAAAGCCGAACAATGTACACATCCATTCTCGTAAAGACCAAGCCTTAAATAATTGGCTCCTTGAGGACTGGCTTTGATAGCATTATACCAGTTTAGCAGCCTTTGTCAGTAGGGGTACTTGGGGAATGAGAGTCTATCTGACAGTAAAAAGAAAATTCAGGATTGCATCTGCAAACTTTTGATTTATTCTTGGTCGAGCAGCTTAGCTTGAGGGAAACTTTGCTTGTTTTATAAACGAAATACATTATATTAATTCAAGTTGTTATAAATCTAGAAAGGAGGTAGGTTTTTTTCTGCCTTATGGATTATTTTTAGCCTAGAAATAACTTCATGTTTTCTCTATGAGGAGTAAAAGAACTGTGGATCAAGTTCTCAGATGCAGTGTTACTTTGAATATTAAAAATCTGATAAATAAAATACAGTATGTGGGTAGAATTTGCATTGCCAGCTGCTTGTACTTGTATTAGATCTGAAATGAAAATCCTGCTATTTTTGGAGGCATTTTAACTCACTGCTCAGTGTTAAACTGCTGAAACGTGTGAAAATTGTAGTCTTTTTTTCTCTCTGTTTTCAGATATCTGCTTATGAGGACTCAGTTGCTGCTCATCTTGCAAAAATTCTCAATTCTGATCAGCACTCAGTTGTCATATCATCTGCCAAGTGGGTTGATAGGTTTTATGTACGATGTGTGGAATAAATCCCCTGTGTAACATCATCACCATAATAACCTTCTGTCTAAGCCTGATTTTCTTATGGCTGGCCCAACTGGCTTGGCTTAATATATCTTGATTTATGTCTTTTGGAGTGGATATTTTTTCTGCAAAATGTTTAAATGGTACAATTGTAATGGATAGCTTATTACTAAACACATCAACATCTTAACAAAAATCACATAATATTAATATGAAGTTGTTTTAAATCACTCCAAATCAGCGTGCAGCTTAAATAAGAAACTTACTGTTACTAATGTGAATATGTGACATACTTCACATTGCTTTTCTTCTGTTTTGTTTTATGCATATCCATATCTTTAAGATGACAAATAATTTCACCGATGTGAAGCAGAACTTCAGGCTAGGTAGCTTTGTCATAGCTCTGTCTGTATCAGTTCAATCAATAGTGGTCTCAGACAATAGGGTTGTGGGTTTTTTCCCCCAAACTGAAACACTTAAAAATGAGAGAGAATTATTTGGCAAATCGTGGACATCACCTGAAATCAGAAGTATTCTGCGTATACCTTCTCTGTGAAAAGAACCAAACACCTTATATTTTGCAATATGCAAAAGACCCAGTCATTGAATCTTCAAAAATACATCTGAATGTCATTACCTCTCTTTTTTTTTTTTCCCCTGCTAAAAGCATGTTAATAAAATTTCATTTTTAAAGTCTACATAGCACATGTTGAAAACCGAATTGCAGAATTTTATTATAACTCCAGATTCTAAATTGGGTCAGTATCTTGTTAAATCTAATTTCTGTCAAATAATTTTCAATCAAATGAACAATACTAAGGAGTTCTCCACACCTCGTTAGTAAGTTTGCTCTTTTTTGGCGTAGGTAATAAGAACCAAGTCTTTCTCTGATTTACACAGTGAAAATTCATTGCAGCCACTGTAGTTTGCATAGATAGCCCTCAGGGGGTCGGCTGTGGTTCAGAAGCATGAGCTGTGCAGTGGGTCATGTGTGGCCATATGCTCTCATCTAAGAAGTGCTCCCTTAACATCAGTAGATTTTCTCCATGGTTTCTAGGCTCCATCTTTGTGTGGGAGTTTGCAAGACTGAAGTTATCAGAGAATGCAAGTTTGCTAACTCCTCTGGTATGGAAGGTGTACAAGCAAGGGAATGGATGAAATAGTCACATTGATTTCAGTTCTTAGAAATAAGAGACTGAGATACAATGTGTGCAAAGGCTTAAATAAAAGATTTTGAGGAAGGGTTTTTGTTTTAAAGCTTATCACTTGAATTTTTCAAGCCATGGAAGAGAGTATCATCTGCTTTGCTAGTATCATCACAGAGCAGTCGTTTCCGACAAGAATGGTGTATAGCAGTATACATATAAATAAGTTGCCATATGAATTTAATATTCAAAACACATATTTTATTTAATTTGACTTCCTCTTTCCTTTCTTTATCTGAAGAATATTATGTGAAACTGTAAAGGACTTCGTTGCCAAAATAGGGAAGACTTACGAAAAGCCAATGGAAAATACAGAGGAAGCTGATGCCATGGCCGTTAAAGTAAGACTATGACTATGTTCTGGTTTAAAGTTGTAGGTTTTTGAAAGTTCATAGCTCATAGGTGTTTATTTTTCAGATTGCTCCAGGATGCCCAGCTTGGCTTTCATTTTAACCAATGACTGTAAAATTCTTCTCTTCTTATTGCATAGAACAGTTATTTCCAAACCATCTTTAACTCTAAGATCTCTATAAATTCTGTTTACACTTTTTGATTCATAAAGGATAAAGTTCATGGTAATGTATGTAGAAGTGAAAGATTTTGCCTTAGAAGTTATACTTTTAGGGATTAAATTAGCTATGGGAAAACAATAGAATAATGAGGAGAGAGTATGCTGGGAGAATGAAGGGAAGAGAGACTACAATATTAAAAAGAATGGTTTAAGCTGCAAATTGTAGAGATCACGTTGAAAAAGCATTGGAAAAAACTAAACAAACCCCAAACAGAAGGATTTGGTATGAGGCACAGAATTTACATGAGCTGAAAAGAAAACAAGAAAGCGCAATCACTAACAAACCCAGAGTCAGGCTATGTACTTGCTCTAAATGGCAATTTGTGGTTTGTGTTTCTGTTTGGTGCACAATTTAGAATTAATTTATCTTTTTTACTGTTCCAAGGCCAGACAGCGTTGGTTTCCTTTCCTTTAAGCACAGAAAGTCACGGCTTTTCTAGTGTACCTACAGACAGCAGCTGCTTAGTGATGGGTAGAGGTGTTTGACAGTGTGTGGTTCTGGCTTGAGCCTCTTTTCTCCGTGACAGCTCACTTGCTGAAATGTAAAGCTGTGTTGCAAAAGCAACCCCATGTGTCTCAGTCTAACACCTGGGCATGTCCCCATAGATTAACTCCATATTGGGGCACCCATAATTTCTTATAATGCGTGCTATGGGCAAATCTGTGGTGATTCTCTGTGCTGCAGGCCGTTGGGAGAGGAGTAAGACTGAACTCTAGTTGCATGGCAGGGTGAATTTAGTAGGGTGTGTTACTGTCATCTGAGTGTGGGATTTTTTTGTTGTAATTGCTGTAATCTGGTTGGGTGTCAGAGGGTATGTCTGCAAATAAACCATGCAGACCTACTCATAATCTGATATTCCAAAATGTTGAAACTAGGTTTGGATTTTACATAAAAAATTACATAGACATTTAAGACACCTACAATTTTAATATAATCTGGTACTTAATTTCCTGCAAATGTTCACACATTCACTGTTAAGTTTTTTTGGTGTGTGTATTTTTTTCCACTTTGTCTTAGTGCTCTGAGTTAAATGAGAAGCTAGACCTATTGCTCCAGGCTCTTCACACAGAAGCCCAGGCTGCTCCCATCCTCCCAGGCATCACTCCGCCCATTGTGGAAGAAGAAGCAGAGGAGTTTTCAAGTGAAGAATCCTTATCTGAAAGTAAAGAGCAATTAGCAGAGTGTGTCTCAAAGTCTTCCACACAGAAACTCTTCAAACCAAGGGAACAGTTAATGCTCCGGGCAAACAGCTTGAAGAAGGCTGTAAGGCAGATCATTGAACAAGCAGAAAAAGGTGCGCATCAACAATGTTTTGATCCTTACTGATAAAATAATTTTTTTCTATGTAAGAATGTAGAAATCAAACTACAATGATGAAAACTTATGCTAGTTAAAAAAAAATAATCATGTGCTTATTACAAGCTGCAAGGAAAAGAAATACAGCTTGTTTGGATATTGATGACTGTCTGCGTACATGAATATATATGTATGCATGTGTGTGCACATACAAAAGTGTGCTTCTTTGGTAATTACTATCCTCCAGAAAATTAAAAATTCTGGCAGCAAATCTTTATCAACAGGCAAAAGATTGCTCAACTGTCTTTTGCTGAATTGGCATTAGAAATCTTTTGTTAGTATTTTTAAACGTTAAGCTACAGGAAGCAAAAAAGCTAATTTTCCACGTGTGCAGTTTTTCTTTAAAAATCTTGAAAATTTCTGTCTTCTTTTTTAATAAGCAGTCGTGGATGAGCAGAATGCTCATAGTGAAGAACAAGTGAACCAGTCTTCACTAGAATATAGCAAAGAATTGGATGAATCCAAAGAAGAGGAAAAAGAGGAAGATACAAAGGAGCTTGAGTCCCCATCAAGTGAGTAAATTAGGAATAAAATAGCTTAAAATTACAGTTTCCTTATAAGTTGCATTAGTTATATTATAGTTGGCTCCATAATTAAATATACTAACATCCTGTTTCACTGGAAGCTAGTCACAAATTTTAATAGATTTGGAATAATAAAAGTTAAGGGAAAAATGCAGGAGATGAGATCAACAGTCTTTCAGAATGTATTTACAAAACTGAGAAGGTGTTTGCCTGCATTTAATCCAAGTGAATTTACGCTCACCTTTCTACAGGCACCTGAGCAGGGAATAGATCCTTGGTAGTGGTGGCAATAGTATGTCTCAGTTGTAGGCGTTTTAGGGCATATTATAGGAGTTTCTCAGTCATTTCTGTTGAAGGAGTTTGTGTAAAACAAACATATTTATTCATTGTATTGACAACAAAACCTTGATATCTCAGCTAGGGACTTACCTTGAGACAGTTATTAGAACAGAGAGAATGAATATTTGAATCTTCTAAATGAAGTACAACAGCATAAAACAGGAAAGAATATAACAGAAACTGGAGCACAGAAGTCTCCTGAAAAGTGGCAGTACTAAGGTCACCCTCTCTATTTGTCTAACCCAGAACAGATATTTGAACCAAAGTCTTCAGTACCCTGGAGCTTCTTCCCATGAAAAATTTTTTGCTTTGTTGTCCCAAATTCAGGTCATTAGTCCAGATAGTTCCTTGCAGCTATTGGCTGCTGCAGTACATGTAGCAAGCCACCATACCAAGCTACCCTTGCTTTCCAAGGTGTAGAGCCCCCTACCTACTCTGTCCTTGGTTGGATGGACTTTATCAACTACTGCTGTCGAAGTGCTTCTGCTTTCCTGTAGGAGTATCATTCTGTGCCCCCCTCGCTGTGGGGCTCTGCAGTTTACTTTCCAAAAAAAGAGAAAGACAGCGTGGGTAGCCCATGCTGTGTTTTAAAATGCAACAGAACCCAGTTGTATTATTTGTATCAATAATTGTACAAAGCAATCAGAATATTGAGTGATCTGAGTTTAAAACAACTTCTTGGAAGGTAGCGTTTTCATAAATAGCCCATTTTGTCACTAAGCTTTCCTTTTGGCTATTCAGTGTTTGGTTACTGTGTGTAAAATGATATTTAGAGAACAGTCATCTCCTGAAATAGCATGGTACTAATTCCTGCATTCGAACGATAGGGTAAAATCTCTCTTTCATGTGTCCTTTATGAAATCTGCCAATGAGTGGCTGCAGCGGAAGACGGAAGGATGATTTGTCATGCAGGACCTTCACTTACCTCCTCCTTTGCTTGGTTTTGGCACCAAGCCAATCCAGCCAGAGGTCATGTTTGGACATTTTCTGTCACGAATGTCAACACTGCATTTTGTGTTGACTGGTAATTCATGTGTCAGGGTTGTTCAAGAGTGTCAAGCTGCATAGTAATTTTAGGAAATTTGCTCTTTACTGTAGGTGGAAATTTCAGGTTTTGCCTTGCCATATTATCAAAGTAGACAATGATGCACTGCAGGTAAGGTCCTGAGATGATCTACGGATCATGGAGAAACAGTGGTAGCTGGTGGACAGCAAAACATCCTCTAGATATTTAGTGAGCAACTTCTGTGGTAAAATGAGCAAAGTTGCTTGGGATTTGCATCTCCTTCTGTTACCCTAACTGACACCAACATCCTCGAAAGGAGTTGTCCTCCTGAGGCTCTGCTGTGGAGCTGCTGCCTCTGTTGGTAGCTCCTGCCTTAGAAACGTCTCTCGGGGATTGTGTTGATTCAGAATCTCACATTTCCTTTTCTCCAGGAATGGATGTCAGACTTTCTCCAGTGTTTGTCTCTTCATTGGCCCCTCTCTTTTTCCCTTGGTTATAGGAATCAATGCTTGGTGGTTGTCTAGTTTCAACTCACAGAGGATGCTGTCCCTGTGGATGACCCAATCCTACTGGCATAAAAATATATAAAAAAATATATAATAAAATAAAAATACACATGTATGTATATCCATGTGTAGATATATATATAAACCCCTTGGTTTTTGATACAATTTCTCTTTTTATTGGGGAGCTGTATTCTTCATACATCTGATATGTGTGAAATGGAGTGCATATTAATGCTGTCAGTGGAAGATAGGTGTTTAGGGACAAAGCATGAAACATGAATTCAATTATCTGCAATGAAACATCAGTTTTACTCATTAGGGCTCTGTTGTTTTTATCAGAGCATGAACAGCAAAAGTTTATCTTTATTGCAGTTATCCCCAAGAGTCTTCTCTGTCAAATAAAGAGCAGCTGCTCTGTTGGTTTTCCCATTTAATCTAACTGCCTTGTTCCCAAGTACAGACAGAACAGGCTATGTGTATAGTGTTGTGAATTTTTCAGTAGCATTATGAAAAATGAATGTTAATATTGTTCTGAACATTATATTTTTCCCTCTGAGGATCTTCCTGGTCATTTGATGAAGACAATATTTTTCCATATGTTAATTACCTTCATCTAAATATTTAACAACTCTTGTTAGATATCATTTGCAGTTTTTATTTCTTTCCATTTTTTAACGTTATTACAGTGTTTTGTTGTGTACAGATACAAATCATTGTGGTTTACTGTTATCGTGCAATACTTGTAGCATTTTGTGACAACTGCCAGGTTGTTATACAGATGTTAAAGTCAGAAGGAGCTGTTAGGCAGACCTTTCATATAAAACAGTCCAGGAAATTTCACCCACTTTTTCCTGTCCTGCATCTAATAATTTCCATTTGACTTAAGCAAGTCATCCAGAAAGGTGTGTGAACTTGTTCCTGGAATACAAGCAGGTAAAGAATTTGCCACTTAATTGACAGTTCCATGCTAGATTATAATCACTTAAAAAGAAAGTGAATGCCCAAATCCTGGCACGAATTGTTTTGAACTAATGGTTTCTAAACCCTGGTTCTTGTTACTGCCTTTGTCTCTAGATTTTCCCACTCTGCATTTTCTTTCTATTAATGTCTTCATACAGTTACTAAGCCTGAGCTGTCATGATTGATGTGAACTGATGTGTCCCCCTCCTGCCACAAAAAAAGGGTATTTTATCCTTCCCACCATGTTCGTGGTGCTGTTTTTCTTCTGCTTCCTGGTGCTAATCCTTCTATTTTTGCTAGATTAATTTTCCGGGTTTGAGAGGAATCTATCAGATCACTTCGAAATCATTTCATTGTTTGTTCTGACCTTCTTCAGAAAGTTGAAGCTGTCCTCAGATTAAGTAGTTTTAACACATGATAATGTAGAGCAGAGGTAGCCAGGAAATTGTCTGTGGTCATCTGGTGTGCAAAAGCTTTCTACATGGGCATGGAAATGCTTTGGTGATACCCAAACTTTCTTCCCTGGGGCACCAATATCTGGCTATGTCTGACAGGGCTGAGTTTCACAAAGATTCACTTCCCCTGGCTAAAACAGGCACTGGCATATTCTCTCAGTCAGCATGAAGCAAGTTCTGCCAAGAAAGTAAATTACAGCACCTGAGATCAGCACTTTGGAAAGCCTATCCTTCTTCATCACCTCCAGGGGTGGCCCCAGGGATAACTGGCCTCACTGAGCTACCAGTTGCTCTTTGTGAAAATAATCTCTTTCCCATTGATTTTCTTCCCCTTCTTTTCCTGAGCCTTTGTCACCAACAATTACATCAACTACCAAACCGTGCTCTCTGTCTCAAGGTTTCATTAATCAATCTTCTGGATAATTCTAATAAATAATTTATTTCAGTTATTTTGGGAATTGCTGGGATTGTTTTGTGATAAAGAAAAGATTATGAGAAACTGATGTCCTCCACGATCTCTCTAACTGAGAAGACAAGTATATCTGAACATGGCTCTTTCCCTTCCCATGCAGTTTTCATTTTGGCTGTAGATAAAGATGTCGGAGTTTTGTCTGGTGTTGTCAGAAACCTGATGCAGGCAGGGGACCCATTTTAGCTGCAGGAAGCAAATAGTGTGGCTGTTGATCAGGTATTTCCATGGCCAACAGGTTAGAATAGCTTTAAAATTGTTATAAATAATAATAATATACTATATAATGTAGTTATAAGTAAATTCAGATTGAATTTAAGTTTAAATTCATACTACTTCATTAATATGTTTATCAGAAGCTTACTGCAGCAGTAAATACTGCATTTTAAGGTGGATATAATGCAGCTTTCACTAGTAGCTTGAAACTTAAGTTGGGAACGCCTCATATTGAATTCCACGCACACTTACTCATTTTAATTTGTGCTTGTCAGTTGATCTGTTTCTGAATTTTCTTCCCTGTAGTGGGAAGAAAAACTGTGGTGTGAGGGGAATAGACATTTCTTACAGAATGGTAACAGATTAACTTAATGCTTTTGAAATATTTTCAGGGCTGTAAAAACTGTGTATTTGGTAAAGCCATAATAGTTCTAATTAGTACTCTTTTACTTCTTCTACACAGTTAAAACTGCACCAAGATCTCCAGATCGACGTACAAGCCGAGGTATCCATTCTCAGACAGGCTCTTTCTCTGCTCCAGCTTTGGCTGCAAGCAAGGAAAACCTCCCAGTGCTTAACACTAGGATTATCTGCCCAGGTAATTATGATTTTGAGATCTGCTGTTCCTTGCACTGCTTTAATATTAGCCTTCTGTTCCCCTGCTTGCTGTCAGATAATGATTTTTTACTTCCTATGCTGAATTTGTTTGAACTGAAATACACGTCTTGGTATTGTATCGTATAGTAGGAAATGCAAAAAAAAAAATGTAGAAGCTTCCTGATCATTTGGCACAACACCAGATGTAAAAAAGCATTGTGTTTGAATCTGGAGGACGAAAAATAAAATTCAGGATCTTAGAATCACAGAATCACAGAGTGGTTTGGGTTGGAAGGGACCTTTAAAGATCATCCAGTCTAACCCCCCTGCCATAGACAGGGACATCTTTCACTAGACCAGGTTGCTCAAAGCCTTGTCCAGCCTGACTATGGACATTTCCAGGGATGGGGCATCCACAGCTTCTTCAGGCAACCTCTGCCAGTATCTCACCACCCTCATAAAAAATTTCTTCAGTATGTCCAATTTGAACTTACCTTCTTTCAGTTTAAAACCATTGCCCCTTGTTCTGTCACTACGGGCCTTGGTGAAAAGTCTCTCAGTCTTTCTTACAAGCCCCCTTTATATTCTGAAAGGTCACAATAAATGCTCCCCGGAGCCTTCTCTTCTCCAGGCTGAACAAGCCCAACTCTCTCAGCGTTTCTTCATGGGAGAGGTGCTCCACCCCTCTGACCATTTTCACGTCCCTCCTCTGGACCTGCTCTAACAGCTCCGTGTCTGTCTTGTGCTGGGGGCCCCAGAGCTGGATGCAGTACTCCAGGTGGGGTCTTGCAAGAGTGGAGTAGAGGGGGAGAATCACTTCCCTTGGCCTGCTGGCCACACTTCTTTTGATACACCCTAGGATACGGTTGGCTTTGTGGCCTGTGAGCACGCATTGTCGGCTCATGTCCAGCTTTTCATCCACTGGTATCCCCAAGTCCTTCTATCATTCACCCTCTGAATCCACCATATTGTCAGTGGAGGCTGTGTAGGGGCTGAGGGACAGAGCCATGTGAAGTACAACCTTCTGAATAAGAGGTGTCTGTAGATACCTCTCTGGAAGTGGTAACTGAAACTACACAAAGGTGTTGTGCAGTAAAAAAAGTTGAAAACCAAAAATCCGTTCTTATCCAAATACAATTAATACTAGGGGGCACCAGTAAAACTGTTTTCATTAACTTTATTAATATAGTTAAAACATAATGGAACTGTGCTGACATTTTTCTTTAGGCCAATTTAAGTGAAAGCTTTTAGAAAGTACTTTTCTTTGTTTACATACATTACACAGTTGTAGAGTGACGTCAGTATTAGTCACTGGAGGCATGGCAACGCTGTGATCTTTCCACAAATTAAATTATGCTATGACTCTACCAGTTGTAGAAATGGTAAGGGTGTTCCTTAGGAATATTTCCAAAGGAAAGGACCAAGGGAATCATGGACCGTTTGGGGATGAAGATTAAATTAAATAAAAAGCTCTAGTAGTCTTTTTAGATGTTAGGTCACCCCTGCAATTACTATGCCAGCCAATGAGTATTGGCTTGAAATCCTGAATTTTCTTTGGTTTTTTTTCTTTCTCAATGGTGGTACCTGAAGAGTCGGCCACTGCACTGCAGCATAGCTGCCTTTCTGCTCAAGGGAGCCAAAGACCTGAAAAGATAACCAATATAGGTAAAAATTTAGATAGAAACACAGTCAATCCCTATATGGATTTAATTAATTTTGTCTCTCAGTATGTGGCTTATATTATGACAGTATATATTTCTCTGTTTATCAGACACAAATTAGGGTTTTGTTACTTTTTTTCTGTTTTTTTTCTTTAATCAGGTTTGAGGGCTGGTCTCGCTGCTTCTATTGCAGGAAGTTCAATTATTAGCAAAATGTTGCTAGCAAACATCGATCCATTTGGTGCTACACCATTTATCGACCCGGATCCAGATTCCCTGTAAGAAGTTTTTTTCCAAATTTACTGTTTTGCTTTAGTTTGCTCTTCTTAAACTTTTTTTTTTTACCTTTTTGTATTTTTTTTTCTTTTCATTGTGAAGTTCTTGTTTGCTGTCATTTGGCAGTAGACTTCAAAGTCTGAAAACAGGTTGGATTGTGCCATTTTAGTTATGAGTAGTGCAAAATTGTCTTGCAGCAGCAGAAATAATAGGCTACATTTGCTCATTTACTCTTTGCTCACTTCCTCTGGGAGGAGGGGGACAGCAGTCCTTCAGAGCTGGATTTTCCTGCCCAAACCACGGGTCTGAATGCAAGCTTATCTGCCAGCAAGATGCTGAAGCAGGTCTGGGCACTTTGTGGCAGAGGACAAAGAGTGTTCTCCTAAGGATTGGAGCAGTGAGGTGGAAATTTTGTGTCCTAAGCTGTCTCTGCTTCCCAGAACTGGGTCTGGCATTGGCAGAGACTTACAGATGTTATCTGGGTTGTGGGCCATGGCTCCCCTAAAATAAAGTACTGCTGTGCCAGCAGCATCAGCCAAACATCTAGCACCAGCATGCCTAAAGGTAGCCTGGGTGCTCAGCCTGGTGTGCTGCTGCTGTCTCAGAGCCATGCCCGGGGCAGCTTTTTCCTCTGTTCTCCACCATACCCAGAATAATGTCGGGATATGTGCTGGATGGCGGTGTGCCCTACGTGAAGTAACTTACACTTGCAAAGGAGCTACCAGCCAGTCTGTCTCTTTGACTGCTGTTGGGTTTCCTCAGAGAGATTGGGAGGAAGCATCTCTTCACATCTCTTGATTGATGTATCTGTTCTGAGATGAACCACAATCTTGGTCAAAGCTCTGTGTGTCCAGGTACTGTACAAATGTACAGCTAATTATCTCTTTTCTTCTAACAGGGAGGGATATTCAGAAAAATGTGTCATGAACAACTACTTTGGAATTGGATTAGATGCAAAAATTTCACTAGAATTTAATAACAAGCGAGAAGAGCACCCTGAAAAGTGCAGGTACTATAAATGTCAATAACAGAGGCAAGACATTTCCATTATGTTCTTTTCCTTATCTCTTTATTTGAGTTTCTTAACTTCTTCTCATCCTTCAAATACAAGACATAATAATGTGTGTATTTCAATACGTGGGTCTTGTTTTACCTGTTTTCAGAAGTCGGACGAAAAACATGATGTGGTATGGAGTTCTTGGCACAAAAGAGCTACTGCAGAGAACTTACAAGAACTTAGAACAAAAAGTTCAACTTGAGGTAAATTTTATTTGGGGACTGAATGAGTATTTTTGCTTCCACAGTGTGTAGTGAAGAATTTGGTCTTCCTTTTGAAACCTTTTGAAGTTCTTGTGTCAGCCCAAGCTGACGTCAAAGGCACTGTGTAAAAACGTGTGACGTAAGAGGTGGCTCCCTAGGTGTTTTTCTGGAGTAAAATGTCAGTACTTAAATATCCCAAAATACCCAGTATATTGTTTCTTGTAATTACTGGTTGTTGTGTTTTGTTTTTGTTTTGTTTTTGTTTTTTTTTAAATACTGTATAGGTAGGGTATGTTTCTTAATGTTCACTGCATGAAAGGGGAAGACCAGTTTTTAAGGACTGGTCTTAATAAGAGGTTTTTAATAACTGCTTTTAATAACAGAAATGAACATACTCTAAACAGAAGGAAAGAGATAGGAAGAGTCGTAATCCTTCAGGTTCATTTTAAACTCCCTGAAAGATTGGTTACACATATAGAGAGAGCACAGAGATGATCTTAGTAAAATATTCCCGACGGAAGAGGGAAGATTCTGAATGTGCATTGCAAGAAGCCCAGCTGCACTGGTAGAGACTGTAATAGGTGTTTAAGACAGTCACACAAAAAGAAGCAAGGTATGATCGCAGCAATAACAAATGCTGTGTAAATTGTCTTAACATAGTTGGTTTTTGTCTTTTAAGTTCTAACATGAAACCTAAGTCTTCTTCATGGCAATGGGAACTTAAAGGAGATATAAATTACTACCAAATGCAGAAAAAGACTATGGGATGGTTCCAGTTATTTTCACCCAGAGACTATCTAGGCTGGATTTTGACAGAGAGCATACATAATTCCCTCTTTTTACTTCATGCTAAGTATTTCTTATGGAAGTTCATGATACTTATATGAAAATAACTTTTTAAGTTGAAAGAATAATTTGAAGTCACTGGAACTCTTTCTCAGTCTTCTGAGATTGAGGAGGATTTTGTGTGGTAGCGGCAGATTGCTGTTATCTAAGGACTGAGTAATTATCAAGGAATTATGCAGTAGTTAGCAAATATAATGACAGGAAGGAACGCTATGTATGCTGCAGATAGAATTCTAATTTAAGGATCTTTTGAATAAGATTCAAATCTGACCTTCCCATAATTATTTTTTTCATATTTCCGGAAGTAAACCAGCAAGTAGAAATTTCATATTTAGTATTACCTTACATAATAATAGCCTTATGCTAAAACATGTGATGAGTGCACAGCATTGGAAAATTAAAAATATCAGTTTTAGGAACTGGAGGCAGACCTCTACTATAATGCAAATGACTGTGCATCATCTATTAATATCACAGCATATTTTGGATACTGTCACTTTTTTATTAAAATATTACATTCTGTCTTGTACTGAGATATAAAAAGAGAGCACTAAACACATTCTGGAAATAGTTTTGCATGTTTTTCTTCTCCTGATAAAACTGGTACAAATTTCGTCCTTATTTCCTGAGGATTTCTATTTCATTTGTGTAATTTTAAGATCCTTCTGTGGGACTGATAACTTGCGGTAATCTAGCAGTCTGCTTTAAAGGCAATTTCACTTGCAAATTCATGATCCGCAAAGTGATACCGGCATCCAGCATTTATGACCTTATGTTTCTAACTTGCTTCAAGTGCCATTTCCTTGTGGCACTGCTGCAGGACTGCACTTTTGACTCCAAGTTGACTGGTTTGAGATCACTGGGCTCACCTTGGTGATGCCAACAGTTGTGGTGCTGTAAGTCAAGGATGATTTCACTGATGTCTGTAAATTTACTCTTGGCCATAAGTAGGGTGAGACTGACCCACATCATCCTGTGATCATGTTGAGTAGGACTTGGAGTTGCTTATGGTTTTTGGGGGTTAAAGTGGTAAAAAAGGAGGGCTGAACAGTCAGTCATAGGAGTGACCTCCTATCTGCAAATTAACAACTCCTAGCCATGGCCAGGGTAATGACTGTGGGGTCGGTCCTGGATTTGCCTTTGCACTTTTGGGAGGAGAATGAAGTTATTTTTACAGGAAGCCGATCATACAATGCTAACACTTAGCTACATATTTGTGGTTATGCCAGAAATATTCTTGGATACTTTTTTTAATTCCACCCCCCCGCCCCTGCTTAATGGATTTACCTAAATAACAAGTGTATTGCAACTTTGGGAATGCTGATATAGTTAGTGAATGGGTGAGTGAAGCTTTTTGTAACGTCCATGGTGATCTTACCGTGCGCATGCAGGGAGATAGGTCTTTCATTGCAAAAAGATCTTTGATCCTTGATAATCAGATCAGTCTGAGTGCATGAGGAATTTCACTGCAGCATGTAGTACCTACCTGTTTTTCAGCTCTGTAAAAATTGGTGCTAAGATTGCGGAGAACAGGTTTGTGTTAGAGGTGCTTCACAGCACGGAGGGAATGGTCTTGTGTCAAACCTGTTAATGACTCTGCCCTCCCCTGCCAGCTCTGTTGAAGATTCATGTTTTAAAAACAGCTGATTATTTTATCACATGATTTATATACTGAATGAGCTTTTATCCATTACAGTGTGACGGACAGTACATCCCCCTTCCAAGTCTGCAGGGCATAGCTGTGCTAAACATTCCCAGCTATGCTGGTGGGACCAATTTCTGGGGTGGAACCAAAGAAGATGATGTGAGTAACATTAAAGAGAAGTAACCTTCTGGGCAATTCTTTTATTGAAAATATATCCCATGATTTTTCACTGTTGCCTTCTGTTGTGTCCATTCCAGCAAAATGTTCATAATAAGCTTAATGATTTTTTTAAATGGCTCTATGAGAATTTTTATAAACTAATTTTATAAATAGAGACATGAATAATTTCTCTCTATCTTGTTTTACAAAGTCCTGTAAATAATGTTTGTCAAAGCATAGGTTTCTCTGCTATATTCTAACAATAAGCAAGGTGGACAAAGACAATCACTCGCAGTTTATACCTGAATTTCCTCCTGTTCTTCAAATGGGTTTGGACTAAGGGATGGTGATTTAGCAAATGAGGACTGATGTATTTAGTGATTGATAATTTAGTGGGGGTAGTAATCTCTTTTTTAAAATATTATTTTCAATGAGCTTCCAAAATATTTCAAGATACTTTTTTTTTTTGTTCTTCCTTATATCTCCTAAGAAACATTACACTATACGTATACCTAAATGTCTTACAGCTTGGAGCAGTCTTACTGCTGCCATCCACTTCACACACAGTGCAACAGTTGTAATTATGAGCAGATTATCCTAATTCTGCATGTCCTGATTTAGTGTGTGTGAGGTCTGAATCACCTAAAACTGTAGTTGCAAATTAGCTTGTGATTTTAATGTAGACGGCCCAGGATATTTTTGGCAAAATTATTTTGATTTCTTGTGTATTATAATCCTTTGCTTATATATATATATATATACACACACACACACACACACACACATATATATGAAAGTCAGGAAAAATACTGAAACATGTTTCAATGTCCTTTTCTTATTTATGGTATACGTCAGAGGATGGCAGTTATGGTTATATTTGGCTATGGATATCTGAAGTTTTTATATACTCGGTGTACATATTCATAACTTGAAAGCATCTCTAACACCTGCTCAGCTCCTGTTCAGGAGTTTCTTTTTCTCCCTGGACTGCCTCATTGAGTGAGAAGATCTCTCCTAGCTGTCATACTGGTGTGTAGCAAATGTCTGTATCTTGGAGCAGCTTTACTGATACCCTTAGTCTTCCGCAGATCAGAAGTGTCAGCAAACTGATGTATTTGTTCTGGATGGAGTTAGGAGCATAATTCACTGCTTTAGTGCAGTCTTGAGTGACTGATCATCAGAGATGGTGGTGGTCTGAAGTGCTGCTGGTTCTGCTTATCTGGACAAAAGAAAGATGTTGCCTTGACAGTTGCAAGTATTCCTGAAACTTTAGCGGTGAGCCAAGGAGGGCAGATGCACATCAACCGACTCAAGCGGGGCTTGTTCAAGCATGCTTTTTTGGTGTCCAGAAGACAGGCTGGAAACATGACCTGCAACAGGAAGGGAGGGAGTTGTTTCTTAAATATTGATTCAGTTGCCTTTAAAAAAAGAGGCTGGTTTTCAGTGCAGATATGTTTTACTCATGAGAGACACAGCAGACTGGGTTGCGGTTTGTCCATCCTTTGGCTAAAATGGAAGCACCAAATAAATGAAACATAGCTACTTTTTCTTAACCCATGGAGAACTAGCCCTGTAGGTGTCACTTAAATTGAATTTAAATCGTTAAAGCTGGATCAAAGACTCCATACTTTTTACCTTTGAATAACAGAATCACTGTCTTTGCTCTTTTCAAGACATTCACATCCTCATGTCAAAACCACAAAAATTTCCATGGAAACTGGAAAAATTCAGATGGGGAAACCTTTTGCTTCAAAACACTCTAGACCCAGTAAAATTGTGCTTTTTTTCTTGGAATCTTACCTCCTCAAGAGCTACCTGTGCAATGCTGGGATGCTCTGAAGGGAAATGCCACTTGGATTTGACACTAAACTATAGCAACTGTGCTGTGCAGCCCTTTCCCTGAGAAGACCTCTTCAGCCTCCTGGACAAAGCCACCGCTTACTGTACTAGGGTGAAGGCTTCTGCTGGTTTGCTGGGCAGCAGGGACCAAAGTCCTTCAGACTGTTACCCATCCTCTCCCTCCCTGAGCCATTGCTGCAGACACTACCTGAATTACACTGTCCTGGATCTGCACTCTCTTGTTCTTCACCTCCAGGAAATCCTTGATCAGAGGACAGGACCCGACTAGTTGTGGCTTTTGAGCTCCTTTCAGGGATTTTCTCTGGTCTGGTCTCAGGTGTCTCTGATGCATCTTACTCTGCCCAAGGTGCCAACTGAGGTAGTCTGAGTACCGCTCAGAAAGGTCATCCCTTTACCCATTAAACTCTTACTGGAGTGATTTTTCCTTCTGATTTTTCTTCCTTGTTGCTCCCTAATGCATATCAGGATGAAATGGTCAAGCTTCAGGTGACCTTAGTATGGTATCTCCTGCCAGACCCAGTTGAACTCCAGCTTAAGACTTGTGCTGTGGCATGGCTGCATTCCCCTGCAGGACACCAGGTGGCAATGGCATGTGTGAGACTTCTCGAATTTTGTGTAAGCTCGTGGAAATTCACCATCTTGGCTGGATATGAGGATGTTTGTTCCGTAGAGAAGTGTTTTTCATATTTACAGTGGATAATTGTATACAGCGCAAACAAAATCCTCTTCAGTATGAAAGCTGTGTTTAACAAAGTGGAGTGTGGACTCGTGTGTTGATTTCCAGAGTATTCAGAATATAAAAAGATAAGCACTTCTGAGCAAAAAGACACCATTATGCCTCTTAACTTCAAGAACCTCTTGGATATTAAGAACATTCACCAAGCAGAGATTTGAATTGGCCTTTCATCTTGCCTTGAAAAACATTTCTTAGTCTACATGCTGAAACATGCCATCCTTCCTATATAAGGATATGCTTTGTCATTCAGATATTTGAAATGCTATTAGCATTGCTGTTTTAAAATACTTGCCTACTGTCTATGCTGTCTCGCTCCTATGATTTTTGAGAGACAGTGTAGTTATTCTACAGTAAATAAGGTAGAACATTAAAATGTTGCAAATGAATTAGTAAAAGAATATGTTTCATTGAACATGTGATCAAAAATTAGTGTTTTCTTTTCCTTGCAGATATTTGGGGCTCCATCATTTGATGATAAAATCTTAGAAGTTGTTGCTGTATTTGGCAGCATGCAGATGGCAGTTTCAAGAGTCATCAAACTCCAGCACCACAGAATAGCCCAGGTTTGTTTCTTACTTGAAAGCACGCAACATGGTTGGCAGCGGTTTGTATGCTGTGAAGCAGCAGTACTCCTTATGACCACCACCCTATACACTAATAAAGTGCTGACTTTGTTATAATTTTAACGGGAAACAAATTATCTTCAATGATAAATGAAGTATAAAAGTGCTTCATCCTTGAGACAGTCCTGGAGAGAAGCCACAGCTCCTAGTAATCAACATAATTCAGATGGCCTGCCGGTTTCATCCGTATTTATTGCTCTGTAAAATAATGTGTTTGTTCTTTTCCAGTGTCGGTCAGTAAAGATCACCATACTTGGTGATGAAGGGGTTCCTGTGCAAGTCGATGGAGAGGCATGGATCCAGCCCCCAGGAGTTATTAAGATCATACATAAAAACAGAGCTCAGATGCTAACGCGAGACAGAGTATGTTGCAAAACAATTATTACAAAATACTGACATTGGTTAACTTGATCAGTTATAATATGAACAAAACAGTGCTTACAAAAATGTTTTATAACTATTTATATAACATACAGTTACTTACAGTTACATAATTTCTATAATAAGCAAGATCATTGCTCTTTTGTATGACAAAGCTTTTATCAGTTTTGTGAGTGCTATTCCTGTATTCTTATTAATATATATAAAAAAATGGTAAAAAAATTATATATTCTTTCTTTCTCCTCTCTTCTTCTGTCCTCCTCTTTTTTCTTCTTTCTTCTTCTCTAGGTGTATTATACACAATCACATACTGGAAGTTTTAGCACAGTTGCATAAATAGCAAATGTCCATTTTTCAGAACAACTTTCTGCAGGTGTCTCTCATGTCTCTCTCCTAATAGTCCTTCCTCCCCCCCACAACCCCGTCTCAGACAGAAGAGACACAAGTGGAACGTAGTCAAGAGAGACACTGGAGAGTTCATGCTTGTCTAGGATTACTGTATGCAAGGTGTAACTGCCCCTCAGTTGTCTGCTTACTAACTGGATGTTGAATTTAGGGTGGAGTTAATGGCATTTGAACTCTGAGTAAAATTTTTTTCAATTTCCCCACCATTTTTTAAGTTTGAATCCTGTATTAGTTTCAGATTTGGATCCTGCTGTCTGCACAAAATGTGCTTGTATTATCACTGTCTTTGTGTTCTTATTGTTTTGGAAGACACTTTTTGAGGATAATGAAGAAGAGATAGAGAGCGAGCTTTCAGTAGTAACTTATTCTTTATACCAAGTTAAAACCCCCTAAATTTCACTTCATTATTTATACAGGTTGTATTATTTATATAAAATTAAATTTAAGTGTTACTTTTAACTACAATTTTATGTAAGTTAGAATTTATATAAAATATAAAATATAAAATTAAAATTTTTACTAAGTAAAAATACTTCAAGTGCTGTGAACTGAATGTGTAATTCATTTTGATTAGGCCTTTGAAAACACCCTGAAGTCTTGGGAAGACAAACAGAAGTATGATTCCTGTAAGTCTGTCATTCGATCTCCCTTGTACCCTCAGCAGGCTGTTGAGTTGGCTACAGAAGAAGAGGTTGCACAGATCCAGCTGTGCTCACAAGCTGCAGAAGAGCTTATCACCAGGTAGAGTAAAATTAATGTTTGGATTGGCAACCTAGACGCCAAGACTGAATTATTCATGCAAATGCATGCATGCACTTGAAAGTGTGTATTTTCCCTGGTTTTGATTGATATCTAGTTACCACTCTGTAAGTTATTGCATTTTAATTTTTAAATTTTATTTTTAAGGCTCAACTTGTTTATATATGCTTTTCGTATGTATTTCTGTAATTTTACTGTTGTGTGTTTTCTTCTCTTGCAAAAACAGGCTTTCTCAGGGAGCAGGGAAATGGAAAACTGAAAGGCTTCTTTGCAGAGAGGCTTTTAATTGAAACTTCTCGTTTTATGCAAAAGCAAAAATATATTTATTGAAAAAAAACAACAAACCCTTACACTTCAACAGTGGGGATGTATCCACCTGACCTTAACTTCTCCTGACCTTATTTCTCCTTAAAGCCTTGTTACTCACAATTTCAAAAAGATGAGCATTTTTCAATAAACCTGAAATTTTTATTAAAATGTTGTACAAGTAAACAGTTAACACACCAACTTTCAAGGAGTCCAAATTGCCAGATAAATCTGCATGCCTTTTTGCTTTCATCCACTCATCCATTGTTGTTGCAGTTTTATGTTTTCATTCCTAATGCTCAAAATCCCCATCTCTGCGGCCCTGGACACTCCAGTAATTTATATGAGTTGAGATGATAGTGAGCTGATGGTATAAAACTGATCCGACAGCCTTGCTTATTTTCAAGAACTAATTTCTTTCTGAGATGCCAGTGCTTTAATAAATAAAACACTTCAATGTTCACCAAAAAAAAACCCACCCTAGTTGTTTTTAAGAAAAGCATTTTTTTAAAAAAAATCGGAACACTTTATAAAGCTGCTATTCAGTTTATCATGCTGACAAATTATCTTAAGCATCAAAATCAATTCTTGGACTATGTGTTGAGCTGTGCTGATAATGTAAGAAAGGAATTTAAGAACTATGTATACTATTTATACAAAACAGGTGACTTAGGTAGACATAGGAGAAAAATTTAGGTTATAAATTACCCAAAGTGAACTTTAGCCAAGACACCTTAAAAACTTTACTGGTCTAGAGGTGGTCCTGAGGTTGCAAATTACAGCTGGACCTGCCATAATCTCAGACAATTGCAGCCAATTTTAATGTTCCATCTGAAGGATATGCCTCGTGAAATAGGTGTAATGTTTTTTAAGATAACTTCCAGTAAGTTATCTTAATGTGCTAGGGTTTTCCTCTATAGTTCATTTGAATTTGGTACAATTTTTGCATAGCATTTCTGTTCTAAGCCAAATAAATGTGTCTCAGTATTTCATAGCAGAATAAATAATCTGTGTTATAGATATTATTTATGTGAGGTGTGTCTTGAAGAGATACTTGTATTTCAACTTTTGTTATAAAGGACTGTATTTTTTTTAAAGTGTTTTGTGAAACATCCCTGTATATTTTCTCATTTGATAAAGTTGTGTACTCCTAGGAATTATTTTTTAAAGGAAGTAAGAAAGATTCTTCTCATTTTGTATATTTTTGTAGG
Source organism: Falco rusticolus (assembly GCF_015220075.1). Classification (NCBI taxonomy): domain Eukaryota; kingdom Metazoa; phylum Chordata; class Aves; order Falconiformes; family Falconidae; genus Falco; species Falco rusticolus. Next base: position 33,424,916 of record NC_051188.1, on the reverse strand, counting down.
ATCTGTGAAGCAGCAAAAATACATGGCCTCTTGGAGCAGGAGCTTGCTCATGCTGTTAATGCATGTTCACATGCATTAAATAAAGCCAACCCAAGGTTTCCTGAGGTAAAGGAAGAACAGAGATTTATGTACGAGTGAAATATCTGTGTGCATAAGTTTGTGATGTGGGACCTGTATTGTACTCCCTGTCCCCATGTTAAAACAAGTTGGATGATAATTCTTGAAGTTTTTGATAAATAAGACTCCTAAATGTACATACACATGCTCAAATTTAAATGAAATTGCTCTAACAGATGCTGTATTTTCTCCCTTTTTTCTGCCACTTTTTCTAAGGTGAGCATAAAGGGGAAGTTACTTTTGATCCTGAAGGTGCTGCTCTGTATAGCAGCAGGGAGTCTCATCTGTTCACATGCATAGGGAAAGACCCCACAGCTGATGAATTTGGTAGAGATCAAGCTTAGTGATTCTGAAATTTATTAATAATACCAGGAATGGGAGTTAGGAGAACTGCCTGTTTACAGAAGAGTATTAAAGAGGATAGTCCCTTCCTCGTGTTAGGTCGATATGGTATCTGAGAAAGCAGAAGATGTAGTTTCTGCAATCATCAGCATCCTCCCCAGCTGATGCTCTTTTTTGTGAATGTTGGATGATAGAAAGGGGGTGTTAATGACACCTAAAATGCAGACCACCTGGGTGTTGTTGGAAGGGGGGAGTGAACAGTGGCAAAGGAGATAGAGATCTTCGATTAGGGGCGTGGTAAAGAGTACATCTGTTGTCTTTTGGAAGCAGTCAGGAATTTGCTCCATCTGCCTGTGGGCCACAGCCAGGGGTGCTCACTTGATTTAATAAGCACTTCTGCATCACTTTAGGATGGAGTACTGATGTAGTTCTGAGCATGAGTAAACCAAATTCAGATCAGCAAACAGCAAGAAAGATAGGCAAAGCAAGCTCACATCTTCTTGCAGACAGCTGTGTAGACATGTCCACAGATACAGAGTGGAGACATGACAAAGGCTGAACAAGTGCCGTTATTACTTAAAGGTCAATTCTTGTGGATGCATTCACAGAAATTTTCATGCTGAACTGTCCCAAGTGCTATGCAGAGAATGCAAAGGGGGTGAGGGGAAATGAGTTTCCTGGTTTCTCTCTTTGCACTAGACAGTCTGGGTGGGTTTGGGATTGGACCCAAAAAAGATTTATTGCGTAGAGCCTGTCTATATCTAACCTAAATTTATGTATGGTAAATATACTAGATAACCATTGATTCTTAAAAATATGTCTAGTATCTTACGTCTGCTAAGGATAAGATGAACAATTCAGATCAATGGTCATTGTTAAGCGAGGCCTGTGACTTTTCTGCTGGCCTTTGTCACCCATAAAAATCGTGGATTCATCTCACAGGTGGCTGGTCACTTGACGGTCTTCAGGATTGTGTAAAGTCATATTAAATGAAGTTGGGGAAAAGACAGTAAACAGATACTACATTTTTGTTTCCTATTCTCAGTGCTGAAGAATTTGTCAGTGTAGAGCTAAACTGATGTATTTCTCCTGGGGAAGATTACACTTAAGATCTGTGCTGTAAGCCCCAAATACTTACTCTTAGTCTGACTTGCATCACTTCAAATAATTTTTATGCTTCTTATTCCCTAGAGCCTTACCAGAAACACTGCCATGGAAATAGCTGTCAATGTGAAGGCCCTACATAATGAAACTGAATCTCTGCTAGTAGGAAGAATTCCTTTGGTAAGGTCACAAAATACACTGTTTTATTCCCTCATTCAGATTATCTGTGATTTGTTCTTTGCTGATTTTTTAAATCAGCACAGGATTTATGACACTCTACAAGAAGCTCTGTAAGGCTGATTGGAGGATATTACACTGCATTTGTGGTTTGGGTCGGAATGAGTTACGAATTCCTGTCCTAGGTTGGCATCCATTTTGCCTCACTTCAGGTATCTAAAAGGTCATTGTCTGGGATTTTCTTTTTAATAGTAGAGAGAAATAAGTATCCCTGTTGAGGTTGATTCACACTCAATTATCTGGGAGGCTGATCTTAGAAAAAAGGTAAATCATTCTGGAGATTTAGCATTTAAGAGAACTTCTGGAGTTCTATTATGTGATGATCTTCAGAGTTTAAAAAGAAACTGGAGTGAGAACTGTTCAGACTCATACATTCAACTTCTACAGAGCTAATCTGGGCAGGTAGATCTTACTCTTGTTCTAATACCTGGCAGGAACTATTTTATAATCGTTGACTGGTAAGTGTTCAGTAGACCTCTGATAATACTTGCTGCCTTGGCATCTTTTTCTTTGGCTGGTGTTTCTGTGCCTAAAACGAAGACTGCTCAAGAATTGTTGCACGTGGATGTATAACTAGAAATTTCTCTATGTGGCATTGTGAAAAGATGTCAGGTTTCCTATGCTGGGCCAGTTTTACATTAAGAAGATTCTCAGTAGGATCAGTTACATTTTCTTTGGATTCAAAACCAGATTTATTACTAACTTACTGTTTGTTTAAGTGTTAGAATTAAAAATGGGTATCAATAGGAATGTTTTCACTTAGCAGAGTTAGGGTATGAAACTTACTGGTGCAAGTTCGCATACCTTTTTATGCACATGGTAAATGGTATGAGTCTGTTCTACAGCAGCCAAAATTTAATATGGGCTAAAGGCTAATAACCATTTAAGTTCTGTAAATAGTCAAAGATTAGGTTCATATGATCTATTTTGTGACTTTTTAGAAGGAAAAGTTATTCACTGGATGTTTTTGTCCAAGAAAAATGAAAAATGCTGATTTTTTTTCAAATTGCTATTACTAATCCCCCATATTTCAGATTGAATGGGAAATCAAAATAGAGAAATTTGTTTAAATTTTAAAATCCCTTGTTCAGGCTCCAAACCTTGATTTGATTCATTTGTACCGTTCTGATTTTTACATGTTGTACTTCTGCATCTCATTATGGTCTGTGCAAATGGCTTCATGAGTCTACATCAAACCCATTTTTAATAAAAAGACTGGAAGATACAGAGATAATCTTCTGGAGATGTCCATTACACGTATTTGACATCATACTTGTTTAGAACAGTATTTCATAGTCATAATAGCAAGGCACCTTGGTTAACCTTATTGCCATGTATTTTATAAATGCTGAAGCTACATGTAGGTTGGTCCCTCACTCTATTAAGGTGCTGCTTGATGCATCAGCCATGCCATCATACACTGTTTTCCAAATCATCTTTCTCCTCTGGCAAAGACATTATTTAATATCTTCATTGTTTCTTTAATATCTTGCTTCCCCCCCCCCCCCCCCTCAGTTCCTACTCACCCCTTTTGTCTGTGATCAAAACTCCTGATAGCTGTAAACTGCTGCCTTTGTTGCACATACTACTTGGTAAGATTTTTCTTTTGTTGCCATTTATCAACTCTTGAGTCTTTCTGTTACGGCTTCTGAAGTAGACTAAAGAGATGTAAATACATGTACAAGAAGACTGTGATTCTTGCCACCTTCTGTAAGGTATGATCAACAAAGTTTATAGAACAGTATTAGCTAGATGACATCAAACGGTGAATTAGCTATAAATAGCATTTTTAGTGGAATGATAAGGTAGGATAATAAACCTGATTTGTGGAATCTTCCAAATAGTTATGGCTGGAATATAGTTTGGAAAAAAAACCCCTATGCTTTGTCTAGATATTTTCCAAAGACACTATTTTCATTTTTGCTTTTTTAAAAGCCTTTCCAGTCTAGAACAGAGCACAGTTTTCTAATATATTAAGGGAGAAGTATGACAGAATATTTCATTTCAACTGAATGAAATTATCTGAGCTCACAGAAATAAAATGATTTCATATTAAAAATCTCATTTGGGAAAGGATTGAAAAAAATCCCTTATTGTCTTTGTATCATTCATAGTGATAATTTCCATCTTGCAAATAAGAAGCTTTCCAAGATGTTGTAGGAGGAGAATTTGCCCTAAATTGCTGACTTTTCCTTTACCAGAATTGTACTATTGTTTTGGGTGTATTTCAGGAGCAGTATTGCCAGTGCATACACTTTCTCATCATCAGATGAGGGTTTTTTGTCCCCATGCAAAATATTTTCCTTTGAGAATCAAGCAATTGGATAAATGCTTGTTGAGGAAGACAGAACTCTCTGCTTCATTCATTTATAGAAAATAGATGACTTAATTCCTTAAAAATGAAAAGTTCTAACTTCTTCAGAGACAAGTGGGTCTTCCACTGTGCTGCAAATTAATGGTACTATTCAAACTGGGAAAAAAAGGGAAGGCAAAAGAAAGATCAGAGTCTGCTTATGGGCACTGAATTATGCGAGCTTTAGAAGAGGAAATAACACAATTGCAAGAGGGAGCTTATATTTCCAGAATTACTATACTAAACAGCAATATCCTACTAAAGATGGTCTCTCTGTTGAAAGGTGGTACCATATGCAACCTGTTGCAGCAAAAGAAATAAGTTTTTGTCAGGCAGGATAAGTTGATGGGGGGTTGTAATTTATCACCAAACCCCAACAGCATCAAAATCTTTTTCCAGTACTACAGATCAAAGATTCTCTTACAACTCCAATTAAAAAATACATTCATTAGGATATAACTTATTTAAATCCTTTCAAAAGGATATTCTGCACTGCTTTGGGACTACTTTTACTTCAAAGAGAGAAATAGATGTTCAGATTGCTTTATTAGTGATTCCAAGAAACTGGTTTCAGGATTCAACTCTTAACCTCAAAATGGTGTTTCAGCAGCCCCAGATAAGCCCAAACCAGTTTTTCCAGGAATCGGCCACCTTAACTCTCCCTCACAGGTTCAACTCGTACAACAGCTGCAGAAAAATTTTCAGACCAGGGTTTTAAGGAAAACTAGTACCTCCGTGGGGTTCTCAAAGTGTTGATAGAGCCAAATTCCCATAGGTCAGCAAGTCCCAAGCTTTTTACAGTGCTGCCCACTGATGTTTTTGGCTTTTTGTCTCCCGTCTGGGGCTGCAATCGTGTCCCTCTCCCATGCCTGGTCCCTGCTCTTCCCACCCTCAGCCAGCAGCAGTGGCTATCGTTCCACGTCTTGCCTATTTAGAAGGGGTAGCACAGGTATTGTATCACCACTGAAAGACCCTTGGGAATGGCATGTCTGTGATAAGATCTTGTTTCCTTTTATTTAACCATGACAGAGTGATCTACCATATGAAGACATCTGCAAATAATAACTCAGGCTTACTACCATCTAGTCAATATTTTTTTTACACCACTTTTTCATACAAAGATTTTCCAAGCTCTTGGTCTTCTGGTCAGGTTTTACCTCCCTATTGCTGGTAATTTCCATTTCTAGGATGTTCTAGTATTGGAGTTATCAGGTAACTTTTGCTCTGTGAAGACTCAGGAGTGCGATGAATGATGACAGTGATTGACAACTAAGTCCAGCTGGTCTGCAAAAACAGTCTCAGCAGTCTCAGTCGTCCCTTTGTGGTTGGGACCGTACTAAATGGTCAGGGTGGTCTGATGCATCTCTGAAGGAGAGTCTATTTTTGGAAAATTATTTGTTTTCGCTGTTTATTTACACTGACTATGAAGTAGTCATCTGTATGTGTGTGGTAACAACATATCTAGATTTAAATGTTATATCTTAATAAGACTGAAACCACGTATTTTTCTGGCCTGTTTGTAAACAGCAGTTAGAAGCTCCCCATGAAGAACTGATGTCTGATGCTTTGCACAGCGTGGAAATAGAGTTGAGAAAGCTTGCTGAGATTCCTTGGCTTTATTATGTTTTTCAACCAAATGATGATGAGGTGAGTTTGATTAGTACTTCCTGTTTCTAATTGACCTCAGTTTTTTCTTTATAGGGAAGAGTAAGTTAGAATCCCTCATGATCTAGAGATGCAATTTCAGTAGTGGTGCTGGATGATTTCTGTCTGCTGTGAACAAGCTTCTAAGTTAGGTCTTCTGTGTTTTGTTCCCTTTTGTGAATGTCAAGGTTTTGAGTGGTTATTTAATAGATGAAACACATATAGAGTTAAATTCTGACGTTATTCTTTATGGAAGTAAAATTGGTTCTTAATTTTTGAGGTTAACTATGAATTACCATCTCAAGCATGTAATTTAACTGTTGTTTTTGGTGTAATTAAAGGTAACTATGTCTTTTCTTTTATGCAGGATACTCCTCTGGATTACGCTAAAAGAAACAACAGAAGTACAGTGTTTCGCATAGTGCCAAAGTTTAAAAAAGAAAAAGTTCAGAAGCATAAGACCAGCCCTCAGCCTGGTATGTGTTTTGAAATTACAAGAAAAATAGTAGCATTTGGGAAAATGTGATTTTTATGGGTTTGTGGTTTTTTTCTTGGTAAGAGGCGACATGATGCACTCTACCAAAGAGTAAAGTCAAAGTGAAAAGCAACTGAGCTAACTGGCATCTTCATTAGGATGAAGATTTCTTTCAGTGCATTTAGAAATCATTCAGTAGGACCCCAAGATTTTCAAGTGAACCAAAGAACTACTGCGGAAAGATTTAGATAAGTTGTATCATGCAACAGGACCTGTGTCTTTGCTGGTGGTTACATTTGATTAACCTATAACCATACAAGCCACAGGTGAACACATTGTTTCCCTGTGACAGCCCAGTTCTTGTTTTTCAGGTTAGTTTCAGAAGATGTGCAATAGCTTTTATCACAGTGGTTTAATTAACCAGTTATTCTTAAATTTCAGGTGGGTTTTAAGTTTAGCAATTGAGACAAATCAAACAAAAAGCCACAATAGTCAATACTGATTTTTTAATTAGAAGTTGAACAAACTCCACTCTCCTCTCTTCCCACTCTTATCTGTAAACTTACTTCCTTAAGATTATGTCCAGGAGTTAATCAGTGATCAGATGGTCCTAAAACCGGTTCTTCATTTTTATCTTTTTAATAGACAGTTGGTCGTAATCTGCAAAATCTTGCAGTTGTTGATCAGACTTTAGATTTCAGATTAGACTTCAGATTTCACTTTATTGTAAAACTGATCAGCATTGAATGAAGTTGCAAAATTATAGCAATAAGTAGCATAACTTTTTATTTTTTTCCAGTAAGTGCGGTCTTGTTAGAACTAATGTGGGCAACTAACCTTAGAGAACAATGTTTTAAAGAGAGCTTCTTAATGACCTATGTAACACAATAGCTTAAAGAATACTTGTTGCATTAATTAAGAATACTAGAATCTGTTAATTAAAACCGGACTTGCTTGCTGCCATTGCTATATTTGAGGTGTGGTTGATATTTTAATTTTACATGTTAATTAGTTTTTGAAGGCTTCTCCTCTCCCTGGATGACTACTAATAAATTAATGGTATAAAGCAGAACAACATTAGACTTTGCGGCACTGATCCTAAGATGGTGAATATGTTGGGACATGAGGTTTTAAAGGCTTTACTGAAGAAACTGGAGTAAAGCGGAAAGCATGGCTGCAAAGCAAAGAACCCCAACTTTGTTTAGATACTTTCTCACGTTAACTGCTAATCTGTAACCTGCATGTAAAAAGGAAATTGTCAGTTTTTGTGGAAATGACACTTCTAACCTTTCCCTTTGCTAGCACGGCAATTCTACTCTGTTTTCCACTCTCTTTGGCCTAACCTTTGCTTGTGATGCATTTGAGCATGTAGAAATTAAGGGGGTTTTGCTCTTAACTTTGGTAGTTCAAAAATGGGGCACAGATGAAGTTGCTGCTTGGCTGGATCTGCTCAGTTTGGGAGAGTACAAAGAAATCTTCATCAGCCATGACATCCGAGGCTCTGAGCTTTTACATCTGGAAAGGCGAGATCTTAAGGTATTTCCTTTGTGCTACTTTTCTGCTATTGACCATTTTCTTTGACAAAACAACAACCAACTTTTCTTCTTTCCCTGCACTTGTTATGTGCTTGTAGCTTGGCTTACACTGTGCAAATATGCCATAAACTAATACGCACTGTCCTTTGGCCTGAAATTCTGAAGTGCTGACTTGTACTTGCAACCAAGAGTATCTGTGTTACTCAAAATTTCCTTTTTTTTCACTTTATGTAGAATGACCACATTATAGTTTATGTCAGAAGGCGTAGGAAAAGCACGTTTCTGTGTAATATCATATATCTTCGAGAGTTCACCGTTTCCATTAAACAGGATCAGTATGGATCAGTTGAAGGTGGTGATAATAATTTGGAATCTCTCTACTGCAAGGTCAGCAGCTATGAGCAGCTGACCCGCTTCAGGTGATTTAGTGTATATATATATATATACATATATATATAGTGGATATAGTGGGTGTGAGAGCGATAAGCAGCTTAACAAATTGCGGCGTTGGACTTAGATGGTGTTGGTGTTTGTGTGTCAAAATAGGCTTTTACAATAGGTTTTCTTGTTTCTGACCAACCTCTGCATGAGTTTAGCTGTATAGATTTAAAACAGAGCACTTTCTTTTGACTCCAGAACCGCAAAGCTTTCTTCATCTGAGGTCAGACTGGTAAGTTTTGCAGGGAGAAATGTTACCTAGCAGTCTGAGTCTGTTATTTGAGCTTGCTGTCTTATTCAAGAATTACTTAAGTGCATCCATTATATGTAATAGAGGCTGTATCTTTGGGGATTCATTACATTACTTTTTCCGGGAACTCGGTAGTAATGAGTTCTTGATAATGCGTTTTGCAACTGCTTTTAGCACATAAGAGAGGAAATAGGATATTATATAAATTGCAAACATTTACATTTAGAGTGCAAGTCATTGCTTTAGCCACAGTGCAGTAGTTTCCAGACAGAGGCAATACTTTCATACAAATGTGCCATTTTTCATGAAGTTTCCTATGTAGTGTGAAATCCTGATGTTACAAGGTACTGCTTGCTTGGTGTGACTGTTGCAGTTGAAGGCAGCTGCTGAAGATAGCAGTGTTTGAGATGATCTGTTTGGCTGCTGTCTATTATTTTACCCTTTGGTATTAGGTTGCCTGAACTTCTTTCTGTGGAAGTTAAATTCGTTTCTTTCAGGGAAGTTCCTGACGTGGAGGGACAGTTTGAAGACAGTCCCTCTCTGCAAAAATTTAGAAATAGAAAACTGTCCATCCAAGCAATCCATCATGGTGTTTCAGTGATGAATGTTGGAAGTCCCTGTTCTGAATGGGCACTGAACGAATTTAAAATTTAAATGGGAAATTCAGCATCAAACGATGCATAGGTTTGCCAAAATGTTCAGAAATCTTTAAAAAAAAAAAACCAAGATGTCACATTTGTTGGAATAAATGATGGTAGGTAAGATTAGTGTTAAACAGGACACGGTTTCTGGCCATGCCTTGTTTCTGATAGGTACCTATCTGTCTGCATGCCCAGAAGACTGGTGCTTCAGCCAAGTAAGTATCTGCAGCAGGGTGATCATCACCCTGTTACCCCTGTTGGTAAGACTTGTGCTGATTCAGCATAAATAAAACACCATCACAAAGGCCTGTGCCCTGAAATACCTAAAGGCTTGCCTTAGAGCCTACAGACAGACTTTTACTGGCCCCTCTACCTAGTGCTGCCTGGAAGCGCACATGATGTTTTAAATTGCTCAGCGTAGCTGGACGAGGAGTTGCCCTGCGCGCGTTGCTGTGGGTGTATCCTGTGCTTGCAGAAGTCCCGCTCTGCAGTTGCCCCATCGGCTCATTAGCAGGTGCTGAGAGCTTCCAGCGCAGCGCTGCTCATAAGGTAGCCCAGGCTTTTGGCCAAGCGTGGCTTGCGCTTTATGTAGCAACACTGAATTAAATAGCAGAGTTCAGCAGTCATCCAGCATGTAACATACAGGGCATGACCTCCGCTGGGAGTCAAATAAAGATGGCTCAAGAAGCTTGCAGTTTTCGGACTAGTGACCTGGAACAGTGTCAAGATGCGTTATGTGGTTCCTAGGAAATGAGGAACACATCACAAGCCACCCTGTTGGCTTCTCCTCTCTTTGGCTATCGAGGTTTGCAGATGAGTCCTCGGCGCTCCTGTGAGCGATGGTCTGTGTGCAGCCTCCCCTCCAGTGCAAGGCTCGTGCTTCCTGCCAAGCTAAATGGGCTTGCCATTGATTCACAAGCTCTTAAGTCACATGCAATACATTTACCTCTATTACCTCTCATGTCTACAACAGGAAAAAATCGTTGCCTGTTTTAATTGAATCCTTTGGGCCCACTTTTCTTTCTGCGGTCAAAAGTAGAGACAAAAAGCAGTATGGGAAAGAATTTGATGAAACTCTCTTGCGCGCATCACTGAAATAGATCAATATGTTGACTGAAGAATCGGATGCCTCTAATTACATTTCTGTGTAGCTTGTGGATCCCACTCTCAGTTAGCTCTGTGTGGCAAGTGGCAAATGGAGAACATCTCCAAGAGGAACTAGATACCTTTCTCTACCCAGCTCCTGCAGCAGTACCCTTTTTCCAGCCTCCTATGTCTGATTTATTTAGGGGAACCTTAGACTTTTACACCCATGTGATTTTATTTTACTTGAGGAGAGGCTGGGCAGTAAATTGCGAACTTTGCTGTAGAAATGAAGCTTGTTGTGACTTTCTTTTTTTAACCTTATTTTACAAGCAAACTCATTGAAAACTGGACTCTGATTTTTCTGAAACAAATGCTGGCATTCTTTGCATTGATAACCACGTTCCTATGGACACAATGTAGTAATAATGAGAACTGCAACATGTTTGGTAGGACTAAGATGATGTCTCCATAGAGTTCCATGGCAATGTTGGTTTCCTTGCAGAAAGGGTTTCCATGTTTCATGTCAACTTGATGAGAAGTGCCAGTCAAGCTGATGTCTGTGCTGAGGACCATGGCATTTCATCCCTGTGTTTAGCAGTAGTGCATTCTGAAAAAGTTCTTGTGTGGAACAAGTTTTCTAAGATTTGTAAGACTTCAGGCATGCAGGATGGCTTTTGACACTGGGAATGCAAGTAGGGTTGGTTTCTCATATGGAAGATGTTAATATTAAGGAGTGTTTAGAAAAACCGTTTGGTTGTATTATATTGCTGGTGTATTTGGCCAAAATCTCTTGGGCAAACCTGGAATAAATGGGTTTTTGACTAAGCAGACAGGGGTCTAAGTCACCATAATATAAAGCAGATGAAGAACTCCTGAAAGCTGTTGCAAGAATTTTCATCAGCTTTTTCTTGCCCAACTTTTTTTTAAATTTTGTAAAAAAAAATTTCCCCCCAGAATTTTTTGAGCCTTACCTGCTGAAGGCCTAGAGATGGCAAAGTGGTTAGGGAGAGCAGAAGGAGAGGTGATCCTGTAGTATAAAGGCCATAGCTGAGGAGAAAGAAAGGCTGTTTTCTTCCTCAGACTCTTGCTAGCATCTTGTCTTCAAAACCATATTTTAGTCAAATTGGATTTTGTTAATTAGATATCAATTAAATGTGGACAGATTATGTAGAGCGTGATGAAACTCATGCTTGTACAAAAATGCAGATATCTTTAGGGATCTTGCTTTTTGAATTATGCATGATCTGCTGCTGTAGCAGATCCTTTTAGTCTTAGATGAGAGAATTTTTGCAAACTTTCCTGCATCAGTAGTAAACAGAGAATACTAGAGAGCATCTAGTGTCAGGAATGTATAAATTTTCATTTCCTCCAAACCGAACTATTACACAAGCATAAAAATTCAGAGTTTATAGTGTTGGTTGTTGGTGGTTTTTTTCCTGGAAGTGTGGCAGAATTTATCAAAAGGGTCACAGAAATTGTGATGAGGCTCTTGAGACTTGCTGTTCTGATCTACATTACAGCAACTTCAATTGGAAGGGAAATAGAACTGAAACCTCTTGCCTCTGAAACATAGGCGTTGTTGACAATACTTTGTAAAGGTTGGTGGAAAAAGTGGCTGAGTTTTCTGGGAATTTCATACTATGATTCTTTCCTCTGATCTTTGAAGTCTGGCAGCATCTTGTTTATCCAACAAGAGTTCTACTTGTGAAAATGTTTGTTCTGAAGAATTTGCAAGTTCTTAACCTTTAACATATGTGGTTTCTTGTGGTTTGGAAAGGATCCGTATGGTTTTTCCCTTACGTAGAATTTCCTCCACATAGCAACTAGGCTACTTGAGTAGTTTCAGTAGTCATGTGTATTTTTGATTCATTGGATATTAAGTTTAGCATAAGAAAGAAAATATTCTCCAAATCTAAAATTATAAATGTTACTGTCATTGTGGGACAAGTTTAACAACTGCTACAGAAGTTCTCTTAACTTAAAATGGAGTACTACATTTTTTTACAAGGGAGATGACCATTAGCAGAAACAAATTATAAATTGATGTGATATGGAAAATCAGAAGTTTTTTTCAGATAGGTTGATATGGGGACTTTTATGAACATATCTTGAATTCTTTAACGCTGACACCTTTGTGCCAAAGTGCTGTAAAGGGTGGTCATGCCTTTACAGTACTGGTAGTTTTCAAATGAAGGTTTTTCTTCATCTTTAACATAACTAGAATTCAATCTTGGCTGTCTGAAAATTAATCCACCTGTTTAATCTGTGCTGTGCTACCTTTACAATAAAATAATTAATTCATGCCCATCTTACCATGTCTTTCTTCCTTTGGTAATTGCATGCTAACACTGTTAAGTAATATAAAGCACAGATTTTCTGAGGTTTCTGTGGCTGTAGAAAGGTAGATACAGGCTTTGTATGTGCAGAACATTATATATGGTTTCGTTTTTCACTCTGTATGAGACTAATTATTTCAAGCTGCTTAATTACACTCTTTTCCTTTTAATGTCTTCATAATGGAAATCTTCCTATTAAAATGAAAGGATTTCTATTTCAGAAAAATAGAGTGAAACTTTTCTAAGGTTTTTTTATTTAATCACAATCTATTCACATGAGGTTTATTCTACTAGTATTTGACTCTGCCGCTTGCTCAATGTCACTAACACAAGGATTTTGAAGAGTTTTTCAAAGCTGGGTTTTATAGACAAGGGAAGCAAGCTTCCACCAAACTGTGCTGAAAATTCATTAGCACATTGGGGATCATTAGCACAACTGGGCATCCCATTGTGCTCCTCTGACCATTGGACCAGTCAAAATTGGAAAAGGATGCTGCTAAAGCTGTTATTAGTACTGGAAGAGGTTTGCTGCAAAAAATTCTTGTCTGTTGTCACTTACATGGAGATGGGTCTCAGAAACCAATATTAGAAACATTCCAACTGATGTGATTGCTTTAGTGGTGGCTACAAGGAGATTTATGCTTGTGCTTTTTACATTTTCCTTTGGGATGTGACTGTCATGTCTCAGAATTTTTCTTCCAGCTCTCTAATCAGGAAGATCCATGTTAGGAGACATAACCTTTTTGGAATGAAAAACCAATGCTTACCTTTTCTATTGCTCTCTAAAGGGAAGTTGTCCTACATGCCTGTAGCCATTACATCCACTTTCCCTTGAGAAACTGGGGATATGTGTGTGTGTTGATTATAACAGACTTCATAGGGCCTCAGATCAAGTGACATTGCTGGACAGAAGCTCTGATCCGTCACATCCTACCAAGCATTTAATTGCTGTATTAGAGAGGAGGGGGAGATTGTTCTTTTTTTGCCAGACATTGTTAAAGGTTTTTGTACTTAGAAGTCAAGCAAAAGATAGTTTTGACAGATATTGCAGTGCCTTGGATTGCCATTATTGCAGGTAAGTAATTTTCTGTCTGTAAGACAGAGAGGGATTCGTTGTACGCTCTAAGCAATTTTTTTTTTTGTTAGGCAACACTTGCTAGTACCACAGAATCTTTTCTGGTTAATGTTGATTGCAGTGAGCATATTTCTAGACATCTGTTGCATGGCTAGATCATAATCAATGGTGGGTGTTTTTTTCCTTTTTGTAAATAAACTTCTCCCCCTCTCTCTCTCTCTCTCTCTCTTTTTAAATTTCTGTAGGACCTGGGGATAACGAAAGTGGGTCATATGAAGCGAATTCTCCAGGGAATTAAGGAGGTCGGCAAGAACGCTCCTTTGTCCGAAGTGTAATTATGCTGGTGCTCTCCCTAGAGAGAAAGGAAAGTTGCTGGAGAAGCAAAGCTGTTGCAGGCACTTAGCTGTCTTTATAGTTTACTCTATGGAAAAATAAGCACTGGTGTTTGTACAGGCTAGTATCTGAATTCTTGTGTGGTGAAGAGCTTGCTGTGATAGTATGAAAGGATTTGTGCCAAAAAAAAAAAAAAAAAAAAAAAAAAAAAGGAACAAGTGGTATGTTTTGCGAAGACATTTTCTTGGTGTGCCAACTTGGCCAGTTTGGATAAGCACATTTTGATAAATCGATTGGTTTATGGTGAACTGCGCTCACTGGAAAATATAATCAAGAAATGATTGCTTTGCTTACATGCAGCTTAGTATGCCTCTTCTTATGCTGCAGCAAGATACCATTGTACAGCACGAGGTTGTCTGGTTATCCTTCCGAGGCGTAGCTCCGTAAAACCTTCTGTGCAGGAGACCGAGAGGTTTTGGAGCTTCAACACATGAGCCTAGCAGTGCCACAGGTACCCAGCACTTGCTGGCCACACAGAAGGGGGGAGAGATACCTTGCGATACCATGAATGCAAACTGTAATGCATGGTATGCCTGCCTGAATTATCTGTTGTTCTGTTGCATGACACATCTGATACTCTAAACACTTGAACAACTTTTATATCAGTTTGAATGAGGTTTAATCTATTACTACTTGAGTGTCTTTTTTATTTTCAGTTTCAGGCACTTTTCTATTCTTCAGTGTTGTGTTATGCCTAAAATGTGTTCTACAGCAAAGGATGTGTGGGTGTGGAAACTTAGCATTTGTGCCATATTCAGCAGATTATATGCATTATATATGATTGAAACAGTGTACAGTTAGATTTTAAAATATACCATGTACAGAAGGTATATCAGGTAACTAACTTATGAGTATTCTTGAAAGACTGGTACCTCACAAAAATATCAGTTGGCTTCCTGCATGGAAAATGATAAAGAATTTTCTCATGGTGCATTTTGATGTAGTCATTCAGTTATCTTACACATCTGTAGCATATTTGAACTTCTAGGCACTAATGATTTTATTTATTCTGTTGTTCAAAAGGCAGATTGAAAGATTAATGGAAATTTTTTATAGGAAAATTCATTTATTTATCATACATAAGAGTTCTAAAATGTAGCAGCTAATTTGATTTTTGTGGGGTAAGCTTTTACTCATTGCTAATTAATTGTTAATTTAAAAAGTCTCTGTATGCATTTCTTTACAAAGGCATCAACTTGTTTCTTGTCAGCACTCCTACATTGGTAGATCATAAAATATAAAATACAAGCTCTAAGGTTTTCCACTATGCATGCAAAGATGAATCACATGCAAGGTAGTAATCCATGAGTGTAAACAGGTTAAAAAATGAAAACCATCTTTGTTTAGAAATTGCATTAGACCAGAGTTTATAAGGTTATTTACAATTTACTTAAATGAAACATAGCTTCATAATTGATTTTCCTGGTTAATTTTTCACAAAAAATATTAATCTAGTAGAAAAATAACTTGCATATAGCTAAAAAAAAAACCTACTTAAATGTTTGAGATGAAATTATATTGTACCACAGAAAACTTGCACAGGATTGCTGTCTCCTTCCTGTTCCTAACGTGTCATTGCGGCATGAGGAACACTTGACTTTTACTTAATTAAGTAGCTTTGACATTTCTGACTGGTTAAAGAGTATCTTGATATATATTTATGTTTTCCTTGTAAGCATCAGAGTAAGGTTTCATTTCTTCTTCCCAAAGCTTATTTTCCCCATTCAAAGGGGCCAATGTCAAGTACTACATCCTGGTTTTGCCCTCCCGTTCTCATGAGTATGATGGGCATCGTCCCTTGGAAAATAGATGGGTATTGTCCCCTGGAAAGTAAAATCTATTCCCCTCATTGCTCTACTGAAAAAAAAAAAAAAAATAATCAAAAGGAGCAAACCAGGCCTCATTTATATCCACTTATAGTACTATGTGCTCTTGCTGCTGTAGGCTCAACAGGCACCATTCTGGGAGCTCTGTGGACATAACTGATTGTTCTGGTAAACGAACAAAAGTAAAAGGCTATGTTCCATTAGGTTTTCCATAAAAACCAAACCAAAATCCCTTTGCCAAGTGACATGATTTTCATGCTGTTTTATGAAAAGCATATGGAAACAATGGAAAGTTAGGCAAACAGTGGTAGATTATAAATATTTATTAATGTACTTGACATTCACCCCTTTAATGATGTTCAGATGGCATCTGTCAAGTCTTCGCAAGTTGTATTTCTTTTTCTCTTTGTTTCTCTGTAAGCTACGTTCTATTTTAATGTGTGGCAGCATTCTAAAATACAAATGTTACGGTAGATGGCATAGTTAATCTTCCTGGTTGATTCAAAGACATAATACATTGAAGAACTTTCTTTGCTTTCCTGACTGTAGGATACACTCTCTTTACAACTTTCAGCCTTGCTATACGCAACGTTAAGATGGGCTATGGAACAGGATCTCTTCAGATCACTGTAGAGTCTACGCTGAGTATATTAAAAAAATGGGAGCTGCTTTTAGGCAGGGAAAATGGGCAAATATTGTTTGTAATGCTACTTTCTTATGGCACTCCTCAAATTACCTCAGTATAGGACAACTGATGAATTGTCTTTGTATAATTCATTTTTTTTAGATGACCACCAAAGAATTTAATATTGATTGTCCTAAGCAGAAGGGTTTTTTTAAACGTGCAAGTAGGAAAAAAAAATTATAAGCATCATTTATGCTGTATTTATTAGATGCCCAGAAGAGCAAATTTTATGCAACTTTATGCCTTAGACGAGTGTTGGCTATGAAATCTAAATGCGTCTGACAAGGAGGCTCTAACTATTTTACAGGGTTTCTCTGCCGAGGTCATGGGTCATAACTGTGTTTAGTGATGAGGCTTTTCTAAAAAAAAGACTTTTGAACACATTGTTACTATCTCATGATTATTGTAATTTCCAAGTATTTGGGTTTTTTCCTTACTGCTGTAAAAGTCCCAGTTCCTAGAACTAAGGACACACATAGCTACATTTTTAATGAACTTAATTCTTTATAATTTTATCCTGATGTTTAAAGTGTTTCAAAGCATATATCCCAATATTTCAACAAAAATAAGGTAAACACATCCCCTGACAGTACTTAGTTTTTTAGAAAGCAAGTTATCCCAATAGATCTTGTGGAGGCCTATTCAACATGCTAGATTCATCAAGACAAAAAATCACTATACAAAGTTCACTGGATGATTTTTTTATTTCTCTAGTCGAATAAACTTAATTTCTGTAGTGACCCAGCATACCTTAAAATTTGAAAGGAATACAAAGTGATAGGCTTTTTTTTTTTTTTAGTGGTTGGTATTCATATAGATGAAATGCCCTACACCTCAGAAAGGAGAAGAGGAGAAATGCATATTTTAAAATGGCAGCAAATTGCCAAGTGCATGTTTCTGTTTTGTCATTTTCTAATAGGATTTTTCCAGTTCATTGTATTCAATTGCTGTAGCAACCTCTGATTCCAGTCATGCAAGTATTGCCTTTAATGCCTAATGCCGCCTTCTTAGAAACAGAATGATATCAGGCAAAATCATGGTTGTAGGTGTTGGGGTTTTTTTAGAATACTATAAAGAAAAAACTTGTTCAAAAATGAATATTTTTATACGATGGCAATTGCAAATTTTCTTTATGATACATTTTTATGTATTTCCCCATAACCACTATTTTTTTCGTGAATATCTCTTTCAAAAAAAAAATAATATTTTACACGTGGAAGAACAGTAAAAGGAAAGCATGTAATCAAAAACCCTCCCAGGTTATTTCAATCCAGTATTTCTTGCTTAGAGGCTGGAGTAAACATGCTTGGTCCTGTAAATAATAAATAGAAATAATCTTTCACTCTCCATCCCTGCCCAAAGAAATTTGTACTGCAATGTTGTATAGCTGTAATTCAAACAAAAGGAATTGATTTTTTTTGTAATGGTTCCTTTCATATTTTCCTACGATCTTTATAGAGATATGGATAACCTGCCAATTCTGACTTTTTCATTGAACTCAGTGATGCTAATTCACTTAATGAAAATTTCATAATGCCTTGATAATGAGCAGATCTTATTTCAAGGGTAAAATTATCAGTGTTTTTCAATGCGTCTAGTCTTCCTTTTGGGAAAACTGGCAGGAGGCCTTTTTCACATGTAATGGAAAATGAATACATAAAGCAAATATGAGAGAATGTTCCATAGTCCTACTTTAGAAATACATGTAAAACTATGTATTGTCCATAGATAATTCTACAATGGACATGTAAGACAAAACCCCCCACAGTGATTCCATTTTGCTTGATGCTTCTTATTAATGATTGGACTACTAATGTTTACTCCTGTTTCTCCATTGCTCTCTCTGTGCCCCTAAGTATTGAGTTCTTGCATGTAAGTTTGACAGCTCTGGTAACTAATGATCAGCAGTGCAAAAAGTCTTTGTGAAAGGTAAAGTCACAAGTGATGTATATCATTGAGGATAACTGAGCTGGAGCAAAGTATTTAGCTTACAGTCAGGAAATCATCTTGTCACTTGTGTGAGAGCCATATAAAATTATATGACTAATAACATAATTTTTTCACCCCAGTAACATAAGTACCTCTCCACTGCAGTGTCCTGAGTAGCACATTTATACCATGAGCTCTACTATTTTTTTTTTATTCTGTTTTCATAGATTGTGTGGTTTTGGTATGATTTTCATATCATCAAGGTTTGATGCTGCTTATTCTAACTGCGAAGATTTAATGTTTGTAGGAACTGTACATGACTGTATTGCTGTCTTAAGTAAAAGGAGCATGACCTGAGGAAGCTGAGGAGTTTGGACAGGACTTAAAATATCTCTGCTCCCTCTTCAGAGATGAATGGTAGTGTCAGTGGGATTGATAAAGCATCATTTGGTAATTACCAATAGAAGATCTTTACTGGTTGTATAAATTCCTGTATTTATATATAGAATACAGTGTGGAACGTGATCTTTTTTACAAAAAGAAAACATTTTCTAGTTCTTTTCTACTACTGTTGCATTAGGTTTAATAGCTCTGTTAAGGGTTAGCTTACGTACTTGAAATGCACATTTCTGCTGTACAGAAGCCCAGTCTGTTTCTCAGCAGTTATATTCCATTTGAAAGCAGTCTGGAGACTTCCAGGAGACTATTCCTGTAGCCAGTTGGAGCTAATACCAAAATTCATAGCAACTTCTGTAGGCTTAATAGTGATAACCCTCAATGTTTTAACTGAAAAAAAAAAAAAAAATCATTTCGAAAAGGTTTTGGTTTTTTTCAGACTGTAGAATTCAACTTAAAATGTCACCCCCTCATCATCTGTAAATAATAAAATAGCAGCACTGTTAACACTTCGGCAAACTAGCAAAATGCTGGCAAATACAGACCTGAGAGTATTCCTGGACAAATTGTCATGAATTTAGCTATAGTGGTTAAACAACCTCCACCTTCAGAGCAGTCAACAGAAAATTCATATATGTACATGGTAGGATTATAAACATTTATTTTAAATAATTGAAGACCTTGTCTCCCAGTTGACAGAAACACTTTCTATATAAAGTTCTTTGGGATTTTGACTTCATACAACCTGTTGCTTATATTAGTGAGGGCAGAAGAAGCTGGTGCATAACTTATGTTTAACACACAGGTTCAAGCCTCTGCTGATGTTCTCACGCTGCTTCCCAGCTCCTGTGTCTGGATGACTTCCCAGATGCTTGACAAGATGAGACCCTTGACGTCTGCCCCCCCTCTTCTGTTCAGAAGAGCTGGACAGGTAGGCTAGGAGAAAGCTGTATGATGCTCCAGGAGACCTAGACTGACCCGGCCTTCAGGCTCCAGTCTGGCATAGCCATAGTGGACTAAAATACTCTTGCAATCCCCGCTGAGAGCTGTATTTAGCTTGCCATACCACTAACAATTAGCAATAGCTAATGGAATGTCCTTTAATAGAGATGTGTTTTGGCTAACTCCACAGCTGTCTAAGACTTCTGAAAATACCAGAAATTATGGTAGCTATTAGTAGAACAAGTATGTAAGTGAGTAATCTGTATTTTATTCTATGGAACAGTCGCTTTGGAAAAATATATTTGTAGTATGATTGAAAGATTAGTGTTAGGATTGGAAAGATACTGAAGGTAAAAGCAATACAGTGCAGAGTTTAAAGTAGAATGAATTTGCAAAAAAGCCCCACAACTTCATATGAAACAATTTTTTTAGGAAGCTGTGTTGAATATAGGTATAGCTATGTTATATGAGAGCATGTGAACTGGAAGATGAAACCAAGAAGAAATGAACTAAAAGTAAAATTGGTTAGTTTGTTGGAAACAGTGTGAAAAGCCAAAAATAAAATCCTGGCAAGTGCCCCAAATCTCTACTATGAATGTTTAAAGTGAATTAGCATTTTAAATCCTACCTTGATTAATCTAAAGTATTAATTGGATAGAAAACTTTTTAATTTATTTAGTAACCTGACAATGTCATTAACAGGGAAAGAGTTACAGATAAAACTGTCTTTCTCCCTGCATTGGTTGAAGTAAGCTCTGCTTGGGACTAATTCTCTCTGCAGTTACAGTCAATTATTATGTGAATGGGGAGGCTGAGGAAAGCTGTCCAGAGCTGCTTGGTCTGGCTTTTCAGGGAGGGAGAGCACGTGTGCTGACAAGTAGGGCCTGGGGGGCTCTTAATCAGAATTTTAAGAATATATGATTGTCTACTTGGACAGTTTGTGAAGGTTTACAATGAGCACACAGACATGCAGATACTCACCGTGAAGGTTTCTAGTGCACTGTTCTCTCACAAGATGCCAACTTTCTATATTGCAATAGGCGTATGGACGGGGGGTGAGCAAGCGGCTGCATGGTGCTTAGTTGCCAGCTGGAGTTAAACCACAACAACCGCTTAGACAGATTTCAGAGGATTTTCTATGGGCATCTGTCATTTGTGGTGTCTGTACTTTCTGCCCTGGATTTCTCTCCTTAAAACGTGCACTTGGAAAAATGGAGTCTCGTCCACCTATAGCAAAAATTATTATTTTTCCCCTCAAGGAGCACAGCTTATGAACTGCCCTGAAATAATTCATTTCATTAGCCACCTCTTACATCATGTCCTTTGAATCCTAAAAGAGCTGAAACACGGGACCTCCCTAGAGCTGCCAGTTACCTAGTAATTTAGTTTGTTGAAGATTGTATGTTGAGGGGATCATCAGAGGGCAAGACGACATTCACAGCAGAAGATGAGATGTGCGATAGATGGGATCTGTGCATGAAGAGTACAAGCTGCTGGGGAGCTTGTGAGGTGAAGAGGGCCTGATCTCTGCACCTGAGATCTGGTCCTTCTGCATTGCTGTCATCACACACAAATCATTTAATGACATTTAATACTAGCAGCTTCCTCTCTTAATTCACAGTGATGACAAATATACCAGTGATAACAAAACTTCTACTGTCGTAACTGTACGTTCAGAGTAGATATTTCTTAAATCCTGAGGGCTATGGAATTGCATGAATGTATTTGTAGTGTATGTTCTGGCATTTAAAAAAGCATTTAATTTCATCTAAAAGTATTTTAAAAGTCCTGAGAGGATCCCAGCCCAACGTGGATGGTTTCTCTCATTAGCTAGGCTTGTCACTTAAACTAGTACTCCAGTCAAGTACAGCTGTTAGTTCATTCTGTAGTAACATCCACTTACTTGCATGAGTGGGTGCTTAAAATGCACATAAAAGTGTTGCAGAGATGTGACACTGTCTAGTTTTCTGAATAACTCTTTATATTTGGGTCTGAATAGCATTTTGCAGCAAAAAGGTGAAACACACAATTTCCACTGAATTGAAAAACATGTTCAATAGAAAATGAAAACATCTGACGTGATTTGTACTGATTTAGGTAAAAACTACGGCACGCTCAGTAGTTTCTGCCCTTCATTTCCCCTTGGTCCTGCTCACACCACAGGAAAATTCATTGTCTTTGCAAACATATAGATCTGTTGGGACTTAGGCATGTGCTTACCTTTAAATGGCATTTTAGTCCCCCTGGGAGATTGCTACCATGTATTTCAGTTTTAGCATTTATGTGTAAGCCTACAGAGGATTTAGGTAGGTAGAAATTGCTCCTCACATAAAAGTTATCCTCAGATTGATCAATGGTAGCCTTTTAAATGCCATACCTATGAATGTTGTTCTCTTGCCAGTAGTTGCGTGTGCATGTTTGTAGAGATGTAGTATCTAGTTTGTAGTCTATATGTGCGTGCACACCTGTACATATATATGTATATACATACCCTGGTTTTGCCCAGAATGCCAACTTGTGTGTAGAGCCAAAAAAACTTAAAACTATACAATGCTTGAGATGCTGCATTGTTTTTATTATAATATTTTTTATATCAGATGAATTGCAGGATGTTTACAGATGCTTATTAATATTTAACTTATACAATGGAGTGGCAGGATGTTTATGATTGTTGTCAGCTAAAGAATTGTATATGATTCTGGGTGAAATTTTGGCTTTGTTGAAATCCTTGGCAAAACTCCCACTGATCTCACTGGGGCCAAGATTAAACCCCGCTGAATCTATTGTTTACTGGCTATTTTCCTACTGTGATTTTTTTTTTTTTTTTAATGAGTGAGATGTATTTATTTTTTCCCAATGTGAAATCTGCAGTTGCTATTTGGATTTTTCTACAGAGCCTGCGAACTCCAACACAGGTGGGAATATATGCCTTAGAGAATGTACAGAATTTTTCATTGATCTGGTCCTTGGATATGTCTAAGAAAATACCTTCTAAAATAACTTTTGTAAGATTTAATACAGAATCTTCTAAAAACAAACCACCTATCTTACCTCTGCCCCAAAGAGGGCATGCAGTGTGGCAGGTGAAAATGAAGAAGTATTTTCTGATGAATAAAAAGTAGGCCCTCCTATTTTGTATACCTGCTGATTTCATACTGCTCACCTGGCTCTGCAGATCTAGAATGAGACACTTGAAGTACCTCATCCAAAAGTACCTTATCGGAGGAAAAAAAAAGTTATATATTATATGGCTTTAGACTTCTCATCAAGACATGGAGGTATGTATCTTCAGAGCCAGTCTGTAGAATGCATGGATGAATAAAATTATGAAAATACTTAGTGGTAAGGCAAATCAGACAACTGCTTGACCTTAGAGAAATCGCTTGTTAAGAGACAGAAGGATCAGTTCTTTAATAGCACCAGGGAGGAAAAATACTGTAATGCAGCGCTTCCTAAATCCCTTTCCAGGGTATCTTTTAATTGTGTATGCTCTAAGTGTATTCTTCCTGTAAAAAGACATAAGGCTGTGAAACTGCTAAATAGATACATCTTAATTTCTTCATCTAAGGCTAAAAATACCATCTTTAACAAGAGATATCATGCACTTTGAAATATATGTGTCTGGAACAGGTAAGTTTGTATTCATTGTAGATAGTCCTCCCAGGGATACAGTAGGATTTGTAAAATGAGTAGTTATGCCAATGTTATCAAAAGCTGAAGAAATAGCAAGCCAGCTGAATTCCCCCATTCAGGCTTTTTCTAAAGACACCTGTGCAAATGCCCACCACTCCCAGGAATCTTTTCCTATAATTTTGCTTTAGAAAGAATCATATTCAGATTCCTACTTCTCCCCTTGCTAATCAGGAAGGAAGTATGCACCTTGGTTGAACTTTCCAGGACTTTGTTGGCTATAGAAACAGACCTCAAAAGAATAAACAGTTGAGGCAACCAGTAGGCTCGTGGAGGATCCACAGGACCGTGCCTGGGCTCACCATTCTGTTGGATCCAATTACAGGTTTGGGGGGAAAAAGCTCCTGTTGCACTACGGCTGCTGCTGGTGGCAAACCTCCGTGGTTATTAGTGAGAGCAGGCGGGTGCCCAAGTGGGCGGACAACTTCCCTTTTGCACGTTCGTTATCTTTCTGTAATTCTAATCAGTACTGGAGTTCAGGATATACCATTAGTTGTCTGAAAGGCCCTGACGAGTAGAGGGTATGTGAGGAGATGAGGGGGGAGTGGCTGGAGGTCTGGATTCTGCCTTTAGTTTCCTGCCGTGGAGCTGGTGCAAGACTGGGGGCAACTCACTTTAACCTTTGTGTGCCTCACTTTCTCCGCCTGTGGGAGTAAGGATGCTTACCACCTTTGTACAGCCCCCTTGAGACCTATAGGAAAGCACTGGTATATAAGCGGCTAAGTTTTACTGACACTATTACATGTAGTATAAATAAATGACTTTTGTCCGTTACACTGCAAAAATTGCTTTTCCTAGTTTCAGTTCTGACTATTCGATGACCTGCGACATTCTGGGTAGTCAGTTTTGAAGCTTAGCGGTTGCTCTAGTACTTACAATTACACACATGGCGGGCTCTGTTTGCTGCAGAAAAGGGTAAAACTTTAAACTGCCTGACAAAACTTGCCAATGAAGTATATCTAACAGAGCAGGGGTGTAACTTTGGCTTTATTTACTTGTAATAATGGTAAGGAACAGTGAATTTTGTTTGTTTACATACTGTTTACAATGGCACAGTTTTATTTTTAATATATAAAAAAACCAATTGAGGTATTTATTGCATATACTATTTTAAAGATGTTTTATGTGTTTTCACCTTTGGAATATATTGTTACATTTCCTTGTACAGATAATTTGGGTGGCTTTGTTAATATAGTTAGTAATTTTTATGACTACTAAGTGACCAGTTTTCCGTGCCTTTTTATTGTTGGATGCATGATTACATATTTATTATTGTATGGAAGTCACTGAGATGTGTATTTTTGTATTCTGCTGGAAGCAATGGTTGATTTTATTGTACATGATAAGAGATGCCTTCATATTGGGCACTCGTATGAGATCTTCCTTCTCAAATAAACAGAATGCATTCAATGTACCTTCCTTAAGTCCTTGAATTTTTTTTCCGTGTCTGGAAGTCAATGGAAATTCTTGAATGTCATGACACTGAATTTTAGATGTTGTCCACTCAAAATGTGGGCTGCTACCAATGTCATCAAATCCAAACCAAAATTCCCCATTGAAATCAATGCAATGGCAAGCCCTTGGCACAGTGTAAGCCTTTGTAATTTAAAAGAAAACTCTGTATGTTAAACTTAATAAAATTTGGATGAGTGACTATCAAGTACCATTTCCATTCAGTCTGCCACACACTGCCTGAAAGTTGTTTTATATTACAGGCTTCGAATACAGCTTTTAAACATACTTTATATGGCTATGTGCAAGCCCACATGTAACTTATAAGTAGGTCCCTGTGCATGTAGGTGTTTACATTTGCAGGGATCTTCCACTAGATCTTGCTGGCATATGGCATATTAAATGTAAAAATAGATTTACATTTGCATCCATAGTAACAACAGTTGTTAAAACAATATACAGTAGTGCCCATTTTTCCACGGTAAGTGGCAGTAAAACAAATACATTTTTCCTTAGTAGCATATACTGAACCTCTCTAGCACCAACCCAGATAAACACTTACTTCAGTTGGTTCCATGCCAGGACCTGAAGACAGAGGGCAGTTCTGCAGGTAATCACCAACTATCGTGTTGTAGGTCAGCGAGCTACTAGGCTGGTACTTAAGACACGGTGTGAAAGTGACTATTATCAACAGTTTACACAGAAGGAAAAAGATATTTTATAGGAACTGAAGTCAGTTGATGTGGGCAATAATTATGTGGTTGATGAAGGCAGTCATTGTGTTGGGATTGTAATGTCATGAAGTAATCGTAGGTGGGAGAGTCACTTTCACGGATAACCCAGAATGCTTAAAGGTCAGCCCTGGCAGTTTTAACACACAGTTAATTCCAGGTGCTTACAAATCTTTTAGGACTGAAGCCTGTACTTTAAGTTTGGGGGTGTTGCATGTGCATTCAATTTCTTTAATGAAACCAAAATGGCTGGGTTTAGTAATCAAAGCTGTGGCATAAATGAGACTGTATTAGGAGAAATAGGTAATGATATAAAGTAAGGGATACCACTGGGGATGATACTCTGGTATGTGAGGAAACTGGGTGTGATGGTGTATGGATGCTATGAACTCTCCAGAATTGCTTCTAGCCGTTAAGACTTAACAATAAGATCAGCTTCCCATACTTCATCTTGTCTGTATGTTAGATTTGTGTGAATAAAGTCAGAATGTGAAGAAAGTGGTTGCATTACAAGCCTTAACTTGGGAGATGCACTTAGGGAAGTTTTTAATAATTCTAAGAAGAATTTGGTAAATGGGTGAACTTCACACCTCAATATATATTTTGGTACTTGTAGAATATAATCAATCTGTTCATGCCAGTGACACTGAATAGTTTATGATAAAGACTGAAATTGTGCAAACTTTTAATTCCCATGACTAAATTCATAAAAATCTACATACAAGAAGATGGTAGACAGGAAAGAGTTTAAATTAGATGTCCTAAGGCAAATCCCTAGAACCAAATCTAATGGAGTTATTGCTGGGACAGTTTATGAAAAAGGGCTGTATAGATGTCTTGTCTAAAACACAAAATGTAGCAGCAAATTATTTAAAGAGGTTTAGTTGGGATGGAGTGACAAACTACAAGGGCAAAAATGAAACTGGTGGCAGTATAAGCAGTTCTTTTCACATTAACATTAGAATGTTAGGATATTAGAGAATTAGAACAGTGAGCATAGGAAAAAGTGGGAAGGAAAATGGTTTTAAAATTATGCAATTCAGGCCACTGAAAGTTTGTGAATAGATTAAAATCTGTCTGTCCTGGAAGCATGTGTGGGAGTATGGCATTAGCCCAAGTTGGTTGTGTACTTAACTAGTATGTACCACTTCAACTGGAGTTATTGCAGGCTATTTTTTAATTACATTAATGTGCTTCTGGTCATATTTATAAGTATACTTTTCAGAAATGAAATAGCCTGTGCCAGTGCAACCATGGCCTTGATTGTCCTCAGCCATCTAATGGCACAAAGATGTCATGGATGGAATTTGTACTGTGAGCATGACAACAGACAAGGTGGGCACAATAGCTTCTGTCCTTGCTGAATGCACAACGGATGAGTGAGAGCAGCAGCTGACCCAAGTCCTCATTTAGCTGAGAACCAAGGGGATCTACACGGAAGCGCATCTGTCTTTTTATAGAGGGAGAGATGGATAGATGTCACGGTGATGAAATGGGACATCCTGGGACGTGGCAGATGCTTCATAGAGGCAGCAGGATTTCTGCTTGGGCTTTAGTTTCCATTTCCTTTCGGTGACAGCAGCACACAGCTGTGGCTGCACTTGCCCCTCTGAACTCATTCCTCCACTCTGCCCTTTAGCTGTTACTTGCCTCTCCCATGTCTCAAAGCTTTCAGCCCTTCTCGGGTGCCTACCCTCATTTCCCAATTATATTTTGCCAAGTGCAATTTCCTTTCTTCAATTTCATTCCAAAAAAAAAATCTGTCTGCTGCCTAGCAACATCAGTGTAACAGCAGATATACCTTCTCCTGGCAGTCACGCTATCCTCTGAGTAAATCAGTTCATTAATTAAAAATCAGGCACGTAATACCTCTGAACCTCTAATGCACTGTCCCTGGTAATAATAATCTGCTAATAGCATAACTATGCAACGAATGGCGTGTTTTCCCTCACTCGAGGGAGCACTGCTTTGCTGAGGCTTCGTGGACACAGCTTCTCTGACCTACTGTGGAAGCTGTCAGTTCTCTGAAGGTCAAGTCAGCAGGTGTCCATGCAGGAGCCTGTAAACACTACAGGAGTATGTGCTTCTGATTTACACTTGATAACTTACTTTCCAGCTAACTTTGCTTACAAGCATGAATTTGGTCAATCAGAAACATTAGGGTGCTATTTTCAGATGAATTAAAAAGAAAATCCAAGAGTGGTTGAAGAGGCAATGGAGCTGCATCTAAAACAAGTTTTCTTTAGAGTGAGGATAAGCCACTTTTTTAAGCTTAGTAGATTCACAAGTTACCTCAGAATACCTGCACAAAAATCTTGGTAGCTAATGGTTTCGGGTCATCCTTTCTCCTTTGCCGGCTTCCACGAAACTGAGGGGAGTGGGTGGGTTCTGGGGCTGACTCCGTGTTAGCCAGCGTGGTGGTTTGGAGGAGGGTGCCCTGGTCAGGGGTTGTGTAGGCAACCCTTTCCTAAAATTAAAACCCAAGCACTTGAATAAAATTCTGTGTTACACAAGTTTTTAAAGTGCTGACTTTCTAAGGAGGTGAGCTTTATGTGATTCTGGTTTGTCATTCGGCCTCTCTCGCTTCCTCTCTTCTGGGCCTCCACCGTCCACCCCACCATGTTTTGTGCACCCTCCCTCAGGTAACCCGTACGCCATAAACCCCTGGAAGTGTTGGTACAGGAGAGATGCTCGAGATCAAGAGGTGGAAGAGCGTGAGACAGCACCAATTGCCTCATAAAATCCAGCTGAAATCTAAAATTATTTTCCCAGATGCCAGTCGTAGTCATATCTCTCATTTTTTCTCTTACTTAGCTCATCAGAAGAAAATAATTGAATGAGTTTCTCTACAAATAAAAATCAAATACGTTCCTTAAAAAGTGTATAAAGGAGTTAGAAAGCTACACAGGGAGAGATTGTGTAGACAATACCTGTGCCAGCCCCACTCCACCACAGCATCAAGAAATGAACAGCATAAATTTTAGTTTAAGCATAAAACCTTCCCAGACTTTTCTTAGGAAGGTATCAAATGTCCTCAGTATTAAACTTTTCAATATAATTTCATCTCCCTGTGGCCACTCAGCCATGAAAACGATTACTATGTAATTCTCAGAATCTTGAGCCTATTTAAAATATTGATAGGAATATTAATTAAATTTTCTGAACATTGTGGAAAGAGTAGCCTGGGTAAATGAGCCTAAATTCCTGAAAAATACAATAACAATTAATTATGTCAGGACAATCCATCACCATTTATTTCTCAGTCAATAAGAGAACCATAGCTAATGGCTGACTAAGACCAATTAAAGTTTGATGAAGTGCTAGTTTTTAAATAGAAGTTAAATTATTAACCCATACCATTTGCCAGCAGGATCAACAATAGGTCAAGACTTATTTTTTCAACATAAATTCCCTCTCAAATTGTATATATTTTGAAAGTGAGATTCAATGTCCTATATTTGCTTCAGATGGCGGTCAATCTGGGATTTTATTACAGACTTTTTCCCTGGCTGGATTAAATGGAGAAAAGCTTGGAACATAAATCCTTGTGGTTCTTTTACATCTGTTAATCTAATACCAGTTTGAATGCTTCTGATATCCAGACTAATCCCTGGGGAAGTGGAAATAAAAAATAATTTTCCCTTCACTTAAAGAGGACTCCTATCCTCTGTAGACCTACTTGCTTTGCAACTTGTGGGAGCCTGACCATTAGGCTGCCTTCGGGTTGGTAACGAGTTTGCCTGGGAGGAAGCCCAGTGCTGGAAAGATGTTACATGACATTTTACCAGCCTGTTCATATTCCCATTCTGGCTGCCAGACTCACTTGTTGCTGCTGTCACGTTCCCACCTCCCATATTACATAGAGAAAAACGAGAATGTTAGGGTCCGTGCCATGCTAGAATTCTGCTGCACCTTATTTTTGGGCACTGGGTGATTCTGGCATCTAAAGCATCATTGAGCATAAGGTGTGTGTATAATGATGCTGTTGCAATTTCTTTTTACAGTCCCTTACTATTTCACCAAAGCTTGGTTTGCTTTCAATATTAATGGATTTATTATTATTATTTATTTATTTATTTATTTATTTATTTATTTATTTATTTAGTGGTTCAAGACCTTTATAATAAGTTGAGGTGCGTTTTTTTGTATTGAGTCTTTTTACCGGCCTAGAATAGAAGTAATTTTCTTTTAGAGATACACAAATTACAGCTGTTAGGAGGACTTTCCCAGAAGACATTCAATGCCTCAGCCAAAATGCAGTTCCTTTTTCTGAATTGCATCTTTTTCTCCTGTCCTTCCCTTCTGATAGTCAAAAATAAACCTGGAGCAAAAAACCTGTTGATAACACCACACTTTGCAGGGCAGCTGCATCCCTTATCTTTCATTCTGCTTTGGCACTCAGTGCCTTCAAGGGCATCCAACACCTTGAAGCACATGATTATCATTTTACAGAGGTGTTCCAGTTTCATTTTACTGGATGGAGTATGAGGATGAGGAAATGCATTTCTGAAAACACAGATGATATTGTTTCAGTATACAGATTTAATCCCTAATAGCTGCTGTGGCTCTTGAGTTGAAAATACAGTCTTCAATGGCTCATACTCATGATCATGTCATAGGATACGATACAGATCAGCTAAGCTGTGGTAATTGCATCTGTCACAGCAAGTATGAAGTAATTCAACTACACTGCTATGAAGGAAGTTTAAATTAAGGTACAGCAAAAGCCTGCACACAGGTAGTTTTCATTTACTGACTTGCTCCTGTGTCTAAACAATCATAGAATCACAGAATGGTTTGAGTTCAAAGGGACCTTAAAGATCATCCAGTCCAACCCGCCTGCCATGGGCAGGGACACCTTCCACTACACCAGGTTGCTCAAAGCCCCATCCAGCCTGGTCTTGAAACAAAGATAAATTTTCTCTAATATTTATGGAGTGAGTACAATATTCTGTGATTTCACTGCACCACAATAAATAAAAACTGATACTCCCTGAATTCATCACAGAAGCGCGTGATTTATAAAACAGATGCATAACTTCTGTAAATTGTGCGTTTAATCCTCTCTTGCACACTGAAAAGGATGGGATTTCTCATTTCCTTTAAAAGCAGGCCACCTAGTGCTTGCAGAGCTCCAGCACAGTGGGAAACTGCAGACAGTTTGTTTTTCTCCCTTATTTGCACTCCCTTTAAACCATGGAGCTGCTCACCTACTTTTCCAGACATGTGCTAGAGTGCAACTTAAAAGAACAGAAATTTTAGGCTGTGATTTCACATGTCCAATCCCTGTCTTGACCTGCTACTTACTTAGCTCCAGCATTGTTTTTTGTCAGATCTTTCTGTCAAACAGCATAACTCCCTAACGTGGTCAAAAAGAGTCAATGACCACAACAACATGGTAGGGATCTGCTGGGCTAATGAAATTAATCAAGTGATAGAAGGATCTAGTGCCAGGGCTGACTCAAGGAGGATGCTGTACTGGGAGAAAAGACTGACAGGAGGGAGAAGAGCATGATCTTCCCCTTTGACCACCAGCAATCTGGCAGAAACTGCATCTGCAGGCTCCCCAGAGAAGAACAGAATTAAGGTAGAAATACTGACAACTTCTCCTCCAGAATGACACCAAGGCACTATTAGAGGAAAGAAAAAGCCCCAGTCCTTTACAAGTGCTATTAAAAAGTCATGAGCTAAGTAGTTTCCATACCAGGATATGACATCTCCAAAGAAAGTCAAAAAGCATAGCTTGGAATGATGTTACTAATTCTGTAGCTGTCTGATTTGACACGTAACCAGCGTCCCAGTAAGATACTTTATCCCAACATTTTGCTGGAGCTTTCCTTCCTCCTCCCAGTGAGACAGAAGCAGAAAACTCAAGCATCTGCTGTCATTAATGATCCTATGCCACTTCTCAGTGTGTCTAAATGCCGGTGATGGTCAATCCTGTCAGAATTTTGCATTGGATAAAGTGGATAAATCTCTCTGTGATCTCAAGTGAGAGGTGAGTTTGGGGCTTTTTGTGCATATGTAAAAAATTTAAATACTGAGCTATTCAGCCTTGTATATGGTATAGTGTAGCTAAATTTAGCCCTGCATGGATGCCAATGTATTTAACAACACTCTCCTTTTTTGCATGGATTTAGCCTTTCAGTTAAAAGTGAAAAATCAGTCATTTCTCATTCTAATCTGCTTTTAAAGTAGTGCAGAGCTGTTGCTTTCATTTTTAACAAAAAGGAAATTTAACACTAGCTAGAGAAATAATTCTGTATCACTAGAAAGAACATTTGTAGAAACCTTGTGTCTCAGACTGTGAAACTTGAGAAAATTATTACATGTCAGAAGTTATAAATAAATGCTTTCTATATTTGGTCTTTGTTGGCTAACGGGCACCTTCATGTAACACATCTTTTGTTAACTACTGTCAGAGATGGAATATGGTCTGGGCTGTTGGATCTGGGATGGAAATGCTGACATTTCTGCAGTGGTAGGAAATTTAACAGAAGAGGCGTGAAGAAGCTTCTTCAGTCCTAAATTTCAGAAAACTACAGAAGGACTCTGAATATTAAAGCAAGCTTTGCGTTCATTCTTCAAAAGCAACGTGGCAAACTGTACTATATGCAACTGCGTAAGTGCTTTGTGCAGCTTCTTGTCAGGTATTTCAAAGGAGACCTGTTATGTCACACTGACTGAATATTTTGTTACTGGTAAAAACAGCACACAGATAGAAAAAAAATAATCTGCAATCATGCTCCTCAGTGCTCTGTCCTGTTGGCAGAACTTAACTTTTGACTTAGGATCATCTCACATTAGTTCTGTATCATCCATGGTATAAGGACGTTGAATGAAAAGAGGTATATGATCACACTTCAGAGAGGTTTTTTGTTTTGTTTTTAATAGCTAATGAATATAGTCCAAAAACCAGCAGTCCTTTATGCACACACAGTATACAAATACATATAATACACAGTATTTTTAAAATAGGACGGTCTTTCTAATGAATCAAGACATACTTTACAAACAGGTGTACACCACCACATCAGGATTGCTCTAGAGATCACTGTGTGGGGAGAACTTCTGAAGCACTCTAGAGAACAGAGGGAGGACGGTGCAGTGCATGGTAGCTTTAAAGTCCCTTTCTGCCTTCTCCCAGATGCTTCTGAAGAGCGAGGGACCATAATGGTCTGTCTATATGGTACTCTATTCCTCAATCCACAATGTGAGCAGCACTTCTAGCTCTGACAAGCCTCCTTCACCTTCAGTGTGCATCATTATCTTCCTTGAATGGAACTGGAAAACACTCACATTAAAAATTAAAGGCCTCATTAGAACGCTTCAATGAATATAAGCTATTTTCTTTACCACAGTGTGGTTTTTTTCTCTCACATACACATATATACTGTCCTCAAATATATTATATAGCCATGCTAAGTTGCAATTTATTATTTACATTGATTATAAATATTCATTTCAAATTTTGCAATCCTATCTTAAAGCTCATCATCTATAAAACTGAAATTAAGTTTACTTAGAAACTCATCCTTAACATCATCAATATATATCAGGTTTCTGCAATCTCTTCAAGTGCATTTACATAGAAAATTACCCTCTCTTGGCACACCTGAGAGAGAAGGGAACAAAATAAATGCCTTGAATTAACAAACAACAATAAAAA
Organism: Falco rusticolus; assembly: GCF_015220075.1. Lineage (NCBI taxonomy): Eukaryota > Metazoa > Chordata > Aves > Falconiformes > Falconidae > Falco > Falco rusticolus. The sequence goes on along the minus strand of NC_051188.1, from coordinate 33,391,570 downwards.
AAGGAGGCTATAATCTGTACTCTGGAACCTGGCAAATTTTCCATTTCTCAGGTTCAGCATCTTCCCCCATCACATACCAGCTGTCAGGAGTGGACTTATGTGTTCTAATGCTGCACCTCGTAAAAAACACTCAATTTTTTTGTGATAAGGAAGATCAGCCATTCAAAGCTGCAAAGCTCCAAAGGGTTCCCCTCCCTGAATGATGAAGAAGACAGGAGCAGAAAGTGTGCCTTCAGGCAAACCTGCCTTGCCAGAGCCTAAGAGAACTAGGAGGGGAAGACATGACACTATTTCCTAACAAGAGCCATAAGCAAACTCATCAGTGATTCTTCTGAAAACCTGAAATTCTTCCCTACACAAACCTACCACATCAATCAGCTTTCAACCATAAAAAATGCTTTTGATGCCCTGAAAATTCAACATCATTTTGCCAAAGAATAAGCTAAATCAGATTAATGTAACTTCATTTTCTGACATAAAAATGGTAAAATTAGGCTTGGAGGGGAAAGGAAATCCATTTCCTTTTTTCTCCTTTAGTATTATGTGTTTCAGAGGGTATATTACTAAAGAACCCATCATCAGTACATTACCTTTCAGTGACTTCATTATATCATTAACTTCAACTCATAAAGGATCAGATGGTTCTACACTCATGACTGTTGTACACTTTTCAGCATAAAGAAATACGAGTATTATAGAGGCTTCAGCTACTAATTTTTCCCCTGTACCCCATCTTCACTGCCCCTAAAAAACAGAAAATCACAGTTGGTCAATCCTTACCTCACTTTTAATAGCAGGAAAACATGAAACCTTTTGACTGCAGTCTCTGAAGATAACCATCTAGCAAGGACAAGCCTCAACATTTCCATGTATTCAAAGCTCATGAAATAAAAAGGTGCTGGTAATTCTGGAAACTATTTGGCAGATAAGGAAAAAAAAATAAATTAATACTCTTACAACACAGCTTTCAGGATCAAATTCTGACTTATCTATAGCACATCTACTTTATTATGCAGCATATGACCTGGGCAATCATCTGAAAGAATAAACTAATTCTCATTTTCCATTCATTTATAGATAGAACAGTGTCTTACCAGTCATAAATGATGTGTTGTTAAAGTTCAAACAATTTGATTTTAATATACTTTTTTTGCATTTTCAAATATTCCTAATGCAGTTTCTTGCAACTGAGCAAGCAGAAAATGCATTATTCCCCTTTCAACCAATGAAAAATATTTTGTTTTTTTTCATATATATACTTCCACGGCTTTATGGCATCAGTGACCACAAAGAAGATACTTGCCTTTCAACCAACTTTAAAAATACTTTTCTTAATTAAAAGAGTAACTAATACATCATTGGTACATGGTCTAAAGTATCCAGAAATACATGGTCTTACCAAGATTTGTAATTTTAAGCTGTTTGACTCTTGAAAAACCTCAATTTACTGTCACAAACAAGTGAGCTATATCTATTGATAATACCGTGGAACATCTTCGTTGCTCTGCTACTCAGAAATCTTACGGTGGTGGGGAAGACCTCACGGTATTTCTTTCAGGTATTTCCATTCTTTGTCTCATTCTGGCTGATTTTCCATCTTCAAACAGTAATTTGCACAGAGGCCCTTGGAAAGGAGTGTTACAGTGGCTGTTTTTCACAACGGCAGCCCCCCGGGGTAATAATTCCCTCTCTCTGATATAAGGCTTTTGGGGATTCTTTGTGTTACAGTGAGCTTTTATACAACATGTGGATGGAGGAGAGAGGCACTCCTAGTTTGTCTTTGGCGATTGACTCCTTGTCACTCTTAGTTTCTTTTTATTTTTTTGAGAGAACTGAAAATGAAATTTCAGGGAAGCTATTAATACTTCTATTATTGCGGAAAAGGTGTCACCAAGCAGTACAAGGATTTGGTAGTTTCCATTCAATATTTTGATGGAAAAGACAATAACGCTTTCATTAAAATGCGCTCATGTTTAAAAACCATTTCTTTTACATACTGAATCAGGGAGGAAATGAAATAATCTCTAAGTATGTAGCAACACTGAGGAAATGAAGACTCAGAGAGACTTAAATGACACATGACAGCAGTTATTTGGGTGCGGAATATAAAATCAGGCAATCCAAATGGACATATTTAGACTGACTTAAACCTTAAACATATGCTTGAGTTACTGCTTCAGAGATGAAGATGACATTTTAAGATACGTTGCAGCGGTGCACAGCAAGTTGTGTAACAAATCCACTAGAAATGAAGAATAAAGCACACCATGAACACTACATTAAACTATTTTCATTGTGGGAATGAAATCACAATGCAAACAATTTCCAGTTCAAGAATAAACTCTGTAAAAACAGCAATGAACTGGTCATGCATAGAAAATATAAAGGTCAATGAAAAGCAAAGCCACTGCCAAAAAATTCATTTGGAATCCAGATGGTAAGAGGATGGGACTCACCAAGACTGCTGTAGCATCTCAGCAGCAGCTTAAATTTGAGAGAGAAAATTAAAGTCAGGTTTATTTACATGTGGAAGGAATAAGATTTGAAATGTAGCTCAGTAAAGCATCTGTTGTTCCTCTGATTTCACAGCAGGAGTATTAGAGACTACTTAAACAGATGAAGTTGCAGAAAATTTAATTACCACTGAACACTTACAAGGGAATTCATTGTTCCCTGGAGTTACTGCAGTTGAAGTAACGATGGTATATGACATCTTTGGGCTTTAAAGAGGAATATGCAGGAACTGGTTGGAAACAAATCAGAGAGGTGTATAAAGTATACAATGTCATCAGACTTAAGAAATCATGAGAATTATCCTACAAGAGACATTATCTAAACATTTGAAAAAATCAGCTGAACACCTGTTATTATGATACCATAACCATAAACAGCAGGAAGGCAAAGATATAATTTTTTTTACAAACTTGTCTGATACCTTTCCCAAGTGTATACCAAAAAGGAAAAAAACCTGCAACGTTGCAAGAATTCTGCAATAATGTTTAAGGTTACATTCGGCAAACAGCATTTGAGCATGGCTAGTTCTGACAATGAAGGGGGGGTTTCTCCTTCCTCTCCAGTGAAGGCGGTTTTGACCGCAACATTACCAATTACCCAGTAAAGATCATTATCTTCTACCTAGTTCAGAAGATGTATTTCTCTCATTATTGCATTTTTGGCACGTTCATCCTAATTTAAATTAATCCACAAGTGCAGACTGAAGACAATGAGACAGTGTGTCAGCTGATAGCAAACATCAGAATTTATTTCAGTCTAATAGTGTATTGTCTACAGTAACTGTACCTTCTGGTTAGCAGGCACACACAAGCAGATACTATTAGGTATTGCTGGCATGCAACGTTATTTGAATAACAATAATCACAAAAGTAGCAGTGAAGAACACCCTGAAAACTCCCTCATAAGCTTAGGTAACATCATTGATCCTTAAGGGAAAATTAATTTAATTAATCAGCTAATTCTAGCAATAAATGTGTGCATAACTCACAAGGCAAAAGCTGAAGAAATCTGTAAGGAACACAAAGTTCAGTACAGTTACATTCTTTTCTGACAGTAGTCAGTTATCAAGAGGGTATTTGACCATTTTCTAATTGAACTGATTGGCACTGGAAATGCTGCGTCACCTTGGTTCCATCAAAACTTCCTACAGAAGCTTAAGCCGTGATCTGGCTGTGGCTGCTGGCCAGAAATCCAACCAAGCTGGCTGCTTACTGTAGCTCAACTGACTGGCTGTCTGGCTCCCTGGCAATATGCCGGCTGCTCAGTTGGTTTCTTGGCTCTTCAGGCTCGTCAGCTGGCGAAGAAATAGATTGTTCCCTTTTTGCCAGAAAGGCTGCACAGCCAACGCGTTTTGTTCCAGTGCTCGATGAAACAAAATATTGACAAGCTGGAATTTCCTGTAGAATAAAAATTTTGCTTCCCAGCCAGCTCCAGTTATTATTGTACTCTCTTGTGTAACACAGTGACGGTGTTATCGCATCCTCTAAGTAAACACAATGCACAGAAAGGATGTGAATCCAGACAGCCTTCCAAGGCTTTGGATAAGAATTTCATAGAGTCTGAAACCATCTCTACGTAGTACAACGCATCTTTTGACAAGTATGTGATCCATTCCATTTTGCATTAAAAAGCCCATTAAGCTGGTTCGGAGACTCATTTATCAAGGACATAACTGGTGAACTGAAGAATGAACGCAGTATATAGTTTGTGCCTTTTATGCATATTATTTTGGAAGATGACTTACAAGGGTTACAGATCAAACTCCAGGGAAAGAAAAAACAGTAATAGCTGCAACATAGTTACATATATAAAGATTATTCGGTTTTCACTGTTGAAAAAAAAGTTAAAATATCCATGAACATGCAAATAAAAATGACTTCTCAAACATGTCACTGGAAATAACAGCTTCATGAAACATTCAGTGAAAAGAAACCAGGAAATCCCATCACATTATACCATAATGCCATAACTGAACTCTTGTCAGAGACAAACACCACGATCCAGCCCAGGCCAAAGGTTCATGACAGGGTGACTAATGAAGTTATGCACTTGGGTGAAGAGTTCCAGTTCTGGAGTTGGCACATGTGTCAAGAGTGTTTTAAGGAGATGCTGAGCAGGGTCTAAATGGCAAAGCAAGTCAACACATGGGTACGCACTTGGGGCAGAATAAGCCCTGTTAAGCAGTTTCTGCTCTTGGCTGTCTCTGTGCTATCCCCAGTGCCACGCTGACACATTTATTATGTTGGTGAAGTGGATCAGCAAAAAGGAAGGGAAGCAGGTTGTCTCCTAGTCTTCTCAGTTCAATCTCATTTACTGCTTGATTTCACAAATGTTCATGCTGGCACAGTCCAGAAGCAGTACGGACGTAGAAGCCAGTAGCTGGGCTGGGGAGCAGGAGGGTTACGTTATAAGCAGAGAAGCCACTAGAAGTCATTAATGAAATTATGATATGAGCTTTAGATTTGGGGGCAGGGGGTGGGGGTGGAAATAGTATCAAGCATGGCAGATCCTTCTCAGCTTGCTTCAAGGGTGTCAGTGGAAAAGGCTTACCTGGGTTTTGAGGCAAGAAGTAGATGCTATGCCTCCTGTTAAAGGCAGGAATACAGACTATAAATTGCCTACCTTCCTTTGAGGAGGCAATCATTATTATTATAAGTGGAGCTTACAGCATATAAAGTCTTGTCTGAACTGAATAAAGCTGTAGTTACAGAAGGACATTTTTCAGAGGCAGTATCATAAAAAACCCAAACATGCAACTGTGTGGTTTTCATGTACAGAGGAAAAAAATCTAAGTAAGGGACTAGTAATAAAATGGACAGAAAACGGCCATAAAGTCACAGACTAGTTATTCAATACCTTTTATAGAACCGGCATTCAATAGCTTAGAGATGACATATAAGACAGTCTGAGATTATCTTTCAACAAGTTGATCCAAGCCAGTGATCCTGAAAATATCAAGCTTAAAAGACAGGTGCAGACAGTGATTCAGGATAGTACCGGGGACATGACAGTAGTTCTGACAGAAAGATTCTAAAGATGCCTATCTGTCATACGAAAAGAACAGGCAGAAAACACTACAGGTGCATGGCCCTGTCCAGCTTCACCTGATGCTTGGTTCCCCTCACTGGGCCTGATCCTCACCCCCCCGACACACGGACTGCTGTTCCCAGTCTGGCCTTGACCCGTCCCTGTCCCCACAGATGCCTGACGCCCCAGGCTGGGGCTGTCCCGAGCTTGCCCTGCTCCCTGGCTGGGGGTAGCGGGACAGGCGCTGACTGGCCAGACCCTGCCCTGAGAAATGTAAGACTGAACAGGACACAGAATATCAGAGCCCAGAAACCGACTCGTATTTCTTCATAATTAATATAGATTTTAAGCAGTGTTGGCTGACCAGTCATGTTTCCTTGTGCTTTTACACAGGCACTATTTCAATCGATTGTAAAAAATAAAATATCATTATTTCAAAGCTATACCCATTTTTATTGTCATATAAACCCCCATTCTTTTCTGACAAACAATGGCACGCTGTGGGTCATGTTTCATAGTTTCCTGACGAGGGTAAATCTTCATTTTTTTCAAGGTTTTGGCAGGAAGCCATAGGTACTCATTATTCTGAATAGTCTAAGGGGAATTATGAAACAAAGGGAATAAAAGGCTTTAATTTATTTTTAAAGCATGCTTTTTTATGTTTACATTGCTTCCAGAACTATTGCTTCCAGAACTATTTCGCGTTGGAAATGTTTTACTTAACTGTAAATTTTGATACATAAAAACCAACAAAAGCCTCTTCCAGAATCTTTAGTTTTCATGAAAACTGAAAAGTTTTGAATGAAAGAGTTGGTCAAAAAGAAGTATTTTGTTGGTTAACCAAAGATGTGCAAACTGTGAAAATTTCTTCACTCAAATGACAGTGTATTTCCAAGCCAGGCTGGTCTCAACGGGCACCTAAATGATGACTAACTTGAGTGAAACTTGATTCTATTATTTGTTTGCTTTCCCCCCATCCCATAGGGACCTGCAGTTCCTGGGAATATGAAAAACCTTTTATTTGTCCCACTTAGCTAACACTGTGACATACTTTAAAACCAGTAATCTTTTGTTTCTTTTGTGTATGTAGTCTGCGTTGTTTGCAGGCTTTGTCACACAGCTTATAGGTTTTATGGTAACTTAAAATTTAGTTTATCTACCCGTTGGCTAAATGAGTAAGCAAATACACATCCTCCGACTTCTGAAGTACCTAAAATAATTACACAACCCAGAAACACCTTATGATCAAGGACTAAACAGAACTAAAAACCACAGCTTAAGCAAAACCAGAAGCTAGCAGAAGTGGGAATTATATGGAAAAGTAATGAAGATCCAGTAGCAAAAATTCTCATATCCTTTTTATAGGGCTCAGGTGGTGCCCAGAAGAAAAAGGTAACTTATAAGGAGGTCAGGGTTGTCTCTTTTGGTTTGCCTGTCATTCTGTCTCTAAAGTGGGGCAGGTTAGACTTTGAAATCCCCCAGTACAGAAAAAGCTACAAGGCCAGCATCTTTTCATGATTCTTTCTTTTTTTCTTCCCTACTCCCTCCCCCACTATACAAAGTTTCAGATTCTTGCTGAATTCAGCTTTGGGGGCTCCTTCTTTTCTGTCTTCCAGAAGCTGTTGCAACCACATTGCTGCCTTGTCTGCGTCTGTAGTCACAGTGGAACTCCACTTTTGTTGTTCCTCCCCGAGCTCCACTCTCACATGCCAAGTCTCAGAAAGACCCGTCCAGACTCCAAGAGTCCCCTTTTTTTGGGGGACAGCGTTGTTAGCTGACAGCATTAGACTATCTATTGCATATCATTCAACACACTTCCTCATTTGTGTCCTTGCTGTTTGTCAGGTTAGTCTCTGAAGGAGCTGCTGCCGAAATGTAGTAACGTTGGGAAGCTACACGAGATTACCATTTCCATACAAATGGAAGTCTCAGGCCCCAACAGTATATACACCTCAACACATCTCCATCCTAACTCATGAGGATTTGAAATTGACTGCGTATTTGCTGGGGTAAGTCACTCAACTGATATACACAGGAATCTGGCAGCAGTTTAAAAATGAGTGGTACGGGAGGAAGGGTGTGGAAGTTTCAGCCGCGTCTGTGCCTCATCTGACTGAACCCAGACATTAGCCTCTGACCCATCTGCTGTGAGCACGCCAGCCGGCCACGCAAGCCTGGCCCGGGAGATGTTCCTGAGCCAGCAGCGGGCAGGCCTGCGGCCCAGCCTGACGAGGCGGGCACGACCGCTCGCCGGCCCCCTGACTCCCCAGGGCTCTGCGAGGCCTGTGCCACACCACGCGTGTGCCGCCGGGCAGGTCCCGACCGTGACCGCGCCGACCCACAGTGGTGCCGGGGGCGGCACCGGGCGGGGGCCGGCGGGGGCGCTGCGCTGCGGGCGGGGAGCTGCTCCGCCCGGCCTGCGCCAGCTCTGCCAGGGAGCCTGGCAAGGCCGAGCGGCGCGTCCCTCTCCCGACCAGGCGGCGCCTCGCGCGGCTCGGGCCGGGACCGGGGCCGGGGCGGGGCGCGGGGCGGGGCGATGAGGGGCGGGGAGGGTTGGCCCTGCCCGCGGGAGGCCGAGTAACGGCCGCGAACGGCGCGCGCGGCCCCGATGTGCCACTGCGCGCGGCCATCCGACCCCGCCCTCCACGGGTCTCCCTTCCGGGGCGGTCTCCAGCTTCCGCCAATGGGAGCGCGGCGACAGCCGCCACGTGACGCCCTCCTGCCTCCTGCCCGGGGCAGGCGGGTGGGGTTGGTGGGAAGCGTCGCGAGAGCGGAGGCGCGCGCCGGGGGCGGGGCAGCCGGGGGCGGGGCGGGGCGGCCGAGGGTCGCTGCGCCGCGGCGGTGGCGGGGCCGGGCGCCTGCTCCGTTGCCTGCGGCGGCGAAATGGCTGCGCGTGCCGGGTACTGAAGAGTCAGCCAGGTACGGGGCGCCCTCGCCCGCCACCCCCACCCCGCTGGGCTGCTGGGGGCCGAGGGGCCCGCCGCTGCCCTCCCCGCGCGGGGCGGGGGGCGGCCTGCCGGGCGGGGCTCGCTCCCACAGGTGTCCCGCTCCCGGGGGGCGGAGGAGGGGCAGGGCATCCTCCGCCGCCCTTCCCCGCGGGGAGGAAACGCCGCTGGCGCTGCCCCCGCGGGCTCTGCGTGGCCGGGGACAGCACCCCTCCGCACGGGCGCGGCGGGTCCCCGCGGCGGCGCGCACACGCACCTGAGGGGAGGGCGCCGGCGGGGCCGCGCCGCGCGGGACGCCCTTCGCCGCGGCGCGGAGAGGGAACGGCGGGCGGGCAGCGCCGCGCTGGGGCCCCGCGGCGTGGGGCGGTCGCGCCGTGTCTGCCCCCGCCCTGCCCGGAGCGCCCCTCGGTGGGCGCGGCGGCCTGCGCCGGCGGGGCGGCCTCGCGGGGAGCCGGGGGCTGCCCGGCCGGGGTTGCGTGCGGACTCGGCCGGACTGAGCCGCGCTGTGGTGCTGCGGTTGGTGCGGGGGCTGGGTGTGCTGGCGTTGCCTCCTGCGGCGGTTGCCTTGTGCTTGATGCGCACGGGTTAAAGAAGTTCAGCCCGGTCTCAACATCGCGCTTTTAAAGTGTTTCCTCCCCCTCCCTCCCCACGTCCTCCTCCTCATTCCTGTCCTCACTGAACGGAGGAGGAACGACGGGTGTTGCTCGTCTGCTTTCTTGGCTTTTCTGAGGGGATGTCTGTTACGACTGAAGTACCTTTCTCTGTTTTTCCCCCGATGTCCACCGGGGGGGAAAAAGCAACCAAAAGGCTATGAACTGTAGATCCGGTGTTATAGGCTTCTGACTGGTGCCCTGATAGATTGCCAGAGTGAGACTAGGAGGAAAAAACCAACTTTTATTGTATCCGCGAAAGATCAGTGGTACTAAAATGAGAAGTGACATAGTGCACCCAGTTTAACCATGTTACACTTGGTAAGTCTTACGTTGCTTCGTATTTGCAAGATTTTTTCAGAATTGTAGTTAGCCTTAATGATAGATACTGCCAATATTTACTTAATCCTTGAGAAAATAAGTGTTTTTAAATAACGTTGGTCCCATTCATCCAGGAGTATTTCTTGGGGTGCAGGCAAGGTGACTCTTTGAGGTATGGTAATTGAACGATGCCATCTTGGTTGATGCCTTGTAATTTCATATCCTTCAGGGATTCTTTAACATCTGTTGGCAGCTGAAAAAGTATAGGGGAGAAAGTCTTGCTCGGTGTGGAAAAATAATAAAATACATGAGACTATTTCCTTTTCCTGTTCATCTTTTGATATGATACAATCTTAAAAAAAACCCAACCAACCAAAACAAAACCAAAAAGTACCTCCTAAACAAGGTGTTCCCTGGTGAAGTTTCCTCTAAGAGGAAGTTCTCTTAAGAAAAAGCTACTGCTTAGAAAATAGTACAACACCACCCCTACCCCCCCCCCCCCCCCCCCGTAATTGGTTTATGTACAAGATACACAACAGAATAAAGTACAGAAACTTAAAGTTAATTGAGCAAACCACAAAGTCTGACTAATGGATATTTCTAGTGCATCAAGTAATATTTTTTCCCAGGATGTATTTGAGAATCCAGACCCAGGACTAGGGGGAAGGGTGGGCGTGATTTTTGGTGATGATCTAGGCAGAGAAAATGAAGGATTCTTTTGAAATTATTGAAGCTTGTTCTATGTGACAGAAGTGCGATGTAAAACAATTAGAACCAAACAAGAAAAAGCAGATCCAACCTTTCATAACTGTCATTAATGCTGACCAACAATGATGTATTCCCTGCCCACCCCTAAGCACCCGCTAGTGTGGATGTGGTCAAGACAGCTTGTCATTTTATAAATGGACTTCTTCAGGACTGCCAACCCAATTAGTGAAAGTGATAAATCATTAGAAATGAGAAATTGAGAAGGATCCATTGGACTGTTCTGCCTGCTTGTCAGTGTAGGCTTGTTTAATTTGATTTTCAATAGCAATTGTTTTGCTAAGGTTATAAAAGTACATATTGTTGTTTTTAAGGTATTTTTAAATTTTGTATTTGGAGTGAGTCTTTCTAAGCCCAGTATTTGATATAAACCTGGCTTTTGCAAATTGTAGCAAAATACTTTTTGCCACTTCAGGTCATTGTGTTGAAGGAAAATAATACTTTTTCTTTAAAAGATCTTCTTTATTGACAGTACTACAAAGATACTTTTTGCAGACATAATCATAGATCTACTGTTGTCATCATCCAGAATCTTTTATTGGAAATCTAATAAGAACATATTACATGTTGTTCAAATTTATTGCCTGTACAGTTCAAATTCCACATGTCCTTGTATACCTTTAACGTAGGTGTGCACATGTACATGTATGCCCTTATAGCAATTTAAGAGGTTTACTCAGCACTTTTGTACTTTACAGAAAAAAAGATATTCTTCCTTTCTGTCAGCTAATGACTGTCAATACACACTGACTTTTAATAAATTCTAGGCATAGGATAAATTTATACAAAGAGATTAAATCCATGGCAGAATTCCTGTTGGATTTCCTTAAGCTGATTATTTAATTTTGTTCCTTACATATATTCAAACAAGATTGGAAAAGCTAACTAAATGCTTATTACATGGTCTGATGAGGAAGGTGTTCCTCAACAAATCGCTGGAAAGGTGGATTTATAGAATCACAGGATGGTTTGGGTTGGAAGTGACCTTTAAAGGTCATTTAGTCCAACCCCCCCTGCAATGAGTAACTAGATCAGGGTGCTCAAAGCCCCATCCAACCTGACCTTGAATGTTTCCAGGGATGGGGCATCCACCACCTCTCTGGGCAACCTGTGCCAGTGTTTCACCACCCCACATCATAAAAAAATTCTTCCTTATATCTAGTCTGAATCTGTCCTCTTTTAGTTTAAAACCATTACCCCTTGTCATATTACAACAGGCCCTGCTAAGGTATTTCCCCATCTTATAAGCCTCCTTAAAGTACTGAAAGGCCACAATAAGGTGTTGCCAGAGCTTTCTCGTCTCCAGACTGAACAACACCAACTCTCTCAGCCTTTCTTCATAGAAGAGGTGTTCCAGCCCTCTGATGATTTTTGTGGTCCTCCTCTGGACCCACTCCAACAGGTCCATGTTCGTCCTGTGGTGAGGGCCCCAGAGCTGGATGCAGTACTCCAGGTGGGGTCTCACCAGAGTGGAGTAGAGGGGCAGAATCACCTCCCTCGACCTGCTGGCTGCACTTCTTTTGGTGCATTGCATCCCTTGCCAATTTCAGCTCCAGCTCCTTGGCCTTTGTGACCTCATCCCTACAGAACTGGGCAGCATCCCTGTAGTCTTCCCAGGATACCTGTCCCTGCTTCCACTGCCTGTGCATTTCCTTCTTGCCCTTTAGTTTGATGAGCAGGTCTCAACTTAGCAATGCCAGCCTCTTGTCTTCCTTTCCTGATTTCTTACACCCGGGGATCGAGAGCTCTTGCACTCCATGGAAGGCGTCCTTAAAGATCTGCCGGCTCTCTTCTGCTCCCTTGTCCCTGAGGGCAGTTTCCCAGGGACATCTGTTGACTAACTCCATGCAAAGCTGGAATTTTGCTTTCCTGAATTTCTGTGTTCTGCCTTTACTCTTCACCTGACCCATACTCCTCAGGACTGTGAACTCCACCAGTACATGATCACTACAGCCCAGGCTGCCTCCAACCTTGACATCACTGATCAGCTCACTTGTGTGCGTGACTGACAGGTCCAATATCACATTCCCTCTGGTAGGGCTGTCTGTTACCTGGCTTAAGATGTTATCCTCAATGCATTCCAGGAGTCTCGGATTGCCTACAGCTCGCCACCCGACTTTTCCAGCAGATGCCAGGGCGATTGAAGTTCCCCAGCAGGACAAGAGCCTGCAAGCACAATGCGTCCTGTAGCTGGAGTAAGAAGGCTTCATCAGTAGGCTCCCCTTGATCAAGTTGCCTGTAGTAGACACCAACCATAACGCTCTCTTTGTTGCCTCGGTCCTTAATTCTTAGCCATAAGCTTTTAACCTGCTTGTGGCTATTCTTCAGAGACAACTCTTCACACACTATCTGGTTCTTGATGTAGAGGGCAGTGCCTCCACACCTCCTTTCTTGCCTGTCCTTTCTGAACAGCCTGTAGCCACTGACAACCACACTCCAGTCATGGGATTCGTCCGACTATGTTTCAGAAACGGCACCTAGGTCGTAGCTTTCTAGCAGCACAATGACCTTCAACTCCTGTTTCTTGCCCATGCTGCGTGTGTTTAAGGTGATCCGACTCAGTAGAAGGGTAGGGATGGTTAAACTTTGTGTGGGTATTCATCTGTTATTTGCATGATCAGTTTTTTTCTTCTGTTTGAGTGTCTTCTGGTAAGTATTCAGTGAGAGGAAACTCCCGTTCCTCTTACATCTGATACTTCTTTCATTATTCCCCCCTTTTTGAGTTTTCAGTAGGAGGAAATTAAGTTTATACAGTAGGCAGAAGTAAAAATAATTTTAAAGAGTAGGTTTTAATTACACAAGAAATGAGATATTTCCAGGCTGTTTTGTTTGTCAGTGCTTTCACTTCCATTCCAGTTAGTTTTAATGTTTAGGTACTTCTCAGTTGGTTGGACCATTGCTCTTTTGAAAATGGATAGTATTTTTGTATATTAAAAAGACACTTTCAGGTTTTGTTGGATTGTTGGACAAGTGGGAACCTTCAGATTTCTTTGAAATGGATGATGGAGAGCTGAGGTGCTACAGGTCATGGGGAGAACCTGTATAATTCAAGTACTGAACGACACTATGCAGACAGGACAAAATGGTTATGGTGTTATGCTGATAAATCAGCACAGTTTCTGTCCAGCATCTTTCTTTCAGTCTTTGTACTGTGATTTACAAGTCTGTTGGTTTCATGAGGTAGGTGACAGTGCAGGTGGCTCGGTGTTGATGCTCATGTCTCCAGAGTTTACTAGCCGGTGCCATAAGAAAGTACTTAACCTACTGCCTGAAGGCAGCGCAACTGTAGATAGTATAAGTAAATAGTACTGTATCACTGATATCTACTACTGTAGATAGTAGTGAGTAAATACTGCAGAATCCAACATGGTTGTAGTCACCTCCATGATTTTGCTATGCTGGGCTTTATTAAAATTCTTGCAAGGAATGATCAGTCCAAAAACATAGAGCTCAAGTAATTGACTTGACCCTATGTGAGAAACCAGCTTTTCACATAGATGGCTCTTCTTGGAACAAGGATATTCCTAAGGGTATTTCCCCGATATGATTAGATTAACAGACTGGATTAGTCATTTAAGATACAGCAGTGGGGAAAAGCGAGGTGCATTTCTTTTTCTTGTATACATGGCTTTTTTTAAAAAACACGTTGTGTTTAAACATGTTGTGTTTTTTAATCTTCCACACAAGTTTACTACGATTTGAGTTTTTTAGTTGTATTTATTGTATTTATAAATTATTTATGTAATCTAACATGGACCTAGCTGCTTCATGCCATTGTCAGAATTTTCCAAACTTCAGATATCCAGTTAAGAGAGATGCTGTGCCCCAGAGATTAAAATATTGGAGTTTATTTACATCAGTGTAACTTTTTTTCCCTCAGACTCTAGCAAGTTTATCTTTAAGAGGGAAAACTGAAATCAAAGTGGAATGTGAATGGGTGTACCTAATAATCTCTTGCTGTTGTATTAATTGTAGAATTACAGAATCATTTAGGTTGGAAAAGAGGTTTGAGATCATTAAGTCCGGCCGCTAACCCAGGACTGCCAAGTCCATCACTAAACCATGTCACTAAGTACCGCTCTACTTGTAAACACCTTCAGGGATATGTGATACCACCATGTCCCTGGGCAGCCTGTTCCAATGCTTCACCACCCTTATGGGGAAGAAATTTTTCCTAACACCCATTCTAAACCTCCCCTGGTGTAACCTGAGGCTATTTCCTTTTGTCCTGATGCTTGTTATCTGGGAGAAGAGACTGACCCCCATCTGCCTACAGCGTCCTTTCAGGTAGATGGAGAGAGCAGTAAGATCCCCCGAGTCTCCTCAGACTAAACAGCCCCAGTTCTCTCAGCCACTTCCCTCACCAGACTTGTGCTCCAGACCCTTCCCCAGCTCCGTTGCCCGTCTCTGGACACGCTCCAGCACCTCAGTGTCTGTCTTGCAGTGAGGGGCCCAAAACTGAACGCAGGGTTCGAGGTGCGGCCTCACCAGTGCTGAGTGCAGGGGGATGATCATTGCCCTGGTCCTGCTGGCCACACTGATTTGGATACAAGCCAGGATGCTGTTGGCCGCCTTCGGCACCTGGGCACACTGCTGGCTCATGTTCAACTGACTGTCAACCAGGATCCCCTGGTCCTTTTCTGCTGGGCAGCTTCCCAGCTACTCTTCCCCGAGTCTGTAGTTGTTGCAAGCCACGTGTGGGATTGCTGTGATCCAGGTGCAGGACCCAGCACTTCTCCTCGTGGAACCTCATGCAACTGGCCTCAGCCCATTGGTCCAGCCTGTCCAGATCCCTCTGCAGAGCCTTCCTGCCCTCCAGCAGATCAACACTCCCACCCAGCTTGGTGTCATCTGCAGACTTGCTGAGGGTGCACTTGATCCCCTCATCCAGGTTGTTGATGAACAAGGACTGGCCCCAGTTCTGAGCCCTGGGGAACACCACTTGTGACTGGTCACCAGCTGGATGTAACTCCATTCACTACTACTCTGGGCTCGGCCAGCTAGCCAGCTTTTTACCCAGCGTAGAGTATACCCGCCCAGGCCACGAGCAGCCAGGTTCTCCAGGGGAATGCTGTGGGAGATGGTGTCAAAGGCTTTACTAAGGTCCAGGTAGACAACATCCACAGCCTTTCCCTCATTCACTAGGTGGGTCATCTTGGAGATCAGTGTCATCAAACAGGACCTGCCTTCCATAACCCCGTGCTGGCTGGGCCTGACCCCCAGTTGTCCTGCACATGCTGTGTGATGGCACTCAAGATGGTCTGCTCCATAGCCTTCCCCGGCACCGAGGTCAAGCTGACAGGCCTGTAGTTCTCTGGAGCGCCTCTTGAGGAGGTTTTACTTTTAAAGGTGTTGGAGGGGGAAGATAATACAATTACTTGGTGCCACTACTCATCTAGATTACGTATACTCAAGAACAAACCTATATAAAGATTTCTTTCCCATATAAAGGTTAAGTATGTGCTTGAGATGAGATCAAGAAAACCCAGCCAGCAGTTGTGCAAAGGAGACCTATACTCTGATGTCTTGGTGTTTATTTTTTATTTTGCAGTCATTTTTACATGCATTTCCTCCTTACCTGGTTTATTTTGGATAGTCTAAGAGTTCTTTTTCCTGGCTAAATGGTGTGACTGTGGGAAAAGATGAAGTATTAAAAGTTTCATAGAACTTACAAGCACAGCACATTAATAATAATATTAATAAATTTCTTCATTAATACTCTATACTTATTGTCTGTTTGGGGGGATTTAGAGATGAATGAAACAAAATAGATTATTTCTTTTCATTGCTGCTGATTAAACAGGGAAACTTGCTAAACTTGGTTTGATTTTCATTGCTCTTGATTTTGTTTTTTTTGGTTCTTGTTATTAGGATTACGTTTAAGATCAATAAGGGTAGCTTCTGGCCTGCTTTGGTGAAGTAAGAGTGCTGGTAAATGCATCTTTGGTCGCCTGTGTTTCACCAGCAAAGACAGGACTGCCCAGAGCAGTGCCAGAGAACAAGGTTGTTGATACATGTTAGCCTTAACAGGGATCACTAGTGTTTGTCTGTGGTACTTAACAGTTGACAAATAAATAAGCCAGTTGGCTGAGTGGGTAAGTAGTACATTTTCCTCTTAATTGTTGAATTCTGGTGATTCTGATGCATAGTATGGTACAGGAATCTGCTGATAAACTTCACCAGGGTATCAGTGATAGTGAAACCATATTTAATGTAAAGTTCCCATGACCCCACCAGTGCAGCCTTGAAATCTAGTTAAAGAAAAATGTTGGAACTAACTGGAAGGTGTGTGTTTTAACAATTTTTAAAACAATGCATGAAATTTAAGGCGATACTTTTTTAAGGGCAACAGTCAGAATGGATAGTGTGATGTTCAATATTTCTGTTTTAAAATGCTTTTTAATTGTTTTCAGTGGTTCTTGTTTTCTCTACTTGCATTTTCAAAATGTATACAAACTAAATGGGAAAACAAAATAATGGGTATAAATGTTTTTTGTAGGTATTTTTGGGTTGACTTCTTTCATCGAATACTAAGATTGGTAAAATCATGGATATGTACGCCAGGACTCAGGGCAATCGAATGAAACCAAGGATATCCATGAAAAAGGTAATTATCTGTATTTAAAAAAAGAAAAATATTTCAGAGCTTTTCAGTCTTTATCACGACAGTCTAATAGTGAACCAGGTGGACTGGTAGTTTTGGTTGGGGTTTTTTGCATTTTTTTTCCTTTTAATTTTAGTTGTCTAACATTTCAAGGAGGCAAAGAAACTGCCTTTGCTTTATGCTTTGGCATATTCAGTGTAGTTGACCTGGGAGACAGTAGTTTAAGCAAGGGGTGCATGCTTTTGTCTCCTGTCTTCATCTCTTGTTTTAAGGTGAGATGATGAAATCATGATGCATTTGCTTGCTAAAATTTGCTTTATTTTTTGGAGTGTAACTTTTATTTTGAGCACAGATTTTTCAAGTTTATATGTCATAAAAAATATGTAGTGTTCATTGAAAACTGTTCTGTGAACTCTGTGTTAGGGCTTGCTGTAATATCTGTATCTTTACATCTTGGTTTTTTTACTGTCTTATTCTTGTGTTTACATGAACTTCTAGGCAGTGCTTTGGTGAAAAAGAAAATATGTCTAGCATTTATGAAGGACATTAGTAGGCTCTTTTTCAACAGCTTGTATTTATTTATTCTTCTAAATTTTGTCACTTCAGCTTGGAGAACTGCAATACTCTTCCTCAATTTTTCTTGCAACTGCTGTGAGTACTTACTCAAATGAAAGCTGCAGTTTGTCCTGAAGGAAGAAATTTATATATCCAGTCATATTTCTCAAGGCAGTTGAATACAGATGAGTATTTTTCTAGGTCTTCCCTGATTACTAATAAATTCTTTATTTGCAGGTGTGTGCAACACTTAAGAGGAGAAACTGTGCAAGGAAGTATCTTGTTGCATGAAAATAGCTTTATTTTATTCCATAAGCAGCTTTTATTGTTTTCAGGAAACGGTGTTGGTGGTATATATCCTGTAGAAACTGCAATCAATCTGTTGTTCCTGATATGGAATGTTAACTGCCACATATTAAGGATTTTGTAATTATGGGTGATGCTTTCTCATTTTAAGACACATGGTATAAAAACGTATGTTATTGATTTATGAGAAATTTCCAGCTCTAACAGAGTTCTTTAACTACATAGTCATTTTGCATTCTTAACCTAAACATAAACTGGATTTTAGAGGACTTTTTTAGTCTGCCCTTTGTTTTTCCTCTTCAGTTAAAAAAAACCCAAACAAACTGATACCCCCTACCCCCCAGGTTTTTAGACCTTTGTGTTGCAGAAACATCTTTCTAATAATGATAGTGACCAGTGGTTCGTCACTGATTCTAATGGTTGCCTACCATATTAGCTCTGAGAACCACTCTGTTAATTGCCATTGAGCATTCTGGATTGTGTGGTTCTAGGAACATGAATTTGGCCCTTCTCAGGTGTTCTTCAGAATTCTGCATTTTCATACAGGCAGATGCCAGTGTTTTGATTTGTGGCTGTGTCCTCTTGGTGTTTCCCTGAGGGGTGGCTACTGAGATTATAGTGTGGAACTTCGATTCTTTCTCATAGAGCCAGGCAGTAGGGTGGTCAGAATCACACAGTGTTTCATTTTCTGTTGATTCACAGCTTTCAGTCTGATTCACGTCCTTTTCATAACACTTCCTAATACTTAACAAGAATTGTTGCAATAGTAGCTCTTCAAAGTCAGTGCAGCCTAAACTGGTAAAGCCTAAGTTTCCATTTTTACAAAATGACTTCAGAATATTCAGTCCATTTAAATCTTACAGCACATGAAATCAGGAAGAGCTGCTTTATTACTTAAGAGCAGAGTAAACATGTCTCTAGCACTGGACTTGATTTCTCTGCTGATCATGGCATCTTAGAGGTTTGTGGGTTGTTTGGGATGTTAGAGAACAGATGTTTACAATAGTTAATGCAACTGATTAGTATAGAATTTCCTCCAGTGTAGTGTGAAGGATCCATAGATAATGACTTCTTGATTTGCTGGCCCCAAAAGGGACAGTGCAAAACTTTGAATTGCTCACTTGAGCTAGAGGTGTGACGAGGATTTGCATTGTTCGGGTCTGTCTTGCTCTGTGCACATTTGAGGATATTTTTGTTTTTTTCCCCCTAGTATAACTTAGTTTGATATCTGTGCTCGTGATTGAAATATGATTTCTTGAGAGATGTGACTTTTGAATTTCTGTGAGGAAAGACTGCGCAGATTTAGCAAGTAGAGCTTTTTAGATTCCTTTAGGGTTTTTTTGCCCATGTGATGATGTATATTGGAAGTAGTTATACTATTTATAAAAACAAGTTACATGCTTTTGTTGAAGATGACCTTTTGTCCTTACTTAAACTGAACTGATAGTCTTGGAAACTTGTTGGTTTTCAGTTTTCAATGTAGTTGTCTGTCTCCTAGGCTGGGGTTGTGAGGGAGCTTGCTTTCATTGTTGGATTACAGAATTTCTCTGAAAATAAGTCCAGTCCTTTGCTGTCACAAGCCCAATTTTGATAAGAATATGAAAAGCTTAATAAATGTAGTCTCACAATTAATGAGGAGAGATAAACAAAAAAACACCTACTGCTGGTTTTAAGTCTTTACAAACCACACTGCTGTAATAGCTAAGAATCTTGGGAATTCCAGGCTGAAGCTATTCACAGCAAATTTATGCCTGCTTGTTCATGGATGTCATTATTCTTCGGCTGATGTTCACCCTCGTGATGTTTTTACAGTGAGTGATCTGTCCTCTGTTAGCCTTGGTTTTTGGAAACTCTGTAAACTATGGTTTTAGTCTGCTTTTATATGAAAGCCTCTGTATTCCAGTGATTATCCTTCATAGTCCTACTTTCTGGGCTTGTCGTGAGTTAATCTTCTTTTTACATGTGGATGTTACTGTACGTGCAATTACATAGGATGTCCTTCTCAATGACTGATGTCAGTTCTTTCACTAAAGGATGAGTACTAGGGTCACGTTTGCTATTTTCAGTGCTGTGTCATATTGACCTCAAGAAGTCAACTCAGGTCTTCCGTTTTACAGCTTGTGAATTCACAATTCTGTTTTAAAGCTTGCTTATAGTTTTAAGGACATAAATTTGTACTTCTTATAGTTGCATTTTAAAATACTCTCATGTTGAACAAGTTCTTCCCGTGTGATTTGCTATTCTTCCTCTTCACTGATGACTTCTGCTTACTTTGAATTATCATCAGGTTTCATCTACATATTTACTTTTTTTTCTCTATTAAATTTATTAATTATGATGATGATACTTGACTTCAGTCTCAAGATAAATTTTGAGGAAGTTGATTACTGGGTTACTGACTACATCTACTCTATACTCAAAAAACCCCCTTTGCTATCTGCATTCAGGCAAATTCTTCTTTTCCAGAAACAGTTTTATTAGTAAAGACTGTGTTTTTCCGGTTTTGTTAACTTTTTATGTATTTGAGTGTAAATTATCTATGGAAATCCAAATAGATGAGATCTTTTTTCTGTGTATGTTTCTGGTTTTGTTAACTCTTCATATATTTCAATGTAAATAATCTATGGAAGTCCAAATAGATAGATCTTTTTTCTGTGTATGTATTGTGCCTGTTAATTTCCATATCTTTGTTTTTTCATGTTCTGATTTTTTAATATTCATTAATATGATCTTAAAAACACACACTACCTCCTTCCTCCTCCCTTTTAAATGTGATTATTTATCTCTTCAGTTGTGGAGTGCCACCATCAGTGTGCTGCCAGACCTGCATATAGTCTTGTATGCTGGTTCTTCCAGACCTAGGGGAGATTTTTCTGATGGCTGCATCATTCTTCTTTTCCTACTTCAACTTGGTTCTCCAAAGTCTTGAATTTTCCTTCACTTCAGTACTTCCTAATACCATACTTCTGTTCTAGTTATTCATCCTGCCTTTCAGGATGTTAAACTAGGGGGAAGTACTTGCTTATAAAAATGGTATATATAATAGTTTGTAGCCTTTGAAAACTTAACCAATAGAGAATAATGATGAGCCCTTCTCAAACTGGATCACTGTTGGTCTGCAGAAAATTAGCAGGTTGCGTTCTATGGCTTTTTTTTTTTTAATTATTATTTTGAGTGCTGTGACTGATTAAATTATTGTAGAAGCTGAAAATGAGACGTTTCAACATGCTTGCTGGACTTCACAAATGAGTTCTGTATGATATGAATGGAGCAATTACTGGGGAAGAGTCTTTGAGCAATACTTGTATTGCAGCCACCTGTAAATTTGGAAGATCCAGAGAATCAAAGAGAAAGACACTGTGAGCATACTTTGGAAAGTACAAAGATGTGTTACTAAGGTGTGGAGGTAGATTGCATCTTAACGTAGAGACAAAGGAGTAGATGAAAGTGGAAAATAGATGAACATTTTATCAATTTATTTCAAATGACCCTGTAACTGCCTAAAACACATTTTAAAATAGTTCAGCTGTTATTTTCTATAAAAATGACTGGTTCGACTGCTTCAGTGTCACTTGGCCTTGGTTGTCAGGGTGGTAGTCTGAGCCTTGCTTGCTAACAATCTGAAATATGTTTTGGTAGTTTGAAGGATTCTGAAGTGAAGTTTCTATTTTGCTTTTGTCTATTCATTCTAGAAATGCTTTCCTAATTTTTTATCAGCATGAGTGCAAACATGGTGACACTGGACATGATATAATAATTTGGCTTCCCATGTAGTAGTACTTGATACCTTTTTTTCTACAGGGAAAAAACAGATCTTTTTCGAGGATTAACTGTAATATGTAAGATCACTTTTTACCATAAATTAAAAAAAAAAAAAGTTTTTGCTGTGGGAGTATCAGAAATGCAAAACGTTATCTGTCTAGATTTGGCTACCTAGTACTTTTGCATAGCTTCTTAAACAATAGCAGATTTGAAATAACTCGTCATAAGTTGGACACACTGATTTCTCACTTCGTTTTTAACAGGGCACTCGTGTAGAGATAAATAACCAGATTAACATTTTGTAACCACATCGTGATCTTACTTTTCTTCTTAACGCTACCACTTGCTAGATGAGTTGACAATTTTAAAGTAAAAAAGTTGCTGACTTCCTAAAACAAGTGAGGGGATGTTGTCATTTTTACAAGCTGAATGAAACAGGATTTGTTGTTCTGTTGTCATGTTTTATTTGCCTTCAGATACTAGTGATGATAATTCTTCTGTTCTGCTGCACTTTGTTACACTAGGAGAAAGTCTTAGATTCTTAAGCCTTTTATAGTCATGTGTGGGTACTTGCATGTCACCATAAGTGTAAATATAAGAATCGTTGCAAGAAGTATTTACATGGAATTAAATTACAGTTGTTTCATATCCTTCAAGGAATGGGAAAGGAGAATGTGTGTAGATTTTCTTTGGGTTTTTTTTGTTTTTCTTCCCCTCTGACTTTTGAAACCACCTCCATTACTTTTCTTGACTAAATTTGGTTTTCATCCTTTTTAAGGACAAGCTGATGAAGAAGTTCCATATACGGGCTTTGATGCAAGGAATAGATGGGGCTTGGATTTCTTCTTGGATTCATCTGTTTCTTTTTTCCAAGTCAGCATGTTCTCACCTTTTTTTTAATACAGAATGGTCCACTTCATTTGGAACAAAAGTATTGCTTGAAGAAAACAACTTAGCTGTTTCACTTTCATGTCCTGAAGTAAATTTAAAATTCAAACATGGTACTTAGAGTAGGGAAACCGATGGGGGGCAGGGGATAGATGAATGGACCCTGTATCCAAAACTGAAAATGCATTTTTTTCTTACATTTTTTTCATTGTTTTTCAGAGTTTTGGTGAAGGTGTACTGCACTCTATGAAGTCACTGCTACACAGCAGAAAAGAGTTATGCAGTGTATCATCAGAGGAGTGTCTAAGTCAGGAAGAACAAGATAATTTTATTGAGGTGTGGCATAACTTGACCATTTATATATATTTTGTGGCTATGATATAAAACCATTTAGCTTGAAGCAGTATGGGACGTTGCATGATATTAAATGTGAACAGTGCTGTTACTGGCTGTAAAATCTCTGCCCGCTGTTGTCATTCTTGAATTCAGTCACTGTAGACTTGAAAAGAGCTGTGACATTTCAAGATGACTTTTCTCTGATTTGTAGAATTTATGAAACTAAAAAACCAAAATGTGTAGATAGATGATTTAGTAAAAACTGTGTAACTGAGTGTTCTGCATTTGTGAGCACTCCTGTGGTTGAGGGTGTGGAGACAGTATCCTAACAAAGTAGCAGAACGTTTTGATCCAGCTCTGAGGATAAATTTTAACTGATTGCTCTTGGTTTGTCCTGTGCTCAGCACTAAAAGCTCAAGCCTCAACATCACAGATCTAGACTTCTTTTACATTAATACAGATGGGCCAATAGCTGGACAGGGTGTGGAGAGAAGTAGATCTGGGCAGAATGCAGGACTGTCTAGATAAATCTCAAGCTGTGTGGGCAAATGACTAGAGCAGTTTGAGTTAGAAGACAGCAGCTTCTCCAAAGGGAAAAGAAAAAAGTAAGAAGCAATGTGTACCATATATCGCTTATCAAGTGTCTTAGAAGACTACTAAGTAGTAGTTGACAGGCCTGACAAGGAGCTTAGAGAAGGAAAGGATGACTTGAACTCGCCAGGTGGAGGAACTGAAATAGGGAGAAATAAAGCTAAAAAGACTTAGGAAGTGGTTAAGGAAGACTGACAATTGGATAAGGAGGAAGGGGAGAGGCAGGTTGTGTGACCAGCAGAGATGGGTTAGGATTGCATGGGTAACACCAGGGGGTTTGGGACTTGCTGCACGGTGTGGTTGCGGCTGTATGAAACCTTTAGGGAGCAGGCAGGAAGCTGAATTTGTTAAAGATGAAGAGCTGTGACAGAGCAGAGGTAAGGAAGAAGACCTAAATGGTGGAGGAGGAGGTAAAACCTTGTCTGTGCCTGTTCAGACAGGCTGTGCTCTAGAATCTACAAAACCCCTCAAATGTTGCCCACCCCCAGGTTTTGTTTTCATCTTGTAGCAAACCTAACAAATAGCTGCCAGCATGTTTTATATGCCTGTAATGATGGTCCCTATGGAGAAAGATAGCTGACTATATTTAGTTACCTTATTAGCGCAAGCAATTAAGAGCCCTGTAGTTGAAATATGGGGGTCGATATCCTGCAACAGAACAGGTATTTTTTTCTTAGGAAATACAGGGAATGACACCTGCAGAGTAACGTTAAAAGAGTGTTATTGGGACTGCAAAGATAATTAGACTTGTAAAACCCAGAATTTAGGTTTTCCTGTATCATTTTATTTCATTTTCTCTGGGATTATGGGTTATGATAACCTTCAAATACAGTGCCTCATGCACTATTTTTAGTTTAAAGAAAAGAGTTGTATTACTGACTGTTGGCCTTCTATCACCCTGGCCAACTCCCCAACAACTTTTGAACTGGTGTACTAACTTCAGATATGTTCGAGGTATTAAAAGGTGATTATCCTGTGAAAACTGGAGTTCAGGCACAGTAAAGAAATCCAAATTAGTGTTGTCATTGAGGCAAAAATACGCAGACTCTGCAGTGGTGTGTTCTCTTTGACAGCAGTCTGGTGGCCCATCAGTGTACATATGGACTGGTTGGCCTTCATTTGTGTGAAGCTGT
Organism: Falco rusticolus; assembly: GCF_015220075.1. Lineage (NCBI taxonomy): Eukaryota > Metazoa > Chordata > Aves > Falconiformes > Falconidae > Falco > Falco rusticolus. Next base: position 33,367,173 of record NC_051188.1, on the reverse strand, counting down.
GACTCCTGCGTACTGCCCTACCTTGCACGAGTTGTCCCATGGGAGAAGGAAAGGGTTGGAATCATTATATTGAAGAAAAGGAAAGGACATGTAGGAAGACAAAAGAGGAAACACCCATACAAAGAAAAAAAAAAAAAAGCAAGCTATCAAAAAAGCCCCAAGAACAACAAACCCTAAAGCCTCCATAATGTTCTTCAGAGAACTAGTTTTTTCCAAGTCCTTTAAATTGTTTGCTATTTTGCCTTTTCTGTGGAGGAATTCAGTTCATATTGTGGGTACTGTACAGATAAAAAGATGTAGTAGTTGAAAGGTGTCTTGCAGATGAGCAGATGAGAGATTTAGGAGTTGAAGAAAAGATGTAAGAATTGAGGGTTATGTTGCTCAAACAGGATCATTTCATAGTTAACACAGTGAATACAGTGCTGGAGACCTGTAATTTGTCTGGAGCTACTTGGAATGCTACTGCGAAGCATTGTTTCACTTACGATGTCATAACTGAACTAAGGGTAAGTGGATGTAAACAAGATCTTTTCTGGGGGTGCATAGCTTCCCAGCGTAAGACCCCCTGAAATAAAAAAGTCAGAATTTTTCATACTTCAGTATGGTTTCAGTTTAAAAGAAAACTTGGAATTTTTTGGGTCACACATTGAAATAAGACATTCAGAACTCAAATACAGTTCAAAACAGAATTGTTCTTCAGCCATTTCTTTTTCTAGCTCTGTCCCTTTCAGAGATTCTATATATGCCCAAGCAAGTAGGTGAATCTGTTAATAATAAATGATTATAAACATAGTTATATTCTTTGCTGTTTCTAAACTTGAGAACCAACCAGCTACCTTAGAGTAACAGGGTGTAGCTGCTAGAAATTTCATATGAGCTGTGGTTTGAGTACATAAAATTCAGTCTATTGCATATCACTCTGAAATAATTGAATCCAAGCCATATCAGACTTGAGTCCAAGCATCAGTGGAAGTGTTTAATCTTTGTGCTTTATTCCATATCTACAAAATGGGAGCAAAATTTACTTTCTTACAACCTTGCTTTGAAAAGAAATGCCTTGGGATTTTTTTGGAGCATGCAGATACCTGATTGATTTGTCATCAGGGAGATACGAAATGAGGACTGAGGCAATCCGACATTTGAAACAAAGTTTGAGTAGTGACTGTCTCACTTTGGTCTGTTCATGTTGAACAATACAAGGTACCTGCAGACAGAATAGACGGACAATATGGGATAAAATACCTCCCGGTCCACAAACACAAAAACCTGAGGTAAAGCTGACATTTCTGACATATTCCAGGTTCCTGAGCCTGATAAGACGACTTTTTTTTTTTTTTTTTTTTTTGAGGTTGAATGGAGGTTTTAATTCTTTTACTTCAGCGATTTGTCTACTTGGATATTGCATGCAAACATGTGGCTAAGTAATCTGTTGTGTTTTGGCCTTAGGCTAATCAATTTACATGGTAAATTGTATAATGTGTTAGCATTATGCTTTCTTCAGTATATCCAAATGTATCACAGTTTGTTAGCATGGACAGATTTCAGACTGGAACTGATTTATATGTGTCCAGCCTGAAGCAAGGACAGATGAGCACTGATCTTTGCAAAATCATGTTTATTTTAACAGATGTAATGAGGCTTGTATGTGTTGCTCGGTGTATACCAGCCAATGGGCTGCTTTTGTGTAGTGGGTTTTAAATGTTGTATATGCTTTTCAGTCTGATCTGACCTTTCACAAATCAAACAGTGTAGCGTTATTATTCTTATATCTAAGACTTTGTGCTACTGTTTGAGCAAGCTATGCTACCCTCAAGATACGGTTTTCATGGCAGTAGAATGAAGTTTTATGGTAAATCCTGCTGAATTTCAACTCTTAAATATCTGCGGAAGACAAAAAAGTTATTTCTGTATTTCAATATGTTCATGTATTTATTTTACAGATTACATTTATAGGTTTTGCTGAAGAGATGGGTACTGCTCATTTGCAGGTACAGTATATATCTTACCTATATTGGAAAATAATGTTCTTCAGCACTGGTGATGTCTTCTTAGTAGTACCTAGTTCTTTAGATGGATGAATTTTGGTGTTTGAGAAAAAAAAAATATAGGCCTTTTTTATAGTAGGTAAATGTACAAGTTATCTAAGATCATGGTTAAAGAAGTGCCTTGTCCTTTTTTTTGTAATAGGGGACTAAAACACCATTCCAGTAAAGCACACTAAGAGCATGTAGAGATCCACTGAGAACCATTATTAGCAGAGTTCAGTGTCCTCTTTATAGTTTCATACCTTACAGGATGTGCAGCTGCTTTTCAGTGCTTACAAGATTCTCCTATGTGACTTTCAAGGCTCTTCTGTCCCATGAGAAACAGTGGAATTTCTTTTGGTAGAAGAGTGAGCTGGGGATGAGTGTGGACTGAATTAAAGCTTGTTTACATGAGCTTTACACCACAGTTCAAACAAATAAGTGGGGGATGGGTCAGGGAATAGGCAAGAAGAGAAAAACTTTACCAAAATAAGCAGCTGTTACTCTTTATGGGGGATATGAGATCAAAACCATTATCATTTACATGTTATTTATTTCACTTTGTACTCTCAATATGTTTGTATATTTAAATCAGGAGTTGGCAGCTGTTTCTGTAGAGCTTCCAGATGTTTTGAAATCGTTCCAGTTGTGCAAACTGAAAGAAAACGAGGTTATATTTCTAAAAGATTTAAAGAAAACCTTGGCAAAACCTTATGTCATGAAACATCAGGTAAAAATTTTGTGTCTTCTTGTATGTCTTAATTACAGAAGCTTTATATTTGGCTTCATAAAGAGTGTAGTCATATCACAACTTGCCTTGCTTTTGTTTTTGAGCCATCTTAACCACAGTAGTATTAATGTCGTTATGTTTCTGTGGTTTCTTTAAAATGAATGTTAGAAAATCTCAAACTTGGTGTTTTCAAGTGCTGTGTTATTAACAGAAAATATTTAACAGATATTTAATTATAGTGCTGATCCAATGCTTCTGCTAGGCTTTAGTCCCTTTCACTGCCAATTTGGGAAGAAGATGAAACGTGTCAAGTTACCTATCTCTGCTCAGATACAGTTTTCACCCTCAGCGGACTTTTCTTCCTGGAACAGAGGTGCCAAAAATTAAGAGAGTGTCAGGTGTTCATGAAACTCAGTGGGCTCTTTTCTTACCAAAAAATTATTTACAGTTATAAATGATGTTAATTGTATAAGTGCCATTATTTTTATTTTACTAGTATTTCCATTATTATTATGTTAATTTTATTAGTTCCAATTATAAATGTTGTTAAAGCAAACTTCTTAAAGCCATATCGACTAATTATACATGTTAAATGTAGTTATGTTGCATATAAGGGAAAAAATACATTGAAGAAACAAATATCATATAAACTGAGGTACTGTTCAGCATAAACATGCTTTGAAATACTGTTTTCCTTTACAGATTTTTAACGTGCATTTTCTTGTCTTTAAAATACTTGTAAATTGTTTACTGTTCATAAAAATGCATTGAAGGAATCTCTTGCCATTCCTGACAGTTGAAATAATTCTAAGATTGTTATGTTTGTTTTCTTGTTGCTCTCTTTTTCAAGAATCAGCTTCCTGAAGTGTTTTGTGTGATGAGACTGTCTCCTTCGTTCCCAAGGATCAAGGTTGATTATATATTTACCTTGCTGAGCAAGTATACCACAGGCGTAAGATATGTAGTGGAAGTAAACTCATTGCAAAAACATCAAACAGAGGCATCCCATGGAGAAGATGATGACACTAATCAGTCAGTTTCTTCAATTGAGGATGATTTTGTCACTGCTTTTGAACACTTAGATGAAGATGAGCCTTCAAAGATACAAAGTGCTGGTAAGTTCTTGCATGCTGTTGACTTGTAGAAATTGTTATTTGAAATTTAGGCTGTCAGAATCTTATGAGAAAGTAAATGTAAATAAGCAGGAGTTTTTTTACGTTAGTCATGGTTTGTAAAGGGGTATTATGCAATTGAAAATTTAAGTTTTTTGTTGTTCTTTTCACAAGTTTATCTAAACCAAAGATTCTAATCACAGTGTCAGATGCAGATCAAATAGAGTCTTATTCTACTTCATGTGCTAAAAAATACGTGAATTTGTCAGTGATTAGATTAGTATAATAGGATTTGTAAAAAATGAAAGATGCTTTAATCATGAAAGATCAGCTAGCATTTTGCAACAATAACAAGCCCAGCTGTTGCCGTCAAAATCTGTCCTGTTTTATGTAGTTATGTGGAAAGTCTTGGTTTGGAAGCAATCTTTTTTTATTATTTTTTTTTCCTTCTTTTTTAATTTCTTTTCAGGTACATCCAGCTTTACTTCTCGAAACCATCGAGATACTGCTTCACAGACCATCCCTTCTCAATGTTTAGAAGCTGTTGACTCAAAGTTCCTTGTGGGTTCTGCACATCGAAAGTCATCTACCAGATCTTCTACTTTGATTGATATTTTGGGACTTAAGGAACTGTCCTCAGTAAAAAATTCAGTTACAACTTCAATTTCTGATCCTTGGATACAAAGGAGTTTCTATAAGCCATATAATCCTTGTGATCAAGGTGTTAATTTTTTGTGTAAAACATTGTTTTCTTCCTCTCCAGCTGAATCCTCTGAGTCAGATTGCTCCAGCCCAAGCCCCATAATCTTCTTAGATGAAGAAGGCTATCAAAAAAGCTTAAAGGCAAAACTTCAGCTGCCAAAAATTCCAGTAGTGAAAGATGGTATAGAGGATTCAGACTCAGAAGTAAGTGAATTTTTTGATAGTTTTGATCAGTTTGATGAGCTGGAACAAGCCTTGGAAAACTCTTGTAAAGTTATTAGGGATCCCATCCTAGGGAATCCCTCCCAGAAAAGGAGGACTGGCCATGAACAATTATCTTCTGCAAGCATTACAATGAATCCTCAGAAATTCAAGTTTGATCGTCCCACTCTCCCAGCCAATGTAAAGAAACCAACTCCTCTTAAACCAGAATCACCATATAGCAGCGTCTTTGATGTCCCGGATTCCCCTCGCCCAGTTAAAACACCAGGGGAAGAGAATGGAGGCTTGTTCAGCCCTATTAGATCATCAGCTTTCAGTCCACTAGGGAGCTGTGGTTCTTCTGAATGTTTATGTCGAATTAACCTTGGTGGAGATGGGACGGGTCAAAATCACCATGATGCAGTTTATAACAGTTATTCAGCATATGCTGATAGTGTTTCATTTGAAATACTAGGTTCTGTTTTTCATTCCAAGTCCTCATCAGAACAAGTATGTGCAGAAAATGATTCAAAACACAAAGGGATTGCTTTGAAAGAGAAAAAAGGTCAAGCTGGAGATCTCAAGATGAAAACTAGTAAGGAGCCAGATAAACAAGCAAAATCTAAACATAAGTCATTGATGATTAGAGACAGCATTCAAAAATTTGCAACTGAATTAGTTGAAAAAAGTTTTGGCAGTGCATTTAAAGACCTGCAAAAAGGTGTTTCTTCATGCACCAATGCACTTTGCCATTTGGCTGCTAGGTTGACTTCTTCGGTCTTTCAGATGGCTTTTTATGAGATTGGAAGACGTAGAGCAGTCTCCCTGAAGGAGCGTGCCATTAATGGGATAGCAAGCTTTTTGGTGAGCGAAGCTATAACTGGTGCTTTGAAGGAACTGCGGCATGTAAAGAAACAAATATTTACCAACACTGTTGCACGGTTTGCAGCAGACCTTGCTGAAGAGCTTGTGTTTGAAGGAATCATGGAAGTATGCCAGTTTTCATATCCATCGACACCTACAGCTGCACAGCCTTCATCATTTGATTACGAAGACAAAGTGGTAAGATCCTATGCCAGAGATTTGTCTGAATCTGTCATTCAGGAGGCTTTTATTGAACTGTCTCAGGTTGATGTGACCTTCACAACACAAGCAGCCATTAGTGTTTCCATGGACAACATTAAATATGTGAGTGCAGAAAGTATGTTGGAGTCAACACGGACTTCCACAGTTTTTCCTAATCTTAATGACAGGGCAACACTGAAGCCAATCCAAGATTCTGAGAAGGAATATACAGTACAGCAAGCTCTGTTTTGCACCTCTGGTGTTGTAAGTTCAATACCTGTGCCCTTAGCTGGAAGAGCTCTTTGTCAACCTCAGGTTTCCTCTGTTGCTCATAAAGCAAAAATATCCCCTGCTCTGAATTCTGATGACAATATGAAAGTGTACAAAGACCCCGCTCATCCACTTTCCACAAGCAGAAAGAGAGAGGAGGAAGTCACTTCTTTCAGAAATATATACCTAACTTCAGATCACAGTCAAAGCACCGAAAGTACTCCATCATGCTTACATAACCAAAATGATACAAAACGTCCAAATAACAGATCTGGAATGAACAATAATTCAGAATTAACAAGTGGGTCAAAAGGCATTAATACTTTCTCTGGAACTATGGTAGATATGATAGTAAATGAAGCTTACGAAGCCATAACCTCATCTAGGGTAACAAAAGCAGTAGAAGAGTATACAGATTTTTTAACGAGAAAAATAATAGATAAAAAACCTTATGTGCAATGTATTGGTGAAGATTTCCCCAAGAATATGTTTGCAGATCACTTGGCAAAGTATGTCATAAAACAGTCTGTGGATGAAAGTAAAACTGTGTTGTGCAGCACTAGTGAGAATTTAGCATGTCATGTGAGCTCACAGACTTACACAGGTATCGGTAGAAAAGAACAATGTGTGATAAAGAAGCAAGAGGCTGAGAAACAAAGTAATGTTTCTATAATTGCAGAACAACAACAGATGCCTTTGAATAATCCATGTAAATTTCTTCTTACTCCAACTCATTCTGTTCAGTGTTTTTCAGAATCTAAAGATTGTTGGCAGGATCAAAAAGGACACAGGTTTTCTTCAAAATCGCCACCACCTTGTTCCGCTGTGACTTTTGCTAGGCACTTTCTAGAGGACTTCACTGACACAGGAAGCTGCTCAGTAACGTGCTTAAACAGGCCCTCTAAAAAACACGATACTCACAAACCATCGCCAGGACCTTTGGCTTACAGGCAGGCTGATTGTTTTCTGCGTGCAAATAGCTTTTCTTCAGTGATGTTTGGCAGTGAAGATGCTTTGCAGATGGAAGATAAATCAAGTCTCCAAGATGGAAATACCCGTGTAATGCCTGATACACCCCCCCCAACCCCTTTAGTACCATGTCAAGGTAGTTCTGAAAGAAACCTAAGAAAATTATCCAAGAAACTCAAGGGAGAACTAGCAAAGGAATTTGCACCTGCGACACCACCTTCTACACCGTACAATCCATCTGTTACTGAATTGTCTGAAACTGAACATGACTCTTTGGAAAATGAAGAATTTATGCTGAAACTCATGCGGTCACTTTCTGAAGAAGTGGAGAGTAGTGAAGATGAAGATCATTCTGAAATGGCTGTTGAGAAAGAGGAGCATTCAGAAAAAACAAATCAGTATGCAGATTGCTTAGCTAGCCATATAATTTCAGTAGCGACTGAAATGGCTGCTTCCCATTTAGATGGTAAAACAAATGAAAGAGAAGCATGTAGACAGGTTCAGTTAGGTATGCAAAACAAAAGATGCGGATATACTGCGCTTACAAATGTCCCAGAACAGATGTGCAATTCTTTATGGAATTATGCAGGTGATATGGCAGGAAAAGTCATCAGTGAGGCCAAGAAAATAGTGAAATCAAGGCATTGTAAACTGTTGAGATTGAAGAGGGTTAACTGTCAGGTGGATTGCCTTTATGTGAGAAAAGGTGATTATCGTTCAAAAGACCGATGTGGTCCAGCGCGAGAGCAGTGGCTGGGGGAGAGAGATTCATCTGCACTTCCTTTACCGCAGGATTCGGGCATGACTGGTTTGACTTCCAAATACCCAAGCTGTGAAAGTGTGACTGATGAATACGCAGATCATATTATTCGAGTTTTGAAAAGAGAAGGTGGTAATGCTGAACTGTTAATGGATCAGTATGCTAGCAGACTTGTTTACAGGTCTATCAAATCAGGCTTACAGCAAGCTGCTAGAAAAAACAAATTGAGATACAACAGAAAGGCATTTCCTGGGCAAAATGCACAGGTGCATGGGAAGCTGGAGCTGATCAAAGCAATGAATAAAGATGCAGTACAGCAAATGAAAAGCAGCGTTCATTGCTGTGAAGACCAAACGTACGGAAGGAGCAACAGCACACAGAGAACAGAATGTACAGAGTTGTTACATTTTTCAGAATCCCTTGCTCGCAGTATCACTTGTGATGTCAGGAAGAAGTTGAAAATATCGGGAGCATGTTTGCCAAAGTCTCTAACAGATTCCTGTCTATATAAAAAGACTGAATTTGATGAAGTCACAGGGGATCTCATTAAAACAAGAATTTCTAGGACATCTCTTCCTTTCTCCCCAGATCATAAACTGTATCATAGTACAGGCAGTTTAAATGACAATGGCTACAGTGAAGGCATAATTCAAGCTATAGAACAGTATGCTAGGAAAGTAGCAGATGATACTCTAGAAATGAGTTTAGGGTCAGCTGTTCTCCATGTGGCTGAAAACAGAAAAAATGGGGATAAGCTCTCATATACTGAGAAACTGTCTCCTTTTTCTGGAACTGTCTGTAGATGCTGCAGTATGAAGGAACATCGGTACTGTACAGAAAGTACATCTCATCATCTCCCTGCGCATGAATCCTCCATCCCAGTGAGGCATTTTCTTCATTCTGGATTGGGTGGTGCCTGTCAAAAATCAAGAGTGTTTCAGCTTGATATTCCTAAAATTCATGTTGATGTAGAACAGAAGACAGTGCTTTCTGACAAGGGGGCTACTGCGGCCATAGAGAAGGCAGAAGGAGAGCTGAGTTACACAAGTCTGACGGCTGACAGTGGTATTGGACAAGATGGAGTCAGTTTTGCTGAAAGCCTTACAACTGAAATAATGACATCAGCTATGACTAATATTGGTCAGACAGTTAACGTAAGGTAATATTAATTTTCTCTTATTTGTTGCGTTCTGTACCTGAAAAGGAAGGATTTTTAATACAAATATGTTCTCATAAGGAATTTTTAATTTATTATTTTTTTTTAATTTTAGAAATACACACTTTATATTGTGAATGTTTTCTTTTGATTCTTCTGGTGATATTTAAATGATTCAGAACTAGAAAAAAATTACTTTTTTCCACCTGTGGGAGCTTGAAACCGAGGTTTCTATGTATATCAGCACGCATATGTTCCAGTAGGTGACTGATAAGTAGAACTTATTATTTCAACTTGAAATACTGTTATTTTTACCTACAGTAGAGTATAGTAGAACTTACGGGTTTTGTTGATTTTTGAGCCATGACAGAATTCTGGTTTGTAGCCTGCTCTTTCTGTTTCCTGTTCTTTGCTGAAAAATAGAATTTATTTTTGCTGTTGTCAGTAGGACCAACATCTGGTACTGGCCAGACTAGCCATTGCATTATAATATGAAGGGTTTGGTTATGGCTGTGTTGTGATAGTGTCCTTATTACTGGAAATAAAACCCCCACAACCCTTTAAGAAAAAAACAACTTACTATAACGCAGTTTAGTTTATGAAATAGTAATACAATAGGCAAGAAACTGACTTTCGAATTCTGGAGTATTTAGCAAAGGCTAATTATACTGTTTACTTTAATAGGCCTATAAATAGGAAATACATGCCACAGTAACTTGGCAGCAAGCAGCAACTGTTTCCTAAAACAGACTGTGTAGTGATCAGAGTGGACTGCAATTTTCTCTTCAGGTCTGAGAGCAATCTTTACCATGTTTTGTTGGTTTTTTTCCAGTTTATAGTAATATTTATTTTCCTGCTTTTTTTGTGTGTGGGTATTCCTCACACTATCTACAGGTTTCTTTTCCTGGTTTCTAGAGAGACATCATGATGAATAATAAACCTGATTTTTATATATTCAGCGGCTAAAGGCCACAGTAGGACCGAACTAAGTTTTTCAAGGTTTGATATGAAATACATACATACTAGTAGCATAAAAGTGTTCATGAGATGTATATTGTGGCTCTCTGCACGACAGGATTAAGCCATTACTCACTGTGTGACAAAAAAAATAATGTGATGTTGTTTTTCTATACCTACAGTATCAAAGATGACACTTTAAACCACTTAAAGATATTATTTAAAAATTCTAGTTAGAATATGACAAAATGCAGGGTTCAAAGAGATAATGTTTATATCTGTGATAAGGAAGCAATATTATGGTTTTACTATGAAAAAATTTATAAATGTTTTTAACATTGTCATCTAATGTATGGTATATAACGCACATGTTTCTTGAGAATCTCCCTTGTATGGTGAATAGAACTGCTGCTAGTGCTGGTATAACTGTAAATAAAAATGAGGAAAAAATCACCTTTGTATTGCCCAGAGGGGTTCCAATTCAAGCTACGTATTTGCACAAACCCTTGCTCACTGGAGCAAAGTGTTAGCAGGAATGTGGGTTACGGTTGGCTTTGGAAATAGTGAATGTTACAGTGGCTGCTTTCTGTGGTGGTAGTAGGATGACCATTTTTCTTGAACTTTCTACCACTTCACCTGTATGTAGGTAATGAGAGTTTGCCCCTGATGGTTACTTCATAACTGCATGTTCTGACATTGTAACTTTTTTTATAAGGAGTTCATACTTCTTTAAAGTTACCAAACTGGATCTTTCGAAATGTCTTCTAAAGAGTGCCTTCTACTGAGCATCATTGCCTGATTGTTGCTTGTTTGTTTTTTGGATAAAAAAAATCTAAATTTGTTTCCTGAGGGAAAAATTCTGTACAAGTCATGTGTTGCTACACTTTCTTGAAGCAGGAAGAGAAATCTTTTATCTACACAAAGACCTTTTTAAAAATTTGAATCCTAATGTTTTTAACGCCAGCGTGTATTTAAGCATGCCTACGATAGCAGACCACCTAGCTGATTGTACTGAAAGCAGTCAGGGGAAAATAGCCAAACTGTCCTATGGGGAACAAGTTCAGAAATGGTAAGTTTTCTGCTTCAAAAGTGTACCTTTGACATACAGTCTGTGAAGCTGCAATGCCTTCTATGCTTTATAGCAAATAATCTTCCAAATGAGGGAATTATTCATGCCGTTCCCTTTGTCTTCTAGTAAAAGAAGTCCAAATAGGAATCCCTGACCTAAACCTGTTGAAATTTCAGATTAATTTGGTTGCTCCATTTCTTGTGTTGGGAACAGGGTACAAATGAATGGATCCCCCCCTGCCCCACCCCTTTTCCTTTTCCCCTGGAATTTTGTATCTTTGAAATGGTTAAATTGCTGTAAATGAACTAACACAGATCAGCGTGAAATGCAGTGATGTTTTTGTCTTAAATTTTTGTTTAGCTCTGTTGGAAGAGAAGGATTTCACTCTGTTGAATCTATTGTTAGCCAGCAAATGAGTCTTAGTATTGGTGATGATAGCACTGGGAGTTGGTCCAATCTAAGTTTTGAAGATGAACATCCTGATGAGAGCAGCAGTTTTCTTCACCTCAGTGACAGGTAACTATAAACATGTTGGGACAGTTATGAGATCAATTAACGTGTCATCAAGTGGTTTTCTCCTGGGGGCTGGGGAGAAGAGATTATCTTGTTCTCAACACACAATGACTTTTTCATTAAAAATGGCTCTGTTTGTTTTCTTACAAAATGTTGTTGCCCACAAATGTTCATATTGTACACTGTAAAATAGGGAGTATGAATTGGCATCGATGTCAGGGAGTCACATCAAGTGAAACTGTACATATATAAGTATTAACAAAAGATCCAGGTGTGTTAAAAACAACCACCATGTGTAAAATACAACTTGAAAGTACTGTTTATAAGTTCTGCTCTGAAATATTAAAACTTAATCACTGAGAATGTATTTTATGTAAATTCATCTATTCTTGAAAAGAAGTAATAAGAGCTTAATTTGCAGAAGGAGCTTTAACAGCTCTATTTGTCTTTTTTTTTGTGACTTGAATTTGTAAGCTGTTCTAACTGATACTGATGGAGTATTTGTGTACTACTAACCACAAGCTTAAAGGTATGTGATTTTGGAACTTACCTGTTTAGAGTAGTAATTTTTTCCACAGAGCTTCTCACTACACTTCCCATGGCTGACTGATAACTAACAAAGATTAGAATGGGGATTTAAAAAATCTACAACATCTCTGCCTGTTGCAGAAAATGGGAAAATTATATTGAGAATTGTGGCCCGAGCTTCTATATAAAGGCTATATGAGGAATGAGTAAACGTATATTTTTTATGATTGATACACCACATATGCTACTGTAGAAAGTTCAGCATTTCTGTTGAAGAACAGCAGAAATGGGGGAGAGGTTTTTTCTTTTTAGTTAGCACTTCCAACATCCCTGAGATTAAAGAAAATATAGGAGATTTGCTTCATTATGTGGTGTACAAATAAGTTATTTGGTACCAAAGTGCTCTCTTAAATGTCTAGACTATTGTTCATGTTTTGCTTCAATAAATACTTTAATTAAACTACTACTATAATTTATCACTTATACAACTGAATAATTTTGTAAGAGAATACATTGCCTTAAAGCTGTTTTAATAAAACATGATCTGTTGAGTGAGTGAAAGTGAGTTAGATTTACATGATGAAATTTACAGTATAAGGAAGAATATTCAGCATATTGACAGTTAAAAATAGCGAATAAATTATAGGTTAGTTGGTGCTGGGATAAGAAAAGTATAAAAAAATTGCAGGACCTGTAGTTTGCATATTGTATTTTGTTGTTTGTTTGCCATCCCCAGTAGATTTAAATGAAAAAAGGTAATTTTTTATAACTTGCAAGAAAATTTGTGGCTCATTAGAGGAGGAATGACGTAAATCAGCATTTTACTCAAAGAAGGGGAAGCATAATTGGAATAGCAAGGTGTTGGCAGAAGAAACTGGCATGCACAAATTAATCAGCTACTTTTACAAAACTGTATGTGGATTAGTAACAGCAGATGTGTTTGTGTTTCTGTGGTTTAGCAGGTGGAAGTGACAGGATCTGGGCTTATTGCTCTGAGTAAAAAGATTGGGGGGGGGAGGGGAACCCTCTGTAACAAAAAAAGATTTAGTTCACTCACTCCCCCCATGGCAAGATGGGGGAGAGAATCAGAAAAGTGAGAAAGCTTGTGGTTTGAGATAAAGGCAGTTAGGTAAAGCAAAAGCTGTGCACACAAGCAAAGCAAAATAAGGAATTCATTCACCACTTCCCATCAGCAGGCAGGTATTCAGCCATCTCCAGGAAAGCAGGGCGCCATCATGTGTGATGGTTACTTGGGAAGACAAAATGCCAAAACTCCAAACATCCCCCCCAACCTCCTTCTTCCTCCAGCTTATTTGCTGAGCATGACATCATATGGTATGGTGTATCCCTTGGGTCAGCTGGGTTGAGCTGTCCTGGCTGTGTCTTCTCCCAAAGTCCTGTCCTCCCCCAGCCTACTCGCTGGTGGTGTGGTGTGAGAAGCAGAAAAGGCCTCGACTGTGTGTAAGAACTGCTCAGCAATAACAAAAACATCTCTGTATTATCAACAGTTTCTAGCCTTATATCCAAAGCATAGCCTTATAGTAGCTGCTCTGAAGAAAATTAACTCTATCCCAACGAAACCAGCACAACCATGTGTGGAACAGTGCTAGCATCTTCTAAGGAAATAAAAACCTGCATGACAATGATGATGATTTATTGCTTTTATTTCCTTTTTTTAACAGAAACTGTTCTGTTAAATAGGAAAATGCCATTCGGTCATAGAGCAACATTCTTTTATACAGGTGCAACAGCTGAAAGTTTTGGGTTTTGTTGTTTTTTGGATTTGTTGGGTTTTGGTGTGGTTGTTTTTTTTTTTTCCTTCTTATAGTTAGGGCCATCTGTTTGAAAAAACACCATGCTGGTTATATGTAAACCATGTCAGTCAGAAGCATTTAAGTGCACTATCAGGTAGCATGCTCCCCTGGCAGCTATTTCTTAATGTAAGTGGCTTTCTTGTGTCTAAGCGTCTGTCAGCAGTCTTGCTTGTACCATCTTTGAGGTACTAGATATCATCAGACCAATTTGTTTGTAGTGCTAGTACGATATAATTAAGTGGCATAGTGAGCGTAAAGCGAGTTTCACTTGGTGAGGGAGGACCTCTCCCTTTCCCCGGTATTTTCCAGGCTGTCTGCATTATTCAGTGGATAGTGGTACTTGAGACTCCTTCAGCTGACATTTTGGAAATTGTTTTCGTAAGAGTAAACCTAGAGATTCTATTAATGGTAGTTAAAATTGTTTTGGAACACAGGATCACAGTCACCAGAAAACAACAATACAAGCTACAGCCATCCAGTTCAATGTACCTTGCTTTGCTTCACTTCAGGGGAAAAAAAAAAAAAAAAAAGAGACTTTTTTTTGTAGTAGCTCTGTTGAAATGGTACGTGCCCTCTGCATCTCAGATCAGTATGAAAATAGTACTTCATTACTTCTCAAAGGATTAAACTATGTGTAAACAAGGGAGCAAGACAACTTGGAAAGAATTATCAAAGTGTGGTCTTTCGTTCCATTTGAATGGAAAAGGTTCAAGTTTTTTTAGTGGACTTTGCAGAGTTATGCAGGTGAATGCTTGTATCTTCTGCCTTGTGTGCCTAATGTTAACAATTTAAATTTAGAAATGAAATAATCTTAAGTTTTCTCTATAGTTAATATATAGGTATAAGCATGGACATAGGCTTTTCCAGGGGATGAATCAGAGTATCCAGGTTAGTTTATTATTCAGAGCAGAAGCTTCTTGCCTTTGACTTTATGTACATAATGCAGAATCTCAAAGCAGATGATCTGAGTTATAGTTCCCATAGGTACAGTGTATACTTAAAAGCTGAAAGCTTTTCTTGTAATTCTTCTGCTGGTTCATGTGGAGCAGCTGCATGAAGCATTATAGAGGCATTATAATGCCTTTGTTCATTTTTTGTTCTGTGGTTGCAGGACTTTATTTTCAAGACCGTTAATTTGGCATCTTAAAACAAAAGTCACATTATGAAAAGTGTTTCATAGATTGTTATGCATTGTAATCATATGGTTCAATATATATATGGTTATTTCAGACCACGTTTGACATCTGTAAAATATATTAATTTCTTACCAAATCAGAATAGTAGTATGCATGAGGCCATTCTGTTAAATTGCAAATACTGTTTCCTTTAGTCCAAGAACTGGGGCAGCTTTTACTTCCACTTATGTTATCCATCTATAACTTTAAGTGAAAGAGGCTGTTTAAGTGCAAAGTATTAGTATCAATAGGCTATATTAAATCTTTTCTATATGTGTAATTCAAAGCAAATTTAATGCTTCATACATACTGTGATAGTCTCACACAGTAACTTGAGAAATGTTCCTAAGACTATGTTTGCATTCTCTGTGAAATCAAGTTGGTTTCTTTGAAAGGTTCTCCTCTTTAATTTTCTTTTGTCTTTTTAGCATAATTAGGAAAGTGACTGTTCTTTGCATATGTAGTCTAAATAAGCAACAGTGTGGTGAATGAAGGACCTGCAACTTTTTATTTTTTTCTTCCAGTTAGGCTGTGTTCATATTGCAGGCTTGCTAACCTACTGTTACTGTTTTAAACTTGGGATCCAAGCAGGTGTATTGGAAAGCAAAGGACACTGATAGGTGATACTGTTACTGGCAGACTCTTGAAACAGATCAGTGTCTGTCTCTTGAAATGCTTCCACCATTTGTGGTTTTAAATTTTATTGTTTGCCTTGAGTGGAATAAGTGGAAAAGAAGAGCGTTAACAGTTCGCACAACTTAGGTGAAGAAAGCATCTTCTTGCAGCAGTTGTTCTCTGGAGTTATTTCATGGATTGTTACACCATCTATAGTAGACAATTTAGCTTTCTCAAAGAATGCTGGTTTTCTTGAAATACTGTACTTGGAAGGCTTCCAGACGTGCTCTGGGGGAGGTATGAAGTTGGGGAACAGAGATTTAGTCATACGAATAGCTCAATGTTGTACATAAGCATGGGTTTAACAAACTCTGCTAATTATAATGCCTAAAAGGTACTAGCGTAAGGATGTGCTCCATTTTTTCAGTTCTTCACTTTGACTTGAATGTGGTCATGGAATAAATGCAGTATGTTTATGAACTGTGAGGGAAGTAATCAATATTTTTAGTATTTTTTTCACTGATCTATAAACTCCCCTGTTTTTAAAAGATCAGCTTGTAGGACAGTATTCAGAATTACTTTATAAAAACAATATTTTGTATTTGCTCTAAGGATTCGTTCTCATGAGGCTGATGGAGATCATTACTGGATTTTTAGAATGAATTGGAGGGATTTTACGCAGTTGTCTTCACAATGTGTAATTTTATGAACTCTTAGCTAGTCCTTAAGTAAATACTACAGTTGTAATCCATATTGCTCTTAGTAATCATATTGAAATTGTTGAGCTTGTATAAATAGTGAGCAATGTGCTTAGACCTGAGGACAGACCTACGGCTAGCACTGATCTAGAAAACTAATGAGTACAAGTTATACTTCCACCTGGGTGCTGACACTTAGCAGTTTGCATTATTGTGGACATTGCTGCTCTGAATAGCACTGACAATCATGTTTGTACTCTGTTCCAGCAAACCTGTCTAGGAAGTTTCAGTGCTCTTGTATTAAATGTCTTGACAAAACAGCTCTAAGGAAAATGAAGGTTCTAGTTTGAGCTATTCTTTTCTAGTTCAGCTGTGTTCTCTTCTTCTTCTGGCAGTAATGGTAACAGCAGTAGCTGGAGCAGTCTTGGTTTAGAAGGGGATATGTATGAGGAGAATTTATCCTTTCCAACATCAGACAGGTTGGTTCAGTTGAGACATATAAACCAGATGGGTTCCTCATAATTAATGCATGAAATCATCATTTTGGAAAATAAAATTATGGTGCATTTTTTATGCTGATACATTATTCACACTCTTCTCACTTAATCACAATATGATTTTTTCATTAATTAATCCATACTGAATGGTTAAATTTTGCTGTGCTCTGCTGAACTGATGAATGTGTTCTGCTTGCAAAATGAAAGGTCCCTTTTGTGCATGTTCTTGCTTGCAGTTCTAAGAGTCTTTAGATTTACTTTTTCATGCAAACTAGAGCTTGCTTCCTACAGGATTTCTGTTATTTCCTTTAGCTTGTGGAAACTTTCAAAATTGCTTGGTAGTTGACTTTTATAGAACACTTATGACCTACAGCTTTGAATAACCTATAGCTGTTCATACCAGTGACATAAGATGACTCAACCTTTTCCCGTGTGAAGCAAAACTAAACTGACCTCCTTAATTAAAATAAAAGTTTTCTTCTTAGTTTAAAAAATCTTCATATTTCAGTCCTTTTTAACAGCCTTCTTTTGTTTTTGTCTTCTCCCTTCTTTCCCTAAGAGCAAATCTTGTGAGGTTGATGATAAATATTTCCAACATGAAATGGTGTGAGAAGCAAAGCTTCTTTCCATGATCACATCTGAATTCTTTTATGGTCTTCCTGTCCTTTAACCTTCATTACAGTCTTAGGATTGACTACGTTTATTGTGCATATATTGGATTATATTAATATTTTTGTTTTGTTTTTAAAATACAGTGATGGAACAGAAGATAAAGATGAAGACTCCAAGGATGCTGTAGAAGGTAATGTCATATCCAGCATATATTGCTGTTCTTGACCTGTGCACTCTATATTAATTACTTTGTTAATTCTTTGCTTCTGTAGTCTGCAAAACAAGGTGACAACCCAGTTATCCCTGTTCATCATAATGCATGTGGGTCAAGTGTCAGAATATATTCTTAGATTATTACCCTACATACAGCTCTTAATGCTCTGAAGTTTACAGCCTTTGGGAAATGGTAGTCTGATGCTTATGCATGTACTTAATAATGTATGGTAGTGAACTTTGATCAGCTTGTTGAATGCGTAAATTTATATGCATAGAATGACTTCTTTGTAAAATATTTGATAAGGAGCCATCTGCATGGCAATGGTTGAGATACTGAAGAATTTATTCAAACTGACCATATTAACCTTGGGAAGGGAAGTCATGA
The DNA here is from genome assembly GCF_015220075.1 of Falco rusticolus. NCBI lineage: Eukaryota > Metazoa > Chordata > Aves > Falconiformes > Falconidae > Falco > Falco rusticolus. Next base: position 33,349,105 of record NC_051188.1, on the reverse strand, counting down.
GACATAATGAAAAAACTTGGATTCAATGCATTTGCTATAAACTCTCTCTTCTTAGTGAAATATGAAATAGGGTCTATCCAGACATGTTACCGCTCTCTGGTTCGTAGATGATCTCTGCACTGGTTCCAGTCTGACTGAAGTGCCAGAGGTTGTTAACTCAAATGAGAACAGCCTGACTATACAGCGTATGAGGCTTATTTAAAGATGAGCTGATGTTACAGAAGGTTGTAACAGAGCTTGTCTTTATGTTGGGTACATTCTGAGGATGAAATAAGCATTTCAGGAAATTCCTGCTACCTGCTTACGGAAGATATTCAGCCATGTTGCACATCTTCAAATAGTCTTGATGTAAGCAGAAATAGGTGTGTTTAGCTTAAGGTAATCACTTAAGTTCCTGGAAACATATATAGACATGAACCACATCTCTTTTTTTTTTTTTTTTTTAATCAGATCTGACTGAAAGGTTATCAGTCAATAAAACTGAACTAAATTATTGAGGTTGTTTTCCTCAGAATAATGATAATATTTTCTGCTGTGTATAGGTTTTATCTAGGTTATCAATATACCATTGCTTTCTTTCCAGCATCTCAAATATTCAAATGGCTTGATTAAAATAGTGCTTGGCTTTATTTCTTTACACAATTTAGGTGTCAACTGGAGAGCAACAGACTGCTTTATGCTATATTAAGGATTTTCTAGTGACGTTTTCCCGGTTTAATTTCTTTACCATTTCACTATTGTTCTGAAAAGACTCTTTCTGTTGCTTTCATTGTAGGACCATTTAAGTAGTATTCCAGACAGAAAACCTTCGTATCTGTTCTTGAACATCTGGAAGTTTTGTTATGTCATACCTAGAAATGTGTGGCTTTTTCTAAGCTGACTGCACCTTATTCACCAAGGAATTTGAAACAAAGCCTTGTTATTACCAAACATACATCTTGTTTGTAGAACTAAAAAATAGGTCAAAACTTCCCAGCGATAGATTACCACAATGCTTTCCATCCACTAAGTGTCATAATTTTTTTATGATTAGTACTTTCTCCTATAAAGATTCTAGATTTTGGGACTCCTAGACAAATACTCTGTTATCTACCAAAAGCACGCTTACATTGACAGTTCTGCTAATTAAATTTTCTCTCTCTTTTACCTTCTGGGAGAATCAATTTCACCTTGCTTAATTTTGCCAATTGGGAACGAATACCTTATGTACCTCAATTTTCATAAGCTTGATTGAAGGAGTAGTGAGATTGAGGTAAATTGCACATGAACATATGTTTTTATTGCAAATATATTCCTTGTTTCTAGAGAGTCAACTCTGATAGCCTGGAAGTAGAGACTTCAAGAAGAACTTGGAGAGTACTACACATATGCTTAGTTGGTTCTGAGAGTGTGAAAAAGGATTACTGTGATAGCTGGATACAGAAATTCAGTGTGGGAATAGAAGATGACAATACTGTATTTTCTCTGTGTTACTAATGCAATTGCTTTTTTAAGAATGTGTTAATTTTTTGAAATCATGCTGTAAAGGAAGTGTTGAAAAATTGGGTAGGACTAGTAAAAACAGCACTGTTTTGAAAAAACTCAGAGGCAGTCTGATCAGTCTGCCTTTACAGGAAAGAATTCTGAAATACAGACTTTTTTTAAAATTTAGTACATGAAGTACACCAAAAAATAGCAGTTGGAAACAGAAACGACTGATGGACAACGTGAGAGCCATTGCTGTTCAGTTTATGAAAGGCTGTGTTAAATTCCTTGTAATTTGGAATATACATTAAAGTTTAGGTGTCTTAATACTCAGCTGTGTTTGTATATAATTGTAAATGGGGTAAACAGTACTTCCTTATGTGAAAGTACAGAAACACTTCAGACCAGCATGATTTTTTCCTTTCATATTATCTGTGTGTACTAAACTGAGGTTATTAAGACAACATAGTCTCAACAGTGAACTACAGAGATTTTTTTGAAATAATTTGAAGCTATAGATTTGATTGTGTTTTTTTTTAATACTAGGTTTGGAGCAAATACGAAAGACTTTAGCAATAGTGAACATTGATCTGGAACCAAATCTAGTGGACCCCCAGCTCAGAGCAACTCTTCAGTGGCTGGCGGCTTCTGAAACAGAGGTGTCTGAACTTTACTTTCATGACAGCGTTACAAGGGACTTCGTCTTTGTAAGTATTTGGGTTGGATGGGTTGGGGGGAAGGGGAAGGATTTGCTTGATTTCCATTTGCGTTGATACAGCAGCTGCTACTGTTTTATTTGCCACTCAGCAGTAATGAGTATTCGCTGTTGAAAATAATTATTTAAATCCTGAGAGGTCAAAGTGAAACAGCCTGTTCAGCATGTGCTTATATCTTGCATAAACCAGTATTAATCAAAGCTGAGTTAACTTGTTTCACAAGTTGTTTTCCTTGTTTTTCTCTAAAGAGGATACAATTACAGCATTTTTGTTTAGTGAAGTTTTGTTGTTTCAAGCATTTTTTCTTAGTATTTGATTGTCTTTAAATTGAATCTGAGAATTTGGTCGTGCAAATTAATTTCTAACTTAATGTGTTCTGCCTCAGGTTTCTTTGCTGGCAAATGCTCATTTTCTTATCAGAAGGAAGTTTAGATTCTAATTAATATTAAGTATATTTTTATTCTGTAAGCAACGGCAATCAAAGGAAGAAGGGTCATTAAGATTGTTTCATTTTTAGGTGCCTTTATTGTGGTTTTATAGATCAGTTTTAATATATGAACAAATAGAAGGCGGAAGTTTAAACAATGAGGCTTTAGCAATTTGTGTTTCTTAGGAAAGGGTCAAAATTTTGGTATGTGTACTGGCCTGAGTATTTCCATCACAAACATAGAGAAACTTCTTATTCCTATAAAATCACTAAAATTATTCTTTTGTGGCTACACACAAAACTGCACATGATAATGTGGCATTTATTACATTTGACCTTCTTTTTTTAATCTTCTACCAGGGATTATTTTAACATTACCTGGCTACTGAAAGGCTAACTTAACAGTTTTATAGGCATTGTCTCTAATGATAAGGTCAATAGGAATGATGGATTACCAAAATTTTTATTTTGTAACCTGGTAACATGAAAAAGTGTTAATGTGATGCCATTAGTATGTTTTTAATAATTAAGATCTTGATAAAAACTACTTAATGCGCATATCAGTACATTAAGGAAGGAGAAGCTTGCTTTGTGTTTCAAAATTTAGCAATGAATCTTCAACTTGGTGCTTTCCAAAGCTCAAATCATCATTTTGGGAGAAAAGGAGAGTGGCTGGTAAGCAGAGGCCAGCATGACCAAATAAACTCCCAAACTTAGACAAATGTACACACCTATGGTGCTTAGTTACTGTAGACTTGAATTAAGAGCATGAAAGGTGCCTAGAGGTCAGTTCAGGTTGTACCTGGGCTGAGTTCTTCGAAGAGTGGCTTCTCCCTTTCTAGCGCAGAAGAGGAATGCTAGTTCTGTTTTCTGTTTGTCTATGTAATTGTGTGGTATATGTATTTGATCTCAAGAGTAGGAAGTCTTGCATTCTTATTTAAAATAAACCAGAAAATTGGGAAGTGGTTTTTTTGGCAAGTTGAAATACATCCCCTGTGCTCCTTTTCTGGAGCTTGGTATGTTTCATTTAGAATTGTTTCAGAAATATGCTTTGCTGTATGTTAGTTCGGACACTTAGAGTGACTTCATGCTTACATAAACTAGAAGGCAGTTTGACAATACTTTTCTCCCTTCCTGGTTTTTTTTTTTTTTGAAAGTGTTGAGTTTAATCCTTGTATTTATATGTTCCTTCCCTGTTATGGTTTATACGTGTCTTAACATGAAGAAGAAAATACTTCACTTTTTCTGTTCACACGTGCCTGGCTCAGCATTCTCTGAAGTTGTTTTGATTTGGATTAGTTGGGTTTAGTGACTACAATCATTCTGACCTTGTGAGTTTTTGCCATTTTTTGAAGATCTATCCATCTATTTCATGATTGTCGTATGTGAAGTGCCATGTTGCAGATACTTGTGCAGAATGGTAATAGGACCTACAAGTGTTAATAGCAATCTCCTTTGTGTGTCTATATGAGAGAGAGACCTGTGTCTTACACTGCAGCATAACACGGAAGACAAAAAACAGTTGGCAGGTGCTTCTTTTTCTGCCCTCAAGTCTCTCATTCTTCTGCAAGCTCTGACTTAGTAGATTGCAAAGTTTTGATGCTACTGTTTGAGCCAATGCCTGAAGACACACAGGAAAGGTGTTACTAGCTGGCTGTGTGTCTGACCACCACTCTAGCTACCTTAATAAGAGAATATACTGAGAAGAGCACTCTGGAAAATAGCAGTGTCTATTATGTATGCACTCCTAAAAAATTACAATATTTTTCTACTTGACACTTCAGTCATAAGTTGGTACTGAGTTGACACCTAAAGATGAAACAAGACCTTCAGGCAGGCAGTACTCATGCAGTCCTGAAAATGTTACAATAGTTAATTGATTCACTTAGTTTTATAAATTAATTTTTAGTTCTCCAGATGCAGTTATGTTAAAATGAATTGAAATCCTGTTTACCCCCCAGAGGGCAGGAAAAGATTACCTCCTTTTTATTCCATGCCATTTCCCCGTTGGAATGATCTCTGACCCAAACTGAGGGTCTTAAATTAGAAATGTCACTGTTCTGTCACTTGTAAAGCCAGACAAGCACCTCCAGAGGGCATTGCAGCCCAGCAGAAAATTAAACTGACCTCTGTACGCTGATCTCTCGCCAGCTGTGGGGTTTTGATCATCTCATAGGTACTTCGGTAAGTTACCTCCGTTACATGGGGGCTGAGCCTGGACTTCAGATCACACTGAAAACAGTAATTTTCACTGTAAACAGTTGGTGGGTTCTGGAAGGGAGAAACGGCTTGTGTTAAGTGATCACAGCAGGGTAATGAGCCATTGATGCGATGTGACTGTAAAAAGATAAAAATACTCCTAGTGTGGGTACCAGGCAAGGTATTATGCTGCAGCTGGGTATGAACTCTTACTTAAGGATAGATGTTATGCTTAGCAAGGCAGAAAGACGTTAAATGCCTATGTATGAAACCAAACAGTTGCTAGAACAAAAACCCAGTAACTTAGCATAGATAGTTCTTGGCATCTTTGGGAAGCCTGACAGCATGGATATGCAAGTGCCTGGATTAAAAAAACACATGTTCAATTTTTAATCAGACTTTATCTAGCTGTGTTAGGATTCCTGGTGTCTGTTTTGAGTAAATTCCAGTATTTCAATTGTCTGACAGTAAGAAACAGAACAGTCAGCTAAAGAAATAGTGGGATTGAACTTTGAACTCTAAATTAAAATAGAAAGATTAGTGAAGCAAGGTGCCAACTCTGTCATCTTACCATGGTGGTATCTTCCTTTTTGGACAGGAGTTTAATACTGTATTTGCTGAAGTAGGTCTTTGGACATTAGCTTAGCCAGACTTTCCTCTGGCATATGAAAAATGTCTATTCTTTCATAAACCACCAAACACCATTTACAAAATTGCCTGTTGTGGACTATAAAACTCTTACGTTCTGTGCTCTGTTTTAAAATTCATAGAAATAACTACAGATTTCAGTCTCTCTTTAAGTAGACAAGACCTTTTTTTCACTGAGAAAAGTTTCAGTGTTCAGGATATATTGTACTCAAAATTAGACAGAATCTTTTTTGTTCATTCAAGTTAATTGTTTGCTCAAGAAGTTAATGGTTTTATATGTTTTTGTGCCCACATTCTTTCTGTCAGTTCCATCACCTGCCTTGTTGCAATTGGAATATCACCTAGGTGAAGAAGTGGAGATTGTCTTCATTTTTTAGAAGAATTTCGTATTTCAATCTGACAGGTGTCATAGAAGAAACGTTATGAATTTTTAATTTTGTAGTTGTGGAAGATATTTCACTGAACTCCATTTATGGGTTGTTTTGAACTTAATGTATAGAATGTCATGGTAGGGACTGTAAAAGGCAATTAAACTTCTACAGTTCCAAAGAATAAGTAGGGTGCGTTTCTAAATTGTGTTTGCTAAATGCAGCATTGATAGTTGTCCAGAAAGCTACAGAGCATAAAGTTTGTGTTGGTGCTGGGTTTTGTTTGGGTTTTTTAAAAGTAAAAGATTTTTTTTATTTCTAGGCAAACTGGCAAATTCATCCTTGTCTTGGGTAGACTTTCTTCCACGTATAGCTGAGCTTGACACATAGGCATAGGAAGATTTGGGGGGTTTTGGTGGGGTTTTTTTGTGCTTGGATCCTGGATTAAAAAAAAATAAATATGTTTTTAGCTACACTGATCTCTGCTCCCAAGTGGTAGTTTAATTTAACCCTCACCTTTTCCTCCTCCCCAAGATGTTATAATTTCCCAACTCTGAAGACTGTTTTCATTGAGGGTGGCATCCGTGCCACTCAAACCACACTATATGTTGTGAAAGGAAAATCCACATCCTTTTATTAAGACTGAGTTTTGTCTGTTTTATATGTGCATTATTGGCATGGGAGGGGTGGCAGATGTCTTAATCTTGTGTTCAGAATTTCCTGTTTTCTGCAGTCGTGATGAACCACAGTCCTCATACCTGTGGCACCACATCATTTGAAAATGTTACTCCCTCCAGAAGAAAATTTTGTGAAAACTGCCTTTAAGAAAAGTGCCTGATTCTTGCAGAAGTTTTTGTTTTTGTACATGTGGGAATAATGATTAACTCATTACAACTGATCTCTTATGAGCTAATGTTTCAAGAATAACTTCTGTAACTGTTAATCAGGATGTGCCGGTCAAAATATTTTGTGTTCCCCTGTTTTCCCTTCAGCTTACCAGAAGACTGCGAGAAAGAGATTGGAAAGTTGGAGATCTCTTGCAAGCAGTGCTGAAATATTGTGAAATGATAGAGAAGGCATCTGATGGAGAGCAAGCTCTAAATAAGTCTTTGGTTGGTTGGCTTCTGGAAAATGTCTGAAAAATCCAAAGATGCAACACTCTTCACTTCATTCCTCTTTTGAAAGGCGATAGAAAGAACACAGATATGTAAAGTAAAATTCAACTAATGAATGTTCAGTTGTCAGCGTTTAAAAGACTTTGAGGTGAAAGTCAAAATAGCTGTGCTGTGCTTTGTGATACTGTGCACATGGTATGTTTATTCAGTCTGTGATTGGTATTGTCCACCCACGCATAACTTGTACTTACTGCTGTGTTCAGACTGTTGAAATATTTATGAAAAAAATCCCTTGTCTATGATAGTAGTTCAGAAGGGACAGTCTCAGGCATGCTATTCATGATTCCTGCTGTGCCAGGATGCCTCTTTTTCCCATTTGTGTGTGCTGTATTCACAGTGGGACTAAGAGCACTGACATTCTGCAAAAATCTGTTCTGGAATACCTTGCAGCAGACAATGGAGAAAAGTAGTGACATTGGCCAGGTGTTATGTGCCCAAGGGCACCATTGCCAGGAAGAAAATTGTGACCTGCCAAAGTGGCCCCTTAATACAGTCCGGCCTCATAGCCGTCTTTATCAGGTTTAACTTTATGTGAGGATGAGAGAGTCTGCTCTGAAATCGAGGTCCAAATATATGTTCCCTTTTGTTGACTACTATAGAGCTGCTAACTTCTGGTAGAAGAGCAGAGTGGGTAGCTGAGCATAATTTCACACACAATTCTTCATCAAGGCTTCCTGAAGCTTGCCAGTTGAGTTTAAATTGCTAAATTTCTTACTGAAGCTTTTTGTATGCAGATACTTCTATGACGCCAATTCTGTGTTGAAGAATTTGTGTATTAGTCTCTCACACAGACATGTTGAAAGTAGCAGATAGATACTTCTGAGGATTCTGGCTGTCTTTTTGACTAGTCTAATTCTTTATTTCTTAGCCCTCATATATGAATTTTCTTTTCAGTCATAAAGAGAATTTTGTTACTCAGTGAGCACTTAAGCATTTAGCAAAGAAAGCCAATTAAAACATAAAGAGGAAATTTCTTTCAAATTGATTTTTCATTTTTTTCTTAACTACCTTCACAGAATTTTTTTAAAGGCACTTTTAATCAAGTCTTTTAGCAGTCTAATCAGGTTTTTCACCAGTGCTGCTGACTTGCCTTTGTGTCTGAAGAGGACTTTGGACCTTTATGTATTCTGTCATTTGAAAATGCTTTTTGGGGTTTATTTATACATTCTTTGAGAGAAAAAGGCACGTGCTGGTAATTACAAGGTTGCCACCTCAGAACTCATATAACTTGCAAGAAAATCGTGGAGTCTTATTTATTTTGGATGAACAAAAGAATCTTAATAGCTTTTTCATAGAAAAATACACTGTTGATAGGGTGCACAAGTTTCTGATCCCAAACAAGGAGAGAGAAAGTCTCTAAATATATTAATGAATTTTAATGGCATATGTACAGTTCCTATTTCCCCTACACCCTAAATTACTATGAGGTGTCAGACTGGTAAACTCAAGAGCAGTCTCCTTGCAGTGTCTTTGTGTTTCACTAAGCCATTTTGGTGGTCTTTTTACAGAGATCTGGTTTGCTCTAGTCCTCATTTGTCTGGATTTCTGCCCTGGATCTCGCAAATTTCACCTTTCTGGCAGAGTTGAGGATTTTTAATGTTTTTGCATACACACATAGGTGCGTTCACACATGTGCATACACACATAGATACGCGTGTGTATTTATATGTGTATAGGATCTCACAAATACGAATTCATAATGTAAATTTTTACCACCAACTTGAAATTCTGTAATGCTCATAGATTATTACCTCACTTCATACATGATTTCACTGATTGAAAGATCTATATATGCCATGTGACAAGAAGACCAAGAACCATTAAAAGGTCTTTTCTTCGTAGGTAATATAATGCCAAGCATCAGGAATCGTTTTTCTCTAGAGCCCAAAGTGTGTGTGTGTGTGTGTAAGTTATCTTAATTCCTGTCTTTGGAAGTTGGGGCTAGTAACAAATATTTTTGAAGAGTTGTACAAAAATTGTCTAGATTTTTTTTTCTCTCCAACCCCCGCATACTCCTTTCTTTTTAAAAAAAGTTGACTTTTGAAATTGTTCCAGACAAAAATTTGAAACCGTTCTCTGTAACATATTCCCTTTAACACAACAGTAATGTACTTGTACAAATTTACTATAAAATTGAAATGCCAAGAAAATAAAATACTAAAAACAGTGCCTCAGGACTGAATTTTGCTCTGGGGTTTGGACCCTTGAATTCTCACCAAGTGGAATTTGAAGACATGAGGATACAGTAGTAATAGTATGATGTTTCTGTACATGTCCAAAACAAAACTGAGAAAGATACTGAAGGCATTATAAATGTACAAAGCTGTACATTTGAAAAAAATCCAACAAAATGCCAGGAACAGCCATTTTTAAACTGAATTATTCAGTATGTTGGATTTTATAAAGTTGCTGAGGTGTTTTTTCTTTTTAATTACTTTTCTGGAGAAAGGCAGAAGATTGCACAATTCCCAACTATTACAACTATTACAACTAATTACAACTATTCAAAAAGTTAGTGGACAATAGTTGCACTAAAAATGATTTTTATAAATGGAATCTTCTTTTCAGACTGGATCAAATACATTACATAACTGTTGATTGGTGTTATATTAAGGAAGAAATTAATTTATTGGCCTCTGGGGAAAGTAGCATAGTTTCCTAATTTACATGAGAAGAATGTTCATTTTTACTTAAACAAAAAAGCAAACCCATTTTGTATACAAATTTTTTAAAATTTGTTCCTGGTTGACTTGATTTTTCTCTTTGGGTATCAGAATTGGAAAAGCATTTAACTAGCCTGGCAAAATTATTATAAGTTAATAATTTTAATAATAATTGGGAAACCTTACTTTGACTGTGTCTAACTGGTGCTGTCTGCCATATTATTGAGAAAGCTGTTCTTTGCTAATGCTGGTCTAAAATCGTGCTATTACTGAGTTTATTTTAAACTCCTGACCGCAAATATAGAAGCCTAAATGAAAACTGTTAAAAACATGAAAGGCCACATTTTGGTCCATTTAAAGCAGACAACTCTGCTTTATAAACAAACACAGTAAGGTGGAGTTTGTTTCATCCAGCTTTTTTTCTGTATGGGAAACCTGACTTGGTAATTTAATTGTTAAGTTGAGGAAAATACATCCAGTGGTGTTACTGTTCCAGAGGACGCCCTGTCTCAAACACTTCAGGAATACATTTGATGTTCTGAAAAAGGAAGTGTTCAGATGTTTTGTAAGTTTCTCTAGAAAAAGCACTTTGAAAATAGTTCCTCTAGAAATTAACAATTAAAAGCGGCCGTAATTTAAAACAAATGTAAACATTCAGAAGAGGGTGCATAAATAATACAGAAGTATGCAGAAAGCCTTAAAATAAAAACCAAACAAAACTCAAACCCATATGCTAAAATTGAAGAGGACTTGCTGTCTCAAAATAAGGATGTGAAAAAGTAAGCTAAGACAATGTACTTGAATGCAATTTGTATAGCATCTTTGTTCTTGAGTTTTAAAAGATTGTGTAAGCTTTTTAAAAAGCAAACAAAACCCCAAAACCCAGCAACCCACATTCCGAGACTAATTAGGTCTCTCAAAAATGGTATCAGATCTTAAATGTTACATTTTCTGATGTAACTTTTGTCTGGGACCTTGTCTATAAAGAGCCACATCTTGTTGAAGATGGGAACACAGTAAGTAGTAAACACTGTCACCAGCGCAAAACCCTGTAGTTTTACACAGTTGATTTGCAAAGAAAAACACAGGATTCAGGAATGATTTTAGTGTAAGAATGTTGGCTTTTCAGCAAGAGCCACTACTGTTGCGCATTTACTGTACTTGAGCTCTGAAGGGGCAAGTACAGAGCCCAGCCACTGTAGTCACTTTATTTTATACCATCTTTGTACATTCCTGTTGTATAGCTGGAGTTGTAGTTTTAGAGGGCCTTTGTTCTGTTGTAATGTCTGAATAGTATTTAATACTAAAATTTATTATAATTTGCTGGAACTGCCGCTTATTTGTGCAGTGTTACAGTAATTCACAGCCTGGTTAGTGATGCAATTGTATACCAAAAGCAGTTTGAATAACTATAAATGTTTATGTAACTGTACTCAATGAATATGAAGGTCTTGTACTGTATAATGGTGATGAGTTTTGCCATTTTAGTAATTTAACTATATTCGATTTTCAGATTATGAACTCCAGGTTGCACTAAGTTTGTCCTTGTTTTAGCAGTGGCTTAAAATAAAACATTTCACTGGCTTCAAGAGCACTGTCATTTCTTGTAAATTCATGGAATATGATTTTTCTTTTCAGCTAACACAACTAAGCTTGGTCTTGGTCAGTGGTTGTGTGAAGGCACTTGAAGAACGGTATAGTAAATAGTGCATCAGTAGATGGCATACTTCTTACAGAATTAAGTTGGTACCCAGGAAGAATGTGAGAACGCTGTTTTACCGTCTTTGGTTGAAAGGTAAAGCCATAGTTCTGGTTACGTGAAGTGTCGCATGGATTCTGTAAGGAGAAACTGGGCAAGAAATCCAGTCTAACATCAACACAAGTGGATGTAATGACCAGTGTACCTCAGTCTCATCTTGCCTGGAAGCTAGGTTAGGGCGGTTGGCTTGATATTTCCGTGTGGACTGGGACTGGTCTGTGGTACGTTGTACAGTATTTGGGGAATCGGCGTAAAAGCCAGCTTTAGAGTCTTCTGGGCAAATGCAAAAAGACGCTTGAATAACAATGAAAATGTTGTATGAAGTTTTATAGGCTTATTCAGAATCCTCAAGTGTTTTGGTATCTTCTGAAATCTACCAAACAGCATATTGTCAAGTACCCCAAAATAGTAATGCTGAGCGGAGATGTGCACAGATACGGTTTCTAAGATTTAGAAGTACTGCTGTTGCAAACAGCTGTCTTAAAATTTTTTGATGTATATTTTGTGAATCTGCTAATCTCAGCTGGGTTTCATTTCACGAATTAGGAAATTTGTGCTGAAGTTACTTTTAAACCAGTAAGCATGTGCAACTCTCCTTGATTCTTTATTTGTGCAGTGGTTGTTTAAAGGAGGTTTCTGTAGTGTTTATGAGATTACTTCCAAAAAGAGAATTCTTTGTTTCATTACTGTATCTGTGTCAGAGATTTTTTTTTATGTGGCTAATGCCTCACATTCAATCCCATAGAAAATACACGTTAACTGAAGCAAGTAAACATTTAGCTTTTTCTTCATTTTTTTTTTTTTAACAGCCAAAATAAGATGGGTGGTGAATTTGGGAACAACAACAACAACAAAAGATATTCTGTGAAGGGAAGGGAGAGTATATTCATGTGAAAGATCAGTCTGAGCTTTTTTCTTCCTGCCTGGACTTTATTTTTCTTTCTTTCAGCAGTCTGGTTCTGGCTGGCTTTATTCAACCACAGAACAGTATCCATGCACTTTGTTTAACCTTGGTGTATTAAATTGAGAGTTAAGTCTCCAGCTATTCTGTAGTCTTTGCCCAACATGTGTGCTACTCCATCCTCTGCTGCTGTTGCTTGGACCTTCCTCTCGCTTCATAGCCTGAGCTTCTGGTGTGACTGAATTCCATGCTGGTTACTGCTCTGAGCCTCTGATTGGAAGGTGGCTACGGAAAGTGAGTCATGCCAAGGCAGAAGAAATGTACCCAGAGCGCTAACCTTACTGAGTTATTGAGCACCAGATTAATCAAATGCTGTCTCTTCCCCTGCTGTTGAGGCAAACCACAAAGTGTGTGACTGCTTGGGGCAAGGAACTAACCGTGACAAACATGAGACCATGTCTGTGGTCAAGGTACTGGTGCTCTAGTCCATGACCACACAACACCTTTCCACAGGAATTGCAAAGATTGAAATTGGGGCCTTTATGTAGTCAAAAAATATAGTTTGTCTTGCTTTCATTCCTCCAAAAGTTGTTGCTGCTTAGAGGACCGTGAAGAACCTTTGTGTGTGTGTTTGGGGTTGGTTTGTTTTAGTTAAGAATGGGCAAAATAGAACACTTGTACAAGTCACTTGACTTGGTTTCCTGAAGTGCCCGTGCTTTGGCCAGGAATAAGATGAATATTGACAAAAGAAGTGTATTTTTTTCCTGCCATCTGCTCCTGTAACCCACTTACTGCCAATCCTTTACTTTGTACAGCCTCCACCTTGTATAACTTCCAAGTCTCCTCCTACGCTTTCCTTGTGGCCGTTGCTGGTTTCGACTTATTTCTGACCCTTGTCCAGTCTTGTAGTATGGCTGTCGTGTTCCGCTTCTTTCTTGACCCTGCTCTGCTGTCCTGATGTGACTTCTGGCCTTCTCATTCTTGGCTGGTGGAAGTGGTTAGAAACCAGCAAGGGGAGTCTTAGCTGGGAGGCTATGGAATACGGCTTGCCTACCAGAAATCATCAAGCAGTGAAGAAGAGCAAAACTTGCTTTTGGCTGAGTTTTTCACTCCTGTAGGAAAGTAATCTGTGGTTGCTTTGGTTTGGAACACAAGTTATTGCTTGCAAAACCCTTACATTTTATGCTGATCTGAAAGTAACTTTTAAGCTGATACTGAAATAATGTAAGTCTAACATACTATGTTATTCATATGGATGTATATTCAGTGTGCTGCATAACAGCGGCTTCCAGACACAGGCAGGGCAAAACTCACCCTTTTTGAAAGCTGGCAAAATCCCAGTTGTCTCACCTGCTTACATCTGGTCTTGGTTTAAATGGATGGTAACCTTTAATAACAAACAGTCAGTGTCTTGGTTTCTGCTAAAAACGTGTTTCATAATTATTGCCCTGTAATACTGTGTTCTGAGCAGATGTTGCAGCTGGATTGATTAACCACACAAAATCAAGCAGACTGTTCATGCTGCTACAAAAATCCTAACGCAGTATGGACAGAAATACAACAAAGAATCATCTCCTTATGCTGGAAGTCGTAGATTTAGAGGAGGTGCATAATGTTTGTCAAGGAAGCTAGAATATGACTCTGTGGAAAACAAACTGTGAAAGAAGCTCCTCAGAATTAAGTTGTTCAGAGAAACTATGTCAAGGGAAATGGCAATACTCAACTGGCCTGTTGAACAACACTTTACGGTATGTTATATAGTATGTATCAGGGAAGAGTTAAGAGTTCACAGCTAAGTAAGTCTGTTGGAGTTAAAAGGCACTGGGCATAAGAGATGTTCCAAGCTAACTGTTGTGGGACTGTGAGTTGTTTAGCTAATATTTCTGTGGCAACAGTTCATACACGTTTTTTATGCTGTTAGTTTAGGAGGTTTGGAACTTGGCTTATTTCCTAATTTAATGCTGTAAACTATGACTTGAAGATCATATCTTCAGGGTGGTCAGAGTTATCAAAGGGTTAAGCCTGAGACATCCTGACAAGCCTAGTACATGCTGGCATCTTCAACAAAACCTCTTTTCCTGTGACTGCCTGAGAAAATAAAGAGGTGGGTGTTGGAAATTCCCCAAGGAGTCTGGAGGGCCCTCATCAGTATGATCAAAGTGCTTTTCAGAGACTTCTAGAGACATGGTTTCAGAGAAGGAGTAATGGTAATTTTTGTTTAAAATTACTTGGTGAGATTTTTCTTTTCCTCCTTCAAGTGTTGGGATGCCACTGCTTATGGTATATGCTCAGCTTGTAGTTTGTGTGTTTAAAATTTGACTTATTTTATTTTTCTCTGCATATTAGCTTGCCACAACTGTTAAGAGAAAATGCAAGTACAAAAAGAAGTCATCTGTGCTGCAGTCATGCAAATTACACTGGATGAGTGGTTTAGATTAATTAGGGAAATAATCGTTAATCTGAATACACTTCAGCAATGAGAAGGTTGGCTGTTGCCATTGTTCATTTTTAATTCTCTTTCTTAAAATGTGAACCTTTTTTCGATAATTAGATTGGAAGTGCACTAAAGCTAAAGCTGATGTAATTGTATCTAATTAACAAGGATAAAGAAAGCAAATGAACTGTGGTCATAACACAGGCTTGACCCTGGCAGCTCTCTTAATTTGAACATTAATTTCCTACCAATTGTCTCCTGTTCGCACGTCCAATGTTCAAACACACAGTCATGTCATAAATTCAACATCTGTTTTTACATTTGCAGCTTCTACAGTCTTGGATTGTTGAGAAGAGTAAAGGTTGCAAAGATTTTCTTTCTTCTTGGTTGTGGTGTCCTTGCTGGGTAGAACTTTTTAGCCAGTCCACCTTCCCAGTCTAGCAACTTTGAGCAGGGGTTGTGGATTGCACTGACCCCCCACAGTATCCTTGGGACCTGCTCCCTGGAATTTCTCTGCCTTTTGCTTCTCTGACTTGGCTTTGACACTGCTTTCTGCTCCTAAAGGGTCTCCCAACTTCAGTTCCTGTACTCCAGACACCTCTCCGACCCTGAAGATGGTCTAATAACCTCAAAGAAGGTGAAATCTCCTTTGGGAAGAGTCAGTCTCAATAGGGGCATAGCAACCAGGAGAAGGCAAACAGCCAGCCCTCCGCTGCTCGGCCTCTCCCTTTCTGTTGAAAGGTGCACAGTGAACTGCCGCTAAACAAGACTCAGTCACATGGCTGATGAAAGTCAGCCTAACTTACTGTGTCAGAGGAGGGACAGACAAGATACATGAGACTTGGAGGACTGTATTTTCAGTTTGCCTGTGACCTGGGTTTGGTGCCTACCTCTGCTGATGCCTCGCTTTGACCTGAGGCAAATTGTGCCCTTCCAGGGCCCTTGTACGTCCCCCTCTGTAAAGTGGAACAACGGTCCCAAGCTCTTCTGAAGAGTTTTGAAATTTCAAGATGAGGAACACTCTTTGTATTTGCCAGTTCCCACAATAGTTAGCATTTTTCTTATGCTCCCAAATACAATCGAACAAATATTTTACGATTTCATATTCTTTCATTTAATAAAGCTTGTAAATTGTGTGCCTCTTCAGGAAAATCCAGAAATCAGTCAGAGACTGTCCAAAATTGTTGCATGTAGAAAAGCCTTCATAATTTGGAAGCCAGTCACGTTGTAAGGCAAGTACCTGACTTTGTTTTGGAAACATTTCAGTGATGAGTCGTAGGGATGAAATGTCTCTCCCTGTTGGAAATGATGGCTTACCTTCAAGGTATTAGCAAACCCATGGCTATGTGGCCAGAAAGTCTAGGAGTTCCCAGAGATAACAGGAGAAATGCAAGGATCTGAAATTCCATATGATGTTATCCCTCTTTGTGTCGTGTCTCCAAGGGCATGACATTGGCATAAAAGCCAGAGCAGTAAAGGCTGCACTGAGGTGCATGATGTCTAGAACGCTGCTTGACAGGAGTAAGGGAATTCTCTACACAGCTCTGACATGGGGCTCCAGGAAGGTCTTTTGGGTAGGTCTTTTCTCTGATGCTTCTTCGTTTTTCATTTTGTGAAGCTGACTGATGCTTCTGGCCCTTTGTGCAGGGAGCTGGTGAGAACTGTCTCCCTCTCTCCTTCATGTGAAGGAGTCTTCTGCCAGGCTGAATTTGATGAGGCTCCAGGGACACAGGTCAGGAGGATGATGTGTGACGGATGGATGTTAACAGGCACGCTAGGTCATGGATTAATTGAGATGCACGTAGCTAATTGAACAGCTATTTAACCACCTCTTGAGAAGACCTGAAGTAACAATTTCAGAATTGCCGTCTTCTCCCATTTGAGAAAGTACTGCTTATGGACTGTCACAAAATTGCAACTTAAAGGGCAAAATTGTTCTTTTAAGTTATGCTTGAAAGAAATAAAAAGTACTGTAAGTAGAGTTAAATAAATAACTGGGTGCTATTTCCTGTTTGGTGTATGAGATTTCAGACTGAAAATGCTCCTTTTTAGCCATAAAATGTGTTCTGATGCCTGAAGCCCCTCCAGAGAATGGTTCTTCATACACTACCTGGCTGAGCAGAAGGGAGGCCTTTGGAATGGCACCGAAGCACAGATAATAGCAACAAGGAGATAAAGCCATCTTGGCTGTGCTACTCACCTGACAAATACTGTGTTCTCAAGAAAACCACAAAAATGTTTTGAAGAAAGCAGCATAACCACTCCACTGCTGGTGGTTTGGTGAACCTCACGGGGCGGCCCACAGTCGGATGTCAGCCATACTTTCCAAACGGCAGTAGGGCTGGTCAGTGGTTTGACATGAAATGCAGCCAGGCTTGCGCTTTGGCTCCAGGTAGCGCCACCACAACCTGTTTATGACATTCGCTCTGTTTTTATGTTTAGCAATGGATGTGATCGCCTAGCCAGAGCATCAAAATCACCTACACAAGCTACTTCATACAAATTGCCTTGAGCCATCATGGTCTTTCTGGCTGACTCTCGTGTAAATCCTAAACACTTGAATTTTTACCCTCGTTGAAATACGTAGTTTTGATGCTGTGGACTTGCATGGTAGCAAACTTTGCCAGGTTTTCAGGGAAGGCCAGTATGTTAAATTATAGTAAATATAGTGCAAGCTTCTTTGTGTAGCTTGATAGCTGTAATTTGTTAGCTAGAAATGCACTATTACATACATACTGAGGTTTTGTGGATTTCCTGGCTTCCTTGTTAAAATGAGGACAAGTGATTAATCATGTAAAATGTCTAGTGATGAGTGAGTACATCCGGTCCACTTTTTATTGTTGTTATGTATTACTCTGTTTTTCTGTACCTCTCTAGCTTGCACATGGTTTTTTATCAGTTCTGCTCAGCTTTAATCTTTGCACTAATAGCTGGCAATCCTTTTTTTAAAGGAATTTTTTTAAATTTTAAGGAATGTTTTTAAAAAACCAGCCTTTTAAGGAGAAGAATGACTCATAATTAAGACTTCAAAATGCTATAGAGGGATTACCTCTGCTCAGGGTTTTTTTTCTTTGGAGCTATAATCTCTTTGTAGGTGGGCAGGAGGTTTCAAACATACATGTCTCTTACATTAAGGGTGAACATACAACCCTGGAAGTCTAAGATAAAGTTGTGCTTTTTGACATCTTAAGAAGCAAACCTTTCCTATTAAATACTTATACATGAACTGTGTCTGTGAGATAGATGCATCCTTATTTTCAGTAGCCTTAAATGATCTTCTGTGTCTCCCACCTGCCTGCCACCTTCACTTGACCTTGAAGAAAATACTGTGTACCAAAACAATATGAGAGACTCAGGATCAACAATGTCCCATAATTTATGTTCAGGGACCACATATTCTCTAAATATCAACCCATTTTTAGTTCTTTATTTTCTCCTGCATCCTCTTTTAATCACTTTGCTCTAGAAATTACAGCAAAATCTGGCTCACAGCTGCGTTTACTTTTAAAATCCTTGTGTTGTTTTAAAACCCTGTCACCTTTCTCTTCACTGCAGCAAGAGCAATTCCAGATTGTAGGAAATTATTACAAATCTTATGATTATCTAGTGCTTTCAGTACTAGATTTAAAAGAAAATGCAGATTTACCCAGCTGTGAAGATGACAGAGGTAGGTTTCTGCAAAAGGAATTTCCCCAATTGATTAGTGTTGCAAGAGAGTGAGAAGAGCAGTTGGCCGAGAGGTAGATGAGGTTGCCCACAGGCACCAGTGGTGCACCCAGTATGGCTCAGTTGCAGAACTGCGGGGATATGGGTCAGTGGAAAAGCAGAGATTACTGGAACAACAAAGAGGTGTTGGAGCTGGGGAAATGTTAAGTCACAGCAAAAACCAGGCAATGTAACATGTCAGAGTTGTAATGCAAAATGAAACCAGATAACTTTGCTGTGAGGACTCAATATGAATCCTCGGAGAAAAGTATGGATCTTTTATTAATTTGTATGTGTGCACTCCCAGCCAGTGTACAATTAAAGAAGAAAATGACACAGGTTATAGAACCAGAAATAAAAGTCCAGATAGAAGTTTTAAGTTAAAACTATAGGTGTAGTAAAACCCAGTGACAGTAATGGATTTTCAAATATGAACATGCTTATTTATGTCACCAAATCAGACATCATCTACCTTATGCCTGTCTGCTTGTTCTTCAGATTGGCTATGAGCATAAGCTCATGTTCAGCTCAACACCCGAATTGCTATGAATGTGCAAATACCCAGGTTTAAGGCCAGCTGAAGATGTGTGCATTTTATGAACTCAGTTCTGCGTATCTAACTTTAGGGTTTAGACTCTACAGCTGTCCACAGGTTTTAGCTCTTTAGAGAATGTGTGCAGCATCACCAGTTCCACCTTTTGGCAGGATTTTTTAGATGGAGAGAGAAGGAAGATAAGCTGAGTTCTCAAGTTCACAGATTCGCAAAGCTTTTGGGTTACTTGGAGAGATTCATTTGTAACCGACGTTACAGATGGTTGCAATCTACATATTTCGAACCCTGAATTGGATGCTGAAGAATTTGGTAGTGATTTCTGATTAGGCAACTATTTAAACTGTGAGATTGTTTGTACTTACTGGAAAAATCTTTCAAGACTGATAGCATTATGTAAATGAAGGAGGATTTTTGGAAGTACAGGAATCCTATGGGAAGATGACACCTTTGTTACTGACTGTTGCTAAGAACATATCAGAATGAAGCTGACAAGGCTTGCTGTTCTGTGGGTATCCTTACTACCTTTGAGCTTTTTTAAAAGCTCATGCATCAGACAAACCAAGATGATTTACAGATAGCTGAGATGGAGACATCCAATGTCCTTACTACTTAACAGTGAACTTATATTCTGCAGAAATTTCTACATATCCCCCAATGTCTGTCCTCTGTAAAAGGGATCAGTAAAATGCATTTGTCAAAATGCCTATTTGGAAAATGACCACTTCGTTACACTAATGGGTAAGAATCCAGAGAAAACTGTAAAGCTAGGGCTCCTTACTGGGTTATTGGCTTTTTTGAGGTTCAGAGTCAAATAAAGACACAGCGGTGTCATCAGATTTGTTTTATTGGACTGAAACATTACTAGCAGGATTTAAAAGCAGTGTGTTTACGTAGATAGAATCTGTTTCTTCCGCTAGAGGCTGATTTTACAGCACTTTGCTTTTACTTTCCAGAAACATGCAGGACAATGACCTTTTGCCTGTGTATAAATATCAGTATTTGGCAATATAGTGGCACGCACTGCTTCATGCTGAAGATAGCATTATCAGCCCACTAATGGAAAACATTTATCCCAGCCCAAGGCACACTGCTGACTACCTCTGTTGGTTTGTTTGTCCTCAGGTATGAAGGCAGCTTGAGACCGTTGATGGACAGGCTGAGGATCTGCCATGAGTCCAGTTCAGTCAGGTGTCCCCCTGAAAACTTCTGTAGTGCACTTCTGAAGGGCTGAGAAGCTAAAACACCTGTTCTGCTGATGGATTTTTTTTTCTTCTTCTTTAACATCTCCCCTTCGTTCATTTTGGCATGTTTGACAACAGTAAAGCTCCAGCCAGATGAATAGTCAGGCCAAGATCTTTTTGCTAAGAGGGATTTAAGTCTTATTTTCAGAAACGGGCCGGAGACCGCCTTTTGGCAGCTCTGTTACAACTGTTTATGCATTTTCGCCAAAGCAGTAGGTCTAAAATGCATAAGCAGGCTTAGAGGTGAGGCCAAGACATTCCCTGTCTTATGGGAAGATGCCAGTTTATGGGGTTACAGTCCGATCACTCTTGTTATTTCTATTGCTTATTCCATGATATCTGTAGGATGTTTTGCAGCAAGTAGATGAGGCTTGATTAAAACTGCTAAGTCTAATTTTGTGATGGAGTCCAGCAGTGAGGACCACCTCTTGGAGTGCAAGACCTTGGTGGTTTAAAGCCCCCTCAGATGAGACATGCCTAGCAGTAGGCATATCCTTTCTGGGAACAGTGTTCCTACCAAGAAGCAAGTAAGATCTCTATGACTGAGCAGACTGGATCTGGCCTCCCTAGTGAATTTAGCAGGGTTTTGGAGCCTTTCCCTCTCCTGTTTGGAACTACAGCAGAGATTTGGGGTGTAGATGAGACCCTGACCATAAAACCTGCAATGTAATAAAAGATTCCTAGTTCAAAAGCAAAGTCTTATCAAAGCTGAAATGCTGTTTGTGAGAAACATAGGCATGTAAGGGGTGATTCAGCTTGCTGGAGGACTGCAGCGTGTGTTGGAATCAGTTGCCACAAGTTCCCTGTAGTAGTCATTGAAAACAAAAACAAACAGAAAAGTCTCCTTCTACGGCATGATTCGTCTCATTTTCGTGTAGAAATCTGAAAACAGGTCAAATGAATTGGGCTGTATTTCTTTTAACCATACAGCAGTCTGGATTACTAGCTAATGTGTTGATATGTATCATAGACTGACAGAGTAGGCCGGGTTGGAAGACACTTCAAGAAATCATTCGTAGGAAAGGGAGCCTCAATGAGTTCATCTAGCACCCTGTCCAGTTGCATCTTGAAAACCTCCAGTGATGGGAACTCTACCATGTCACTGTGGAGGTTGTTCCAGTGAATGACCATACTCACTATAAAACTTCTCTTTCTTGTATCGGGATGGTTATGTAGTAGTTGTTTGATGTTAGTAG
The DNA here is from genome assembly GCF_015220075.1 of Falco rusticolus. Lineage (NCBI taxonomy): Eukaryota > Metazoa > Chordata > Aves > Falconiformes > Falconidae > Falco > Falco rusticolus. The sequence continues at coordinate 33,327,656 of NC_051188.1, read as the reverse complement.
AGATGAATCCTGCTTTAGGCATCTGGCTTTTGGCTAAACTGCTCAGTCCCACAGTTTACACTAAATTTCTGTCTATACGACCTCCTTGTAGGACCATTTTTAGGGCTAGTTCTGAGGTGACCATAGTCCTGGAAGAAATCGGGAGGAGAGAATGGGCATTGATCATGGTCAGTACTTGAAGCGGACTTGCTTGTTAGTGCAGAGATATTGTCAAGTAGAAAATGGACTGGAGTCTTCTCTTGTGGGAGCTTCTTCCTGGAATGGCTGCCAAAGAAGGATTCGGTGTTGGCTTCTCTGGGGCAGGTGGTATTTATAGACAGCCTGAATCTGCCTGCAAGAGGCAATACAGAAAACCACGTGACTAGTCTTGGGACTGTTCTGGAAGGGAGAGGGCAGGTAATGAAATCACGTTAGAAAATGCAACTTATCTGGGCACTTCTGAAGAATGTACCTTTGGTTACCAGGCGGCTCAATACAACTGTCAGCTTATCCTGCGTTACTTTTTCCCCAACCCTTATGACTCAGTATTTTGATAGAAAAGCCCAACTGCTTTACTTTATTTCCACCAAGAGGACAATTCCAGAAGTCTCTAGCCATAGCAGAGAAAGTAAAACCAAACAAACAGCGGACTGGATGTACTTGTGTTCTTTTCCATCCTGCTCAGTTATCAGTGGTCTTGAAATATTGCAAAAGTTCTGTGGCTAACAAAGTTAATCTTAAAAAAAAAATAAATCATAATGTCTGTCAAGGGAAAGACCTATTTATTTTACATTTGATGCTTAAAAAAAAAAAAAAAAAGTATTCCGATAATGCGGAAGACTATGTCTTGGAACTGGGAGAGGCTGTCTCACCAAGGAACCTCAGCCCCTAGCACTGGAGGCCTGGCATGAGACAGTAAACCACATTTTCCTCGGGATGAGTGATTATTAGTGACAAACAAAAGAAGTTTTGGCAACCCCAGACTTTCGACACTCATGAGTCAGGACCCCAACCAGTAAAAACTGAGAGACGTGAGAAGAATGTGTTTTGTGTTGTTTTTATTTGCTTGCTGGTGGTTGAGCATTCAGGGCTCACATTTTTGTTTTCTTTGTAAGGTTTTGAGACAGTGAATTAATTCATTCTCTTGGATGTTAGGGGGAAAAAAGTCTAGTTATCATGATACCTATGATGAAACCGCAAAAGGTTGCAAACCCACATGGTTTGTTTTGAACCTGAGATTTCTTTCCGTTTGCTAACCAATGATTTCTGATGATTATGGATATGTTTGTTAGCCATAGTTAAGAGTTGCTTGGAAATTCTGTCTTAAAAATGGAAAATGTGGTTCTCATAAAAATCAAAATTTACCACAGGAAAAAGGTTTATTTTTTTTTTTCTGAAATGTTTCCATCAACACGTAACATTTGTTGCCTCAAGTTGAGATGAACCAGGATGCTTGGTAAGTTGCTTGATAGAACCCAAATGAAAAAAAAAACAAAACCACCCAACATTAATTTAGTATTAATATCAATCATGTCCTCTGAAATGAGCCAGCAGTGTGCCCTGGTGGCCAAGAAGGCCAGTGGGACCCTGGGGTGCATTAGGAGGAGCATGGCCAGCAGGTCGAGGGAGGTTCTTCTCCCCCTCTACTCTGCCCTGGTGAGGCCACATCTGGAGTGCTGTGTCCAGTTCTGGGCTCCCCAGTTCAAGAGAGACAGGGTCCAGCGGAGGGCTACCAAGACAATTAAGGGACTGGAGCATCTCCCTTATGGGGAAAGGTTGAGAGAGCTGGGGCTGTGTAGCCTGGAGAAGGGAGGACTGAGAGGGGATCTGACCAACACATACGAATACCTTAGGGGCAAGTGTCAGGACGGGCCAGGCTCTTTTCAGCAGTGCCCAGTGACAGGACAAGGGGAAACGAGCATAAACTGCAACACAAGAATTTCCATCTGAATATGAGCAAAAACTTCTTTACTCTGAGGGTGACAAAGCACTGGAACGGGCTGCCCAGAGAGGTTGTGGAGTCTCCTCTGGAGATACTCAAAAACCCACCTGGATGCAATTCTGTGCAACTTGCTCTAGGTGAACCTGCTTTAGCAGGGGGTTGGACTAGATGATCTCCAGAGGTCCCTTCCAACCCTGACCAGTCTGTGATTATGTAAAATGCTAAAGGGATTCTTTTTTGAGTCCTAGAGCCCCCCTGTTTTCAAAGGGAAGAGCATTCCAGTTGCCATTCAAGACTCATGACATACTAGAATTTGTCTTCTCTGTGAGATGCATCACAGATATCTGTGGCTGTCACATAGCATGGAGGTACAATCTGACCTGGTAGCCTAGATAGTTGCCTGAGCTGTAACTCCCTAAAATATGGTTTTCATGCTTCTTCCCCCACTTGGAAGTGTGCAGAGATTTGGACACACCCAGTTTTCTCACTAGATAGAAATTCCTCTTTTTGGTCAGCTCTTTGCCTAAAGACGTTTCTGCTTATGAATTGTTGAAAACCTATTCATTTTGCCTACACAAACAATATGTGTTGCCTACACAAACAATATGTGTTTGGTCATCAAAAACCCCATTTCTTTTTCTAATTAGAAACACGTAGAGCCAGATAATAATGAAAACAAATAATGTATTTCTGGTTAAAATTTCAGATAAGCTAGTATGTTCTAAAGTGCTTGAAACATTATTGGCTTTTTAACATCTTCATAAATATGTGATGGCTCTTCAAATATTTGTGGAAAAAAAAATTAAATCCCACAGGAATCTCAGTTTGTTCCTTTCTTTCATAAATGACTAGATTTACAAGAAGATTTACTCACCAAATTGACTTGAGTCCTGCTATAGCAAATGAAGGGACAGAGGCATCTCCCAAAGGAGACAAGGCAACTTTCCCAAAGTTTGAATAGGCTGCTGGATGTACATGTTCATTTTCATAGACAGTGGAAAGATTCTAAGGTTAAATCTACATTGCCAAATATGAAAGAGCTGGGAAGTGAGCTTGAGCACTGAACCCCAATCCTCCAACGGTGCTGAAGAGTTGGCTTGCTCTCCAGCACTGTTTCAGACATCCCTCAGTGGCTGACTTGAAGGCAAACCTGCTATTAAAGGGGGCTTAGATTTGTGCAGTGAGGACAAAGGCTCACCTGGACCTCCAGTCCCAGTTCAGGCACCCGGCCTTCCTTCGTTTATCTCTTAAGACACAAAAATGTATAGAAGAGGTGGGAATCTGACATTAAGATGTCGTGAAAGGCAATGCTCTTTGGAAATCCAGCCCCAAATACAGGCAGCTCCTTACTTGCACTGTATCAATAATTCACCTTTTGTCTTCTAATCACTCTTCTGAGTATTTATCTAAGTTTTCATGTTGCGTAGTCCTGGACTATTCATAAAAAAACTCAGCTGACAGCAGTGGCCTCTAACTTTCGGTGCCTCCAATATTTGGAGGACTGACTAGGGACAAAGAACTTAAAGGAATTTGCAATCAAAGACAAGTGGAACTGCAAATATTTATCTCCTTTAAAAGCACTGCTCAGGTTGTCACATTAGGTGGGCCTGAGGGGCAAGGCACCTGTATTTAAAATGCCCAAATTTTTAAAATATTGGGAAACATCTGCATCTCAGCAGTTCTCTTGGAAGAGGCAAAGCGATACATAATCCTGACCTTTAAAGTTTCTTATTGACTGGCCATCCCTGGAGAACAGCAGTGGATGGTCTTTGATGGTATTTGAGATCAGACTCTTCTTTCATCCTTTAATCAATCAAATTAGTCACAGTTCTGCTTTAACAGAACAGAACAGAATTGCTACGTGGTTTCAACTTGAATTGTTTTGAATGCAGTTTTTCTGTTCCTTGGGCTGGTCCCCTGAACCTTTCCCTCCATCGCTTCCTTCTTACTCCTCCCTCTCTCTTCTTGTCATGTTCAATCATGTTACAGCAATTAGTAGACACTGGCTTGGCAGTTGTCAAAAGTTGCAAATGCTTCTGATGCTTGGTGATTACACGCTGGTTAAGCCAGACCATGCAGGACTGTGTGACAAACCCGTAACATCTGTGTCCTGCCCCATCATATCATTAGAATGTATGTATTCACAGAGTATGGTGCGCTGCTGGCTGGGAGTCTGAACAACAAACCATAAATAGGATAATGGCTTTCCTCAGTACATTATCATTATTCAAAAAACAAAACCTCAGTTGTTTTTGAGGACCTTTTTGTTTTCTCTAAATTTCTCCATGGATATGGCTTCCTACTGGGGATTGATGACAGAGGTGCGCATTTGTTGTCATCTTAACCACCAAAAACCCTGTGCCCTGTCTGCGGTACATGACATCCTCCCCGTGTCTCCTGTTACGTTTTCCGCTCTGCAATGCACAGTCGGTCCTGGCACTCTGTCAGGAGGACAGGCAGTCGCTGGCAGCTCATCTCCTCTCTGCTCAGGCAAGCTGTTTAGGCTATATAAGGATGCTCTGCAAATATAAACAAACCCTGTTACCTTGAGGCACAAGGGATGAATATTTGTTATTTATCAGTGCATTTTGACTCCAACAAATTAAATCTCTGATGAAACCAGGCATCTGCTAATTCCAGGGCTAAATATAACACGGTTTTTAAACTCGCTGAATGGGGAGATGTTGAAGAGGTTACTCAGCTTGTTAAGTGGAAGCCGTGAGCTGTGGAAGTCTTGGTGCAGATGGATTCCCATACTTTCATTGGTATGAGGTGTTTTAGACTTTGTGTATAGAGGAGGAGGTAGGTACATCAATCTCAACCAGGTGAGAGGAATTAAAACAAAACTGCAGAACTGCGCTGATATTTTTCTGTCCCCCCAAAAGGAAGCACAACATCTTGCTCTTCTACACAGTTAACACTCAAGCTGGCCAGTGCTTTTGCTCACTCTGAAGGAAGCTGAACGGAGAGATTCTTCTTTCCTTTTCTTGCAATTGAGCCACTCTAGCGATTGTGGCTGTGGGAGAGAGACTCAGGCTACAGCATTTCAAAACTATTTTCCCTTATTTGTTATTATCTTGCTTTTCCATTGATTTCCCAGGTTTTAGTAACATTCATCTTCTTTCAAGATTCATTTTATAGAATGTCACCCAGCATATTATGGGTGCCACAAAATACTGCATAGCTTTTAACTGCTGCAAATAATTACAGTAGCCAAATACCAATGTTCTTACTATGGTCTGCAATTCAGCTCTAGGCCTTGCACTGGCATCCTATGTCGCACACACTGCAGCAGCTGGAAATTATACTGAGGTCTTTAAATATACATAATATTTTTTTTTCACTCAGGGAATCCAAGGGAAGATGTGTATCGTATCACTAAAATAAAATGATGAGTGTCCTGCTGTCTGATCCCTAGCATCTGGGTCCCAACCTTTCTCTCCTACAAGCAAATGTCACAGCATATATTGCCCTGTCTCATCTCGTGTTGTGCTGGCGTGGGTAGCTGGAGCTTTATGCAGCAGAGTACACTGTATGCTATTGGGAAGCTTTGCCACCCTCCTGCTTCCCCGAGCAAGAGTGGAACACCTTGCTTCAGCCTTCGACTTCACAGCCCGTGACTGAGTTCGTGCACTCAGCTGAGCTTTGATGCATTTGCCCTCCTTCCACAGTGCATGCTTGGGAACTGAAAAATTTTGTCTTTGAGTTTCACGCCTTTACTGAATGTAATAGTACTGATATTAAAAAGTATATTGCCTGTGATTCCCACATGCAGTTAATTACTGGAATTAAAAAACCCCACAGGGAAAGATCCACCTCTTTTGTGTGGAGCTTTGTACTAGTTCTTGAGCTTTGTTTTCATCACTAGCGATTGGCAATTTAGAAATCAAAAGAGAAAGCTTAAAAACATCACCTGGGCTCTCCCGACTAGCAACACCTGTACCAGTTAGCACATACTGTCCAGGCACTGGAAGATGGTGTGGCCCAGGGACTGTTCCTAACAGGCAGTATGGAAGAAGCAATGCCACTGTGGAATGGAAGAATTGATATCTGTAGAGATGAATTGTGCTGTGCCTTTTGCTTTTGGGCTGGTAGATATAGTAATGCAGCAAATGTTTCCTATCACAGCCCTCACACAAAATTTGGATTTTAAAGGAATATCCCATTTTGTTTTCCCTTCCTCAGAACATTTTAAAGAGCACTTTAATCAACTACTATGCTGAAATACTCTTGCCAGTAAGAAAAAAATTCCTCAGGAAGATTTTACAGAACCCTGTTCCAAGGATGGTCTTTAGAGAAGTGGCATAGTTCTGACCTGCAGATTATCCATGTGCTTCTAGGGAAATTATGTGTTTATATGCCTCACTTTTATCGTTCTGTTTCAGTAACAATAGTTAAACTTGGTCACTGTAAACTCTCATCCTCACTTTTTCCTGCCACTGATGTTGCTGGGTCGGGATTGTAGGCAGCCATGCCATTTGCCTGCTGATAACATTGTCAGAAAGGATAAGCCTACAGCACCAGATTGAAAAGCAAGTACACATTTACCCATCTGCAAAGATGAAAGAAGTAAACTCTGACACAGGCAAAATTAATCATGCATAGAAATTATTTCTTTTTAAAACTGGGATCTTCCCCAGTGCTCAGTCCCATGGGGGAGAATTGGAAAGCACTTGGATGAGATCCAGAAAAGGCCAGTTGCTTACCTATAGACACCATCAGCACACTGGGCATGGCCTGATGGTTGAACTGAAAGGATGAAGATTGAGGTATCCCCTGTAGAGAGCATGTGAATGCAGTTCCCAGGCAGCAGTTGAACAGAAAGGCTGGCTGAGGCACAGGAAAGGGAAAAAAAGAAAGATGTTCTCAGCCTCAGAAAGGATTGTGTGTGGCTATGGGGACAGCTGGCACCAAAGGCAACAGGTGCAGAAGGAAGAAGACAATTGCATGACCCAGAGGAAAGGCAATGAGCTACTTTATCAGGACCTCATGCACCCCAGCAGGCTGTGAGGACACCAGAGATGATTGCAGTGCAGTGCGGGAACCCTGAGAGAAGCAAATGGACAGGGAGGCTTTGGTTTGTCTTGTCTTGGTCTTCTGTAGGGAGCAAATAGGTTCAGAAGCCTTGGCAAAGCCAGCGGCATTGTTGGCTCTGGTAGTGTGCATGTGAAGAGAAGACTGAGAGCCTCAGTTGGTGCTTGCAGGTGGGCTGTGCTGGTTTAACCTGGGAAAGCTGTCAAGCTGGGCTTTCATGCTCAGTGTTTGCTCCTGGCACACTGCTGCCCTTGCTGCCAGACCCACCTCGGCCTCCCTGCACCCTCTCTTATGCTGGTGTTGGTTCTTGTGGCCCCATGGCTGTTCCCATCAGTGGCTTGAAAATTCACGTAGAATGCATAATTGAAAAGAACCTGGTTTGCCATGGCATAATGTGCTTGCAGACTGCTTTGAATTAGATGTGCAACATTTAGTGCTGGCCTGGTGGTCTCACAGAGCTGGCCTGGCATCTGCTCCTATAAAGGTGGAAAGCTGTCAGCTGCTGGGGAGAAAGGGAAGTTTCCAAAGAGAAATAACACCTTTTGACTAAGAAATGCAGGCTTCCAGTAATACAGCAAATGAAAAGTTACTGTTAATGGAGCAAGAAACCAAGCCACCAGCCAAGCAGACTTTTAAACTTTTTTCACAAAACTTTCAAGTAGGTATTTTTAAGGCCAGGCATGCACTCTTAGCCCTTGTGTATCAGAGGGAGCTGCCAATAAGACGTAGTTCTCAAGATGGATAGCCCATTTGAGACATCGATGTTCATTTGGAGCACAAAGTGACAAAGTCTGCAGGACAGAGTGCTAGGTTATTATTTTCCTTGAGGCTTTGAATGGCAAACTGGGGATTTATAGTTCTACATCCTCAGTCAGCACTTTTCAACGCACCTGGAGGCAGCTATCAGTCAACCAGATGGATGGAAGGACAGATTGCTTAGATAATCATTAAACACACTGTCACGCGTATATTGTGACACACCCTGCCTGTGCCAGGATACCTCTGTGCCAAACGAGCTATAGGCAGGCACTAGCAGTTCAGGGAAAGACAATGCTGCATCCAGAACGCGGGATGCGCAGGGTTTCTTTGACATGAAAAATGCCAGTCATCTTACACAATTTCTAGGCATCCCAGTTCCTACCCAAGCCACCTGCCCCATCCCACTCTGCCACAGTTTCAGTAAGACTTACTCAGACTGAAAGCAAGAAGTGGGGGAGGGCGGAAATTCGGCAAACACCACGCCAAGGCAGTAGTGGTGCGTGTTCCTTCACGGCAGGAAATCTGGAAACTTTCCATCCTCGATATGCCAGTTTGTTCCGTGCATGAGGCATGCTCGTAGCAAGTCACGCTGACGTGCGAGAAGAGACTGTGGGTCAGTGAAGGAATCATTCTGTGTTAAGAGCATCCCAATTGATATCAATAAACGTCATCTTTTAGATTATTCATGGATGTTAATTTTAAAGAAAAGTTGGCTGATATGGAAGAACATGTTTCTCAGGCACACACCTTCATCTTTGGTGGCCTGGCAGAGGGCTGGGGGCCACCAAATCCTCAGGACTGGAAGAACCAGTCAAATTGTTCGTGGCAATCAACAGCCTCATGTGCTCAAAACCTGAGCTGGTCTCCAGCAAATCAAGACATTTGCTTAAAAGTCCTAAGGCTTCCAAAATAATCCTTTCTGGCCTCCTTTTATTTCCTTCTTTTACAATCACGTATCTTCCCCTTCCTCCATTCCCACATGGTTTTTCTCCCCTTACGATTACGAGGGCTCTCAAATGAAAGTAGGTGAAATTCGCAGGTAATAACCCATTTCTAGGGCCTGGGGATTTAAGAAAACAAACTCCATATGCTTAGGCCAAACCATTAAACCACAAATACTGGCAAAACTTCAAGAGTCATTTAGGAGTTTTTTCATTGTTTCCAAGTTGGCAGAGTGTGATGCTGGAGCCCTCTGGGACAGATGCTCAGTGGGGCACCTTCTTCAGATCCTGCCACTGGGCCCATAATTTCTTAAGTCTGTGTTTGGACGCAGCATGGGTTGGTTTTTTTAAATTTGTTTAATTTAATTTTGAGTACCTGTGCCTCTACAATCTCTCTGCATTTTAATGCAGATCGCACATGCAGACCCAGCTTTGACACTTCTACCAGGAAAATTTAAGGGAGTTGCTAAGTTCACTCCGCCCCAGTTTTCTCATGAATAAAATGCAAAGCACCTGTTGTGTGTGTTTTAAGAAATATATAAGTAGCCATATAGTCACTGTTCTTTCTCAGCAGTACTGCATTCAGAGGACAAGTCCAGTGGTCAAAGCAATACGCAACCTTGAGGGACATCGCTCATTGTTCCCCCCCTGGTGTCATCCTACAAATCTCCTTCCTTGCTATTCCACAACAGAGGTACGTTGGGTCTGTCCACACCTTTCTGCTCCCCTCTCCTGCAATATTTTTGTCATACACCCATTCTGGCTGACTGGTTACCAATGAGAGGCTTGGACTTGTGCCCAGGGAGAGGGGAAGGCCTATCTGAAAACAAGGTAGCATTTCTGCATGGCTTTTACAGCCAAGATGAGAGATGGATGCTTTTCTTGAAAATATGCACTCTTGGGTTCAATCCTTCCTCAACGTTAGGACTGGAAGATCGAGATGGAGACGAAGTATCCACCCTGTGTTTTCTCTGTCTTCTCCCAAGTAGTGACATTGCACTGCCCTGGTATTTTTCCCATCCCTGGTGGGTATCACAAGTTAGGCAACTCTCTTCACCAGCGTGCTTCCCATCTACTACTACTACATGAGTTTGCCCCCCTCAGCCACTGCATGTGGCCCCAGTGGGTTTGCATCAGAGCCATCTGAGTTTAAGCCCATTACATCGTTTCTCAGTAACACGCCAGAAGGACTATTTTCCAGCACTTTCACTGACAACATACCAGAGCCTTGGTGGTGACGCTGACCTGAGTTATATGCGTAACAGTGGGGCTTACCTTTACTCATGGCACTGACTACGAATATTTCCTTTTAATGTGTTTGTCCATGTCAGTAAGCTTATTTGAACTACATTAGTGTTTATCCCCCAAATTTTAAGCCATTGAAGGTTTTCTGTCTTGACCTTTTCTCTCCCTGGACATGCAAATAAATGCAGTTATCCCTGTTTTCCCTTAGACAGTCTTTAAAACTGCCTTCACTCGTAAGTAGTCATGAAGACTCCTCACATGACATTTCAGTTTGATGCTGCTTTTTTTTGCTTGTTTGCAACATGTTCTTGTAGTTGGATTTTTCTTAGTAGAGATGTTTAAAGCAAGACGGTGCCAAATTAAAACAAACAAACAAACAAACAAAAAAAGCGCTTCTGATTAAACCCTTCCAAATTTGACAGGAAAAAGGGGCTATTTGGTGACAAGTATTGAAGGGCTGCCAAGGACTTAATGAATTTGCAGTGGTTGTTCTAACCTGGTGGACTTCTTGCACCCCAGCTGTAGCATACTACCCAGTTCTATTCCCAATTTGCCTGTACTGTCATATGTACAGTGCTATGTCCTTTGATGTGTGGTATGATCCTGGACTAGTCATGTAATTATATTTTTATGAAAGGAATCACTCAGTTTCAAAAGATCTGATCACTTCATTTGGGACTACACGTCCAAACTCCTCAAAAGCTGCCATCAAAAGCCATGGGGATGGCACATCTGAACTTTCTAATTCTTCCTTCCCTGAGCTGGATAGCCAAGAACTGACATCACCAAACTTTTGAACAGTTGAGTCTTCATCTCTCTGCGTAGATTTCATGTTAGGAGATCTCAAGCATCTTCATCCCTGCTGGTTCCCTTTATGGTCAATGAAGAAGCACTTCTATGGAGATGTTAATCTCACTGATGTGTAAAGTAGGTCAGAAGAATAAAGTGGGTGACTGTAGCAGGAGGCTAGCTCAAGTGCTGACATGGAACTGATCTAAAGCTAGGTGAGATGCAGAGCACAGCCAGTGTTGGTATTTCCATTTCTGAAAGCAAGTGAGAAAGCAGAGGATACTTTGTGTGGTGTTAAAAACACTGACTTGTTTCTTGTATTTACTCCTGTTGTCCAGACATGATGTGCTTATAAGGTGTAACTTTGCTTGTGAATGAAAATGTCTGGTTGATAGATGTTGACACAATCTGAGAATCTTGTTTCAACAGCCCTGCAGATACTACCCATCCTTTGCAGATGTTTTCAATAAAATTGGCTAGCTCTTCACCTGGCCAGATAAAACACATTAAGTGCCCTAAAATTTTTAGCTGCTGTTCTCTTAAATTTGTGTTCTAGTTTCTTGGAAAAGTTTTGCAAAGCCTCCTTTGGACTGTCTTATGGAATTAAAACACTGCAAGTCAGCTGGTGTTGGCCTGGCTTTCATTAAAGTACCAACTAATTTCTTATACTGGGTGAGTACACCCCAGTTAAAATAAACTATACAGGACTATGACAAACCCACAGTGGTGACCCAACCTGTTACAACATTACAACATTACAACCTGTATTTCACAATATATAGTGCTGTGTCTGCTCTGACCCTGAAAAACAAACCATAAATAAGATAATGGATTTCCTCAGTGCAATATGATTACAGAGACAAAACCTCTGTTATTTTGAGGACCTTTTAGTTTCTCTAAATTACCTCATAGGTACTTTGGTCTTCTGACTGTCATTTTCTGCTAGGAACTGATGACAGAGGTGTGTATCTTAACCACCAAAAACTCCCTGGCCGCTTTGCAGTACATCACATCCTCCGTATGTTTCCTCTTAGTAGGTTCTGCCCTGCAGTGCACATGCGGCTCGCATTTCTGTGGACAGGCAGGAAGAGGCACGCCAAGTGACTTCTGCTTGACACATTTGAGAAACGGGCTGCAAAACTGTACCTGATGGAGGAAGAAAAACCTCATCCTTTCTTATCTGTTTCACCAAGGGGGAAGCAGCTATCGCCTCTTTAGGTTCCTCTTCCTCCCCATCCATGGTTCACAAGCAGAAACCCCTCACTTCCCCTCATCTAAGGATTAAACCTTGGGAAAAAGGAGGCCTCCTCACAGGGAAGACATTAACAACCAGAAGTGGAAAAGGATGTAGATGCCTGTAAGCTTTTGGTCCTCAGGAGAGGACCCCAGACCCTGAGGTGGCCACTTTGGACATCCTGTGTTATGGGATCCAGGAAAAAAACATGATGTTGGGAAGCCACTTCCACTTAGTCAGGAGGAAGGGCTGAGCATGTAGGGGTGCCTTAGACTCCCCAGTCATAGTAATTTTATTGTGTTTTGTTCTAAACCTATGCTATTTCCCATAATACAGACAGAAGGTGGTGGGATGAATGGCTAAACCAACAGATCTTCAATCAGGGTGGCAGTGAGCTACACACAGTAATAATCATTGAACCCGGGGCTGGGGAAATCACCAGTATCAGTATAAATTGGGTGATGAATTGTTTTAGAACAGCCTTACAGAGAAGGACTTGGGGATACTGGCGGACAAAAAACTGGACGTGAGCCAGCAATGTATACTTGCAGCCCCAGCAGCCAACTGTATTATCCTGGCTGCATCAAAAGAAGTGTGGCCAGTAGGCCAAGGGAGGTGATTCTCCCCCTCTACTCCACTCTTGCAAGATCCCACCTGGAGCATCGTATCCAGCTCTGGAGCCCCCAGCACAAAGAAGACATGGAGCTGTTAGAGCAGGTCCAGAGGAGGGACGTGAAAATGGTCAGAGGGCTGGAGCACCTCTCCTGTGAAGACAGGCTGAGAGAGTTGGGGTTGTTCAGTCTGGAGAAGAGAAGGCTCTGAAGAGACCTTATTGTGGCCTTTCAATAGATAAGGGGGGCTTATAAAAAGACAGAGAGAAACTTCTCAGGGCATATAAGACAAGGGGCAACAGTTTTAAACTGAAAAAAGGTAGGCTTAGATTGGACATAAGGAAGAGATGTTTTATAATGAGGGTGGTAAGACACTGTAACAGGACATTTGCCCAGAGAAGTTGTGTATGTCCCATCATTGGAAATGATGGAATAGAATAGAATAGAATAAGAATAGAATAGAATAATTTCAGTTGGAAAGGACCTACAACGATCATCTAGTCCAACTGCCTGGCCAATTCAGGGCTGACCAAAAATTAAAGCATTTTATTAAGGGCATTGTCCAAATGCCTCTTAAACATTGAATAGGATGGGGGCATTGACCACTGCTCTAGGAAGCCTGTTTCAGTGCTTGACCACTCTCTTGGTAAAGAAATACTTCCTAATGTCCAGTCTAAATCTACCCTGGCACAGCTTTGAACCATTCACACACATCCTACTGCTGGATCCCAGGGAGAAGAAATCAGCACCTCCCTCTCCACTTCCCCTCTTCAGGAAGCTGTAGTGAGCAATGAGGTTGCCCCTCAGCCTCATTTTCTCCAAACTAGACAAGCACAAAGTCCTTAGTCATTCCTCATAGGATGGTCCTTCCAGCCCTTTTCAGCAGCTTTACTGTCCTCATCTGGATGCATTCGAGGGCCTTCACATCCTTCTTAAATTCTGGGGCCCAGAACTGCTGACGGTACTAAAGGTGAGGCTGTACCAATGCAGGATGATCACCACTTTTGACCGTCTGGTTATGGAGTATTTGATAGGATGCGGTTTGCCCTCCCAGATGCCAGGGCACACTGCTGACTCACATTGAGTCTGCTGTCAACTGGCACCCTGCAGATCGCTTTCTGCAGGGCTGCTCTCCAGCCAGGTGTTCAAGGTCAGGCTTTGAGCAACCTCACCCAATGAAAGATGGCCCTGCCCATGGCAGGGGCATTGGAACTAGATGATCTTTAAAGGTCCCTTCTGACCTAAACCATTCTGTGAGTCTATGGTTCTATGAACTCTGGTCACCTCAACAAGTGTGTTGACATTTAACAAGTATGTTGACAATGTAACAACCGGTTACATTGACAGCTCCACCTCCTTGGGGTTTGGAGCCTTAAACCCTTTCCCAATGACCAGCTTCTCTCCTAGCAGCCATGCTGGGCAGGTTCTTTTCTCTTGGCCCAGTGCCAGAGGTAGGACTGGAAAGTCAGGACATGGGCTTTGCTTTCAGACCTGCTCTTTGCTATGTCAAAAGCATGAGCCCGCCTGCCTGCTCTCTTAGCCCTCCTGGTCAATGCTACTGCACAGCAAGGCCCATGAAAACTGGGAAATGAGGTGTCAAGGGTAGCAAGGACAAAACTATAACTCTTCCTAAGCCATTGCTTTGTCTTAAGTGTCCTCTGAATGCAGCATACTGGGGCCTTGCTGTCTGTGTCCAAGGGCTGAACTGCTTGCTGTGCTGGTGGAACAGCACCTCCTACCCTGCCCCAGGTGGCCCTGGTGCCTGTGAGCAGGTCAGCCATTCTCCATTGTAGCCTTGTCTATCTGAGAGGTGTAAAACCCTCATTTTGCCCTTTTAAGACATGAGGCTAACAGATAGTATTGTCTCTCTGGCTCACCCTCCTCAGTCCGGGAAGAGGCATTCAGTCAGCCAGTTGTTCGGGTCATGGAGTAAAGCACTGGCAAAGTTTTTAATGAGCAAAAACTTGAAAAATTGCTGTTGCAAACACTGGAGTTGGCTCCCTTGTAGGCTGGGGTCATCTGCTGAAGGCAGCAAGAAAGGAAACATTTTTCCTTTTGTATCGTTAAGCTGCTGCCTGCAGAACGTGAGACTTTTAGCTAGTGTGCTGACTCTGGCCACAAGTCAGCCCCAGCGTCTGCATAGCTGTTGGCAGAGAGCAACTGGGCTCACAAGTTTTCAAAATATTTTCTTTTTCTCTCCTCGTCATGATTTTCTTTGTTTACCCAGGAAAAAGAGATTTGTTGGTAACCTCCGAAGATATAATAGTGTCACATTTCATTTGAGATCAGGGCATGCAAGCCATTTACTCCATTTAAAGCTATTGTATTCCAAGATCTATGAAGTACTGTATAGATTATAATTGCCTCCAACAAATATGTTAGTGAAATTGCAGCGTTTCAGGGTGAACCATATAATCAGTCTTCTTGGAAGTTTTAGAGACAGGAGTTAATAATGGGTTTCTTCTCAATTACCCCATGATAGACCATTTCCTATCTGAAAATAGGTCATGTCAAATAGTAGCAGCAGCTACATTTTTGCTATTATTTGTAACATTCAGTAGCTGCTATCAAAACAGAACTTCATTTTCCTGTGTGTAACGTACATGTGAGAAGCAAAAGCAGCCCTCAGCCTATAAACTTTGCTAAACATAAGATGCAATAAGTGGATGAACCAAATAGTAGTGGATTAGATGTAACAGAAATAATAGCAATAAAAGTATTATTATGAATGCTGATTGCATGCGCAAAAGAGTTTGCCAGCTGCTTCTCTGCTTCCCAGCAGCTGAGTGGTGTGGTGGTACCAAAGCAGACATATGGTTGAAGATCGTACGCATGTCTGAATTATTGGCCATGGCTGGCAGAAAGCTCCACCACCCTTTTAAAACTCTGATGCACTTTGTTTTGTGCATATATGAAGGACTGGCTTGGAGCGACCCTTGCACTTCTAGGACTTAAAGGGGCAACAATTTATTGAAATCAATTTAGGATTGAGATGATGTCTTTGGGTGGGGCTTCCATGAGCATCCTTGTTGATCAGAGGGTACGTCAAGTGCTGTGGAACTCAACGCTGCTTTCACAAGTCCAAATCTACACTTCTGACACTGAAGCACGATATCTGTCACTCAATTAGGACCAGTCACAATTCTTCCACATTTCTCAGAAATGTGACCCCCATGACCAGACAGCCTCTAGGCTTTGCTGATAAATTTGAACTTGGTTGCTGGGAAATGAGCTTAGGCTACTTAAAGGTGCCAAGAGTACTTTTTTTTGGCAGATGAAGATGAAAATGCACTGCTCACAGTAGTATAACGGGGGGATGCTGTTACTTCTTTTCCTCCTCCCATCTCTTCTTTTTTACCATTCTGAAAAAAAAAAATATTCAAGGGAGTCAGAATTCCCAAATCTATGTGAAGTCATTTCACTTAAATTGTGCTTCAGCTTTGACAAATGATGCTATAAAACCAGCAATGTGCAGTCCCCTGTTAAAAGTGTCTTTCTGACTCAATGTCATATGCAGTCATTCACAAGCAGTTTTATATGTAATATGGAGAAGGGCAAGCGTGTGCTCAACAAAGTCATCTTTACAGACATTGAGGAACAGAAATCCTTTTCTCTGAAAAGTTTGCCATCCCATGTTACTGTAGCTGCATTCTAATACAAGACACACTGCTATGGATGGCATCTTCCTTGAACGTCCTTGTATCGCTTACGTAATTCCTAATGTTAGAAATACAGGAGTATAAATCAAATTGCAATATACAAATGCTGATACACTAAGAGAAGTCCCACACCACCTACTGATGAGTCACATTTCATTGTTTCTAAAAGCTTTGATTAAACCAGCAGTTAACCACAGCTAGCCACCTTTGCTGAGAGCATTTCCAGTTATCTCCCTGCACCTTAGGTTAAACTGGATCCTCAGAAGTTTTCATGTGCTACAAAAGGCTGATATTTGATACAGTAGAAATTGTGGGGCAAATTCCAACTCTTGCTCACACTGAGGACCTCCTTACTTTAAGTGCAGCCAAATGAAAGAAGCAGAACTGCTTGAGAAGTATATTGCTGCTTGACTTCATGCTCTATGCTATTATTGCCCTTCAAATTCTGTCAAGGGTAGGATCAAGACCATTCCCTCCAGTAATTTAAGCAAACAAGTGAGTGTTTTTTTAAAGACAATACTGAATGGGAAACAAATAGAGAAAACCACTATGTATTAATTCATCGTAGTAAAAATATAATACACAGTAGGCCACTTGTGGCTTTGCGCAATTCAGGGTTTTCTGATGTGCTCTGACATCTTGGTATGTGAATGAGGTTTTCTGATGCAAGTGCAATTTCCTAGCTTGATGTTAATCTCTTCTATCAGAAGGTGGAGAGTATTATGCGAGCCTCAGCGGTCACTGTCTTGAGTTAAGGAAATTCCCAGGTAGAATACAGTAGATTTTTCCTGTACACATTGAAATTTTATCAAAACTCGATTTTCAGTTATGAAGGAGGTTTTTTTGTTCAGCAAAATATGGCCTTTGCCACTTCATTGTATCAGATACACCCAATTTGTCAGACCTTTTCTGGACATCAGGACCTCAGAGTGTCCTGCCTAAAGTGCCAGCTCATGGTTCTAGATGTTTGAAACACATTTTTTTACCCATCGAGGGAAATGCCTTTTTTCCCAAGCACCTCTGTCTTTCCTAGTTTAGAAATGTTTCCAGATGAAACACTTGAGGGCTCGTCTGAACAGCAGCTGGCACGCAGGTATTTTAAGCAAACTGAAATTGCCATTTTCAGCCTTGTCATTGCACTGTTACCTCCTTCAGATATTCAGAGATTAACCTTAAAATCCAGGATATTAGTAATAAATGAACAAATGCATCCTGCTGTTCTGCCTGCCTAGGGATTCCTTGGAAAACACATCGATGCAGGTCCAGCCATCTCACCAGCTCTCTAGGAAAAAGACCTTATTCACGGCTAGTAATTAAGCTTGTAAATCTGTCATTTCTTCCTGCATTGCTCTTTCACTCTGCTGTCACTGTTCAGCTGGTGTGGCTACTCAGTCCTGCCCCTACCAAATCATTCTACTTGCTGCTTGTCGGAGCTCCAGCTGCTTTCCCCTGTGCCATCTGTTTTCTTGCTTTACACATCCCCGTGTCCCTAAACCCGGCACTCTCACACCCTGTCCTCTAGGTTCCTCTTTCCTGCCACCCAATCGACACTTCTGGATCAAACTTCTGGATCAAGCTAGCATCCAACTGTGGTTTTCTGCTGACTTTTTCCTCCTTGTCAGGAACGCATATGGAGAAGAGGGAAGTGTCATCTTAGCTGGGACAGCGGAACAGGATTTCTTCTCATTGGAAACAAGCAGAGACAGCAACGCTCCTCAGAGGCGGCTCTTTCAGTTATTCCTTCAAAGGTTTGGGAAAGCAGGCAGTGATCCTTCTCTGGACAGACTTACCCTACACTGCAATTCATGGAAACTGTTGACCATTGTGGATGAAACTCAAAAATTCATGGGAATATTTTTGGATTTGAGACTATTAAAGGCTCTTTGAAAATTCCCATGTGTACAGAGCTGCCAGAAAAATTCACTCTGTGGCAGCTTCTGAGGTTTCCATTGTTGTTTCCATCCTGCGCTCACAGGAAAATGAAAATCTTCAATAAAAATGGGAGGTGGTGGGTTACAGTTACAGACTGGCAGCTGATAGACAGCTTGGGATAAAGTGGACACAAGCTCAAGTGACTCCCTGTTTTAGTAAAATCAGAACTGCATGGAGAAGGAACTAGACCATACCTCCCACAACAGCTCGGCTTCCTCCTCAGATGCAGCAAACTCCCAGGAAACTGGTTCTGCGGTAAACGTGAGTTTTGGAAATGCAGGGTAAGGTGACAAGTCTGTGGCAGCAATCATAAACTCAGTCCTTTTATCTGCCAAAAGGGCAGGGTCCTATTTCTTGATAAACCCAGAAATATTGGGGAAAATGCAGGAAAGGGTTGAGATACTGCCAAAACTTGCAAATATTATGCAAATCTTAAAAATGTCTTTTTACCTTTATAACTCTGATCCTTTGATTGAGTAAATGCACAAAATCAAAGCTTTCATCAGTATAAAAACAAAAATACATCAAAAAGTCTAAGCCCTTACAGCAGCAAACCCTCCACATTTTAAACTGTGAACCTCAAAAGCCTGAAAGTTTGAATAAGGTGAACTCAAATGCATAACTTTTTAAAAATCTGGTTTTTTAAAGGCTATTGTTATTTTGGGGTGCAGCCTTATGATTCTTAAATGTCTGAGTTTAACAGCAGTGTTATTTTGCTAAAGGGTGCCCAGTGGAGGGTAGCTTTACACTACAGCTGCGTGTTGCTGGGTGGGCAGAATATTGGAAAAGGAGAGAATAACTCAAGCTCGTGCACGAGGCACACATATAGGAGTGAAACACTGAAAGAAAATGATGTTGGTAGCTGGTAAGAGAAACTTCCTGGCAGTCAGAGCTGTTATTTTGTTGTTACTTTGTCTGACATTAGCACTGAGATGAACTGAATGATCTAGGAGTGTTTTGTTATCTCTTACTTCTAGGAACCCTGGAGCCACAATGCCACTTGGATTGAATTTATGGACAGCTTTTCAAAACAAGCAGTTGAAACATGAATGTGCATCTGAAGGAAGCTTGGGCAAAGATGGCTTTGTTTTTGTTTTTGGGTTTTTTTTTTCTGTTTGTTTTGCTTACTGGTCAAAATACAAACGTTTGAATAAATTAATAATTAGGCATCAATTTAAATGTTTCATACAGCACAATGTTAATATTTCATATGCTACACACTGTTTTCAGTCACTTAACCCCCCCCCACATTTCCCTGTAGCTTTTGAAAAGTGACATTTTTTAAAAAGAAAAGAAATAGAAGATGATATTTTGAAAGTGATTTAAAAAATGGTCTGAGTTTCTGTCAGTTCTTTGTCACTTTTCCCAGAGCTTTTTCAACTACAGCTTAAACTAATGAAGATATTTGACTCCTCTGCAACTGCATATTTGAAAAAAAACAGATTCTCAGATATGAGCAGAGGTACAAATGTACATGTGCCTGAACTGAACATTTTCTGTGCTTCTGCATAGTTTTGTGTGCATTTGTGAATGGGATATAATTATTTTTAGCATTTTTGCAAACATTTTTTTTTGCTACTATAACTGTTCAGTTGTTTTTGTAGAACTTGAATTTTTACAGCTTAAGCCGCAGAAATCTAAAACAATTTGCGAAAAATAACCTCACTGTGCAGTGACTGAGATTGCATGCATGTCTTTAACATCCATGATAAAACTTTGCTCCCATTGTCCATTTTTAGTAGCGCAAACATGTACCTATAAGATTACTTACTGTCTTGTTTAGGTCTTAATTTTTCATTAAGCTATAATTCGGACAAAGGATGGTCAGAAATGCTTGAATGGAATTCATCCATATAGGCAACACAGTCCCATTTACATTGCGTGTCTAATTCCAGATATTATCTACCAACAAACCTATTCTGTGCTGCCCAATTTAAGCATGATGGGCATTTTTTTTTAGCTATGCATTTATTTATTTTAGCCATAGTGACATGACATTTATCAAAATAAATATCATTTATATTTTAGCTAGACTTAAAATATTTATGATTTTGGACTGGAAATCTTCCTTGCTTAGTTAAATTATTCAGACTCATGGGATTTCTGGGGCAGACTTTTCCATGTTTGATAATCATGTCCAGTGGCTTGCTTTCAAGCTCAGAAGTAAAAGGGGACTGTTGGGCTCTTGTTTTTCTTCCTCATGATCATTGCCATTAAATCCTTGGTGCTGAACATGTTTTGTCAAGGCAATTTTTGTTTCGATTACAGATTTGATTCTCTTAAGAAATTACCTATAGTGTTTGGTGGTTACTTTTTAAATTCCTTTTTAATGCATTAATACACTTACTTTAATACTATTCTAACTGATTGTCTGGTTTATGTGGTGTTCTTGCATCTAGCAAACATAAATGAGTAATTTTATATGCCTGTGTAGGAACAGCTTAGCTTTACTTCTTATGATGTTTGTATAAGTTTCATATTAAGTATGGCTAGGAAATTCAAAGCGAGCAAATTATCCAGATTAATTGCTTTCCTGTTGCTTGGCCAATCATACTCCTACTGCATCCAGAATGAGCTTTATTGCATGTGGATTATACTGCTAGAAAACTGCTGTATGGAAAAGACATCTATCGTTTGGCAGAGGAAAGCACATGCTGCATCACATGGGTTGGGATAATTACAGTGTTTCTGGAGCTGTAGGTGTTCAAGATGGCCACAAGCAAAATTTGTGTGAGATGCTATAGAGTGAAAAACCCCGTGCCATCTACAAATTTAGAATTGCTTTTATTTTTTATTTTTTTTTTACTTAAAACTAAAACAGAACATTGTTTCCTATATTTGGGGCCCAGTCCCCCAAACCCTTACATGAATCACTCCACAGACTTGGAAAACTACAGTGTTTTCTGCTTGTTTTATGTTTCTTTCATCACTTACTATTCACATAGTAAATACCAAAGGACAAAATACAGCTTGCACAGACCATGTCTCTGTTGTTAATTACAGGCATAGGCTGACTGCCTTTGTGGTCTCTCAGCTAGTTTAGGGGTTCTGTATATGCAGTCACCTGGTTCACACATGCAAAGGCAATTTTGTTAAATTAGCCATGCAATTTCACTTGGGATTTTAACACACAGCTGGAAAAGCCCTGGTGATTTGCAAAAAAGCATAAAAGGATCACTATGACAATTTAGTGTATTTTGTACTTACCCTTCTGTACATCGGCAGACTTTGTCTTTATACACCTTTCTAGCAAATTCTGGGCTCCAGTAGTACCTTACCTATACACTTGGCATATAATGGAGCAATCACTAGAAATGATCAGCCTGCTGTGTCCACGCACCTCTGTCCATCAACTGGATCACACATAATCCTGTAGTTTTTGGCAGTGTGAATTATTCCTGTTTTGCAGTTACATGATTATATCACCAATCTGAATGCCACAAATACATGGTTCGCTGCCTCTCCTCTTTGGAGTAACCTCATGCTTCCTACCAAAATTAGGCAGTTGATGTTGGACTTGAAAATCTCCTATTTTTTAAAACAACTTAAGCTTTGTGGAGAGCTCTGCATTTATTTTTTTTTCTGCCACTGATTAATCCTTTCCATTTGGTGTAACCTGGCAGAAGAAGCTATCCAAGACAGGAGTCAAAGGCTTGTCAGTCAAGAAAGCCAAGCCGAGAGAAGGGAGTCTCCTACCTGAAAGGCAATTGCCTCCCCAAACCTGTAAATCTAAATCCCAGAATAGAATGGCGGAAGAGAGATAAAATGGTGAGAATTGGAAATGGCTGCATTCATTCCGGCATTTGGAAAGGGTATACAGTGGATTGTGTCTAAACGACTTTTAAAATAAGTAAATTTTGTGGTAGCCCAGGTCATGGAGAAAAGCAAAACTGAAGCTTCACAGTCATTCCTAAGGGTTTAGTTCTCAGCAGGATGAGTTGCTTCGGTACTGCCAAAAGTCTTCTTGTTTTGAAGACATCCATTCATCATTTCTCTGGTCTTTTTGCAGTGCACATACCTGCATCACGTTTGCATGGCAAGGTGTTGGTAGCAGGGGGCTACAGGGGTGGCTTCTGTGAGAAGCTTCTGTGAGAAGATGCCAGAAGCTTCCCCCATGTCTGGCAGAGCCAGTGCCAGCCGGCTCCAAGATGGACCCACCGCTGGCCAAGGCTGAGCCCATCAACAACAGTGGTGATGCCCCTGGGATAACATATTTAAGAAGGGGAAATAAAAGCTGTGCAATTGCAGATGAGTCAGAGAAGCAAAAATACGTGAGAGGCCCATCCCCGCAGCCGCCATGGCAGGCAGGAGGGGCAGGGGGCTCCAGGCCCGGAGCAGAGGTTCCCCCCAGCCCGCGGTGAAGCCCACGCTGAGGCAGGCTGTCCCCCTCAGCCCGGGGAGGCCCACGGAGGAGCAGATCCCCACCGGCAGCCCCTGGAGGCCCCACGCCGGAGCAGGTGGGTGCCCGAGGGAGGCTGTGACCCGTGGGCAGCCCACGCTGGAGCAGCTCCTGGCAGGGCCTGTGGCCCCGCGGGGAGAGGAGCCCGGGCTGGGGCAGGTTTGCTGGCGGGGCTGGGGACCCCGGGGGGACCCAGGCTGGAGCCGGCTGTGCCTGAAGGACGGCACCCGTGGGGGGACCCGGCTGGGGCAGGGGAGGGGTGTGAGGAGCCGCCCCTGAGGGGAAGGAGCGGCAGAGGCAGCCTGTGAGGGACTGACCCCAGCCACATTCCCGGCCCCGGCGCTGCTGGGAGCGGGGAGAGGGAGCGGGAGTGAAGCTGGGCCCGGGGACAAGGGAGGGGTGGGGGGAAGGTGCGTTTTAAGGTTTGGTTTCATTTCTCATTATCCTGCTCTGGTTGGATTGCTAACAAATTAAGCTAATGCCCCCAAGCGGAGCCTGCCCTGCCCGTGAGGGTCACTGCCGAGCGATCTCTCCCTGCCCTCACCTCGACCCACCAGCCTTTCCTTACATTTTCTCTCCCTGCCCAGCTGAGGAGGGCAGCGGTAGAGCCGCGTTGGTGGGCACCTGGCACCCAGCCAGGGTCAACCCACCACAGTCTATCAGCTATGGAAATGTTCCCCACCAGACCCATCTTCCTTTCCCTTTGAAAATCTTCTCTGTCTTGGCAAAGGCATTTGTAGCAGGTACAGGAGAGAAGGTCATAGCTACTTGATTGCATTCTGGTAAATGGGAAACACTTGTAGCTGTGGGTCCCCTTAGGATCCATACTCACCCGGGGGATGTATGGATTTATGTGTCTATGTATGTAGACACTACATTTTGAACAGATACTCTAGGAGCATTTTGAGGTTCCCAGATCCAGGTAGGCATCCAGCCACATCCTGACTCCATTTTGGGATGAGATACTGCCTTTCCTGTGCCTCTTCCACCTTCTCACTCCTTAGGTATGTTGGTTTCCTCTTTCGAAAATGAACATTAGTGAAGTGAGGCCATCAAGGACTCACAGCATCCTTCATTTGGTCCTGTGTCTGGAGTAATTTCTGTGAACAGATTATTCATATGTGGACAGGGGTTCATACAACCATTACCCTGACTGGAAGGATAAAGAACATACATATTTTTTGTGTGTTTTCAAAAGTTATTTTAGGAATCTGTGTGTCCTGTCCTTGCTTTTTTGCCAATGATAATAATAATGCCATAGATACTGCAAGTTTCTTTTTCTGTGCTGTAGATACTTGCATATCATAGATATTATACTTCATTTTAAAATAAGTTTTAGATGAAGAAATGCATTGTAGATTTCCAAACAAGCTTTTCAACGACAAACATTTCATGTTTGTAATTTTCTTTAATATATTAATGTGTTTCCAAGACAGAATAATTCCTTAAGTATATTACTTTTTGTCATAAAGATTAAAACCAGACTAAATGAGATAATTGTTTTATTTTTCTTTTCAAGTTTTTCAATATTTTCTTTTCAAGATTTACAGAATGAGGTTGGAAAATTGTGTGTAGGCTGATGTTCTGTGTTGTAGCTGGTTATTACTCAGTGAGTCACAGTAAGTTTCCAGAGCTTGCCACACCTTAAGGTTAAACTGTCTCAAACCAGGCAGCAAACTATTAGCAGAGGTGCTTTGAATGTATTTTTTATTTTAAATGTAAAAAGACATACGTGTGTAAAACTTTACTGAGTCTACTCAAATCCTGTTTCCTTAGAAAGCCTTTCCTGATCACCGTCTGATTCCTCTGATAGCAATAAGCATGACTAAAAAAATAATTTAATTGAGATAGTGATCAGTGTTTCCCAGGAAGAATTAGAGGCCTCTCTACTGATAGGAATGAAGCCAGTATCCTATGGCATAGCTATATCTAGTTGTATTTTGGGATTTTGGAAAGACACGTCAGAAATCCACAGTGTACATTCAGGAAGGATGTACAGAGAGGTGAAACAGAAGAAAGGAACTATGTGGACGTTCTTCTTTTCTATTCAGTACTGATGCACTTGTCCGCATATGGCAGTCTGCCTGGCTCAACACTGCCAGGTGGTATTCCGAACAAATACAGGCAGTTCTGGAAACATTACACTAAAAGAAATGTAGTATCAAAACTATGACAGGTTGTCAAAGTCATATACTATCATATAACTTTTTTCAGTAGGGGCTTCATTCTGAAAATTGTTGGGTGCTTCAGTACTGACCAAACACAGAATGTGAATCTGCTTAAAGCGTATGAGCCACTCCCCCAGCCTCTGGGCAAGACCAGAATTGTACTTTGGACAAATCAGTCTAGGGAGACAAAAAATGGGATTTGCTACTAAAATCTAATTCAGAACTTAGTTTTGCACTCTCTCAGTCAATGCTGGTAGAAATTGATGTCCTGTCTGTGATTCCAGCTTGACAAATTGGAACTCAAAGCACTGTCATACATTGTACAGGTACTCCTAAAGTCTGATGTTTTACATGTGCTACTTGAAACTAGGTTATAGAAAACAATTTCCTACAGCCTTTCTGCAGTGATTTACTCTCCACTGTACCTGTGTGCTACCTAGTACTGAGGCACTCACCACTGCACTGACATTGCACCTGCCAGCTCTCTTCCAGTGCCCAGCTCATCTCCACTGGCAATACCCTCCTCATAGCAAAAAGGCCATCTTAATACAGGCATAGCTGAAAATAATCCTTAGAAATAATCTGTAGTTAAAGTAATATAATAGCCGAGGTCACTTATTATAGGAAATAAAAGCCAAAAACTGATCCAGTGGCCGTGGGACTCTGTATGTGGACATAGTTTTGAAGGGAGCTGAATGAACAAATTTGTTCCCAAAAGTTTGGTTGTGTCACATTCTGAATTTGTTTTGGGGGGCATTTGTCTCCTTGTTTGTATTCACATTTTTTTGAGTACCTTAAACAAGAGGTTTTATAGTAGAAGTGTTAATCACAACATCTCTTTGTAAATAGAATTAGAGCCTACTAGATTGCCGTAGCAGCCCTAGTCCAGTCTGCATGCTGTTTTCTATTGGCTTCTTAAATCTTTCATTTTTAGCTGTGTTCTTCTGGGGGTGTTGTATTTTCAAATGTGAAATTTAAGATATTTTCAAATGCAGTAGACACGCGCAACCCCCACCCCCCCAGATTTCCTTTCCTCATTATAAAGCAGTATTTGTAAATTTTACATTTAAAGTTACCAGAGAGAGAGAGTGTGAAACCAGATTAGGTAAATAAGTGTTGGCAATATTGTCTAATTAGGTGAAAAGTGTACTAAATTTACCAGAAAAGAAGAGGGGATTCACAAGACAAAAGTCTGTCACAGTAAAGAAAGGCAAACCCCACAAGAACGGGTACCTGAAAAATCTCTAAAATATGTATACAGGAAGAAAATTCAACAACCCCCCTTTTTTTTTTTGTTTCCTGGATATTGACATGTTTTTTGCTTGGGCTGGTGGAGTAATGGAATTTCAGAGGATTTTCAGAAGCCTTTCTGCAATTGCTTGACTTATTTTATTTGTTCATATGCAGGTGTTGAATGTTAGTATTCATACTAGTTTCAAGTAGCTACATTGACATATAACCCATGTAAACAAGTAAGTAAAACAAGGAAAATAATATTCTCCCAAGTTACTTACCATGTTTCTTCTCTTTGCACATTTAATGGTAGGCACTGATCATCTTTTGGCAGCCTATACTGCAACCCTTCACACTGTACGGCAGCAGAGGGACGCTAGGGAATGTTTTCTTTTTCTTTCCCATTTTTATCCTGTTCAGTTGCTGCCAATGACACTTGTTGCTCCTTGGAGAACTTGTCCTGCAAGTGGGAGCACAGAAGATGGTTTTGAGTTCACTTTCAGTTAGTGCTAAACATTTTCTACTTTGTGTTAGGGCTGGTACTTCAACTCCTGTTTTTTTGATGTATCTCAGATTTCAAAAAATAATAGCCTGTTAGGCATACAGCAGTAGGAGGTTAGTGAAGAGAAAGCTTATCTCGTCCTGTGGAAGGGGGTTATATGCAAACATGCAGGAACAGGTTGCTTTCATAGCTAGTTAAAAACTCTCCTCAAGGATTTTAGTGGTGATGTTAACAAAGCTAATACAGCTTTCCACAGGGACCTTGCAGAAATGAAGCCTTGAGCTGGAATGCAGGAGTGCCAAAAAAAGCAACAATACCTTTGAGGAACCCTGGAAAATTGATTCATTGAGTGGAAAATATGTTTAGGCAGGTTTTCTCTCTGTGTGGATTAAAATAATACTTTTAATATCCACTGCCAGGTCTGTAATCCTCTGTAAATGGCAGCTGAAGCGAAGACTCCCTGGAACTGTTGTACCACCATGTTGTACAGGTTGCTTCCTTTCGGTTGGCCTTGCCATGCTTGGCTTGAGGGTCTTTCAGTAGAGGAACATATATATGAGCACTTCATGCCATCACAGCCCCTTCACCTCTATTTCTGTGGCATATTGCAAAGCCACCAAAGTATATAGCTGTCAGGAAATAGTTGCAGAGACCTCTTGAATGGCTCAACTCATCAAAACCAATGTTGCTGAACTTCAGAAATTCTAAGACTATGTGGAAAAAGTTTCAGCCCAAAACCTTCCTTCTCATTAACTGATTGAGTTTTCAGGGATGAGATTCAGTTCTTGGCTGTAGACACTTACACCCAGGGTCTAAGCACTGACCTCCCAGCCATGAGCCAAGCTGCTGGTAGGGTAGAAGTAAGCTAGTCAGCCCCATTCGTGCAGTCAGGAGGGCTGCTCCCCTAGCCAGGCAAGGGTGTCTGTTTTAGAGAGAGCAGAATAGCTCTCCACCCTCCTCTGCCCATATTGACTAGTCTCCACCAGCTATAATGGGAGCTCAGACACCTGGATCACATGAAGACACATTTAGAAAGTATATTTAGGTGTCTACAGTCTCGACCTGAGTATCAAACACTTGTGGCTTAGGGATTTGGCTGCCTAAACATAGATAGCCTGTGGTGTCTGAGACATCCAAGGGGCGCTGCAGGGTAGGACACAAAGCCTACAGGACCTGTGGGCAAGGAGATGAAATCCAGGCAGGAATCTGCAGGGAACCTCAAGTGCCTCTAAATATCTATGCATGGGCCACAGACTTGAACCTTTAGTGATAATTCACATTTATGGATGCCTTCTAATCATTTTTCTTCTTTTTAGTCTTGTGTTGGCTTCTTCTTTTTGTTATTTATTTTCCATTTTCCATGAGAAGTGGCTATGTATCCATCAGTACAGTCAGGAATTTAGTGTGGCCAACTACAAAGAGGAAGCTAAAGCTTTTTATTACCTGATGCATATTTATTAAAGGGTCCGTGAATGGCTGATTCATCACTCTCAAAATAGAAGATCCTTTCCTTGGCCTTACTGCCTCCCCATGCCTTTCCCTCCCAGATGAACCCAGAGAGAAAAAAACCAGCAGAGGAATGATAAGGCTTCAAAGAGAAGTTGACCTGTAATATATGTAATAAATACACCCCGAACCATAATTATTTACTCAGTTTGTTGTTTTAAAACAATTTTCTGATGCATGTCTGCATCAGTGCTGGCCATGGAACTGGTTTCAGGAAGCAGGCTGACCATTGCTTAAATCATTTGAGAAAGGTCTCTGTACATCTGACGTAAGTGAACACATTGAACAAATAAACAGATGTGGAGTTTTCCCCCTCAACAGCCTTTCGTCTGGGGGCCCTGCAGCTGGGGATGGAGAATATGTTTAATGGCAATGTGACAACTACTCATATGCTTCCTGCTCTGCCATATGCCCTGGTTGCATCCTATATGATTTTCCACGTGGTGGGAGAGGCAGAGCAAACAGGGACTGACAATCTGTGGTCACTTCAGACATGCCAGGAGTGCTGGAAAAAGACTTGTAATGGGGCTGGGGAATGGATGATGATCTCTTATGGCACCTATAAACCTTGCTTTGCTCTGAAAAGTTGGAGCTTTTCTTTCCATGCTTAAAAACTGTCTTAGGTAAAGGTACATCTATGGCAGGCTGCTGTAAAAAGAAGCAGAACCTGAAATTTAATAGTCTGCTATGAGGCTTAATGTTAGTAGTGGTGGAAAGAGTGCCAGGGCTTTTTGAGAGACTGAGATATGATTAGAAACATAACAAACCCATCAATGACAGCTCACAAGGGTGGGTTAGGTTTGATGCCATATGACTGTTACCAATAGAAAGACTGAAAGCATGTTTATTTTTTTCTTTCTTACAATGCCTTTTTTTTTTTTTTTTTTTCTGGTGTCCCTGTTCTCTAACAGTTTAATATTCTGTTCACATAGAAAGTAGTAGGCACAGACTCAAATTTCCTTTCCATGGCTGCTTTAAAGAAAGCATTAGGGCTGAAAGAAGAACATGATTTCAACATTCACATTAGGTTTTAAAATGGAAACATGAAAAGCTCACATCCATATCAGGAGGCTCTACAGGCAATTTCCTAGGCAAGATAACTCTGATTTTTCAAAGTCTGTATTTTCTGTGTTGGCAGCCTCACCATGGGGTCCAGGGCTCCAGACCATTTGTCTCCAGGTCATGAGGGGGCTGAAGTTCAATGCCATAAATATGTGATCCCTCACTGCTGAGCATCTCTCTGAATAAAAACGCAGTCATTGTTCAAGTAATAGTAAAGCTGAGCACCCAAGTAATACTTTGATTCTTGATTTAATGTCACACAGGCAGATAGCAGTAGGGCCAGGACCAGAGGTATTGGCTTAGTTCATTGACATTACATAGGTATAGGTTTACTCTTATAAGCAAGTGTAGAAAACAGATAAATAACCAGATGAGTGTTATTTTGCAGCTCAGAATGAAATCTCTTTTGCAATCTGTGTGTCAGTTCTAAAGTTAAAGATTGGTTACCAGGAAACAGAAGTTAATTGTTCTCAAGCTTGTAAAAAAACCCAACACAACATGGGCCAGCTAATTAAGATGATGAAGGTAAAACCTGGTATGTCTCTACAATCAGAGAGGTGAGACAACGAGTGGGTCTAAAAACAGCTTGTTCCATGACGCACGCCTGTGCCAGATTCTGTTGCAGTTTGGAGAAGCAATTATGTAAATATAGACTTGCAAACAATTTCACAAAGTGACAAAAACAGTGTTAATTACCAAAAATGTTAGCGATCTGCCTAGCCAACCACAGAGTGATGAAATCATGCTCATGTTAAAAACGAAAGACTGATGTAACCCCCTGGTTTGGTTTTTTTTTCAGAAATATTATCTTTCTTTGTATCTTTGACTTAATTCTCAAAAGCATCTGGATCTATTTTTTTTTTTTTTTAATCTACGCCCAGGAAAATGACACACATGCACACAGCCAAAATAATGTGTCTGTTCCTGTTAACAGAGGGGAATGTCATGAGTAGTGCCTCTTTAGATCTCCAGACCTAAGAATCAGTTCATTTGTGTTCAAATTCTCATCCTGAACAAAATAAGATTTTTATTTTGTTTTTGGCAGAACAAAGATGCGGTCTATTTTCTTGCAATGTGAAACAGTAGTGTTGATAGTAACTATTTCATTTTTTTGACTTCCACAGAGTTTTTCTTACATATCATTGTACAAAGCAGTGTAATAAAGCTTTTTTTTAATCTTCATTTGATTCTTTGTCTGGCTGCCTGTAAGCTCGGCAGTTCAGTGTTACAATTTAAAAGGATCATTTCTCAAGAATTCAATCAGTGTCTTCATTGTACTCATTTGTTATTTGGGCATTATAAGCATAATTGATAAATAGTAAGAAACAGAGTACATCCTACTGGTACTAAATACTGGTATCCAGTTACTCTACTTTCCCCAGATTATGGCTATGGCTGTCATACAAGACTGACTAAAAACATTCTTTGGAAGAACTGTAGAAGTTCACATCAAGTTTAGAAAAGGTTCTGGATGCAGTTAACCATAAATAATGGTTATTTTGTAATATTCAGAAACATCTTATTTCCATGGATAAATTACTACTTTCTCTTTCTCTGGTGAAAATTTAAATAGTAGCTTCAAACAAAAGCTGCTTCTATTCCTGCCACAAGGTTATACAACACAGTGTTGATACAATTTGAAGGAGCTGACTTACTGCTTAAAATATGGATGCTGCATATGACTTAAATAATATGAATTATGTGCTGAAGTCATTACTGAGTTGTTACCCAGGCAAAACATAGTGTTGCTTCAATAAATATTTCAGGATTCAACACTATAATTCTTAGGAGACATTTTACAGAAATAAGATGGATAGTAACTTAAAAATTGCTATTGAATTAATATCTCACTGTTTAAATATTTAGCCAGAAACTTACTAAAATAGGATAGTTTCTCCATATATTTGTTAACCAAATAGTAAATTTACAAATGACAGATCATATCTCCTATCTTCGCCCTCCCCCATTAAATAAATGTGTATTAAAAAATCGTAACTGTTCTTCTAAAACTCTGGACAAATCTGTATAGCTGCCCATGTCATAGCATGGAGAGTGAAGTTTTGATGGGTATACATGTCTGTGAACAAAAGTAATCCTTTAATTCATTCTGATCTTTAATCTAAGATAGGAAGAAAAGTGTCTCTTTTAATCATAAAAGATTTTCTGTAAAAAACATCTGACAAATCTCAGAAACCTTTAACAAAACTTCTACAGAAGTGGAAATTCAGGCACAGGGGGATAGTGTGTGTTTGATGATAGTCCATAACTCTGAGCTCCTGCATTTCAGTCTCTTCATTTTGGAGTTCAAGTTTGAATGACAAGATACATTGAAGATTTCTAAGTGCTACACAGCCAGTCAAATGCAAAGCCCAGAAAATCTCCAATAGTTTTGACATTTCTATGACTTGTGATCCCTAACTAACAAACCAACTAGTAAAGGATATAACTCAGTCAATTATACATGCTATAGTGTGGTGTTACGCTTAGATAGATTCTAGGATGCATGACTAAAATGGACATACAGTAACTCCTGCCTGTGTTTAAAGGCTGCAACATACATATGCATGCCAAAGATACAGCTTTCAGTTGAACATGTGACAATATTTTTAGAAGATCAGGCTCTTACCTCATATCTACGTATGTATTTCCTATAGTGACCATAGGCTAATGGGATTCCCAACCTCCAATTATAAAGATAACCACAAAAAAACACGTCTGTACTTTGAGACTAGTAATGGAGGAAGGAAACTTTCAAACTTCACTTTTTAATGTACTAAAGAGTGGTGAGTTTGGTCCAAAACTAAGTAATTCAGCAGAATAGCTCCCACTGATTTCAGTGGGCTTTGAACCAGGGAATGGTCTCTAAAATGTTCTGTGCCTCCTGCTCAAATATGAGAAGCACAAAATGAAGGGAGAGAGCTTTTCTTTCTCTATTGCCTAGTGTTTGTGGTGACTCAGATACAGCGGACTGCTAGGAAATTGTACTTATACCACAAGGACAACACTTATTGCAACTCCTTAGTCATCAGAGAGAGAGAGGCTCAATTCAGTTGTAAAATTTGGTACAAGGTCACAGTCTGTAGCTTTTGGATTATTAATTTACTTGTTTAACCTATTGCTTTTTGAGATTAAGCCTATCTAGGAGTGGAAGATTAAAGCGTTTCTAAGATTTGTTCAATCCAGAACTTTGTGGACTAACAAGTTATTTCAGCAACACCCATCATTTCCAAAAGCTGATGAAATGAATCACAGGAATGAATCTGGCATCAGACTGCTACCAAATCAAATACTTAGCCAGCATCATGGACAAGTAACTGCATCTTACAATTGCCTAACACAGGAACTATCCTTTTTAATCTTGATTTTCAATCTGTTTGGGTCCTTTCACTCAAAAAGAAAAGCTGCTACATTTTATCTGTCTTCAGCACTTGTACTGCTGCCCATCACTTTGGTATCCACATTCACATCCCCCCAAATGGATGCACTACAAATCTTTGCACATTTGAAACCTTTAATTTAGTGGAGTGAGCTCAGCTTTTGGGCTGTGTGCAGCCTCAAGGATTTAATTAAAAAAAAAAACAACAAAAAAAAATCCAGATTTTAATACTTACTTGATATTCACAAAGAACATTTTGGTTGTGTCATGCTGTGCTAATAGGCTGAAGGATTTCTTGGTTGGTTTGACATTCTGCTGCCCCTAGGTAGCAAAATGCTGCGGTCTCCAAGGACAACCCTCAAAAGTCGAAAGAGCTGGGTACCGACTCCCCGTGGGGCTTCCTTTATGTGAACTCAGCCAACCAACAACTCCATGACTTCAGCAGATGTTTTTGGCCTTCAGACCAATGTATGAATTCACCCATCTTCCCTCATTCCCTCAGTCATCTCTCTGGCTAAAGCCAGCATGGTTAAATCTGGATCCCTGCCGAGGACAACCAGGAACGAAGAGCCGGCCCACTGAGGTTTTCCAGCATGTACCAAGCAGATTGTAGTCGGGGGCAAAGGGTCCATGCTATATAAATGCCATAGAGCCTGTACCAGTGTTCTTGGCTCCCCATTGAGCTCTCTTTGATTGCAGGTTTTAAA
The DNA here is from genome assembly GCF_015220075.1 of Falco rusticolus. Lineage (NCBI taxonomy): Eukaryota > Metazoa > Chordata > Aves > Falconiformes > Falconidae > Falco > Falco rusticolus. Next base: position 33,294,578 of record NC_051188.1, on the reverse strand, counting down.
TATGTTATGTATTTCCAGATGCATTATTTATGTTTTCTTGTGTTGTGCAATTTGTGGCAGAATGAGGGGTCTACTGGAAAGCAGCCCTTGGTTTAGTGGCCAGCCCTGTAGCAAAATATTAGTAATACAGAAATCTGCTGCTCTAAGTGAAATTTGATTTAAACATAGATGACAGAAAGCACTCAAATAATTTATTATTTTTTTAAAGTTGGTGACATTCAGATGTGATTAACTAAAACTGTAGCTATTTTTAATTTTTCTCTTTTCTTTCTCATTATGTCTCATGTTGTTTCTTCTCTTTTTTCTTTCTTTTCCTTTTCCCCTTTTCCTTTCTTGGCACCTCCCCCTTCCCCTTCCCTTTCACTACGCTTCATGATAGGAGTGAGGATACAAGCTCTGGCTTGATCTGGCCATGCCTGAGCACTATCAGATGGCTGGAAGCTGGTGGTGGCTGGTCACCCTTGTGGCAGTGGTTCAAATGACTTTTTTTTTAGCCAGTGTGGGTAGGAGGCTGTGTCTGCTTCTGAGTCTAGACTTGGATACCATGAGCTACGCACACATCAGCTGGAGTTCAGGCAGCACTGCCATAAAACCGTACCTTCACCCCTTCCAGAAACTGAAGCTAGCACAGCCGACATGTGGTGCAATTCTGTGCCAACTTGTGACACTGGTGTTTCACAGTCAGGCATCCCAGATCTTATGGTTTCCAACACAGTTTAGCTCTACTTGCTTTCCAGTTTGATTTACTTAGTTAAAAAAATGGACTCTTGCTTCATGCCATACTGCCTTGCAATCAGTGGAAGCATTCAACCAGGACCATCCTGACTTTAAAGAACTGTAGCTTCCAGAAATGCAACCCTCATGATGTATTCTAAAATAGCGCTTTTTGTTTTCCATCCCAAATAGTTTTAGTGTAAATACTCATTTATAGATATGTGTATAAATTCCAGGAGTCTGGAAGCAAACGTGTACTTGAGGCTAGGTAATACGTGGCAGTACCTGCTAGCTAGCCTTGATCTTAATATTTGCTTGGCTATCTCCAAGCATGATTTCATTCTTGGTGCAATTTAATTTTTGGTGTTCCCTAAAATGCATTGTTTTTCCTACTTGTGTATTGTCACTATAAACAAAAATTAGGAAGTGAAAACAATCTGCAAAGTTACAGGAGTGATAAGTGATCATTGCATGATTATGACAATCTTTTTTTACTCGGATGACCATTAATTTGCATAAACTATCAACTTTGTGATCATCCTGCTGTGAATGCTATGTATTGCATACTGAAATTTACCGTACTGCTCTGTGTGACCACAAAAGGAATCCCCAGGGCCATATTTAATTTCACAGTCAAATGCACTACTTGACTAGCAGTCTTGAAATCCATGTGTATCCTATAGTTTGGATTTCCTCTGGGAACAGTACTGTGCAGTTAATTTAGCCATTTTGCTTTGTACATGAATCCCAGCATGAAGACTAGGGGGGGGCAGGGGTTGGGAAAAAATATATGTGCAAGTTAAAAAAAAAAAAAAAAAGAGAGAGAGAGAAAAAAAAGAAGACAGAGCAGAACCCTTAATGTTTTTTGAACAAGATGTAATCAGTTGCCATAATACTGTACTGTTTGTTTGACTTTTTTTTTCAGCGTGGTTACTGTTACTTCATCCCTGAAACATTTCCAAGAGAAACGAGGGATTGTCCACGAGATAATCACCGCTGTGTCTGACTCTTCTGCGTGTAGTATGGTGTGTCACTAAGAGATGTTATCTATATGCAGCCTGTGAACAAAAGTCAAGAATACTAACTGGTGAGTATAGCTTTGAGTGCACATCATTCTGGAACCGGGTAGTTTCTCTGAGAAGTTTCTTGCTGCTAGGCAAAAGTAGTGCTCTTTTTCAATATCGATATTTCAGTGTCTGTTCTGTTGAATGTGATGGCTTCTTCAATATTTTCAATGATAATTTAGGAGAAGGCCAATTAATAATTCCTGAACTGACTTGCCTGCAAGTCAGGCACAAAGTCCACTTGTGATCCTGAGCTGACATCAGCTCAGTCCAAGGGACACAGATGCTTATATGCGTCCGTGCTCCTATGCTCTCAGAGGTGGCCAGCTATAGCTGTGGTGCCTGATGTAAGCTGGATTGTCCCCACAGATAATTTAATTCTTTCCCTGCCTGCAATAATCAGCATGGGCAAATTCCCCACCCCATAAAATAAAAGACAGAGTTCACCAACATGGCGTTCTCGACATAACCATCTTCTCATCACATATAAATCCACGTTATAAAAGTGGATGTTATGAAACTGCCAACTTTGAGATGGGGCAAGTCCCCCAGCTCAGAGGTGTCATCTGGCAGGGGCTTTGCTCCCTGAGAAATATTGAGGATCTCACACAAGCTACGAGGGCCACCAGGGCCAGCTTTGAGGTGGGCATGGTTGCTCCTTAGCACAACACCTAGAGAATAAATCTGCATGTATAGACAGCTTTTTTTATGGATGCTTTGTATATTTACAGAGGGATCTATCTCACCCAGCTTAGCGGCCACCTCAGTTTGACATGTTTGATGAAGTATTCCTTTCTAACAGGGTTTTTAAATTCCCTCTGTAGTCACTGGGGAGAGAAAAATGCCTCTGGAAACATTCAGAAGATTGAGCTGTCACCCAACACAGTTTCAAAAAGGCAGGCTGGGTCCTAGCCTGTATCTGTATATAAGCATTAGTTTACAGTGTATTTTTTTTTAATTGCAGTTCTCATTAACTAAATAAAACCAAATCACGCTAGTCAGTTCATGCTTAAAAGTTCTCTCCTTCACATCAACAGAGTTCACTTGACCATCAAATAATTATACTTCCAGAACTGGGTCCATTAGCAATCTTGTGGGTTTTATCATTTGCCATGACTGCAATTTCAGCATCATGGAGGAGTTTGCTTTTATAATCGTAACAGAAATCAGTGTAATGAGAGTTGAGTTGCTGATGGGTCTGCTAGTAAAATCTACAGCTATTGAATTTTAGAATGACCATTTTCCAAAACCTGCAATGTTAGTATTAGAAAAAAAAGTACATTTCTGATATTTTTAATATTGGATGAACAATATCTGAAATCCAGCAAATAACAAGATAACAAGGTCTTTACACCTTTACTAGCTTGAGTAGGTTTTCACTTCACAGACAATCTCATAAAAGCCTATTTTTGATTGTTGTGCCTCAGCTGACAAGGTCTGATGAGTGATGGCTGTTGGCCACTAATGTAAAATCTGACATGAGTTAGTTGTAATCAATTCATAGGCAATCAACTAGCTGTAATCAATCCATACAAATGACGAAATCCAGTCTTGTGTCAAAACACCTTGCAAAAAAGTTTTCCATGCCGCTTGATTTTATTAGATTTTCTATGGACCAGTGAAGTAGGTAATATGTTTGATGCATTTTATGCATGTCAGCATTTTTTTGGCTAAAGTTGAAGCATTAAATACCCTGGTAGAGAAAATTTGCTTCTGTGTTTTGAAAATGTCCTTGCAAATTGTCAAGTATGTGCAAAAATTGAGTGATGATGATTAGCAAAATCGATTAAAAAATAGCAAAAAGCAATTATGCAAATTAGCAAAAATGCTTATAAAAATGTTGCGTAGGTGCAGTTTGGAAAGAAAGCCTTGACTTTGTTGTTTCTTTTCTGTCTCATGACTTAAAATACAAGCCATTGCTCCTACGTTGATGGGAAAAGTCAAAACATATGCTTTTCAGCTAACAAAAAATAACATGCAAAGCGTAATGTTATTGCAAGTGTAAAACTAAATGGAACTTTTCCATAAGCCATATTCAGAGCAGCGTCGATGGCCACAAGGCCAGCTTCAGCTTGCTTCTGGGGGTGTTTGAGCCCACATGGGCCATAATCCAAACACAGTAGAAATACAATACAACAATGTTTTCCCCTCCCGATGCTTTTCACGAAACCACCAGAAGTCATGCATTGGGATCACAATGTATCGGTCTAGCTAAGAAATTCAGACTTGGGAAAGCAGCTGGTAAAACTGCTTCATGCATCATGCTTTACAAAACTTAACTACTTTACATTTGAAGAGGCATAATTATCTGTGCTAAATATCGGTGGTTAGAAGCCACACTGAAAAAGAAGTAACATTTTGATGGGTTGTTAGGGAAGGGAAGAGATGAATAGTTTTTGGTACTTTGACAAATAATAATTGTGTAATTAAATACCTCAAATTGCATTCTTTATAGTGACTACGTGGAAACAGCACTTCTTACCCAGCCTACCTATTCTTAAAGTGAATTTAGTCATTGATGCCTTTAATTAATCAAAAGAAATATTTAACCATTTTAACATGTAGAAGCTCTGCTAAAACAGCACTGACTGGGGAGGGTGACCTGGAGAGTCTTGGATTCATTTGTCATCAACAGAGCTGTTGAAGGAGAAATGACTGACGGTGTCTCAGCCCTTCATCTGCAGGCAGACTACTCATGTCCTCATGTGAAATCCTGGGAATAGGATGGAAAGCAATGGCAATGAGCATTTGGCCTGTAACATTACCACCACTGGTGTTAATCGGCAAGCCAGGCAAAACATGGCTTGGCTTTCAACTCCTCAGATGTGTTGACAGAGCTGACAGTTAAAAGTACTCTCTTTTTTTAACTTGTGAAGTGAATGCGTTTTACCTGGAATCACTGAGTCACAACAAATATGGAAAAACCACTCCCATGCCATTTCCCAGAGTAGAGTGGTCATTTAATAATAGCACGTTTATACAATATTTGTTTCCACTGTCCACATTAGGGCCTCAAAGTGCTTTGCAAACATTAATAAAACTATCCGTAATCCTTTCTAGCTATGCAATTTATTTCCACTTTGTTAACCAGAGGCATGAAGAGACTGTTAATAATTTTTAGCTGTTACATGCAGTAGTTCTAAGTTGTGGCTTTCAATGTTCTTTAAAAAAAAAAAACAAACCACCACCCATGTTATCATTAAGCCCATTTTACAGATGGAGAAAGAAGGCATCAAAAAGCACCAAGACTAATTAATGGCCATATAACCATCTGTTTCGATACTGAAAGCCACCCCGTCCATATGTCTTGATACCTATATGCTAGCATGAGCATTGTGTACATTGTTCTCACCAGTCATGGGGGATTTCTGGGGCAGTGGGAAGAACTGCAGGGCCAAAGGAGGAGAAGCAGCCACCCTGTGGTCATATCAGTGTGCTTTTTTAGGTTGCTTCCAAGAACTTGTTCAATGAGCACATCCCAAACTTGATAGTCCTGTGTACATCCACATGCTGGGCAGTTGCACACATTCATATTGCAGCAGAAGCCAGCAGGTGCTGCACATCTATGCTATAGACCCTGTGGTACTGACAAAGCCCTGGAGCAATTTCAAAGCTGATTTGCTTGCTACATATATATATTTCTAAAAAACCAAACCAAACATACAACTGAACCATGCAGCCATATGTATCTTCTCTTTCTCCAGAGACTTGGGGAGCAGGATTGCTTGGATGACATGGGAACCTCCCTCCATCTTCCTACTTTTTGGCTAAAGGCTGAGTGAGGCCCATAGAGCTGGTTCGTGATCTGTAGTATTCACCACAAGCCTAAGCACAGCCCTAAAAATGGTGGAGGGCAGGTGTGAGGGCACTGTTCTTGGACTGAGGGATTGTGAGCAGGGGACTTGGGTCACTGAAGCTTTTACCTCAGGCACTGAGTCAGAGGAAAAGTCCCTTGTCATCAAGTGACACACACTTTATTCCTGGCAAGAGGCAGAAACTTTGCCGTCTTGGACAATACCATTGCTATTCCAGGCTGTGGATGATGAGCAGGTTTTTAAGCCAATGGCCTCGATGCCTTGCGATGGTCAAGACATCACCTGAAGCACCAGTCAGAGATGGCTTTGTCTCCCCATTTTGAATTGTTCTCAGCCCATGTCTTACTGTACTAGAAATGTGGGCTCTATGGCAGCTTCTTGGCTTCCAGCGGTTTGGGGATGAAGCTGTCCCTTGAGCCACTAGAAATGAGCGGCTGGTGGCTGATGGCTGCAAGGTGCTGGGTGGCACTCTGCTTCTTGCCAGTCCTAGCCTGAGGCTTCAAGAGAGCTTCAAGAAGTGGCTGCAGTGGGCTGAGTGAGCTCTTAAACTTCTTCCCATGGTATTCCAGCTGGGTTACTCTCATGGTGGCCTTTAATATACTGCAAAGCCAAAAAAATGTGGTAGATAAGAAATTTGTCCTTGATGGCTTTGCTAAAGATGGCACTGCTAATGATGCCAAACCAAAGCCACTTAGGGCATCTTAAGTTCCCAGTTGTTCTGTGTTTTTTCCAGTTTAAAAAAAGCTGAATTATTATTATAATTAAAGCTGAGTTATCCAGCTTTTCTTTGATTATGATAAGCTGAAGTGGGTACTCACCAATACTCTTTCTTGCCATACTTTTACCTACATTGTTGTAGACATACTTGCTACCAATGCCTCTTGGAGGAAAGAAAATCTAATGCGTGCATATGGTCAGTTTTCTTGATACCCTGTAACGTACTTTGACTTCCCTAACAGCACTGATGTGTGGGTATGCCTTGACCCTCTTATGCTGAAAATTCTTCTTAAGTGTTTCTCTAAATTCATTAGACAACAGGAGTCTGCAAAGCAGACAGTTTTTCTTCTTTCTCTCTTTTTAAGTTTATGCATTACTGAAATGATTTTCATAAAGGGAAGCAGTATCAGTGTCTCTCCCTGTACTGGATAACCATGCCTAAGCAGTCTTGAGAGTGAAGTATCTTGGGCTCCTGGTTTCACCTTGGAGTGTTTCAAATGATACTGTCTCATAGCTGTTGCCTAAAATAGAGTTTGAAGAACGGCACTTAAATTAATACTGTTACATTTGGATCCAGGGTATATTCACAGAATCACCCTTCCACCATGAGCTCATGAGTCAGCAAACTTTAAAAATAATTACTAGATTGTAAGATCAGAGTCTATGCAAGTGGTCTTAGACTTGTGCAGAGAAATGTAAAGCCCCCAGATTATGAAGCTCACATGATACTGTTAAATCTCCATCCCAAAAAAAATGTAGGAAGAAAAGTTCAAATCTGAATATATATCAGAGCTATACAGGTCAGATTTTAAAATTATATTACAATTTTAATTTAGCTTTATTCATTGCATTTTTAGGTTCATACACCCAAAGATCACAGATGTAAACAGAGGCGTCATAAAGGAGGTGGCAAGTAATCCGCCAGCAAGATCTTAATGGATACCTTTTATTCCTGCCCTTTGAAGTCTTTTAAAGAATAATTGCGCTTGCTAAAAAAAACACAAGATGGCAGTGCTCAGTTCATTAACAAACTAAAGCAAAACTATTCTGCTGTACAGTGAAAATGAAATAGAGAAAAAAACATTAAGACACACACACTAGCAGTGGGTTCTTAACCCTTTCTGCCCATCCCACACTAAGTTTCCCTCTAAAGCGTAAAAGAATGTGACAGTAAAACCCACAGCGAACACCCACAGCCCTGAAGAACAGCCAAATTCTGCTTTGTTACCCGGAGATACAGAAGTGTTTTGCTTAGCCAGCTAATCTTCAGACCAGTGAAAGAAAGTGAAAATGACACCTGAATTCATCCCAATTTGTAATTTTTTTATATATATATATTTCTTGTCTATGCTTGAGGCTTAGAGCTTCCAGGAATACACATATTCAAACTGCAGCATTTTTTTTTTCTTTCTCGAAACAATATGTACGATAACAAATAGATGGATTTAGCCTCCTTTATGATTTTTTTCCACTTGTCTGGTAATACAGTAAATTTAAGGATTTCCTGCATCATTGCAGTGCAGCATTGTATTATGGTATTTTTAAAGAGGTCATTCTTTTTCTTAATGAATTTTCCCTCTGAGTGCACAACATCTCTATTAGGACACCTTCATTATTTAGCTTGGGAGCAGCTCAGAGCATGCCAAGTTGAATATCTAATAATAGATAGCACGAATTCTCCTTAGTTAGAGCACCATTCCATAGATGCAGCTAACTGCTGACAAAACAAACCCCAACCAAGGCACCCAGGCACTCAGGTCTCAGTGCCTGAAGGTCAGCACTTGGCTTCAAACCCAGTTTCCCACTTCTTGGGTTACACTCTGTGGCAGGTAAAGGAGTGGGGAAGCCAACAACCCTTCTGCCTGTCTTTGTGCTGAAAGGACATGGGTTCACAGAAACTACGCTGTCCTATAACACCATGTCTTTCACCATACCCCATCCTCTGCCTATGGTGCACCCAAGACTAAGTAGGATGGGCCAGTCTCTTACTTGTAGGGATACCCACAAGGTTAGTTGGGCAGCTGGTACATCTGATGCCTTTGTCAGGGTCACTGTGAAGCCATCACAGGACCACAGCACCCTCTCCTGAAGAGAATGGGACCATCTTGGGGGGGGGGCGGGGGGGGGGGGAAGGAAAAAAAATAGCACGGTATATAATGGTTACGAGTACTCAGATATTTCTGCCTAGTGTAGGGGAAAAATAATGGCAAAAACTTATGACAAAGTCCCAAGAGGGACATGAGTCTACTCAGTGACCAGCCTAAGCGTGTGTGGGCATCCTTACCCTCTAGAAGGGGGGAGGGCAAGGTATTCCTGGGACCCCAGAGTACTTCCAGAGACATGAAAAATCTAGCTACTTAATGATGAGTTCCCTTAAGTGGAAACACAGTGCTGAGAAGTGGGAAAATGCCCTTTTCCAGTATCATCCTTCCCCTCACAGTCCCCACTTGGCAATGGGTTGCAGCCAGCAGGGCATTTTAGTGGTGCTCTACACCTGGCAATGAGCTAATGTCCCCAAAGCCATCAGTTTTTTCCAGCCTTTTCCTCCTGGCAGCAAGGAGGAAATCTTCAGTCTTCAGGGGCACATGGTAGCCAGAGTTCCTCGCAGGCAGAGCTGGCCACCCTCAGCCCCATGCCTGCATGGTGAAAATGCCCACTCTGACGGTGGCAGAGTGCTCAGTGCCAAAACATAGTTGGGGCACATGTTGAGCCAGCATCCTGGCGGAGGATCTCTCCAAATGATTTAACTTCTATGCTACCTGGCTTTGCAGCAAATCCCAGCTTTCCACAGGTGCAGAAAGAAGCCTGCTGTTCCTCTTTGCTGTACAACAGTTTGGAACCAGGAATAGCTGACACCCATCCGATACCCTGGGTGCTGTATCGAAATCCAGAAAACTTGCATCTTTGGATGATTAAAATAATCCTTTGTTATGCTGGAGCAGGACAAATGGTGCATCCGGAATAACAGGAAAATAGTTGATGTCCTTTTAATTTTTGCTATGCTAACAAAAATGGTTAAAATAAAAATAGCTCCTGTAACAAAAATATGGTTTAAGAAACTACCATAATTTTAACTTGTTCTTAAGTTTTATTGAACATATTTTCCTCACATTAAATACAGATATTTCTTGTTCTATACATTTGCATTCAGAAGTATTTCACTTTACCAATGAAAAAGCAAAAAAAAAAAGGGGGGGGGGGGAAGGAGAATTGAGTCACCTGCCATACCTATAGAGCACTGGCAAAGTAGTAACATGCTCTAAAAATGAAAAAACAACTGTTGCAAAGTCAGCACCTGCTGCTTTGAGTTTGGTATTATTATTTTTGCTAGTACTTCCATTTCTCATGGTTTGTAGAAGCAGATGTTGCCATTTGGGAATGTCTCTAGTTAACAAGACCCCTCGTAATCAATCACAGCATTTTTCCAACAGATTAATTCCTCATGGTAAGGTATGTGCTTGCACAGAAAATTCACTATGCACAGGATCTGAGCTAAATGAATGTAACATAGTTCCCCAACCCTTCAAGCTAAAATAGCAAATGACACAGTTATCTAGCTCCTCATTAGGGGAATGCAATGGCTGATTAACACTTCACTCCTTCACATCTGAGACCAAGACATCCACATTCCCACAGGACATCAGAATATTTTCTTCTATCCTTGTCAAAACTGCACAGTCAGAAGGTAATATGGCTGTCTCCCACAGGCTACTCGGCTACGCTGGCAATGTTTTTACAAAAGAAGCCATACTATGATGACTCAGTCTGCAGTACTTGTCTGTTCATACTGTGGGATTATGCTGCTCATTTTTGCGTGGACAAAGCAAGCTGGAGTACTCAGTTACTGTTTACAAACAACACATCAAATCAATGTTGGTACAAACAGAAGCAGAATTTGAGGGAGCTCACAATGTCAGCCATTGTTGTGGGATTTTAGGACTGCTTGAATGGGCTGCAGACAAAGGTGCTGAGCTTGTCTGGAAAATCCATGACCACACAGAGGAAATGAAACCCAGAGAGTTATTTGTGGTTCTTACCACTGTAGCTAAGTGTGGCATGAAATTAATTGCTTAAAAATTGCGCCTTGCCATTATAGTCACTGTTCAGACATGTCATTCATCGAACTAGATTCATGGCCAGATAATGTACTTGGAGATGGTGATGCAGGTGTGTGCCTTGCTGTAAGCCTTCTCCCACTGCCACAGCTCTTACACTGTGGTTTTGTAATAGATGAAGCTCACGTAAGCTAAGATGATGTGGTCCAGCTCTCCTTTCCCCTGCCCTTGAATGTCTGTTCCCGTCCATTTCCAGTGCTAGTACTACTGAGTGTGAACATGTGGCAAGTCAGTTCAGGAAGGTAATATAGCTAAAATCCCACCGAATTTGTCTCAGATGGATACATTTCACGAATTGGCACACCCTGTGATCACTGACGTCACAGCCTGGGACACAGCTGGTGGGGAGTCAGACCCAGCATGTAACCCCCCAAATGAGATGGAGAAGTGATTGTTCGTGAGTGCATTCAATGAGGACAGTTGGGATATGCTAATCTATTCCTTGTGATTTTTTGTGATTCCAACTATTTCCAGCATTGCAGGATGGGCCTGATTTCAGAGGTATGCAGAGAACTGTCTTGGGCAGTTTTCTGCCTACTTTTGTCTCTGATAGATTCCTGGAAATGTTGACACGCTGTTGAGGCATGTTGTGTGACAACTTCTGCTGGTGCTGAACCCCCTACAGGTCATTACTTTATGGCTTGTTTCTCATAAGCAGCAGCAGCACAAGACATAAAAATGGCTATGCAAGACCTTCCCCACCTCTGCCACTTTCGTATCAGTCCCCTTTTGTACCAGTTCTCCTTGCTCTTGGGGTGACTGGACTGTTATGACACTGGCCAGGTTCTAATTTTAGCCTTACTATCAGCTTCCAATTCCCAAAACTCAATTTTCCCTACTCTGTTCAAAGACTTAAATGGATGTAGAAGTAAATCTGTGGTCATCCTAAAAAAAGAATATAAAACCGAGAAAATTATCTTAATGAATGCAAGGACATGCAAGACAGTAGTAAGTTGCTTGTCTAGGGATGTGCCAACTTCTTATATCACATGAGTTTCTTTTTACTGGACCCATCCTTCTCAAATCACTGTGCTTTGTGCCATGGTAGGAAATCTCCACTTTTCCCATCGATCCTAAAGTTTCACAGCCACTCTTCTATCCTTTCCTTTTTTTACTGTCATTTTTTGCTACTATTTGTTCTATTTTTTCTACTTTTTTTTTTTTTTTACTAAATGTTCTACTAAAAAAACTAAAAGTTTTTTTCAAGACAACACTGCTCATCATAAACTTAGAGTTACAATCATGTGCTCTAAAATAGTTTGCTACCTTTGGCCATGCTTCAGCAGAAACTAATATGGCCTAATAGTAGGACAAGGACTAACTCTTCACTGAGAGGCTGGTTGGTCACTGGAACAGGCTCCCCAGGGAAGTGGTCACAGCACCAAGCCTGTCAGAGCTCAAGAAGTATCTGTGTGATGCTCTTGGTCATATGGTTTAGTTTTAGGTCGTCTTGCGAGGAGCAGGGAGTTGGACTCAATGATCCTTATGGGTCCCTTCCAACTCGAGATATTCTATGGATAAAGTTGAAAGTAGACAAAACCAGACAATCAAATCCAGTTTTGAATAATTAAGGGATGGACAGATATTATGGTGACAGGGAACAACTGGTCCCCATGGCCAGAGATGGACCGAGAAAAAAACACTCTGCCATTATTGACATATTGACAGGACTGCTGGGATGGATCAGCATTTTTCCTGTTGAAAGGATGCGTTCTTCCCTGCCTCTTTTTGTTACTTGACAACTTTGTAACCTTATCCCTGGGTAAAAAAGAAGTCAGACTTTGTCCTTTACTAGTTTACGCATTCCCATCAAGACTGAAGATTGCATGCCTGGGACTTTGCAGTAACAGTATCCAGCAAGAGGAGAAGCAATACACTTATTATGTGTGTCAATAAAATCAGCAAGTAAGTCTTGGAACACACACATGGAGCAAAACTGCTGAGTAAGGGAGAGTGACTTTTCCAATTATAACAACACATTAACATGCAGGTCAGAGGTTCAAATATTAAAAAGCAGTTAACAGGTCTCTTGAGAAGCACCGGTAAGGCACAGCAGCTCTGCACATTTGCAGACAATGTAAAAAGCCACAACATTATCCCTTAAAACCAAACACTTACGTGCAGAGCTCAATTAGTAAAAGCTGTTCAGGAACTGCAATGTTAGTTCTGCTGAGAGATGCCCTGCCTAGGAGCAGAAGTAACAGCACCGTGTTACTCTGCAGGACCCAAAGGTGCAGTGCAAGGCAAGGAGCCTGCTGAAGGCTGAAGTAAAAGCTGTCAGAAAGCCAGCAACTGGAGAAAAAAATCAGCCTTTTAACACAGACAGATGACCTTTCTCGTGACTGGCTTCATTTTTTTTATTGCCACAACTGCTTGAAGCAGCAACACATTGGTCTTGATAATCTTGAACCCAATTTCAAGCATGTTGTGCATCTCCAATTAGAGACAGATTTTTTCCAGGGAGACCTCTACTCCCATTTAGTTATCAAAACTGAGTATCTCTTACAGGTCTTACACAATTCATTACTCTCTTCCAACCTACAGACAGTTGGACTCAGTGTCATTGGGAAACATGTGTCCTTCACAACTTCTAGCTGAAGGGCTCTTATCAAATTTATTTTCCAACATGGATGGTTTGGTGTAAGGGGGTGCAGGAGCTGGCAAATGTACCCCGGGTTCCGCGCCTGACCTGCCTGAGTTCAGGTTTCCCACTTATCTCTTGGCCCCATGCTGTGGATGAGCCCATAGCCAGCTTCTCTGCCTTATATTGTTTTATGATTTTGACATCTGCCCTATGAGACATATGCTGATGGACTAAGGTCAGTATGGAATCCAGAGAAGGGCAACAAAGCTGGCGAAGGGTCTGGAGCACAATTCTTATAAGGAATGGCTGAGGGAACTGGGGCTGTTTAGTCTGGAGGAGACTTAGGGGGGATCATATCACTCTCTGCAACTACCTGAAAGAAGGCTGTAGGCAGGTGGGGGTCGGTCTCTTCTCCCAGGTAGCAAGTGACAAGACAAGAAAACAGCCTCAAGTTATGCCAGGGGAAGTTTGGATTGGGTATTAGGAAAAATTTCTTCACTGAGTGGTCAAGCATTGGAACAGGTTGCTCAGAGAAATGGTTGAGTCACCATCCCTAGAAGTATTTAAAAACTGCATAGATGCAGTGCTTAGCAACACGGTTTAGTGGTGGATTGGCAGTCTGAGTTAATGGTTCGACTTGATAATCTCAAAGGTCTTTTCCAACCTAAATGATTCTGTGATTGTTTCCAGTTTATCCAATTTGCTGTACACGTTGAGTAAGAGAGAGCTCAAATATTCTGTGTTGTGCTCTGAAGTTGCTTGAGCAGGAGCTTAATTTCAGTCAGTTTGAACATTCCAACATTAATGATTCTATGATTCTATGGTATACTGAATTTGAGATCACTGTTGTACTGCATCAGTGCTTGGCCTGCAGTTAGGTGCACATATGAAGTGACAGTCTTCCTAGATATTCCCTGGTTTAGGGGAGAAACTTAGTTCCCGTTAAACCCTGTTTGCTTGCTTAGTATTATACTATAACTGCATCTAAGCCACTAGAGAAGAGGCTTTAGTTTGTCTGTAAACCCCATGGTTTTTGTGGGTTTGTTAAATGATTTCATGCCCTGAACTTTGGGAAATAAGGGTCTGTTCTAGAGCCCACCCAAAAGATTGGTGGACTTCCCAGCGCAGTTATCAGGAAGCGTGAAGGGAATGCAAAACCTACATCTGACCAAAAGAATATGTAACCAAAGCTTCTGCGTGCGCCATGCCAAACAAACAAGTGCTGAGCCTAGCAAATTTTACAGTCAAGATGCTCCATCATGTGCATGATAACTTGGTAGATGCAGTTAGATGTTTCCTTTCAGTCCCAAAGCAGAGGATGTTCTATGGTGAAATTGTTTCTGCTAAGCAAAGTACCGCCTGGCTCTGTCTGAGATAAAGCTCTGTCTGTTGGAAGGAAAATCTCAGTCAGTCTGTGGCTATGTCATCCTTGCTCTGGGTAGAAGCTGTTTTGATGGGTAACATCTGTTATTTTCATTGAAATCTGAAAGACCTGTCTACATGTTTTGGTGTTTTTTTTCTTCCTCAATATAGGATGTGAGGGAGGGAAAAATAACTAAATTGACCTTTCAGTTGACTGAGATGCAGTGTAAAAAGACTCAAAGAAATGAATATCCTTACAATTATGCATAGTAAGGCATTCTTACTCAGTTTTTTCTCATGTAAAGAAAACCAAGAAAAACAGAGCTATTATGACTTTACCCACCTACAGACAAAGCCTGAGAAGATCCTATTTCTCAGACCTTTGTCAAATTTTCAGTCGATCTAGTGGGAATTCTTTTTCCTCCCTTAAAAGATAAATACATTAAGTAGTCTCAAAGGACAATAGCTTTTCATCTGAGAAAACAAATGCCATCACTCTGTCTCGTTCTCCAGTCTTGTCATCCTTCCCCTGCTCCATCTTTTATCCCTGCCCCTCTAGCCATGGGAATATGTATTTTGCTTTGCCATTAACCTCTCTTTTCCTGGGATCTTATAACATCTGCGGACAATATATACTGAGACAAAAATTGCACTTTAGGAAAATTGGTACAACTATAACCTATCTTTCTGTTTTATTTTAAGCAAAATGTAGTAGAAAACATAAAAAGAATGAGAGACTCACAGCCATTTAAATAAAGAAGTCACTGATAATGAAAAAAATATTTAAACTTGTCATTGCAGCCTCCTGAATCTGCCAACAAATTCACATTTGACCCTGAACTGCAAAAAGGAGAGGAGAGGAGAGGAGAGGAGAGGAGAGGAGAGGAGAGGAGAGGAGAGGAGAGGAGAGGAGAGGAGAGGAGAGGAAAAAGAAAAAAGTTAATTACATTTCAAAAGTGATATTGAAAATTATGAACACTCATATTACAAAAAAAAAAAATAACCTGCTCATGGAAATTTTACAGCGAGTAGCTAGTATCTTTAGCTCCTATCATGAGAGCTGGTGCTGGCTTTAAAACTCTGCTATTAGTACCAGAAACCACCTTACAATCCTTTACACTTAAGCATTCCCATCTATTGGATCACTATTTTTTGATGACCCAGAGCAGGGATGGATCATGAGTCTTGTGCTGCAGTTTTAGGCCATAAGATCAGCACGTGCTGTTGTGTTGGCTGGTGGCAAACCAAATCCCCACCCATGGGGAAAAAGCAAGCTGATAGGGGTTGGTATTGATTGGTGGTCGTCCTGTAGCCCCAGCCATTTACAACTCATACTTTGTGGCTCTTGTCCATATGAAGCTGTTGGTGTGTGGCAGAAAAAGTCAGTTTGCTTGGTTCTGTGCATCATATGAATGGCTCCTCCAGCTCATTTGCAAGTTGATGAGATTGCCATCTACACAAGCAGATACTTGTGTAGATACTACACTACTGAGGCAACAGCATAAAAGTGTGAAAGTTTCTACTGTAACCAGCTGTGTTGCAAAATTGTGGCAGTGGGTTAGCCTTGACTGCTCTGCTGCTGTAGCCACACAAGCCCTATAGCAGGAATTGCTAATGTTCCTGACCCTATGCAGAGCCACACCGCAAAATCTTCATCAGGCTGATAGCCACAGGAGGTTCACCACAGACCTTGGAGTGATAGATAGAACAGGACCTTTAGGAGTTTGCAGCCAGGAGATATTCAGGGATCTCCCCTCTCACTATAAAATGGGTTGGGTGTACAGCTGAGTCCCAGAGGACCCCACTGGTTTTAGGCTAAAAAAATTTGTGGAAACACATTTCTACCCACTTCCATGGGATCACACAACATACTTTCATTGTGGGAGACAGCTTTGAATTGCTTGAGGCTTGCCTTGTGTGTCTCCTTCCTAGATTTTTAAAAAAGGAAACTGAAAGGATAGAAGTCCCAGTGCTCAGCAGCGTTGTGCAATGTGAATGTGAGGGACTGGAACATTTTGATCCAGTACATGGGCTTCTGCCATTTGAACTAAAGGAGAAACTGCCTTTGTTGGTAATTCAACATAATTGCAGGGAAAACCCCTTAAAGCTAGATACTGAAACATCTGTAGTGCAGAAAGACTTCTTGTCTGCCAGCTGCTAATATCTCACTAGCCATGTCCAAAACAAATGGTTTTGACTAGATTCTTTTCATCTGAAGTTACCCTTAAGTTGGGGTATCAACAATTTCAACCTGTAGAATGAAAGATCTACTGACTGATAAGAAGCTAAATCAGAAAGTTATAACAAAAAGTGTTGAGCAAGCCTACAGACAGGCAGAACCACCTAGGTTATCTACCTAGGTGAGAAAACCATCCAAACACACTTCCAGATTCAGGATTAAGTCACAAGGATGTTGCTTTGTGCAAAATTTCAATGACCTGTTTATTTTTTCTTTCTTGACCTTTCTCACTTACATTCTCTTGAATTCTGTGACATTCATTCCAATGTATCTAAAACTGGATTCCAAAGCCAGTGCTGATGAGGTCGGATCATGCTCAGATTTCTTGGCATAGCTGCCTTACCTTGGTGTTGCAACTGCCATAGTTTATGATTTCAAGAGAATGATATATGATTTAGGCTACCTGTTACCTAAGGAAGACAAACTATGACTTCATAGCCAAGAAACAGAGAGAAGGTGTTAGTGATGCATAGACCTCTACTGCAAGTACCTAACCTGGCATTGACTTCACATTGAGAGCTGGAAAATTGCAGCCTACACTTCATGTATTACTCTGGATCTTTGGCTGTGCTTGCGTGCTTTACTGTAGACAAAGCTGATTTCTCCTTGCTTCCTTATAAACCAGCAAGCTCAAGGTGAGATCTAGAAGAAAAGCTATGTGTGGGCATTTTAGGTAATCTGCTGTCTTCCCACCATGCCCTCTTCGCCCTCTGGCTTGTGCTATGAAAATGGCAATTTATATTTGTAACTCCTGCAAGCATCATCAAGAATAATTATTAATGTTTTATCTACAGTGCTTATCTTCCCTAACATCCCAAGAACCACACAAAGACATTAAAAACATTAAACATTGAAGAACGCAAAAGATAATGAAGATAAAACACAGTCACAGAAATAATTAAAGCAAAATCTGAGATGCAATAGAAACCTCTTCCTCCACACACACACAATTCCTCCCTGCTGTCAGCTATCATTAAGCTGACTCCTGCAGCTGTGCTGCAAGACATGCTGGGTTATAGGCGCATCGATACTATGCAAATACACCCTGTACGTAGATTACCTGTTACTGTGGGAACAGACTAACCTGCATCCGCCACATTGCTTTCACTTTTACTGGACAAGGTTAATGATGAGAGTAAGTTTAAACTAGTTAAAGGTTAAGCAACTGATTACAGAACAGGAAATTGAGTTACAAAGAACTAAACCAACAAAATGTGATGCTAATGTCTTTATTTTGAGGGGGTTCTTCAGGGTTTGGTGTTTTTTTTTTTAGCTGGAACTGAATTGGACCTTTAGCTGTACCGGTATTATCTTCAAGATTTACAGAAGGTTAGAGAGCACACATTTATTTGGCACTGTAACTAGATATGCATACAAAATTACAAATATCAGAAGGTGAATCCTGCAACAAAGGTATTTCCCTTTTTAGCTTTCAACTTGGCTGGCTTGAAGACTTCTAAAACATCTGCTGGGGACTACCCATTATCTACACCCTGGTGATTAAAGATGTATCAGCGAATGTGAATTGTCCACTCTTTCTATATTTTTTGTTGTCGTTTTGTTTTATACATTGACTGTAGCTTGCAGAAATACTTTCAGGTTAATTTTAGGGTTAATCCACCACTTCCCTCGAAAATTCAACCAGTAGTGACACCCATATAGACTATATAATGCAACCTCTAAAAACCATACCTGAAAAATTTTAACACAATTTTAGAGTAAACAACACTCGACCTTTGGGAAACCCTTACCAGAATGGAGAGCTACACTTGTTTTGTGATAACTAGCTCCCCAGGTATTGAGGTCTAATACTGAAAATGGTGTATTGCAAGCAAGCGAAAAGAGCAAATGGAAGCTGCACAAACCAATTTGCTGTTTTCACTTACACTTCAGAACTCTGAATGTCATCTTGGGTGGAAAATGCCTTAGCAGTTTTCTCTAGCTATCTGAATCCATTCTAATATATTGAAAAATGGCAGTGGCATTTCCCCAAGATATTTTTATGTGCAGTACTTGGTCAATCCTAAGTAAGAAGAGAAAAAAAGGGCTCTGATTATAAACAACTCGGTGTCCTCACTAGAAGTGGTCATTCCCCCCCACCCCCCTCACCCCCCAACATGTATTTTTTTTTCTAGAAGAATCCTCATATTCATTAAAATGATGTCTTTTTAATTCAGAAACATAAAGTAATATAACCTCTCCTCTCCTCTTTTTTCTTATAAAATGTTGACAAAACTTCAGCTGCAGTCATAATCCATTCATTTGCCATTTTCTGGTCAAGCTGAGCGGAGCCACTGAGTACAAGCTTTTCAGTATCCGCAAAGGCTTTTGGACCAGCAGGTAAAGAGTCTAAGGACTTTTATATGGGTATTTTCTCTCTTCCCATATGGTGGTGGCTGAGCTGCAAACCAGCTAGTGCACTTCAGGTGAATTACAATCTTTAGGTGCATATAGAAAATGGGAAATAAATCCAAACCAGTCCTGGAGTAGCAGTCTCCCCATATGCCAGGTTTTATATTTTAGGGCTGTTGCCTTGTGGGAAGTGTGGAAGAATCTTTTACTCAGTGCCAGACTGACTAAGGAAAGCTCCTTATCAGGTTCTGGCTTCTGGAGTAGCTCGAGAAATGCTGGATATATCAGGACATGCTGTTCGTGTTGTCATAGTTAAACAGGCAACTGGTAGTGACACAAGGTGCTATAAATATTTCTCAGGCTATAAAGATCCACACATGTCCCCTAGAATCAAGGTGGATTTAGAGTAAAACATGTCCTGGAGAAGCTGGAGGCATATATACACCTCTTCCTGTAGAGCAAGATGACTCCACAGTCCCACTGGCATCAGGTACCAACTCCCTTATTTCTGAAGACAGAAGTGATTTAGGATGAGACGTTGACCTACTCTGTAGAGAATTATTGTCACTGCTTCACAGGTGATGTAAGCTAATACATTTCTTGCTGAACTGAACTACAACCCTTGTGCCTTTTTCCGTGCATATATTCTAAGACAATAAAGGAATAATTTCTACTGTCAAAAAAAGTCTTAAATTATTATCTTCCAAGTGATACTTTATTTTGGACTGGGACCACATAGTGGTTATTATTGTTTGTGCATTTCTCACACAAAATCAGAAATAGGCTTAGACCTTTAGCGAACAAGCCAGAGGATTTATTATATAACCAGGAAAGCCTGTGATCTAAAACCAGCAGTGCTGCTCATGGATGTACAATTTTTCCTGTGTGTTTATGAGTTCCACTCTGTAAATGGTGAATTTTGTGATCAGAAAGTGAATTAGTGTCTTGCTGATTTATTAATATTTGTATACACACCCTTGATGCATTGTATTGAGGTAGCCTTGGCTTGGCTCTCAATTACATGGGCTGACAGCAGACAGCACTGCCAAATGGGGTATGTCTATGGGATTTGGCAATGGAAAACTTTTCATTTCATTTCCCAGATTTTTGACAGAGTTGAACTAGTCTCCAGATAACCCCCAAGTGACCATGCCTCAATTTCCCTGTCTGTTAGATGACTGCAATTATACTAATGTGTTTAGAAACTTACTTGAAGATTCATGGGTGAGAGAAGCACCAGTTAAAAAATGGGCATCAACATCTTCAGTGTTGTTATTACTTGTATTACCTTAAAGACATCACGTCCTGTTGTCTTAATGTTTGTAGTGTGAAGAGATCATGGACACAAAATGAAGTCAACAGGAGGGAGAATACATCCACACCTGCCAAAAAAACCCAGTTCAGGCACAGAAGTGCCAGAATGTAAGTGATATGCAGCCTTGTCTGAAAGTAGCGGTGAAAGCTGAGAGGCCAAGTAGCCCACTTTGAAAATCTTTCCTAAAGATGTTGTTGCTTCCATTTTTTTTTTTTTTTCTTCACTTGGGGATGTGGATGTTTATCAGATAATCAGCTTCACAAACAAAATTGGGAGCATGAGCTGGATTTTATCCTGGCCAGCACGTTTTCAAGTGAATCACTAAAGTGATTGTAAGAAAGCACTGGAAACACAATTCCTGGAAGTAATTCCCAGCTGTCATGTTGAATTATAGAGACACTTAGAGCTGCTAAATTTTCAACATCTCTGTTTAATCCTCTGTAAAGTGAGTAAATGAAAACATATCTCAGAAGGATGTAGTGAGTTACCAAAATGATATTGTGAAAGATTTCCTGTCTCTTCGGAAGAGGTGAGCTGTCTAGTTCAAGGTATTAGTGTTCTGCTGTGATGAAGCAATTCTCTCTCCTAGATAAAACAAGGCAAAATCCTGTAACTTGGTGTTTCACTACTTATGACTGACAGCTCACTTTGAATTCATAATTATAGCCAAAACCCACATCCATTTCTTCATAGTAAGTGTTTGGATTTGTGTAATTGTGATGTAAGAAGAAAATGTTTAGACCACTTCTTTAATTTCTGTAAAGAGGAATAAGGGAACAGCATGAGATACTGCTAGTTTCAAATAAGCACCATTAAAAAAAATGTTGTTTGTATTTTGCTTTCCTATATGTTACACATTTTCCAGGTTATGTTAGAAATACATATTCACTTCCTATGTAACGTATTTGTTATTTTCTGGTTTTCCTCCAAGACATCTTGCCATTATCCTGCCAGGACTGTATGTTGTCTGACCACTTCCCCATTGCAATTAAGGATTGAAACCACTTGCTTACGCACAACGGAGACCATCATACCTAACCCCAAAGGAGGCCAGAAACTCCTAGCACACTGCATTTCCCAGACCAACCAGGAGGCCCAGGGCACAGAAGGACAGTGTGCTATTTGCAACAAGGGCTGGCACACTGACAATCCACGAGTGGGGCACTTCAAAATAAAGAAAAAAATAACTCCAAACGATGCGGGGTGTGTGTGTGTGGTATGTGTGGTGGGAGTGGGGGGTGGGGGGGAAAGATATTTAACACATCTCGTAGAGAGGTACTGCCTGAACTTTCATGATAAAATGAGATAATAAAAGATAATAAAATGAGATAAACTACTCAAAATCTGTTGTTAAGAATATGCTACTGAAGAGCCAGCCCCAAGGAGTGATGTTTAACCAGAAGCTTTTCTTCAAATCATGCAGTATATATTTGGCAGTTAGTGTGCAGAATCACAGGCTAGATCCAAACAGACATCAGAACATGAAGCTTGCACAAGTGACACAGCCTTCCCCGGGAATTTCACTTTGTCCCTCTTCCCCCTTCCCCGCTTTTCTTCTCTTCTTTCTCCAGTTCCAAAGCTGAGGAGGAGAGATGATGACTTGGGGTGCTGGAGGTGGGATGTAAAAAAGAAGGACACAGTCTCTGACTCTAAATGGAAATATTTCATCACCTTCAGTGTGTTTCGAATCAGGCCCGTTGTACTCAACAAACGTAAAAGTGACTAGCATGCAATAACGTGAGCTTCAGAATCATATGATTGGGAAGATGAAAGTTACTGCTGAGTCCAGACTACAGTTTTCCTATGAGTGTATGTGTGCACAGATGTGTTTGGAGGCTGGGGATAGTACTGATCCATCTAGTTTATCAACCCATTGAATTAATCTTTAGTTTCTCATAAGGCAAATCTTGTCCTGTTACAGAGCTGTGGTGAGAAGTGTGTGAATCTGGTAGCCTGTGATGACAACAATCTGCAGTCATTTGTTCCATCTCTTCCTCAAAGCTGATGTGTAAGGACTTTAAAATGAAAATCAGTTTGGATCGCCACAAAACACTGGATCGTTACAAAAACACTGAACAGGATCAAATTGTATTGGATATCTAAGTCCACGTGGCAACATTTTTTAAATGCTCTTACACAGTTATAGTGTAAGGACATGATGTTTTCTTAGGATGAGGAAACACTGGGAGAGGAAGAAGCCTCTCAAATGACATACTGGCATAGATGCATACATATATACAGAGACCTTAGGTACGGGGAGTGCTCTGTCTACATGCATATTTAGTTTGAAAGTGGTTCTGTCAGAAGGATCCAATTCAATAGTTAAGAGGAAAGAAATGACTAGGCTACCTCTTTTCCCCCTCTAAACTTCTGTATTAGTCTGAAGTGAGCCACAGTTTGAAAATAAGAAACTGTTTGGATTTATTGTGTTCTGGAGCCATTAATTACAGCGTGTCCCATTTCTGTTTATTTGTCTTAGTTCTTCTTGGTGTTGAAAGACTGACCCTCATGGACATAAAAAAGATTATCTAGCTTCATTTGTCTCACCATCCTCTGCGGCTCAAGTCCTTGTGGTAGGGCACTTCCCCAGACTACATGACACAGCCAGATGTAGCAATTGGACACCGGGCTATGAAATAGCACTAATTTCAGATGTCAACCTTCACACTTCATAAAACAGGGAGCATATTACAGTGTACGTTAAATTCTGGAGCAAATAATACCAAATGACTATGCGGACGTATTGTAGATTTGAATAATCTGGCAGACTGTATTTGGAAATATTCTCTAAATTTCCTTTGTCCCTGCCCTGAGACTGTGGTAAGTAGCACAGAGACCAGCTGTCCAGCCTTGTTTTTCTAAGCCATTGACTAAACACTGAGTTCGTGTTCAAGATAACTGTGGGGAACCAGTTCATGAACTTCTTGAACTCAGCTGTCCATAAGTGCGGTGATGGGATTGAACAACTGCCATTTAATTAATGGTGAGTTTTGGAACTAGAAGTGAACCTTGGATCAAGTGTTGGGTTTTTTTTTTTTTTCATTAAAAGTTGTCTGGGTACCAAAAATAAGTAAAAGTGTTAAGCTGCCTAAGCTGTTGACCTCTTGCCAGGGAAAGACACTGCTTTGTAAAAGAGGGAGATAAAACCATCACCTGCATATACAGTCCAAGGACTTGCAGTGCATGTTGGCTCCGATGCCAGAGTATTTGCATGGAGCAGAATTCCCCTTGGGCTCCTTTCCAGATTCACTTTCCAATCTGCAAAATGTTTAACCTGGAGGTCTTTCCACCGCTGGTGTCTATATTACTGCAAGAGTTTGAAACTTCCCTTTTTCTTTGTGGGTTTCAGTTCTGTGCCCACTACAGACAGAACAGGGATTGGTCTCTGAGGGAAGAAAGCTGCATAGAACTTAAAGTTGCAAACTTGTATTGCAGCTTCAACCTCTAAGCCTCTCCATTCATGTTGATAACAATGCCTAGATGTTGAGCCTTTGTCCAATACAAACTCTTTATTATAATTTTTTAAATTGCATGATACACAGCCTTATTGTATAGATGCACACTCTGCTCCCCCAAGCTAGAAGCCACATAATTCCCACTGTGCTTTAAGGTACACGCTCCTTGCACAAGCAGAGGACCATCTTCCCCTTAGTATGAGAAAGTGTTTGACATCCATAAGTAGAAGTCAACAAAGAAGAAGGGCTGGCCAAGACCTTCTGAGATAGACCCCTGCTATTGCAAGACAAAAAATACTTAAATAATCCTTTTCACAGATGAAGTCAATCCAGTGAGGTTTTGAGAGAGGTTCCCCGCCCCCTCTACTCTAACTGGTAGATTATTCCAGAACATCACTCCTTAAATGGATAAAAGAAGAGTAACAAACCTATTGAGGGATCTAGAGAACAGTCTTCTAAGGAGTGGCTGAGGGAACTGGGGCTGTTTAGCCTGGAGAAAAGGAGGCTCAGGGGAGACCTTATCGCTCTCTACAACTACCCGAAAGGAGGTTGTAGCAAGGTGGGTGTCAGCCTATTCTCCCCAGTAACAAGCGACAGGACAACAGGAAACAGCCTCAAGTTGTGCCAGGGGAGGTTTAGACTGGATATTAGGAAAAATATCTTCACCAAAGGGTTGTCAAGCATTGGAACAGGCAGCCCAGGGAAGCGGTTGAGTCATCACCCCTGGAGGTATTTAAAAGACATGTAGATGGTTTAGGGACATGGTTTAGTGGTGGAATTGGTAATGTTAGGTTAACGGTTGGACTAGATGATCTTAAGGGTCTTTTCCAACCTAAATGATTCTATGATTCTATAAAAACTGCTTTCTGATTTCCTGCTGAAATATTCCTTGCCAGTTTATATACATTTGCTTGTCTGCAGACTTTTAGTTTAAACAAGCTCTTTTTCCTCTCTCATATCCCTAATTTATTTATGGCTAGCAATTATACCCCTTCAGCTTTGATTCTGAAAGCTCTCCACTCCTCTGATATTCTGGTAGCATTTCTCTGTTCTGCTTCCAGTTTGAAAACGTCTTTCTGGAGTGTGGCTACCAGATTGGGACAGATTGTGAGGACTCACTGGAGCCTTAACCCTGCCCCCCATGGAAATAGAACTGGAACAAGAGCATTGTATTTGGAGTCTCACCCAAATTCATCAGCCTGGTGATAACTGCCTTTGAATAAATAAAGCAAATGGATAGATTGCAAACAATTGTTAGTAGGAAGTTCTCAATTAGCAAAGTATTATTTTCATGCTTTGCCTTTATATGAGGCATCAAAGTATTTTATGATATGTAATTAGGATCTAGATCTTGAAAAGTGTGGCAGAATAAACAGCAGTGTTCCCTGTTTCAATTATTCTTTTATTGTGCTTTTGTATGATGAAGCAGAATAGCCTGTAATCATCTGCAAGTAGTTATTCATGAAGAACTTATCCTATTTCTTCAGGCCCCAAGCAAAATGATGATGAGGCAGTTGGTTTCTACTTCCATTGTACCTGAAACCATTGCTGATTCTGTGCACTCCTGGTGTACGTGTTAAAGAGTGTGTACAAGTTTTAGCACTACTGACCTACTGATAGCTGATTATTACCAATAAAAGGTAACAAGCACAAGTGCCTTTCTTTGCTATTGACTATGGTACAGCGTCAGGTGGCCTCGTTCTATAAACCCTGCCTTTGCTTTGTAGTAGTCCTGGGCAGCTTTTACCACAGTCTTTATTTGAGCTATTAAGTGACACTGGATAGAGGATCAAATGAGGTGATAAAGGAGGAAACAAATAGTGGATGTCTGTTTCAGCAGGTTGCTCCAGCTACCGTGTAGGCTTTGATCATCTGCAGTGCCTTGGGGCTGACATGTTGAGTACCATGACACCAAACTTCATGTGATGCTTGCTAAAGCACTGGCGGACACTGTCTGGAACTGTGTCTGTAGTCTATGTCCTCCACAGCAGGTACTTTGAATGAAAGTCTCAGGGACCGGTGCTGAGCAGTGAGTTCCCTTGTGTTGCAAGGAAAAAGCAGAAAGAAAGAGCCTGATAATTAGGGCAAGCATCTGCAAAGACAAACACCTCAGCCCTGCCCCTCTGCTTTCAGGATATGCATTCAACATCACATAATTTACATTAGACCCCTCTCGAAATCATGCTGTCTCCTTTTTGCACTGAGCATCCTACTAACCTGGAAAACTCTAATTTGCTTTCCTTCTAATTAGTCTAAGCAATGTGGAATGGCTCTGACAGATGGGCTTACACAAATGCCTCTGCTCCCACGTCAGAAGAGCAGATGATTGTACTACTTTTGGGGGAAGTGGGACATACTGCTGTGCCTTCCTTCATGGAGGCAGAATTGAATCCAGATGCTCTTGTCCTATGCTTTAACCACTGAAATATGGGGAGAAAAGAGGAAGTGAAAGATGAAGACAGATGTTCCAGAGAGAGATATATTATCTCTAAGGAAGATTTTGCTTTTTATGGGAACACATGCATAACTGTCCCCCACCCCTTCCCCCACGATCTTCTTCCTGCTCCCTTCCTCTTCCCAATCCCTAAAACTGCCATGCAGACCGGGAGAGCCCATCCTTCAGCCAGCACACAGATATGTGGTTAGGATTTCTTCTTGAGGATCCTGGAATATGTGTGGGCTTGAAACCCACTGGCAAAAGAGGAATGTGAAGGCAAGTCTCCCACATCCTGTGGAGTCCTCTAATCCATGACCTAGTAGATGAAATTGTGTGCCTGTGGGAGAGCCCAGCACCTCCTCCCCAAGGGCTGTTCTGTGCCAAAAGCAGTCCAGTGCTCTGAGAGCACCTACTGACATGACTGGTGCCAGTGAGATGAATGGAAAACAAGTAGTTTGTGAAATTCGATGAGATTAGATGAAAGCACTGTCAAAACTTAAATGGGAAGAGTAGAGGCTTTTCCCTTCTAAAAGGAGATCCTCTTTCCTCCTCCCATATGCTTTGGGAATGTCATGTCCCTTTCGTAAGATGAAGATTTGTCTGCATCAAGTGGACAGTTAATTTATCTCACTCAACTTCCTTTCAGCTATCACTTCGTACTTAGTACCAACAATGGCAGTCATATTTAGGGATGTTACTTTTTAAGAAGCTTCTCTGTTGTGTTGACCCTCAGTGTTTCAGTCTTGCTCTGTTCCCATGGCTCTTCATCCAATTCTTAATGTTTCCAAGTCTCCCCTGTTCAGTATCCTCTTTAATCAATCTTTGCTACATCAGCTGGTACTCGGCATCTCCTCTTGTGAGCTACAGGCACTGCCAGGTATGTCTGACAGCTTCTGACTCATATTATCTGTTGTAATAGCTACCATGTTATGTCTTTTCTTTTTGTGTCACATGTACTTGCAACATCCAAGACTCAGCTCCCACCAAGGCTCCATCACTTGTACACACACCATCAGAATCCTCAGGCATCTTCAGGCAGTCTTAAACACAAGAAAAACACCATCGCTGGCTTAGGACAGCTTTGAGCCACAAGCTGATGGAGTGTACTGGGAAGTCTAATTACATGGTTGTCCTGTTCTTTTTTTTTTTTCCTGGGCATAAACTATTGGCCACTGCTGCTTCTGAAATCAGAACATTATTCTCTTGTCTTAGCTGGGTTTACTCACTATTGATTTTGTGGCTATTGGTTTCTTGGGCAGCAAGAGAGCCTGGATATTGAATGAGCATGCAACTGTTCTGCTCCGCACCACTGTGGATGGTGAACTGCAGGTGCTAGGGCATGATCCTCAGTCTGGGGATTTTTTTGGCCTGAACCACCTTTCCAGACAGTTCAGGAGTCTCAGACAGAAATTCCAGGGTGGTGGCTGGAGCTCCAGAGCCCACTTGACTAACAAAGCTGTCCCTGTGAAAGACAGAGCCCAGGGAACTGCAGTTTGGTTTCCAAGGAGCAGGGCTTGAGCTAGCCACACCGCTTTCCGCAGCGGGACATGGCTACTCCTATTCTGCAGCAGCTGCCAGCCACATAGGCAAATGTGAGATCGATGGATCTCTGTCTGACTCAGTACTGCTTTTCTTGTCCTCCTGTGTGGGAAAACTGTCCTTTAGCACAAACGCTATCAAAAAAATTATATATTTTGGATTGTATGTAATATAACTAAATCTGAATAGCAGCAACAGGTTGTTCCTTGGCATCAGAGCAATTCCACCATTTCTAGGCACTGCTGCAGGCAGTAGATCTGCAGTAGCAGCTCAGAAGATGGCCACAAGAAGGTAAAGTAATGTAGCTCCTAACTGCATTGTAAATTGGAATCTTAAATTTTAGGCAGATGGTTTTAATAGAAACTTAGGACTGCATGTATTACATCATAAAGTCACAGAGAAGGAAAGGCTGCTCAGTGAAACTAGACAGAAAATGTTCAACTAATTCTGACGATGCCATTTAATGAAAAATACTATTTCTACAATGCTTTGGTTTAATCAATATATTGTATTGCATGGTGTTTGGTTTTTTTGTTGTTGTTTTTGTTTCATTTGGAAAAATAAAACTGAAAATACCTTGAATTTATGGTTTTACCAGCATAACTTTTCCAATATCCAACACTTCTGAGCACAGTGCTTCACTGCCTGTGCTCCTAGGATGGACTGTAATCACTGGGATGGACTCCCGTCTGTCTTTTGACTCCATCTCATGAGGCATCACAGGAGTCTCACAGCTCTGCAAGTCACCTGTAACTCAGTCATGGAGCTTGTCTAGCTGAGGGTACTTGAAACTGGTACTATAAAGAGATGTGCTGTGGCAGTCAAGTGATGCTAAAGGAATCTTTTCTACCCAGAAACAGGGGCCCTGAGGTGATGTGATCCCAATGTGTGAAGCCCGTACAATGCAGAAGAAAATTGTGCAAATTCACATAAGGTGACTTCGAGTCTGCTGACCAGAGAAACCTGATCCAAAACCTATTAGAGTCCTGAAGTCTTTGAGCTTTTTAACAGGCTCTGAGGACTTTAACTACTGACAAGCAATGTGAGGGTTTTTTTTGGTTTTACCAAATGTGGACAGAAAGAACTGTTCTTCCTTATTGCCCAGAATTTTCCCCACCACCCTGTTGCTGACTTCAGCTCTAAAATAATGTAAGAACACTCCTGCAATTTCATTGCAAGCATTTTCTTCCTGAACACAGAAATAGCTATTTCTACTACCTTAACGTAAGAGTTTTTACATAATCATAAAAGACTTTAATATACTAATTATTTCTGTTGAGATTTCAAAATCAGCTTCATCGCTTTGACCTTTGTCATACTCACTAGACTAGAAAGGAGCAGAATGGCAATTCACTGGGAAATTTAAATGACATTTTAATGCATTTTTCCACTGTTTTCAAATATAGCAATTATTTCCTGGTATATCAATTGCTGTTTCCCAGCATTTTCTAGAATGCTATTTTAAATAAAAGCATAAATTTTCAGTAAGGCGTTCTGTTTTATTGGACATATTTTGCCCCCTTTCTTCTTAAACTTACACATTTACTTATATTAATCACTGTATAGCATGTGGAGAAGTGAAAAAAATGCTTAAGTCCATTTCATGACATTTTTAGAGGTTATAGAATTTCATTTCCTCCTAACATACATGGAAAGCACCTCTCTCTATATTTTCACTACTTGCATCAAAATGTCCCTATTCACACTCAGTAGATTAAAGTTTCAGTATAGGATTCTCTTTACATCCTCCAAAGAGTTTATTACATTCCCTGGAAACCTTACTGTCCAAAACATGCTCAAAATTGATACATCTCAATTAAACATTTGTGCCAGGTCCAAAACAACCTTTTGTTGATGAAGTAATTTTGCCAACAATATTCCAACCAATAGTTACAGCAGAGAAGTTAGTTATGAGCATCTCTCCACAGAAATTGACGGTGTAAGTATATAACATTTGTTTAACAATGCTTGTTTAGACAATGATGCGGCTGAATGGATGCACTTACTGCTTTACTGAAATGTAATATTTCAGCAGCATAATCTCTCCTGAGTTAATAATGCTGCCTCATTTGAAGGATAAGCTGGGAGAAGAACTTTTAGTGATTCTCCCTATGTTGAAGGAGAACAAATGAAAATAATAAAAAGGATTTCTTTTTCTAACATTTTACTTTGACCTGCAGGCTTGCTGCTCTTTGACATTTTCAGATTTTTCAAGTTTTCGACTTTGCAATGAGAATTGACTTTGCAATGAGAACCTACTTTCAAAGCAGCCTTTTATGTAAACATTATGTTTCCTGTTTTGCTTCAAAGCAAAATGATGAAAAAATCCTAGCAGTTATGCAGTCTTATCACAACAGGTAGTATATTCACAATTTGTGTCTGCAACACTAGCATTCTACAGATGATAGCAAAGAGCTGTATTCTGCTCAGGGGCCAAGAGTTCACATTATAGAGCCAGGACCTGGTGCACAGGAACTGTTACTGATGTCATTATTCCACACAATGCAATGCAAGCCACATTTTTGAAGAAAATATGTTTTATTATGCCAACAGATACAGCTGGATAAAGCAGATATTAGATAAAGCAGATTCATTTTCATGTAGATCAACTACTCAGGGAGTCCAAAACAGAGACTGAATATGAAGGTATTTGTAGTTAATTACCCTGAAGTACACCTAATTGTTTTAAGCAGCTGGACATTTGAGAGAAAAGTGTTTGCTATTTTGGGAGCAGAGGGTGATCCTGACCCTGCTAAGAGTATAAGTGGTGACAGAAACTAAATGATCAGAGGCAACAGTAATTCCCATCAAAGAGCAGCAAGACTCGAGATGTGGGGAAACTCAGAGGTCTGTCTCGAATCCATCTCATGTGATGTCTGGTACCTGATAGAGTTATACATTTTAGTTCTCTGGCCCATCTTTGATCTTGCAGTGTCAAAACTGCAAGGTTAGAGATGGAGTAGTTGTTTTGGAAAGACAGTTTTCCAGCTGGTAACTGGATGTTGCTATTCTTTCCTAATTAGGTAGCACATGGTGGTTGTTTGGTTTTACCCATAGAATTCCTTAAGAGCAGTGAACACATGATGTGATGCCTATGACATTTCAGGATGCACAGTGTAGGATCTGTGGATTTTGATGGTTCTGGTGTAGCAGGTGTTTATCATGAGGGTTGTGGCAAGATATGAATCTGATTTTCTTGAGCTATCTGGTTTTAGCCAGCATATGCCGGTCTGCTGGGAATTTGCTTTCAGTGATGTAGCTAATGAGGACGACTGCCATTTCAAGGGAAGGTGGGGTGTTTCTAGGAGAAATCATTTCAAGGTATGATTTGCTTCCAACATAGGCTGCAATTTGCTAACATTTTCCAGTATACTTTTCTTGCATACTGTGGTATGAGTGATACTCAGTACAGGATTTTCTCTCTGTATTGTTGTTCAGATGGCTTCAAATATGTGGTCCTAGAAGAGTGTCACTGAACATCATCTGTAGCTCTGTGAGGGTGTGTCATGAATGTTCTCAGAGCAAATGAGGTGATGTCTGTGGGTTGGTTGTATATCAGTTTTTCTACTGTGTTTTGGATAGCTGATGGTTTGTGGAAGGAGGTGTGTTGGTCTGTGGATTTTCTGCATATGGTAGTTTGAAGGTTGCTATTTTTTATGTTGACCTTGGTGTCTAGAAAGTTGATGCTGATGTAAGTTTTCCAGAGATAGTTTGATGCAAAATTCTGGTTTCTGAATTTGTGGTAGAAATCAATGAGGGAATCCAAGTTTTCAGTACAGATGTCATTATGTATGTCCCTGAGTATCCTAGGAACTCACACTGGTTTGCTGGGAAGGTTAAAGTCTTTTTCTTGAGGTGACTCCTGAAGTCGGATATTCTGGTGATTGCATACAAGTACCTCGGTGCTTGTACTTGCATCTGTGATTTGGTGAGGATGAAATTGTTGTGAAGATGAAATAGATGGCCTTGATATATATAAGATACCAGCTGGAAGACTGGTATCACTTAGGCATGCAGGTCAGGTGTAATGCTTCCCTGGTGTAGCATAGTGATGATAATATGAAAGATGGTGCTAGTAAGAAGATAGTTTATGAAGCAGTGATCCTGGAGGAAGCATGCTTTTCTGAAGAGGATGCTTTCATCTATAACAAAGTATTTAAAGATGTTGTCTGCAGGCAGATCCTCATAGCTCTTCAGTGAAGTCTCCTTGGGTTTCCTTCTGTAAGAATATAAAAGAGCATATTAAAGTTTTAAGGTGGCAAAAGAAGAGTTTACACAATTTTTTCCTTCCTCCTGAGGAAGAGATTTGTGCTCCAAGGTGAAAAAAGCAGAGGTATTTCTTGAGTTCTTCTCATATGAAAGCATCAAAAATCATCTGCTAGCATCACCGATGTTATCTGAACTTCTCCTTTATAAATTCTTTAATAGCTAAGTGGTGACTGGATTTCAAAAAAACTTTTAAAAAACCCAGTTGTATCTTTCAAAAAATTATTCCACTGTTATTCCTCTCCTGAAAAAATTGTTATTGTAGACCAATGTAACATTAATTCAGGGGTGTCCAGCTCAGTATAACGTGAGATTGTTTTCATGGTTATTTTACAGGGGATGGTGACTAGTTTACCTTCATTTTGTTTTCAGAAAGGTTGAGACACACTTAGAAAAACAACTCCTCCAGTTCTCTACAGACCACAATGCTACCAAGCATAAATGTAAGCATTTGGAAAGAAGACATAGGCGTAGCCATTCCACGTTGGGGAATTGCTCCATGACTTCCTGATGGGTGATGCTGGGAAGCAGGTGCTCTCACCATCATTTCTCAGACATGTCTCATTGTTGGTGAAGTAATTGTTATTGCCCTATTTGGGTCCAGTGTTAAATGCTATCAGCTTATTTTGATAGTAATTTGTTGCATGGTGGTTTGGTGTATTTCAGAGAGTTCTCTTTAATTTGCTGGAGCACGTAATCATGTCTTGTTCAGTTAGCCTCTTTGGGGGGTAAAGTTTCTCAGTTTCTTAGCTTGGGCTGACCTAAACAGGATATTCTGTCACGTATCGAGTCAAAAATTAGACTGTTTTTCTACAGTCAAAATGACCTACATGGATCTGTGTTATTCTCCCATGTTCTTCAAAGCCTGAGCTGGACTTCCAACTCACTTGCTTTTATGTCTGAGCCATTTCCCCACTGAAGTTTACAGGGCTGCAGACCTAACATACCTGCGCTGCCTTTGCAACAAGCACTTTCATAGGGTTTAGGAGAATGTTTTCTATGAAGTGGGCTAATTAGACACATAAGATGGATCTATCAAAGAGACAGCTGTATCTCCAACGGTGTAGATAAACTGATGAGTGAAGGTCCAGGGGGAGGAAAGACTACATGGAGGCAGGAAAGACTGTAAATAGACAAACTGTAAATAGACAAACTCTAAATGAGCAAGTATGGGAAGGGGAGACTCGACCTTAATGGCAACCCCACAAGAAAGACCATGAGAAAGATCCTACAGACTGTAGCACGACTTGACAAGGAAGAGTTTTCAGTATTGAATGCAAGCTGAGGAGGTGTGGGGAGCGCAGGAAGATGTTGTTCCCAACCAAGCATTTGGAAACGCCGCTGCAGCAGACAGGCTGTGTGTGCGGAGATGGGGAGGCTCTCAGCTGGTCCCAGCGGCAGCCGGTTGCCAGCACTTTCCTGCCATTTCTTTAACCCAGCCCTTCAGAAGGACTCTGAACTGTGTTGCCTGGACAGCACAAGCCAACACCATTGGTGCTCATTTTAGCCTGGCCTAAGTGAGGGGGCTGACAGGCCTTTGGTCCCCTGAGGAGCTGGTCCCACCAAAGGGGCCAAGGGATGACCGAGGGGGCCACCCGGGGTGCGTGCTGCCTGCAGGTACCCAGGGGTTTGGGGGGAAAGGACCCTCCTGACGCGACCACGGGCTCAGAGAGGCCTCGGCTGCATCGCAAACCTGAGGGGGGCAAGAGTGAGGAGGGGGCCGAGGGGGCGGCGGGCAACAGCTGGCCGAGGGAGGCAGCCCTGCCCGCGCTCGGTTCGCTCATGGTGGCGGGAGGCGAAGAGCTGCGCTCCGCGGGGAGGAGCAGAGCCGACCGCGAGCTGGGCGACCGGCCTGGCGGTGGAGCCCGGGGCGCCGGGGGCAGGGGCGGGCCCGACCCGACCCGACCCGACCCGGCCCGGCCCGGCCCTCCCGCCGCCGGCCGGCGCGGGCCGTTCCCTGCTCGGGGAGGGGAGGCGAGGAGGGGGCGGTGGCGATGTGTGCGGCGGCGGGGAGGGGGGGCAGAGGCACGCTGCCTGGGGCTGATTGGCCGCCCACTTTATAAGAGGTGCCCGGCCGGGGCGGCGGGGCTGTTCGTGGAGGTTGGGGAGCTCGGCGGAGCCGCTGGCCGCCTGTGGAGCCGTCCGAGCGGAGCGCAGCTGCCCGCGCCGCGATGCGACGCGCCAGCCGAGACTACACCAAGTACTTGCGCGGCTCGGAGGAGCTGGGCAGCGGCGCCGCCCACGAGAGCGCCCCGCCGCCGCCGCCACCGCCGCCGCTGCCGGCCCATCCGCACCCGCCGCCCGCCTCCCGCTCCCTCCTCGCCGCCCTCGTCCTCCTGGGGCTGGGGCAGGTGGTCTGCAGCGTCGCCCTCTTTCTCTACTTCCGAGCTCAGGTAAGCGGCGCCTCTGCCGGCGCCCGGAGGCGGCGGCGGGGTGAGGGGGCCGGCGCGGCCCCTTCCCGCCTTCTCGGCGGGCGTTGGGCGCCGGCAGCCGCGCCGTGAGGGAGCGGCAGGGCAGGGCGGCAGCGACCGCCTCGCACCTTTCAGAAGGGGCTGAAGTTCCTCGCGTCGGGTGGGATTGAGGCGATTAATTAAAAAAAAAGTCAGAGAACGCCCTTATCTGGCTATGCGGTTGGCCCAGCTTTGGGAGGCTGTCGGGCTGGAGGGCTGCCCGTACCCTGCCCGGCTTGTGCTGATCCCCTGGTCTCTGGAGCTGCTTAGCCTGAGCTGCACTAGGTAGCGTGCCGGCCTGGGGTGCACGCTGGCGGACAGGGTTTCTTAGCCAGGTCGAACATGAGGAGACCCTGAGCTGGGAAGCAGCTTAATGAGCCGTCGTCTGAAGTCTTGTGGGCTTTGGTAATTCACCGGAGAGGGGTTTGACACGGCTTGGCTGCCATTTGTGTTTCACCAGTGGGAGAAATGTCTTTAAGGAGAAAAAAGAAACACAACAAACCACCACACAACACCGCTTGGGATCATTTGCCCTTTGGTCTGCGCAGGGCACTGGGGAGCAGGGTCTGTGTGTTAGCAGGCATCGGCTGGGGGATGCCTGCGGCGTGCAGCTCAGGAGCTGGTCTCAGAGCCAGGCCACAGGCCTGCCGGGAGGACGCTTCAGGAGAGGCAGTGGTGCGTGCAGAAGGGAGCTCTGAGAGGTATTGCTGTGGGGGCAGATGAGGTGATGAGCGGTTAGGCTTTCGGAGAGATGAGGAGTCTGCTTCTTGGAAATGGGTCAGCTGGCTGCCTGGATTCACTCTGCTGTGCCTCTTACCCGACGGGCAGAGCCCTCAGAGGAAGTGGGGGCCTGCTGGCTGGTTGCTTCTTGGGTTGGGTGTTAGCTTTTTGCTTGGCTTTTTCGTTGGATGCTAATTAGTTCTGTTAATAGGGGCCTCGCTGCCTTCATGGAAGTGGTACGTCTGCTGTGTGTACCTTTCATTTGAAGTCAGCAGTGAGTGGAAACCCGTTTCTTTCGGTTTACTTTCTAGGTAGATGCGCTTGATCTTGATGTAGCAGACTGGATTTCTTAACAGAGTGCACTCTGAAAATATGTTGCACAAATGTATGCCCACTTAAACAGATAAATAACTATCAAACATACAGTAATGCTGCTGATCACTTATTATGCAGACCATATTTTCTTACTGACAATGGCTTTGTGTTTGCCATTTTTACAAAATAAAATGGAATGGCAGTACAGTACTTAGTTATATCCTGCATGCTTCAGAAGAGTGTCATTTAATTTCTGGGACTCATTGTAAGGTAGCTTAAAGCTTGTGTGACAGTGAAATAAATTAGTGCCTGTTTCAGCTTGTGGCAGAGAAATGGTTTTCACTCCAGATCTGCACAAACTTTAAAAGACATCATTGTCAAAACATATCGCTTAGAAATGCATAGCTATACATTGATTAGTAGGCTAGAGAGCCATTGCAATCAAAACAACTAATCAAAGTACACTTTTTGAAAACCCTAGTTCTCAGTTCTCTTTACCTTCCCCCTCTGTTGTTAAGATCTCTTCCTGATCATGTCAGTGCATCACACTGCCTAACAAAGGGTACAAAGAGCTTTCTTACCATAATGGCTATTTTTCTTCTGCTTTCCTAATTTGAAAAATTATGTAATGGGTGTAATTCTGCATTTGGCAGCTTAATTCTCTTGCTGGTTTCTTGTTCCTGTAGATCTGGATTAATGCTATTGGATAGAGTCCTTTGTAAACTTGAACTTCTGAAATATCTAAAAGAGATGATGTAGCTAGATGTAGACTTGACTGAAGTCATTGCCTGAAAATTCTAATGGAGAAAATGTCTTCTTTGCCATCACTGAAAAATAGAATAATAAGTATACTTCTGATGTAAGTATTTAATTCGCAATAATAAGATATGGTAATCCATATTTATTTGCCATTTTTTAAATTGTGAAGTAAGTCTTACTTAAATGTCTTGCAGATTGTTTTATTGACATGGGACATGATCTGACCTTTTCAAAAGATTGCTGTCAAATTTAGTTGTATTAAGCTATCTCAATTTATACTTTTCAGTATAAATTTCAGCTATCTAAATTTGTACTTTAACAGAACTTAAGTATTGTGGTGTATTTTGTTAAAATAATGAGAAGTTAATAATGGAAGCTGTGCATCAAAAGACTGGAATTGTTTGGTTGGTGAATTAGAAAGATTTGACTGTACAGGCTGATAATAAGAAATTGTTTTACAAGCTCTTTAAAACTGTACTTAAGAGGCTGAGTAAACTCTGACTCAGTTTTACCATACACATTTTCTCTGTATTTGCATAAAGTTATTTGGGCTGGATCATGACACAATATGAGCTGAGACAATAGTAGAGGTTTTGGGTTTTCCTTAGTTTTGTTTATTTTGTGGCTTGAGCATTTGGAATTTCACAAGACACATAACTAAAACTGACACTAGATTTTCACGGGTAAACACATGTTCATGGCTAAGAAATAATGCAGCACAATGCAAATGAGACAATAGTTGATACATCAAAAAAAAGATAAAATTCAGTTCTTCACTTTTTCTGATACTCTCGTCGTAGTGTTTTGAAATATAAAAACATAAAAATGTTTTGGCTTTTCTTTTTGGACTGTCTTGTGCAGTGTGCTGAATCCAAGAAATCAAACACTAACAAAATGTATTTGTCATAAGTGTTCACTTTGCTTATACTTCATGAAGAACATTTGCTCAAGATCAATGAAAATGCCATGAATATATAGTTAGATACTTGGAGCAGCTGGAGATCATCATGTAATAGTCTCATGCACAGCACAAGGTGAGAGACCAAAGTATTTAGTTTAACTGGTACATGCTAGAGTATAGTCTCCAAAAGCTTTCCTTTTAAACTTTTCTTTCTGGCTCACTTCCTCAATGTACTTAGGTCATAAACCAATAGGAGTTTGGTCTAGCACTGACTGGACTGGAGGGCAGTAGAACAAGCTGGATGCACTCAAAACCAAATGTGGGGACTGGATGTCTAACTCCCATATTTTAACCTAGAACTCCAAGCCTATCCATTTTTCCCATTAGAAAAAAGGTCTGTATTGTATCATATTGAAGAACTCACACTTGGATAAATGAGGACCTGGAAGTCAGATCTTCGTTGGTACTTTGTGGGTCTGTGGAACTCTCACTTTCATTACAGTATGCTTTTAAACAATTGCCTTTCAGATTTCATCTGAAGTTTCATGAGTATTGTAGAGCAGCAGCTAACAGAAAGCAGCCTTCTGGGGGTCATTAGCACTTTTTAGAAGCTTGGTGGTTACACTCATGGAGTACAAAGTGATATTTGATAATCTGGAAATTTGTTTAAGTTTGAAATTAAGTGCAAATATAAAGGCTAGATATTTATTGTAAGGAGTAAATACAGACTGTGGTACTGTAAAATCTCATAATTGAGGCAAAATTTAATAGGTAAAAGTGTCTGGAATGTATTGTATCATTTAAAATGAAACTGAATCCTTTTAACATCGGACAACTGGTACTTAATTCTGTCAATTCATTTGGTCTCACCCTCAGTGCTGGAGTTCATTTTGGCTGCCCTGAGTCAGGTGAAAAGAGCCCAGAATTGCAACTAGAATGATGAGAGATGCTGAAAATCAAGGGACACCAACAGAGATATGGTGTCAGACCAAGGTCAGACATGATTCATGTGTACACAGCAGTAACATAGGAAAAATAAGCTAGACGCTCCTCTCTTTTAAATAAGGTAATTCCTCTGGGGTATTTAGCTTGCTTAGGGTGTTACAAAGCTTTCTCCAATATTTTTTGCTGCATCTTGGTATTTCTTCCAGGTATTAAATGTTTAGGACTTCATGCTGAAGGTCTCTGCCTTGCAAGCTTCTTCCTGTAGAACATTCCAGTATTTCATCTGGCTCTTCGGAAGTTCTTCTCAAAACACTTCCTTGAAAGTTTTTTCTGTGCATCGCTTCTTGCCCACAGTTTTGGTCTCCGTGTTTGGTAATGTTTGTTTACAGCTATGGCAGTTCAGTACATGGTCTTTATGAGGATACAAGATGTGGGATTTCTGAGAATGCCTTTTCAGACAAGTGAGCCAATTTTCATGGTTGAAGGTGGTGAAGTCTAGGTGTTCTTTGAAAAAGATAAGGGCAGTCAGGTGGATTAGCTAGTCTAAATTCAGAGCTTCAGTTTTCAAGCACTACATCTCTAGAGACTTACAGTTTGTCAGGGTGGGATGCATAGCTTTAAGTTGTTGAAGCTATCATTTACAGTGTTTCCATTAAGACTTACAGCTGTATGTGCAGAGATTCTGGTTTTCTGTCTTAAGCATTCAGCAGATGAACTATAATCCTAGTAAGTGCTTCTGTACAATCTGCTGTTACTGTTCTGGCACAGTGTTGTGTGACACATTTGGCTGACTGCTGATGGGTGATAGCTGTAAGTCTACGTTGTGCATTGAGAGGATAGATTTAGATTAGATATTAGGAAAAAATTCTTTACTGTGGGGGTGGTGAGACACTGGAACAGGTTGCCCAGAGAAGCTGTGGATGCCCCATCCCTGGAAGTGCTCAAGGACAGGTTGGATGGGGCTTTGAGCAACCTGGTCTTACTGGGTGTCCCTGCCCATGGCAGGGGGTTTGGAACTAGATGATCTTTAAGGTCCCTTTCAACTCAAACCATTCTATGATTGTATGATTTCTCATGATGGATAATCAGGCCTTTTCAAATTTCATGATCTTCGTGTTGTAAAACGTAGTTTTCTTGCCTGCTTTTCAGAAGATGTGTTTAAATAAATCCAAAACTGTGATAGTAGTCTCTCACTAGTAGAATTACTGATAAAAATATCTACTGACAGTTATTTGCTGTGGCTTCTATCTTCTGTGAAGTGCGTGGAGGGGAGAATACAGACACCCAGATCCTGCTGAAGACACTTAATTCCCTCAGGTTCTCTAACAACCCCAACATAAGAGGCTGTATCTGGAATAACAGGTCCTATTTGGGGTCCCTCAGTACCAGAGGTGTATCAATGAACTGGAGAGTCCAGCAGAAAACCACTGTGAGAGGTAGGGACTGTAGTGTGTCAGAAATGGAAAACTGGATTCTTTAAACCTAAGGAAGAACATACTGACATGAGGGAGGCTAATAACTGTTTTTAGCTGCCTAAAGATGGAGCCAGCCTCTTCAGAAGTGCACAGCAAAAACAGGCAGTCATAAATTGCAGCAGGGAGAACTCTAGCTGGACATCAAAACCAGTGTTTTTAGACAGAGTGGTTAAATTGTAGAACAGTTTGCCCAGAGAGGTGGAAAGTCTCCATCAATGGAGATTACACAAAGCTTGTCTAGACAAGGCCTTGACCAACCTGACCTAAGTTACAAGTTGGCCCTGCTTCAAGCAGGGGGCTGGACTAGAGACCTCCAGAGGTACCTTCTAGCCCAGTTAATTCAGTATTAACTGCCTTTTAGCAGCTGTTGGTGAACATTTTGTGCCTTTTTTTTTCTTTCTGTTTACAGTCGATATTTCTGAGTTCTGGATACTAGTAGAACATACTGGGAGAGATGAGTTGAGGGTGCAGTTCTGCAGTTGTTTCTTCTGTTGCTGCTTTCCTGCTCTTTCATTCCTATGCCTGTCCCTATATGGGCCATGATGCTTGTGTGATACCTGGAGTGGGTTGGTTTCAGGATGCTATTATTTCAGGAAATTAGACCAGCAGTAATTCCTCCCAGGTTATTGATTTAGAAGAGGAAGCTGAGAATCAGGAATGAAATTTTATGGAGAAGAAGGGTGACAGCACAGAGGTGCTGGTTTAGATCTGCTTAAACAATTAATGGGGCTGCACTGCACTAGCTGACTTCAGAAGTCATTAGGGTAGTTTTTGGTGATTAATTCATAGATTTTATTTCAGGTTCAGCTGTGTCAGTCCATCTCAGGAAGATGTTAGTGTCTCCAAGCCATTCTGTAACTAATCTCTACCCCTCTGCTCAAAGCTGTGGCATCTGCAGGGATAACAGAGATGGCTAAACCAGGGCACAGGGGCTGATGATCTGGATGAATCCGGCAAACGTCTCTGGTCTGGAGACTTCAGCAGAAGGGTGGTGATGGAGGAAGCAGCATTTGGTGTTGCCATCTGTGCAACAAATGTTTCTCTGCTGTGTGTGTCTGTTGGATGGCTGCCTGACTGGCATACATTTAAATTCACCTCTGTAATCTTACCCTTGTGCTTTTAAATTAACTTGGTTCTTTTTGGGTGTTAGGGAGTCAGTTTTATGTTTGTGTGAACAAATGATATGTGTTTGATTCACTCTTGCTGTTTTGTTGTTGTTTTGTTCAGTGCTATGTTAAAGGAAACTGAACACTTGTCAAGCGCTATCCATAATGTCTTGGCGTTCCCTTATTGTAATGACAAATAATGTATTATTACCTTTTGTAATTCTCAGGTAAAATTGTTCCTTCCTCCTGATGCAGAGAGAAGTAAATGTTCTTAATTAGACCAGCTGATACAGTTAGAGAACTTAGACAAGGTTTTGAGTGCCCAAATCCTTCAAGCCTTAAGTAAAAGTGGCTTAAATACAAGTTGATAGTAACTGCTGAGAGTCTTAGGCTATCTCTGAAAGATATTGGTTAGTATCTCTTGAGTGTAAAGTATATGGAGTGTGGAAATAGAGGGTGAGGTGGTTTAAATAACATTTATGCAATTAAATTCTGCCAAGGCATAATCCTAATCCTTGGAATGTCCTTCTGGTTTATCTAACTAATAGAATTCAGGAGTATTCTAAACTTACAGTTTAAAATTATAATTGAGTCAATCAGAAAGGCTGATGGCTAAGAATATCTTGCAGATATTCTGAATTTACCAGTCTTTGTCCCATGAAGCGGAATTGTTTTGTGGTACAGTTTTATCATCCTTTCGTCTTTCTGAATTTGTGCCATCTTACTTGGTGACTGTTTAATGCAGCAGTATCTCTTGCCCACTGCATTGGTTTAACCCTGGCCAGCAACTAAGGACCACACAGCCACCTGCTTACTCCACCCCGCTGTGGGAGAGAGACTTGGAAGAGTAAAAGTGAAAAAACTCGTGGTTGAGATAGACAGTTTAGTAGGTAAAGTAAAAGCTGTGCACGCACAAGCAAAGCAAGGAATTAATTCACCACTTCCCATTAGCAGGCAGGTGTTCACCTGTCCCCAGGAAAGCAGGGC
Source organism: Falco rusticolus (assembly GCF_015220075.1). Classification (NCBI taxonomy): domain Eukaryota; kingdom Metazoa; phylum Chordata; class Aves; order Falconiformes; family Falconidae; genus Falco; species Falco rusticolus. The sequence continues at coordinate 33,252,946 of NC_051188.1, read as the reverse complement.
TCCATCATGTGTAATGGTTACTGGGGAAGACAAATGCCATCACTCCAAATGTCCCCTGCTTCCTCCTCCTTCCCCCTGCTTATTTGCTGAGCATGATGGCATGTGGTATGGTGTATCCCTTGGGTCAGCTAGGATGAGCTGTCCTGGCTGTGTCTTCTCCCAAAGTCCTGTGCTTCCGCAGCCTACTCGCTGGTGGTGTGGTGTGAGAAGCAGAAAAGGCCTTGGCTCTCTGTAAACACTGCTCAGCAGTAACAAAAACATCCCTGAATTATCAACACTGTTTCCAGCACAAATCTAGAACATAGTCCTACACTAGCTACTATGAAGAAAATTTAACTCTATCCCAGCCCAAACCAGCACACCTACAAAATAATTTGTGATAACTGGCTTCTGCTCTTCTGTTTTTCCTTTTGAAAATGATGTGCTAGATATTGTACATACTTTCCCAAAGTTTGACATTTGCTTGCCACCTTGCAAACTATAGTTTTTACAGGCAAGGTGACAGTGTATGTTGCCAGCGAAAATAATTGTGATACTGCACTAAGTGGTTGAAAAATGGAATTCAGGATTATGTATTTTACCGTAAGACTGGGATTTATCATTAACTTTTGAACACCACGCATCTAAACTAACGAACTAGGCAGCTCAAGAAGTTAAATAATTCTTCTGTCACATGCTTCTTGAATGAAATAAACCACCTTCTCTCAATTTTTTACAGTAAAAATTTAGATAATAAACTTAGCTAGGTGTCAGACTTCTTGGTGGTTGAAAATTCTTCCTGAATGAAATGCTTTTAATGTCTCTTGGACAGACCCTTAAAACTGGTTGTACTTATAATTTTGTTTCAGATGGACCCTACTAGAATTTCAAAAGAACATGCACACTGTGTCAGAACACTTTTTGGACATCAAGAAAATACAGATTTGCATGATACATCCTTTGAAAATCAAGAAGCAAAGTTGATACCAGAATCATGTAGAAGTATGAAGCAGGCTCTTCAAAGAGCTGTGCAGAAGGTAAGTGACAGCCAGACTATTCCTTTATTTTGTGCTCCTGTTGAACTTAAAACAATTTTTCCAACATCTGTATTCAGAGGTAAGTTCTATGACGTGTTTTCTAGTGTTCAAATAATACCTGAAGTTCCATCCAAGGTCATGTGGTCTTTGCTCATGAGCCTGGTAGTAGTTAACCAATTCTGTATTCAAACACATTTTGGGTTTTACTTTTTTAACAAAGGAAGACTTGAAGTTGCATTGAGAAAACTATAACTGCATTTAGTTGATTGGCCATTCTGACATTTGGATGGGCCTGAAGGTAGTAGTTTATCCTACTGTTTGTACAGGTTTGCTGACACTTTGGATTTTCATAAAGGACAGTTTAACATTTTTTTTTTTTCAAAGTAGTCTTCCTGTTTCTGACAAGATTCTCCCAAGTCAAGATTATTAGCAGGCAAAATATTGCCTGAAAGACAGAGGAGATAACATTTGCTCTCATTTGCTCTTGTTTCTTACTCTTTCTGCAGCCCAAAATGAGGGATAGTATCTCCTTTTTTATTTTTTTGCTCACTGCCAGTTTTCTGTTCTGTGAAGACCATTCCCACTCTGGCAGAAGAGCTGCTTTGCTATAGCATAACTGGACAGTCTTTGCCTAGCAGTTGAGAGTGACAGCTTGTTCCCAAACACAGATAGCAAAAGTAGTCAGCTAAAGAAGTCAGCCCTGCTGCAGTAACTGGCTTTGATCTTTTTGTGTGATGGTTTTTAGTGCTAATTATAGGCTATTTAACAGCTGAATGTCTGAATGCTGTGGTATTTGGTTTTCCTGGCTTACCAGGTCCATTATAACTTGGCTTCTTTACATCTGCATAGGACTGTCAGTTTTTTGTAAAGGTTATTACATTAGGTTTGAGCTGAACTCACACTTCACAGAGTGAATTGTACTTGAGTTAATTATATAGCACTTTAATTGTGCTAATGTCATGTTTGCTTTTAAGAGTACCCTGAGTGACAGATCTTTTTGTGCACAAACCCTAAAAGAGTTCATGTCTTGTCCCTTTTACTAGCCACCCCCTTTAAAAATTTAAGGGGGGGGGGGAAAGACTAACTCTGTAGGATTAGTTCTTTCCTTCAGCATTTTATAGAAACTCTCACACTACACCTACTTTGCCCTGTGTGCTGGTACTAGACGGCTTGTTCATGCAGCTCCCATGACAGACTAAGGAGCTTGTTACAGTAAGTGAATGGGCAGCCCTGTGTGTCTGTTCTGGTCATTTGCTGCTGGTTACTCAACAAAGGCATTGGCTTTAGCTGAGACTGCATATCCTGCCGTTCTGGATGGAGGTTAAATGCTGCAATGTCCGTGGCCAAGATAAGTAGTGAGTAGGGATAACTTTTTTGGCTGATGGTCATTAGTTTGGGAAAAATAAAATTTCCCTTGCCAAAGTAATCAGACTCTGAATTTCCTTTGAATGCAACGGAATGTATTAAGCAGCTGTGTCAGTATTCTGGGGTGTTTTGTCATCATATATGGATGACACATAGAAACATAAAGATAGGAAAATGCTCATCTGGACCTACATTTGCTTCTTTTTGGTATATCAGAGAAGTGAAAGAAAAAGTGTTAAGGCAAAATTATACTTTACCATGTTCTGTAGGCTCTGCCTTTTGTTGGCTCTGCCATAATGAAGGGCAGAGATGCACCTGAATCTTACTTCCAGTTGTGCTAATCCTCTGTGTTGGGAATTTGACTGGTGTGACTTGAAAGTGGTTTCCTATCATCTGTGCTTTCTTCACTTTACTGAAGGAGAATCTAACCTGTGTGTGTTTTAAGAACCAGTATCCTTATTTGAATTGAGCATATTGAATTATTTGAATTCAGCATGTTAAGTGACTGAAACAGAATGCTTTAAAATACCGTTTACATTTTGTGATTTTTCAAATTTTGTCTTTTGCAATTCAAGCTGTTCAGGAAATGAAAATAGACAACTTGCTTTTACTCAGGTTTATGGTCTGGCTACAGCTTTTAGCTTACTGCACTGGTTCTCATCTGTTTTCCTTGCACACCTGTAGACCTAGTGCTTAAATCTAAAGCAGGCATTGACATGGAAAATGAAAGTGCTCTTATGAAAACCAACATAGTAGGGCTGCAAGGTCAGGTCTAGATTTTCTTTTAATGAAAATCTAATGTTGAATTCCTTAATATATTCCAGGATAAAGATACTGCTTAGGGAGCAGCTTACTCAGTAGACAGCATATTTTCAATATTGCCCATAAACTTTCAAGCAGACAAATAATACACTTTCCTAGCCTGTCTGCTTACTTTTTCTTGCATGTAATCTTAAAAACCTTTTGGCACTCCACATGTACTAACCACAGTTCTTGTGAAGTCTGTTATGAGCCTGAAGTAGAAAGGACTACAAACATATCTTGGGTCAATTCATAAGTAACTTTTCTTGGCAATACTCCCAGCTTCTAGCAGCTTGGGGAATTCAGGCATAAACTAGTCTCCCACATGGCAACGGAGTACTTCACTAGACCTCTAGGGCAGCACTTACAAAGATATCTATATACTTAGCAGACATTTAAAGTGCATATAGTTATAGACAAACTCAAGGTTTCATGAGCGATTGGTGTAAGTTGCTAAAATTTCACTGTTTCTCTCCTGCAACCTTACGTGCCTTTTTAGTTTCTGCAGGCAACAGAATACTCATTTGGGTAGAGGTTGTAGTGCTACTGATCTCTGAACTATCTTCTGATGAATATTGGTTCATGTGCTTTCTATCTAACTTCCTTTCTGATTAGCTTTCTTCAGATTGCTGAATTTCCGGCAAGATAATCAGATACTTCTTCCTGGTATTAACCGGATTTAAAGCACTCGGGTAGTAGAAGAAACAACTGCACAAAAGAGCTTTAAGATCACATTTGAAGCAATACATGAATGTCCAGAGGGGTTCTTTTCTGATTGGTCTCAAAAGGCTGCTTAGAGCTGCTCAAAGTAGATATTGTGATACTATAAAAGCCAAAGGGGAGAAAAAACTGTTTGCAAATATCATGTCTGCAAACGTAGCCTTCTCTGTGCATCCTCAACATCGGATGTAACTTGAAGAGGAAGAGTTGTTTGTTTTGAAGATGCTGAGATACTAAGGGTTAAAACCTGCAGCCTGCTGTGGATGAGGAAAGAGCAGTTCCCAACCTTCCAGGCACTTAAAGCATGATTTTATTTTTTAAAATGTGACAGTTTTTCAGCTTCCCAATGGCCTCTTCAATTTCTTGGATGAAGGAAGACACATTTTTCATTTTTGTGACCGGCTGCTTGTCTGTTTGAACAGTGACTGTGTGAAGGAGGTTGGAATGTGGGAAGCAGGCCAGCAGAATTAACTTGGTGGGCAGTGAGCAAATGATGCAAAGGTGTAGAAGTGCAGCTTTTTGTAAGACTAAGTGGTTTGATTTCTGTGTACAGTTTTTCTAAAAATAGCTCAACAGCTTGGTAGCACTCATGGTTCTGTGGGTGGCAGTCTTAAGAAGTCACTGATAATATTTTGTCAGCAGTTCTTATGCCATTATAGCAGTGTTCTAGTGACAGGTTCTGTTAAGCTGTTTCTGCTGTCTTAATGGTAGTACATTGTGATTAGGTATGAGATGCTTAAAGACATTTAGGTGCTAAAGAATGCAGTTTAAAGATCTGGAAAAACCTAGCTCTTAATTCCTTGCAGTAAGGCTACCAGGGAATTTTTATAATCCCACTAAGAGGCTATCTTTAGACAACTGGCTATGTGCAGGCAGCCACTGAAAAATGTGGTCCTTGAGTCTTTTGGAGTCAAAAGCAAGTATGTGCTGAAATGCTTTGAGGTAGGTTGTGTATCAGCACCTTGGAACTGTAGAAACATGAAGTAAAAAAAAAAAAATCTAGAGAAGTGCTGAACTACTTACTTTTCAGGAGGAAACCCATAGGCCATCTTTATCTAGGGATTAGTTCATGTATTTCAGCTTCCTTTTGGAAGCAACAGAACAGAAAGGAATATGAAAATTTGTGGGGCTGGTCAGAATCCAGTAGAGAACTTGGCACCAATCCAGTGTTTGGAGAACTGATGAAAGATTTCTGTTTACTGGCCACAGGTTAGTCACTTCTAATCCAGTGACAAGCACACAGAAGAGTCAATGAACATGAGACAGTTTCCAGCTCATTTCAGTGTGTTAGTGTTGGGCTCACTCTTATAATCTCCCTTTTGTTGTAATGGCACTTGCATTCCTAATTGCATAATAGCATAGCTTCAAGAGGAGTATAGGAGAATATTCCTGTCGGAGAGAGATGCTCCTGGTATACAGGAAAGTAGGCTCAAGACAGTCAGGACAAGGAGAGTTGTTGACCCAGGTCTTCCTGGGTAGTGGTTCTGCTTACCAAGTGGTGATGTTGCAGATGAACAGCACCACCAACAGTCAGAAAGAAAGCAGCTCAGACTGCATTTCATGAGGACCACAGCTGTTCCACATGGCAGATGAGCAGTCAGGCTGCTAGGTGTCAGAAGGTGAGGTACCCAGATGTTAAAGCTAGAGCATCTTTGGAAGTGTGCAGAAGCAGAACTCTTTACTCCTAAAAAAACCGTAGGTTAAGAGGAGGATAGAAATTGGTCAGTTCAAGGACTTTAAGGGGTGCACAGTTACCAAATGTGGGATTTATTTTTTTTTAGTACTGGTTTAGATAATAGGAGATTAAAATGTACATGGCTGGTTTTTTTTTTGGATCTGCCTGGTAGGCTTTTTTTTCAGGCAAGGATGTTATCACATCCCCCAGAAAGAAAAGATACGAAAGCAGGCTCTGCGTCTGAGAAGTTGCCATTAAGAAAGCAAGAAAACGAAGGAGTCTTCCCTTTACAGGGAAAGGATTGGGAGTAAACGTGGTCCAGTAATCTCTGATAGTGTGGTCCATCTCCCAGTCTTTTAGCTTGTGTCTTGTTCTCTTTAGAGGCTTTTGCCACTTTTTGTAGTACCTAGTACTTGCAATTTTTTGTCATCTTCCTACTTCTGATGAAGTTAAAGAGTGTGTGGCTAGAGGCTGGTGCTGGTGTGTAGCTTCTAGAATTGAGCTTCATTTCATGCACCTAGAACTGACATTGATGTAGGAAGATCAGAGAGGGAAAGTGAATGTAAATGGGGGAGGTGGACATGCGTTTTGCTTCTTTTGAAGTTGCAATTCTGAGTTTCTTCTTGTCTCTACAGCAGAAGGCATCTTAATGATTTTTATCTACAAAATCAGCATATCTCTGCTGAAGAGTATGCTTTGATAGTCATACTACAACTTCCATACTGCTGTGGCTTTTCATATTGGTTTAGCATTTAAACACCTACTGAAAGGGGAAAGTGAGAGTAATAAATGTACCAGCTAAGGCATTACAGATTTCACCGTGGCTGCAAAATTACATGAAAGCAAGACTTTGGGTGTTTTGAAAGTAGGATTTCAAATTCTAAAACACGGCAGTGATTGAGAGCACAGTGGAACATTGCTGATCTGGCCAAATCTGAGCCATGTTTCATATATGTGGTATTGAATCAGATGAACAGCAATATATATGACACAGACAAAAGAAAGGACCTCTCTTACGTTTCAAAGATGAGGTATGATTTTCTATCCTCAGCAAAATGTTTCCTTTCATTAAACATTTTGGTGCCTTCATGGTATGAGCTATTCTGAATAGCAAGTAGAATATTACCCCTGATTTTTTAGAAAACATGAGATGAAGAGAGTGATGGGAGAACAAGGGACAGAACTGAGGACTGAATGTTACCAAGACTCAGTCCAGGCTTGTAACAAGAATAGGCTGCTTAGACTTTTGAAAGCTGCTGTTTTTATGTTTTCTCAAGATGAAAACAGGTATGGATTATTAAAAGCAAGGCTTTTTGTGGTGCCTGGTGTCTGTTACTTGCACTGTTCTTGTTTTTGAGTAACACTGGTTTCACGTTAAAATTTGTCTGCAGTTTTGTAGAATGCATATTTCCAAACTCTGGCACCCAGTCCATTTGGCCCAGTACCGGTGTGGAATATGCTTAATCCTTCAGTTCCTGCATACCTTGTTAGATGTGAGCCTTGATTATAAAGCCTTGTAGATCTGCAACCTCTTCCCTGTTAGTGGTCAAGTGGGAGGGGTGGAGGTTTTTAATTTACCTCATTACAAGTGAAATTCAGAGCTTAGCTTTAGTTATTAGTGTGGTTACACACTAGTCCCTATGTAGAACTGCTGCTTTCATTACCTTTTGACCCCAAGTAATTAAATCAGTTCATAACTCTGTTTTATGTGGTGCATTCTTAGCAGCTATTGTTCCATTATACTTTGAGAAATATTCCAAGTGCAGTAAGTAAGAAAGGTTGTAAATGTCCTGTGAGCACTACTTCAATAAATAGTGCAGTGATCATACACATCATCATTCCTATGCACCTTTATCAGAAGTGTTGGACAGAGGAAGTAATTTGATTTGTAGCAGCTAAACTGTGTGTTAATATTATACATCGTGTAAATATGAGAATACGAGTCCCAGGTATCTGAATATACTGCAGTTAGAACAGCCCCCATGTATACATACACACAGTGTGTGCAAACTACCTGAAATACATGAGACTACAAAACCAAGGCACTGAAAGCAGTGACTCTTTTTCATTTTAGGAAGTCCAGCGTGTCATGGGAAGAGCACCACCAAGACCAGAAAAAGGTAGGTGCTGGTTTACAAATAAGAAATATTTCAGTTCTAAACTTGTCTTTCTGAGGTAATGTGATTCTTTTATCTCTAGCTGCAATGGAGGCATTAGGAATGGATCTGTACAAGAGAAACAAACCTGAGAAGCTGCCATTTGCCCATCTCATTATTGATGATAAGAATATTCCATCTGGTAAGTTCATTTTTAAGAGAATTGTTCCAATGCTACTATAAATGTGTTAAACAATGAAGTATATGAAAATAGTTCAGCAATACCAGCAACAGACTGGGATTTCAGAAATGGCTTTTGATAATGAGAATAAATCGGTTGTGTTAAGGAATTTCAGAGGCAGCAGGGGTAATGCTAACAACAGGATAGCTTCCCTTTTGCCTCAGGTATCTTACATCAGTCTGTTATGTGCTGAATGGCCTCTATTTCACATGACCGGTTTTCATGATCAAGCTGTGAGGGCTTGGCCTACCTCTTCATGCTGTCTTCAGGTGAGGAATGGAGGTAGGCGTTGAGTGCTTTCCTCATTTCTTATTTTTGTTGGGCTAGTAAGGCCCATCTGGAGTTCTTCACTGACACTGGACATCAGCTGTAGGTATACATACACACAGACATATGTGTACATACATACAAGGATATATTATACATGACTAGCCATAATCCAGATGTTGCAGGCTGGAAGATGTTTCCCTTCCATTGAATCTAAGATTTTTCTGTTGTCAGATGAAGAAATATGTTGTTTTCTATTGTAAAATTCAAGAATGTCTTATGTCCATCTATTCTACCCTTCACAGCAGTGCTCCTTTTGTGTGCTGAAGTATAATTGGCTCTGTACTGGGTGACACAACATTTGTCTTCAGGGTGGATTTGCAAGCTGAGAATCTTATGTGAATACATAACGCACACGTCAGGTGCCCATCAGTGTAAAAACTTGCCATGAAGGAAGCACATCTTTCATTTTGGGGTGTTGAAGGCCTAGAACTGCAGTCCCAGCGTCATTACAATTTGCCCGCTAGTTCCCTGCCCTCTGTGGGTACTCCCATAGCATAGGACTGAATTTATAGCAAGTGTTTCCTTCTGCTAATGGCATGTTGGAAAGGTTTTTGTCATATTCCATTCATTATTATGTTGCAGTGCTGCTATAGACTTTTTCACATCAAGACTCTCAGGGCCTTCCTGATGTTCAGACATGCCAAAGATTCACAAGGGTCTGTCTGTATCCACCTAGTCTGTTAGCAGGAAGGTCAAAGATCATGGCATTGTACTCTGAGGAACAGGGTTTCTGTTCAGTGTGTTGACTTGGATGCAGTATGTTTCTGAGCTATTGAGTAGGGGGAAAAAAGAAATGTTTGTGGCTTTTATTTGCCCCTATGGTAAGAGGATGGCATTCTTTTATCTTGCCAGAGCTCTTGTTCTCTAGCCACAGGTACCTTTGGATAGCTTTGGGAATATTCTCACTAGTACGATATGAGGGAACAAGACATGATTCTGCCTTGGAACACACTCCAGAGGAAAAGATTAATTCCTGCAATTTTAAGATATCTTAGTATGTTTCTTTTTTTGCCCTGGGGCAATGTCAGTTGAGATTTTTCTCTCTGTATTCTCAACACAGTGATCATCATTGGTGTGGTAGAAGTAAACCAGAGTGTTTTCTGAAGCTATTAGAGGATCTCAAGACAGGAGGGGACATCGATCACCACTGATTTCTTCTTCTGAAGCTGTATACTTTCTGCAGTGCTGAACTTACTAAGCTATGTGCATTCCTTTTCTGTTTTATATGACCAAACCAAGGGGGAATGCTGTGTTGAGGCTTGAAATCTTAGATTTTTAGCAGGCTGCATAGTATAATACCTTGCTCTTGCTCTTGCTCAATTTAAAGACAAAGCACTTTTGTACAGCTTCTTGCCTGTAGGGATAGGATTCTTTCTCCCTTCAAGTGCATTGACATTGCCTTTATAACCAGAGAGCTTAAGCAGCTTGTCAGATGGCAGCCAGAACTTCTACAAGCTTTCTTATTAGCTCAAATGCCTCCTGACAAGCTTCTGTTTCAGTCAGATATTGCCTTTTGACATAGGTCAATAGTAGAAAATGCAGTATCAGTAAACTTGTCTTAGCATTTTGTCTTTGGAAGGATTCAGTTAATTTGCTAATCAGAGAGATCACTTACATCTACAGAAGTGGAGAGTGTCAGTGTCCCACTTTGAAATCCACCTTTTCCCGTGGGGAATTTACTTGCTGTCTACCTGCATGTTGCAGTAAACTGTATTTTTATCAGGACTAGTAGTGATAATTTTTACTGTTGTGCATCACTGCATTGATCTTCCAAGGAGTGACATAGCACATCTGTGAATAATATCAAGGGAGGCATTGCTTGCTCTATTCATACTATTTTTATTTTTTTTTAATAACACAGTCTGCAGGAGCTATCAGAAATACATGTGTGGCAACAAGCTGCTCTGTTTCTCCTTGGAGCAGATCAACCCCTTACCAATGTGATGACTTGAACATATTACCTCCTGATCTGGCGCGTATGACTTCTGACTCTTTTGGAAGAGCATTGGCCAGGATGTTAATTGTGAGCACAGCTTCTGCGGTCCTTGTGGGCATTGCAGCAGTGAGGGGCTGTGTCAGTATGGGTGCCTGGAACCCTGGACCTCTAGTTGTGGGGCACTTCAGTATTATGCTGGCTGGTATGAGGCAGTACCCACTTGGCTGGGTGGCATAGAGGTTAATGACAGGCATAAAGGATGAGGAATTTGCCTGAAGGTCACCAGGAGTTTCTTTCCCATTCCCTGACTGCAAATAGCAATTTCTGTTTTCTTCCCCTGACTCCTTAGCCTACATGTCTGAAATCCTTCTAATCTGAAATCCTTCTAACTTATTTTATGCCATCCATGAGTCTGGACAGATCTGGTCATAGTGTTTTAAGGTTCTCTGCTGTCATCACTCTGACCCAAAGAAAACAATGTCTGGGGGGTGGGGAGAATATTAATTCTTCATCACTGTCAAACAGGATTTTAAGTAGTTTGCCACTGAACACCTTTCATGAAGGGGCACTGAGCAGTGTCTGAGGGAACACTTTTATTTTTTCACCTGGTTCACAATAATATCAAGCTCCACATGGACTTTTGCAGCTAGGGGGAGTATGAGGAAGGGGGAAAATAACCCTTCCCAGATCTTGGTGTCCCCACCCATCATTTGGCTGCAGAAGCCATAGTGGTTTGGCTTGCTGTGTGTATTTTTTAGGTTTGCTGCCTTAGGTTAAAGCTGGATGCTTGCTGGTTGGTTTTTACCAGAGCTCATTATAAATGCTACCTAGGTTTTAAATGAAAACAGTGAATTTTGGTTTATAAATTGATTACAGAAATTACTCACAGTTTAAAGGAGAAAATCACAAACAGAAATATAAATGTTAAATATATAATTTGGAATGTGAACTGATACCTTTCACTGTCTTAAGGAAATGCTGTAGTATTCTGAGCTATTTACAGCTAGAGGTTCAGCTTAGTTGCCCTTTTTCTCCAAAATAGTTTTTCAGAGCAAACAGTGCTTTGGTCCTTCCCTCAGGCTTAATTTATACCTGAAAGCTACTAGGATGCAAAGAAATTATCAGTACAGGGCTACTTTCTCCTCTGGTCCCCTCGCATCATATTACTTCTCAGTAATTAATTTTATTGAAACTCATTTGTATTAGTTCATGCTCACAAATATACAAGACATTGTTTTGATTTGTAATCAAAACAACATTTACAGAAAGACTTTATTATCTTGACTTTTTTTATAATGCTTTTTACTATGTCTGGAATGTTATCTTACCCATTATCCTCAGACATCTTCCTTCTCTGTCAACATGACTGACTTTGTGCTATGTTTTTTTTTTCATGGCTCATAGTAAATTTTGTCACAGAAGATACTGTATTGCAGAGTTTCTGACTGTCCCGTGGCTTGGGTTACATTTCAGAGTTTCTGCTATACGGACAGCTGACTTTCCACTTGCATGCTCCAGTTTTCTCCTCTGTCTGTGTCTTGGAATAGTGATTGGTTTTGGTGTCTCCAAATTTAGGTGTATTACCACCAGAAGTGCTGAGAGCCTGCTTGAACCTTCCATTAAATGTTGCATGGCGTAACTCCTACCAATGTATCTTTGTGCTGTGCCAATGACTGTGGTGTGCCTCTTCCAAAGCTCTGAATTGTGGCAAAAAGGCAATCTGCCTCAGTTAATGCAATCATACATGCATATATAAAATGATGATATATCTATATAATATATATTATATATATAATATGTATAAAATATAATACAAGCATTATCATTTAGGTTGGAAGGAGCTTCCAGAAGTTATCTAGGCTAATCCACTGCTCAAAACAATAAGGGTCATCTTCTATCATCTTTTGGCTTGTCCCTCTATGTGAGTGTGGATGAATGATGAGTATTGCCCTCAACACCAAAACAGTGTGAACAAACTTCACCACCTCAGCACCTCAATTACAAATGACTGTGGCACCTATTATCTCTTTCCCCTTCTTCAGCAGAGAATCATGCATTCCCACTGAAGATGTCTTCAAAATTTCTACTTGTTTAACACTGGCAACTAAAAAGTTTACTTGCCAGGTAAATAAAATCTGACTAGCAACTACCCAGTGGGCCACCAGTCAGTCCCAGCACACCAGCATGCCTTTCTGTTCCATCATATGTATACATTCCTGTCCCATATCTCTGAATTGTGTCTCCTCTGATCCAAGCAGTGATTTCTTGCCTATCCTCCTGCAGTTTTTCTGGCAGAGTTAACACTGTACACAAGAAGTTCTACAACTTCCTCAGCTATCCCCAGTGCTTCAGAGGTGTACTCTGGTACCCCATCTAAGCATCTCTTGCGGGTGAATAATTCTAGACAAGAAGAGACTTAAGATCTTGGTGTCGCTTCCAATTAATTGATGGTTTTCAGAGGTTTTTGAGGCGCTGCACAGAAGACAGCTTCTTTGTATGATTTTTCTTGTATAATTTCTACCTGCCTGCACTGGAGCCATAAGGGAGCAAGTATTTATGATCTGCCTTTGACAGCCTGTGCTTCACTCAAGTCTTTGTGGAAGAATGCCAAAGCTTTTTGTTCTGGACTGCTATTGAAGTATTATTCTCATACGCTGCAAAAGTTACTTGCCCTTGGCAGTTAGGGAAGACTCATGGCTCTCAAATTCCTGTCCCTACTTCCCCTCACTTTTTGTGCAAACAAGTCCAAGAGGCATCTTTTTAAATAATGAAATGTACCTGGGGCTTTTCCCCTGCATGCTTCTGAGCATTGTTTCTGGGGCATGCCTTGATATATGCTTGGAGTTAGAGGGCACTGGGCGCTGACATGTGCCATGGAAAGTTTGGTGGGAATAGGTTGTTTTCGTTTGATGTTGGCAGAATAGAGTACTGAATATTCAAGCAGGCATTTAGATGCACTGGGAGCCTAAGGTGTAAGGTCCTCTGGTGCCTGTGTGGACCCACGGCTGTGGGATGGAACAAATAGTTAGTCTTGTGTGGTGAAAATTGCTAGTGGGTAGGAGAAAAAGTTGGGCAACTCTCATCTGTTGTCTTCTGCCCTGTGCATTTCACTGAATAAAAGGTAGTGTTAGTGGCTTGTGCCTATCAGGAAGGGTCAGGGCCTGTGCAGCTTTCTCAGGACAGTGCTGTTTCCTCTGCGTGTGTGTGCCCACCAGTCTTGCTTGGATCTCTTCCTCCCACTGTTGCCTGTCCCTCTGTTTTTTGCAGGCAGAGGCTGTGAGATGAGGTGGGTGCTATAGTGGGGTGGTGGTGAAGCTAGGGAGGTGATAGGGCTGTGGGATGTGTGCTGCAGGGCATGTTCCTCAACAGAAAATACTCTGAATCTCTACATAATACGCAAGCTGTAGTAGCATTGCTAACTGGGCTGGTGTTGCAGATCTGCTTCTTAACACTGTGCCACCAAAACTAATCCGAGGGGTCAAACATGACCTGATTTAGAAGGACCGAGAGAGAGCATTTGAGTCTTCCCTATCTGACCTGCCAGGCCATCTCTTAACACAGCCTCAAATAGCAGGATCTAAATGAAATGAGATCTGAGACTTGACCAGCTTGTACCATCTCTTGGAGGTTTCAGTGTGGCTACTTGATGACAGCACCCAGGAGGTGCCTTTTGGGCCAGGATTCCTGGGGGGCATTAGAACCTGTATATGCGAAGTTAGCTTTCTGTGACAGTGCTGAGCTGAAGAACTAATCTAAACATCTCCAGTCTCTCAGCACCTTTTTGTCCTCTTCACAAAGCACTCAGTCACCTTAACAGATACAGCACAACTTCCTCTTTACCAGGCCATCATCATGCAGGCAGAGCTGAAAGGATTTGTGTTAGAAGGAATTCAATAATGCTTCTTTACATATGTTAATTCTATTAATCTATCTTTTTTGATAGTCAGATTTAGTAACTGTTACATGTGTATTTTGATTCTCACATGCATGATGTTCTATGGAGAGGCAGAATATTATGATAATTTTCTTTCCTGATTTGTGGATCTCCAGTTTAAGACTGCTTGAAGGGGACCATTCTCCTCCACGCATGGCATATCGGCTCATTGCTTCTAGTTTGAAACTTAAGATACTTGAAAAAGAATAAAAATAAGAAAAGGAAAAAAAAAGCAATATATCCAGAGTCACATCTGTTTTCCTAGAGGATTTTTTTCTAAGACTTTCTGCGAGGTGTTAGACAAAGAATCTGAGTTTACCTCCTGAACAGCTGTGACTGCCCAGCTGTAACTATTTGTACACTTCTCAAAGAATAAGGATTGTGCTGTGGGCCACTATCCTACATATCTAGGGTATGATTAAACCAGATTGTGGAGCCTTATTCCAGTATATGCAAGCACTGGGTTAAATCTAAACATTGTTTTTGCATAAAAAAAATTTGTCATAAATACTTGAAGTGCTATCTAAAGTGTAGCCAACTTACTGTGCAGTACTAAAGATGCACAAGCATACTGACTTTTTTTGCCCTTTTTTGGGGGTTTCTCAAATGAAGATGTTTACCTTTGTACCACTACAGTCACAAGAACATGAAATATGGGAAGGTTTCATAAGGTTTCTCTTTGGAGAATTTTCAGTTTAACATCTTTTCAGATTTTGTTTAGTTATTCCTTACAAACATTTACAAGTTAAAGACTAATAACAAGATTAGCAGTTTTTTCATTAGCAATTTTTCCTTTCAAATTCCTCTCAAGTATTTGTTACTCAAATGAAGTTTTAGGTGGAACGCAGTTTCTGTACTGAGCTTCTTCCATGATTGCTTAGCGTAGTCAAACTGTTGGGGAAGTGTGTTGTACCATGGTCCAGCAGATGTTCTAGTGGCAGGGCAAACAGGTAGAAATAGTAAGCCAAATATGGCAGCTCATGATGGAAAAAAGTATCTTACGAATTTCTATTATAATTGTCTGTCTAATCCTCACTTTAGGCTATATAACTCTAGTTGCTGTTGATTCTAAAACCCAGAGGTTGCTTTCTAAATGTTGGGGTTTGTTAAATGTTTAAAAATAATAATTATTTTTTTTCTTCCCTCTTCAGGAACTCGCAAAGTCAACCTCACATCCTGGCATCATGACAAAGGCCAGGCAAACCTATCAAATATGACGTTCAATGATGGAAAACTAATTGTTAATCAAGACGGGTTTTACTACCTTTATGCTAACATTTGTTTCAGACATCATGAAACTTCAGGAAACCTGACTAAAAGAGGGCTTCAGCTGATGGTGTATATGACTAAAACAAACCTTAAAATAAGGCGCTCGGATGTGTTGATGAAGGGAGGAAGCACCAAATACTGGTCAGGGAATTCAGAATTTCATTTTTATTCTGTAAATGTAGGAGGGTTTTTTAAATTAAAATCTGGTGAAATGATCAGTATCCAGGTATCAAACCCATTGCTACTGGATTCGTCACAGGAAGCAACTTATTTTGGGGCGTTTAAAGTTAGGGATTTAGACTGAATCTTTCCTTAGTGTGCTGAAAACTGTTTGCGTTTTTAGTGGTCCAGAAACAACTTGAAGACAGAACTGAAAGTCTTTTGCAGCCCAATTGCATCTGTATAAGCCATATATCTCTAAAGACACGTTATTGCCCTGTGCAGACTCCAGCGTGAGTCCCACAAATGCATAAAGGGCAAAATTACATAGTTCTGATTCAGTCTTATAGCAGTTTTACTTCATATGTCTCCACTGGCTTCGGTACAGCCGTTACAACTTTCACATTGGCATAGTTGAAATCAGAGCAATTAGTATTGAACTTCTGTTTCCGAGTTCTGCCCTTTTTGACCTGTGCTACTTTTACTAGTTTTGGTGCAAACGTAGGACAAGACAAGAACTTGGCTCCCAGCTTGCATTTAGGCCTCAGTTTTGCTTGGGGTTGAGCATTCTGACCCTGAGATGGCAGAGATTACAAAAGTATGACTAATCCCATGCATTTGATGTGGCTTTTCACATGCTTAGTTAAGCCTGTTCTTGCTTTGCTGGATTAGGGTTGGAGAGTTCAGGCTGTGGCAGAAATGAGTTGCAGAACACCTAAACAGTTCAGCTTAAGTTTTTACCTGATTGAAAGGGTTATTCCAGGAAGAAGGGAGATCATCTGGCCTTGCAGTTCTAAAAGGTTAATTACAGGTCATTTTTATTATTGTTGCACAGTTAATTGCAAATATAGATTGCCAAAATACAGTGTGCCTTTAAAGTATTACTTTGTGCCAGAACCTGCAAAGACATTTTTTAGACAAAAAGTATGTATTTTTATATTCTGTAATATCTAAAGTTATATTTCAGGTGTAATGTTTTGTGTAAAAAAAAGTAAATTATATTGTCCTATAGTATTTGATACAAAATATTTAAAATCTCTTGCTGTTTGTATATTTAATGTTTTAAACTGTTTTTAATGTACAGACATGTTAAACTGGTGCACTTTTTAATCCCAATGGGAAAAATTGCAGCTAAAAGAGGTTGTTTGCAATTAGCAAATGTAATATATATCTTTGTTCTTTTTAACTTAATAGATTTCTGTTAATCTTGTCAGTATTATAGGGAGGGGGGGAATCACACCGATGTCATGAATAATTACACCAGAATGCTGGTCACTGGGTGCCTTTCAAACCTCAAGGGTAATTGACATTACAAAGCTGGCGTTACCTAAATAAAAAAGAAATTTTAAAAATTAATATGTAATAATCCATTGAAATGTAGGGGTATTTATAGTTACTGAACAGGCATATTTTCCTACAACAAAATCTGCAAGTTGTAAATTCTGCAATTAATGACTTTTTTAGCTTAGTTTCCCAAAAAAGTGAAGCTTATGTCATTGCATTGCCTGTCCTTGTCTCCCCTTCTAGCTTCGAAAGCTCCGCGTGCTTCTGCCAGCTCAGGCAGGTGAATGGCAGTGTTAAGAGATACTCTTACAGGTTTTATGAGAACAGACAGCTGAGAACGACTCAGCCATGATACATTATTTGTCAGTGGCTGGCCACTGTTCATATTAGGCAACAAATTAGTACAGGGAGACTCCTAGCTAGCTGCAACATGTGTTGTTGCTTGTATAGTTGCTTGGCCAAAAGGGGTAGGTGCGTGGAACCTGAGAGGTGGGTATGTGGGATGTAGGGGAGAGCTGAAAGTACTACAGGTGATGTTTAGAGCACATCTGGGCAGGGAACAGCAACTTGTTGGGGAAGGGGTGAGGGAGGTTTTAGGAGTGTTTGTCTGTGCTCTAAGGGTGATGGTGGGAAAACCCGCTCTTCAGTGCGGTAAGAATCACAGAAGGCAAAAGACTCAAATCTGTAGGAATTGAGGCTTCATATAAATCCTCAGGCTTTTTTTTTTATTTTTTTGGTAAAGAACCATGTTGAATTCAAGCAATTATTTTATACTGTATAATAAACTTTTCTTGTTAATGTTAATACTGTTTTCTTACAAAATATATTTCTAAAAAAAAATTAACTTTGTGATTTCTTTATTTTCCTGTGTCCCTGTATTTCTTGTGCAGCTTCAATCATTTTGTTGAGACTTCAGAACATACAGGCTGAGTATGGTGTAACTCACAAGTGAGGCACAAATTGCTATTTTGAGACAATTACAGTGAATTTTATGAAGCTTTGATTTGGCTCCAAACATGCATCCACCACTTTAAAGTGGAGTTACATCATCAGGGATTGGA
Organism: Falco rusticolus; assembly: GCF_015220075.1. Lineage (NCBI taxonomy): Eukaryota > Metazoa > Chordata > Aves > Falconiformes > Falconidae > Falco > Falco rusticolus. The sequence continues at coordinate 33,235,059 of NC_051188.1, read as the reverse complement.
AATTTAGCTGGAAATTAGGACTTCCCATTTATGTTTTACACCAAACAGTTGTCAGTTCAAGACCAGGTATGACTGAAGAATCTGGGGGTTTTCTTTCAAAATTTCGAGAGCTACAGGTCACATCAATCATATTTTTTCCACTGTAGAGATGTCCAGTGGCAGGCTGGGAGAAAAATGTCTGCTCTGTTTCTGTTCTGGGGGTTAAGCCCTGCCCTGCGGGGAGGTAGACTGGGGGTTTGAATGATTTGAAAGTTGAGTTAGACTTGGTGCTTAGGATTTAACCTTAGCAAATGGGCTGCCTGTGGGTGGTGGTATGTGAAGGAGAGGAACCACCAGTGTTAAACGTTATCTGCGTGGCCGCGGCTGTGGGCTGTGAGTGTGTGCTAGGTAAGGTCACAGCATGGGCAGCGTGTGTTGAGCCCCTGGGTTGGTTACCTGTGCATCCAAACCCACCGGAGCTTAAAAGAGGGCTTCTGTGCCTCAGCTCAGCAGCACACCTGTAGGCACCAGAATTTCACAAAGCAATACAGGGCTTTAAATTTTCCTTGGGTGCTGACTTTTGAGGCCTAAAAGATTTTGGGGTTGTGGTGGGTTTTGGGTGTTTTTGCTTTTGTTTTGCCTAAGCATCCTTTGAATGCAAAATTGTCTGGCTATGTGATGAACTAGGTGGGAGGGATGTGGTAAAATAGTCCTTGTGGGGCTGTATAAGTTACCATGGGGTTTATAATTAGAAACCGAGCTCTGGCTAGTCTCGCTCACTGCAACATAGAAAGCAAATGGAAGGTCCTGTTCTGCCTGTCTTGCCGTGGCCCTTGTCCCTTCTTACCTTTACATGCATTTAAAGGGAAGCCAGAGGCTCCCTGTGGAGCTGTTAGTATAGTTTGATCTTGCTCTTTATATCAGATATCTGAGCAGCCACAGATTGAAAAGCTTCAGTAGCGTCATTGAAGGCAGCCTGGGCCCATATGCCAAGGTGATAAAGTAAAACTACCTGCTGTAGCACTGACCTTCCTAAAACCAAGCCTTCCCCGGGAAGTGTCTGTTCTGTCTGCTTCATTTATTTGATTGCTTCGTCAGGACACAATTAATGAAGAGAGTAGACTAATCAGTTAAGAGAGTTACCTTGAGAAGAAGGTAATGCTTTCTTGGCTAAGAAAGGTACATGTGACTCCTAGTTTGTAATCTTCAGAAGATAATTTTGGTCTGTGGATAGAGGATGATTATTGGCTGAAATTTGAAGTTAAAAAAATCTTACTTGGCAGTGGTTTATTTGGAATTCAGTGTGTTTGCGTGCATGTAAACATCTGTATATTCTTACTGTGTTCTTGCTAAAAAAGTAAATTTCATATATGGGGTTACGATTGCATATTTTGGCACCTGGGTACTCCCCCCTCCGCCTTCCCAAGCTCTTTCCAGCCAGTGAGTGTTTCTTTTTCTGTCTATCCCACTTCCTTTTCTCTGGCTCCTTCCAGCTGCCAGTGTCTCCTGCTCACCCCACTCTCACTGACTTACAGCTCTTTATTCCTGGTGGTGGTGACAGCCTTGGGTCAGATCTAAGCATATATCCCCTTATTTGGCCCACTTTCAGGTGGCTTTGCCATGTCTTTGGGTGGAAAACAAGAAGAATTATGTTTGTCAAAAGATTTCTGAAGCATTGACACAAAGGCTGAGCTGGATAGGGAGAAAGAGAAGCTGTTGGGGAATAGGGAACCAGCAGACTGGACACACAAAGCAGCCCATTCTGTCCTTTGGTTTGATGCACCAGCTTTGGAGGGCTCCAGACAATTATTGTGTGCTTATACTTTTGCTGTGACGAAATTAGTCTCCAGCAAAACTTCACAGACGTGACCGTATGCAGCATTTTGCTGCAGTGATTTGCAAAAACTCATGCCTAAACCAGAAAGTGTTCTTACATGTGTATGCAGGCAATTTCTTGTTCTTTCTCCCTGCCTGTATTGGTGTCTTGTCCGGTATTTCCTGGTTGCAAGTATTTGAGATCATAACCTGTGGACTTTGCCAACTGTTGGTGAGTGCGCTGGGGTCTGACTGTCTAGATCCCATACCTTTGTGTAACGTTACCATTTGTGACTAGCTCCAAAGCAAAGCTCAGTCATGAAAAGCTGAGAAACCCGTGTCACCTTGAGGTGGTTTAAATCAAATTTCAGAGATTTCTAGGTAACTTCAGTTGTTTCTTTTTTCTGCTTTTTTTAGCCTTAAGTCTGCATGTGCTGGGGTTTTTAGCTGGGTTTCCAAGGAAGTATTTGTGCTGGGGTGGAGGTGAGGAGCTGGATGTCTTTGATTTGTTGCCGTCTGTTCACAATCCATTTTATGAAGTTTAGGGAGGGCATATTTTCCTGACATTTGTTCAGCGTTTGAGCCATGTGCTCTCTACCGCCTGCCCTCTTGTGTAAGACACGTTGCTTTTCCCCAGACCACGCATCACCAAACTCCAATCGATTTATGTTTGGCTATAACAGGAGACGAGCAGGAACTCCAGTTGGTTTCAGCTCCTTACGTGCTGCAAGTCACAAAATTATTCATTTTTCTAACCTTCTGGTTCTTGATTCATTCACTGCGTGAGAGATCACTGGTTCTTCTTTTAGCAGAGGGTGCCAGAATCCTTCTTCGACCGCTGAGCTCACATTTTAGGTGTTGTCATGTATTCGTAGCCATGTTGTAACTGCTGCCTCATCCCCTCGGTTCCCAAATCTACTACCAGATGTGAGCAAAGCTGCCTGGTGGGCTGTTTTGGGGACCCTGACTCCATAAGGGGGGGGGGGGGGGGGATTCACAAACAGCATCTTCTCCCTCTGTCCCCTTCCCAGCAGGCTGTGGATTTTGGAGCACTGAAACATAACTACATGAAAGGCAACTGTTTGGGAAGTTCAGGTACTCTCTTGTACACCATGTTTTTACCTTGTGTCCCACTAGTTTGAAGGATTTTAACCTACTCTTCACTGTTAGTTGGACTGACTGAGTGAAATGCTTGGAATGATTTTTTCCTTACTGTGTCACAAAAAAAATGAAAGTTGCCAGAATCACAACTTCTGTGGACACAGATAAAATCATTTCACTGCAGATGTTGACTATGAAGGCATAGAGCAGAGCAGACCTTCACTGCTAGCCCATGGTTTATTGCTGGCTTGGTACAGGTCCGTGTGCCTGCTCTGACCCCAGCGTGGGTTCCCCACCCTGCCTGCACACCGGGGAACTGATGTACAGCAAATAGCGTAGCCTGTACATACTTCCTTTGCCTTCTGGGAAGTAATAACTAATGACACTGCTTTGGTTAGCAACAATTTGCAGACTGTCTACTCTTTTTTTGTATAAGCACCTCCCAAATATAATGCTTTATGGGTTATACAGAAGTTTGACTAGCTCCCTGGTTACCTGCAGCATTTTGCAACATTAGTGTCACTAAATATTTTTTCTGCAGTACAGTATCATATGCAGTAACACAGCTTAAGCAAAACAAGATCCATCTGGCTTAATGTTTTATCACTCCTCATGGCTCCAGATCTTAGCTCTGGAAAAACAACTGCAGTTCTGGAAACGGAGAGTTAGGTTATTTCTGTCCTGCTCACTGGAAGAGGGCTGGAGTTACGAGGCACTGAGTGGCGTACAGCCTTGCCGCTTAAGCCAGCCTCCCTCTTAGGCAGAAGATCCTACCGAGCTGCAACCCACTAAGAGGTGTTTTTATCGCGTGAAACTGAGCGCATGTGCTGCACACTCTGGGGCTCGGCACGGACGACAAAACCTCTCCAAGAGGTCAAAACCAGAGCCAGCAAGAGAGCTAAAATAAAGCCATGTGGGCAACAAAGGTCGAGGCCTGAGCTTCTAACTTTTTCTTCTTTGATCTATCGCTGTTGATAGAGAGTAATAAATTGGAGCATAATCTGGTAGCACAGAACTTTTATTTGTTTATTATTTCCTGAAAGCAGCTGCTGATTTTACCATCTATTTTCACCTGTAAATGTATAGTTGAGTTACTACTCCTATGAATCTGCATTTTCTTGCAAATCTACCAGTCCTATTATACCGCTATGAAAAACATGAGATAATTGTACTTAAACCTCATTGGTCTTATTATAAAAAGTAATGTTATAAATGGGTAACAAGTGTGTTGGACTGCCATCCAGCATTCCGCTGCCCGTGGATCAGAAGCACTTACTTCCATTTCTACTTTGATATCTGGCTAATTTTTTTTCTATTTGACTGAAAATTACATTTAAAAAAAATTTTAATGAAATTATGAACCAAATAGAAATGCTCCCATGATTTATTTGAAAATATCCAAACAAATTTCCTCAAGTTTGCTCTTTTTCTCTGGTATATGCCATCTGTACACTTGCAGGATTTTGCTGATGTATGAGATTGTGAAACAAAGCAGCTCACATAAAAAAGATAATTGAGAACTCTATTGGCCCAGCTGTGCTGTGAGACTTGCTGAATGTGGAAAATCCCACTCAAATACATAAATTGCTTGTTACAATTCATTCAGTTTTATTAATCTTAATATTGTACTGTTAAGAAAGGGCTTAGCTTCTTACTTTGAAATCAGTGGATGTTTTCCTGCTGACATCAATGAGATTAATATTATAAATAGTTTTATATGAGTCAGTTTCTTTTTAAGCCTTTTTTAGGAGGTGGCTGTTTTAGTATAGGCTGGTATTTGTCACTCTGTGCAGTATAAACTGCTTTAAAACAGCAACAATGCAAGTAATGCTTCTTCTGTGTAAGATCCATTAGTTGTATCTATTTCAAATATAGCGTATATAGTCTGTATGTAACTGAGAATAATACAGCCCTGAGAGCAATATTTGCTCATTAGTGGCATATCTTATCTTTGTATCTCTTGTGAGATCTGCCAGGAAGGAAGATTGTAACCTGTTTTGGTGTTTCTGTGCCTGTGTTAAAAGGATGATACCGCATGACTTTGACAGCATTATCAACGAATGAATAGGTGATAGAAATGCTTTGCTCACCAAATGTCCAGGATGACCCATCTCTTGTCATCATCCCAGCCTGGAACAGGAGCAAGGACTCGTAGTTGCTCTGTCCTAACTCTTGAAGCCATAATCTAGTCAGGGAGAAGAGACATGATGCACCTGACTTGCCAGAGACTTTCACATTGCCTTATCATATGTGCTTGTGCAATGTGTGTAAAACATGACCTAAGCAGAAATTCTGCCACAGTGGTAGGGAGGCTTTTTTTGCTTTATTTTTGTTGGTTTTGCCCAGGTATTGATGACAATCACAAAACTGAAAGGCGGATAGCAGAGGAGGCTCCAGTCAGCATCCGCTGTCCTCTGCTTGCGAGCCAAATGCCTGGGAGCACAGATGGCCTTTATGACCATTATGGGCTGGAGACACATTCAATGAAAAGTAATTTAAGTTCTTACAGAAAAAAAAAAAAAAAAAAAAAAAAAGAAGTATATGAATGTGGGTTTGCTCCCAACACGAGACAGTCTGAATCAACAATGGGAATGGGCCAGTTACCAAAGAGTCTGCTGGAGCAAGTTCCTGCTGCCAGGGCAGGATCTCCTCTCCCTCTTGGCCATTAGAGGGAGGAAAAAATAACAGACTATAAGAGCCACTAAAATAAGGACCAACACCAAGAATGTACCATGGGTTTAATACCAGCTCCTCCTCTCAAAGTAATTATAGCTGATGTTGCCCAATGGTTACCGATGAACTGTCTTCCATCGCGGTCTTTTGTTCGCAGTCAGTAGTTTGGGTTGAACATCAAGACCAGCACACACCAGTTGGCTTCTCACGGAGAGTAAAATAGGACCAAAGGTGACAGTGAGTGTTGTGCTGCTTCAGCCATGAAAACAGGCAGCTGAGTTTGGGCTAGACCAAAGCCCTTCCTACGTGTTTGTTTCACATTGTATAACCTTTACCCAAAAGTTCACCACAGCACTAATTTTAAAGTGAGAAAAGTCCAGGCTAAATGAAATACGTGTATTTCTCATATTAATCAACTCCTGCGTGCTCGGAAATGTGGTACTTGCTAAAAATGTATTGGTAAACTCAGAAGTTTTCTTTGAATTTCTTGATGTGACCTAGATTTAGGTGGTGCAAATAACCCTTGCAATACCATGTTCACCTAACCCATTCCTATTTATGTGCAAAGGAGATGACATGTAACCATCACCATGACTCCCCCATACCCACGTTTGTAGGGCAGGTTTTTTTTGTCCAGAGGAAAATCGACTCTATATGCCTCTGAAGGCTCAAGTTCTGCACTGCTCTTAAATTTCAGTGCCACACGTTTTGGTGTTTCTGCTGCTATGGCAGTGAGTCATTTGTTAGATGCCTGGCTCGTCACTCCAAAGCCACTGATGTGATGGATGTGTTCATGTGTAGCTTTCCACACAGTGGAACCTCCGTTTTAATTACAGCAGCACTTCCTTGGTTAATCAATACAAACTTTCCTCTCTAATATTACTCCCGTTCTTACTCATCTGTTTGGATGTGACAGTGAACAGTGCTGTCTGTTATTTCCAGTGTTTAAGGCAGAACCTTACTTAACGCAGTGAAAAGTTCGGAAAAGTAGTGGGAGACCACATGGAGATCTCTGCAAATGGCAGTTAGTACTTAGGACGTACTCATTAAGGTTTCGATGCCTTTGATAGAGCTGTGATGTGCTCTGCTAGCATCACAGCATTCAAAAAGAAAACTGCTTCCAGAAAACCCACAGACCATTTCTGTGGAGATGGACCTACCGTCACCATCTGTCTTCGCTTTTAAGGATGCAAATTTTTCTGATTTTGCACATGGCCAGAACTGCCCCCATCTGAGCAGCTCCAGCCTAACCCAGGTAGAGGTGTAGAGAGAAAGCTCGCTGCTGCTTTCTGCCCCAGAGGAAAGAAGACAACTGCTGTACTGAGATAACATCAAAGCCAGGAGTAAGCCCAGTCTCTTTATAAAACAGTGTATGTGCTCTATGTTTAGAGATGCTCAAACATTCTGCCATGAAGCAGGGAAACCAGAAGAGCAAGGAACATTCTCTTCCGGCAGCTGTGCTCTCCCCATGTCCCTCCACGTGTCTCCCAGGTTGTTCCTGTGTCAGCAGTGCTGGCCATTCATTGTGCCTGAGCTTCTCAACCACTGGGCAACCCAGCCATGTCTTCAGCGGTGAACTGAAACTGTGGCCTTCAGATGGCCATCCTTTGCAGGGATTTACAGAAGAGCCCCCAGACCTTTTATTCGTTGGGGCTGGGCAGCAAACTATTTCTGAGAACTTGAATCTAGGATATCAAGTACCTCGAATTTTTTTTTGTCCTGCATTAGGCAATGCTGTTAACTTTTCAGGGGCCAGATAAAAAGGAGCAATGATTCAAGGTGGCAGCCTAGCTCACTTTTCATGAAGAGATTTCCCATTTTTACAATGCTGAGTTGAGCACAATGGGTGCAGGCTCCCTGCGAAACTAGGTCACATCTTCAAGCTGTAATTTAAACTAGGTCATACTTTCTGACTAGTGAAGAGGGGGAGTATGAGTTTCAAAAGCTTGTAAATTACCATTTCCTGGAAAAGACCCGACTTCATTAAGTGCTATCCAAAAAATCAACCAAGCCAGCTTGACACATAAGAGGAAGTTCATAAAGCATCACTTTATCTTCCTCCGCTTCATGAAAATGGAAATGTATTTCCCTTTCAAAATAGTTGGCGATGCAAACATTGATGCTGCTTGTGGTTTAAGCTGCTACTGAGTCATTTAAAGTTTTGTGAGCAGGAACATTTGACACAGACTTTTCTGGGTCCGTTCCCATAAATGGCATAAGTAAGGGGGGAGGTTTGCTCTGCCAAGCTTGAAAGTCACTTGGGTTTACAGGGGTCAGAGAAATTTAGGATTTTACTTTCTAAATTGATCAACAAATAATTTTAACATTCATAATCCTCACAATAACCATGCTAAGTATGTAGCTCTTGGAAATTATACATCAAAAACTAGAATACTCAGTAAGTTCTTTAGACTCACTAATGGGAATCAGCCTCAGATGCCCAGCACGTCCGTGGAATCAATTGACCAAAACCAACTCTTCTGACAATTTGACACCTCTGCTGATTCCTGCAAGCATTGATTACTGTACAAGAAAGGCTTGATACCTGCAGGTTCTTCTTAACATTCCCATTGTGTCCTAACTCAGCGTCATAGCAAACAATAACTGAGACATTGTTTAGGATCCTAAATAATACACCTGGCTAAAAGTATCTGGATACAGAATAACAACAGCAATGAATAATCTGTCTGAGATTTTTGAATTTAAACTCGAGGGTTTAGCTACTGGTTTTGCTGAGAGCTGAGCACTGAAATTCCTTCACTGGCTCAGAAAAACTCAGGCTAAGCTTTTCTCCTCTGAATCTTCCTGCCTGCTGTGTGGAAAGAAAAGTGTCCAGACTGATGTTTGTAAGGGAAGACAAGCAGTGCTGGGATAGCTGTTGGGGAGAGATAAAACAAGGCCACATTTTCCTGAAATAGTACTTACCCTCCAGCTGGTACAGGGACACCCCTTTTTACTCTAAATCCTCTCTGACTTGCATGGCAAAGCACGTCTTCCCTCTGCTCAGGGTTCTGGGGAAACCCTGCAGCCAGGAGGCTTGAGAAAGCATGCCAGGGACTTATGCCACCTTCATTTTCTCTCCCTGTGCAGACAGTCTGCTTGCTTACACCCTGCTCCTTGTGGCATCTCTGCTACCCTATCACTTCACCTCTGCTCGGCTCTGTTCCTCCTGTCCTCCATATCCTGGCCTTCTCCCTCACTCTTCCTTAGCTCGCCTGTCCCAAAGCAGCTTCTTTCCCACTCTGCAGAAGCCCTGCATCCATTTGGCACTGATACAGCCTTTGCTGTGATGACTTGTTTTGCATCTGCTGTGTGAGCCCTACCTGCCACTGCCAATGCCCATTTTGGGTACGGGCTTTAAGGAGAGACTGCTTCCTTGTGTCTGTGTAGCCCCTAGTCCAGTGGGGTCCTTGGTTAGTCCTTAGGCATTGCTGTAATAATTGTCATTAAAGCTAAACTGTGACTTACATGGAGCTGAAGTAACTTGCCCTATATATATGTATATTTTCGACTCCTGTATCTATGCACTGGAAAGCTTTCCCTCTTTTCCGCGCAGACAGGACAGCACACATCCCTCCAAGGGAAGTGAGGGGTACTCATCCTCCCCTTTTCTCCCCCAGCATTAGTGTGCTGGCTTAGATGACAAAGAAAGAATGAGTCCTCCCAGGACCTCCCCATGGTTAGGGAGATGTTAGCCCCACTCCTTCACTGACTGTCCCTGGGAAGACCCTGCCTCCTTCTGGTGTTTTGTGTCTGAAATCCAAATAACTCGAAGATCCAAGCGGACTCCTATTTCTTACTAATCTTCTCTTTGCCTCAAAACACACAATACTTCCCCAAACATGATGTACCACAAAGGGTCCAGGTTTAGGTGCCTGCTTTTGCATAGTGCATTGGCAGCTACTTCTTAGCAAGCAAGGGGTAGATATTGAGATATTTGCAGTATCTGATTTGGCCTCAGTTGCAGAACCAAAGGAAGCATCTGCATTAACCAGGACTTACACTGCTTATCATACTCCGAGCCAACATCCATAGTGCTAAAACTGCACCAGAAATCAGCCATTGGCAGACTGGAGTCGTATAACACAGCAAGGCAGCTGCACTACCTAGAATTTCCTCTTCGTTTGAAATGCATAATAAAAATCTGAAGCAGGAAATGGGTTATCTGGTGAAATTTCAAATGATGCCGTTATCTGGTATAACCTCAGCGCATGACCTGCCTTCCAGTCCTTGAAATCAGCTCAATTGTGATGAGCTGTTTTTCATTTAAATTCTCCTAGGAGAGGTATAGACATTCACACTTTGCTCTACTTTATTATCTGTGGGTTATTTCTCCCAAATGCCACTTTCAGCTTTCATCTAGGAGCTGTAATTTGCAGGTGTCGATGTAAATTAGCAGGATTGTGATGAAATACACATATATACATGTATGTCCTTACGTATTTTCTAGATGCACGTTTACAAATGAAAATTTTCACTTCTGATCTAACTGTTCATTTTGTTTCCCTGTGACCACAGCGACACAAATGGGACCAAGAAAGTTATTGTGCTGTCTGATAAAGCACATCCCTTAATAAATGTTTAAACGCTACAGATGTTATAGAAACACTGCCATTAACTAACTAGATAAAATGGGCGACCATCAGTAGGGCACAATGGTCCTTGGCCTTTTGAGTGCCGGTCATGTGAGAATTAGGTTTCTGAGACATTTTTTAAATCCCATGTAAAGACATAAATAAGACCAAAAGCTGTAAGAAGAGGTGTGGTACCTGAAGAGGTAAATAGGCCTTGGGCTGTCCCTCTCAAAGGAGGTGAATTTTAACAGAAATCGACTTAAAAAGAGCATCATATGATGCCAGCTTAGTGTTGAAGCCACCTCAGTTTCAGCCATCTGAGGCATGTGTCCAGGCCTCAAACAGTGGAGACAGCAGATGCCCTAGATGTGGACCAAATCTGCTGTAAAAGAAGAGGTGGGAAAGGTGGGAGGAGGCTCCTTGTGAAGGTGTCTTTCTCTGGCTCACGGAGGCTCCATATACAAAATTTTAGACACTTCCAGGAGACTTCTCTACCCCACCACAGCTATCTAGATGGAACTGTTTCCTCGTGGTGAATGCAGCTTTCAGTGTCACTGACAAATCCCAGATATCTGGGGCCACCCCACAGAAGCCTTCCAGCACAGCCTGAGCTGGCGGACAAGTTGCTGATGGTAGGAGGAAACGGACTACTGCTGAGCTCCCCAAAAGATGAGAGCCTGGAGGGAGAGATCATCTCTGTCAGTGGCGGGCAGAGTAAGGAGGGCTTAGAAGATCCTGCAAGATCCCCCCGTCTGCCAATAGCATCTATCTTGGGGTGGTCTGCAGCAAGGTACTGGTCTGTGCCAAAGAGTGTGGTTGTGCTGCTAAATAAAAGAGGGGCAGGAACCAAGTTTGAGCACAGGCTCCCTGATTCTGTGTGCTGCATAGCTGTGGCTCTGTTTTTTGCTGCTGCAGCTATTACCTCGCACCAAAGAGCCCTGCTCTGCGCAGGGCATAGCTCTCTGTAGGATGGCCAGGAGCCTGCCTGTGGGCTTGGCCTCAGACTCATCCCTGGACCTCTTTTCTGTAGCAGTGTAGATGTGGCCTGAAGGATGTGGCAGAAGCAACTTGTGGTCATTCTGGCCTGGAGGCTGGTGGTTCCTTAGAAGGAAAGCCTTTGTATTTAAAAAAAGCCCCAACAAACACAACATACGAAGTAGAGGTGAATATTGCAGAAGGGATGTCAAGAACCAAAGCAACCTCAGGGGGAAGATTTCTGGCTGCTCACCTGAAGGCTTTTGGTAATGGGTGCCAGGTGAAATCAGCTGGCAGCTTCCGCAGGGCTTGGGTGCAGGAGGAGCAGGGACTTGGCCTCCACAGCTCCAGCAGCCACAGCAGAGGCTGCCCACCTTCCCCTCCTGCCCTGCTCGTCGGAGATGTGCTGAGCAGGAGCCAGCGAGGCAGAGGCGTGGGGGACTCAGCCTTCCCTGCTGGACACTTGTAAATGAGGGAGATAAGCGGGCTGAAAACCAAAGAGGATAAATGTGGCCTTTAGCTTCCCCCTTGGCAGGCTTTGGTTGATTTGACTTCTTGCCACCATAAAACACAGCTGAAAGAGCTTTCCAAGTCAGCAGCTGGGCTGCTGTCTGCTCAATTTGCTTGACAGAAAATCAAAACATTTTGAGTGAAATTGAAAATTTTCTCATGGAGAATTGCCTTTTTGTGAAGACAGTGTTATTTTCCCACTAAAATAATTCCAGCTACCTCTGTGTTATTGGTACAAGGCTGACATAATAAACTGTGAAGCAACAACTCTGTGTGGGGTGAATCTCTCAAGGATGTAGAAGCCCAGAGAGTCATGACCGCCCAAGTTGTTTTGCTTCTTTTTGCCTTTCATATCACTTTCAACCATACTTCCCTCTGGCATGCTCTGGCACTGTCCTTGTATTCTTTCCTGATAGCCTGTCTCTGCTCCCCGCTTCTCTATGTATCCTTTTTGGCATTTGAGTTCTTTTGGCATTTTCGTGTTCCACCAGGCTGGCCTCCTGCTGGATCAATGCCATGTGCTCTGTCTTGCACATTGGGGTGGACTGTTCTTGTGAAATGAGGGGATTGCTCAGCCAGCCCTCCTGGGCTTTTTGAACAGCCTTCCATGGGATCTTGCCTACCACTGCCCTGAAAAAAATGAATTCCACCCTGCTGAAATTCATAATAATTTTTGTACTATCTTCGGTTCCTTCAGGATCTTAGGCTCCACCATCTCATGGTCCTCACAGCCAAGGCTGCTATCAGCTGTCACATCCTTTATTAGTCTTTCATTATTGGTCAGCAGCTGAATTGGCCAAGCAACTCCCTATTTGCCCTGTCCTGTACCTGTGTAAAAATTATCCCCAACATATCCCAAACACCTCCTGGCTTGCCTGAGCCCTACATGCTGCCCTTCCAGCAGATGCTGGAGTGGGGACCTGGAGAACTAGGGCCTGAGATCAGGAGACTTCAGCCAGTTGTTTAAAGAAGGCATCACCCACTCCGTCTTCTTGACCAGGCTATCTGTAGCAGATATCTATTGTGGTATCCCTCTTGCTGATCCTGCACCTTCAATATAGCAATACTATAGATGAGAACGACCTGAAAATGTATCCAAACCACACAGTGTCAAACAATGTCTTCTTGTCACCAGAAAGTAACCAGGTACAGCATCTATTATTGAGGACCAATTTGAATAAAAGACTCTGCACACAGAGATGATGCATGTAAGACAGTGAAGAGTCTGCAGATGAAAAAGATAATGATTTATTCTTGAGAGTACACTTCAGTTCTGATGAGATTTTGATTCTACCGACTATGACCTCAGGCCAGGTTGGCAAACACACAAAACCTGAATTTAATCAAGCCTTTCACTGTTTGCAAAGCAGCAAATGATATGCTTGGTAAGCAGAGTAGACGTATCTGTATGCAGATCTCTCTGCAGTGTGCAATGTGTGCCATGTGCAACTGGGCTGCAGCTACTGCTGCCAAACTCCTCTAAGTAAATGAATGGAGCATATCAATTTACAAAAGTAAAGAGAACACTTCAAACTTCCCTGTATTCTTGGGAAAATACTAACAAGTTCAGCAGCTGGGGATGGTAAGAAAAAAAAATGCAGAGCAGAACAGTGTTAGCTAGAGAAAGTTAATCTGAAGAGAGAAGCATCACCTGGACCATAGCTCAGGTAAAGAACGGCAGCGGGAATCTGCAGATGTCAAAATTCAGTGGGTTAGTTCTGGACCCCTGGCTAAGTCATGGTGCTTTATAGTCTAGTTCTCCTTTCCCCAAAATACCACCTTCTGTGTAGGGCTTCCCAAAAGAGGTGTTAAGGAATAGTACCTTTATCTGGAAATGTAACAGAGTACAACTACCTTTCCAGCACAGAGCTGTGCAGGAGAAAGGAAGGAGAAAGAGCACAGAGACAGGAGATCAACAAGAACATGTCTGTCAAAGAAACCTGGGTGTTGTACAGCTGCACCTCAGAGATGGCCAACCCTCACTGATTTCTCAAGATTTAGGAGCCTGAACATCTTCAAAAATCTGTGCCACAAAATAAGTTAGTTTCTCCCTACATCTTGAGCTCAGGCTTTGTCTGCCTGTCTGTATTTCTGCAGTTCCTAACTGCAACATTTACCCTTTCAAGTCTCTAGACAACTTCCGTCTCTGAATATTCTGCCTTATTGTCCACACTTACCTCTGGTGAAGCCAGAGACAGGACTCCAGTGCAGCTCAGTGTCTGTGAGATTTAGTGCTTGTCTCTGGGGAGTGAGGTCAGTGAAGAAGCTGCTAGGCCTTCACCTTCTGGTCTTCATAGTGTACTCAACTGATGCAGAATCACCAAATATTAAATCTTTGAGAGGTTATGTTATTCAGGGCTAAACACAATCTTGATCAAAGATGCACATGCTACCCAAGATAGGTACAAATTATTATTTTGCATTTATCTGGGAGCAGATTGACTGCTGTCATATGTCCTTATACAGTCCCTTCTTGGCCAGAGTGCTCCTGGATATTTCAAGAACTGCTTAATCTCTTGTGACAGTGCAGAAAGCTTATTGCTTGCCTACAACCAGTCGTGATGCTGCCCACTGTAAAATGGTGGTGACTGCTGTAATGCACATGTCACTGGTAAGACCAACACTCCTCTAACATCCTGTAATTAGCCCTTAACCTTGTTTAACTCCTTCTGTGGGTATCTTTTTTGTAAAGTGTGGCTGAGCATCCAGTCTCCTTTCAAGGTAGGATCAGATTCTCAGAGCTATTTTGAGCACCCGTCTCCTATTCAAATTAACACTGGACATGTGAATACACATGAAAACCTGTGTTTGCCTTTGCCATTATTTGTACGAGCTGTTGATTGCTAGTGGAATTTGATGTCATGTTCAGAAAGTGTTAAGACAGTGCCTGGGGGGCAGAGGTGGTGGTGGTTATGGTTTGGGAGACTCAACCTGATGGGGCTGGAACTTGTTCAAGGCCCACCTTCTGCTCATGGTTGCAATGTATTGTAATAGTCAATCCCAGCAGTGGTGGAAGTGTGGTTCACAATGGAAAAGCCTGTATCACTCAGGGGGTCAGTTACCCATGCAGCTTCAGTTGGCAAACCTACTGCAGAGGTTAACAGTCTGATATTGCATGTAATTCATTTGAACTTCATGTTGGTAAAACATACAGAAATGAAAATACTGCATTTCCACCTTACTCTCATATTCTACGTGTTTTGAAAAAATCTCAAGGGATGCTCAATCATCCATCTGCTTCTTGATAGGATTTATATCCACCAGGGAGGTGTCACAAGCAGCTTCAGAAACAGGCACTGCTCTGCACCCCACACTGCAGGAGCCTGGGATGCCGCAGCAGAAAAGTGGTCAGCTGCACTGAGCTGGATGGAGACTTTCAGACTTTGAGTCCCTATCGCTACCTCTCAAGAGACAATAAAGCTAATACCCTAAAGTCACCTGCCACACATAAGTGTGTATGTGCATTCCTGTGTAGAATTGGTACATTACATGTGTCTGGAATTTAATAAATGTGGAGTTTAAGCAGTGCCCAAAAGATGGCACTGTTTATTTGTGGTTTTTTTTTCATTCTTAATTGCACACTCTCTCCGAGGCTGGCATATCATCTGACAAAACTGATCCTGGATTTATATACTTTATAGAGAAAAGCGGTACAAATCAAACTATTGCCTCAGCATGGCCTTTCCTGTAACCTTTAACGTGCATTATTTTAATGGAAATGGGCATGTTGATGTTATTTAATACTATAACCACAAAGTGGTTGCCCTTTTATTTCCATCTAGTATTTTCACTGTAGATGATTTAATCTCATACATTTCATTTAATACTGGTGACTGAAGAATGAGCTTCAATTATTTAAAAGAAGAAAGAATTATTGACAAGAGATGGACCAGAACAGGAGTTCTGTCTTGAGGGTCTCTGAAAGTTAGCATAAGCACCTCTGCCTGTGCAGTGATCATTATCCATATGTGCTGAAAAAAATCAACAAATGCCAAATAGCATGACAGACAGATTACAATGAATCGATTGCCCACATTTCCATTTGAACAGCTAAATCCCAGGTCCAACCTTAACAGCTTGTTGCAGCCATAGAACAGGAACAAATCGGGAAATACAATTTACCTTGCAGCAATGAATTTAATGAAAGTTTTGCTGGTAACCATAGCAAATGACAACATTAATCCCCATATCAGCTGTCAGGTTTCTCCAGGCCTTTACAGCTAGAAGGTGTGCCAAACAATAATAGCAATACCTATATTAGTAATAATAACAATAACAACAGTGATAATGGCTTATTTTATTAATTCAAAGCTCTTCGCAATCTCAATATAGGAATCACTTCACCCAGCACTGATATCCAGCCATTTCCAAGGTAACAAACTTCAGGTATCAGAATACCTGACAGATGACTGTGGTGGCTTTTGACTCCACATTTTCCCCATTCAGCTCTACATTATGTTGTTTGTGGCTGCTACGTAAAACCAGAGGGTACCAACCAGTGATGTCCCAATGGGAAGAAAAACTCCACTGCCTCTGTCTCTTTCCAGAGCCTCCCCTAGGTGTGGTGCCTCTTGCGCTGGATATAGCTGGTCAGTTAAGGTAAAGTCCGAGTAAAATGTGTGTTGCTGTTGCTCTCTAGGCTGCACAGCACCAGTCCAGCAGGCAGCTGAACAACTACCCCTCAGACATAAAGCCTGAGACTTGACAGGTCTGAGTGGGTAATAGCTACAATTGCACAGTCATCTTTCTGGTCCCTCAGACCTCCATGGGGTTTCATCACTAGCAGCAACCTTCCTGGTACATTTCTCCTTCCTCTGCATCCTCTTCTTCCCTCCTCCTGTTCATATTATTTTCTTGCTTTCCCTCCTGACTCCACTCTTGCTCAGCACTACCTGGATGTGGATCTGAAAGAAATGTTGTGGGCTCAGATGTGCAGGACGAAGACGTTCTTCTGCTTAAAACCAGTGACCTGTGAAGCAATGTGTGAACACAGTGCAGAGCTGTGCCCTGATGATTGCTTCATCGGGATGGGCCTTGCTTTTCAACATGAGATGCCCATGAGGCTGTGTATGAAGAGGAAGAGGACAGAGCAGCCAACCAGCCAAGCAGGCAACAGAGATGGGTGACCCCTAAACCCCACCTTCCTTCTGACTGTGGGTACTGGTTAGCAGCTCTGAGACAAGGGAAATGGGCATTCAGTTTGCCTGAGGGAGACTTGCTTCTTTGCTTCTAGATCCATCCTCAGCATGAAGAAGTTAAAGGCTGTCCTTTATCAGGAAGACTCCTAACCACCAGGCAATGGGGTTGGAGAGAACCACTCTGCTGAAAAGCCTTTCAAAAACAGAAGATGCATTCAAGTCCCAGACTTCTAGTGGTCATTCCCAGCAAACTGTGAACTCACTTTGACAGTTTACAGCTCAAGGAGCCCCAAAGCACCAAACTCTGGGTCCCATATGCCACACCAAGAACTGGGACATACAAGCCAGGTGCTTTAGGCTTTAGTTCCTAGGGTCCTTGTATTGCATGCATTTGGTTCTGAAAACCCGGTTTGTTTGTTCATTTGTTTGTTTTAACCAGGTCTTTTCTAACCAGATATTTGCTAGGCTGTCCTTTGCTTCGTTTTGCAAAGAACAGATATGGTCATGTTTATTTTTACTTTCAATTAAATACATAGACGATGCCTAAAGAGATGAAGTATGGGTTATGTCAGGATGTTCAGTTATTTAACTGCCTACAGTCATGGGTGCCAAAATTTTTGCTCACAATACTGACAATTGGTTTTGAGAATTTAGTTCCACGTGGTGTTAAAGTAAAAAATGAACTATTGGTTCTTCCTTATCTAAATTATTCTTGCATTTAGATGCTTATTTACTGTTCATAGAAAATATGTTCCTTTTTTTGGGGGTGGTGGGCTTGGATATATTTTGTTTCAATTGCAGTTTCAATAATCAGATGGGTATCAGGAAATTACCCCCTTCCCCCTTTTTTTTTCTCCATACATCTTCATTGCAATAATAAGGCATCAGAAATCAAAATTTAGCTGGCAATTTTGATGATGTTGCAAGAAGTAGATATAGCTTGCTCTTCAGCTATATTGGCTCTGCAGTACTGAAAGCAGTAAGAATTTGATTGTGTCAATAAACTGAGCTGATAGATCTTGGAAGATACATATGGGCAAATTTTCAAAGTAATACACGGAGCTCAAGCTGCAAGATTCAGTACTAAGGGGAAGTGAATGACAGTACTGAAAACTTCAGCCACAGAGAGCAGATCTGTGCAGCAGTGTGGTGGCATTTTAAAATCACTCAAATCACTACTATTTAAGGAGCTGTTTTTCTTGGAATGAGGGTTTTTTTGAGGGTTAGCGTAGCTAGGTTGCAGTGAGCTGGCTGCATGCAGAGCAGGATGTGCAAAGGTGGTGGGTGCTCTGGCACTGCTCCCATCCTCATGCCTGCAAGGGGTAAGTCTCCCTTCCCAGCATCAGCCTCCCTAAGGCAGACCTGGGAGCTCAGTATGGTGAAAACCTCTGGAGGTGGCTGATTTTAGAGCTACATACATGCACAGGCAGACTGGCTCGCTGGTGGTGGGTAGCAGCAGAGGAAAAACAAGAAGGGATGCTGGCCTGAGGAAATGCAAGCCCCAGGAGCTGGCATCTGCCTACTCCCACCCCCACAGCAGGGCTTGCTCGGCTCTCCCTGCTGCTGCCTTCTCCTTTCTGAGGATCCTCTCTTGTTGCCCCAGGGCCTGGAGCTGGAAGGAGGGTTCAAACAGCGGCAGGAAGGTGTCTTTGACTTTGCTGTTTCACGACAAGTTGCTCAGAGAAGTTGTGGATGCCCCAACCCTGGAAGTGTTCAAGGCCAGGTTGGACGGGACTTTGAACAACCTGGTCTTGTAGAAGGTGTCCCTGCCCATGGCAGCGGGGTTGGAACTAGATGATCTTTCAGGTTGCTTCCAATCCAAACCATTCTGTGATTTTATGATTCTTTGACAAGCGCCTCAATTCCCATATAAACACCCCCAACTGAGGAGCACCCTTGCTTGACAGGCTAAATTATATTTAAACACAGATTCTCAGCTGGTCTCTTTTCCTCACTCAACTGACAAAGGCACAGAGTGAAAATAGCTTGATATATATCAGCTGAATCTAAGCTAAAATCTTGTCAAAGGCATTGCCAAGCCTGAGAGGAGTGTTGGCTCACTCTCGGATAGGTTTGGTACATGGGCTGGACACAGGAGCATGGCCAGCACAAATTTGAGGCAGGGCTGGTGTGTGGTTTGCCACATGTAGTCAATTTTTACTGTGCACTGCCTTCTTTTGGAGTACGTGCTTCAGTGACTCACCTTGTAAATCAACTGTGGTCATCAACTGCTTTCCAGTGAAATCCATCTTTTTTTGGGTTACCATGCCATAGGGGTGTATAAGGTGCCCTCTGTTAAATCTATGCTTCACTTCCAGACAAGTCTTCTCTGTTTCTTTTAAGGCTGCCTTTCTTTGATGATATCAGATACTAAAAGGATTGTTCCGTGCCATATCTACCCCCTCCAAGTAAACAGAGGTATCACAGGGCTGCTCAGCTCAAGCCAGATGGCACAACCATTCCCTCCTGCAAGCATTCCCTCTCAGCAAAAGGAAGAACAAAACATAAGACCTGCATCAAGGCTTCCACTAATGTCCTAGTGGCTGTCGGGCACTAAGAAGTCACAAAAATCCCTCACCTGACCCCATCCCTGTTGAGGAAATTAATCTTATGAAAATACATCCGATTTTCACACACTGGGACATCAAACATCTGAAAATTATTGCTAAATCTGGATTACAAAGAAAAAGAGAGGAAAAAAAGAAAGGAAAAAAAAGTGGCATTAGACTGTGCTCTCTCTCTCTGCTATTTAACTACTATTTAACACTTTAATCCTCCTGAGGCATTTTTTTCTTTTTACTATAATCCCTGAATATAGTCTACGGTGTTTATAATCATTCTCCTTTCTCACACTCTTTAGGTTCCCATTTAAGCTACTCTCTTTACCTTAATTACTTGGCTAACTGTAATCTGTCAGAAATCATAGGCACACGAGAGGGCAAGCCCTTATGATCAGGCTGTTCTCTTGCCAAAGGAAAGCTACTCACTGCAGTCTGTTTTGTTGAGTTTTATTCAGTAGTTGAGGCTTAAATGACTAAAGTCAGGAAGCTTCTACCATTTTCTTTGAGATATTAGACTGCAGTAGAATAGAAGTCAGTGTCGAGAAAATTTTCTCTAGAAAATTGCAACATTGGCGTTTTGTATCTTCCCTGCATTTACTATTGCCAGGTAGTCTCAGCTGCTGGCCTGTATGTCTCAAGTCCGCGATCTGAGAGCAATCCTCGTCTCCAGTAAGACCTCATGTGTTCATGTTGTATTATCCCTTGGCTGAAGAGTTGAGATAACAAATTACTCCTGGGAGGAACAGACCATCATCCTGGAAGCATGGAGACAGAGAAGAGAACTGACAGCAGCCAGCAGAATGGTGGTGATGTTGCTGAGTGGATCTGCTGGCTCAGTTCATAATAAATGGAGCTGATCATCTTAGGTGATGTAGTCTTTGATTTGTGAGAGCTTTGGTGAATACGGAGTCTAGTGGCATAAGGCATAAGAACCCCACCATGTGCCAGCATGACACTATTTTCAATATCTGCTGAGTGAGATATAATTTATTGTTTTGTTTACCGGCTTTCTTTAAATGATGCTTTGGATAGTCTGTGTGGCATGCAGCTGTGTCTATCACTGCAAAGTCGTGGGCAGGAGTAGGCAGTGCATTTCTGTAGAAACGGAACAGAAATGAACCTAATAACCACAAAATACCTCCTGGAGCAAATAGCTCACAGAAGTTTCCATTCCAGAATAATATTTTGAAATAACTGGAGATAATTTCCTACAATGTTCATCACCTTTTCTGGTACTCAGAATGACTCAGAACCAGCTGCAAAACTTCTGTAGTCCTGGAAACACTTGAAAATGTATGCTTTGCACCAGCAGCCGCTACACAGTCATAAAATGACTTGTATGCTCTCAGTACCTCTTCCTGTGATCCATCCCTCACGGCTCAGGAGATGTTTGTTGCTAAGTACTTGACATTTGACAGTCCAGGATGTGTAGGCCTTCTGTTTATGTGCTTTTATTGTCATCTCTAACACTCATGCCCAGATCCAAAAGTACACTTAGATACTTCAAATGCCGCGTAGGTGGAACCGAAACACAAGTAATGTGCCTAACTCCTCAGTAGAAGTTAATACTCAAGTAAGTGCTTACTCTTTTGCCTGGTCTTGGCAGTCCTGCTAGTACCCGTTTTCAGAGCTGCTACCTTCTCAGCTGAGTGTGGGATTAGTCTGAAGTTCCCGTGGGATCCACAGAGCCTGCCTAGGCCAAAAGCCTTGAGCTTGAGTCAGGTTTGGTATGTTTGTTCTTAGCACATATAATTCACACTAGCGGATTGGACTCTGTCTGAAGCAAAGGAACCACTGCTACATTTTCATTTGTTGGTCTCGCAGGATGGTGAGCCATCAAAGGTGGTTCTGTTCAGAAGAAAGAGAACGAGACATCCACCTTCTATAAAATAGTTGGTGGCTGGAGTATTGGCTGAGGTGGTAGAACCAAGTTTCTGGTGTCCTCTGCTGAAAAGGGGTTGTACTTTCTTCTCTCACAATCCAGGGTACTATAGGAGGTTTCCAGTTGGGAGGGAGACAGGATAAAGATGAAAACAGGATCATTTTACAACTGAAACTGAAAAATTTATGAGACTGTAGGGACTCCTTGCAAAATCGTCTTATGATAAGGGCATTCACTGGCAAGTGTTTCTTCCCCTGTTCTCACAATAGTTTATGTATTTTTATTTTTTTTGTATTTTTGTATTTTAAGAGTTTCTAACATAAAATTAATGCCCAGGAACCTGGCTGTTCCCTTAGCAAACAAACTCCGTAAGCATTAGGCTTTAGAGTCTTTTCCATTCCACGAATCTCCTATTCTTGCCTGGATGGTGGTTGAGTTTCAAGCGAGGAAAGAGCAGTGCTGTCAGTGTGATGGTTATGGGCTCTCCCTGCAGTCAGTGTGAGCTCCTGTTAGATGCAATTCCTTGGTCTGTAATCCTCTTGGTACACTATGTGATGCTTCAGGAACATCTTTCATGTGCAATGAAGTGCAACACAGAGGCACAGAGGCGCAGAGGCACAGAGCCAGGGCTGATGGAGCAATAGCTGGTCCCACCACAGTGCTGTGCCTGGCTGAGAGGGAGGACTTCACTCGGGTGCAGCCCCTATGGATGCACAATGTTAATGCACCAGGTAACGGACCAGCTAGCTCTGTAGCAGCTCTGCACTGCACCATTGATGGCTGTTTTAGGTTTGCATCTTCCATGTGTCTGCCTGGTAGTCACCTATTGCTTGGTATCCCCTCCACTGTTATCTTTGTTGATGCACTACTTCGTTTACAGCCTGTTCCTGCTCATTTGTAGGTGCCTTAATTCCTGTGAACTCAAGGGAGGGAAAAAAAAAAAAAAAAAGACAAGACCTTCATTAATCAGTGTTTGTACAGTGCCTTGGAAATGTAAAATGCTGTACAAATGATAAGTGCTATTTGCTTCAGAGCTAACTTTCTAACCTTGCCTTTATTTTGAGACCCTTTGTTTCTAGCTGTTCATTTCCTTAATTGCATCTCAAGCTTCCAGTTAAAAATGCCTATATATACAGCAGTTATACCATACCCCAGGAAGAAAACATTACGGATGATGTTACTAACTCACCAGTCACAAAGCCATTTCCACTGATGTTCTGTATCCCTCCCTCCATGTAGCCATGCCTTGTCCTCAGTTCTTCCCACCACCTCGCATTCATATAGCTGATATAACCATTGAAATCCCGGGTTTACACTGAGCTTAATAATGCTTTCTCCTCTCACGTGACTTCTACCTACTCATTACTTAGCCCTTTGGTCCTTTTTATAATTATCTCAGTCACATACTTGTATACGTTTTTGCCTCATTTAGAGTGTGTTGTAAACGATAAGATTTTGATAAATTAAGCAATAATCAGAAAACATTACCAATATTCTGTAGATTTCCATTAAATTACAGTTATAGTGACACAATTTTCTCTGCTACAGTTCACACTGGCTTAGCCTTGTTTTCATTAAAACTCTCATTATTTAGAGATTTATAACTCATCCACAGAAATTTGCTGTAGGGTGAAACTTGAGTATGTTTTTAGCTCAGAGGAAAACTTAAGAAAAGTTCATTTGGGTTGTGTTTTGTGATTTTGAAAGAAAATCATTCTACCTGTTTCAAGCTTTTTGTGTTTTTATAACTCAAAATACCCTCAATTTAAGAAATGTGCTATTACTTATAATAATTGCTATTATTACAAATTCTACTTATATAGAGAAGATAGCACTAAACAGTGCAGACAAGAATAAAATCATGGTATTTACTGCATAACTCACACCGCCCCACCCCACCCCCCATTTGGTAGGGGACTAAGATTAATTGTTCCTACTGCACTATGCTTCCCTATGGAATATTGCAAGACACATACATGGAATTAAGCCATGTTGGTTCACACATTATTTGCCAGAATGGTTTTCCTGAGGATTTGGACCAGTCTGCACTAAATAGTGCTTTTACCACTATTCATTCCTTTAGTTGTATTTGGATAACAACAGAAAGAAAGAAGCTTTGAAACAGGAATGGGCAATTGTTAAAGAATGATCAGGCTAAGAGTACAGCATTTGAGCTGCACTGGTAGGCAGCTTATAAAACATGGAAGCAGGTGTATTATGAAAACCAAGACCGTAAATGCCAGTGCAGAACATGTATGCTGCAAGTGTATTTTGGGATTGTGAATGAAATTATCAGTAGTCTGTTATGTCTGGTGTTTATATTATAGAGTCCCTGGTTCACAGGGGTTTATAGTCTTCCTTCATACATGGCCTCAAGGTGCTCCTGAAGGATGAGGTCCAGTGATGGAGTCCTAGATCCTGCTAGGCTGGAAAAATGATGTCATGATAGCAAATGTTAACACCCTTATAGGCCAACACATCAACATTGCAAAACCTTCTGAGTGCTCCCAACTGTCTTGGGAGAATTTGTTCACATTTGGGGGATCTGGACAGGTTCCTGTTCAAGAAAGTCAAAGTTTTCATTCTGGCCTGTTTCCTAGCGTGACCTATTTTGCACCAAAAATAATTTTGCAGTGTTTCATATTAGTTTGTTGACTGTAGTTTCAGAGCCTGCCATACTTAATATTATGTATGCAGCAGACTCACAGTACATTTTTTTGAGGACACACATTCAGCCAATTTGAGTTCACAAATATGAGTTCTGTGTTCCTACTTGGGTGGGTAAAGTCATTTGTGCACGACAAAATTAGACCACTAATTATAGAGACTATCTTAAAACTGCCTGAAAATTTGGTACAAAGCACGTATCCCCTAGGCAAAAAACTGGTTGGATTTTGTCAGTTTGTGAACATGTGACCTGCAGGAGAAAACTAATCCTACACAAATTAAGACCTTGCTGATTTGTTACATCAAGTATAAAATATAGAAGCTGCAGTTTCACCATCTACCATATTTCCAGGTTTATAAGACTAGAGATAAAAAGACTTAACATTTTGCATAGATGCAGTGACTAATCCTGAGGGCTGTGTCTTTATGTTCCTAATAAACTCTTGCCAGCTTTTTGGGTTGGAGTAGCTGGAAAACAACCTTGTCAGCAGAAACTGAGGAACTAGTTATCTTAGTGAATAATGGAAACATCTTGCCTCCATCTATGTAGCAGATTAATGGTACCCAAGTGGAATGGACTCGGCGATTGTGAAGACAAGTAATACTCGAGACTGAAATTTCTGTAATGAACCTTTTAGAAATGGTAGTACACCAGGAAGTTTGTTCTATGTACATGTGTGATATAAAAGAAACACTGATAGTATTCAGATATAAACTTGGTTTCAGTGTTATATAAACAGTTATATAAACAGTAGTAAACCAGATTTTTCTGAAATCAGGACAAGGAGTAGATTGGTTTTAAGTCATGTTTGGGATTGATACTAGGGGGGGAAAAAAAAAACCAACTAACCAAAACCAAGTGAAAATTATTTATGCAATAAAAAGGAATTCAGATATTATTCTCTATCTCAACATATTTTCCAGGCAAAGTTAGAAAGGCAGGATTCTCTGGGTGAGTGAACTTTAACTGTGGGTGTATTTGGGGTTCAGTTTTTAGACGAGCATTTTCTGACTTTACCTCTGTTTCCACTAAAGTCAATGCCTTTGCTTTTACTGACTACCACTGACTCAACAGTAACACTTTTGCAATGTTGAATTATCCTGCAAATATCACTTTTCAGGGATGGAAATTCAGTTTTTTGAAGGTGTGTAGGAGTGTAATTCTCTGTAATCACCTGCATATTTCTGAGGATCTGAACTGGACCTGTCTGTCTGCACATGTAAATTATGCATCACAAATATTGTGGCATCTGGAAAACGGGAGCAATATCTGCCTGTTTTCAAGGACCATCCCAAGGGAAGGAAAGAAGCTGCAGTATCTAAAATAGGCAGGTATAAAGAAACTGTCTGAATATGGCTCCAGCAGCCTAATTCCTAGGATCAATAAAAACTCCCTGAAGTCACAGGGAGGCAATATTGGACATTAAAGAAAGCAAAGAAGAAAGAAAACAGTTTAGCTTCTTTCAGCATTATCTTTCAGATTTTCAAGCTAATTTAAATAGAGGCATGCAGCAGTCAGCTGTTTCTCAGAACTGGATCTGCACTGTTTTGGTGAACCTGTAGGGACTTGGGCAACTGCATTAGTAACATATCTTGCCTATGGGCTTTGTAATGGAGTCACTCAGCTCTTGATGAGAAGAAAATAGACAAGGCTATCACCTTTGTTTTGGGAAGCTTTGGAAATGCAAACCACTGAAGGCAAATGCAGTAATTAAGATGGATGCACAGCTGTGCTTTGTTTCTGCAGGCAGAGACAAGAAGGGACCAAAGGATTCCTCCAAGCACCCACACTTCTCATGCAAGATGAATCAGCAGAGTTTAGGATGTGAAGTTCCTTGTGAATCCTCCAGATAAATCTTCTCCCTCACATGAATCGTCGGCCAGCTTTGTGTATAGCACTATGTCAAGGCATAGCTGTCTCTTATAGCGGGGTGGCCCGATAGCCTAGGTGGTCTTTTCCTCCCTGAGGCCTCACAGTCATAGACAGGAAAGGATTAAATTTTTAGAAGCTGCCACAAGTCTTCTTAATGTGTATAAATCCATCTGTGGATACACTGTGATCTCCATACATACCAACAAGAACTCATGTACGGGAATTTCCATAGTTATGTTCCCAACAGCATGTTTTTAGGGACACAAAACAAGACTGTTGCAGAATCCCTGAATCCCCCTGCTAGGCCAGCTGCTTCAAGCATATACAGAGGGCAACTGCGGTTTTGGCATTATCTTTCCCCGTAATGGGACTCATACTGATAGTACAGATGAGGATGTCTCTGGCTCTTGGGGTCATAGAGAAAAGCAGGGCAGTTGGATGGGGTCCTGTCTACTGGGGGTGGTGGGTGCCCTCACTGTGACAGCAACGCTGCCCACTTCGCACTCCCGGTGCTGTAATGGGGCTGGATCACCCACCAGGCTTGCCAGATCCATGGGATGGCCACAGTCAGCTTTAACTGTCTTTGCTCTTCCAAGCAAAGAAGTCCCCTCTCAGGCCACCCACTACTCAAGGCAGCTCAACTCACTTCTGTACACAAGAGGGGGATGACAGTGGAAGGATTGATGCATCTGTGAGTCAGACAATACAAGACTGAAGAAGGGTTGTAATTTTTTCTGAGTAGGCAGGAAATTGATGATTTAAAAAAAAAAAAAAATGTTTCATTTGTTGAGCTGGATCAGGGAGCAGGGGAAAATATATTACCAGGCAGATGTTGCATGATTTGCTGACAAAGGAGAACGTTTTCTGATGGAGTCCTAGTTAAAAATTTGGCAGCTTATTAGATGAGAAATGAGATGCTTCAGATGGAAGGTGAAACACCTCGTCGTATTTATCTGAAGTGTCAAAATAAAGATCAGTGACTGGGTGGCTTAGCCCTGCCATGCGATTGATCACAGTTTATTCCAGAGACAAGATTTTCCTTGCCATGGAAGAACCCTTTCAAGGACTGTTTATGACAAAATCTTCAAACTAATGGGACCTACAAAGGATCTCCTTGGAGCCTATACCTTGCAATGACTCTGCCGTGAAGTGAATTCCCTGGGATGAATATGCAACACCATGTAAGGAGGAGACATCGGGTCCACATACCATATGGGACTTGTGACTGCACCACTTCTGTGTAGTCACCACTTCTGTCACCTGGGCTTGGCTTACTGCACCCTCACCCAGCCTGGGAAGGCAGATTCCAGCAAAGTAAGTTTAAATAAAATAAAATAAATAAAAATAAAATAAAATAAAAAGAAAGTAAAGTGCATGAGAAATGTTTTGAAGGGAATCAGAGCTCAGTTAAGAATAACTAAGCGAGGTATTGCTCTGCTAAGTTACTGTGACAGCCTGAAAGCTGAAACAGCTGAGTCAGGATGATTATACCCGCAAAGTATAGCGTAACTATTGCTGATAACAATTAGTATGATACATAAAATTCAAATGAGTACATGGGATAACAAGCTCTTTATCTATTCCATCACGGTATTCCCATCATTTTTGTTGTTACTTTCAAAGATTTAGCTGTTTATTCTACAAAAACCCTTGCAATATAGAAGGTAATTTGGCATGATTTTAAGAAGTAAGAAGTTCCAGTCTTAAGCAGATTTTTACACACGTTATTGAAAGAGGACCTTGAAGAAGGCTGTCCTATTAACTGTGTGGAGTAGAAGTGTAATTGCGGGGGTGCAGTTGAGGCTGGTGGCTCCCCAGGGACAGGTGCTGTGGGGGGGCCATCAGGGCAGGGCCTGGCAGCCATGGTCTGTCCCCCTGCCTCAGCCCGGAGCAGGGCAGCTGGGGGTACCGGGGCACCCCAGCCCTGGGCATCAGTCGTGTCCCGGGGAGGGGCCAAGGCTGGGCCGGGACATGGGCCCGGGGTGGGCCCGGCTCGGTGGGCCCCACAGCCCGGCCGGGCACTGGGAGCTGGAGATGGCCCCGCTGCTGCGGCCTGGGGGGGGCTGGCAGCCCTGGGGGGCTGGTGGGGGGTCCCGGCTGTGGGCAGGGTTGGGGAGCCCTGGGGGGTGGGCAGGGACAGGCAGGCCCATCAGGGCCCCCAGGGCTCTGGCAGGGATTGAAAGTGGGCTGTAAGCAACAGCGGTAATAGGAAAATATAGTCATTCTTGTACCTCTCCCACTCACTACCCACATGCATACTTTATTCTCACATATGTAAACATTTGCCAGAGAAGCAGAAATGTCTTTCTATTAAAGGCTGTTTTGGCCCAAGCCTGCCACAGAAAGGCTGTTCAACCCATACAACTGGAAGAAGCCAGTTTAAGCCATAGATCAGCCTCTCTTAGATGTCACTTATCCAAGCTATATATCTGCATTTAGTCCTACGAATATTTCTCTTCAGGACATTCATCATCCTGGTACTTTTTGCCTGGATGCTTACCCATAGTTGACATCTTTGGCAGTGATATACACAGCAGTGACATCTGTGTTCCAGGGATTTGTCTTCATTAGAGAAGTTCGTTAAGTGTGAATGAGAGCTCCCGGGATGCCTTGCTGAGTTACCACCCTTCGGCTGTAGCCCAATGGATGTGCCTTGTGCTCCGCTCCTACCTGACAAACTTGCTTCCCAGCGAGTGGCAATGTAACGGTGAACTGAATTTCCATTTGCAAAACATAACATAATACACTGTATTCACATGTTTTCAAAAAGGGAATGGAAAATTGCTTCTTGAAGGCTCCTCTGTCCACCAGTTAAAGAAATAGCGAAATACAGGGTTGGAAATGAAAACTTAGCAAATTTAAGAGTAACGAGCAACTTACCAAGGCTTGTGATGAATTCATAGTTGGATTTTTTTGAGGTGAAGATGGTATTTTTATTTTAAAATTATGTTTTATTTCCAAGAGGAATTGAAGCTGGGCATGTGAAACAGAGGAAAGACTGGGATGCCTTCCAGAATGAATACAAGGAGATAGAAATGGAATGCGTTTTGACAGTACGAAAGTGAAGGTCACTGCTTCAGTACTATTAGCAAGAATTTCTGGTGTAAAATGAAGCTTACCAGCTAGAAATGAAGAAAATCTGACTGAATAAAGCTCTGGACAACCTGGACTGCTTTAATAGCTCAAATAATACAAAGTAGACCCTACTTGGAACAAAGGCTGGACAAAAGGTCTCCCAAGGTTCTTTCCAGCCTGATTATTCTCTAATTTGTACAATTCTAAGATTCTATGAAAGAAAGGTCCTTGATGTGTTAGCCATTAGCCATTATACAATTAGTGGTATAAAATGGGGATGCGGATTCAGATACCCAAATCTAAGCATCTACAATCTATGTGCCTCAATGTGAGCTGGGTTGCTGAGGTCTCAATATAGCCAACAAGGATTAAGCCATCACACAAAATGGAGGCTGCAGAGGCTCATTTAAGGACAAGATGTATAGCTGTTTAGGTGCTATTGACTATAATATAGATGCACACATACAGACACATAAATTTTGGAGTCCAATTCTGGAGCTGCATCCCATCAGCCAGAATTATGATATGGCTATGAAAAAGACAAACACACCCTCAAGAATGTTGCACAAAATGCTCTTTGTAAAAGTAAAGTTCTAATGTTATCTTACAAGGTCTTGCAGCCCTTTCTGTTTTAACTGCAGTTAACCATATTCAAGTCAAATGGAAAAAGAGATAAGCTACTGAAATGAGCAGTGGATTCTCACAAAAATTCCATACTGTCTGTAAGGAATTGGGGCTCCATTTGACTTGTTTATTATAGCAAAATGAGGAATGTAGTTTCTGTCTCTAAATACTTCAGGAGTTAAAACCATGACGAACATCAAGGGAACAGTGCTGACATCAAATGATTTAACCATCAGATTTGTTTGGGATTAGATAAAACTTAATTACCACTCAATATTTTTGCTAGAGTCAACCCTGCCCAGGCTTACAGAAATCATTACAAACTCTGCTTATGTAAGCAGAGTTAAAATTCTTTAGCACTAATATAAAAAAGGACAACATTACAAAACAAAATCTTGATTGTAATTTGCTAACGTTCTTATGTTAGCATGCCTCTACTCACACCTTTCTGGGCCTGGCAAAGCCATAAAATCAACAGATTTCAAAGGTATAATCCTGAGAAAACTCCCAAGTGTCTTTAGACAGGTCACTTAATGCCCCAACCAATTAAAATTACATATTAATTACATACATATCAGAATATGTTTGGATATCCTCTTCTATCTGTCAAACATAATTTCCATATTTTCAGCAGTTAGGGGACTGTGGCCTTACTGGTATCTTAAAAAAATCCTTTCTGTTATTATTTCCAACCTCATAAACATCTTCAAAGAAACATACAATGAACCATCTAAACTCATTCTAGTACAACAAATCAACACATTTCAGGGATTTTTTTTTAACCCTTGATAGGAATAACAGAAAATAAATATCATCTTCTGTGACAAAAAATAAAGCAAACTGTGGTAGCTGTATGTAGCGTTCTTCCAATCTGGGCACTTTTTTAACATTTTTTTTTTCCAATCTGGGCACTTTTTTTTACAATTAATATCCACAGCTTCCTAGTTATTCCTGCTTTGGTTTTGCTTTGCACTGGAATGTTCTTTTTGGCTGTTCTTCTCATTCATCATGGATAATTAACCAAAATTCTTCCCACTTGTTTCTCTAGTGGTTGCCTCGCTCTTAACCATTGGTAAATACTGTTCCTCAATTGTAAACTATGTCCATATCTACAAACATTTGAGGTCCAAGTTAAGCCTTGCAAATCATGTGCTGGACTTAAGATGTTTACATCTTCATGATACATTAGAGGTGGCACTGCACTTGTACATATTTTATGTAGGTTCTGTTTTTAGCGAGACCACTAAATAGACAGTTGCCAGTTACATAAAAATACCTGTATTTGGGCCAAACGTTGGTAAAGGCATCGTGAATGACGCATATAGGGCTTCTTAGTTCAAACAACAATAATTGTTGTGGGCATGGGGTGTAAGAGTTCCCCAAACCCCAAATGTTCTTTGAAGTGTTTTTGTTATATCCGTATGCATTTAATTATCACTCTCTTTTTATGGAGGGAGATATATACATATTTTCTTAATTGTTATCCTTATTAACTCATTAACCTGATTTTATATTTCATTAAGTTGACGGGCTATTTAATACATAATTAAACTATAAAATCTTAATTTGTCATCAACACGAGTTGCACCCCTGCTTTTGTGCTCTCTTTCATTTAGATAGTCTAAAACTTTTACCACCTAATGTTTAATTTTAATTGCAAGTTTAGTTCTGTGTGAAATTGCACAAACAAATGCTATGCTGTTCTCATTGACCAAACACATATTTTAAGGTTTCCTATACAAAATTTTGGAATACTAAAATAAGGGAGATAGATAGCTTTCCCCATTTTCAGCTATGGGAATATGGGAATGCAGCAGAGTTAGCAAAATCAGACTTGTGAAAAATGCAATGTAAGTTTTTGTGGCTTGGCCCCAAGCTTCTGAGAGTCTGAGCTGCAAGTAGAACTTGACCTCTAAAGAAGGTCTCACAGTAAGTTCTCTTTCCTAATTCAGAAATTTACAGTCTCCAAATGTATGGTCATAAATTGGCCATGAATAGATTTGAGTTGGAAAATTTCCTAGTGACAGAGATATTGGGTCCTGGAACAGATTTCAAGAAGAAATCGTGAGGCCACACAACATTTCTTGCTTAAAAATAGAACTTTACAAGTTTTATATGAATATGCTTTGTTCAGTTGTCCACAAACCCAAGACAGACTCATCAGCTCAGCATGTCGCACCTGCTTCTACATTCTCTGTTGCTAATTCAGAAGAATCCCTTCTGTTCAGTTCTATAAAAGTCAGGCTCACACACTGTGGCCCCTCTGGACTTTACAGGTTATGAATTGTGCTAAATAGGAACATCTCATTTCACTATCATGTTACTTTCAAACTATTTTGGTTTGCTTTCTAGTACAAACAGATGTATGTATGAAGTCAGTCATTTACAACCAGTGAAAAAATCCACAGTAAAAAAGAAGAGTCGCTGAAGGTGGTCTAACAATCTTTACCCTGACACTAGGAAGTAAGTCAAGGAAATGAGAAAACTGCATAAATATTAAAAAAGATTTTCCAGCAGCTAGATTTTATTAGATTGTGGAAGAAACTGAAGATGTTAATTATACCTAGGCTTAACACTAATTCTTGTGGCTGCCCACTAATCGCCTTCCCACAATTTGATGAATGTCTGGTTATCGTTACCCTTTGTTTATAGGCCTCCACACGAAGGAGGATGTTTCAAGAGAAGAAATGCTTTATTCCATTCCTGGTCCTAAGAGAAACTACACCAGTGACAGCTGCTCTCAAAGAAGGAAATTGTTTGTGCCAATTATAGCCAGTCAGGAAGGAAGCCAGCTAAAACCTCTTATAAACACCAACAAGACTAAGTATAACTGGTTTATTCTGCTTACTATAGTGAGGTCAGCTTTTCCTGTCCCGTTTTTGAAGAACTCCATGCCTATCAGGCAGAATGGCAAGATTTCACCAAATTATACTGCAAAATGCTGTCTGAGAATTTAACATACATTAACAGTCTTCATCTGTTTTATTTTGTTCTAGTCAGTGAATGAAATTGGCCCTATAAAAAGGTCCACAAGGATTAGCAAACACTTCAAATCCTCCTTTGTTCCGATGTTGGGAGCCTACGTGGCTCCTGCTTCAAACAGTTTTCCATCGGCATTGTGAAGTGTTTTTCATTTGAGTTTTTATCATGCAATGGAAAGCTGCTTAGTTATAAAGAGCAAACAATGATGGAATATCTAAATATGTGGGTAGGATGACGGGAGAAAGTCTGCCTCTATTCCAGAATTCCCGGAGCAAATCCCTGTTCTGCAGGGGTGGCATTGTGCACCAGCTCTGCTACAGCCTGGAGGTTTGATCCAGTATGAATAAAGTCTGAGTGAATAACTGAGTTTTGTTTCAGAATCCAAGTCAATAGAGCTGATTTAGATAATGCTGAAAAGAAAACAGTTAGGTTTTGTTGTTAAACAGAATTAAAAAAAAAAAAAAAAGAAAGAAAGGAAAAAGTAATCTTTGTTTTGCACAGAAAAAATGGTTTAATTTTGTTTTTAATAATAAGCAATTCAAAGCCTCATCTACAAAAGCAGCACAGAGGTAGCTATCACCACCCTCCTTGGTCAATGGTGAGGGCACTCCCCCACACTGTGGGATGCCTAAATAGAAATACTTTTTGCTGCCTGATAGGTTTAAATCGGAGCATCCCACCTCCAAGAACGATTACATTGTGGACACATTGGGGCAGACACTATTTGCATAAGCAAGAACGCTTTCTTGGAAACTGGGCTTGAAACCCTATTTATTTCTTTGGCGGTTTGCGCAGCAGGTTATAGGTTCTTTCATGCACATAGAGTGTGTGTGTGTCATCCCCCCTCCTCCCTTTTTTTTTTTTTCCACCTCCAACATAGTGAATAAAGTACTTGATCCACGACACAGTAATTTTCACAGGAGAAAGTAGGAAATAGCTCAACCTGGAACAGAAGACAACAGGGCATTCACTTAGGAAGATCCAAGGACTCTGGTCTTTTTGGGCAAAGGAGCAATTCAAACCCAGTTTTACATACTAAATAAACTCTTTAACTATTGAGTAGATGGTAGAGGAAGAGGTTTAAATCCTAGTGAATAGGAATGTTCTACTTACCCACAGTTTTGATCCATCACAAATTTACACATATTTTCAGGTTGCTTATGTTTTTGTATTAATGTTCCTAGTGATGCCTGATGCTTATTTAGGGGGACTAACAATGTTATACTTTTTTTCTTGTACAGGTAATTTTCATTAATTTCTTTGTTCATTGAACTGCACAATTCTATTCCTGCACTTACTTTTACAACTGCTTTTCTCGATTCTAGACACAATAAGAAGACACAGGTTTGATTTTACAATCAAAGGCCCAAACAGAGCATTATAATAAAATATAATCAACAGCATCAAACACAAGGCTGTTATTTAGAAGGTGAAATACAAGGAATGCTGTCCTGAATAATGACAGCTGAGGTAAGGTAATACCTCTCCAAGTGGTTTGGAGACTGTCAAACTCAAGAAAAGTAAAGCGTTGGTAAGAGTTAGTATGAGGCATTTGTTTCATTAATGAATTTCCAAGAATATAGCAAAATTTGGATAGGTCTTTCCTCTGAAAGGTGCTGCTCTGTTCTTATTTCAGGATTTGGACCATAACCCAAATCTTCTCTTCTTTAGAAAGCAATTCCCACCCACTTTTTGTGCAGAATGCTTAAAAAGCCAACTGTTTCCTTGAATTAGAGAGCTTACTCCCTTTCCCAGCAAGACCATAGCTCTTGGGGTCAAAAAAAGATTTTACTCTGTTATTTTTACCAGTATTTTGCACCATAAGGCTCTCAACTTTGCTTAGTGCTTTTGTATGTTACTGTAATAAAAGTAATTGTTTATAACATATAATTTGCTGAAGTCACCTGGGAAATCGCTTGCAGGGGCAATGCTTTTAAGCATTTCAAGAATAG
This sequence comes from Falco rusticolus, assembly GCF_015220075.1. Classification (NCBI taxonomy): domain Eukaryota; kingdom Metazoa; phylum Chordata; class Aves; order Falconiformes; family Falconidae; genus Falco; species Falco rusticolus. The sequence continues at coordinate 33,200,678 of NC_051188.1, read as the reverse complement.
CTCATTATGTTCCTTCCCTTTCTATCATTCCATTCAGAGCCTGCTCTCACCTTTCAGAGGAAGGTTGGCAAGGAAAAGATTCAGATCCTTGGAAGTGACTGAGAAAAGATACAAAAAATTTAAACAACTGAAAAAGAAACTTTCAGAAAACAAAGCACACTCCTTCCCAGTCAATAAAACTGTAGTTGAATATGTATTTTTAGGAAGTGATTTTTAAGAAATACATAATTTTCAATTATGCAGACAGAAAAAACAGATTGCAGCTATTTAGCTATAAATATTAATAAATATTTTTCTATAAATATATATATTTCTTGGCATACCCAAATCCTGGATGAGCCACTGGATGTGTTAATTGTCATCTAACTTTAACTAGGGTACAGAAGAGCTTAGAAAAAAAACAATGAAGTAATTTGCTGAATCATGGCAGAGAGAGAAACAGTAAAATTTCCTTTTCTCATGTTTTAAGCCATTGTTCTTTTTTTGTTGTTGTGTTTTAGTTTGGGGATTTTTTTAATGTCTTTTAAAAAATGCCAGAAGCTTACCACCAGATGAAATGGTGTGTTCATCGGTGGAACTGTGATCATGCTGGGAACAAAGTTGTTTCATTCTATTCAAATGCTCTTCAGAAAGTCAAAAGGGTAATGCACAAAGCTGAGGCAGGCAGAATGAGTAAAGTTTGGAAACATCAGGCTATCAGGGAATGGAGCATTTGCATGCGTTGTAAGTACCCACATGTGCAGAACTCAAACCCCTCTGTTGATGAGGGAATCTTCATCTCAAACAAGTAAAGCTTGCAGGATTGTTGCATTCCCTTCTCACCCTACCTAGGCAAAATACACCCAGTTTCTTTACTACCTATCTATCTACAAAATGATGCGGAGCACAAAACACACATACCTGTACTGAGGGGCTTACTCCTCAGCAGGCTGAAATCAATGAACATCTTTTGTGAGTAAGTGCATTTCTTCTTTGGCCATTAAAAGGCAACTCTGAGGAAAATAAAAGAACATGAAAGCTGAGATGCTGCACTACTGAATTATAAAACTTCCTTTCATTTTATAATCCTTTAGTTGTAGACAGATTTTTAGCAACAGCTGGTTTCATCAACTCCTTTAGCTTGTTCTAAAGAATTGACCAAAGTTACCCACAGGTGCCTACACAGAGAACTGGTGGGATATTAGTTGTCTCAAAATGGACACCAGGTGTCATTTTAAGATACCATGATTGTCCTCCAGCTGTGGCTCCAGACAAGTACAGATGCCCCATAAATCCTGTGATGTATCTGCTAGCCATGTGCAGATATGTCAAGTGCTGTAGGGAGTCTAGAATATCACTGAACATCGGTGTTTAAGCAAATGAATCCATCTTCATGCCTAGCTGTTCTTTTAAAAATTCGTTCTTTTTTTTTATTTTTTAGTTTATTTAACCATCCAGTAAAAGAAGTACTTTTAACTGCTTCAGCAAAAAAATGTGCATTTACTATTTGGAGGATGCAAAAAAACCCCAACCCCATTTAGCTGTTCTGTTTCCTCAAGAAAAAAAATCTGTAGCTTCCAGTGTTTGCTTGCAGTTATTTCTCCCCACAGCCTAAAAGAAGCCTGATTTCCCCTAGGATGGGGACTGGTAGCCTTCTCATCATTTGAATGAACAAATGACTTTGGCATCTCTTGGAAAAGCTTGCTCTGAAGATTGCCCTCAAAAGACGATTTTCTGCCACCTTAGCACAAAATTCATGTGATACTTGGTTCCCAGGTTCAAGGTAGTGCCTGGGAAACTGTAGAAACCTGGGGCATCACTGTCATGGTCAAACAACACAAGGTAAGGGCAGGTTTAGGGTCTCAAGGACTTGGGAAATGTGCTGTGAGGGGAGGGTAACTGCTCCTTTTTTTTTTTTTTTTTTTTTTTTTTTTTTTTTTTTTTTTTTTTCCAGTGGCATTTTCTGTATCATACCAAAATCCACATGGCAAAAACTTAAGACGAATTCTCTTCTCTTTCTCACTTTATTCTTGTTATATGAACCAAGAGCTCTGATGAACTGCCCACTGCGTTCTTGGATGGTTCTGCATGAAAGTTGTGCCTGTTATCCTATTTTCTTTTAATTTCCAAACGAAGATTCAATTGCAGTTGAAAAGGCTTTTCTTCCTCCCATGCACATAACTATTATCTAGTCAGGGAACAATCTTGCATTTGTGTCAAAATTAATTTTTTTAGTTACTTTAAATGTCCTCTCTTGCTGCAATTACAGCATTGTATAATGAACCCTTCATGTTTCAATATCCAGAGGGAGTTGCTTCAATAAATATTTTTAATTGCCCTTTTTGTGATTCACAGAGGTGAGATTCCCAGTATGAAAAATGTCCAGAATGTCTTATTATACCCAATTCTTTCTCCCATATTAATTTTTATGGTACCATCCCTGATGGGACATTACCATTTCCTAGGTGAACACAGATCTTCTGTATAGGCAGCCAATATTAGAAGCACCACACAAGGATTTCAGGGATGGGCACTTGGACCTATTATTTGATGCCAGTAAAACATCAGTTTTCATCTATTATATTGTCTAACTCAGTAACGTGCTGTTTATCTGCTTCAAGAGGCCACTTGGTAAATGTTTATCTTTTACTTTTAGAAGCATGAGCTGTTTTCATGTGCAATTATCATTTTCAATTGCTTGCTTTTCACAAAAATTCTTTGTCTTTTGGCAGGTTGAGTCAGATTTACAAAGTGACGTTTTCTTGCTACTACGCATTAATAATTTACCTGTGTGCAAAACTGGTCGGCAGCTTTCACATGACTTACATTCGAGGAAGAAACAACCACATTTAAAACTGAGGGCTTTGCAAGTTGAATTTCCACTGAACGTGGAACCAAAAGATTTCCCTTGCCTTCCCTATTTTTGTGGCTTTTAATAAAGCAAGTTCTCTGCCAGTTGAGAACTTTACCTGGTTCCTTCTTTTTATCCAGTGTCTTGCTAATTAGGCATGGTTCTACCTCTTCCCTTCCCCTTTAGGTTTCCAGGCAATTTTCTTTCCTCCTTGCTGGTTTCTAACAGATACAATAAGAACACAGATGCTCTTGTCACTTCTCTTTTCATGTGTTTTAAAGAAAAAAACCCAATTAATTCATAGGTTGAAATTAAAATCTCATATTTCGAGGGTAAGAAACTAGTAAATGAACAATATACATACAGAAATTCTCACAACTAACAAAGAAAGTAAAATAAAAAACAGCGGTGGAAAAAAATGGAGAAAAATGGAGCAGTAGACACTCAATGGGACTGAAAGACAGTCTACATCCTTCCCTTCCCCTCCTGTTCTTTTTTTTTTTTTTTCCTAACTTTTTCATTTTTAATATGTTTATTGTGAAAAAAGCTGTTTTGTGACCCCTTGTAAACTGGAAGATCAAAACTGAAGGATGCTGCCATGGGTCTTAGCATTGAAGATGACCAGGGAACCCCCTCAGAGTCAACAAAGAAAAAAAGGCCACCCAAGAAGCACAGATGGAGGAGGTCGACAAGTTAGTTCCCGCTCATATAGAATTAAGGGGAATTTTTCTGTTGAGTTTAAAGGAAGCAGAAGCAGGTCAAAAGGCAGCCAAGATGTGTTTCATGTAAGAGTTCCAGCAGCTATCTGGTTCTTGTACACGTGTTTTTAGCGCAAAGGGAAGGATCATGTGTGTGCAGGGAAGGGTGGGACACTGGCTCCAAAGAAGCGATAGCTCTCAGAAGCCCTCACTTCTTTTATCTGTCATCAGAGTGGAAATGTCAAGGCACATAATCATCCTAAAGCTCAAACATTTAAGATGGGAAAGACTGATGGCAAGAAAAATTGCCTCCATCTACTGAATCATGCCCTGTTTATGCACTCCTGCACAGATCTGCAAAGGGCAACTTGTAATGCTTTGTCTAGATAACCAACTGCTATTGCCTCAGGAGCAGTTATTTTCCTCTAGGGAGAGAGAGGGCAGAAGGGGTACGCTGTTTGTATGTTGAAATCATCTGCATGGATTTCTTTTCTTGTTTATAATCCGGTTTCTCGCTTACTGGTTGTGTTGTGGTAAGAAAAAACGAAACAACATTGACATTACCTCTGATATTTATGTTTCTTCCATTTAAAAACGATAATTGAAGTTCTACGGCTTCTTTATCATTCTTAAATTCATACGGGTGTGTTATCTTGTATCTTTGTATCAAACTATTATTTTTATGCAAAAGAAAAAATACTATATAGTCCCAGAAACAAAATTCCACAGGACTTAATTTAATATGTTGAATAAATTTTTCCATTTTACAGTGCAGAGATCACTAAAAAAAAATTCTGCTGAGAAATCTGTCTGTCTGCCATTCAGACAGCTTTTCTATTTTGATCAAGGTCCCTGCAGTCTAGGACTCCTCTGCCCAAATGTAGGTATCAAGGAATCCATTCTCCCGTTAGGGTTGATGTAGAGAAATGCAAATACAAAGGCAGAAGCAACACAGAGAAACGCCTGAGGGAGGTTCCTCAGCACCTAGGTTAGGCAGTTAAGGCACACCAGCAGAGTTGCCTTCCAGCGTGCTTATTTCTCTCTCCACTATGTTAGATTTTGACACCATACTTTTAGATTATTTCAGGTTGGTGGATCCCACCTGTAGCATTGGGAAAGGGCGTGGTTCTCTTCTGGTAGAATTGTCAATTACTACTCACTCTGCCCCAAATGGAGTCAGAGACAGGGTGCTGTCATGCTCCTTGATGCATACGAGTGTTTTCTTTACTCTTGCTGTTTCTCAGCCAGTCATGCATCAAGCTAGTGATTGGGCATGTAAGGATGCTATAAGATTATCTTTATGTGAAAAAACATAAGGCAACAGAGTTTAGAAAAGAGAAACTGACAGACGGCAACTTGACTTCTGGAGAAACAGCACAATGAGGAAGCAGAGAGAGACAAGATAACCAGTCCCAGCTTGGGACCATCTGGCCAGTATATAAATCCATCAGCTGGAGAGCAGGGGGAAAAAAAAAAAGATAAATCTAATTAAACAGCTGGAAAATCTGCAATTCAGTTAACAATCAGCTGCATAATAATTTGCTAAAAGCCTGTGAGATTGTAGCTGGTTTTGCAGAGACATTCATCCCTTATTTGGGGCTGTCTCCCACCAAATCCAGCAAGAGCTCTGCTGGAGAGGAGAGAAGGGTAACACGTGTGCCCACACTACCCACAGGGAACACCTGGTTGCCACCAGAGCAAGAGCAGGAGACACTCTTAACTTTGGTCACTGATTCAGAGCTAACCTCCAGCTATTTAAAAATCCACGTTGGAGGCACAGACAATGCTAGCCCTGCACCCTCTGATATGTCCCTAGACCTAGCATTTACCAGCTCAGTGACCATGATGGAACTGCAGAGAGGTTTTGTATGGTTTATAGATGAACACACAAAAGAATTTGGATGATAAATGTTTCTTTCTTTCCCTGTAGCCTTCTTCCTTTCCCCCTCTTCCATCACATGCTCTCTCTGTTCCTTGTAAAGCTGTTATTTAGAGGCACAGGTCTACAAAGCTGGCTAGGATCTTTGGTGGCCCTGACATCCCTACTTTGCTTTGTGTCCCATTGTCACACCTACACCCACTTCAGGGTTTGGACATCCACTTAACAAGGATTCAGGGAACTTGTTTATCTCAAAGGATAGGCACTTGTAGGGTGAGAATGCTGTGAAGTTCTTGAATCTTTAGGGGTTTTTTTCCCCTTGTAATTATTACTGGCAACAGGAAAAGGCTGTGGCTGCCCCTATCGCAGCTAGGAGGAGGCAGTGGGCAAAGACAGTTCTAGACCATGGGCTGAGATTGGTTTTGCGTTGGTAGCGGTGCTTTATATCTATCTGTACGTGCACATGCAGTAGGTGTGCAGCGCACAGTAACAATCTTACTGAACCTCGACCAAACGAACATGACACGGCTCTTTACGACCACCACTAGATGGAGAGCTTTAGATACACTCCGCATCTATATGCAAAGATTCAAATACTGGCAAGGCTGGAAGGTAGCTGTATTCCGCTGAAGTCTGAGCTCCAGCAAACAAAGAGTAGAAAAATGTACTTGAAGATTTCTGTGTCAAGGTCATCCTTCCTTGCTTTCCTGAGAAGCAAAACATAGCTTCTCAGAAGACAGACATCCTCTATTTCAAGACTTCAAACGTGAATTTACTACATCCATGCTGAAGTTGTTCAAATGGTTGTTCGAAATATGCTGTTCATTTCTCATCTGCTTCTTGTATGTCTGGATTTCTATCCGTTAAGTTTATACTTTTAGTTGTTTTAAACATAATGTCTATAGTTTATAACTAAGCTTTTATCTGCATTTTTTAATCTCTGACCCATAATACCCTGACCTGACGTGTGTAGGAGTTGTCTGGCATTACTGGAAGATCTAAGCGCTCTGTATGAGTTTTAACACTTTGATTTTTTAAAATGCATTTTCGTTTTAAAAGCACTAATTCCACACTTAACACAGTTTAGAAAGGGGGAAAAGGCTTTGCTAAAATCTTCTGCCATTAATTTAACAAATTCCAAGGAGAGTTCAGTGCTGTCTGGTTCAATTTAAGCAGGGTTACCTTGAAATGCAGCGTTCATGACTACAAATTTCTGCTTCAAAAAGAGGCTGAAAATCAGTCATCAGATTGTTCCATCAAAGTCCAAAGCAATGTTAACAACCCTGCTTCTGTCTTGGTCATTGCTAGTTCTGCAAATTACATGCATTAGGAAGCTGAATCCATATAGTTGCCTCACTTCTCCAAGTCTTTTCATCACAGTGCTTTCACTAGAGGCAAAGAAATATGGATAATATAGTAAAGGAGGATTCTCACAACAGAACAGCTTTCTTGCTATGTACGTTCTAAGTTCAGTCCCATTTCCATGTCAGGTTATGTGTAGTTGTGAATTCCCCAGAAGTCATCTGGAGGGCTTGGGAGCATACAAATAAAACCCGACAGTTTCTGCTAGCAGCATTGCTGATGGTGTTTTCCCTACTCACCAACGTACAGCAGCAGAGGACTCCTTTCCCCCATGTAGACTTGTCCTTGCTCCCTCCTTTCCTTCATGCTCAGGTCTTGCCCAGACACAAGTAGACATAAGGTACCACCCCAAGGACCCCCGCTGGCCCGGCCTGGTGCTGCTTGCTGGGGACACCCAGCTGCCTCACCATCTCTTGCTAAGAGGTCACTTCTTCATCTGTACCCTCCCTATCCAAGACCTCCCCAAGTCACAGGACATCATCAACTGCCTCCTCCTGGCCTGCATCAAGCTGTCCATCTCTGATGCCAGGAAAACCAAATTTCCTAGTGAGGATATAATCCGACCTCTGGGGCTAGCTACCTTCCCTTGTCCATTTGCATATCAAGTGGGGCACTGTCAGACAGTGGCCACCAAGCCAGATGCTTTCTGTGCATGACAGAGGCTGTCAGAGATGCTCTGCTTGGTGGCCTTCTCCTTTTACCTTCCCATTCGTGTGAGCCCTGGACCTTCACATCCCTTCTGCTCTTTGCTCTCCATCATTATTTCTCCTCCTGTCTATTTTTCCCTTTTTCCTTCTTTCCCAGCAGGCTTCTGTCCTGACACCAAAAGAGAAAATGACAGCAAGTCTGCCTGTGATTTCCTTTAGAGTGACAGAGACTTATGGAAAACACCCTTCTGGACAGCTCTGCCACAGGGAAGGTACTGCCAGGTTGTGCCAGTCTCCTGTTCTCTGAGGCTGGCTCATGGAGAGGAAATTTTTTTTTTGTGCTCTGCACTTCATGGGGTTAAGTCTGCAGAAGGTTTCTGAGCTATTGAGAAGGATGAAGGCCTTGTATTGAGTCGAGGAACTGAGTTTGCTGGGGAAAAAAAAATAATTCTGAGTTATTTTGATGCCATCAATAATCAAAAATAGGACAAAGCGAAAAGTATTGCTGTCACTGGTAAAGATACCATTTAATGGGATGAGGTTATACAAAGTATAACTCATGGTGCAGGAGATACTGTCTAGTTGGGAGGAAGGCAGGAGCCGGTGGGGAGCTCAGCAGCAGCCAGTACAGGAACATGCTGCCTGAGAGGGGCAGTCGCAGCAATGGCTCAATGTCAGCTGGAGCCACCTCAAGCTGCTCAGGAGAAGGAAGATCCAGAAGTCACAGGGAGGTTTCAGGAAAGCAGGAAGGAAAAAAACCTGGAGAAGAAGGCACGTTTTGCCAAACAAAACTTCCTTCTCCAGGAGGCATTTTTATGCCCTTAATGTTGCTACGCCCCCACCCCCTCAGCCAAAAAGAACCCCAACACTGAAGCATCTGCTCTTGTTCATGCACTTATGAAACACAAAAAGGGAAGTTAGACAGGAATCTGATCTTTCTGAAGTCTGCATTTTCATAAATATTTCCCTTTAGGAGTTTGTGAAATTGAATTTGGTTTGATAACCCTGCTTTGTTCACCCTTATATCCCTTATATCCTCAGAGAGCAGTCAGAAAAATGAAAAGATTTTAACAAAATGTAATCATGGCAATTCAGTACAATGGCATGGAGACAAAGATAAGATGAGAAATAAGGTACTGTCCTCTCTGCTTCCCTTGTTTCCTCGTTTAAGTGATAATTTTCATACCTTACCTTTGAAAGATATAATTACAGTAATTGGAATCTGACTATTTCTGAGAGTTATGCTATGCAGTCCTTTTTTTTCCCTTGACATTTGTGTCTTTTTAACTAATATAAGATCTTTAATCTACTAAATAAATACATGGGACCTGATCCTCTGCTGTGTACATGCACTTTGTGCTTCTCAGGCAGCTAAAAGCTGCATTAACGCCAGCATAAGCAACCGTGGTAGTCCTTGCCCTGGAAAAAAGGGTGACTGAGAACTATTTTAGAATTTCTGGGACCACAGTGAGGAACAAGCACTATTGTGGGATATGTCTTACCTGGCTTTCATCATGTAAGCATTAGGCTGGTTAGCTGTTCCTAAGAACAGAATGGGAGAAGAAGGCGAGTCCAGAAGTGTAGGTGTTCAGGAAAGAGGGAAAAGAGGTTTCTGTTTCTTACAGATGAGGGAAGGGGTGAAAGTCAAGATGGAAAAGTGACCTTTGGAGAAATGAAATGATGAGTCAGCCTGAGATGGTGTGCAAGCCTGCAGCATGGCTCTGGGAGGGTGCACAGTCCCCAGAGACTTCCTTGGGAGGGTGGGAGACTGCTGCCCTCCAAGTCCTTCAGTCCCTGCAAGGGGGTGGGAATTGGTTGCCTAAATCTGCACATCTAGTTCTGGTTTAGAAGTTTTGTTAGTGTCAGGGGAGAGGTCCAGTTTAGTCGCTTCTCCAAGTATCTGTATGACCAGGAATTTTCCTCTGCTCTGCCTCTGAGCTGAGGTAAATGGAAGCAGAAATACTCTGGGGACGAGACCACTGCCCAACCAGCCCTACAATTTGGGAAGGGCAAAGGTCCATGTTATGTTCTTTACTGCGCTCAGCTGCCTCTTGGCCACTTCTCAAAGCATAGCCAGGATATCCACTGTATTCCAGTAACACCGTCCTGGGCAAGAGCCAGGTTACATGACCAGCAAACAGAACAAGGAAGACAGTGCTGTCAGCATCAGTAAGCTATAAATAGACTCCTACAGAGTTAATAAGATGCTACCAAAACCTTTAAATATGAAGATCCTGCATCTCGTGTTCAAGCATGCATATGAAGGCAGGGAAGTTTTGAGCAGCTGCAGGAAGCTGCGGGATCTGGGCATATTTTGGAAGTTTCCACCCTAGAATAAGGCTGCTCAAACTTTGTTAGCTTGATACCACCAAAAGCAGCAGCAGCAGCTACATCAGTGACTGCTGCTGCTGTTGAGGAGAGGGCAGGACCCACACCACACCTGCACTGAAGGTCCCTTCCAGTCTAAAACTTCCTGTGACGTGGTATTGACTGTGGCTGGGCCACAGCTCACAGCAGGGCTGCAGCATTGTAGAGGAAGCAGAGCAAGCCTGAGGGGCTGCTAGTATGGCTGGGCTCTGGGGCACACCATGTACAAGGAGAGGCTGAGGGAGCTTGGCATGTTCAGCCTGAGGAGAGATGGTTTTGGGGGGAGCTAATATTTCCTAGTAGCAAATGTACAAAAGGTGGTGCTGGACCCTTTTCAGAGATGCACAGAAAGAAGACAAAGGGCAACAGACCCAAGCTGCAGAAAGGGAAATGCCAGCTCAATAAAAGGAAAAGGATTTCACAAGGTTTTTTAAGAGGTGGAAAAGGTTGTCCAGAGAAGCTGTGCAATCTCCATCCCTGGAGATACCCAAACCTCAGCTGAACAGCCTGACCTAACTTCAGTGCTAGTCCTGCATTACTCAGGGAATGAGATGATCGAGGCTTATAATAGATAACATCCAAAGGTCCTTTTCCACCTGAATCAGCTTTCTCTGCTTTCCATCTGCCTCAGCTGAGCTCTACTTAGGCATGGGGTGAGTTGCTTGACTCTTTGGCACCACACTATGTTCAGCTAGCACTTGTAGTTCTAGTGGCTCATGTGGTCTAATACATTTTGGTAACCTCCTTCCTTAAGGAAATGAATTAGGATTTATTTTTGCTCTTTTCCCTGAATAATCTTCCCAGCTGACAACCACATAGTGGAGAGTGATTAATATTTTGTATTAGTGAGCTTAAGAGTCTTTTGTTCAGCACTGCTTCAAATTTATGGTGAAGGGAACAAAGCAAGAGAGGGCATATATTTCTGCATGTGTTCACACACTTTGGCAAGTTAATACTGGGCAGGTTTGACACCTTGGCATGGCCAAATGCTTTTGTTTGTAACGCTTGGATGGATCAGAAAGGGCATGCTAGAGCAGATATCCATAGCTTGGCTGCTCCTTAGCTCACTAGAGGTGCATTTTGCGTCTGAGTTCCTCTTAAGCTAAAGCCAGCACAAAAGGTCATGGTGCTCTATATTTTTAATCCAGCCCTCAGCCTGCTTTTCATTTTCTGTTATGGATATAGCTTTTGTGTCTGACCCCATTTCTTTGTGCATTACCTGGGAGATGGGGTCAAGGCTTTGGGAGAATACTGCTGGGATCAGAGGAGAACAGGCTCGACACTTTTAATGTATTTTCTGTTCATGACATTATACTGTCTGAATAACACCATTTTACTTAATTTTTTTTCACTTAAGTTTTACTGAAGTCTTTTTAATACTTGCCAAATTTATGTGTACCTTTCAGTATTGAAATGTAAGATAACTGCATGATAATATAATTCGGCTTCACTTATTTTTCACCCAGTTGGAAGAAAGGAGAAAAGGTGTATCTTGATGTCTTCTTCCATTTTAACAAGTGCATTTCAGTAATTCCTCATTCTGGTCTGTTTTGTTCCATTGCTTTGAAAATAATGATGAGATAGAAAATAATCCAGTGAAAATCAGCAACAGTAAAATAATAGTGACTCCAGAGGTCCATTTGGAAAATAACATCTAGATTTGTAGGTCATTTCTGTCTCCACAGGTAGTTTCTGTTGGCATTTTCTAGTTTCTTTTAAAAGAAGCTCTGTTTCCAGTATCAGGAACCTGAACTATCTAGGGTGATTATCTTTTGGGGAAGGTGCTTCATATGCCAAGAAAGCTTCCAGAGACATCACATGCATGGTGACTCAAAAAATAGGTTAGTCAGAGTGGGTACTTTTTTTAGTGATTCCTACTTTTTAAGCTAATTTGGACTAGTATGACTGAAGCACAGGAAGGTGGAGTGACTTCCTTACAGTCACGCTCTGAGTCAGTGGCTCAGTACCTCCAGGCTTCCCATATTTTTAACCCAGCCACTGAGACGACCACATGGCTTCGTCTGGGCGTGCTTTGGGGTTTCACAGCTGAGAGGTGCAGGCTGTAAAGGCTTTTGCTACTGATGCGTGAGCTGATAATTTTACAGCAGAAGTTCTTAATGTAGGAGGACAGGATCCAGCCGGCAGTAATCGGTTGGCTTCTTGTCCATTCAGTCCACCTCCTGTTTGTGGAGCTCCTCTCAGACATTTTCCTACAGCACTATCACTCACCACATAGTCTCTGCTTACCATGGGAGACAGGAAAATCGCCGTGGTTTCTGTTCCCAGGGCTCTATGTCAACCTTTCGTAGTTTTGGCTGGTGAGGTTCGTAGACTCTTATTTTTGCTCATTGCTTCAATTTTTGAATGAACCTTCCCTCTTTCCTTTCCTCCGCTCCAAAAACCCAAAGCAAAAAATCAGCTGAAATGGCCAATTTTTGCTGTCTTTCAGATGGAAACCATGCAAAACCACTGAGTTTGGCCTGGTGTCTGCCAGAAACTATAAATAGGACTGTTTGACTGAAACTCAGCCCTGGTTTACTCAAGCCACAACCCAAAGTTGTGAGACAGTCTCTGAACCCGGGTGGATGCTTTGGAGTGTGTTGACCAAGTATGGTGGCTATAAGAAAATCAAAATTCTGCTGAGTTACCTGCTTGGTTTGGGGTTTCGTTACAGAAATTTTGTATGGCTGTATTTACCATCAAATGCTCTGAAGCTTGTTTCTAGGTACCTCCTGGCCCTCCTTCAGGTTAGGTAGGGAGCCTTGACCTGGTGACTTCTGCCTCTCAGCATCTCTAATTGTATGGCTGTTTGATGAAGGGCTTCTATGTCTTCCTTCATTTTTCCAGATGTTTCAAAATCAAAAGGTGAAATTGTGTTTGCACACTTTTACTCTGAGCATAATACGATTTATTCAAATCTCGATTTTCTTAGCACCTAACCCAATAATCTCAGCAAGATACAAGGGCTATTGAGGGAAAACATGGTTTTCCCTTCTGTTTAATGCTAAAGGCCAAAACAAAAGCAAATACCCCGGGCCTAACTTTGCACTAGTTTACCTCTTAGTCTGAGACATGGCTTTGAGCTTCTAATGCATTCCAAAAAAGAGGTTAGGCTCTAACAGTATTTGGATCAATACCTTTCTCTTGCAGCAAATAAAATACTCTTTAACTCAACAATGAAATTAGCTTTGTATATTTAAATTCTTCCATCCTTAGAGAGTAGAGTGTCTCATTGCATCATGCTGTTTGTTTCTGTCTTCTACTCCTCCAAATTTTGCAGCAAGGGTTGGTTAGGATTTCTGTCAGATTATATCATGAGGCGGGAGGCCTTTCCAAAGACTTTTTTCCCTGGCTGATACATTAGATTTTCAGTTTATTCACCTGAGATAACAATGTATTCTTGTGTTAGTACAGCTGTCACACTTCATTTGATAATTCAGAATTTGTTCCTTGGCTTAGTGGATAAGGTGGTTTTGCAAGGCAGTGTAAATTAATGAGTTTATCTGCCTGGAAGGTGTCACCCAGAATCTCAGAGAGATCTATCTTTATATATTAGTAGATCAGCCTTGACTCTGGAAGCACCTCTAGGTCATGGTGCATTCAAACCACTTTAGCACTGGGCACGTAAATAGGGAGCAAGAAGCCAGCTCCCAATCCAGCTGTCACACAAGTGCGCTGGAGAAATTAATCACAGGGCCAACTGTGTTTATTGCCAACCAACCATGAAATACCATAACAAGGACCCCTTGTGAGACCATAAATACTGTGTCTTCAATCAGTAATGAGGGTGATAGCACCAAAACCAGAATGTCTATCTTGAGCTCTCTGTGCAAAGCTGCAGCTTCTTAGCAAATCTAGGCAGGCCACTGAAGTGCTCTTTGTTGCGTATTTCTTATTTTCTGAGAGCCTGTCTTGAGCCTTGGATCTAATTTGCAGAATTGCTGAGTGTTCACAGCTGTATATGTGCACTGGCAGCTCCATTTTGAAGGTAGAAAGTGCCAGATCACAGGGCGTTACAAATGAGAAATCTCCAGATTAACGGATATTTTTTCTTATTTAATCCCCTCTCTACCCCTTTCTTGATCTTTAATAGAGAGGGAACACCATTTCCTCATCTTCTGGGGGTTGTGAAGGACTCTGGAATAGCAGCGGAACTGGGGGAGCAGTAAATATTGCCCAAAGAGCTGACCAGTGAAAGCTGTATGTCCTATTCTATAAGAATTTGTGATTTGGCAGAAAAAGGACATGTTAATTTTTAGTTTTATCTGTATGTCAAAAAAATAAGGAGGATTTTGGGGGGAAAAATGGGAATGGGTCCGTTGAAATCTTTTTGTCTTTACTTTCCAGATGCCTTTTTGTTTGTATCCACTGTTCTCTTTCATTTTGTAATGTATTTTCAGATGAATTGATGTAACTCTGTCCTCTTCTTCCTCAAGTGCTTTTTTTTTTCTTTCCAGGTTACTTTTCAGGCTCCCTCCCTCCAGGCTGGGTCCAGATTCCAGCTGGCTTTCTCCCCTCCAGTACCTGGGCATCACAGGCTGGAAGGACATCGGAGAATTCCTCCCCCTAATTTCAGTTCAGGTTCTGGCTATGGCTGACATGGCAGGACAAGTGTTTGTGAGCCCTGGGCTAGGGCACAGCCAGGGCAGGTGAAGCTCTAACAAGCCTCTATTAAGCCTGCACACATGGTAGTTTATTAAACACTCATAACCTGGCCCCATGTAGGCATGGGGTGTTTTGCTTTCTTAACAGCACTGGGCAAGTCTTTGAGTGAGAGGAAGCCTTGCTGTCAAATCTGAGTATCTATAGATGTAGTGTAGTGGCACAGAAGGCTTCTTGGGGAACCCTGCAGAGAAATCAAAGTGTTTTGCCTAGCCTCATTCACAGAAACTGGTGATGTTTTTTTCAGGGAAATTGTGTGTGTGTGTGTGTTTGTATTTATATATATATATAAAACCAGCCTGAAGCAGATATGTAGAATGGGAGATTTCAGTCTAAATGAAAAAATTTGCAAAGGGCAACTAAACCCTGTGGCAGGTTAGGCTGAACTGTACTTTATCTGCTCTGTACTTGTGTTGCTTTTATTCAATTTATCTGTCTAGACTAGCTTCTTCTGTGCCAAACAACTCTCTAAAGGAATACTGAACTCTTCTGTATGTGTAGTACAAAAATGAAACAGTAAAGCAGAGGGCATTTTAGGCTCACTGCTTAAATGCGGCATCTCTTTCTTCTTTAAATAAATCAACAGGACTGTCCTGTTACCTCTATTGCAGCTATATCTTTTCTCTGTTTGCTTGCTTGCTATGAAATACATTAAAAGGATACATGATGCTGATGGGTCACGTGATCCTAATCCAATCAATTAGCAGCTTTTAAAGATGACTCATTGTTTTGTCTGTAACATAAAACAAAAGTACACAGTGAAAGCCCTAACGCAGCCTTTTAGAAAAACTCCAGAGATTTATTTTTCCATTTGTGGTTTCACTTTTTAATATTTCTCCAAAGTTTGAAGCTCAGATCGTGATGAGCTGATACAGTATGTGCATGCAGCAGGCTTTTCCTCTTGCTGCCGCTCACATTACTGCCTCACTTCATCTGAAAGTACTATTTTAGGGTATACATCTGATTCCCATTCCCTGTCCTGAAGCAGCTGGGTTCACCCAGCAAGCCTCAGCTTTTGTACAAACAGCCGTATTTATGTCGGTGAGACGACTTTTATAAGCAGCAAGAAATTTCCTTTGCATGAGTCTGCAGAACCCCAATCGTTTGTTTTTTGGATGTATTATATATTATAATATTTTATGTATATTTTTATATATATATAAATTTTATATATATATAAATTTTTATATATATATTATATATATAAATATTATATATTTTTGGATGTATTAATTCATGTCAAAACTACCTGATTTATGCTTTCAAGTGCAAAGTTTCTACAGAAATGCTGCACCAAAATAAGCTCTCCCCATTTCAGGTTATGTTGATAGTATCCCTTTTTAATTCAGAAGACTTGAAAACAGACTTTCTTGATTGTCACTTTATATTACCTTAACTTCAAGTCTTGGAACCTACCTTACATGGTATTTTCAGACCTGAAAACCCTCTACAAAGTAATGTGTCAAAAAGTACCCCACCAAAACCCACATCAAAACAAACAAGGTAAAACAAACAAACAAACAAAAGCTCCTCTCTCAATAAAACAAAAAAAATAACTGGAACAAAAAGGCACTCCCCTGCAAGATGGCTCTTTCTAACCAGACTAGCTGCCTTCTAGATAACTAAATACAGGAAAAAATACGCCTTTCCCATGCCTCCTCTTGGACTTCCACAATTCTGAATTACTAGCTTCCCTTTTTTTGTAGACACACAAAACCCCATTGAATCCAACAAATAGAATAGTGGTAACTAGTGGTAGGCTTCAGATATGTTTTCCCACCTGAAGCAGGGGGTAAATAGCCCTTGACATGGAAAGAGCTTATACAGCTTACTTTGGACAGAATAAGGGAGGCCTTGCATGTTGAGTGCTCCACTTGCTCAAAAGTCTCTGGCCTTAAATCCGCACGAGTGAAGGAAAACACTGCCTGAGCCTTCCCTCATCCCTTCTTTCCTTGTACTTTTTGGGGGGAGCCCAATGTGTTGCCCTTCCTGTGTTGTTGCCCCACATGCTTTGCATGTCTGCTTCAGTCTAATGAAGAAAGTTTCTCACTGAGCTGCTGCACCATTAATCACCTCGTCCTGGAAATTATATATACTTTATATTCTTCCTGAGAAGCAGAGGATTAATAATTCCTTGTTTCACCTATTAAAATATTTATTCTCAAAGTACTTTCTACCCTCACTTTTTCTTAGATGTGGCAGTGAGTGATGAAAAGATCTGTCCTACATTAAGGGCTTTTGCAAGTATTCCAGAAATCTACATTATAACAGAATGTTGCTTCCTGTGGTGAAAGCTCCTGAAACTCATAGTACAGCACATTTCTTCAGCTGCCATTGGTGTGCAGACAGAGCTGACTAATTAGACACTAACAAGCGCATTTTGCCTGAATCTACTAGCACACAGTCTGAACCTGTTTCTGCTAGTAGTCTTGGTGCTGCCTTCCCAGAGCTGAAGGGTCAGCTGCTGATCAGAGGGACATAGGTCTGAAATGATGAAAGCATCTTCTTCGCACTCAGAGGCAGATCCTGCTGATCACCTTTCCTTGCTCAATACATGAACAATGATTTTTATCCAATACATGGATACTTTACACAGGGGTAGCAAAACTGTTGCGTCCTTAGGGTGCTTTATATTACTAACTAAACAGGTAAATGATGAGTTTGGAGGAAATTAGGTATATAAGGAAAAACTGAGATAGGGGTGTTGGATGACCAGTATTGCCTGTGATATTTGGAATGACAACACAAAATGTTTTGTCCGTGCAGAAATCTCAGATTCATTAAGCTGCTCAGAAGAGATCGGGAAGCTGTCGTTCACTGGGAAGGGCCTTGTGGCTTTACCAAAGGGGTCAGTCTGGCCTTTTCTAAGGCACTAATTTGTAAGGGCACATTGTGTCCTTCCTCACGTCAAAGACTTCCGACTTGCTGGTGGTGCTCAGGACTCAGCTGCCCTTGTGGCTTCTCCAGAATCCATCCACAGAGCTGGAGTCCACTTTGGCCAGCACTTCAGTGTCTTGGCTAGAGCAGGGGACTGTTTAAACTCCATGGCTGTCCTCCTGATCTGAGCAGCAGATTTTCATATTAACCAGCCACCTAAAGAGGTGAAGGAGGCTGTCTTTTTCCTCAGTGTCTAGCTTTGTTTCTATACCTGGCTCTATAACCTTAGCCCAGTAAGATTACTTGATATTGTTTGACTGAATGAATACAGAAGCATTTTAAACAGGAATCCTTGGAAAATATCTTGTTGGCAGTATTTGCACCAGTAGACTTGTGGACAAAAGCTGTTGAAGAACAGAGGCGATGGTGTTATTTACCTACATGTAGGCATCTATCAATATCTGAGCTGTCTGCTCTCCACTCTATCCATGGCCTTTGCAGAGAAATGGGGGCTTTTAGGTGTGATTCACTTCACCCTAGCATAGAGGACTGCCTTGGTTAGAGGAGTTGCTCCCTAAACACACCAATTGTTTTCCATAGCCTAGGGGTTGAAAGCAGGATGACTGTCCTTAGGTGACTACATAGGCAGATGTCTAGGGTTAAGTAAGTGAAACCCACCCAAGGCTGTCCTTTTGTTTGCACACAATTTGGCACAGTAGAGCTGTGATTTGCTAGCTTGGGCTCCCGAGGCACTACCATCCTGTAGTTTATCAGCTCTGATAACGATGCTGGTAGAAGCAGATACAGAGAAAATGAGCTCTTCTACAAATCTGAATTTAAGAGATATGCTTTTGTCTGAGTGATCAATCTCTCACTTCTAAAAAAAAAAAATAAAAAAAATTCCAGTCTTGCCAACATTGGGGATACTGTTAAAGCTGGCTCAGCTGGTGAGGTGGTGAGGATATCAACCATTTATGCTAATGCTGCCAGTGGTCTGCATGGACTGGCATTAATTGCCTGTGAGGTGACTCTTCACTAGCAGGTGAAGATGGGCTCGATCTCTGGCTACTAAGGCTCCCAGCATTGTGACCACTTACTAAAGAAGAGAAGGTTTGAGAGGAGTGGAAAGCACTTCTGTGATAACATAGTGTAAGGATGCCCTAGAGAGGTGGCTCAAAACACATCCACTTATCTTCTCGCCCTTGTACACTAGTGCAGTTTGTCAGCTTCCTTGCAGTAAAAGAAAAGAGCTGTGCAGTCCTGATGGTTTAGTATCCAGATGAATGAGGTCAGGCCTTTCTTGTGTGCAGCTATGAACAGCAGCCTCCTTGTTTCTCTTTTTACTGCCTGCTTTTTCACTGGGCCATCTTTGAAGAGGCATTTCTCTATGGTAACACAGGTCCTGTCCAGTAAGACTGAGCACCTTCTTTGACCAAGTATTTTATTTCTGGGTTACTAAATGTCTAATTAAACTGTCCAATGGTATTTCCTTCCAGTTAGTTTGTTGTTATTGTTGTTGTTGGGGGTTTTTTCCCCCTCTGATAAGGTGTCCCCTTCATAAGCAGAACATAACATTTCAGGAGAAGTGCTTTTTCCCAGGAAGACCTGCTGGCAGCACCTCCAACACCTTCAAGGAATGATGAATTCAATTCAATATGTGTGCATGGCATAGGGTGTTTTATTACCCCTTTGTGTATTTGGAGCCTGTGTATTAATCATCACCTAGAAGCAAGAAGAAAATTGTTAGAGTCTCTTGAGGTGAAGGCTGTGTGTAAAGTAGCTGAGGGTTTTGTGGTATATTGTAGTGGTTTGGAAACTGAATTAACCTGCGTCTTTTTTTTTTTTTTTTTTTTCTCCTCCTTCCCTTTAGCACAGCCAAGTGTGGCTACAGAAATGGATTTCTTGCTGTAGAAAAAGAAAAGCAGGGTTTTATGTATTTCTTACCAGATCAAAGTGAAGAGAGCTGTAATTTTTCATCCTTTTAGCATGGTGATACAGGATTAGGTGCATTTGATGTATGTAATTTGTAGACTCTGGTGGGCTTTTTATTCAGATTGTATGGCATTTACCTTAACACTGATATGCACTTTTAATAGTGGAAGGCAAAGTTATGACCTGGCAGAAAAAAATAGATCTTTTTTTTTGCTATGATCCAAGGATGATCTTTAATCTCATCTGTGTACTTGCAAGTAGACATCTAGCCTGCACATGAGATAGCGTGCAAAATCTGACACCTACATGTTCACATGAAGATCTATGCTTTTGCCTCCTGGCTAGTGGGAAGGAGAAGACAGGAAAACCACCCAAAAAAACAAACCTCCGAAAGCAAAAAATCCAAATAGTCTTGTAAATTTGTTAAGAACATGAAATGTAATACAAAAGTGGCAGGTCAAATTAAATGTTCTTCAGGTCCTGTATACTGATCCCAACACTGATGAGAGCTGGAGACTTAGGGAAGAGGGTAAGAGAGGGCAAGCAGTTGTAGTGTTTCACACTAATACTTTCTCAGCCTTCAGTTCCTTTAAAGTTAGAAATTTTCTGAGCCTGACCAGGGTTTTTTGACCTTCACTGGACTTGTCCAATCTTTTCAGTCTTCCTTGGAATCTATATACACTTCCTGGTTCAACATCTTTTGTCAACAAATTCTCCTTGTGAAGAACTGCTTCCTTTTGTTTATTTTGAATTTGCTTCTGTTACTTTTATTTGATGTCCCCTAGCCCTACTTTGTATGAGTGAAGTTACAGATCTATCTGTGGTTAGTTTTGTGTGAAAGGATGGTTCTGAATGCCAGTTCAGGGGCATTTTTACTGATCAAATACTAAGAGTACTAGCAATTTTCTTTTCTTTCCAAAATATGGTTTGGTGTGCCATTCTGGACCATTCCATCACAAAACAAACCCTACGCCTAATTACTTGCATTTATTCCTTTTGCTTGCATGTTGTGGTAGCCGCTTACACAAATCAGGACTAAACTTTTGTTTGCATAGCTCAGAGAGCTGTGTTAACATGACACTAATGTCGTTGACTGCCTGAGGGAAAAGAACCCACAAGTTAGGCCAAACATGCTGGGTGATTGACTGACGGCAATAAAACCCTCGTATGGGGCTACCACAAAGTTCAGATGGTTTGGCGAGGCCTTCTCAGTTGTATTGTCTCACATTTCTCTCCAATTGTCTGTGAGCAGACAATTTAACGAACGCCTGGTCAAATGTGTCTTCTGCAGGGAGTGGTGCTCGCCTCCCTATGCCTCCATGTTGTGTTTTGCCACACAAGAACAAATAGACCAGACATTTCAAAACAGGGTCGTCATCATTGCAAGACAGCACGGGAGCCCAGAACGGCAAATTAGGTCACAGCTTCTTAAGAACCTTTCTTCTTCATCAGCCCTAGTGCTTTTTTTCATAAATTAAATTATAAACACACAGAGCAAGAAAGTATGTCTTCCTGGCAACACGGATAGCACCTAGGATAATGAAGCCTCCTTCACTGTTATGGCCTCTGGGCATCACCATAATATAAATTATGAATAAAATCGTTCTAGTTCATGATCACAGCATATAGACAGATTCATTCATGTAAGCTGGGAACACAATGATCAATTACCTTTTAAAAAGGAATTAACAATCAGTATTCCTAAACATGTAAAGCTCAGGGAGGATGTTTAATTTATTGTCTGAAAATGGAAGGCCTCTGTTTATTAACAGGATATGGGAAACTTTTCAAAGCTAGTGTGCTTGTGTGTCTGTGGGTCACATTTTCAAAAGAATTTGGATACCTAAAGGTGCTGGCATGAAAAATCCCACTCCAGGAGTTTTTCTCCATCTTTTGGCACCTGAAGGTACTGAACAACTGGTGCTATCATGCTCTGGAAGGAGGCAGCCTGGCAGCTGAGAGCTGTAGTTTCTCTCTCCAGCCACTGACACTGTCCTGTAGTATTAAAATAGGCCACAAACTTATCACCCCCCTCCTGCACCTCATTTTGGCTCATCTGTTGTTTACAGATGGGCAGAGGTGCAGAGGTGCAGTTTTGCTCACTTGCAGAAAGTGCTTTGGGATCACTGAATAATAAAAAGTCACTATTTTCATTCTGGGGCAAGGCTCAAGTTCACTGTCCAGCGCCTTGCTGTTTCTGCTGACCTTGCCTGCAGATACGCTAAATCGTGAGTTACTGCTAACTGTGGTAAGGCTTCTCTGGTGTGAACAAATATTCATTAGGAACATAACTGAAGCAATTGCTTCAGTTTCAATAGCTTAACAGTGATCCACTGAATGCAGATTAGGCATATCCTGTAGTATGTTTGTATTGATGCTGAAGATAGGGAGTTTACATTATGAAACCCCCAATCCATTCATTCTTCTGCCCTTGCTGTTGAAAGTCTTTCCATCTTGAAAAATACTTATTATAGCACCTCAGTTTTCTCAGTATGTGTTCATTCCTCAGGATTAGCTAGGACTTCTTGCAAAGAAATCCCTGCTGTTGCAGAGAACTTGTGTTGCAGGTATGCAAACTGAATGCGTATATATAGTTATGGAATTAACGATTGCCATATAGTTATGGAATTAACGATCGCCATCGTGGAAATGCTTAGGAGGCTGACAGATCAGGGAAGTTTTAAACTTTTAACTTTACTAAATCCATTCATTAAGAACACCTTTTATGCTCATGGCTAATTCCCACACATTGCTCAACATCACCACTGTTGGTCTTTAACAGCCATATTGCAAGTCAGCTGTGAGTACACAACGTGGTGGAGATGAAGCCTCACAGCTGGCACTGATTGGTTGTGGTCTTCGATAGTCCCTAGCTGCCAGGGTTGGGTGACCGGGCTTGAGAGCTCATTGATGAGAGAAGCCAGAACTGAAGTGGGCTTGCCTTTTTTCTCTCATGTTTCTTGCTTATGGCTGGTGGTTTTATGTTACTTCTTGCTCTCAAAAAGGAGGAACTCATCTGCTCCCAGTATCACTTACCATGGTTTTTTGCTTTGTCAGTCATCCTTCGCATGTATTTGGCAGGTTGTCCTGGCTATTTGTAGCCCCTTGCACTTATCCTCTATGTGGAAATTTTTGTTAATTAGTTGCCACCTACTTGCAACTACACCCCATCTTTGGAAGGCATGTTGCTCACATGCTTATGCAAAATGCTTATACATTTTGTCTTGCTGTGCCATGAGTGTTACAAAATACTTACATTCTGTTGTCATTTACACCATCCTTATACATACGAGTCAAAAGCAGTTTAATATTCATTATATTCTGATTAATATATTTATAATTCCTAGGTGTTACAGACCTCTGTTTTGCTACACCTGCTTATTTGCAATGTTGTCCACCTTTCTGACCTGTCTTTCTGTGGCACAGCAGGCTTGTAGCCTTTACTCTTTTACTACCTGAACGCTGGTGGCCACACTGTGTGGTGACCTTGTAAAGCAGACGGATATTTTGTCAGCCTTTCCATGGCTATTTCTGCAGATAGTGAATCTGAAACAGCCTGCTAAGGAAGAAAAGAAACTTCGTTCAATGACTAATAAGGCTCTTCATAGCTCTACCTCAAGGACACAGAATCCTTTTCCCTCTCTAGGGAAAGCTATTCTTTCAAAAAATAAGGTCAAGGAGTGGGCCACATCTCTGGCAATATGATGTAGTATCAGCTGGAGAAATGATGCTTGGATTAACTGGTCAGTTTGTTGCTTCCCCTTTGAACTCATTCTGTCACTTTGATTTGGGAAGCTGCATTCCTTGGTAGATAGATGGTTTGAAGAATGAGGATGAGATGTTCCTCAACTTTATCCCCAGCTCTGCTACCATCTTCCCTTGTGACCGTGAACAAACCGCTGTGGAGTTATTAAAATTCTGGAATAACAGTCAGCTAGGAAAAAAAATATGTTTTGTATAAAACAATTTTGTCTTGGTATGGTTGGCGTTCCTTGAGATAATTACAGGGAAAGTCATTGATTCCGAGGGAACACAGCTGTCCCAATGTTCAGGAAGATGAGCCTCTTGAGTGGCCTTGTATCTGTTGTCCTCTGCTCCTTGGCAGCCCTCCTGGGCAGGACAACACCTCAGGTGGCCTAGCGACATGAAAAGGTACGTGCTATCCAAGCTAGATATTTGTTCTTCTAACAGCAAGTGAGTCCAGTCCTAAGGAAGCCCTTGACCCACTCTTACTCTTAGGTTGCTCATATCCTCTGTTTACTCATGAAGGGGGAAATCTGATGCCTGCTGTACAGCAAACGCTTAGGTAAATAAGGCAGCTGCTACTTATATCACTGTAATTATTCTCTGAAGTTGTGCTGGATAATAGGATGGCTGAAATGCTAACTAAATTTTTGCTGTTCTCATCCTTCCTAACTGTAAGGTGTTTTGTCATCATCTGGATGAGTCAAGCAAGCCTTCCTGGCCCAGACTTCTCCATTTATCTTCTTGGATAGCGAAGGAAAGTACCTCGGCATAGGAGCTTGCAAGTAATGGATGGAGTCAAAAGCAATAGGGCTACTTACAACAAAAGAAAAGAATGTGAAAATGGTTGCCTTTGGGGAACACAGTCATGGATCATGTTGAGAGCTCAGACAAACCTAACGAAGACAGCAAGTTGTTGTTTTGTTGTGTGTGGGGTTCTTTGGTTGTAGTTTTTTGGGGTTTTGTTGTTTTTTTAAAATTTAACAGTGTCATCCTATGCAGTTCACAAAGTGGTACACCACCTCCTGGGCCCAATGATACACTCATGACTTCTCCCTGTGATTTGGGCCTCATTTTATGGCTCTATTGCAGTTTATTGAACTAGCCATTTAACTACTTAAATATTGAAAACATTCAATTAACTTTCCTTGGAACTATCTGGCACTAAGAAAGGAAAAATTCTAGGGTTTAAAATGTATGACTTGGCATGATTAAATAGTGAAATGAATAATGTTTAAATGAGTGATTTGTAATTATTTAATAATTAAAGAGCTCTTATGAATATTCTTGAACACCCTGTGGAAAATTTAAATTGTATGCTGATTTCATCAAGCATTCAAATCTAATCAGAATTTATTTTTATAGCATCATTTTAAACATAGTCTACAAGAACATTACCACAATAATGCAAACAGAACAGAAAAGTGTAATGCTAGTATAGCTCTGCTTTTTTAGTATAAGAACTTGATTTTTCGATGCAAAAGATTCTTCTGCACTAATGGATTGCAGTTGAACTCTATTCCCAATCCTGAAGCAGCCAGTCAGGTTTCATCAGTGGTTCAGTGACAGGTTAAAGGTGCCACAGTTTTGGTTTGTAAATGCAGATGAATGGTAGCCACTTGCTACCAGTTGGTCCCGTTCACCCCTACCTGGGAACAAAGACAAAGAGAGACCACAAAGGAAAACAAGAAGAAGTGAAAAGGGAACTGTTTCACTCCTGAAATGAAATAATTCAATCTCAGCTCAGTCTCTGGAAATCCAATTTTCTTTTAACTTGTGCTTCCATAGTATGTGCACTGCAGCTTTGGGCAACATTTTAATAAGATGATGTTTTCTTTAGCTAATCCTGGAAATACTCATCCCACAGGGATAGCAGAGGTTCAAGAGCAAGGTAAACTATGTGAAACATAAATCATCCCAGGTTTTTCTTAACTCAAATATTCAGGGTCAGGTCAGGCAAATTTTTATGTTAAACAGGCGGTCAACTAGTCCTCTAACAGCTCTGAAAAGGGATAACAGAGGCCTCTGGATGAAGGTTGTCAAGAGATCCATCACTCCATTTCAACAATGACTCCTGCTGGCAAAAAAATAACTCCAGAAGCTTAACAGAAGCCGCAAGTTGCTATTAAATTCTGAAAGCCTTTTGGTACGCTTATATTTGCTGGCATGGAAGAAGGACTAAAGGGGCGGCTCCTCTTCCACATGGATGTCGATACAGTTACTGCTTGTGGGGATATTATTGTCCTACAGAGCTGCATGAATAATTCATTTTTAATTCCATATTAGATTAATTTCACCTCATCCTCTCTTCCTGAATTGTCCTCAAATAAATTTTAACTTTCTTGAATATATTTGTTATTCAGAATAGACTATAGCACTCATGAGTAATTCATTGCAGGTAGGTGACATTCAGAATTTGAGGCATTCAGGATGGACACACAGGTCATTGTTGCGTCCTGTTACATGAGTAAAAATTACAGAATCAAGTTTTTACTTCTAACAGGCATTTACCAAACTGAAATTCACTGGCTTTTACTATTCTACAATGTTAATTCTAAATTCACCATATCAGCAATAGCTCCAATAAATTCATTGACTGGAATACTTAGGAGTAGGAAGACATGCCAAATGAATTCATTAAAAGAATCTGAAAGAAAATATTCATGCCAGCTTTTCATAACACCAAGTCTAGTTTAGTGACCTGACATTCTGCCAAACAGAGATTAAATAGACAACTTATTATCCGCTGTCCAGCTTCTCCTTTGAAATTCATACCTCAACTTTCCTTCTTTAGAACATATAAATGGAATATTATGTTGATTAGTTTATAATTTCAAAGTTTTTTTCCTAAGACTCCTGTTTTACCCCATTCCTACTCCACAAAACCACTGAAAGGTAAAAAAAAATTGTAGGTTTTTGATAACTCCTTAGTTTTGCTGAGACTGAATGCTGAAAAGATTTTCCATGGCTGCAAAGGGAAACCATTCACTTGAAAACAAAAGCATTTTTTATAGTAGATTTTTTTAATCAGTTGAGTCATAAAGTTCTTTCAGCTGATATTTGTTTTCATTTCTAGTCATGGAACACTTGCCCTTTGGTAAGTTCACCCCATCCAGAACCGGATTACCTGAGCAAATTTACAAAGGAATTCATTCTCATCTGCACTGGCAGTGTTAGTTAGGTGACCTCCTGCTCTTTCAGTCCAGTGGGTTTTCTGCAGAGTAGAGAGGGTTAAACACAGGAGATGTGAAATGCCTAGAGCTTTATGAATAAGAGGTAAGCAAAGAAAAATGTGGAACAAATGGTTAGGGATTGGAAAGGGACAGGGTCATAAAAGAACATCAGAAAGGCAAATCTAATAGAAATGGAAATGTGAAGTGATAAGGAAATCCATGGGAAGCTTGTGTTTTCAAAGGGAGGGAAATCACAGATGGAAAAAGAGAGGAATAGAGAGAAGCATTGCTCAAAAAAAGAGCACAAACTAGAACAGTGGGATCCAAGCAGCTACTCTGTGAATGTAAGTTGGGCCTATAGGGTAAGTAATTACATGGGTTTTCTGTACAGCCAGTAGAGAACAGGAGGTATGTCCAGGCTGCCATACACCCAGTGTAAGAAAAGCATTAAGGGGAGGTAGGATGAAGTGGCTGTCACTGTAGGGCCTTACTGAACAGCACAGCCTAGGTCCTTCCACCTTTTTGACAGCTAAATTCAGGCAAAATGAACCTTACAATGAAAAGGAGTATAAGAAAACAGTTGAGCAGAAATGGAGACATCAGAAGATCTTGTCTGGAAGGATATTATTTACAGTGCTTCTTTCTTGTGTCCTCAGCTAGCTTGGGAATGGAATACACAGGAACAGTTTTATGTCCTGTTACAATGAAAGATCCCCAGGAACCTCCTTGACCTCCCTTCACTGGTTATTATATATGCCTTATTTTGCCACATGAGGAAAATAGACTCCATGCTCAAATGCTTGAGATAATAGAGGAGGCACGATGGTATGAGAAAGGAGTAGAAGGTCCAGAAGGTCCAAGTTCCAAACAGGAGTTGGTTCGTTGCTACTTGAATGTGTCCTGTGGCGAGGCAGAATGCAACTAACCTCACCAGCAGCACTGGGCCGAGTGCCAGGTAGTTTTGGTCAACACTGACACACAAGAAGAGAAGCAGAAAGGGAGGAAAAAAGAATCAGGTACAAGAAAGACAACTGAGGGAATTAGAGAAGAAATTATGAATACTCCTGTTTTGAAGAAGCCAGTACCTCAGCTTGGGTCAACGTCATTCTCTGTTGAGTAAATAACAGTGATCTTTGTAGCTAATCCAGCCTTTCTGACACAGATTTTGGCAGGTCTGTTTTGTGGATAAGTCCTGGTGAGACGGGTTAGGAATTACACTACATGTAGGATTAAATCTGCCAAAGATTAGGGGCAAGAACCAGGCATTGCAATGTTTGACTGTGGAGTTCTCAACACCAAAAAGAAACAACACAAAAGGAAAGTCTCACTTAGCTTTCCAGAAGATAGAGTATTATCTCCCTATTATCTCTTTGGATTTAACTAAGCTGAGTTCAGCATTTCACAGGGACATTCACTAAAGTAAAACTACAAAATGAAGGGTGAATGCTAGTAGATATTCAGGGTCTTGCTTTTTTCCCCTTGTCTTAAAAAAAAAATACTGTTAAAATGTGTAAAGCATCAGCATATGAAGAGCACTAATTTAGGAGTCAGATACCATTTAGGTTATAAGCAGTATTAGTTTGCTGCTGTCATTACAGGGTCCAGTGGGTACTGCTGTGCTTCAGCAATCCATTTCAATGTGTGGTGCAATGCATCACAGTTTGCAGATTGTGCTTTGGATCTGCCCTCTGGAGAGACACCAGCAGGTTCGGCAGGCCAGCCCTGAAAGGTGTGCAGCCCCTGGTGCATTCCCCAGGCTCAGCAGCAAGTGGCTTGGCAGCCCCGGAGTGTGGTGTATTAGTCTGTCTTTGCTGGGAAGGTCTGTCTCTGCAATTGTAATAGGGATCTCAGGCTGGTGCATCACATTGCTTTAGAGAAAGAGAACAAAACAGATCTGTCAGACCTGAATTAAGATGGATTTTTGTTGAAACTTCTTGGAATTGATTTCTTTCCAGTTTCCTCCTTGGTAAGAGTCAGCACAGTTGGGTTCAACTTACAAAATATCATTGATTTCTCTCCCCAAACCACAGATGATTCAGCTTGTAATTTCCTCTACAATTATAGAGCAGGTCTCCTTAGAAACTGCTTGTATCCATTCAAAGTTTCATCTTGTGGAAACCACATTTCCCCTCTCTTTGGCCAGATGTGCTTGGCATGAGTCCAGACAAAAAAGGAGGAGGAAGGTATGACAAATACTCTTCTTCTCCCATTCCCTTTTTTTTGTGCTTCCTGAAAGGAGATTCACAGTATTTCAAGTTCAGCTCTCTCTGAGCGCTTTGGGATCTCAGACCACCTCAAGCACGGGGTTGACTGTGGGGCCGCTTGTGGCTCTGCAGCAGAAACAGCCAGCATGTTGCATAGCCTTTCTTCTCTAAGATAGGGCAGGGTGCAACACAGAGGTCATGGTTTCTTTACTCTGGTACGGTGTCATGCCACCAAAGCAAAGGCTAGTCAAGCCAAACTGCTTTCATGATTGCCTTTGCTTTGCCTGGCTGTCATATGTTTCTCCTCATCTACAACTTCAACAACACACAGAGGAAGCCTCCACCTTCTCTTGGCATCCCCCATGACCCTTAAAGTAACCCATCCTCATGCAAGGAGTCCCTGTCATGGGGTTTGAGAGATAGGCTCAGATAAACCACAAGGTCAAGTTTGGACAGATAAATCACAGGGCCCAATGACAGTTTGCAGAGCTTTGCAAGAGGGAAGCTTGTGCTGGGGCAAGGTCACATGCAGAATATCTCTAACCTCTGCTCTCCACTCAGTACTTTTCTGAAAAAGTCAAGATAATATTAAATTCATTTTACATTTGGAAAAAAAAAACCTCAGATCTTCTGCCTCAGCAACTGCAAAGTGCATCTGTGCTGGCAATGGAGGCAAAAACAGTCCCTGTTTGCCCATATTTTGATCTACACTGGCCACAAGAAGCCTCCAGAGTGATTTAATTTCAATCATTGCAGTGGCTGTGGATTGACACTTGAGTAAAAGATGTTGAAATCATATCTGTTGTGTGGAAAACTTACATTCAGACCAGTAAAGAGATAAAGAAGGCACAAGGAAGAGACACAAATGAAAGCGATGCCTCTACAGGACAGAAAGTTGCAGGTATGTACATGTGTTGCTACATATAACATACAGTTATGGATGTATATGCATAAATGTGTAGATACATATGTGTGTGTGCATATGTACAGTCATGTACACATATACGTAACAGCTATGAAGAGGTACTAAAAATATGCAAATAATATTAAAAGCCACCACCTTATTAATAAACTGAGAGGGATCTAGGAAAAGACGTGGTAAAAAAGAGATGGATGACTGTTTTATGGACATGTGTTCTTACCTTTTATTCCTTCTTCCTCTTCTGTGTAGGGAAAGAAATCTTTGTCCTCAAGTTATTTATATTATGCCAGCTTTCACCAGCGTAGTTCTTTGTCCTGGAAAGTGAAACCACTTCCAGTATCATACCTCAAAGCTTTAAGTGTCTTTGTGTATCTGAATAGTTCATTGAGAAATAATACGGGTCCAGGGGGAAAATTTCTGTCTCAGGATAGGAGTCAGTATGGGACATGGCCATCACCCCCATATTTCAGCAAGCTATGTGAAGTTGTTTTCTGAGGCTAGACAGGTGTGCACATGGAGATTTCATTTATGTAATATTGTGTGTGTACTGTGGTGTGGATAGGTGCCCACTCATCCCTGCGTCAGCTGGAGGGCAACACGTAACAAAGAACTTGTATAAACTGTCCCTTTCAGAGAGGGTTTTCACATAATGCCAATATTGAGGTCTGCTGGTAAAACAATGTTATAGGACAGAGTTGAGAAGCTTTTCAAGCTCTATTAGGTTTACATAGGCTCCTACTCATTTCTTAAATCCTGTTCAAACATCCTCATGTACAACAAATAACTTTCCCGCTCCCTTAAAAAAGCACTGACGCACAGTGCACATTAGCACTGATGCACTTATATAAAATCCAAATATTTAGTAAATGGGCTGAAATTACCTCCATCCTTCCTCTATACAAATACACCACTAGGCTCAGAGAAATCTTTTCCTTAAAATTACTCTTGACTCTTAATTGGGGATAGGATATGTTTTGGTGAGGACATACTTTTTTACAGACACCACAGACTGGAATGCAGATCTTCCCTAAGATGGGCAGTGTGGGTGGTTTCCAAAAGTTTGCTCAGCAATCACCAAGACCTAAATGTCCAGCAGCTTTTTGGGGCACTCTCTTGGAAGTCCGCTCTGCGTCATGTCCCAAAGCATGGTAGATGCCTCTTACAGACAGCACAGGAGACTGAGATCTAAAATCACATGAGGAAACTCCTCCTGGACAAGCTTCTTGATGTACTGTCTGCAAAATTGCACTTCAGAAAGCTGCTTTGTCTTCCAAGTAACACAATGCAAGATGCATTCTGTCTTTTGTGATGACCAACAGTGGATGAGGATTATTGTTCTAATTCTGCAGAATGAGGGGGAATAAGTGACCAGAGTTTTCTACCCATTCTTCTGTCTCAACACAAAATTTTTGTAAAAGACATCATTTCCAAGTGCTTACCATTTGCAAAACAGCAGTGTCTCCACTGCAACTAGATGCATAATTCCTACAGGTGTTGATACATTTCATCACCTTCTTTTGTTTTGTTTGTGAATAACCTGTGAATTAACTGTGATCATCCCAAATGCATCCATTACCTGGTACTATTCACTGCACACTTTTGACAAATAATCCGTGGCTTGTCGGCTCTTTGTGAACAGCCGTATTCCAAATATTCATGCAGATGCATAAACCATGTTGTATGTGTCTTTCTCCTGACTCGATGGAATTAATTCTCAGCAGTAGGGTTTCAGACTGTGAATTAAAAATTTGATTTCTATGAATATCCTGCAATATTTATTGGAAGCTCTCAGTCTTAGTCAGTCATTTGCTACTATGTTTGTGGTACATTGGAACAGAAAGTTACAGGGGTTCAGGGATCACATCTAAAAATGGGATTTTTAGATTTTCAAAAGACTTCACAGCCCACAACCCCGAGATGAAAGTCAGTGGGACACTGTAATTCCATTTCGTTAGGACTTAAATGAAATGTTCCACCTCTGCCTCATTAGCACAGCTGAAACTGGCTTGTTTGAATCACAAAACATTTTCAGAGGATTTTGCTGGGTCTGTTTTTTTCTGCCTCCATGAAGATGTCTGCTTCCTGTCTGGTTCTCATAGCATGGACATGTTCTGCTTACCCAAAACCTCTGCTTCACGTTAGGATGCATGATGCTACTCATTTGCACTCCAGCTCTCAGCAGCCCTATGCATCTACACAGGGATGGTTTTTGAAGGCTGGGCAGGGGTTTCACAGGGAGAATCAGAGTAGTCAGATGCATTGCAAAACAGCAAAGATGTGGTCAGCCGAAAGAAACAGCAGTGCAATGGCTGAGGTTGTGCAAAACCCTTAGATCAGTTCCCAGAGCTCTGTCACACTTTCTCTCTCCTCTTCCTCTACCCCTGTGTTGCTAGGATATTTGTCAACAGAATGGAAATGATACTGTTCCCCAAGGAGAAATAGCATTTAATATTAATACTATCTTCCGTGGAAAAGCAAGAGTGAGTCAGAGCTGAATACAGTTTGTTTTATATATGAAGTCTTTCATTCTGCAAGGTAACTCAAAGCACAGCCCTGTGAATTTAATGCTACCAACTCAGGTGGCTGTGTAGGCAAACACAGCAGGCTTTATGCATTAAGCAGCAACGTGTGCTGCTGTAGCCATTAGGAGCAGTTTCAATGACAAAGAAATAGAAGAGGAATGCTCATCAGAGTCTTTCTCAGTGGCCAGTATTTGATAAGTGCCACAAGAAGCTTTGAATGCACACTGGGCTGAAATCAGGTAGGATCACCTCTCTTTAAATGGACTCTGCTTTGTCTCTGTCTTTCCAGCCTTCTTTGGCTTCCTCTTTATTTATAAAACTATACAAAATGAAGCTGTTCTGCTCTCCTCAGCAGTGACTCTTATGTTCATGCTGCCCCTATTTCCAAACAAAACAACATAATACAATTTAAAATGTCAGGATTTGATGATAGAAAGCTTAAAATGAGCAGCTTTATCCATTTTTTAAAGTAAGAACTTCACCTTTCCTTTCAGTGACCTTTCTGTCATGTCCCATCGTATTTGTCCTGTGTCCTGTCATGTCCTGATAATGTTGCTGTTGTAAGTAGCTGGTGCTTCCTCAGACTTTAATTTGCTGTGGGAAGGAGGGTACCTGCTGAAGTAACCCTGCTCAGCTCTGCATGCTAATGTACGGGTATTGCCTGGCCAAACAATCCCAGTAAATGGGAGGCCACAGTTACTTCTGTTCTGCTCTGAGATGCTGTTTTCCCTGTTTGTGGCCAGGCATGGGCAGACATAAGAGGAAGGAGGAGAGAAAGGATAGCAGAGCTGGGAAAAATATGGTGTTTTGTTGATGCTTGCAGGATCCAAGGCAGATGGTCAGTCACAGATGGATGCTTTGGGCTGGCAGGTCAGCCACAGCAGCTATTGCTCTGGTTGCTGGCTCCCTTCCCCAGTTAACCGTGTAGCCTGGTCAGCGCTGTTTCTCTCTGTTTTTTTACAGATCTTTCCCAGTCTTGGGCAGCTCTGGATGCCTCATAATGTCTCAGCCTGTTGGCTGCACTACAGTCAGTCTCAAGATGGCTGAAAAGCTGAGTGCAAGATGGAGAGAAAAAACTGATGATAAAAGAGGAGCTTTGAGGGAAGGGGAGACAGGAACATTACATATTTCTGGGTCCTTGCTCATGCAGTGGATGTGATTGGGAAGGACTGCAGTGGCGATCTCATGGAGCTACTGTGATTCTTTGGGTCCAAAAGAGCTTTGTTACTAGAGTGGAGCAGATGCAGATTGGCCCCTGCCCTTTCTACAAGTCCTCCTTCCTTCCCCCACCCACTTGTCATTTTTTTTTTTTTTTTTTTAAGAAGACAGAAAGGGAGACAGAACATCCTTTCATTACTTTAGCTCATTAATTCCAGTGCAGCTTTCAATGAACTCCTTTCTGACTCCAAGCGTCTCTACACATTCCTTGGGCTTTTCCAGCTGGAGGGTTTTATTTGTGTAATTCAATATCCCTCTCCTCCTTTTGCATCTTTCCCATTTATGCTTAGTGTTCAAGAGTAACAGAATATTTATAAATCTGGTGTCCACTTCCCAAGCTTCTATTCCTAACTACTGTAAGCCAGTAAACCTCAGTCATTAGTGTGCTCGCCCATAGGAGTCAACAACCGAATTTAAGAAAGCCTCAGCTTTACTAACATTAATAAAAATTGGCAAAAATGCTTTATTGCTTCTTTCTTTCTGGCCTCATCCTTGGGCTCTTAGTCTGAAGCAAGAGAAGACCTGCACTAGCATGGCTTTACACGTTGAGACTTTAAGCTGCTGTTTTTCAGGTTGTTGCTGTCTGCCATCCAAAAGTACCAATCTTCTTGGGGGTAACAAAGTGGGTCTCTAACAAGTGTTGTATCATGGAAATATGCTCTTAGGGGCTTTAAATGGTTAAAGTGTTCCAATATAACCCTCACTCTGGTTTTCTTCCTTGTTTTTATTCCATGCTTCATTTAATAAAATTCTCCTTCAAGAGAACAGTGGAAGGAGAGAGAAAAAAAAAAAAAAAGAACAAACTCTTTCAAAACCATGTGAAATTACTTTTGAATCAGATGCAAATTTAGTCCTATTGTTCACAAATTGCTGTGTGCAGCCTTTCTCTGACAGGTCCTGAAGCAAGGGCAGAAGTGCTATCTACAGCACCATGGAGCTTTATAACAGCAAACCTGTGAGGGAAACACTGCACCACCGATGTGAGCTCAAGCTGTAGTAGCAGAGCTCACGGAGTAGTTATGCACATCAGTAACCGAAAGCAATCAGGGTCTGGAGGATAAAGCTGAGGCTGGAGGGGTTATGAAGAAAGGCTTATGGGCTGTGCAGTCACCACACGCACACACACACATACAGAGGTTAGGAGGACCTCAGGAAGCTTATGGTGAGTGAACTGTGCCCTTCCCAGCAGAATTTATGAGCACACCAACAGGTATAGACAACATGCTTCCAGCATTTTACATTTATTTCTTTACTAAGAAAATGTCTGTCCCTTTCTGCAGGCATTAAGTACAGAAGTGTTAAATGCAGACAGACAGAATAAGTGTGCCAATGGGCTACTGGTCCTGTCCACCTGCTTGCTTGGTAGCCATGGCCTTTAGTCAGCCATTATGTCTTTTGTGTCCATGCTCTGCAGCTCCTTGAAAACTGGGAATCCAGGGCTTTGTGGGGACCCTTAGAGCTGCAGCCTTTTCCTGAAAGAGCACAACCTAGTAGTGCCTCCTGGAGATAGGCAATGGCATTGTCAAACATAGCGTGAGTTCAATGAATACTGCAGGTTTTAGTATCACCCAGGGATGATTAGGTCCCAGACAAAGATTATTTTAGGATGAAACTAACATAGGTTGCACCAGAGAGATTTCTAGGATAAGATTTTGGTCCTCAAAACACTGAAAGAAAGTGAGAGGTGCTGAATGTAGTCAGAATTTCCTTCTCCTGGCTGAGTCCATAACCCTGATATATCAGACAGGATTGCTGCTGCTGTCACTAGGCTCAGCAGGAGTAGTCCCACATCACCAGGAGATGCCAACTGCCAACAGAAGGCTCAGCAGCTCCAGCTTTTGATTGCGAATGATACCTTCGGATTCCATCATTCATACTTGGCAAAGGCCAGCCAGTTTTACAACCTTCTGCTGCTTTCACCAGTGCTGCTGTGTCTGTGGTTAAGTCAGCTTTTATGTGCTGCAGGAGGCTTCTCCTGCACAAGGTCTTCAGCACTTTCAGGGGTACGTGTGCTTGTGACTCACTGGGGCAGCAGCAACGGACTGCACGTGTATTCATCTCACAACAGATTCATTGTCATCTTCCCTACCTGTCATCCAGGCCATGTTAACCAAGAAAAAGTCAGGTTCTTACCTCTCCTTCCTGGACCATGTGTGTGAAGGATCCCCCAGGACAGTGTCAGCTAGAAAGAGCATCTCCACTGAAAGGGTTCAGCTGAGTGTGAATCAAATAGATTGTACAGACATAAAGATCCCAGGAAAAGAGAACTGCTAGCTTCTCTCAGCCCACCATTTTCTGTTGGAGTCTTACACTCTCTGGTGGATATAATATTAAAGTACTATTAACCTGTATTATTTCCCTTTGTTCTACCAACACCCAGGAATTTGTGTAGATTAAGTCCTACCAGGTGCACATGGTGTATTCTTGTCTACATCCGTGTTAAAGCATTAAAATGTATCCTAGCTTTGGGGAAAAAAAGAAAAAAAGAAAAAAAAAAAAAGAAAGAATCCAGGTTGCTTTTTTTGAACTATGTGTTGATGTGAGTGACAGAGGAAAAGACAGATCTGTGATAGGAACAGTCCAGAAATGGCTTACAAAAGACAGCATAAAACTGTTCCCATCTGTCCATGGCAATGATTTAGGCTGGGATTTTTAAAGGCACCTGATGTAATGATGTGCCCAAAGCCAGAATGCTTTGCCAGATTCCCAGACTTTAATGTGGGATGAAGAGCATCACTGCATGGCCCACATCTGAAAAGCTCTACTCCGCTAACTTTCTGTGTTTTTTGCTGACCAGCTTTATTTTTGTTTTGAAGGAAAATGACTTGAATGAGACCAGTGTTTTTGCTTTCTCTCTGCTTTCCCAACCAACTGTAGCTGTAGAAGCAGTACTTCAGTCTATTTGCTCCCATTTCAGAGTTTTGGATGTGCGTTGACATGCCTACCTACCTAGGCTTGAGAGATAGATAGATGTGCTGACCGGCTGTGCTGCTCCTGTTCCCTGGGGAACTTTTATCCCTTTAACAACAACTTAAACCCCAGGTTTCTACCTGAAACAAGCAAGGAACAATTAAGATGCTTCATTCCAACTCTCCAGCCTTAGACAAGGCACCAGTGATCTCATCCTGTGCTTGGACCCCTTGAACAACACATCAGCCTACCTAATGTTCCTGAAAAGCGACAGAGATGGGGATAAGGCAAAAGAACCCTACACTTTGGTGAGGTTTCAAACCTTTCAGGTTTAATATGTGCCCTCAACGGACTGCCTCCCAGAGGAAGAGATAAAACAGAGGATGGGGTAGTGATGTTCCTGGCAGAAGCATGTTGGTCTTAAGCAGCACAAAGCCAGCACTGCCAATGCCTTTTCCTTGCTGTTGCTGTTGAACTATGAGATGGACATACCTAAGGGCTGCACTAGCCAGCACTTTTTCTGCAAACTGTACTGGCCTAACAACAGTTAGTCAAAAAGGTTTCATCTAGGTTGTTTTTCAGAGAAAAACTGAGGTTTCAACTAAGAAACAGCTCATTTTTTTAAAGGAAAACCTTTGACTTGGGAAGTGTAATCTTAGTTTAGAAGGCAGAATAGGGTGTGATATGCTGTTATGATACAGTGCCCATTTATCTCAAAAAACGTATAGACTTGAGGCAAAAAAGTGGCTCACCTGTTTAAAATTGAAAAATGAATACTTTCCAAAGGAATAAAAGAATTCTTACAAGTTTAATTGATTCTGTAGTTGCTAAAAGCCCATCCCTCCCCCAAACTAAGATAGCTATGAACATGTACAGGAAATGCATTCAAACAATGTTCTAAAACCCTAATACAAATATTTACTTATTGATTTTGACTCAGTTAGAGATTTATGCTAATAATCCAACAGAATTCAACTACCTATCCTTATTAGACCCCAAATAAAATAAATTCAATTATTTTCTACCAACTTGAATGATTCACAGGGGGAAATTGTGGGAAGAACTGAATACCCTGTTCTGCCTGGTGAGGAGTGCAGCCTGCTCAGCACCTTGCAGGATGAAGCCTTCTGACTGCTCCTCTCTCTGTGGGCTTGCTCTGCAAGTCCCCAGCCCTTGAAGGGATCACAAATATGTGAAAGGATAATGAAATCTCTGTCTATACAATTATAATGGATTACTAAAAGTATCAGTTGCTGTAAATAAATCATTATATCAGGTTCATTTAGCCTGATTCCTACCCTCAGATGGCTTGTAATACCATCCCAGCTCTGAAAGTCAGTCATTCCTTTGCAATTAGATTTATCGCTAATCAAAAATGGAAGCTTTTCTGCCAGCTCTGAACTGCACTTGGAAATACTGTGTTGGGCTCAAGCCTCAAAGCTGTATTTATTCATTTATTCAAATTTAAAA
The DNA here is from genome assembly GCF_015220075.1 of Falco rusticolus. Lineage (NCBI taxonomy): Eukaryota > Metazoa > Chordata > Aves > Falconiformes > Falconidae > Falco > Falco rusticolus. The sequence continues at coordinate 33,163,261 of NC_051188.1, read as the reverse complement.
ACCACCCATCTGTAAATATTTAGGTGCCCTAACTATTAATTAAAACTTACAATGTCCATCTAGCGAGGTGCAGCGCCCACATTAACCCAGCCATCTAGTAAATCACAGCAGCTCCTTTCACCTCCCGTCTCCTGGCAACACACCTTCCACCTTCCTCAAAAACTCCATCCAGTAAATGGTTTACAGCAATCACATCTCTGCAAGCTGCAATTTTGCCTTTTAACAAAGCCCGATGGGATGACTGGTCTTGCAGGCACTGTGCAGCCAGACCTGCACCACTGTACCTGGGGCAGAGCTCTTGCCCAGCTGGGGCTTGTGGCAAGACCTGGCTTGGGCTGTCTGTCCTCCCATGCGAGGGGAGCTTGCACTGGCCCAAGACTGTCTTAAAAGGCACCTCCCTTGTATCCCTCACTGCCTTGTTTGCAGCACCAGACTGTACAGTCGCATCTGATGGCCAGCTCCCCACTGACCCATGCTGGCCACTGACCTGCTCCATGGCCTTTCCCTTTTGGGTCCCAACTCACAGCATAGAAACAAAAACATTTTTGTGTCCTGGAAGGTCTCGGGTCACTGCTCATTCAGGACCAAATGCTTATGTAAAGGCGAGTATGATCTTTTCCCCCCTCCCCCCTCCCCCCCCCCCCCCTCCCCCCCCCCCCCGGCCCACACACACACACACCCGCCCCCGCCAAATACACCCACAAAATCCCAGCTTAGTAAATTCATCTTCTGCAAATACGTATTGGGCCAGGATTCCAAACAACAGGCTGTGTGGGTGGATGTAAATAAAATCCCTTTACCATTGCAATCTTGCCATCTCTGGAAGCCATGGCAACCAAATAAGAGTACTCAGATTCTGTCATCAGTGATACAGCATAAAAGTTTGTATAACACAGGACAGGTTTACACCATTTCACACAAGGAAATCAAAAGGTAATATTGTATTTACCTAGAGATACAGGAGGAACGAGGTGTGTGTGGGAGGAGACATCTGGATATGACCAGATTATATTTTGTAGTTTAATTCCTTTACTCTCTCATAAATAGATTTAGGTGTCAAAATACTCTGAAATTCCTCCTCAGTGCAATTCAGTTCAATGAGCAACATTCTGTGAGTCTCTATACACAGTCTCCAAGGATGCTTTGAAGACGTGAAAGTATTTTTCTGCCACTGTGTGACCTCATGAAATACTAATATCATATACTTCTCATGTAATTCTTGGTCCCTGAGGGGGTGATTACAGAAAGGAAGAAACATTTGTCTAGGGACTGGAAATCTGTGGGAAAAAAAAAAGTATCATGTGGAGCAGAAGCCTTTTCTGCACAAGGCAGCAACCCAGCCTCCACCCAGATATCCTCCAAGGCCTGCTTTTTAGGAAAGTATAGTCTTACCTATTAAGTAGAGACTGGTAAGGGGATAATATTAAGAAAAAAACCTACCCCCCTACCCCACCCCCCGACCCCCCGATTATATTCTGTTGTTCAAAAGATAATGTGTTGCACAGAACAGACTCATTTCAACAAACATTCTCTCTTGCTGAATATAATGGGCATGTATAAAAGTGAATATAAACCAGAAACATTAATAGAATCTCAAGTTGAAATTTTGTCAAGCATGGCATAATGGTTTTGCAATTTAATTTTACTACTTCATTACAACATGTTGTTTGGTGGAGTCCAGTTAACCGCAACTATTCAGTATATGAAACTAATTAATGTAGTAATGGAGTGGCATCATGCTATAGATTTCAGTAAAGTGGTCACAGTATGTTAATGTGTATGCTTATCCATGGCACTGTGGTCCAAGAAAGCTTCTCTCAGCAAAACCATGTAGGACTTGTTGCTGCAAGGTTGGAACATGGATCTGCCCCTTCTGATATACCAACCACAAAAATGTCGTGCATCTGGTGATGTTTGATGGTACAGAGCTTTTCCAGTTGTGCAAAAGAGGAGCTCCCAAGGTGCTCAGGAAAGTCCTTTTGATTTTCTTCCTAGCCCCTTGGTCTTAAGTGTGAAGTCTCAGTGTAGCCCCCAAGTCATAAGCATGAGGTGCAAACTGATCATTGGGGAAGATGCTGCTATGTGAAGAAGCTAAAAAATGGCACCCAAGCCAGTGCACAAAAATGAAACTAGCTCTCAGCTCTCCATAACATGGACAAGCACTGCACAAACACCTGACATGAATACCTGCTGCTAGTTTCCAGAATAATTCAGTAAATGGCTAAAATCTCCTCTAAAAGCTGATGACAAAGGTAAGTCTATTGATTTGATCCATGAGACCTTACTCTCTACTCTGTCACAGCGGTTTGCACCTCTCTGACACTGATACCACAGTAATAAACCAGATCTATCATATTCATATGAAAACCAATAATATGCATTGGAACTAAGCAATTAAACAGGATAATATGTTTCAACAAAACAACTGTTTCAATCCAGCAGAAGCAGCAGGAAATAATTTCATTTTATTTTAGAAAACTGTTCTATTTTTTTGAAGAACATTTTAAAAACTCGTAACAATTTGAGTAAATGTGAAGTCTTTAGTCAGCACTCAGAAAATGAGAAAAGGGATGATTTAAAATGCAGAACCTATAAACTTGGCCTCCTTGAAGTTATCAAAGCTAGCAGAGGATCTGATTATAAAAGTGATAATTTAAAAGAATAAGAAAATGCAGTAGAATAAAAATCAGGGACAAAAGCTACATATTTTAAAGCAATTATTGTTCAGCTTGCTGCTGTATAACACACTCATATAGCACAAACTTTACGTGCAGCTTTGTGAATTTAACAAAAATGAGAGGAGGTAATTTTGAAATCCTCAGATCAAATGGATAAATCGGAAATTCAAATGTTTGGTCTGGGCATCACTTTAAAAGCTGAAGTTGTGCTGTGGGGTCCAGGATGATCTGTGGTTTCAACACTAGATATTACAAGAAAGGCTTGAGGCAGACCTCGTGTCATATGCACAGCCTCTTCTACAGCAGGTGTTAACACCAGTGGGCCTCCTACTACATCTGGTAGGTGACAAGTCTGCACATCATCTTACCTGACCACAGACCTGAGATGGCACAGCCAGCCCTATCAGGGTCAGGACCTGATGCTAGCCATGTTGTAATGACAGACACGCAGGATACGGGTGTTAAAAGCCGTCCAGGTCTTAGTGACCGAGTCTGACTCAGTCTTTGAGACCAGTTGACTACCTGTGTAGTCAGTGGCGTAAGCTCCACATTCAGACTGCCCATGACTGATACTAGCTTTGGGACTTATTGCTAGATCATGACATCTTTACCCACATCCACCAAGTTCTTACCTCTGTTCGTTGTGAAGGGTCTGACAGCCTTGTCTGCTACACCTATAAGTCATTCACGGTTCTTCTGACAATGAAGAATGTCTTAACAGGCATCATCTCAGTCTAGCTTAGGTGCCATGGCAGATGGTCTGAATATGGTCGATGCCTATGCTGCTAAAGCAGAAAAGGGCCAGGGACTCAGCCCCTGAACCTCAGGCTAGGGAGGGTGGACAACAGCCACCACTCCCTTGCACAAGGCCCTCTAGAGCAGCTGTGTCTTGGAGAGAGCTGGCTGAGGCAAGCCAGCAAATGAGCCATTTGAATGATCAAAGATACACTGTTTGACCTTGTTCCCTAATAACATAGACCTATACAATCTAATAATTTATGCAACACAGCCACAGGCTGATGTAACATTCCTGGTATGAAAATTAGGAAGAAAAACCAGACCTACCTGAGAAGTTAAAAGTCTGCATTTTTTTAGGATATAGCTTACAGTATTTATTAGCCCCTCTACAAATACTGAGGTAGAGATCCTCATACTGTTGAGATATTTCCAGTAACATTTTCTTTGTGCAAGACATCCCTCTAGCATTACAGAAAATCATGTCCTTGCCTTGTAGACTTCTACATTTTGCACTGAGAGACCAATAACTTTTTTTTTTTTATCCCAGCTGCTGCCTTTTACAGGAGAATAAGCTCGCTGTACTGTGAAAGAGCTAATGAATGCATTCTTGAAACTAATTCTGAGCTAAAGGGGATGAACCAGATGACTCACAGGTTTTGGTTGCTGCAATTTTGTTAAGCCCATTGGTGGCAACATCTGTTCTTTGAGTGAGTGAAACTGGAAATGCTTTATTTCCTTTTTTGGTTATCAGAGTTATTAAAAAAGGAGGGGTAAGGTAGAAAGCTGGCTCTAAGGAACTCTGTAGTGTCACAGATGAGCTGTTACTGGCACTTAGATTACTTCATATGAAGTTCGTTCAAGCCTTTACACTGGACTTCAGTGCAGATAAGCCTTTACTAGGCCACTGTGGGTATATCTGCAGGTAGTAAACATGCCAGTTCCACCAACACTTTCCATCTGATGAATGTTCATCCAACATGCAAGCGGTCTATTTCCTATCTTTGGAGAACAGGAAAATCCTGTTGTAGTTTTATCTGCGAATTGACACAACAGACACCTTGTCAAACTATCTCCACTTCTACCTGCTTTGGAGGAAAAGGGAGGATTCATGTGAAGATGCAGGTGGTGATGCTGTCAGACTTGAAAGTAGCATTGCACAGGCTCTCCTTTGGAGACAGCCAGGTAGGTGTAGTCCTGGTCGTGTCCTGGATGTCTAATACAGACAGATCTACCAGGTCTCAAATAAGAGGCAGATGGAGAACTTTGTTCTTAGAACAGAATAAAAATATTGATGCAAACAGTTCTAGTGGGACTACTCAAGGGATAGCTTGCCCTTCTGAGAAGGAAACTCCTAATTCAGCCACATACTGAAAACAAACAGGTAAACAGAAGTACCTCACCAGGAGGCTTCTGCCCACTCTGCCCATGAGTATTTGGAATCATCCAGGTGTCCTTAGAGCAGGCAGGATATTAATCCACACATAATCCCACTAGAATCAATGGAGTTTAAGGCGTTACTCCTAAGAACACATAATCTAAGCGTATGTCCACTGAGTGGTGCTGCACAGTACGCCTCACTGTATGGGTATGGATGATATGTCAAGCACTAAGGTCAGGTCCCTCAGCCTGCTCTTGTCTCCTTGTACTAAGTGCAGGAGCCACACTGAAAGGAAGTGTCTCTAGAAACTGGGAGAGAGGTAGGAGGGCCTGTCTGGGAGAGCTGAGGAAGGAGAGGTACATGGAAATAATAATTCAAAAAAAACATCCACTTTGCTAAAATCCAATCACAGAGCCTGGTGCTGCATCAAGGTGGAAGAATAGATGTGCTGGTATTGTGGGCAAGCCCATGAGCGGTAGGGCTCTAGTAGATATGCAAAATAATATTTAGGAAGCTCCAGTGTGGCTTTTGTCACATATACAGGGAACAAATCAGGAGGCACAAGATTCCATTTCATGTTTGCCATCTCCCACCACCTCCCCATACATCACACATACTCCTGAGGCTCAATTTCTGTTCTATGTCCCTTTGAAACCCACATTCTCTCCCCAGTGCAAAGAGGGTGTCAAAATATCCCTCAGGAAGGGGATATTAGGAGTAAAGCTGATAGAATGGGCTCTAAACCTTGTTTACTCTTCCCACACCCATGCCAAAGCAGTACCACACAGTAAGGAGGTAAGACACATTCCTCCTGATACTGGCTGTAATGAGGAGCAAGAAGTAACAACGTGATTTATGGTCCCCCATCCCTCCTGAAGACCTCAACGCATGCTGGCTCTGTCCTGGACTCCTCAGCAACTGATTTCAGAGGGACAGAACTCTATTCATTCTTTTGCTGCAGCAACATATCCCGCCTGTTCCCCCAACACAAACAGAGGAGACCAGGCAAGTCACCAGGTTCTCAGAACTTTCCCTCATAAAAGCAATATATGTGCTTATTGTTTTTCTAGATTACAAAAAAATTGGAAAGGAGAAGAGAAGACAGTAAATTGCACAGTTTATTTTATGGAATAGAAAACAGAGCAACAGACCACTAGTTCAGTGAAGTCCATTTATCCATAAAGGTGTCAGGGCTTGATGGAGAGTGCCATAGTCACGCAGATGAGTCAAGATTCCCCAAGAGGAGTATCCACCGGGTTCAGCACAGTTTACCAAATTTGATGGAGAGTGAAGAACTGTGGAACTGCTCCAGCAGCTAAGTATCCCCCAGCTTCGGACAGTCCATTCCTTAACTGCTATCAGTCTTCTGCGCTCCTGGGTGTCCCAAAGTCTCAGAGCCAGAGTCCTGTTGTGCCAAACATCATACAAACAGAAATGAACAAAAAGTCCTTGTAAGGCTATCTTCAGATTTTTCCTATACTGTAAACATTTCTGAATGGAATCTAAGGAGGAGATGAGATATTTAATGTAGAACTGTGAACTTCTTGTTCAGGATAGATTAAATTCTTAGGCTTTCATGCTAGAATGTTTTTCTTCACCCTTGATCCTCCTGGTTTCTTTGAAGCTCTTGGTGAAATAAAGGTGAAATGGATCCAAATTGTTTTGCTGAAAGGCAGGCACCAGTACACCCGGTGATATTACTGGTACCGCTGAGCACACAAGCAACAGCAAGGTATCCAGGCTGGTCTGGCGGAATAGGCAGCTCTCCAAAAGAGTGGTGTTGGTACAGTCATGGTGTACTGAAAAGTCTAATTAATGTTTATTCAGTCTCATGCTGTGTGGGACAGCAAAAGTAGGGTGAGCACGCAGACTGCCTCCAGTCCACAGCTGCCAGGATCCAACTTCTTACATCACCGATGGCAAAAGAAGACATGATCACTCAGACAACTCTGTGTCATTTATCAGCCTGGTCCACTGACTGCTTGAAGTCACCAAAAATGTCTGCTGTTTTCACTGGGTTGGTCTTTGTAAGCCCTGCTGGGTCTGACAATAGTGAAAGTGATCCACAGTACCTCATTTAAATGAGGTAGCTCTAGTGTCATACCAATTATAATCACAAACTGTACTGATAAACCCAGTGGCCTTCTTCACTAGAAATAAAAGCTCCATAACATGAATCTGGGAATCTAAACAGTTTTTCATGTACTGATTAAGTTACAGTGACGCGAATCAGAACCAACAAGCTTGAATTTCAAAATAACTGAGGGAAAAAAAAAAAAAGTAATTCTCAAATATAAGGATTATTCTTCGGAGAGACAAACACCCTGAAAATGGAGCTGGCATTCTGTTTGCAACACTTACAGTGTTTATCCCATGCTGTTTTGCATCACTCATGAGCAGTATTTAAATAAAAGCTAGCTTAGGATCCTCCCGTTAATACTACAGGCAATTCTTTTGGAGTCTCTTAGGGCTTTGTTCTTTCCTCTGAAACCGTCTCAGGACTGTACGCAGCCACCAGGTCTACTCTGACACCCAGTGTTGCTTCTTGCTCTGCAGCAAGGAGACCAAGGGGAGACCACATGCCCCTGGTCAATGCTTCCAGAATCCTGCCACACAGTTCATCTGGGTCTGAGCTCCGCGTTGGCTGACCGGCTATGACACACCTGCAGGGTACCACGAGGCATGGGGAGGGCAATTTGGAGCTGTCATTGAGCAGGCTTTGGTGGGACTACCCAGTCCAGCACAGTGTCGGCACACACCCCAGCTCGGTCCCAGAAGAGCTGTGGCTGCATTAGGCTGGTGCTGTGCCCAGAGTAATTAGATCTGCCTCTCAAGAAGACTAAGGAGCCTGGGCAGAATGACAGGGCAATGTAATTATACCGCTTCTGGAGCTAATTCAGGGACCACAGCATTAGGCTGAATTGTGTAGCCTAGATATTTCAAAAGTTACTCCATTTTGAATTATCTCTGATAAGAACTCACAAGGGAGAGATTCAGCACTGCAGCTGTAGGTACCCATCCATCTCTCCCTCCTAATTCTATTAGCAGTGCCTCCTGTGGTGTTTTCCCTTCCAGCCCCCAAACCCATGGTGCAGTGACTAGTGTTATCCCCCCTCCACACTCCAGCCTCCACCAGGATCACGGTCCAGCATGGCTCTTTGTCAGAAAGGCATCTGACACAGCTGCCCATTCAACCTTGGAAAAGACCTTACTCTGGCATTTTTCAGGATTGTGGAATGGGGAAGCACATTAAAGGAATGAAAACTAATGGTGTCAAGCACGAAAGAATGGGGTTAGGTTAATAATATCGGAAGGTCATTATTAATTTTTGCTGGCTTTTCAGAGTGTTTTTTTTTTTCAAAGCAGCTCAGATATGTTACTGTGATAAGCACAGCATGAATGTTCAGACAGACAGTCAGACACTGTACCTTCACCTTATTACGTGTGACTGAAACTGCAAACAGCTCAGATCAATCTCAGAGATATTAAATTAGAGCTGAAACTCTCTCTATCTCCCATACAAAGTGAGCTGAGCTAAATCGGAGATAATGCCCATATCAAGAGACATTACAAACCATATTCTGCTGGGTGAAGATTTATTTTTAGTTTTTCCACAGAATATTTCTGGTTATATGAACAATAGGAAAGAAGAGAAATTCTCAGCATTAGAAATGCATTGAATCTGTACATGCATTATGTAGCAGCTAGAGGTTCTGTCTTTAAGACAAGACTGAATAATGATTCTTGCATAATGTAACAAAATGATAACTATAAAGAAGGCCTGGGCTGAAATGGGTAAAAGAGAATATTACAGAATCACAATAACAAGGGCATTTGAAAATGATGGCAAGTAAGCAAGCAACCCAAGAAAAGAAAAGTAGATAAAATTAAGAGAAAGGAAACATTCATTATGGGGTGGGTACAGACCAAGGAGTAAGTTAGATTCCTAAACTAAACTAAATTGACACATATGTGCAATTTTCTACCTCTAAATCTTTGAAAAAACTATCTTCTCCCACTCCTCATACTGTTACTGCAGTTCTTAGGGGGTTAAAATGAATCTTGCATCCTAAGCACTGATCTAAGCACCATTGTCATCATCATCATCACAACTGAACTGGTTTTAGGCCACTTCAAACAGTTAAGTGATCATTTTTTGTCTATTCCTACAGTTGTAAATAGAACAGAGACAGGTCATAGGCTAACATGCTGTCCTAGGATCATTCAGAGTGTTTATTGCTAAAAGCTCTCCGGCATATTATTCTATTATTTTTCTGGACAGTTTCTGGACACGTGGGGAATAACCTGGATGAGGAACAGTTTGAATGTGTAAACTCTTTTCTGATGAATGAGGGGAAAGGTTTGCCATGCGGAGATGAGCTGTGTTGTGCCACTTGGCCTCAGGGCCAGAGCATGCTCCTCCGTCTGTTTTATTTGGTAGTGCAAAATGAAGCCTTTGAGAATCAGAGGTCAAATAAGGTACCCGAAGACGGGAGAAAAGGCGAGTGTAGTCATTATTCTTAAATAGGGAAAAAAATCAGTCAACATCAGTTCTTAGAAAAAATCTAGAACAAACAATTGACTAAACTATATGTAAGTACCTGAAGGATAACAATAAGATAGATAATAGCCTACTGGACCTTATCACAAACAGATTGCATTAAACCGATTTAACTTCTGTCTATGACAAGATCTTACAGATATACAAGAGGCAGTTAATTTCATGTATTTTGATCTCAACGTTGTCTCATAGGACATTCTCATTAAAAAAATCTACATGTATATAGCCTTGGTGGAACTTCTATAGTGTGGGACAAAATTGACCAGATAATCACATGCTAAGAATATTTTCTGTAGTTCACTGTTAAGATGGAAGGAGATACTGAATGGTGCGCCAGAGGGATCTGTCTTGAATCTCACTCTACTTGATGTTTTAATTAATGACCTGGATGATGGAAGAAAAAATATTAAATATTAAATTTGCAGGTGGCCTGAAGACAAGTAGGACTGCAAATGCATTGGAGGACAGATCTAGAATTTAAGGAGAGACTGAGAAATGAAACACTGAATAAAATTCAAAGTGGATAAATGCAAGATATGACACTAAGGCAAAAGTAATCAATGGTATGTATGTGGTATTCAGTACAACCAGCAACCAGTAAGTCACTCTTCTTCAAGACAGGTTCTGCAGGCTGCAGGGTACTTCTGTGACCTGCAGAGGTACCCAAGCAGGGCTGTGCAATGGGAGCAAGTTTGTAGAGTGAAAGAGCCAGGGCTGAGGACCCAGCTCTCTTGGGTTCACTTTTAGAGGGTTTACTTCAGCCTAGCTCTAGTTTGGTCTTGTGGACTGCCTGTCCATTAGCAGAAAATCCTCAGTAAGTGCACTCTTGAGAAGCATCTTTTGGTTTCGTTTCATCCCAAGGGAAAACAGTTTATGCACTTCAAGACTGCTCTATAACGCAAACTAAAACATGTTATATGGAGACAGAGTCCAACACTTCAAAAGTACTCTTGTAACAACTGAAATACTAATGTACATGCATATCATTGGGCATCATAGGCTGAAACCAATATCAGTTTTCCATTGCAAAAATGGCAGGCATCAGATCAAGTCTTACATGCAGAAGAGCAGCTTGCAAGACATATTGTTTTGTTCCACTTTTTGCAAGAGCTCAGCTAAAGTGCTCTGTTTAGTTCTAGGTATCAGAAAGACAAGCTGGAGTCAGTCTAGAAGAAAGTGATTTTGAAATTATATATATATTATATATACATATATTATGATCTATTGGGAAACATTAAAGGACTTGGGATTACTTAATTTAAAGACTGATCAGGGAGATGACAACAGATCACAAACACTTTAAGAGAGAAGAGAATAATCTGTTCCCTCTTCCCATACTGGATAGTGCAAACAAGAATTACCGGAAAAGTCTCCTAAATCTACACATGGAGAAGTGCTGACATAGATTGCCTAGGGAGTTGTGGCAGCTTCTGTCCAGGAGGCTCAGTAGCAATTAGGCAAGCAGAAGGTATAAATGATTCTTCCTTAGACTAGGTGGATGTACTAGACAGCTTCTGAAGGTCCCTCCCAATCCAGTTTTTCTATGACTTTGTGCTCACTCCTCCTGACTCAGTGGAACTGCATTTTTTTGTTTTTCAAAGGTCCTTGTTTCAAGCAGTGAAGAGTAGAATGGGCTTTGCCACGGAGCAGCTTAGGATATTTACCTGGGATACAGTCTGAAGCTACTAGGTTGGGAAGGTCCTAGGAACCTATCTTGCATAGCTGGTTCCTGTTAGAGGTCCCACTCCTCTTGCTACTGAACTGCTGGAGGGAAGAGGCGTTTCCCTCCTCTTCAGACCATGGTTTCAAATAAATGTGGTTGTACTTAGCTGACAGAGATCATGACAGTGCAGCTCACAAGCAGGAACAGAGATTTAGGTGATCTGGAAAATGTATTGCTTGTTTATTTGGGCATTTGAAGAAGTGTTGATAAGATTGTGGTGGAGATGGGAATACAGCCTGTATATTCTGTGTTTCTGTCAAGTGCCTTCAACAGAAGAACATAAGGACTTCAGAAAGTAAAAAGAGGAGAGGTAACTGGAATTACCAGTTGCAGTGGCATGTCCACAGGGCAAATAAAACAATCACCTGACCACTGACTGCAATCCTTATGTAGAACAGGATACTATCTACATTCAGCTAGTAGTAAGTTGCTGTTAATCGCATAATTTGTATGTGCAAATCCAGGGTATATGCAAACTCCAAGGGGGGGAAAGTGGCTCACTGTCGGTCTGCATGGTTCTGCCTTCCTCTCTAGCATGGTACAAACAGCGCTAAAAGGATGCCTTCTCTGAAGGAGCACAAGGTTTGATGCAACAGGGTGTGGGCTTGAGCAGATGCTCAGAAGCTCAGAGCACTTTGCCCTTTGCAGAATGAAGCCCCCACACACATCAGAGGGTAGCTGCTTTTCAGGAACAACATGACATTTAGCACCGAGACAAGAGAAACACAATGGCCTAAGCAGTGCTGAATTACTGTGTTGATGACCACATGTGCAGTGACATTTTAAAAATAAGCACTGGCTTTTTAGTGCTCTACAAACTACAAACCTGATCCTTTAAAGCCTCCATGCATGGAATTCACATTGACTTGTGTATATGGAGGACTAACCAGGTCAAGCTCTGACTATTGAATTATCACTTGTCATTCCTGATGTTGCTGCTTACAATTGGCATCATATTCTTTTGTTTAGGCAGAAGGCAGAATCCAAAACTTTTTCATGCTCTGGGCTTTACTGAACTGAGAAGACTAATATTTATAGAACAATCGCTCTTATTCATCACTCAGAGAAGCCCCCAAATCTGAAATGAGTATAACATAGGCAATATCTACCAACAAAGCATTCACTGAAACAAATAGCCAACGTTAAAAAGAACAGGAGGCCACGCCACAACAACCTCCACCTTATTAAGCTGTCTAGACAGTCTGGCTGCAAAAAACATGAAGAATTTGCCCTTCCCAAGCTACAACACAGTTTTTTTTAGCAGCCAAAATGCTCCATAGGCAAGGAGAGCATGCAGCCAAGTTGTGTCAATGCTGTTCATTTTTATACAGTGGAATAAATTGTAAAGGTGTAGGCATTAGTGGGGCCTGAATACAATGAACTACACTAGACTGTGTCCCCTGGCCTCCAGGACTCTGCAGTTTAACTCTGCATCATCCATACATTGAAGCCTGACTGAGATCCACTCCTGCCGAAGCCAAGATCAGGCTTGTCCCTAGAGGGGGTTAACTCTAGAAACAGTAGTGGTAGGCACAGTTCATTCACACCGCAGGGAAAATATATTAAGAACCTGCAGCTGTGGCATGACTCCTCTACTTGCAATGCATAAGGAGCTGCAAATTCCTCCATTTTATGGAAGCAGAGCATGTCTGTTAAGTATCTGGAAAGTAGCCATGGTAGTCTTCGATAGGGCAAAGTTTTGCTTCTGTAAGCCAGAAGAAATGAAAATGGAAATGCAGGGATAAGAATGAATGCTGATGTCTAGAAAACTGGGGAACTGCAAATATAATTGACTGAAAGGTAACATAGAGAAGCAGTGCATTTCTATGTACTGGTTGATAAACCTACTAAATTGATCATATCTTTTTAACTAGGAGAGCTTAACATATATGTAAACAGAGTCCATAAAGTAAATTATTGTTAATTGCAAACTTGATAGCTAAAAGACGAATAGTCCATGAGTAGGGGCACCAACGGACTACCATCATTACATAAATGGCAGACGGTCTGAGCAGCCTCACAAACTTTTCTTATGAAAGTTGTTTTCCATTTCAGTGAAAATGAAGAGGAAACATAATGAAATGAGGTTGTGCTTTCACCAACCACAGGTTGGATCCAGCTCTTGCTGAAGCTGATGGTGGTTTTGTTAAATGTATAGTGGCCACCTGCTGTAAATGGTTAGCTACATTCCACTGTCAGGTATTATTTTAGGGAAGAATCTGGGAAGAATGTGACTCAAGACTTGCTTTAGAGCAACACATTCGGGCTCACTTCCCAGCCTTACACAAAAGCCAGTTAATTTGTATTTCTGGGGTTTTATTTCCTTCAGGGTGATAATATATCTCGTTCTACATGCTTTTACAGTACATTATTAACCTAGCTTGGCTGGTGTGCCTGGGCAATGGCCTCTGATAGATGACATTTGTAATATTAATGACAAGAAAGAAAGATCACCATTGGCATTAGTTCCCTGTTCTGTGGAGACCCTGAAGGTGTGCAAAGGGTTGGAAGGTACTGCTCCTCTCTTTCCTCTGAGTCAGGATTCAGGCCGCTGAGGAGGACAAACCTGCCATACTGCTGCACGTGGAGCATAAATCCAGAGATTTTTAGGTCATGCCCATTACAAGCACCACATTTATTTGTGATGTAGTAGTAGTAACAGTAGTAGTTGTAGTAGAAGTAGCAGTAGTAATAATAGTAGTTATAATAATTGGTGCTGGAAGAAGGAGGTCCGTAGGGAACATGGGATCTACTACCCCCACCACACTACTACCCCCACTAATTCTCCCTATTACTGTGCTTATCAATCCTAGAATCCCAGAATCATTTAGGTTGGAAAAGACCTTTAAGATAAACAAGTCCAACCATAAACTAAACATCTGTTTGGTTATTTCATCAATCTCTTTGGCTAGAGCTAGAGCTGGTGTTCAGGCAGTTTTTTTGTTGCGTACTTCCCCTGGCTGGGATTCCTCCAGTTTCTGGAGCATTACAGAAACTTTTGCAGGCAGCTTTGAGAATACCTCCACCAAGATACACATAATACGTTATTTACTGAGAAATCCCTAAAGAAGAAACTGCCCTTTAAAATAAACTTTGCTAGACCTAGGCAAATACATTTAGAAACATTAGTCAGAGCATTTTCATCTACATGAAAGGATTCTCTTTTTTTTTACCAACCAACAGCTGTGTTTCATGGATAAGCCCCAGCAGAAGAAAATATGTCCGTAACTGTTACAGCTACTTTAAAGAGCTATTGCCAATATCTAGCTTTGCCACTTGCTTCTCAGTGTTTTGAAACTTTGAAATAATTTATTTGCTAAATATCCTCTCAATTGGAAAACTTACCCTTCAGGATTTCCTCCATGATTTTCTGTACACGGGCAAGGTGAGCAAACGTAGGGCTACTCTAAGACAGAACCTTTTAAATTGGTATGAGTGTGGGTCTGATAATAAATATAGAGTGTCCTCTTATGCAAAACACAAACGCTTAGGTGGTCTGAGTTCTTGTGGCAAATGCATTTGCTTTACTGGAAGGCAGCGTGTAATTTCATACAGGCTCTGCTCAGGGAAGAGGATGATTCCACTGTAGACACTTTAAGTTTTGTATATTTGAACACGTGAACTGTCACTTCATTCCCTGATGTCAGTTCCCAAGAAGAGCCTTACAAGAAGGCCAGCAAGGACCAGTCAAAGCTTCGTTCTCAGGGTCAGGAGGATACACTGCAAACACTGGCACCACAATTTGCATTGGTTACACTGGCTGGTAGCAGTGGTGTGGGACAAGTCCAGATCGCAGCTGCCCAGGTACAGAATACTACCATTCAGCCTGGGAAAAGGCATTTCAAGTCCCCTTTTGCAGGGCTGTTTGCAGCTGGGTTGCCTTGCAGTTGCATGTCATGCTATGGGAACGGTACTGCAAACTCTCCAGTACATTGGGGAAGAGCTTATGTGGTCTATGCACCTCCCTTTGCTCCAGCCTCTGTTGTCTTCCATTCAAGCATGCCACCACCCTGACTCTGCTTTTGCTCCTCAGAAAAGATTTTACCTATCCTGTTTCATTTTGTTGCATACACAACGGACTCTTTGATCAAACTTCATGTTAAAAACCTTCTTTGAGTGTAAGTTGAAGCTACCATAGTAACTTGCTAGAAGCAGGGCATGCCCAAGGGACATGAAAACCTAAATACTGGTTGTGCTTTAGTAGCACACTATGCTGGAAACTGTGCCGATTGAACTATTGGTGCTATATTGTGATTATTTGTGGTTGACTGCCTCATCAGTTTTCATTTGGGAACTGAAACGGAATTTGGAGGTGGATATGGTATTAATTAGGATGGAAACTGGCTGCAATATGCTTGGAGATAAAAATCTGTTCTGGTGGGAATCTGGTCTTGTATCATGGCCAAATTGTTAAAGAAGCATTTTAATGGAAAAGACATTTTTATGCAATACTGTTAACTCTCACAGGAGAAAAAGTGAATTAAACATGAATATGATTGGATTCATGAGAAAAAAAAAACAAAACCCAAACCCCAAATCTAGAATAAGAGGCTTTCTGGCTACAACAAATTTTTAAGAATAAACCTTTGATTGGTAGTGCTGACTACATAGCCCATGCACAGCTCCCATGTCTGTGTCAGTAGTGAGGCAGTTCTCATCATCGTGGCACTTTATTCCTTTGGCCACTCTGTCAGGAACATAAGATCATTATAAAACATTCACAAGGCATAGCTACAACATCTGTCCTATAGCTCATAAGTGCTACTGAAACACGTCTTATGCACAAACACTATATAATGGTGTGCATTTTTTAAAAGTTAGGTAAGAGCTTGACAGTGAATTCCGATTTAAGACTCTCTGGCATATTAACCTCAGACACCAAAACGAGCTTCTTCAAGCTTTGAAGGAGTTCAGTTTCCTTCCCAATTGCAGAGCACAGCTTTTTGTGATTGAACTGGCCCTGTGTGGGGTTTCTTGCTCTACTGGGTCCTAAGTGTAAATTGTGGCAACAAGAGGATAGCAGCAAGGACAGAAAAGAGAAAAAAATAACTGAAGGATGCACACCGGCTAAAGTCAGACTTTAAGCGATGAAAAACATCACAGGAAAGAAGGCAGAAGAATCAGGGTGGAATGCTATTTGGGAGAGGAAAAGGCAGGTTAAAGCACTTTTTATGAGGTTGAAATTCATTAGAGGGCTTATAAGACACAGGAAAGAATGAAATATAATGAAGAAAAGCAAGAAGTGACTGAAGGATGTGGAAGGACTGAGCGGAAACTGGAGAGAACAACTCCGGCAATCAATAGGAGAGTTGAAAGCTGACAGCAATCCAGGAATTTAAATTCAAGGAGTGAAATACTAGAGCCAGGCTGACTGTCAACATGAAAACTGAAGTCTGCTCTCCTTAGAAAGGGAGGACTTGAATTAGAGAGAAAGAAAAAAGAAATCAGAGGAAAAAAAAATCAGAGGAAAAAATATTAGGGAAAAGGAAGCTGAAGTCACCAGAAGACAGAAAAGAGACAATGAACTGGATTTCCAAAGAGAAGGAAAGATAAAAGGGGAATAGGGATTGGCCTGACAGGAGAAGGCAGTAATAGCAGGAGTCTGGCAACTCTGCAGTGGCTTTGGGAATCAGGTGGCAGGTACCTCGAGCAAGGGGTCAGCCAGACCTAGAAACGCAGGAAGTAGGCAAGGAAGGAGGGGTCAAACAAGCCTTCGTAGGAAAGCTGACAAAAGTCAAGGAGATGGGGTAGCCGTGGTCCTACCATCCGTGTGGTACAAGACAATTGTGATAAAGAGACTGTAGCCCAGCGAAGGAGCTAACCTGGGATATGCTGCTGTGGTTTGATGTCAAGAGTCCAAATGCTTTGCGGGGAGTGTTGTGGAAAGGACAGTTCTGTATTTCTTAGACCAAATACCTAGGGCCCAAAAATCTGTGGCTGTGGCTTGTACCTGGTTGCTTGAGGAGAAAGGGTTATCTTAAGTAAGAGTTTTTACCTTTTATACTAAAGTATATTTTATTTCTTTCCATGGCACAGCTGGTAAATTCTCTCTGGAAAGAGAACAAGTGATTAGAAGAGGCAACAATTTCCCTGTCATAGTGGAAGACATTGGGCTTTTCTGAAAGCTCAGAATTACAACTCTCCTTAAAGAACTTCCCAAAGAGGAGCTATCTCTTACCTGGATGTGCTTGGCTGGAGACATTGCTTTTAGCCACAACATTAAAATTAGATGTCAGAAAACTCAAGGTCAAGCTTTTGTTTTTATCAAAGCTTTAAATTTTTAAAAAACTTAAGGACTTACTTTAGAAAGGGCCCATGGCTGGAAAGCTGGCAGAAATGTTTAGCAAATCTGCAAAGCAGCTCTACTTTTTTACACGGAAGACCTCTTCTGCACCAGAGCAATTTCAGTCCATGAAATGCTCAAAGATGCAGTGCCACCTTTTGGACAAACAGATGTCATGTTAGGTCAGGCATGAAGTTAAAAGAGGGAGAAAGAAATAACAGGTGACATTCAGGCCCTGGCCAGAATTGGTTCTCTGAGAAATGATCAGTAGCAAATGGAGACAATAATTGGGAACAGAACTGATGAATGGCTGTCTCTTTTTCCTTTAGTAAATCTATGGCTTCATATCCTAACTTATTTGAAAAGCTTTTTAAGGTCAGTGAAGTCTACAACTGTAAAAAAAAAAAAGCAAAAAAGAAAGAAGAGGAAAAAGGCATGCTATAGTTATATAGAACTGTAGCATGGGTGTTAACCCACAGTGCTTGGCCTGCCTGCTGTAATGTCAGATAAGCAGTACCGATTTCTCCAGTGACCACAAATCTACAGTGCATGATCCTTGAAATTTAGTGAAGAACATTCAAACAAATATGTATGCCATCATCTAGATCCAAGGGGACCACCTCTGTGGTCCTGAAGATTTAAAGGCTGACAGCACAGAAACCATATGCAATTCTCATCTAGCAGAGGGATACTTAAATGAAATATCACTCATCTTCAGTTATCTGTAAAGTCTGTGTATTACCTTGGCTGGCCAAAGCATCAGTGAACAAGAAGGAAGCTAACTGTACAGAAAAGTGAACGGATTAATCAGGAAATTTCTACCCATTAGTACTCTCCCACTGTGCTGCACATCCTTTAGGTAATCTCTGTAGGTTAATTATTTCCTTGAAAAAACTGAAAAGGTATTGTACAAATAAAGTGCCCCACACTGGAAGTATCATGAAAAAATTCGGGCTCTGCATCTGTCCACAGTGTAAACCCTTTGGCTTCTACCCAGGCCAAATCTCATGACTAGCTCTTGGGTAATTTCCTCCATTTCTTCTCTCTTGTACCATAACAGCAGCAGCAACTGTAGCCCTTGCTCAGATGGCTCAATAGCCTGACACAAAATACTGTCTACTGTAGCTCAGTCGTTAGGGTTTCCTAGCACTTTCCTGGAAACGCTGTAATAAGGACTTGCAGTTTGAACCAGGACAATATTCTGCTGTGGGCTGCAGCCCCTGCCAGAGCTGTCACCCCACCGAAGGGGCGGCAGGCTAAAACTCTGGCAGCATCTGCAAGCATCTGCAAGGCTTCTCCATCTTTTCACCACTGCCACTTTCTGCAGCATCTATCTTATCTCCCAGGGACCAGAACTAGAGTTCAGAGATCTGGGGACCCTTCTTATTTTGCGTGAAATTACTGGCAGGTATCTTGGTGGTCTTGGGACCCATCAGGTAGTTAATCTGTCTCTCCCCTGTGTGCCAGCACAGGGATTGTTATTAGACTCCTGTCTACTCCCTTTTCTTCTCACTAACTCAGCTGATTGCAATTGCAGACCATTTTCTCCAGAAGGGTGAATTACAGAGCATGCACATATTGCCTCCTAGGAGGGAAGAGGTGCTTTCAAGAGTGACACAAAGTTCTTGTTCCCAGCGGCGTACCTGTACTAAAGCAGCTGTCCTGTCCCCAGTGTTTCACTTGTCTTTGACAAGCATCCTCTCTCTATTCCCCAGCCCATTCCAATAATGCTGTAGATTGAACACGATTTAATCTATGGCCTTGCTAATGCTATCTTTTCCTTTTTGTTTTTAAGCTTGGCAGCTAAAACAAAAATATAATGAAGAAAATGCATTTCAGCCGACAGAAATCCTTTTTGTTCAATCCCAAATGAGATATTTTTTTTCAGTTTTGTGCATTTTTCTCATGCTTTAAAAAATAAAATTTATCTGAAGTTAGTCTTGAAATACCACTAAAACACTGCCTATACTATATATAGCATACTTTATATATTTCCAAATTTTGAAATATTTTGAATCTTCCAGTATTAAAAAAATATTAGAATTGCTTCCCTCACCAAAAAAACCCAGAAAACCAACCCTTTTGACTTCATATGTAAATATTTGTGCATTTTGGCAAGAGTTCAAATATTGGCAGACCAAAGCATGTTTTCCCTTAGTGAATTAATGATGTGTATGTAAAAAATATGTCTGACTCTAATCACGTCTTTCAATTCAGGTATGTGTTAGGAAAAAAAAATAATTGTGTTTGCTTTCAGCTAGCAATGGGTCTGAAAACAAAAGAAATAAAGGCAGAACTCTCATGGAAAATGATATTAGAAGTTTATATTACACTCAAATTCAGTTCACATGCCTGTACTTCACCCGTGTGCAGTGGGGGCATGTACCAGCAAATGGCAATTAACTGTCGATGTTCTCCATGCTCTGTACTTGCCCGTTACTGCGCCACGCTGTGCTGTGCTGTACTGCAGTTCCGTTGTATCTTTTAAAATACATGCTGTGTTGCAGGGATGCGATAAAACATGACAAGAGAGTTAAACCAAGAGAAATGCAATAGTGTGTACATCTGCACACATGAAGCAGTTGGCGTATCTATGATTCTGGAAGGGGAAAACAGGTGACTGGAGAATGTAAAGTGAAGGGCCGGACTCCAGCTCTTCTCTTACACCAACTTCATGCAAGTATTATAAAATTCAGGTGCAATGAATGCAGTAAAATGGAGAGTTAAGCCATTGTCTGTCTTGTTATGGGCAACTGAGCCTGTTAACAGAAGCAAGGCTTCCTTTAACTTTTCCCGGATAATGAAATTTGGTAGAATCTAAAATGCTATAAAAAGAGGACATACACATTAAAAAGATGGACCAGCAGTCTACTGAGCTTAGAAAAAAAAAATGCCCAAACCTCATTCACATAGCAGTCGCCAATAAAATGAGATGGAGGAAATAAGGTGTTAGCCCTATTAAAAATACAGAGTAAAGTAGCTGCCATGCATAAGAATAAGGTGATGGTTTAAACCTGAGGTCATGCTGCAATTATTTTTCCTGAGGTGCTAAGCATCTCCAAATCATCATCCAATATTCATGCCAATATGTTACAATTAGAGAGATGACTAAGTGGCAATACACAGTATGCGAGGGAGGAAAAGCTACAGACAGCTAAAAAAGCTTCTCTTCACAACTGCAACAAGAAGGTCTTCTAGGGGGTGCATCAATTTCACTTAGGACACTGAGCTCAATTTTCAAGTCCACACGCAGAAGCTGTTTTCCCTTAACAGGATGGATATTATTAAAGTAACACAAACCCTCTCCAGGATGAACACAGCTGCAATGAACAGCTTTTGAGGTAATAGATTGTCCTCTGTAGTAGAACTGAATCAGTATAATTGCTTTTAAAATGTCACTCTGTAGTTACTCTATAAGTACATCCTCTATAGTTACACATGGAACTGTGTGTGAGTCTTCCTCAGATGTCTGAAACACTGTGCTCTTCTATCATTGCTGGTGAGCCACAAATCGATGGGTACCTTCCTGTCATCTCACATGAATGCCATTAAAAAACAAATGATGCACCCATAGCTGGCATGAAATGAAGTGACAGTGTGTGCTAAGTCCACAGACTGCAGGTTCTCCACCTCCATTTCCATAAAGATTTTCAGTATTTCAGTGTGAACTCCAGTGTGTGATAGCATTGAGTTGCCTTGTTGCAAGCAAGAGCTGGTTGTTCTGAGAAACGCATAACGATGTTAAAGGGTGGGATTTCATCCAACTTGAGGAATTTGCACCCATTCGCATTATGGCTGAATCAAAACTATTTTCTGAGTTCAAATCTGATGATATTTCTTTGTTTACCGTCTTGTTTTTTTGGGGGGAAACAGTTTGTTGATTCAGCAACACAATAGGTTTTACAGATTCTGTGTGTGGTGCCCTGGAAATAATTACACCCTGAAACATTATTGGAAGTTGTTTTAAAACACCTTGAACCAAGCTCCTCAAATCTTCCTGCCTTGCCCATAGCAGATTCTGTTGTCAGGGTCTGCCTGGATGAATCAGGGGTCGCATCACTTGAGCAGAGACCACAGTTCGGTGGACACCAGACAGTGGTACCTAAGAACATAGTGCCCATACTTGTACAGTTCCTACATTATTGTGGTGTGTGTGGAAATACTTTGCACACAGAAGGTTTGAAGCTTGTTTACACTTAAGAGAAACCCTGATACAGCCAGTCAGCAGGGAGTAATTGGTGCAGCTGGACCAGCTTTAGCCCACTGTGGGGAGAAGCAGCAGTCAAATGCTCTGCATGAGTGCAAACTATGTGCTTAGTGCAAACTATGTGTGTCTTTCCCTAGTCCTAATTGTCATCACTGGAGCATCTATATTAATAGTCTGCTGCCAACTGTTCCCAAGAAAAGCCATGAGAGTTGCCTCACATATTCATGCCTGCTATGTGCAGCTGTGGTACTGAAGTAGAAAAAGGCACCAAGTTAAATGGATGTGGGCCTCCATCCTCATTTCTGGCCCAGTTCAGTAGACCCTACGTGTGGTAGACTGTGAGTAACTCTCTTATGCAAATGTATTTTCTGGAAGTGCAGATTAGCTTATACCTTATTCATCAGCAGAAAGTTAAATACTAGATGGAGGAAGGATTTCCTCATCCAGATCTCCTCTGTTCAATTTTGCAGTCTCCCTGAAGGTTTGTTTCAGGTGAAAAATGCTCAAAAATAAACATTCATGTGGTATCAGGCAGCATTTATGATGCAAAGAGAGTGTATTTTGGCAATACCAATGTTTTCTATAATTGGTAAGCCCGCAAAAGTATGTACTTGACTGAACTCTTGAGTGGCAAGTATTTTACTCACAGTAAACAACAAGATCATCAGAGAGGCATTCACAGGAGAGAGACCGAATCAGTGAGTGAGCAGCAGATGGGGCTTGAGATTCAAAAATGAAGAGCACGGGCGACTTCATCTCCTAAATCTATTATTGATTAAACCATGAACAGTCAAGACTCTCATTTCACTCACGTTTAGTGCAGCAGCTCTTGACTGCCAAACTTAGGTAGTGAGCAACCTAGCAGGAATTAGAAAAGAGTTGGATAGCAGAGTATATGCAGACAAGGAGCAATCATACCATTGTTATTAATAATAATTCATGCACTGCTGAGGCCATTTGCACAGAGATCAGAGATGAGGAAATAAATCTTTAGCAGTACTTGTGGCAGCACAGCTGCACAAGTGTGAGACTGGCACAAATTCCTTGTTAGTGAGTAAACAATCTCCTGAGTACTACTGTCTGCAACATCTCCTTTCACTTCTTCTTACTGAAACTCTCTTTCTCATCCCCGTAGTAGCTGATGCACATTTACAGAAGTGCAGGTAGCTCTACCCCATCAGAGAGCGATGCTTTGATTTTCTTTTTTCCCGTAGCACCTAGTCCAAAGTAACAGATTTGCTTTCCTACCACGTTGGCCTCTTTTTCTTTTTGACACAGTTGGGGGAGGAGGGGGGGAGCCTCTAAGTTCTGTCTCCTTCTAAATCTTCCTCTTGACCTCAGCTTTCTCTTGGGTATGATACCCAACCTTTTATTTCAGTACAGGATTCTCTCTTCAAGTTTCTCTTCAAAGAAAATCTGGACACTTTTCTCAGGGTCTTAGTGGTCTTAGTCCAGTGACCACCTGTTTCTGGAAGGCAAATAGTGCCTAGTTCAGTCTTTCCTACTTCCTACTCTGCCCTGTGAACAGGGAAGTTTGTTTGGCCCAAGTAAGCCATTGAATATCCAAAGACAGCGCATAGGGTTTGAATTCTTATCCTTCTGTGTTCCTTCTTTCTGAACCTGATCAACACGATTCCTGCTGACTTTGAGAGATTTCCCTAAGGGCAGTTGGTAGCACCAACAAAATGCAACATCGTGCTAATCCTGAAAATCTGCTGTCCTCTTACTTGCAAACCATGGCCTGAATCTGAGCTCTTGAGAGACAGTACTTCAGCTCTACTCCTCTACCCAAGCACGTACCTCTAACAGTGTGTGTAGAATAGACGTTGGGGAAGGAGCTGCGGTGGGATGACATCTGTGCGGTGGGACGACGTCTGTGCCCATTCCAACAAAAAAAAAAAAAAAAAAAAAAAAAGCCTGACTCCACCTTTTACACTCCCCACATCAGGCATTTATCCTGACATGGATAAGGTCCTCCTCATCCTGCTCTTATCCAGAAGATTAACAGTCCCAGCTCTCTCAGCCTCGCCTCACGTTGAAGATGCTCCAGTTGCTTAACCAGTTTTGTGGCCCTTCACTGGGCTCTCTCCAGTATGTCCATGCCTGTCTTGTACTGAAGAGCCCAGGACTGGACACAGTACTCCAGGTGTGGCCTCACCAGTACTGAGCAAAGGGCAAGGGTCACCTCCTTTGACCTGCTGGCAATGCTTTTCCTCATGCAAGGAGGCAATTGACCTTCTTTGCTGTGCGGGCACATTGCTGGGTCACAGTCCACTTAGTGTCCACCAAGACCCCGAAGTCTTTCTCTGCAGAGCTGCTTTCCAGCCAGCTGGTCACCAGTGTGTACCAGCCAGTTTTCAAAAGTTTTCAGAAGTTTTCAGACCACCTCTCTGTCCACTGATCTAACCCATACTTTGTCAGCTATGTCTATTTGAAGCCCAAATGGTAAAAATTGGAGTTTCCAGATGGAGGGTCCTATCTTGAGCCGGAGAGAGGGTGAATTTAAGCCATTGACTGTGCATATAGCACAGGGGAGTTGTTACAATCAACCACCTGAGTGCTTTAGATTCTGTGATAAAGAAGACGGTAAAGGCCCTTTTCAGCTTCCAACAGCACTTAATCCAAACAGAGCATGACCTGATCTACCTGCAAACTGCTGCCATCATATTTTGCTCTCTGTTTTGTCTCAAGGGGTGGTTACATCTTGCTTCCTGCTAGACACACCTGGCCACATTTGATTATGCTCCATTTCTTAAGAGGTCAGGTCTTTAGGCAAGCAATAAGAATTGCCGGTGGTGTTCAGAGATTTACAGGTTTGTTCTATATCCTGTAGGCTTCAATCCTTTGCACTTCTTCAGAAACCCCTGGGGTGGCTCGCTAAGCTGGTTTGTTGTGCACTGGGCTCTTTTTTCTTTCCCTTCTAAATTTATTAACATGATTTTCAATTACTTTTAGAACCCTGATAGTAATTTATTTTTAATTATCTACGCTATGTAGCAGTAACTTGCTAAATATTCAGGTCAGTTTAAGGTCTCCCTCTGAAAACTAGTATTATGGTCATGGAAAGGCTCTCAGTCTAGTTCTATTATTGTTATTAATTCTAATTAAAAGAATACTTAGTACTTATCTAGCAGTTTTATGTCTGGAGTATTTTGTAAACATTTACCGATTAATTTTCACACAATTACTTAAAGGTAGGCAGGAAATAACAGTAAAAATATCTGTAGCATAGAGTGAAAAGAAGAAAGTCACTTATCTTCAATAAAAGGAGTTTGTGAGCGTGTGTTGCCCATAGGCTCGTTCTCCTGGAAGTCTATGTAGGCTCCTGCACGTGTGTGTAGACCCACTGTAAGGTAGCAGAAACCATGCATCCCAGCAGCACGTAAGCTAATGCACACTCTGTTTCCTCTCAGCAGGGAATAGAAAGCAGAGAAGTTCGCATCATCAGGGTCAGCCTGAAAAGAAGAGATTTAACCAGAAGGTCAGGATTTAAAGAGAAAATAGGTCTCCCTGTCTTCATGCAGAGCCACGCAAAGGATTAGATTCTTCAGCTTATGGTTAAGTACCAAGGGAGAAGGACTAAATAGACAAGATTGGATTGAAAGGAAGAGAATAGATCTAAAATTCAAATTAGGGAAGCAATGATAAGCCCTTGGCCCAGTTACCAAATTTGACACTGACAGAGATTAGTCTTGGCACCATTAGTAATGAGAGAGTTGGGGTGCTTTTTAAGCTAAATTTGCTGCCAATATCTAAAAGGTTTGCCATCCATGGATGAGCACATCGTGTCAGAAGGCCAAGAGCTATTAATACTGTCACCACATAATGAGTGGGGAAGACCAAAGGAGCAGCTTCTGTAAGATTAAAGGCAGTTCTAAATCAACACCATTTCTGCAGTGTTACAATTCCATGGACTAGCTACAGCTGAAGTCTGGGACTCCAGTGAAGAACATCAGTGATGCAAAGCCATTGACCAGTGCATTTGCCAAAAGAAGCCCAGGGGCATAAACAAATTATTTGCTCAGAAAAAAAAAAAAAAAAAGCGGGGGAAAAAACCCGAAAAAACAAACAAAATTGATGGCTCTGCTCCTTGGAACAGAATGACGCCAGTATGACAATTCCAGGCATAAGATAGATGCACAGTCTGATCACCAGCCATCAGGAAAGATGATGAAGAAGCCATCACCAAGTGGTCTTCGAAGCCATGTCATTAACATGCCATGGGCTGAAGACTTCCTTTTCCCATAAATGGGACAAAGCACCTCAAAGTGTATGTTGCTTGCAAACAGCTCCTTTGTGTACATCACAGGGCAGGACCCGTGCAGCCAAATGAAGCATGAGGCAGGATGAAGGCACAGAAACCACCCTTACTCAGGACCGGCCAGTTTGCAAAGACATAGTGGCAGAAGACATTATTATCATGTAAACGACAGGCTGGGTATGTGCAAGAAAGGATATTTTTCAGTGCATCCAAGGAGTTATTCCTGCTGTCATGAGATAGACAGGTACTGAAACAAGCCAGCAGTATACAGCATGAATTACTGGTTGTGAGTGTGCAGGAAGTAGTGGAAGGGGTACACAGAGAATAGAGAGGAACATCAGAAGCACATTGCAGTCTTAATATATTGCCTTCACCTACACCCAGAACAAGAAAGCCTTGTTTACTTTTACAGGACACAGCAAAGGTCATAGCTGTTTTCTGTTCTTTTGAGCTGTGGAGACTATCAGGAGCATACTCAGATAGGACCTGTGATCAGAAAGGAGCATTCTCAATAGGAAAACTTTAAAAACAACCTGATGGTTAAAGCCCTGAAGAAGCCAGTTGATTACCTTCTACTCTGGTGGTCAGCTGCAGGGAGACTCTGGCTTGAACACCATGTAGATTCCTACTCCATGTCAACAGAAAACCTCAGAAACCCCAGAAAGTGTCAGCTCAGCACATTATTTTTCCCTTCTCCTTTGTTCTTTAAGAAGCTGTGCATATCTGCTTCACCCTGTATAAGTAAGTAGTTCAGCAGTCTGGCATTTGCAGGCAAGAAAACCAGTTCATTTCACAAACAGAATATGTTATTGTGGCAGAGAAGCAAACTCATTGGAACCCCTAATCAGAAGCTTTGGTAGCCATGACAAGGGTACCAATATAGGAGCTTAGCCTACATGAGCTTCTGGGTTAGCACCCACAGAAACAAAAATCTGCTGGAGTAGAGCGTATACTATTCAGAGTATATACTTCACTCAAGACATCTCCGTGTGGTGTGCGGTGTGGATCAAAAGGTCCACCCAGTTTCCAGTGCTCTGCTCTGCCTGGTTTCCTTCAGTTTTGTAGTTGGGTCGGGGGCTGCACTGTCCTGCAACAGACCCTGGTGAAGGCTGGTGCCCTATGTCTTCATGGACAGTAGCTATGCCATGACCCAGGAGGGGCAACGTTTGTTCTATATTGGTGTTGCCAGTGCCATTTCCACTCCTCATAGGTGCCAGGCCAGCACTGGTGATACTGTGTCCTGTTCTCCTTTCACTTCAGTGCATTCACTGCCAACCTGGAAAAGGATATTTCTTGATAGTTTCCTGCCTAATGAATAATTGAAGATGTAAGGTTAATAGTTTGATCCCATAGGAAAACCTCAGCCACTGCCCTACTTTTTGTGCATGGGTCTCTCCACAGCTGAGTACACGTCAAGGTTCCTCAGCCTACATGCTTGGCACATGGGGCCCAAGCTGGGGGGAGCTTTGGACTGGAGCCGTGACTGTCATTCAGGCTGATTGCACAGATTAATTTGTGACAGTCTGAACATGATATTTAAGTATCTGTTTTTAAGGGGTGATAGGTGGAGTTTGCCAGGATCAGGGGCACATGCTGCAGGCTGGGGCACATACTGCAGGCTGTCCTATCAAGGTGCCAGTGCTGGGCAAGGTCACGGACCACAGCGTGCCTGCTGAAATCAGCTGCAGCCTGCCCTGAGACACGTGAAAACGATGATGGCGAAACTATCGCGTGACAATTCTCCACCACCATCCAGTCAGTGAAACACAGAGTGCCCTTACTCACACAAATTTGAGAAAAAAACCAGCAGTAGCTAGGGCCGGGGACACGCTCATGGGAAATGAAAGGACAATCAATGCTACGAAGGGTAGACACCCATGAGGAACCGAGGCCATGGGTGATCAATGCCGGGCAGGGGCATCCCTGAGGGACCGTGGCCATGAGCAACCCATGCGGGGGCAGTAACATCTAGAGGGACTGTGGCTGTGTTTGACATTTGAAGCAGGGAGATAGATGTTTCTGTAAGTTTTAAAAATCTAATATTTTTCTTCTTTTTCTCAATACACAGGTCATTGTCTTGGCTAGCAATACATTAACTAAAGCAAGACTCCCCAGCCTGAGAATCTTCTGCCCATGACAAATGTCCTGCTGCCTCTCATTCTGGGTCATCAGTCGTATCCAAAAGTGCAGCAGTGATAATAATAAAGATAATGACAACACTAAAACAGCTGGATCCGGGATAATAAACACAAGGTGAGAGGCACATGGTAGCACCAACACTATCCAATTCCCTCCACTTTAATACGCATGATATATAGATAACATATCACAATATATAGAAACATTCACATATTTATATTTAAACACATAGACATATTTGAATATATTGTATATACACATGTTAATTTCTATTATATATTAGCATAGTTTATGTCAGCATATTTTAATACATAAATATGTCTTTTGTATAAATAAATTTATATATAAATATTTGAAACTGTGTACATAACAATAATCTACTCCATATGTACTATACATATATACTAGACACACTGTAACATATCTTAACCAATCAAAAGATTAAGGCATATACTTTACAGGTTAATATACTGCTCTTCAGCCATCCAGTCAGTATCTCTGACAGACAATAGCTTTCTACACTAAAACTCAGATTATTTTTAACTTTTAGTCTATATTGACAAAACCCCAATAGATTCCTGAAATATGACTGGGGATTTTGCCTCTTTCAAAAATATGTGAATTTTTATTTTATGTATATTTATATATATGTATATATGCTCTTCCCCCAAAAAAAGAGAAGCTGTCTTTTAGAATAAAGATGCTTTAAAATTGGTGTTTTGAACTTCAGGAGAAAAAAAAAAAAAAATTCCTCTGTTCCTGTCAGCAGGTTTTGCTCTTCAGCAGTTGTCAGGAATTCTGCTGATTCCCTTGTGTGGGAACCTCTGGGACAGCTCACAGCCAGTCCTGTCCAGTACCTCCTGATGAGAAGAGATGGAGTCCTGGGGACTACGGGAGTCTTTGGGCTGGCCCCATACAGTAGACCAGCAATGGACCAGCAATGCAATGAACCCATTAAGGGAGAAAAATTCATACTTAGGAAAAAAATGACTGAAGTGTCTGCTAAAAATACATATGAGGACGCTTTGCCTCACTATGTAGCACAATGCCATTTTTTCTTAATAATATTTCTGTTCACCTTTCAAGACCCAACATAATATAATTCCTTAATCATGACAGTTTGGCACCACATCTAAATTTACAGCTAAATGTAGCTTTCATTGAAGTCAACCCCCTGCTGGCATCCCAGTGGCCATGAAAAGAAAATGTTCTCTTTCACTGCAGAAAAAAGCGAAGGTGTCTGCAAAGAATAAATGAGCTAGTTATCAAACTGAATTTTAAATCTGTACTTTTTAGTGTTATGGGGTATTTTAAGTGACTTATTTTCTTTCTACTCTCTCTTGCTAATTGGTTGTTCCTGTACCCCCCCCCCCCCAAAAAAAACAAAAACAAAAAAAAAGGAAATTAAGCAAAAGAAAGCAGAAGTGCTGATCAGGGAATAGATTTGATTTCTCACAGCATGGTCGTACTGTGGTTAGTTAGCCACCTGCTCCTGCTCAATGACCTGCAAGGACTACTCAAGAACATGACTGTTCAGATACACCCTGGCTTAGGGGGACATTTCAGACCAGTTTCTAAGCAGTAAGAGTACATACACGCTGCTGCCCACTTGGTGCTGGGTGATATGATAGTCAGGCAGACTTAAAAGGAATGGCTGGAGAGATAAAGCAGGGAGCTGTCATCTGTGTAATAAAAAAACAGAAACACGCTGAAGCTGTTCAAAGCAACACTGGTCGAGGTTTGGGGTTTCCTCTTAATACTGTGTTTTAGTGAAATGTTACAGTGAAATAAGCTGTGGAAGGCGAGGGCAGCTGCATGTGGCAGTTCATTTCACTTGTGGATACTAAGGGAGATGAACGTATGGGCCCCCCAGCCCACACATTTCCATTGTCATTCCTCCAGAAATGAAATAACATGTACAGCAACTTGTTCTTTATGTCTTCATTTCCTTCTGCCCGAGTAGCCAATCAGAAACATAAATGGACGAAAACAATTCCACAGTAAAAATGTATGTGTATTACATCACAGCAATATTAACTGAATTTTTTCTCTATTTTTGCCTAAGGATCAATGGATAACTGAAACACAACAGGAAATGTTTTGTTTGCTTGCTTCTTAAGGAAAAACAAACCAACCCAATTAATAACAAAAATTGGTATGTGTTTTCCTGTGAATGCAGTCTGGCACGGCAATTAAGTATTGAGTAAATAATAAACACCTCAAGGCAAACCTTTTACGGCCCAAATAAGACAAGTGAGTTATAAAATGTTCACTTACAATAGGAGAAAAGTGCTTTGTCATCACTGGAAGCAACATGAAACAACTGATGTTACAGTTCAATTCCTGGTGCTTTCTCAGCAGCCCAGTGGAATACTGCGTGTTGTTTGGAAGGAATTAATTCCTTCACTCAAACATGTGGAAACCAACATTCTCAAGACTTCTCAAATTCTGATGCTGTATTAACCCAGGAAAACTATTCTCTGCATCCGTCAAAGGTTTTGTTGTTTGTTCTTTTTTTTTAATCTAAAGGCCTTGAGAGCTGTTTTCCTTCATAAAGGTGTCCAGCAAATGATTAGTTTGCATAATAATACAAAAGACATTGATTGTCCAGCTGGCAGAGTAGCAGTCCTTTAATTAGCCCAATGTGCAAGCTGGATGGTCCTTCACCACACTGTCTGCTGTTGTGTGAAGTATTGCTCCTGATGAAGTCAATGCTGCTAATGACTTCTGCTGAGCCAGGCTTCATCCCTCAAGGACAGCTGGTTTTTTTGCAAAAAGGCTGCCACCAATCTCTCAGGTTGCACTGGGACAAGGTCTCACTTCAGCTCTGACTGGGGTGAGCCCTGAGCCTCACATGTGAGAGATCCCAGCTCCTGAGAACATAACCCTTTGGGTTGCTGGGGCTCGCACTTTCCTGTGGGCGCTTGCCTTGGGCAGATCCCTGCAGCGTTTAGTTTTGCAGCTTGGCCATAGCCCATTACAAGTGGACGGGGTCACAGACATGACAGGCTGTCTCCTGGGGACTTCACTTTCTGTTCTGCTCAGGCACTTTGCTTGGGTAGGCAATTTTCACAGCATATTTCCCTGCACGTTAACTGAGGCTTTCATTGGACCAGGAGTGGCTTCTGCGGGCTGTGCTGCGTGTCACTAGTCAATGAGACAGACATGCAGACATCATGCGAAAATGAATTGATTTCTGTGAAGAGAGGAGAATGTGACTAATTATTGCAAAGCCACCTGCCGCTACAGCCGGATTGAAACATCTCCAGTGCTTGCTATGTTTAGCAGCAGATCGCTAGGTGTGAAGGACTTCTGCCAGCCATGCGAATGCCTGGCACAAAAGGGTGCTGCCTTTGTAGCATAATTCCATGACTTTGGCTTTTGTAGCCAAACTGGCCTCAAACTAACAGTGCCGGTGCTGCTGGCGAAATGAGAGGTGTACTGCTCACCCCATTTGCCTGGCCTTTGGGAAGGAGTTTTGAAGGCAGTTTGAAACTCAGCTAGGGACATGACCATGGCCCGCAGTGCCAGCGCTGACCTTGTTACAGGCATACCTGGAGTACGCCCTGTTGCAGGAAACTCTTTTTCAATAGTGTTGTACCTTGATAGGTCTTGAGGTGCTTGACAAAGCTGCCACGATGATCCCCTTGCCCAGATGAGAAGACTGAGGCAGGGAGACAGTAGCAACAAGTTTTGATCATCAAGACAGCAATGGTAGAGGCTCAAAGTGATTCCAGGCCATTTGTAAAATCCCTGCTAGGTGTACTATTTCCTAGTATCTGTCTGCGCTTGTGCCTTCATTTCTTCTGGGAAGTCATTTGCTCTAAGAGAAAAGAAATGATGGATCTCACCTCAGTAATTTTAAAATCTAGTTATGTTGTTTACATCAGTCCTAGACCTATGAAGCTGACTTGGAAGCTCAGTGTGGCTACGCCAGGTATATTGCACTGCAGCTTTGTCTGGTTTGTACTAGGGTATGAGTGATGCTTGTGCCTGTAGCAAATGTATTCATAATGCCTTGATACTATTTGCTCTTCTAGATACTATATACTCTTCTAGAGTCCTTGTGGTCTTCAGACAAACTGTCCCTTCTTTGTCTGCTTACTGAAAACTTAGGCTTTCAGCTCTTCTAGGACCAACATATGTCTGGAATTCCCTAAACACATTGAATAAATCATACAGATTTCTTAGTGCTTTTGAACACCTGTCTTTTTAATACAATTGCTGTTTTGATGCATGGAAAAATTTGCCAGCTCAACACTAGTCTCATGGTTTTTGGGGTTTTTGTGTGGCTTTTTAAAAATTTGTTTATTTTTATTTATGCAGACTGGTTACCTGTCAATTTGGAGAGCATGCTGTTTGCCTGCCACTGTAAAATATTTAATTTGCCATCCTCATCCTCTGCCCATTTCCAAATGGACACACAGACAAAGAGACTGAAAGACCTTCCCTTGCTTAAATGGGAATATCGAGGACGGCATGGGAAGAGAGTTTAATATCTCATATTTCAAATAACTTACATCTCAGATTTCCCTGCTTAAAGTCCCTTTGAAGTTATTTTTTAATTGGATTGGACTCGGAAATTAATTATCATGATTCTCAGCCGTTATAGAGGCTTTACCTCCTCCGAGCCCTCCTCAGATGTTAATGAATTAAAGACAGTTTGCATCTAATTTGGACTAGGTGACTAAACAACTCGGAAAAAAGGACCATGTTTCTACATACAGTGTCTCATTTTGTTGCTGCTGGGGGAAGTACCTGCTGGGGGGTGGCTGGTATTTAAGGGCTTGTGCAGTGAGGATACTTCCTTTTGCAGCACAGAGTCATTAGGGTTTGCTCCAAGCAGGTTTTCTTGGCATGGTGCTGGAAACAGTTGAGCTCTGTCTGCTCCCTCAACACACAGGCAGCTGCACCAAGTCACTTGAGAAACAGCCAAAAAGCACGGACAGCATGTACCGGGGTAGATGGGCATATTAACGTGCTAAATACATTCAACCATAATCAATGGTTCATTGCAGGTGGGTTAAACAACCTTCTCCCTTGCCGAAGGATTTTATTTGACAGCAAGGTTATAGTGAAACACAGAAATCCAATATCCCTTCTATAAAATACAGATGGAGAAAAAAATTATGTGGACTAAAATTATGACTTAATATCACATTTAGTTTGTCCTTTGCTGGGATTGGTAGGCTGTGTTTCAAAGCTTTATAATTGATATTGCTCATAACACCAGGGAAAAAGAGAAAGAGGGCAGGCTATAAACTAAAAAATTGGAGCTGTTAAGACAAGCATATTGCAAAGCGACAATAGGGAACAAGGTGGTTAAGGGATCACTAGATGGCAGTCAGCTCTCCAGCAAGGATCATCGAGGAAGGGAGTTATAAACTCGTGGAGACACAAAAACAGCACGGAGGAGAGCAGCTGTAATGTCATAAAATTATTGAAATGATGTCAAATTTGCTTTGCTTTGCGCCAGGAGTCCCACAGCAGGCAATGCTTCCTCAAAGGTGGTCTCATTGTGTCAGTGGGTTTACTAACATAAGGAGAGCAGGTGGAATCGGTCTGTGCACACACAAAGCAAGGAAGAGAAAGGAATTAAATGTAACAAGAAAGAAGAAAAGAAGGAAAGAAGGAAAAGAAGGAAGGAAGGAAAGAAGGAGAGAAAGAGAGAAAGAAAGAAAGAAAGAAAGAAAGAAAGAAAGAAAGAAAGAAAGAAAGAAAGAAAGAAAGAAAGAAAGAAAGAAAGAAAGAAAAAGAAAGAAAGAAAAGAAAGAAAGAAAGAAAGAAAGAAAGAAAAAGAAAGAAAGAAAGAAAGAAAGAAAAAGAAAAAGAAAGAAAGAAAGGAAAGAAAGAAAGAAAGAAAGAAAGAAAAAGAAAGAAAGAAAGAAAGAAAGAAAGAAAGAAAGAAGAAGGAAGGAAGGAAGGAAGGAAGAAAATTCTCTTGCTAAGTCTTTCAGCCTTGTTTTGAGATGTGAAAATGAGGTAGTTCAAACTCAAACCCTAATGAAGTTTTAGATACAGATTGCACACATTAATGTTACTTGCACAGCACCAGAGGGGGAGTGCCACATATTTCAGCAAGGCTGAAAATAGAAGAATATCTGACTGTCTACAGAGTTTATTAATGATGTTTATTCTTTCTATGGCAGTGCTCATGGTGCATAGACCTGCACTAACTTCAGCAGAGAAGGAGAGGTACCCCCAGTCCATAAGTCAATACCAGGGAGTTAATTAAAATACCTGAATTTGGGATCATCCCAACATTTCCCTGCCATGGTTATATTAGAGGAAGGCAGGAATTTGGAAGGTGAGAAGCATAGATCAAAGAGTAGCTATGGATTAGTTCACCTGCTCTTTTGCAATTCATATGCCTATCTTTTCCACATTAACAGTCATCCAGAAATGTGGCAAACACGGCTCGGTTCTCCATACAGGAATAATTCCTAATTTTAAGGGACACAGGATTATGTGAGTTCCTGTATAACAGCAAAAACCATAGGATTACACTGAAAAATGTGCTCCTCTATCAATACTGCACACTCGCAGCTGAACTAGGGTTACGTTTTTCAACCTGTGGGGTCACAATTTTAAGCACATGGTCACACTGAGAACTGGGAATGTATTAGCCATAGCTCAAATTCTCCCAGCTGGCACTGCCACATTATAAGAGCTTTAATACAGGAATTTGTTCACATTAGCCCCAACACCTTTTTTGTAATGTTAATGTACATTGTAATGCAAATGTTAATACCAAACTTGCCTCCCTCAGGGGAATAAGAAAGCATTTTTTTAGAAAGTCATCTAGCTTTGCTTAATGACTTGGAATGATGGAGAGGTCACTAATTTGTCTGGCCGCTTGCTTCTTCAGCATTACTCCAACAGGCATCACTCTGAGACAGTGATTTACAGGCAAAAAGTCTAAAACCTGCTAGCACCTTGGAGGAAGGCTACACAGAAAAATCTCTTTCCTGAGAACACTTTGTCCCTTAGAGATAGTATCTTGGAAATAGGTTAAAACTTCTTAACTTGCAATATTTGGTGTCTTTCTCATTTTTTTTCCACATGGATATCCCTTTTCTGGCCCTGACAGGCTCCAGTGGTTTTAGCCAGTTTTCTTGACATTCAGTCCTTGGCTCTTTCCTACACTTTGCTCAATGGTTCTCCTATACTTTCTCCTTGTAATGAATGCATCTTGTTGAATTTGAGCAAGTCATCACCTCAACTTCTCAATGAAGATGGTACATTTCAGCCTGTCATGCCAAAATGCATTTTTCAAACTTCATATCTTTATAACATAGCACCTTTCCCCTGAACTCCTCAGGAGTTAGGAGTTAACTGCTAGGAGATAATGGTTAGCTGTTTATCCAACAAGGATATCAAACAAGATATCCAAGGTCTTCTCAAAGTTATTGCTTTGTAAGACAATCACTTAGTCTGTTTGGGCTCTGTTCTTTACTTCTAGAGGTACAACTTTACATTTAGCAGCATTTAAATAAACAATCTGAGAATTTTCAACACGTTAACAAAAATACTGATTCAATAACTCAAAAGGACATGGTGGGGACACACACATTGCATGTGATGAAACTTACAGCTGAGACTTGTCTGATGACCATATTCACAGGCAAGCTGCCTTAAGAGTTCCCAGACCAAGGAGTCCTCTGTGCACTGTCAGTAGAGAAGCCTTGCTTTTCTGCTCCCTTAGATCTAGGGAGCACATGGATCAGCATAAGAAAAACAAATTATTCCCAGTGTTTCTGAAATAAAGCACTGTAGAAAAGGGAAAGAGAAGGAAGTGCTTTGGCTTTTCTTTCTGACTCTGCATGAACATTTTCTTCAAGGTCTTGAGATTTTCAATGGAACTGAAATTTTGGGTGCATCTACACCAGTATTTTAATCTAAATCAGCAGTGTACAGTTGAAGCAAACCTCCTTAGCATGCCAGTCACCACACCTGGGCTCACATTTCGGAATAGTCTTGGACCATGTTCTCTCCTGATGAAGCTGAAGTATAGGAAGGACTTCTGTGGTGCCTTCAGCATGTTCCAGTCACTAATGGGTCTTCATTCTGCAGAGTTAGTCTGTAGTCAAACTACCGAAAATAAGGACAGTGTGGGTCCAGGTTCCTCAGCAATAACAGTTCCGCTCTACAAATCTGATCTGATTAGGCAAACTCCCTTGTTAATATTATATATCCATTGCATCCCAGCCAACCTAACAAAAGCACACATTTGAGTGCACACCATTTCTCAAGCAACATCCTTGTTAGTCTTTGTTATTATTACCTATTGTATGATTTTTTTTTTGCAGCATTTCTGTTACCAGCCCCTGGCAGGATTCTTGGTTTTCATGAAGGCAGGTTCCCTGCAGTCTGGTGTAACCTTCACAGATAGTAATTTAGAGTCATCAGCTTGGTCTCACTAATAACAAAGCAGAGGACCTGATAGGAAGAGGAGCATCTGGACACCTAGGTGCTACCTATCCATTTCTGACGCAGTTCCATCATGCTCCATAGACCCACAACCCACACAGGAGTATCAAGGTCTCATGATTTTCAGGGGATCCCAGTCAGCCTGCTTTCACTGTGCAGCAGTGCAACTAAAGCCGAACTAATCCCAGGTCACTCCTTCTGTACCCAATAAAGAGAGGTGGGCCTCCAAAAATCATTTAAAGTGATCTACATTAGAAACATATCTTACAATAAGATTCATCACCCAACAGAGATCCCTTTTTTACTACACCAAAAGAAGCCAAGGGTAACTATGACAGATGGATGTGTTTTAGTTTTAGAAGCAGATGAATCCTATCTGTGGACTAGTTAGAAAGAGATGGAAAATTAAGATTTTGAGGAAGTAGAAAAATGAAATTTACATTTTCTATTGAAACCATTATAAATCATAGCATAAAAAAAAAAAAAAAATGCCCATAATGATGAAAAATTCTTCAAGTGACAGGTCAGGGGAACAGTTTGCTGTTTCCATGGAATAATTTAGCTGAGACAGAAGTATTGTCCACAGTCAGAGTAATATGTATGCAATAGGCAGCCATCAGTTAAGAGTTCCTCTGCTCCCCAGGGTCGTTATAGAAAAAGCTTATTGTCTTGAATTTCACCTTGCTGTAGTAATGTTAATCGAGTGAGCTCTTTTCTTCTACCTTTTTCTTTTTCATGGTAAGGATAAGGCATTTGTCTTTTGTTTTCCTGGTGGTATATTATCTACTTCGTGCCTTATAGTTCTCACTTTTGCCTGCACTGTCGCTTTACTTGGAAATATCAAATCAACTCCATATCCTTCCTTTTATGCATGTATTTCTGTTATGGACGAAGGAATGAGGATAATTTATGTCATCAGACTGGGATTTGTGGATGTCATCACAATTCATTAAAACTAGTGAGACCTGTAGCTTGTACCTTATTATTCTGCGATACAGTTGGTATATGGATTGACATACTAGTAAAAGTAGACGAGGACATTTAAGTTTTTTTACATAGAGAAAAATCCCTCTCCTTCATCGTCTCAGCCTAGTAATATGCTTTCAATAGTGTACTTGGCTACCAGTCCTTTGCTACCAATACAACGCTAGTTCTATGTCTTCCAGGTATTTCCTTCTTCCTTTATTCTTTGACATTTGTCCTCCTGTAAGTCATATAGGAATCAGCAGAGTTTGTAAAGCTTTTGATAGCATTTTAAAACCATATCACAGCACTTAGTAAACAATTGCACTTTTGCTAGTTGATGGTATAAGTCAGTAAAACAAGATGGATAAATGCCTTGTGAAAGTATATAGGCTTTTTGACCAACTTCTTTTTAGTGCAATTGTTTTTACAAGACTTCCTGCAAAAATGCCCCTAGGAATGATGTTTTATCTCCCAAGGATGTGGAAGAAAGACTTGCAATAGCTCTGAGCCGTGCATCACACCTCAATCCTGCTCATAGATCTTGCTATTAAAGGCTTGACTAGCACTTAATTTCCATCTCTATCTAGCTGTTCATGTTGGCTCCTTTCTCTTTCCTTTACCTTCTTGTGACTTGCAGGTCTTTGTTTCCTTTCTGGACTTCCTTGATACGTTCAATACACCTCTTCCTGATTACCTTCTCATGCTATTACTTGGCTGGAAGTGCACTTGTTTCTTAGATGCATTTTATTTAGATCATAGAACACAAGAATCTTCTCATTTTATTATTTCAGGTAATATAATTACTGTAACTAATCAATTGAGATTTTATGTTTGGTTTGTGTTGTTGGTTTTTTTGAAATTATTTTTAAAATCTCTTCTGTCATTGTTCCTAGCTGGCTGCTTTATTCCAACACAAAGATGTTTTAGACCGGTTTCCTTGGTCATAAATCCAGTGCCTCTCTTTCACAGTTTTAAGCCAGAATTGCTCCATGTGCCAGCTTAGGTTAAGCATTCTGTATTCTGCTGCATTCTTGCATTTCTGTGGAGCCCTACAACAAAGACAACTAGGGCCTTTTCTGGTGCTGGTGATCAAGCTAAGATTTAATACTAAAAGCTAATCCCTGCCCAAAGAGTAGATCAACACTTTTTGTTGTTGTTTTTGTTTGGTGTTTTTTTTTTTAAAGAGCAGGCAGGAACATACGGTGCTCCCTGACTTGCTCGGTTCCCACACATATGGATGCCCTCCAGCCACCCTGATGGCAGACTTGGCTGGCAACAGACTTAATGCCTATGTCATAGGCACACTTGAATGCACAGCCTGCCCTGCTATGGGGGGATCCCTATGGGGCATCCAGGACTGTGCTTGACTGGAAAGCTCTTTTGAAGTGCCCCTCAAAAGATCACAGAGATGCATCATTTTGGATTAAATGTGTAGGGTATTTGTCACTGTCATCTTTTGAAGATTGTTGTCCCTGAGCTGAAAGGTTTTGCCAAGCTGTGTGCTTGGTGTTAAACTCTGACTCCTGAGTAACCAATAATGAACTATTCACTGTCAGCAAAGATTAATTTATGAGTGTAATAATAGTTATGTGCTCACTATTAAGTATTTCTAAATGGAACTTGTGCACATATGGAATAAAGTCAGTTTTGTGACATCTCTTAACTCTGGTCCAGTTTCATTAACTTTTATTTTCCTCACCTGTTTCCACTGTCATTATTGTCAGCCTCGGGGCAGGCATTTTTGAAACATTCATTTTAATTACAGCACAATAAGAATACAGCCCCTTGTGACACTCATCTGTGGAATACTCAAAAAAATTTTAATATATTGAAAATAAATCGTGTTTATAGCATACTGATTTCCTAACTGTAGATTTTAGCAGTTCATATATCATGCATTTACCGCCTTTTTAAAATTTAAACAGAGCCTGAAATTTACGCCCTTGATGACTCACTGGTCCCTGCTGCTCAGTTGTAATCATCATTCAATAAGAAGTGGAAGTACTAAGTGAACACAACTAAGACTGCAGTGCCAGCCAGAGTGAAAAAACTGAGCAAAGTGGATTAATAAATTCCAGCACAATCTGTTCCTAGCAACAGACATGGGCACCCCAGAACAGGCTGGGTCTGATCTGTACACATGCCAGGCCAGGTAACAGAGAAAGTGAGACTGCTGGATGCTCAGCACAGAAGATCGTTTCAAAAGCTTATGGTAGGGTTTTACTGTCCCCTTAACATTTGAGGAATGTAACCTTTGGTGAATGAACGATTAACTATTTGCTGGGAACTTGGGGAAATCACTGAACAAAATATATGTAGAACCTGTCTGAATAGGCTTTGGCACAGAGGTCCACCTTTGACAGGTTAACTGTACCTTATTATAGCAGGAAAACACTTCAGAGATCCATTAGCAAGGAAGTGTCCAAGGAAAAGACTAACTCGTCACTACTGGGAGCTATTAGCACATAGTACTGCTGGCCTTTTTCCCTGACATGTGGAAGGGTTGAACATAGCAGCCAAATCTTTGGCCTCGCCGCTCTGCAGTTAATGTCCTTTTGCAATTAAACACAGTGAGCTGCTTCTGCCTTCATCTGTGGGCTTCAGCTGTAACTGAGATCAAGCGGTGGCTTGGCATATCGCTGGCCCTGCCGGGTTTCTCCAATAACTCCTTTACTGATGTGCACGACTGCGTTGCTTTGGCACCCACAGCCGATGCACAGTTGGTGTGCTTAGGAGGTGCAAGGAGGTGTGGTAGCAATAGGCTGCAGCTTGCTGAAAGGATTCCCAGGATTAAGTCTGTTGCCAGTCCAATCTGCCATAGGGGGTGTTCTGCAAATCCCCCCAGCCTGCCTGGAGCCAGCTGTGTGGCCCCTTCTCAATGCATGGGACTCAGCTGCTCAGGGTGACTCACACCGAGATATGTAATTCATGTGCAGTTTAAAGGACCCAATTTCACTGAGGCTACACTGATTTACCCCTCTTTATGATCTGACCATACATATTTATTCAAAATGCTGTCAGAGTCAAGGTATCATAGATGTCTGTGTGGTCTA
The DNA here is from genome assembly GCF_015220075.1 of Falco rusticolus. NCBI lineage: Eukaryota > Metazoa > Chordata > Aves > Falconiformes > Falconidae > Falco > Falco rusticolus. The sequence continues at coordinate 33,122,844 of NC_051188.1, read as the reverse complement.
TATTGCCTTTAGGATGAAATAGTGTATCAAGTGACATAAACCTCAGTACTGGTACTAGGTATTTATGGGTGTTGTCATCCCCTTCAAATGTATGCCTGACAAACAGCAGCCAAGTGAAGTAAGGTAGCTGAGGGATAAAAAGGTTTTTCAGCAACAGTGAAGCCATAATGCATCATCTTCTCAAGGCCTGACCCTGCCTTGGTGCCTCCTAGTTGGGGTGTGAATGAAAGCCCATCAATGGCAGAGGCAACTCTGCGGGCCATAGAAAGGGACGAAACAGATACCAGCTAGCCGTAGCCAGAGCTCCCTCCTGGTAATCCTACTCCAGAGCTATTGGGTGGTGCCCCTCCATCTCCAGCATAACTGTGATACCCTGAGAGTTATTTCTCTCCATGCATTTTGTCTGCAGAGTAATTTCTTTCTACCCCTCAAGCCATGTGGCTCAACGGAAGGCAGTTCTAGGGAGATGCCACCTTCCTGGGACTACAAAAGATTTTAAGCTGGCTGGCTGCTCACATGCTGTCTCCACAACTGCTTCACTTCAGCTACAGGCTCTTCTGCTCTCTTCTGCCCTACACTAACCACTCCCCTTCCACCCCAGGTTCCCCTTCCCATATTTCCTTTTTGTAGTTAACCCTCTCTAACAAACTTCGGAAGGATTAAATAATTAAAAAATGTGCCTCAGAGTTCACTTGCTGTTCGCCAGCCATCACTCTGTTCATGTATTATACTCATTTTCCCTCTCCCCTCTGCCTTGCCTGTTTAAACAAAGCCCCTTTGGGCCTCTCGGTGAGCAGCAATGCTCAGCGCTGTGTGCTCTCACAACAGGCTTCTAATCTCAGCTGACCCTTCAACAACTCTTAAGGTTATCCTGCCACAAATATCAACATATAATTTCAGCTAATAGATATCAATGAGTGCCAAGGCCTCCATTTTAAACTGTGATCCCTACATTTGCCTGAAAGACCTATTTGTGATAACTGACAGAGTGAAGTGTGGAGTCCTGTAACCTCATGGAAAACCCTTGTGTTTATTTGTGAAAGCAATTTTTCAAAAAGGCTCCAGGACTATCCATATAGTTGCAATTATGGGAATACGCTGCAAGTAAATCACTTTTCTTGGTGCTTGGGCTGCTATAGATGGGATTCATGTCACTGAAAAATTAGGAACATAGTCTGTGGTGATCATTTGTGTTCTTTCCATAACTTTCCAGCAAAGACAGACATCCTGACAGACTGATTCGTCTTAGGTGTCAAAAATCCAAAAATCCCCTACCAGATGCCTCCACAGGTCTGCTCTCCAGACAGTTCAGAAAACTGAGTTCTTCCCTAGGTAAAGACACTCCTTGAAACAGAAAGTAAACTGTTCCTGCAGGACCAATTAGTGTCTGCTTCTCCTCCACACACGCAAGCTACAAACCCAATGTGTGGTCTGTTTGTACCACCTCCTTTTTTTTGTATTTGTATTCCACCTACCTTTTCAGTTTATTCTGCCTCACAACATGAAAAGACCACTATAAAGTTTACAATTACTTATGTTAAACTGAAGATAGAAACAGTAAGAAAGATATTGTCTATGAATCATAGATTTTGCAAAATGCTAACATAGTACCATTTGTTTTCAGTACTTGTTCATGAGTCCACTCCCAAGTCTTAAAAGCTGTCCATTTTGCATGCCCATTTTTTGATTCCAGAGAGCTAACCTGCAGGAGGCCCCTGTGCTGGCTATTCCACTTGAAGTCAAAAGGAGCTGCAACTTGTAAGGCAATAACTACATTGAATCTGTTTATTATATTATTTCATCTTTATGGTTGGGTTTCTTCTTTCTTATCAGTTTAAACTATTTCAGTTCCAATATTTCCCATTGCCTTGTGCTGGAGACAATTGCCAGGGTACAAAGAGCAATCAACGAACTTTCCCAGATTAAACAGAGAAAGCAGAATAAATCACTGCTTCATACAGGTTTTTTTTGTTTTTTTTTTTAAGGAGAGCCAACAGAGACATTGATTTAAAAAGTAAAGTAATTGGCACTTTGAGTTTTGATCTCACATATAGAAAACATAAAAGTTCAAGAGAGCAGAATTTGTCAGAATTGATCCAGTGTGACAAGGTACTGCAGAATTTCTGAAGTCACGTAAAATAAAGGCTAATAAAAAAAAAATCCTATCAAGTTCAGTAATTCCTTCTCTCTGAAGGAAATGAAAATAAATAAATAAAAAAGAGTTAATTTTATTTTGTTTTGGTTTAGTTTTGTGCTTTGGCTTTGGGGTTTTGTTATTTGGGTGGGGTTTTTTTGCCAATTTGTTCAGGTTAAAAAGAGATTGGGTGAAATAGGTGAAATCTCCCTAAGAAACAACCTCATGTATTACAGCTTTCCAGTTGCAATCCACTTACCTTAACCTCCAGTGAAAGGTACAAATTAGTTCATTATAAAAAGGCTTTTTGATTTATTTAAATGGGGTTGGATTAGCTATGTGAATAAAGAGTAGTCCAATTTCTAGGACTGAAGCCTCTAGTCTCTGCTTCGCTGGGACAGCAATTGCTGACCTTCATGATCTGCCACAACAACACATCTGTTTCCCAGACTCTCTATGAAGAAGGAGGAAGCAATTCAATTGTGGAGATCAACAAAACAAATACAAACCAGGATACAAGCATTCCAACAAGCAGAGAGAGAGAGAGAGAGAGAAAGGGAGACTCAATAGCAACAGAGTCTCTCTACAAAAGCAGAGCAAAAGTGAAATAGCATAAGGTACTGTCCATTAAGGAGGAAATTGTACATTGAACAAATGCAATTGAACAAACCAGAAAACTTTTGGCTGTAACTGAGAGGGCAGTAATGAAGAGTAGACCTGGCTGGCTTCTTCTTGGCTGCTGGGCCATAGTATTACTCAAACAAAGCTTTGAAGTGACAGTTAGATGAGAGATTTGGTGTCAGGGATACAAGAAGACTGCATTTGTTATTTTCTTCTTTTTATAACTTTGTTTTCACCTTCGTACTCCAAGACAACCTTTTCCTTGTTGGAGTAAATATGGAGGGTGGCTACTAAAAGCTTATCTGCTCTGAGGATAAAATTTTACAAAAATGGGACATGCTGCTTCTCCAGTGGTCACCAGTCATGTGCCATGGCTTGTGAAAACAGAGCCTCTGGGAACATCTGGGAACAAAAACGATCAGAGGGCTGGAGCACCTCTCCTACGAAGAAACACTGAGAGAGTTGGGGTTGTTCAGCCTGGTTAAGAGAAGGCTCCAGGGAGACCTTATAGCATCCCTTCAACACTTTAAGAGGGCTTATAAGAAAGTTGGGGACAAACTTTTTAGTAGGTCCTCTAGTGGCATGACAAGGGGTAATGGTTTTAAACTAAAAGAAGGTAGATTTAGATTAGGTGTAAAGAAGAAAGTTTTTTACAATGAGGGATGAAACACTAGCACAGATTGCCCAGAGAGGTGGTAGATGCCCCATCCCTGGAAACATTCAAGGTCAGGCTGAAAGGGCTCCGAGCACCCTGATCTAGTTGAAGATGTTCCTGCTCGCTGCAGGGGAGTTGGACTAGATGACCTTTCAAGGTCCCTTCCAACTGAAACAATTTCTATGATTCTATGATAGATTCTATGATTTTGGAGACTACTGCTACTTCATGCCTACCTCCAGGGAAGCGCCCCACCTCAGGCAGAGACCAAAGTATCTAGGACAAGGAGCACCAGCAAGGAAACTCATACACCCCCACAGATTAGTTCAATAACAAACACTGTGCCAAACAGGAGGCAAAAGTGCAAAAATCCCCACTTCTGGTAATAAAATAAATTCTTATTTACTTTTGGGAAACAGACAGATGACTATTTCCAGATTAAAATAGGGAAACATGTTCCTTTAGTAAAGCAGGGGATTACTAAATATCAACAAAGCTGAAAACTCGGACCATTGACTGTAGACGTATTGACAGATGAGATTGTTAAACTGCTGTGTTCAAAGTAGGATACTGGGCAAGTTCTCTGGGATAGGGTGACTGTCCCAAAGATTTCACAGAGAAGACAAGAACATTTTTTTTTTCTCAATATTTCTGAAACATAATGTGCTGAAAATGTAACTATAAGTCTACCAATCTAATGCTTACACAGGCAAAATCTCAGGAAAGGAAAATAGGATTTGCTTAATCAAGAATTAAGGGTGAACAGCATAATTAATACCCAACAAAGTGGTTTAATGAAAGATAAAACTTTACAGATAAATAAGTTGCATTTTTGGTGGGGTTACCAGTGTCTGACAAAATGTGCTTTTGTTAAAATAGCAGAGTTATATATGGCCGTATGACTTTGTCACTTTAAAAACCCCACTATTCAAACTTCAAAGTGAAGGTAAGCAAATTAAAAATCTACTACAGAGATTTTTAAAGAAAATCCTAAATGGGAATAGTCTTTCAAAATAACATTTCTGGTAGAGTTTTCTTATCCAAATATAGTTCAGGGGAGTTCATGGACTGAGAGGGAGGTTAAGAGAAATTGGTGGTAAAGGCAGTGGCTGGCACTAACTGAATGAGAGATAAAGATAGCTTCTAGAGAGAGGTCCAGACAGTAGGAAAATCTGGGCTCCCTTTCTTTTAATTAAAGAGCTAGGTGCAAAGATCACACAGCTAGGAACTGGGAACGTGGGTTGTAAGTGAAATAAAAAATGAATTAATGTTGGCATGAAAAAAACCCCACCCTATTTTAATGAGAGCAGACTGGAGAGAGTTCAGATGAGATCCCTAGAATGGTTTGAAATTTGGAAAGTCTTAATGAAAGACTGACAAAGCTCAAGTGAATTTTCTCTCATCTTCAAGCTTGCATTTCTACCCAGCCCCAGTCACAGCGAATGCCCACCTCTCCCTCCCCCGCTAACAGTGTCAGCATCTGCCCATGACTCCTGGGACTGAGGTGACGCCTTTAAACAAGACAAGAGAAAGCGTTTATTCCAGATAACATGACACCCTTACAGGTTCCTCCTCCAGAAGCAAAGGAGGGAAGTGAGCACTGAAGCTGGCGTCCAGGGTCCTGCAGAGCTATCCAGAGCTGTCTGAGGGAGCCAGCAGAGAGCTGGAGGCGAGCCACCATGGTCAGAACCCAGGAGGACCAGGACTGGCTGTTGCTAGAAAGGAGGGTGAAGACAAAGGGTTGACTCCAATATTTAAACATAAAGAAATAATTTGGGATATTGATTTAAACTACTTAAAAAAATAAAGAGTATAGACTTACTGTCAACAAGCCACACAACTAAAAAAAAAAAAAAGAGGGTTGGAAGCAGTTAAAATTAGTTGGGGCACAAAAATTTTTATTTATGTCTGCAGGATGAAACAACAGCTCTTGGATTGTGAGCTGAAAGTGGAAAATGCAGGCTGAAGAAAGAAATGAGTGACAGCAGATGAAAATAGCTATGGACAGATTAGGATATCACTGCAGGACAGGTAAGGTTCACAGGCACCATCTGGAGATCATCGAGATCTAGTACAACCTCCCTGCTCAGAACAGGGCCACCTACAGCATGCTGCTCAGTGCCGTCCAGTTTGGGTTTGGATATCTCTGAGGATGGGGACTCAGCAGCCTCTCTGGGCAACCTGTGCCAATGTCCGAACACCTTCACGGCACAACAAAAGGGGATGTGTGTATTTACACAGCATTTTCTGTATTTTAACTTGTGCCTATTGCCTCTTGTTCTGTCAATGGGCATCAAAAAGAGCCTGGCTCCATCTCCTTTACTCTCCATCTTCCAATATTTAACCACATGGATAAGATCCCTCTGAGCCTTATATTGTCCAGGCTGAACACTCCCAGCTTTCTCAGTCTGTCCTTATACCAAAGATGATCCAGCACCCTCATCATCTTTTTGCTGGACTCACTGCAGCATGTCCATGTCTTTCCTGTACTGGGAAGTCCAGAGCTGGATCCAGCAATCCAGATATGTCTCACCAGTGCTGAGCAAGGGGAAGGATCACTTCCCTTGAGGTGGCAATGGCACCTCCTTGGCAATGCTCTTCCCTAATGTAGCCACATACCAGGATGGGAAAGGATAGGATAAATGAGGGGCATAGAGAGGAGTCAGGAAAACACACTCACCTCTCAGAAAGAAGACAGAAATGACTGCAAAAGAAAAAAAGATAAGCTGAAGCAGCAAATAACAATACTATTTTGTCCATTTGTTCTTTAATAAGATATAGCAGAGAAAGTCAGTTGATGAAGAAGTCCAGAGTGCTGAAGAAGAATCCATGGATTACTGGCACCTGATTCAATTCAGCTCGTGAAGCAGAGGGATTTAACAAGAAAGGGGGCATGGGCATGACTGAAGGGAAAGGAAGAGGAATGCTTAGCAGAGGGAGCAAAAGGGATTTCTGTCAGACTCCAGGAGTACTCCAGGAGCAGGACTAGAGAAAACAAATATCTGGAGTGTAAAGGAGTGAGTGTGCTATGTGAAGGAGCCCTTAGGGAACACTGTGACAGGGAGCAGAGTCATGGCATGGGCCACAGAAGGAACATAAAGCTCTTGGGCTAGATAAAGTCATATGCCTTCTCACTTCACATGAATTTCTTTTTTTTTTATGTAAAGCAGAAGAGCCATCACAGCCTGGGTCCTGAGAACTGCCCTAAAGAGCCCAGTGTTAAGATGTTCTCCAAGACAGGAGATGGGGATTTGGATTTCTTGAAGCAGAGGCATGAACATGGATGAGTATCATAAAATAAAAGCTATGGATTAGCTCCCTTTCTAGTAGTTAATAATATTCTGCCTCAGTGGGGGACATACAAAATAGAAGACATACATATACCAAATCCTATTGCATCTAAGGGTTTCTGTAATCTGGGATACTTTTAAGAATACAAGCTGAACGAGGACTGCAAATTGAACGAAACTGTCCAAATAACCACACTGAAAAAAAACAGTCCCAAGGGCAGAAAATTCTTTAATTTACCAGGCAAGTGGCTAAGAAAATTCAGTAACAGCTACCTGAAACTTGGCAAGTTTGAACTAGGAGTCAGGCAGATACTTTTAAAAGCAGGGATAAACCATGGGATCAACTTTTAGGTACACAACGGAGAAGGAATCTTTTACATCCTTAGATGAACATTGTGTTTCTTTGTAGGAAGGTAATTTCTGATTTAGGCAGACCATAAAATCTAAACATAGGAATCTTGCTGTCACGTTGTATTGGCATTCAGAACAGCTGATCATAATGGTTTAGTCAGTTTGCTAAAATGAATTTGTCTCAGCAATGAAAACCCAAGGGGTTTCCTCTTGCAACTTCCAGCCCCATGCCACTCCCTCTTGGAAGGTTTGTTTCTGAAATGGGACGAGATCATTAGTGCAGATTATACTGAGATAACAATTTTCAAAACAAAAAAAAATGAACCTCCATTTACCGTCACATAGTAATAAAATCTGGTTTTAGGCCACTGCATAATAGATTTTTTTTTCAGTGTTAAGTTATAACTAGAGGAACCTATTTGTATTTGAAATCCTTTACTCATAACTGGTAGATAGAAAACACACCCAGCTATCAATTCCTAACTCTCCACAGACATGAAGCCATTTTCCCAGTCCATCACCAGTTCATTTCATTATAACTCCATTTCAGGCCATGTCATGACATCCCTTTGCTTTCAAGCTTAAAAGTTTTGGCAGGATATGTGTGTGTGGAGAGGTGGGTAATTCTGAGATACTGGAAGCTTTCCAACAGCATAAGAACAGCATTTTTCCAGACATCCTGCTAACATCAATTTGTGGATGCATATAACTTCTTATCATCTCCATTGCAGGCCACGGCTCTCAAAGATGCTTCCTGGGCTACTGTTCATATAGATTTGTTTGTTCTGTTCAGAAAGATAGGAGGAAAAATTCAGATACTTTGCCATTAAAAAGGGCTGGAATAGCTAATGTCTGAAATAGTTTGTAGAGAGCATTTCAAATAAGAGATTGAAATACTTGATAAGGAGAAGCACTTTGAAGATTGTGATCGAATTTCATCTTTGAAGACAGCCAAAAGAAAGCAGACAAGCTTAATGGAAGGGGTTACTCAAGGTGACTTGCCATCACTGTTCCTGATCATGAAAGTAGTAGGTTAATAAGAAGTTCTTCTTTTTTTTTGGATATTGAAACACAGCAACATGATTACACTGAATTTTAACTTGTCAGTGACCATGGTGACTTCCCCTCCCACTCAGCCTTTCTCAGCAGGGTCTAGGGGTATCGTACATCAAGTATAGAAAGGCTGCAGGTTCACTGCTTCAAGAAGACCACCTACAAGTCTTCGTCTGAATAGAGTACAATACAAGGATTTAATTAAAGCAAAAACATTTCCTTTAAAAAATATATTAGCATGCATATACATATATTCCACTCTGCAGACATTTAGCCCCAGCCCTGCTATCTACTAAAGGAGGCTGGGTAAGGGAGTTCTTGAAGGGAGATGTGACTTTAATTTCCAGAGCAGCAGTCCGACAGCACAGCCAAGTACCACTTGCAATGCAGTGCCCTTGTGTAGGTGTGCAAAAGCCTTCCCCAGGAATCTTCCCAGTGCCAGACACTTAACAAAAGGCTAAACCGCAGAGCATTACCAAGATCTCCAGTATTTCCTATGAACATCAGCTAGACAGTAGTATGAGATATTTGAATAATTCCTTGAGGCAAAGAGAGCCAAGGGCAACTGCAGAAACTCCCAGAGGGGAAAGCAAACGCAGCAACATCCGTGGCTCAAAAGAAAACTTCAGGTGATCCATTACAAAGTTGCCATATTTCAAGGGTGATGGAAAAATATTGTGGCATGCCTGCACACTGAAAAAACCTGCTCAGCAAACCTTGAACTTCACCTAAGATGTACTTGTAAATGCTGCAGATACTTTTTCTTGTCTACGTGGTTTATGTAACACATAATGTAGACCCTTCTTTTCTGTTAGAAGTATCTTGGTCATACAACTGGCTATGGAAAGCATTAAAATGTTTTTGTCTGCAGAAAGAGGGGGATATAAATTAAATTCCATTAGACTAGAGGGACAAACAAAAGCAAGAATCTAAAGCTAACCTTGTAGTAGCTTCCCCCACTCATGTAACAGAAATTTCTAAGGTAAAACAGGCTAAGTGAGAAACTGGTATATATCACAAAAGATGCAGGAGAGATCAAATACATTTCAGTGTTATCTCAAGTTTTCTTTCTTTCCTGTGTTGTAGTTTTCTAAGAACGTATTTAAAAGATCATGTTTACAATACACATATTTCTTCTTGAGTGTCTGCTGTTAAATACAATAGCAAAATAATTCCACAAAATCCCCACCAAAACAAAACAAAACCAAACCCCCAAACAAACAACCCCAAATCAGCAACACTTCTCCTTCCCATCCCAAAAAACCCCACCTCTACCTGCTTCTTTAGTTCAAATCTCTGAGACATTTTTGGCTGGGTATAGAGCAGCAAGTAAACACTGATATTACTGCAGCTTCTACAGCCACTAATGTCTTCTTTTTCTGAGATCCCAAAGACTGGGATAATTACATTCTGCAAGAGGCAAAACAATTTATGAAAAAAAATGACACATTCTCTTATTAAAAATTAAATAGGACTTCCATAATCAGCTGCTTCAAATATGCGTGAATAATGACAGCTAGAAACCAGTCTCTGCAGATTGCTCATGAAGTGGGTGTGAAGCTGAAGTCAGAGTAAGAAAAAAAATCACAATGATAAAAGAGCGTTTTCTCAGAGCTTTTACAAGGTCATTTGGCCTAGGCCAGATAAAAGTGAATATTTCTCCAGTACCCTGTAACAAGAGGGAGAAAACAGAATTAAAAATTATCTTTTGCAGCAAAAACAAAAATCAAAGTCAACTTCTCTAGGATTATGTCCACTGAAAAATAGTCTCCCTTTTCTTCTGACAGGTTTTAGCTTGTAATTATGTAAACCCTTCATGAAGAGATTCCTATCTTTTTGTAAATTTCATTCACAAAATGTCCTAATTAGTTGTCCTATTAGATTAATAACTCTTTGAACAATATATTCATGTAGCAAGCTGAAATGTGTTTTCAAAACAACAGCAAAATAAGGCTTAGAAAAGTGCACCCATCCATAGGTCTTATACAGTTCAACTGTAAATATATTATTGGTATTGTAGAAATTGTGAAAAACAACAAAGGATCCAATACATTGAACTCCTTCAGCTGCTGACGGTTTACCAAACCTAAGAGTATCGTGGGCTGCAAAAGACGGCTATTTCCTCCTCTGTGGGGAACTGCCTTTATTTACTTGTTGTCATTTCTTTAGTGAATTTGAGTTAATTTTTAATAACAAATTTACTCCTCATTAAATTGAAAAGATGACTCATGGGAGGCCAACAATATTATTTAGATACCATCTTCGGAATACAACTCTGCTGCAAAAATACTAAAATAATTATTGGAGCAGAAAAATGAGGAAGAAAGTCATAGAAGAATACCTGCATTTGTGGGAGAAGGGTTGAAAGCAAGGGACTTACTGAAGTTTGGGGTTTTTTAATTCCTCTTTATAAAATCCTGCTTCTCAAAAAACATGAGTTGTGTCAAAGTCATCTCCTAAGGCAAGAATAATGCGTGTCAGTGCCTGAACCTGCTTCAGAAGTGTCCAAGTCTGGAAGCAAAGGCTCTGCACAAATCTTTATATTGGAAATCAGAGTTAGGGTTGGGAACCCCTTTCCCGTAGGTGCAGTGAGCCTTACAAAATGGTCATTTGAACATAGGGGGCCTGATGTCTCTGATTCAACAGTGGTGTTTTACTGACAGCCTCCACTGACAACAGTGTCCCTTTTTGCTCACGGGAAATAGCAGTAAGAACACAGCCCACAACAAAGTTATCCTCTTTCACTTAGGATCAGTGAAAGCTTGCAAAGTCACCTCCTGCATTTCCATCCATACTCCTCAGCTGCCCAGGTTTATCCACTCATAGTCCATGACACAGAGAATGTGGATGTATCAGAGTTTTAGCCTAAATATCAAGGCACCCCCAGCAGATGCCTTCCATGCCATCAGAACTTTCTCTGACTTGAAATACACGTTCTGCAGTTCTTCACAAAAGAATGTCTTTTAGAACAGGTATGTGCCATTGCATGGCCCCAAACACAGAGCTGGAAAGCATTTGTTTTAATATCCCCTCTCATTACTTGATAATTAAATGACATAAGCTGTTATAATGAAATGTCAAATACGAAGCTAAATTAACACCAGCATTGGTACTAAAAAGAATGAACAAATTCATTGTTCTTACCTTTCTCCTCCTTTATTCCAAGTCATTTGACTCCTGGATGAAAGAAAAAAAAATGCATTAGTACAGTACGATGTACAGTACAATCACATATTTATAAAAGAATTATGGTTATCCAGTTGTGTGGAACTTTCTTGATTACTTGGTGCCCTTTCCTGTCTTTTGAAACTTCACTTAAAATAACAAGTAAACCCTTCTGCAAGATTCCAGTTCTAGCAATAAATATTTCTTCAATCTGAACTCAATATGAATAGGAGGACGTATCAACTCAGGAGATAAACATATTTTGGTTTTGCTGGAAAAAATGTGTCTTCAGATGCTTCAATCCTTTCTTGAACTCACAATTTGAAAGAGTGAAAAGCTTCTTCCGTTCCTCCCCAGACTCCCGCTATTCTCTTTTAGGATGTGATTTTCAAAGGAAAGAATGATTGAGCTCAAAGTCAAGCCAGGCAGAACACATCTGCATATGCTGTTTGACTGCCTTGTCAGAGGTAAGTCATGAAACTCAGCTACAGCATGCCTGGACCTATTCATCTGAGGTCCCCATATCAATGCTGATACTTCTGCCGAGTAGTTTCTTTTCTGCCATTCTTCTGGCAGAAATAGACAAGCACCTTACAAAAAAACCCCACAAAACCCCACAAAAACAAAACCCAAACTCACCTCTTTTAGGAACAAAAATTAATAAACTTTCCAACTCAGATTGTGCATTGACTGACCAGGTTAAAGCTAAGTTAGGAAACCACATTCTTTGTTAAAACAAATGTAACCATTGTGGATTGCACTCTGCGATATTCTTATATAAATTTTCTATTCTCAATATTCCCATGTTAAAAAGAAAGATTTTTCTTTGTCCTGGGAAAGCAGCATTTTCAGTGCAACTTTATCCATCTAAAAGTAGCTACAAGAACTAAACCAAGAGCTAACCCACAAACCATGTTTATTTAAAATAGTTTTATCCATAAACCATGTTTCCTTAAAACAGATTTATCCAGCCTCCATTGAGTCTCTGTTCTGCATATGGGAAAGGAAGCGATTGGGGTTTCCTGTCCCACTGCACCTGGTATTCAGGGCACAGTTGCTTCCCACAATGAACATCTACAATTGTGCATCCACTGAAAGGGCAGAGTCAGCATCTGAGAGAGCATTTCTCATTCTCATGCACGACACCAGCTGTAATGGAGACACGAAACAGGTTGATGTAATATGTCATGTTGCCTTCTAGATTCTGGGTTTACTACAGCTTAAAGAGTTTCAGCAAGACAACTAGTACTCTGTTAAAGAAGAGCAGACATATAAATTTCATATGTTGACCATGTGACCTTTCGCCATTGATAGAATAGACAAAAGGGTCCTTGACAGTGCTCCATTTCCATGCAAAAACCCCCCAGGAGCTCTGTTACAGGCTTGCCATGCACTAGCACTTGGCCTCTGCAGATCCCTTCGTACTTGAACACAGGCAAATATCACAATGCTGTGAATATAAAAATATGCACCTGTTTTAAAGTTACTCTTTTGTAAAAAATAGGAGCGGTTTAATATTTAAATAAAACTGACCATTCATTGCATTACAGTGAACAGATACTGTCTTAGTCATAGGTCCCAGCTGACTAAGGATTAAATCTTATTGATTAAACTTTGACATCAAAACGACAACTTTCTTTACCCTCCTACCCTAAAAGGTTTATCCTTATGTTAGAGACAATAGCAGCACACAGGACATCAAAACTTTCTTGACAGCATACAACAAGACTCAATGCTCTCTCAAGGGTGCGGTAGCTCACAGACAGAAGTGGAAATTCATTAATTTGTCTTCCCATTAAAACAGAAAACCACACAAGCACCTAGCGAGTGCCCTGGCACTTATAACCAAAAAGGAAGAAAAGATTAATTTCACAAAGACCTTTCTTGAAATAACAGCTTACAAATATTCCTAATAAAAACACAAGATGTCAGATGGCAGACGAATTAATGAAAACCAGTTTCCTATTGATGAGGGGATAACTGGGCAATGCAACTGATCTCCTACCCACTGACTGAACGCACACAACGAATTTGCCTTCCCTCCCTTCTCTCCATGTCCCCTGTGATATCCATGTCCCCTTTTGTATCCCCTACCCCCAGGAAAACAGGGCAGAGCTGCAGCTGCTCTGGAGCTGTGCCCATGCTGATCGGCCATAGGGCTGCAGACAAACAACGCACAGAGTGCCCGGGTCCTTCCCACCGCCCATCAGAATGCGGCACTGTTTTGGGGTCTCTCCTCTGCCAGCCATTGCTTTTCAGGAAACACACAGAATCTTAAATATCTTTGAGGCTTACACTCCCTTTCAATTTTGGCTATGGTTGGCCAGCAGGTTGAAAACCTTATTACATGTAGACAGCCAGTGTGATCATAGAAACTTCATTTCCTTAAGAAACCAGGCTAATAGAAATAATAGTGAAAAATCCAGCAGGTATACTGACAGCACAGTGAGATGTTCAGGTTCTGTTAAGTGTGAAGCCATTGTGACTGTGAAGAGTTCAAACAGGGGGAAAAAATAAAAGCAGGAAAGAGAACAAATATTTCCTCTTCAGTGCCACTGCACAGATGGAGCAGGCTCAAAAATTATCTGCAGGTCTTAACTTTGGGAACCTTTTTAGTTTCTTTTAATCTTAGTATACCATCTGATGTGCTTCAGTAAGCTCCCTTGTAATGTAAACCACCATGCTGCAGACTACATGACTTGTAAGCCCCACCTGGAGTTCGATTCTTTTTGCTTAAAATCCCAAGGGAAGAGGGAATAATCTTGGTATAATCAAAGACACTGAGGTTGCAGCCTCCAGCCTGTCTTTTGAGAGATATTTTTCTTTCTTGCTCTTGTTAACAATACTCATTTTTAATTCCTTTCCATGATGGCGTATTCTTTCATAGTTTATTCTTTCCCCGTTTTGTTTAGTCTTCAAATCTCACATCGTAGCATAATGGAGAATCGATAATCTAGCATTACCCAACAGAAGGCAGGCTCCTTGGGAGCCATTAAGTAAACATCAGAGTAAGAAATTTATCACTTCTACATGCAGGGTTTTATTACATTTGTGTTGATGCATTCTTTGAATATATATAAATATATTAAAAAGCACAGATTGGCTGCGTACATCAGAGTTGTTTGTTGTTAAAACTGTGCCTAGGCTGAGTGCGCTTATTTAGTGGTACCAGCACCTGTCCTGTGGAAGAGGACATATGGCACCTGGCTAAAGGCAACACCCCACCCCTTCCACCTCCCCACCCCCCGCCTCTTCAGACAATGAGACAATGGCAAGGTTTTCAGTGGTGACAGCAGGCACTCTGAAGTTTAGATATTGGGGATCTTGGCTGCGTCACACATTTTCTTTTGAGTTTATTAGGAAACAGTTTACAAATTGGGGTAAAGGACACAAAGTGAAATAAAAACTGTATTTTCCACCCTTGCTGCCTTTGTTAACCATCTAGCAGGCTTTACCTTTTGCCCCTCTGTCCTACCTGAAGTCTCTAATTCCACTATCTGCAGACATGCCATCCTTCAGGAGATGATTCAGGTCTGCCATGCAGAGTGCCCTCTTGCTCACACTCTTCTATTATCCTGAACATCTGCAGTTTGGCTTCCTGGATTGCCTGGCATGTAATATAGGCGTTACCAGTAAAGCCTCTAACCAGCTGGTTCCCCAAGCAGCTGCCCACAGGCCTTACAGGAGGTTGAGTTGGCAGACCCTGCCTTCTCTCAGCAAGACCAAGAGAATCAGTCCAAGGTTCCCAAGCCTTCTGCCATGGCCCAGGGCTTGCCCAAAGCTTGTAGTGATGGAGACACTCTTTTTTCACTTCCAGTATATAGAAAAATCCAGCAGCAAGAATATCTGCTGCTTAATCATGCCTTGATTGATTGAACCCGAGGCTTCCAGGCATTCATCTGCCAACATACACACCCTCACCAGACAGTCAACTAATCAGTTCAAGCTTTTCTGGTTTATTAACTAAACATATTTTTCTACACTGACACATTCACTAAATTCTCTTAGACTCATCCTTTTGCTGCTCATTCTTTGTAAATCTTCCATTTCTCCACTAGAGTCCTCTCAGCAATGGAAAGTCAACCTAATGGAGATTTCCATGATGGGAATACTACACAATTTTACTTTTTTTACACTGAATAATGTAGTTCTAAATAACATTAATGCCTCATTAGGACAGCTCAAAAAAATTAGTGGATGTTTAAGAAGCTACAGTCAAAGTATCTTTTCTTCAGACAATCCTTACAAACCCTGTATTTTAAATTGGATGCAGTTGAGTCTTCTTTGCCATTATTTTATACAGGTAAAAAATAAACTGCTGTACCTTTCATGGGATTTTCCGCCTCCAATTTCAATATGGTATTAAAAAGTTTACAGCATTTCCAAACATCCTTCATTTATAGACTTAAAAAATCCCTTACGATTTCACTACCCTTGTTCTGAACTTAAGAAGTACCTTGGATGTAGTTCCTTGCAGTACGCACCTTGCATGCAAAGCCACTGAGTTTTGCTGCAAGAGCAGCTGTTCCTCCCTTCTCCCATTTGAATAGCTTATATTTAAGACAGGATTTCTTCTTAAAAACTATTGTAGACAGCCAGCCAGGACTGTGAGTTCTGCCAGGCAGGCTAAATGTACATAGACACATAACAGAATCTGGGGGAAAAGTAAACTTTTAAACAATCTCTTTGCTTTCATGTTCTGTATCCAAAAACTTACCCAGATGCTGTTACTGAGGTAGTTCAGATTCTCAGAATATCCAGGTTGGTGGAGTCTATCAGGTTGCATTTTGCTCTGGAGTCGGTCCAGGAAAGCATTATTTACCCTTAAAACACAACAAAAAATGAATAATGAGTGAAGGTAGCTGAGGAGTTCACAAACATTTGAAATTTAGCATACTTTGAGTGGCTTTCCCTATTGGCAGTTTAATACCCACCTTCCTCTGTTTTTCAAATCTGTGCTGCATAGCCATGGACAGGCATGACATAGGGTGGATTTAATTTTCAATTCACTATTATCCAGGGATCAGCCCGTTGTGATTAAAAGGCATAGCTCAGCTGCTGTGAGAAATGCACCAAAATTATCTGTAGAAAGACGACCTGCATACCACCACCCATCTTATCGGGGAGGTATTGCTATTTTGGCAATTCACCTTAGGTAGTCTTTCAGCTTTCAGTACACAAGGAGAGTTTCCAGAAGTACTAATTTCCTAACGTCAATGAATAAAACCACTTAAGCTTGTTACTAATAGAGACAATTTGTGTAGCTGACAACTTTCCCTACCATACAGCTCTGAAATCAACTCTAGCATTTCTTTGTACTGCTCTATCAATCTGGAAAGCATGCACAAATACAAATGTACTTTTCCTCAATCTCTTCTAAGTTTTTTCAAACCTCCTGAAAACTGTTTCTTTTTTCTCCCTATTAATGCTTAGGACTGACACACATGCTTAGACATGACTGTTGTTTTAATGTTTTACAATGCTATTTGTAAGAATGATGTAAAATGCAAGATGCTGGATTATTTCTATCTAGGGACATGAGATGGACTGAATCAAAAATCCTTCATTAACTTCTATGGGTAATTATCTCAATATCTTTGCTACAGAAAAATAAGAAATGAAAACAGTATGGAGCGTGGTTGCCTAAAGAACTATTTTTTTTATATATATTACCTTAATGATACAAAAAACCCCACAAATGGTGGTTTTATTTTTGAGCCTAAATGTTGCTTCTTTTTACCAGCACAAAACAAAGCTGACAATAAAGCTGTGCTTCAAGATAATGGAAAACCAGTTAAGTGACAGAAGTGCAAGATTAGATCTGCTGAGCACAGAGAGGGCACAGCAGTGGGGCACAGCCCTGGGGTGCGAAGCAATACAGCTGCAGAAGGCCTTGCTGCACTGCAGCTTCGATCTGTGTCAATATCGAATCCCACATTTATCTCTGCCTGTTAACTTCAGTGACAGCCAACCACAAAACGTGGCATTGACAAAGTAGCACATTCTAAAATAAAGCAAGATTGAGTAAATAAATAAAAGATAGATAGATAAAATGTTTCCCAGCTGAAGCTACTGTACTAGTAGTTACCCATGAAATTACTAATAGTTTCTACCCTATATCCTGTGCCGATAGGGTAAAGTGAAAAAGGTACTCTGGGTCACACTGCATTACAGTAAACAGTTGTAATGATGGGTGTTAGTGTCTCATTTGAAGGCAAAGTTAAACCAGAAACAAGGTCAGGGATCCTCATTGCAATCATCTTCTAAATCATGAATGCCTGCAATTTTGAGACCATTTCCAGATAGGAATTTAATTAAAGTGTGTTCTGCATTTTTGCATCATACCTCCTCTGTTCCTTTTGACGTGCTCTTGTCCTGGCTTCCTCCTCCTGCTTTTGTTTAAATTCCATTAATTCAGCCTGGGAATGATAAGAGAAAAAACAAAACAAAACAAATATCTAAACAACCAACAAACTTTTAATTAACAAACCTATGTTGCAAACCCAATTAATTCCACATGGTGTTACCTCCAGCTAGAGCCATGAGACAAGTTCATTCCCAGAACTTCTCTCAACAGCATTTGATTTATGTGACAGCATGATGTTAAAATCTGCGTTCATTTTTCTGTTCAGCATTGCACTGGATGAGTTTTGTTTGTGCCTTAAAAGGTGGGAAGTTACAGGATTCAGACATTCACAGTCCTAAATTTGAAAAAGTATGCCAGACAGGATTCTGCTTTCCCTTGCCCCCACCCATGGGTTTGAATTCCCCTGTGGGTCCAAGGAGGAATACAGATGAAGTCACTTTGCAGGAGCAGACATAGTCATCGCACCCACAGGGTATGAAGACATGCCCTTTGCCTCCTGCCTCCATGAAGCATGAGGAGAAGATAAGAACAAGGGTATGTGGCATGGCATGTCACCCCCAGCTCCCTGGGGCTCCCCCCAAGGGTGAGGGAAGGGCAAATGGTACCTGTTGGTACCAAATGGTAAAAGTCTGTGCAAGCTCTCAGTGTTGCAGTAGCCTACCATCCTTATGCTATTAAGCTTTATAAAGGAAATTCTTCTCAGAGGAGAGTTTGCTTATGCAATTTCAACCAGGACTGCAAAGGAAGCGCAGGCTGTACGACTCTGCTCTGCATGTCTGCTTGTTTGCCTGGCTCTTTCTTCCTGCAATGCACCCAAGAATTGGAGATGCAGATTTTTCTGCAAAGAAAATTTGGCTTGCAGGCCAAGGGGGAAGGGATGGGAACAGACCCATCTTTCATATTTTCCATAGCAACTAAGCAGCCGTAGGAATAGGAACTAAAATAAAATGATGCAGTTAGATAAAAGCTTCAATAACTGAATGGAACCACAGAAGTTGTTTTGGTTTTTTTTTTTTTAAAAAAATCAATTTAAGTGGAACATTAAATAAAAACTATGCAATAAATGTATGAAGAAAATCAATAACTGTGAATGTGTTGTGTATCAATATTTGTCTAGCCCTAAAAGAAGAAACAGGATTAAGAAATAAAAAAGCCAACCTTAATTTTCAGTGTTTTAAATAACTATTCAACCTGAAAATTAAAACGCAGTATCTGACTTTCCAATATGCTGAGTCCTCTCTTGGAGTAACGTCTGAAATATATTGTGTCTATATGATGCGGTGTTCAAAGCGTACTGAAAATTTCTAAATCAAGCAATACACACAAAAACCTGTTTTGAAAAAAAAAAAAAAAGGGAACTGACAATACCTACATGTTTTATAACTACACTGTGCTAGAAGGTACACACAAGACAGAATTCACAGTTATTTTATTAAATATTAGTTTGAAGAGAGAAACGCGCCAACATATATCTGAGGGACAATTATTGGAGCCTTTAAAATACATATTATATACAGTAAGTTTATAAGTAGTGCATTACTCTGTGCAATAGGTAGCAGCAACTGTGAAGGCAAGGAGCACTTGGAACTGTGCACCGAGCAAGAGCAGTCTTAGAAGCAGCCAACAGCTTCTCAGCAAGTTGTGGAAATTGGTAGAGCCTAAAGCTCTAAATGAGTTCCTTAAACCAAACTCATACAGTAGGGGCATGTTATTTCACATCTGTAGTTATTTTCTCTATGGAAGAATCAATGTAAAGAATACAGCAGCTACCAGACTTACACCCATCAGGACTGGCTTTCAAAAAATTTTCCTCTGTACAGTTCCTGGGATTAAGCACACACCTGATGGGGAAGTAATTAAAAGCCACTCTTTTCCCCCACCTTTTATTTCCAGCACCCTGGTTGCTAGAACACTATGAAATAAGGACAGTTATTGCCAATATTTAACAAAAGATATCCATGAGAGGGGCTCAGTCACTTGTCCAGCTCTAGTAGAATCTCACCGCTTGGAATTTCTTATGCTAAGATTCTGCTACTGGGGAAGCAGTTGAACATTAACTTGGATGGTAGTAACAGCAGAGGCATGGCAAAAGCCTCAGTATTTTTTCATATGTTTTTGAATTATTTGCTAATACGATTTTCAAATGCTGCCCTCCCCATACTTGCACAGTCAGACCTGGAGCCAAGTCAGATAACTTGGCACAGCACCATCACCTTGTGTAGACGAACTTTATGTGGATACGGTACCCAAATCTACGCCAGAGGGACTACAGTGGTTCAGACACATTTCAGGCAATGCATGCCACGCATGCTGAAGATGAAGTTCAAACCTGCAGTTGTAGCATGCTTGCTTTTTAGACAATTCAAAACTCTTCATTTAGGTGGTTAGCAAGGGAACAGAGCAGCATACAAGCTTAACAGCAAATCTGAGTGCTTCCGCAACCCCATTCGGGAGTCAGGGAACACAGGCCTCAGCTCTCTAGAAAGAGACTACTCAGAGTCCGAGTCCATCATGAATATCTCAGTAAGATTACTTCTGCCTGAAAGAGAGGAAACTGGTTTCCTTAGCCTATGAAATCGGGTGCCATGGTCAGAAAATGCTCTGCACAATTATTCAAATGGAGAGGTGAACAGGAGCCAGTCATCCAGATGCAAATAACCTTGAACCCAGAAGGTAAGTAAGTCCCTGCCCACATTTTACAGCTTGGCTCATCTCTCCCACAATATTTGAATACAGTGACTGAATCACTTTTGCGAAAGAGAAACTCTGTGCGTAGGTTACAAGTAATCAATGTATTTAATTGGTTTCACAGCATGCAAAAATGCTACAATATGCAAACTGTTGATGTATAATTACCTTCCTCCGTTGTGCTTGCTTCATCTCCTCTAATCTTCTTTTTTCATCCTCTCGAAGAGCTTGCTTATAAGTATGGCTTCTTACCTATTGTTCAGCAGAGAATATAAACATATTGGTGTGGGGAGAGGGGGGGGGCAAAGTCCCAAACCTTATTCCCAAATCATTATACAGGTAATTAACAAAACAGAAACAGATGAATAATTCCAGTTACTTATAAAACCAGATTGGCCTCAAGAACAGAATTTAAACAAGAAGTGGCCTAAAGCTTCTCAGTCTCAGTTTGGTTGAATGTCCACTGGCACGTCACAAGGCAGCCACAGCACGTGCTGTCCCATGTGCCGGTGTCACACATACATATGCTCAGGATACCCTGAGCAGTCAGAAAACACCATCAGGATGTATGGTAGTGTGATAGGGTACTCTGGGAAGAAATAAAAGTACTGAAAATATTAGTGAGATAACAAAGCAGAACGGAGGTCTGGTAACAGAGAGGAACCCAGGATTATTTGTGGAAAGGCATTTGTGGAGGTAGGGCTACAGAAGCTGAGAGATCAAACCTGCTGTACTATTTGTGGGGCAGCCAAGAGAACTAAAAATCTGAACTATGCATCATGAATAATGTATTCAACTCTGGTTTTGTTACAATAACTAGCCCTGGTCTTTCACAAGTAGTAGTTGTTTAAAAAAGACAACCTACCGCTAGGATCTTACAGGATCCTTAGAATCTTATACACAGGAACTTAGACTGTAAAGCCTTTGAGCAGGGACATAGTGTAGCACACTAAAAAATGAGCCAGTGTAATTTAATACAAGTGTGCAGCTTTGACTTTAGTGAGGAATTTGTTGCAGGTCTACACAATGTTCTCAAAACTTGATATATGCATGCAGAATGACACCATTAAAACAACAGGCACATAATTTGCTAAAAAGACTGAATAGAGAAAGCAATTATTAATAGCTCAATTTTGAGCTGGGAGGAGTTGTTACATATGTCCAGGGAGACTCATTCTGGGTCCAATATTATTCATTACTCTCTGTAATGGCTTGGAGAATTGTGTGAAGTGTATGTTAATCAAGTTGGAAGACAATAAAAATCTACACAGGATTGGTAACACTTTGAAAGACAGGATTAAAATTAATTATGAGCTTGATTAAATAAGCAGGCTGAAAAAGTCACCAATGACAGAGTCACTCCAAAGACGTTAAATTTGTTCATGCACCTCAAGTAACGTTTGACACTGATATTTGAACCAGGTGTGCTAAATTAATATCATTATCAAGGAAATTATGTGAGGAAAAAAAATTTGATCAACATTACATCATTCCACACCTCTCTTAGAACACAAATCTTAAACTTAAAAAATCACAGACACACACACACATATATATATGCCTCCCTTTTAGCATGCATGTCAAGCACCTAAGTTTATCACATTTCACTATTCAAATACATTGTTCCTAAATCTTTTAATTACTCCAGACAAAGGGCAGGTCCAAGATAACATCAAAATTAGAGTTCAATTTTTTCCCACTGGTTTAGCATTTTGGTACTACACCAAGTTTATTTAGATAACAACTCATTGGTTATGTGTTTCAGATTCCTCACACAGAGTACAGAGGTTGTGCATATGCCTATAGACCATACCTTACACAAGTTGGTTGGGAAGACATTTTGCTAACTGCATAGTGCATTATAAGGAAGTTATTAATTGATTCATAAAGCTATAAAAATGCTGCCATGCAAAAGTCACGTATAGTATCAGCTAGTATTAAAGAACAGTATGGCTAAACGATGTATTTTATCTGCTTGGATACCAGTGAAGCCAAAGATGAACATGGTATATAATTTGGCATAACTGATTAAGAAACCCCGCAAAAACTGGAACAAGAAAGGCACACATAGGTAGGTGAGGTAGAAGGCAAAGGCTAAAAGTAGGACATGTTCCCCTGACGAAATTCAGTGTTCCTTTAGGCATCTACCCACTTCTGTATAGATATGAAGACACCACACCAAAATCCACGTCAGCCCTGGGGACATGAGCTCACTTGTCTTCGCAGTTCAATGCCCACACCATACAAAAGGCTGCAGAGCTGGGTTATCCCTATCAAAAAACAAGCTTCCCACTGTTTGGAGTATCAGGTGCTTCAAGAGGGAGGTAGAAGTGGTTTCAAGACATCTTTTCTCCCTTCCCGTAGCCTTTCATCTCTCTTGTCTGCTCAGGACTACAAGACAAGTCTGAAAGCCACCCTCCTGCAATGCTGGGCAGAAGTTGGCTCCTTCAAGCTATATATCCGCCTACATACGCTAAGATTTCTTTAGGGTTTTCAGAGACACAAAATGACCTGAGGAATCAAAGGGGAAAGGAACTGATTTTCAGTATCACCTTCCCTTTTCATGTAATGAAAACCAGGAAGAGATACTAGAGGCAAGACAGAGCTGTTGTATATTCTGTTTGCAGCAATTGCTATAATGCCAGGTCCTTGCACATTTCCAAGGCTTCTGAGGAAATATGGTGGTAAATCTTTTCCTCCCTTTACTCAGCTGTTGGTGTTCAAGGTTGTATACAAGAGGGCTGCCCAGATTGAATACTTCCAAGTTTCTGCTGACTAAGGACTATTGCCTGTAACGACAATTTCTGTCCACTTGGCTGCCTGCTCTCTCACTTCCCCCAATTACAAACCTCCCTCCAGGAGAAATACTTCTGTCTCAGGGTTAGTATTCCTCACTGCAAGCTTTTACATCAGCAGGAAAGCTTAGTTTAGACACAAAGAGACTAATCGTATGCGAAAAAGCCTTTTTGAGGCCATTAAAATAACGAAACTTATGCAATACTTTATCTGTTTCATAATTACATTGATACTTACCAGGCTCATTTAAACTGGGACAAAGTCCCCAAGCAGTCTATGGAATCACTTTTAGGATGCAGTGAGAAATAAGCTTCTCTTCTGACTAGATTTCAATGTAGTAAAGCATCTGCTGACATGAACTAGTTGAGATTTCATAAAAGCTTGCCACCAGCGGATGGGTACAGAGCAAATTTAAGATTCTGCTCTGACCTTAGAATATAAATCTGGCTCTCATTTATCAGAGAGAGATCTGTGAATAATAAAGGCAGTCCCCAACTATGTAGGGTATTCTGCTGGTTTTTAAGAGACAATGTAGGCAATCTCACTCACTCACCCAGAAAGACTCCTTGATACTCACTCAGTTATGTCTAGGCAATTAAGCTCAATTAGAATATTCTGCTATTACACTATTGACAGCACCTGGAAAGCTGACAGAAAATATAGCACATGCCATGGTTTTGCTTACCCATGCTGTAGATTCTGGGCCACGATCAGCAATCTGACAGGAATCACTCTTTGGCAAACCCAAGTCCAATCTGTTCAATAATTCATTGGTTTTGCTATGAAGAAATCCAATCCAAATAGAATTGTTAGTGCTTCCATAAAAATAAATACAGCTTTTTATTCCACCCTTGGAATCTAGCCTAGACATTTTATCATGTGACTGCTGAAAACCATCACAGGTGGAACAAAAGGTTATAGAGACAGACAGAATGAAATGGGACAGAGGATACAGAACCTATATCATAGATAAGATATTTGCGGGGAGGAATTTTTAAGCAATTGCTGTCATTTGCATGTTTGGGGTCTACAGTGGCTATGCTTTCTTTCCTTACTGTAAAGCTCCTAAACCACCGAATTGCATACCACTGGATTTCATCAGGATGCAACTGCTTCACCGAATCGTTGGAAATCCTTCTACCAGATCTATAAATCTCAGATAAGTAATTTAAAATATTATTTTAAGGATTTTTCCTTCATGATTAATAAATGCAGCCTTACAACAGGTTACCTAATCAAGCAGAAAGATTTTGAAGCATTTTGTAGCATTGAAAAAAAAAAAAAAATGCCTGCCTTTAGTTGAAGCAGAATTGCACAACATTGTCACTTCTTATTCTGGAAAGGGCAATTTCATTTTTCCAATCACATCCGTTACAAACCAGATTTTCAAAGTAGCGTCATTTCGCTCACAGTTTCAACCAACCACACTTAAACAAAGTCACAAGCAACAACCATAAACAAATGTTAAGTATAGGAGATTCAGTGCTGTGTTCAGAAACCAGTTCCTAACTTGCAGTCCCAGGCATATCTATTCAAGCCTTTGCTCACTCAAAGGAATAGAGTTAGAAGAAAGAGGCAATTTTATTTCTGTATACAGCTTTGGAAAGCATGAAAGTACTGAAGCGATAGCAGAAAGAGTGCTTCAAGAGGCATTCAACACAAAAATTTACTCTGCTAAGAGGGCAACCAGCTAGCTCTGTGGGGGAGAAGATGCTGTTACCAAAGACAGCTACTTAACCTTGGAGAAAAAGCCTTGGCTGCCAAAGAATGATGATGACTAACTGCTGAAACAGACTAGCAAGTGTGTTTTTATCTTTCAGTCCATGATCTGAAATGGTGAATAGATGCATTTTTGGAACATGTCCTGCTGGTCAGTGGTTATATTGAGAAGTGGGGAAAAATAACAAGAACTCACAAGTTCTTCTCTGCTACTCTACACCATACAAAACCATGTTACCACTTTGGGTACAGAGTACTTGCTCAAGCTGTAGCAAGCCATGCTTTTTGAGTCTCGGCATTCTCAGTTCACTCCCTTTCCTCTATTACCCGGGTAGTTAACATGGACCTCAGCCAATGCACAATACAGAAAGAACCAAGTGAAACATAAGATTCCCTGCTCTACAAAGCACCTGTATATCAAGGTTAAATAAATTAGTAGTCTTCTTACCCAAGTGCTAAGCACACACAGTTTTTTCCATGAAAGATGAGTGGCTGAGTGGTGAGATTGCACAGAATAATTTGCGGAACTTGAAGTTTTAAATTGCAGATTTTGTGTTTCTCTACCCGTGCTAAAATTGCTAAAATAATTTATTTCTACACCAGAAAGACTAAGAACTCCTGCAGAAAGTCTAGAATATATTTGAGCAGGTTAAAGCTCTGCAAAGAAATATGGCAACTTGGGGGTATACCTGGATGTCCTAATTCCTTATGGATGGCAAAAAAATGACATGGAGTATGAGGAAGTTCTCATTATTTGCATAAAAATGGGGTGGAGGGTTAAGACACTGCATATCCCAGATCAGCACACTGACAGGTGAAAAGCTAACTCAGATTTGGTATTAGAAATGACAGTTACAAAAGTGGAAGCAAATAAAGTTTCTCAGCAAGACTGTGCACTACCTTTGAATACAGAAAAAACCTACTACACCAGATGAACTAATTAATACGTTAACAAAGTGTCTCTATCACAAGAAAGGGACTCAGATTTCTGAACCCAAGTAAAGACAAACTCAGTCAAGTCAGTCACATATGTTAATTCGTTGTGCATCATCTCTGTGGAAACCCAGCAATACATCTGGAGTTGCCAGACTGTCAAAGTATTGTCTGAATGGTATTTTTCATAATATTAAACCTATAGTCATAACAATGCAGAGCACAGCATAAGCCATGCTGCAGGGAAAGGGAGAGATGACAGTTCAATTAATGTTCCAGAGAGGAAAGCATTATCTCCAGCAGGAAATCAGCATATCAAAGTGTCCATAGGTGTTCCACATTCAGACAGTTGGAGCAACATCTCACTCGCTTGCTAGAACTTCAAGGGCTAATCAAAGATGCTAATAAAATGTGTTCCTCTAAAACTAATTAATATTAAGGAATGAAGAACATGAGCTGAAGAAATTAATTTCAATACAGCAGCATCCTGATACCCTTCAAAAATAGCTAGGCAAAAGGAGATCCAATATTTAAACGAACCAAGCAGATGGCGCCCTCCTAACAGGCTGCTAACCTGAGCTCGGACTACCCCGAAGCATCAGGAGGAAGGGAAGACAACCACTCAGAAACACTAGTTAAACTGGAGTGATCTTATGATGGTATTTTGCCTTTCTCAGTAGCCCTGTTTCCCATTACACCATTGGCAATGAGCCTTTCGCTCTGCTAATTAAAACAGGCTACTCCCATACCAGAACGTTTAGTAGGACCAGGCAATACTCTCAGCAGAGGAACTCAGCCATCTATACTGTGGTAACAGTTCCTGCAATAGTCTTGACCTGTTCCAAATAGCTTCTGGCTGCTGTCTGGGAAAGAGTATCAACCACAGGTGACTCCCAACAGGCACAGTGGATGTAACAGCCCCATTTTTGGAGGTGAAAAAGTTTGCTAGCAATGGAAGCAGGCGGTCTCAGGTCTGTTGGCCTCAGAAGGGAAAGTAAGTGACAGTGTTTAATTTATTAGCACAGACGCAACTGTGGGGGAGTGAAGCACAATACTGGATTTGGGGGCTGAAAAACTCTTTAATGCTGTCATGGGAAAATACTGACTCTGCTGCCAGGAACATTGAGTAACGTGCTAGGAAGGGACAGTGCATGACTGTGGAAATCAGTCCACATTGCAGATGCTTTCTGTGAGGGTCCTCAGAGATACGGCTTTACATTTCACAACTGTTCTTCAGAGTGAGTCCTTTCTTCAAAGCTGTTACATAAAAGCATATACTTGAAGCTCAACAAGGACACGTAAAATGCAGAAACATGAATTTGCTACGTGTTCCACTGACAATGGTGCAATTTAGGGATTTAGAGTTGGCACCCTGCACTCACGAGTTACTTCTAGATCAGGGAATCCACACACATTTCTTATTGTTTGGGATGCTGTATTGTGTGTGCTGCCCAAATTCCCACTGGGGTGAGGCAAGGGGGTAGATATAAAAGCTGGAGTGAGCCTAGGTTCCTATGACCGAGGTAGGAGTTCCGAAGCTCCAACAGGGTCACCAGCCTTGACAGCCAAGAAGCAGAAAGCTCCACAGTTGACTCAAGCATGTAACTGTGGAAGATACGAAGACCCACAACTGATCTTGTTGCAGGACCCGAGATCTAAAATCCTGTGCAGAGGTCTTTAATTTTGTGTGTCATTTGGTCTTAACTCCTGTGACATCTATAAAGCCAACAGAAGAGCCAGTACTGAAAAGGACTCATCCTTAGGGACGTGAATAAGGATATGGGCTCTGGCCACAGCATCTTCCTCCACCCAAGTCACACAGCACTGCTTGCTAAGCTTTTAATTTGAGATTGTATTCCTCAGACCAAAGATGTAAAGAAAATAAATTTTTGGCCTATATATAAAGTTCTTGGCTTTAAGTCTGTTTTACAGACTAATATTAAAAATGCATAAATTAAAAAGGTTTTTTGTAATGTTCATTACTTCTTCCCAATGAAACCAGTGGCAGGTAATTCTTTTGCTCTAATTGATGGATATTGAAATGCCAGGACACAGAAAAATATACTGGCTTTTATGCCAGTGCTTTTGAAAAAAAAGGCAGCACAATACTTTTGCATATATCATAAATCTATTTATTTCTCTTGACATTTTTTAAAAGATAATGGCCACTCTTATTACTACTGAAAACAAGACAGCTCCTGAACGCCTTGTTTTCCCAAGCTGCATCAGCAGCATCTCCAGCATTACAATTCTGCTCTAATGAATGTTCGCAAGTATGCTAAGAGCCATTAAAAAACAGTAATATAAAATAAAAATAAAGAATCCCAAGCCAAGTAAATCATTACAGCCATTTCAGAGAGGAGACAACATGAGTAGTCATTAAGACAACAGTAGCACCCAGTGCTGAATGACATGGACACATCAGCTTCCAAAGTCATTGCCAGCAAGCAATGCTAAAGTTATATTTCAACATTCCTTCCAATTAAGCTAAAAAACTAAAACCCATGCATAATGCATACATAATGTTATTTTCACACATCTGCCCAGAAGTTTCACAATGGTTTTTAAACAATAGCAGGATTCCCCCTCTCAAAAACAAAACCAAAAACTAAAACTGAATTTCCTTCAAGACGCATCTTTTTGCGGCACCAGCAAGCATATCTACACTGCTCCCCACTTCAGCTTACTTAATTGGTGAAGCATAACAACTTCCCTGGCTTTTGCAGAAATTAAGATCAGTTGATTAACACTACCAAAGCCCACCCATAAGAAAAGCTGCCCTTTGTTTCAGTAAGGTCCATGGTGGGTGTGTTCTTACTGATGCCCTTGTTCCTTCCTCAGTGAGGGCTCTGCTTTATGCATTGCCATATGCATCCTGGTCAGGCACTTGCTATGACACACAAGCCAGGCTGGCTGGTACTAGGGCCGCTGTTGCTCCTCTATCATGTGGCCTAACAAACATCAAATGTTAAAATAGAAGAAATTACAGAAGCTGTCACAAAGGTTGATGAGACTGCTGTCCATTTATGGAGGTTTCCCATAGATTCCACCTTGGGAGATGGAGAAAGAGACTCAAAGGGAGGTATAGTTGGGATTTTCACTAATGAAAATCAGTTGCTAAAGTGGGAATGAAGCTGGGAGGCCAGTAATACCATTTGTGGAAATAATCCCACCAAAGGTACGTATTTCAAAACTAAGCCATTAAGAAAGTTGCAAGTAGCCCGAGTGGAGCCACCAATGGCTTTTGCTGGTATACATGCACCCTCTCACATCCCCTCTTCTTTGCAGAGATTTACCACAGCAATAAGTTTACAAGATTTAAAGAAGTTCAGAAGGCTACAAGTAACTGCCATGTTTCCTACAGCTGGGCCATGATAAGGGGCAAGGCAGTAAAAACATCTCCATTTGTCAGCAACAAACGTGCCCTCAACTCTACATGGGTTCTGGTTCTCCTATATGTCAACTCTAACCCATACCAGCAGGACAGAGTCCACTTTTGTGTAAAAATAAAAACAAACACCAGCCATGTGCAAAGTTCTCAGCATGAACTAACATCCATTTTTTGGTGTGCATGTGGGTGTGGGATTTATCTTTTGCTGGAAGCTATAATGTGAAAAATTACAATGTGAAATGCCTGTATGATGTTGATGGCTCTTCTGCAATGCCCTTTACTGGGAAGAAAGGCCATCCTCTGGGTATTTAGCTCGCTTGCTTTCCAGCACAGATTGTTTTGGTAGCCACACACCAAGCTTAACGCAGCATTCACAGACTTCACTGGAAGTAATGTACAAGCATACTAAGGAGGACTTGGACAAATCTAATGATAGTGATCAAAACTGTACTATCTTTGGCTGATAGGCTTTCTTGCCTGACAAGTTCTTGTTCTTGAGGATAAGAACAAAAAACGCGGCAGTAGTTCATATTAGGTATAAAGCTTCAAGTATAGAAATATTATTTTTTTTAAAAAAAGGCAACTTTCTCAGCAGAATTATTTTCATCATTCCCTATCCACACCCAAAACTAATCTTTCTGTCAACCAACTACCAACTTGCTTTTTTTGTTTTCCTGACTAGATAAAATAATACAGCTAAGGTATTTTTTCCTCCCACCAACTCATCCAATATTCTTGGAAGTTATCTTAGATGTAAGTTTAATTTATTATCTAAAGTAATAAGCATAAATCCAGTTTTAAGGGAAGTGCAGTTTTGTATAAGTCTATTGCATAGATCTTCCATTCTGTGCGCTCCATCTGCATGTGCAATCTGCTTCTATATTTTCAGCCAGCTTGCATGGGCAGATTAATGCATACAATTAGAAAGCAACCTCACAGGCGTTCAATAAACTGCCTTCATTATTACACTCAAGAGAGTCCCTTTGGATGTCTATAAAAGCCTAGTTTTCTGCCTGTTAGCTAAATAATTGACAATGCTTAAAATAATCAGGAGCAAATGAACAAAATGAAGGCCATTGTGGTGAAAAGAAGCAAACAAAAGATTCTCAAGGCTGCAAACCCTTTTTGTGTGAGTCCTCTTTCATTCTCTCTAGCAAGCTATGTTAAAAGTCTGGTCAGGTTTACATTTGCACTTCTGTGGGGAAAATTTGTTACCAGACTGCTGTTTGAACCACACATCATAGGGGACTGAAAACTGGCAAGGACACTAGCATTTATCCTGTAAAAATAGATAAATAAATAAAAATTCTGTTTTGATTCAGGTTTTATTTTCTTACATTTTATGACTTTTGAGAAAACTGAGTTGGCAGGCAAATGTACATCAGCTTGGTTTGGTGAACCTCCTGCATTGTGTTTGGAATATGCACTCAGAGACACTCTGGCAAATTCCGTTTCCAGTTCCAAATTCTGAACAGAATATATTGAGTGCACACATGTACCCTAGTGCAGCAGTGCCAGGAATTTTTACAGGAGTACAACCTTCACAAAAACAGAGGCACAAGTATGTAACAAGGGGAAGGATGAAGTGATACAACATCCATCATGTACTATTAAAAAGTAACACTGTGTTCTAGACTGCTTTTCCCATTACATAAATAGGTAGATGACTATTAGAAAAGCAGTGGACCACATCCAACACTACAGTTTCTGGGAAGTCAAATCCAAATTAAATAAAAGCACCTTACTAGAGAGCTGGGCTAAAATCATATGGTGGGAAACACTACAGATCAGGTACAGAATCATACAGCCTGCACAGCAAGCCACAGAGAAAAGCAAGTCATGAGGTAGCCATCCCTCACAACTGTTTAAATAACAGGTTTTATGTCCTAAAGAGGGATGTCCTTAAGAGTCCTGGGCTACCCATCTAACCTCTTCTTCATTCCCATTTGGAAAGATGGACACTCAGTCTTTACCTTACAAGGATTAGCAATTGCAAAGTATGAACTATGCAAGCATTCATTCCCTTTTAATGCACTCTTGACAGAAACACAGCTTCTACCACAGGACACCAATGTAAAATGTATCCAAGACACCGTTACTCAGAAGGAAGGACTCCATTTCATGTGTAAGTAGTTTCTGGTAGAAACGTGCATATGTCATTATCTTCTAGATCTGACATCTTCAGAGGCAGAACCGTGGCAACACATCACCAATAAATCCTTCAATTGCATCTCCTCCGTTACTACAATCCATATCAATCCTGCCATGCAGCAACTCCCCCAGCCCAAAGTCTGCTCCTGTGTGCTCTTCAGGGTTTTTCTACTCAGCTACTTTAGGAGATGCCTTGCGAGTACTGTCCATTTTAGTCACCTAATAGAGCTTGAGTCCACCTGGTTCAGAGGAGCTGCTGATCCCAAAAAAGAGAAGCTCGCAGACTTTTCCACAGCACCCTGCATGCATATCTAGACCCCATTCTCATAAGACACAGATGTATACTCAAGTAACTATAACAGATACAGTTGACTTTCAAGGGCCAGCTGTACGCACAGAAGATAACAAGGCTTTCAATAGATAGCAAATAACTGTATGCTGCAGGCAGCGGACAAGGTTGCAGACAACTTTTTCTTTTTGGCATTCACTTACTTCATGTTACACCCTATGAAAGGGGATTTCAGTCAGCGAGAAGTTCTTGGTTTTAATAGTGACAGGAATTTAATCAGAACAATGAACTTCTGGGTAGCATCATACTTTATTGTCAGAATATGTTAATGAGATGCAAATCTTCAGTGTCCTTACTTATCAAATAGAAGCGGCACTTCATACAAGAGAGGTACTGATTGGGCTGTACCTGTGGAGGCTGATACAACTAGAGGCGGTGATCAATTTTAAAAGGTTTCTCAGCTAATGAGACTGTTGGTACACATCGATCTCGGGAAAACTGTGATGTTGCAGCTACAGATGCTTACAGAGGACAGAATAACCAGGCAGCTTATCTTTTGAAATGGCTCCAAAGGCCATGACTTTGCAGAGGTCCTTGCTTTATATGCAGCGCATGACCTTCCTCCCCGCCTCTCCCAGCAAGCAGGGAAGGTCAAAATACTCTAGCAGAGACAGCGAGGAAAGGAGTACAACCTCATATTTGTTCTCTTCACCTCTAGACATAGGGTCTTAGATGATGGAAGCAGCGAGTCACTCGTTTTTGCATAATAGGCAAAAGCACATCTTTAAATACCAAGCACTTTTACACAAACATGTCTCTAATAACTGGCAGTACTTCAGTGGAGTTACTTTACGAGATCTGAGATGTCACCCACTATCTTTCCATTACTCCTGGATGTTGTGCTCCATAGTGTCAATGTATCTTAGCAATGCAACCTCAACAACATCCAGTGGTAAAGACTCGTCTTCCTCTGCCCACCAAGGGATTCCTTTGGACCAGGGAAGGCACTAGTGCTACTCTGTACAGCACAGGATGTTTTTGCTTAACCAAAATTCAATGTAGGTAGTTTTCTGGTCATTTCCTCCAAGCGCAGTATCTACAGGGCCCTCCTGGTGGTATGTTCAATACACAGTACATACAAATAATCTTCTGATAGTTGAACATGATCTTGAGCAATGGAGCTCGACAGTTCATCTTTACCCTCAGCTGCATCAGTCAGTTTGGTTACCTAAGACGACACTTGCTGAATGCTCACCAGGCTTTCCTAGATCAGTGGACAGAATGGCTGCAAGCCAGTCTCCTTCTCAGCCTCAGCTCCTGCACCCCATGGGAACCAAATTACTTGCCCACATGAAGGTGTTTCAGAGGGTTTGGGCCTGCTTTTGACAGAACCAAGCTTACTTTTAATGGAAAAAGTGCTGATTAGCAGAATTCATTTCACCCTAAGCCAAAAAAAAAAAAAAAAAAAAAAGGTACAGACAGGGAAGGTGAGAGAAAGGAAGCAATATGTCTCTGTTCATAACTGAATAAGCCTTAAAACAAAAAACCCCAGATTAAATAGGAAGATAAGAACCCTGTCAATGCCCTTGGGAAAAAAAAAAAAAAGTCCCATAACTGAGGACCCTGCACTGAAAAGGTTCTTGTTTAGTTAGGCTTGAAGAGCTTGAAGGTGTCTAGTCTGTCAGAAACAAGCAGAGATCTAAAGTTGCGCAGGGTCTTCAGAAATCCTGAGGAATCAGGGTGTGCGTGTGAGAAATCCACACCGGGACCAACAGAGGACAAACAGCAGGGAAAATACCAGTATCTAGAGACAAACATTGGCAATGTATTTAAAGCAAGAGGTGTATCTAAAGCTAAATGGGAAGAACTGAAAGGAAAAAGACACGTCTGAGATCAGTGAGAAAGCACTAAAATGTCTATACATTAGAGAACAGAGACTGGGCAAATGATGAAGGAACTGGAGCTACTAGCATGGGACAAAAGTGGCCTCTTTAAAGGTCACAGAGGAGGAAGGAGCAATCAATCATGCTAAGAACACAGGTGAGTAATTTCAGGAGCCAAAGATAAAAAAAGGTAAAGGTGACTAAACAGCATTGTGTGTTAATTATGTGATAGAATTGGTTTGTATCAGTTAAAAATAAATAAATGGGGTAGAGTGAACTGGCAAGGCAGGAACTTCACTGCCAATGGAATTAATTATGTCGGGAGTTAAGCCATATCTAAATCTGACATTAAGGAGGGATTCTTGGGAAACAGGTCTTCACAGCAGATCTCTACATTTAAGCTGTAGGACTGTGCTAAATATAGGAAGCCCTCATTATTTCTGTGTGGGTTAGTTTCTTTACTAGTCACTAAAATAAATGGGTGGAGATGTAATTTAGATTCTGTTTCAATAAGTAGTCTTGGATTGAACGATCACATATTGATTTAGTTACAGAAAGAAAGCACAAAGTCATTCTATGATTCACAGTTTTCATTTTAAAATTTATGTTTTCAGAAGCTAAGAGAAATCTACTGAACCCAGTTTCTCACAGAATAAGGCATGGAGGAGGGTTCAAATATTTCACAGTATCACAGAGTGGTTGATGTTGGAAGGGACCTCTGGAGGTCATCTTGTCCAACCCCCTGCTCAGGCAGGGCCACCTAGAGCTAGTTACCCATAGCTTTTTAATATCTCCAAGGATGGAGACCTCACAGCCTCCCTGGGTGACCTGTGCCCATGCTCAGTCACCCTTAGATTAAAAAGAAAAAGAAGTGTTTCCTGATGTTCAGGAGGAATCTCCCATGTTTCAGTTTGTGCCCATTGCCTCTTGCCCTGAAGTCAAAAGTTTCATGTCAAAAAGTGAAAGAACAGCAACAGAAGCCAAAGCTTTTCTGAGCCCCAAACCAGACAAAAGCAAACAAATTAAAAAAAAAAACCAAAAAAAAAAACAACAAAGCAAAACAAAAACCAAAACCCAACAAAATCCCAAAGCAGAAGGACAAGCAGATGAGGAATTTTAGGTAATAAGTTTCAATTTTTACTTACTAATATTGATCTTCAAGGAACATCTCTCCTCTTTGTATTTCTTGTTGCCTTTTTTTAACTTCAAGTCTCTCTGCCTACAGCATTCAAAACAAGAAAACATACTTGAGATTTGCAGTATGCAAGAAACAAACATTGATTACTTCAATTCAGGTATTTCAGTAATCTGGTTTTTCAAACAACTATAGCAGCAGGTGAGTACAGAAGTGACCCAATCTCAAATTTGAAAGTCTTTAGCCATGACCAAATAGCTCCCAGTCAAGAGATATCTGAAATAGAAAATGCCACTGTGCTGCTGGCAGACCGGTCTATCCTCACACAGGGTCTCACGAGCCTTCACAGCTCCCATGTCATGGCACTGCTGGGACCAGCTCTTGGTACAACTACTGCAACACTGGTCCTAGCAGGAAGGCAGAGGGCGTGAATCACCGCACCGAAGCAGGGGATAGTCCTGTAGCATTGAAAGCACAGTGACAGGAGTACCTGTAGCTCTGCACGTAGATCTGTGGCCTTCAGGAGCATTAGGTACTGGCCAGCTGAACACGTCTTGAGATGGATGGAAGTGGGAAACATTTGTGCTTAATCAATGCTATTCTACCTCAGTTACCAAGCCCAGTGCAAGTCAACCAAACCCTCGACACACAAAACTCCTCTGGAAATCTGGATACCACACAAGTGATGAAGCCTTTTAACATAAAAATGCACATAGTTTCCAGTAGAAGGATCACCTATACTGCCCCACCCCCAAAATTCAAGTAGAATAAAACATGAAACTAAATCAGAAACTAGAGAAGCAACAGCAATATGTACCTCAAGCTAAATTCCAGTCAAAGACTAGCCAAATGGGTTTTTTTGACACACAGGCTGTAGGCAGGTTCAGTGTGAAGAGCAGTCAAAAGGCAGTTCAGTGTATTAAAAGCACAGAAGTGCCAAACTGGGATTTCAGCCCTGCTATATTTTAAGCACAAGCTCCCACACTGCAGTTGGTGGGGGGATGCTCCAACAGCAGCTCCCACCCGAGGTTCACGACGACTAGCATGTTGAGCAAACTGCAACTTCAGACTGTCACTCTGCTCATCGCCCACCCTCAAAATGAAAAAAAGTAATATTTGGTAACCCAGCAACTAGACATTGCTCGAAACGAAGTGCCTGGGAAATTCCAGACAATACCTTGCAGAGGTGAGAAGGGAGCTGTGGGTGGGAATGGCCCGTTTGGTCAGAGCCCAGGTGAGGGATAGGACACTGCACCTGGG
The DNA here is from genome assembly GCF_015220075.1 of Falco rusticolus. Lineage (NCBI taxonomy): Eukaryota > Metazoa > Chordata > Aves > Falconiformes > Falconidae > Falco > Falco rusticolus. The sequence continues at coordinate 33,086,963 of NC_051188.1, read as the reverse complement.
TGGAGGTATTGTGCAAGGTCAGGTAGAATAGGTGGGAGGCGGGGGTGTAAGAGGGAAAGCAGTGTTAAGAACAGGGTTGTAACCCCCACCCCAATAATTTTCTTCCTGCGCTGCAGTCAATAACGTTTCAGAAGAATTACAATTCTGCTGGCAGTTACTCAATTACTTTGCCTTCAGTGATTTCAGGGTGGGTATTTTTTAATTGGATAAAGAATGACTGCCTGGAAGAAATTTGCAAAACAAGTGCAAATTCGTCCACAGCATGTATTGAATTAAGAGAAAAAAAAAATCCTGTCAGATGTCTGCAGATAGGAAAAGAGCCACTGTGTAGTATAATGCTATAAACTGTTGGAAGGCAAATTACTTAGAAGTTATTTGGAGAAAGGCAATGGAAAAATAAACAAAAGGAGGAAGACAAATCTCTGAATAAGATGTCCCATTGCTCAGTCATCTGACATGCTGAGACAGTGGTAGAATGTATGAAGTACTGATGCAATTAAAAAAAAATAATCAAACTAAAGTAAGGAATATCACCCCACAGTACAGGTAAATTTTGATAGTGTTCAAGGGATATCTTGTTTGCTTCTAACACCTCCACCCAGAGACAGATGATTTTTCAGGGAGAAGACTCCCACTCACCTGTGCAACGTAACAATTTACAGGGAAAGAAAGGAAAGAGGAAGAAAGGAAATCTGATGGCATCTATTTTTGTCAAAGGTGACGCTGATACCCTCAAGACACCAGTAATAGCTCCCAGGCTTTTCACCTCCACTGCTCAGCACTACACGCTGATGCCTTTACCTCTCAAAAAGCATTTGACATGGGATCCACCATCATACTGCAAGGCTCCCAAAAGTTCAAATTCAAAGATCACGGGATTTGCTGTGGTCTAGCTCCTAGCTAGAACACCACACTGATACTAACTTTTATAAATACAGTCCTTCAATATCACCCCCATCTCCCAGCAGATAAAAAAGAAGAAAAAAATCCTACAGCTGTTCTACCACCAGAACAGTGCCTGAAAAGTATACCAGCATATTGAAATACTTACTTGTGGCTGGTGTGACTATTTTCTGCTCTGGAGGTTTACCCTGGGACTCCTGCTTAGGACACATACAAATGACAGGCAACGGGACTGGGACATTCTCTAAGTAATGACAATCTATCAATAGACATTGCCAAAGCACTCCACATTTGGCATGGTCTTCATAAACAAAGCCAAGAGTGGAACAGCTGTGATACTGAAGGTAAACATGTTGAAAAGCATTAGCAGAAGGTCTGTGAAGTGCCTGGTTTTAACAAATTCCCAAAAAAGGCCATTCATGCTGATTAACACAGTCAAATTAAAGAGCACATGATCTGATAAAGAATAAAACAAAATTACAGCTTATTGTAAATAGGAGAGTTTCTAAAGATGGCAGGACTGTTACCACATAATGCAAAAGAAAGTTGCATGCAATAGAATTACACTAAGCCTTTTCACTTCAAATCTTTCAAATCTTTTAATGTTTAGTCAAGATTTAGAATATACAAGGAAAGGCTAAAGGCAGGGCAATAGGAACAGAGACTGAATGACAGGAAACATAAATATCCAGTACACTGAAGTTATGCTATTTTGTGTACAGCACAAATGCAGAAAGCTTAAAAAAAAAAAAAGCCAAATATCAGCCACTTCTTTTTTTCTTGGGAACTTTGATGGTCCTTCCACCCCAAAGACACACAGGAAGTTATGGTTTGGTCTGGTCAAAATCTTTCATGTGAAGGGCTGCAGAAAGGACACCGAACCGCAGATGCCTGCTACTAATGAGCAAATAATAATGGTGCTACTCCCACACCTTCTGCAGATGAGACGTGCATCTCAGCACTAGGGACAAATGCAGAAATAGGGACTTCCTTGCTAATGTTACCAAGTCTCTCCAAAATTATTTCAGTGACCACTCAGAGATCACTAGCTTAGGAGAACAGCCAAACTCATGCAGCCCAGGGTTATCCCATGAACAAAGCAAAGCAGTCCCAGAACAAGCTGTCTCACACAAAGCACACAGGATCCCAACTCTCATTCACTGGTACCATGGAGACTTGCATACCAGTTCACACAAACTGGTCCTGTGGAACACAGAATGAGGGGGAGGGGTCCATCTTTCCTCTTTCTGGGAGCTGAAGAGAGACAAGGTAGATGCCAAGCACAAGGTATTCCAGCACCTAACCTCATGGTTAATTAAAGAATGACAGAGACAGTCAGGTGGACTCATACAAATGGTAAAGCAGATCTTCCACATTTGGGTACTGCCTTGGCAGACACCCAGTTTTCTCTTGGTCACAAAGGTAACAGGAGAGTGGATACTGCTTTTCTCTGCAAAACCAGCATTAAAGCACCAACATAAACAGATCCTATGCTCATAAGCACCACTGGCTTACAGTACACCAACCTTACAATCAAGAAAGAACTGAGCTGAGTACCAGCACCTGACCTAGTCACTGTGCATTAGTCTGCAGGGCTTCACCATTCATGTTTGTTGGCAAAGCAGCTCTCCAGCTGCAGAAGTTTCAGGGCCCCTGCTGATAAAGCTGGCTAGCCATTATTTCCTTTCAGCCTGTCACACAATTTGGTTTTTATTGAATGAATAATAACCTTGAGCAAAAGAAGGACTAGTGTGCAAGAACAGAAGGTTTGTGAATCTGCTGAAAGACATGCTCTCAGCTGATGCCCTGCAGGTGCAGTTGTCTACAAATCACTTTTTTAAAAAAGTTCCTCTCCTGCAGTAATCAGGCAGGGCCCAAGGTTGGTCATACAGTACCAGTTCTTTAGGATCCCTTTCCTGTCATTCTCAGATCTCAGAAACCTTTCATCTGCGGGCAGGGTGACATAGCCAAATTGACACCTTGTAGTAGCTTTCCAGCATGCTTTTCTTAAACACAGAGTTGAATTTTTAACATATAAACATCTTCCAAGCAGAAATCTTCATCAGCTCAATCACTATTGTGGAAGAGAATCCAAATAAACAAATTCAAATTAAGAGTTCTCTTTCATGCTCCTCTGTTTTGTTTATTTGCTTTGTGGGTCTATGTTTATTTATTCAAATTAAACAGTCTGTTTGGAAAAGATGTTTGCCACAATGTTGCATTCTCCTTTAGAAGAAACTGATAGTTACAGTTTTACTATGTACAACACCTATAAAGATTTTATAATCTGCGGGAGTGAAAGTAAGGAAAGTAAAGAGCATGAAAACAAAACTGATACATCAATATATTTTCTAGGTGTAACTATAAATGATAGCAACATTTTTCCTGTCCAATGCCCACGGGCAAACAACATATATTTAATAGGCAAATAAAATATAATTAATCCTCTTTTTACCATTGCTATCATCACTACTTCTGGAGCTATCCATGATCTGGTAACTGTTAATGACATTTCCACATGATAGTATTTATTGCCGCTGTGAGCTATTGTGTATGGACTTACCCTGAAAGAGTAATGCTAACCACTGAAAGACTGGGAGCAGACTAACCCTTACCTAGAGGCAATTAAGGCTATTTTTGTTCATGCATGCCCTTGTACACCATCAAGTAGTGATGCTTTTTTAATTAACTCTCAGCATTCAGCTTCCGTGCAGAAGATAATTTTTACTGTTGTGGAGAAAAAAACTGCAAACTTGAAATCTCCCTTTCTCTCACTATTACTGTACACATCGGTATCATTCTCCCCCTCTTTTCATTTCTCCTTTAAATTCCACATCACATTCTTAGGCAAGTGCTACTTGGTTACCACCAAGGAGACATGAATGAACTTTAACAAAGGTTTATGCAGCACCCAGGACAAGAAGATATTTTGTGAGAATAACTAGAAAAAACAAATGCACACAAAATAAACCCAATGATTTCAAAGTGAGCTATCATTGGCATCAATATATGGTGAATATTAGAAGGAAAAGTGATTTTTCGTGCTAGCAATATACCTGGGTGTGCAAGCCCCAGAGGGACTGGAGGGACATCTGAATTTCAGGGTGCACTCAGCACAAGGCAGATAAGACTACACTGACCTGTTCATAATTTGGATGCCATTTCAACCATGACAGGCTGGATTTTCTTGTATTCTTCCCATGTATACAGCAAGCAATTATGGATTTCTATAAAGTCTTTGTGCCATCTGCCACAGTCCCATCTTACAGAAAAAGCTCATGCCGAAGTGAACTATATAGCCTGTATTTGTAACACTAATCATGACCCCAGCATTCTCCCTTTCTGCTAACTCTTCAGGATGTATGCAACTGAAAGGCTGGAGTTGCTGAAGAGCCAAAGGAATGCTCAAGCCCCAAAGAACACCAGGTCAGGCATCCTTCAGCCAGCTACCAACAGGAGGAGGGATGGATTTCCTAACTCCCTGATCCAATCCAGGGCTACTGTTTGATATAACTAGCCTGTTCCACATAGTTCAGCAAAATCAAGCATCAAGACAATAATTTTTTTTTATGTGGCTCCAACTCTGCAGTAACCGTACTTACCTTTTCTCTCTGAATTGCTTTCTTTTTGAGGATTTCAGCTTCTTCAGCTGCCTTTTTTGCTTTTACATACTCTTCTCTCTTGTGCTGTATGATATAAACATAAAAAATTATTTTATATATGTATGCATACAAAGAACACACAAGGCAACTTAACTCCTGTACTGCCCATCTTTCAAATCTGAAGTGTGTTTGAGGAAAGTTTCCAGAATTTTTTCTTAAAATGAGACACTGAATAAAGCAGGCTGTGCACCAGCTACTCCAATACTGGCTTTAAGGAGACTGAGAAATCTGGGACTGATAAATGGGCATCCATGCAAGCAATCACAGAGCGGATTCATAACTTACAAGCATTTATACCTTTTATAACACGAACAACATTTCTATATAAGCACTGGATGGGGTAGTACATTGATCAATTAGTCGAACTGTAGGCAGCATGCTGGAAGATACAGCGAGGCATGTAAGTGGCTTTACAACTGTACTGTTATCATTTTAGATATGATCTGTGATATGGGTTGCTACATATTTATAGCTAGATTTCTCATTTTCTTTGGTGCAATACATTTGTTTCTAGTTTTCTGCTGCTTCCTTCAGGTTTCATGACTTTCTTTTGTCAAGCAGCTGTGAGTTCATTTTATAGTCATATGAAACACTTCATGAAAAGCTTTTTTTAAATTCTTAAAATAAACAAATTTATTTCTCCTGACCTTTTGCTGGTATTTAGATTGCATGAGCATCATTTGCTGTTTTTGCCTTGTTTGAGCCTCTGATTCTTTTCCACCTTGAAAAAAAACCAACATAGAAATTGCATTTTGCATGAGCATTTTAAGTTCAAATGCGAGTCATTTCAGAACAAAGCAATGTAACAGATTGGATGTATGCATATACAGGAAATTTTTCATAATTACAGTAGCTGTCTGACATTAAAGAGAACAGATAGGAGACCTTTTGAATCATTTCATCCATCCATCAAAAGCACTAGCTTGTTATGTACAGAGCATCCACTGTATCATCATCACTCTACCAGCAAATATGCCCTACAGTATATGATCAGTTTACTGAGACACCATTCCATTTTCAGAAAACCAGTCGTGCTTTGCAGGTGAGTCTCCTTTTTCAGATCCAGCTCTTCCCACCTTTGTTCAGTTTGTCACCAACACGCATACAAAGTCAGAAATTTTATTGCCAAAAAGTTTCACTTTAATCAAATTTAGGAGCTTGGAGTCTGCCAACTCTAATAGGATGCTATCTTTAGTATCTTTTAAAGTCATGTCTTAAGGCTCAAGCAAGAATTCCCTTTCTGAAATAGGCATCAAAGCCTTTTCCCACAGACCTCACATTCACATCCAGGTAGCAGAAGGTGCCCTTTCCAAAAGCACAGGCTCTCTTTTGAGAGCATCCAAAGCTCTGGACATAATGTTCATTCTTCAATTAAAACCAAACAACCAACCCACAAACAAAAAAACCAGCCACACAGAGAAAGTGGCAATAAAAGTCTTAAGGGATGAAGGGAATGGGCTTGATTCTATTATTCTTCTCTACTGTTTTCCAAAGTATTTTCTTGCTTTGGGAAAGCCAATAATTCATTCCCTCAGTTGCTGCAAAAAGCCCACCACGACATTCTGATGATGAGATCTGCATTTTCACCTATGGTTTTCTGAGAGGTTCTCCACTATGTGGCTGTTAGCTCTACAGTGGCAGCTGGACCAACCTGTGCTACCCGAGGTGTCTGAAACATAAGACAACTATACTAGGTCTTCCAGGAGGGATCGCTCTTCACCAAAAGCGGCTTTCTCTGCTTACTAATGGAAGTTAACTAATTTTTAGGTGCTTTTGTGAGGTTCAGGGAATGGAAGATCAGTTCTCCAAGTGTGGCAATGTTGCAGCACTATCAAAACTAGCCAGCTGCAACAAGGCTTTTACCATCCTATACCAGGTTAACTTCAATAAGTAGTTAGCACACCACCAATCCCCCACAAGGTTTCAACAGTTCATCTACTGTTCATGCTCTTTCTTCATACTCTTCAGGTCAGTCCACCCTGCTTCTTGCCTCTGCTACATCCTTCTTGTCTCTCCTCCATCCAGGGAATTCTCTCCTCTCCTACACTCAGGGCACACTCTCTCTCCTCCCTCTGCTTCCTCCAGGTCTCTCTTCATCCAGAGCTCCTCTTCCATACCCTTAGAGCTATTTAACTACTTAGCAGGAACCAGCCACAGCTGCACCTTATCCACATCAGCCAACCCACCGCCCCTGAAGCCAGCTCACAGCTGTATATTATCAACGTTCATTAACCCAGCTTCATCCCTCTACATGGCAACATTTATATGCACACAAATAACTCCATAACATTACTCTCAAGAAAGATCAGCCATACAGTATACAAGCAACAAGTGTACAGCAGCAATAACCATACAGCTGGTGTTGTAGAGTGTCTCCTCCCAGGTCTGGGAAATAAAATTGCTACTAAACACATTTTGAAACCTTCTGGATGCTTGATTTTTCTTTCTTTCTAGCCTTTTATTGGCAACATTTAACATTTTTGTCTTCACTGTACTTTGCTGCATGTACTGTGGAGGAGGGCAGCACTTGAACCTTTCATTGTTCTCATCCTTCTGTGGTACCTGTAAGTTTGCCAGTCAACTATTACAGAGTTGAAATCCACAATATTAATTTCCCTATGGAAAGCATGAGAGTTAAGAAACTTCAACTTTAAGAATTCTCTGGTGATTTAGATTCGATGTGTAGTCTCTTAAAATCACTCTGAGAAAATAACATAGGATACCTTTTTATCTTAATGAGTAACTTATTTGTGAAATTAGAGAAGCCACTTATATTTTTTTTCTCCTTCCTTGGGCTCTCTTCTGTTCCAAATTTATTCCTGTGGGAATGATAAAATCTAATAATCTTTGCACCTTCCCTCTTTTCAGATGCACTGAACATAGTGCATGTGTCTCAGTCTCCAGAAGTCTTTCTAAGTGGCATCTAGACAGTGACTGAAGAGCTCATAAAACCTCCTTGAATTCTTTCAGCTTTTTCTTGCCCCTCCCCCTTTTTTTTTTTCTTAATTTGCTTCCTTCCCAAGAATTTTTTTAAATGCAATGGGACCAGAAGAAGTTAAGACTCCCCACACTCAGTCACTGCCGGTTTGCCACCACATCCCCAGTCATGTAGCCAACCTGAAGACGTTCTGCATGGACACCACACACCAAATTTCTGTTTTCAGATTTCACTTTCTTCAGCAAAAAACTTTGTGGTCCTCTTGGGAAAGAAGCATATCTTCTAGGAACTGCTCACAGGCAAGAATCAGCTAGTACATATGAACTCACAAAGAGCATGTCTGGCCACACAACTGCTCATGATGGTGGGAATTCAGGGCATTACACCAACTTGCAAAGGTAGGTTCATCACCGCAAACAACTGGAACTCCAGCTGCAGGGCAAAACAAACATGTGGGACCGGTATCACCTTGACCACAAAAACAAATCTGGGTTGGAGTCAGTTTAAGTTACTCCACCTCCCACCTGCTATCTATTTGTATACACAGGACACCAATTCAAACTTACCTTGTGTAGCACAGTAAAGAAAGAAATTAGTTCCCGGGTCAAGGCAGACAATAGCCTGCACTGTGCACCCCAAATTCTCCAATGACAGCCAAGGGAAGGAAAAGTAGCCTTAGATTTACAAAACTAATAAAGGCATCACTATATTCATACACTTTGTCAGAATGGATTTTGTCATTCAAAGTCATCCCATTTTTGCTGCACAGTACCCTTATCATGTTCTATATGGATGATGCTTTCAAGTTTTGTCTTGTCAGTAAGTTTCACCAGCTTTCTCCTACCTTTTGTGCCAAAGACATTAAAGAAAGATACTAAAATGAGATAGGTAGAAGACTGGTACTTAAAAAGCACTTCTAATAATCTTCCTCATGCTTCAGCACAACCTGCAGTCCTATTTTCTGAGGGCGGGTTGGGAGTTTTTTGTCTTTTTTTTTTTTTTAACTAACACCCAAATAGCACTGAATTAAATGTTTTATAGTGGTTACAATTGAAGAGATCTCCTACGGATTTTCGCACCTGTCTAGAAAATAAGTTGGTTATCTTACCAAACACATTTGTTCAGGATGACTTCAGTTCCTGTAGCTTTTTATCCTGTTTTTCATTTACCTGTCTCGTGTTATTTTTATAAAATTGTTATACAGAGCCTCATGCACATTTAGCCTGCATGCCTGAAGCTGCAGGGATCACTTTTGCCCCTTCAAGTGGCAGCGTCAGGAAAGCCGTACTGGCCCATAACACAGAGGAGTTTTCTTATGGTTAACTGGAGGGTCTCCAACACATGCTGTCCATCTGCACACTAATGCCAAGTCTGCACCCCCTCAGAGGCAGCCACAGACAATGTCACCAGCAGGAGGGATAATCCACCTGTTCTGCCCAAATGTTAGTATAGATTTTCTACACTGATCTCAACAGATTTCTTGAGCAAAAATGTTTTGTTTCTTCAGTGCCATCACCATCAAGAAGCACAGAGCACATACAGTAGGCTCATGTTAGCCCTTATTGATGCTGAATCTCTTTAAGTAGCATGTGAGAAAAAGTGAAAAATGTCTCACGTCCTGGAAAATAAAATTTTGCAATTAGTAACAGCTGATTTACATGTCTTACCCAGTCTCTGTGGAACCAACTTAATTGGCCCTGGCCTGTGCTCTTCCTTCCACCGCTCCAGGTCATCTAGCTCTTTCTTAGCAACTGAGCAGGTACAAAAAAGAAACAAATATATGGAAGTTAGAGGCAATACTAAAAAGCAGACAGTATCGCTAATTGTATGTAACCCTGAAGACCATCCAGTAACAGACAAACTTGTTCTCAAGGGATGCAGACATCCCCCAGGATGTTACACAGCCACTGCAACGATCAACTAACAAGGCAAACGTTTTGCCTAACTAACTCGAGACTGTATGGTGAGCAAACCCTAGGATTCAACCCCAAAAGCAAAACTAAGAACAGCTAAGGGACTGCTAATAGACTGCTTTTTAATGCCTGGGAACCTGTAGGTAAATGCCACAGTGTTTACTCCTGCAGGTAAAGCAGAAGTTGTTACAATTGAGATGTTATTGCTGCATGGAGGGAAATGCTTGTGGTGTAACGCTCCCCAGCAGGGAAATGAAAAGTAAGTAATTTTCCCTCCCGACCACATGCTCCCTAAATAAAAACAGGAGGAATGCATGATTCAGCTTCAAATTAGGACACTTCAACATAGGTGTCCACATGTGAGATGGGTGGCAAGTTCCCAGTTTAGCTGGTGGAAGTCTAGTCAACATAGCCAGGGGCACTGGCCATATGCTCTAGGATGGCTGGTTGATTAAAATGCTCTCTTGAGTCGACTGACAGAGGAAAAAAAACCAACAATTTCTTTCAATAGCCAGGCCAACAAAGCCTATGAAAAGAGGAGCTGTGTATTACAGTGGTGCTTCAGTTGCTCTAGGAGCTCATTTCACTCTTACTAAAACCAACATGATCCATATTTTCTAAAGGCAGGCTACAGCTATCTGACACCACCAGCAGCTCTCCTCTAACAAGACAAAGCCAGTTCCTGTGCAAGGGGCCTAAGAGAGAGACCAGCTTGTTATTTCACCTTTAAAACAAACACTTAGGTAGAGACTGGATTCAGTGAGGCCCTGTTTCTGCCAGTATCCAAGGGAGAAATATTTAGCACGCTTCAGACCTTGCACGCTGGTGGCACAAAGTGAAAACAGATCTTTATTAGAGTAGCAGCACCTTTGCTGTTAGTGTCAGAGTCAGCTTTAAGATGATCTGCTTTTATTCCTCCTTCTAGAATATTACGGTTTAGTTCAGGAGCAGTTCATTTTCTTTCTTGCAACCAAAGGAAACCCAGCCCCACACCATCCTGCTGGTGAAGCATTTCAACCAAACTCACGATGTTTGAGAAGAAAGGATTTAACTGCACTGTTTCCTTGAGGGCTCAAAACATGATGAGTGCTGACTGACACTCCTTCAGCTTTCATATCTTGCACAAATAAACACTCAGGAGTCTAGGACTGCGGTGCTTGGTCACCCCTGCATACGGGATTTCTTTCACAGCCAACTCTTGCTGTAACTTTGCTTTTTAACATATGCTTAATCTTTCTGGTAGAGGTTCAGGGTGTCCCTGTTTAGCTACTTTCACCAGCAAGACTCAAAGCCAAGCAAAAGTGAACTTATATCCACATGTATTTTCTGTCTAAAATTATCTTTACCAGCTTCATTAAAAGAGCCACCTACAATCCTTAAATAGAGATTCAACAGCCAACAGTGGTTCTAGTCGCTTTAGTCTCCACATGGGAGTATTTTAAAAAAATATTTTTTACTTGCCTTTTTTTTTTCTTTCCCCCCCTAACCTGGAGAACATTCAAAGCTGGATTCTCCAATCTGAATTCAACCCTGTAAAAGTGGGATAGAGCTAATTCCAGCCGAGTCTTGTAGAAACCAGTTTGAACAGCTCCAGCACCTTTTCCTGAACAAGACTTATTCTGCATGAAGTTTAGCCAGATGAGAAATTAATCTTAAGAAAAGCCTACATGATGATGGAGAATGCTCATAGCACTGACTTGACTGTCACAGCTACACATATAAAAGCACTGTAAAAATGAGGATAAAAGTTGCTAGGGCAATAAAGTGCACAAAATCCTAAACTTATTCAAGTAGAAATAATGTATTACTATATTAAACAACTCAACTTACTTTGCTGCAGCTGGTTTCTTCTGGTTTCGTTTGGAGTTATCAAGACATAAGGGCGGACACTAAAAGGAAAGAAAAAGTCTTATTTTTCCTGTCTGCAGAAAACCAGGATTAGAATGGGGTGCCTTCATCAGTGAGGTCAGTTTTCTGCTGTTGTAGCAAATAGCTTCATATCAAACCCAGTATTTATTTTGATTCAGCTCTTCAGGAATTTTTGGCAAATGCTCTAGAAATACCTGTTGTATTTGGAGCTGGCTAGAAATACCAAAGGTAAAATTTTCAGAAAATTTTAGCATACGCCATCACTTTTCTTATTCAAGTCTCATTTTAGACCGCTGACCTCAAATCTCATGCATTTCAAATCAAATCACTTCCTTGAACCAAAATGTTCTGTACGGCAGACAACTACTTCTGCAGCTTGCTCAAGCAGAGGAAGACCATTGCCTACTGGGAAGAGCACTGGTGCTGGCAGTCCCACCCCATACCTTGAGGGCACCACACCTTGTGGATTTAGGCAGCCTGTTCAAAAGTTGTCCAAGAAGTGTGCAAAATCATGCTGTTTGTGATGGACCTAGGCAACTTGCTTTCAGCCCGAGCCTCAGTTTCCTTGTCAGCCTTGCCTTTGTCAGGCGCCAGGAATTCCTTGGGCGTATTTATGTTGTTGTCATGCCTAAGATGCGACTCACTGAATCAGGACAAAAGCCCTGTTTTGTTAGACTTAATTCAAAACTCGGTTGCTGTCTCAAGGGGCTATCAATCTCACATGACGGCAAAGAGGCAGGACAGGGTTCAGAGTATGTAAGAGACTCGAGGTGATCAAAAGAGTGATGAAAACACATCAGTTCCACTTGCAGAAAACAAAGGGGGTTATCTACACGGTGTATTATGCAGGTAGGAGTTTACACTGCTCCCGCTCAGCTCTGCTGAGCCATGGGGCTGCAGGTTTACCAGAAACGCAAGCTCCCACCTCTCTGCAGCATTCGGCAGGGGTTTATGTGCACGCATGGGCACAAATATTTCATCTGACTTCATAGTGGGGAAGGCCCAAGGAAAAGAGCAGACAACAAAGAATAATGAGGGGCGAAGGCTCAGCCTCTTAAAAGAAGAAAGGGCCACAGGGGGTGGCTAGAGGACAAGCTAGGAAGTAGAGAAAGCACAGTTTGGCTGTCGAAAAGTAATGAGAGAATGAGGCCTGAGACTAAGCTAAAAAGGGGAATGAAAATCATGCAAAGAGATCAAAGTGCAAAAAGCTGCCTTCTACCATATCACTGTAATTCAGGGTTTGGGAAGGAAAGTATTTATATCCAATTACCTCTTTCTTTTTGAAGACTTATTCTAGGAGGATATGGATTAATTTATGATATTAAACTAGTAAAGATAGAGCTGCGAGCTTTAATGGTGCCATTTAATATGATCCCTTCCCTTCCTGCCAGCATACCCTGGTGCCCGTGAGACTGTTCTTCACTTCTCCACCAAATCCCTGACTCTCAAAGGCAGGAGCTAAGACAGCAGCAATGCCCCTCTGACATTGATGGCTCAACTGCAACAGTTACTTAAAAGAAGTTTTGACAACCCACCTTGCTTATGGTGTAACATTCCCCATCATTTATGTTTTTTCAGGGTTTTGGGTTTTTTTTATTTGACCAAGTAGTAGCATTTATAATTTATCCCAAACTGCCTTTGACAAGCTGCTGTACAGTTTATTGGTTTCAAGACATTTTAAAGTATTTTTTCTTGGCTGTTTCAGATATTAAGGTCATATTTCTCTCATACACAAAAATTAAGCACTTTTTATATTCCCCTCCCTTTGTCAGTGAAAAAAAAATGGCTGGAATAGTAGAGTTGCAAGGCTATGTATTTCCCCCCCCCAAGAAAACATCAGTGCATCTCCGACATCCCACTGCTTCACAGCACTAGAGGGCAGAAGAGTTTTTATATCATCAGATGTAGTTTTATGACTTCAAACAGTGTGTGTTTGGTTGATTTTTAAATTAGGAATCAAAAAGAAAGCAGGGACATCTGTGTGTCTGCACATGTATGAGAAATCACGGTATCAAATCCAGCCCTTTTTCCATGAATCATTTCCTTTATCTGCTTCTGCTTTTTGTCTGGAAAGCTGAGTCCAGGAGGCCATGTCAGGCCACTCTTGTGATATCTGACTGTGGTCATTACCCAGGAGCTCAGAAGGATGGCACATAAAATATAGCAAAGATCAATCGGTTTACAAAAGGGGTAGAAGTGACACTACACTTGGCGCCAGGGAAAGCTCTGCTCTGTTTTCCAGAGAGCAGTTTAAGAGTCATTGTGGTTAAAAGAATGCTTACTTAAAAGGCCAGTTTGGTTTCCATGTTACTGAAATAAAGGCAAAGTTAAAAGTCAAGTCTCCAGTGGGGGTGGGAAAGCAGGAAAAGGATACCAACTTTTGATTGTCTTTTACCTTGTTCTTATACTACATGCTTTGCTTTAGTCCAAGTTAACAGGGGAAGAAAAAAAAAAAAAAGCATTAGTGAGTTTATCTAACTATATAGTGTTCACCTTGGTCTCTAGAAAGACAGATATGTAAAAGTGTAGCTTTGGGTACTGGGTCAGGGGGAAGGATGAGCAAGCACACAGAAACTCCATGTGCGGTTGGTGAAAGTCAGGGTATGAACCGGTCCTTGCTTTTCGAGCCTACAGCAGGAGAGGAGCCAGATGAACTGTAGCCTGAGACACCCCACCTGCCCTACTAGTTCTAATGATAAATTTAAAATCTGCACCTAGTATCTCTTATTGTCTTGAGATATTTTTTTTGAAGGAGAGAAAGTTATTGCAAAAACTCACCACCAGCTTTCACCTTGTGTTTTTAGCCAGTTTGCAGGATATTGCATGTCATTTCTTTGTTCAGACAAAACCTCTGATCCAGTAAAGCCTATAAAACCCACTACATCCTGTCAATTTAATATTCCAGTCAGTTTCTGAGTTGCCACAGTAGCCATAAGTCTGGAGCAAATTATCCTACTTACCTGGGTAGCAATTAAGGAAATGTGAAGATTTGAAGCTATCAGTGCTGTGCAGACTTTTTGTACTTTATAACAATATACAAAGTGCTTCAAAATCCACAACCAGAAAATATGATAAAGAATTTAACTTTCCAGGTTCCCTAATAACGATTCTTATTGTTATATGACTTAAGTATATCTTTGAGGAAAGGTTTTTTCATAAATAAAAATACAGAAGTCACTGGAGGAAGCAGGGAGAACATCTTACACAACTTATAGCTCTTCAAAAAAGAGAAGCAAATAGTCTTTTACCTTCATAGATCATATTAAACTTGATGAGACTTTTTTTGGTTTATTTTCTCCACAGAAAATGCGAATGTGTTGACTAATTACACAGACTGAACAGATACTAACAAGAGTAAGAAGGTTATAATCCAATCAGAGAATGCATATATATTGAAATAAAACAAAAAGCAATTTCCAATGATTTTTCAGATAGCCATCAAATACCACAGTAGTGGGAAGATAAATACCTACGTAATGATACATACAAATAAATAGACATAGAAACACTTCAGTCAGAAGAAACATGAATAGTCACCAGAAATCTGAAAAGAGAGTTTACAGTCTGAGTGATCAGCAACACAGAGAACACTATGTCTGCAATCTTTAAATTCTGAATCCTGCATGTATACTCTACTCACCTAACTAGCACCACTCAAGGACACCTTTTCAATGTTTTCAGAGTATAGACCATAGAAACTTTTGTTCTACTTTCTTTCACGTTTGTATAAAATATTTTATTTCTAAAATTGAAAAAAAAAACACGAGAACTGCAATTCACCAATAATGTTTTTTGCAGTGTTGTGCCCTTCAGTTTTTCCTCAAGCCCGCTCCAGCCATCTACCACTGGAGAGCTTTCCAAATGAAGTGTGAAATAGTTTAAAGAGTTACAGAAGTAATGGCTGTTATAAACTATTTCCAGTTCCACTGTGTTTTATACTGTGAGTGCATTGGCACATGAATGCCACAAAGCTGAAATCTAAATATTTCGCTCTGCTGGGCAATACACTCTGTATAAGAGGCAGAAACCAAGGAGAATGTAGCTGGAGAGCAACACAAATGACTGAAGCTTGGGAAAGGACCTGGGCAGGTTCAGTCTGGAGAAAGGACTCAAGGGAAGATATAGGCGAAATACTGCATTAAATAATACGTTAAGACTGAATTTAAAAGAGAAAAGGGACCAAACTGCCAAAGATGATTGTCAAATCTCCTTGAAAGATACGCTAGCCTTAACTTTGAGATTATTTTAAGACCAATCACGTTCATGTCACCACAAAGTATTGTTTTCAGCAAGGCTCCCATGCTTGATGGAGCAGCCACAGGCTACTAAGCACCACGGAAAGTGCCAAATCAGAGGGCTACAAGATGCCAAATCCCAGTGAGCAGACAACTGTCCTGTAAGTATCCCTATTTCACAATGCACACATGGCCAGATGCTAACGACAACTGACAGCCACAGTCTGAGACCTCAGTCAAGCAATACGCTCTGTGCCCCAGCGGTGCCACAAGCAGAGCTCTGGGAGGGTCTACAAACCTTGCGTGCAGGCCTGGGGCTCTGGCTTTCCATCTTTATAGCAGCAGTATCTTACCAATTTGCAGCTCAGAGACAAAAGTGAATTACCGGGGCTTAACATTATACACTGTCTGATTCATCCTAGCTGCATGTGTGCTCT
The DNA here is from genome assembly GCF_015220075.1 of Falco rusticolus. Classification (NCBI taxonomy): domain Eukaryota; kingdom Metazoa; phylum Chordata; class Aves; order Falconiformes; family Falconidae; genus Falco; species Falco rusticolus. The sequence continues at coordinate 33,071,006 of NC_051188.1, read as the reverse complement.
TAACACGAGAGGCAGAAAATAAACTGCATTAGCAGAAAATGTTTATCATCGAAAGTCTACGTTCATGGATTTTGTCCTGTGCTTGCCACAGGCTAGGAGTGCACTTAATTACCACAGTTCAGCTGATGTCTGGAAGCTTATTAAGCCAGGGTAACTGACTTCTGTATCTGGTCCCTCTGCTTTCATTGAAGTGGCCAACATTTTTGCCATGGTGATGCCTCAGGATAAGACAAAGAGTTAAATTCTGAAGAAGTGAACTTGCATGGGGAAAGAACAAGAAGGAAAACAGCAGAAGAGAGGCCCAGGAGAACGTATGAGTCAGAAACAAGCAGGAAAGCCACAGACCTGCAGTTCTGCTCTGCTGATGGCAGAAAAATCTTAATTCTCCAGTACCCACAAGCTTGCAGAGAAATTTCTGAAGTTAAAATTTGGTCCAAGGAGTAATACTGAAACTCAGAACTAAATTTCCAAGATGGGGCTCAGATTCAGCAGCTTGGTTTGAGCTCAGTGTGCAGCAGCACAGCAGAAAGAATGACAGCAGGTGCTTCAGCCAGCACCCTGTTCTGGACAACCTCAACCACCTTCTAAAGCTCCAAGGAAATTGCCACAGTGATGGAACAAATTAGGCAGCCAAGGGGTAGCTTTCAGCCCAGACGTGGCTCGCAGCACAGCTTTCTCTCTTCCCTGAAAACACCAACATGCCATTAGTCAGCATAAGCTCATGGGCAGACTATGCCAACGGGAGGCTGTGGCAGTGTAGTAGACTAAAATCAGGCCCAGCAAAGCCTGTGAAGTCAGATACAGCCATGTTTATGGTGTCCCCGGGTCTCAAAGCAGCTCAGTTACCTCAGTGCAGCACAGTGCCAGGGATGCAGCCAGTATGCCCAAGCCGTCTGGGGCACCTGGCAATCACCAGTGGTGCGGAGCATGTGGGCAGGGCACTGGGCTGGCCATCAACTGTGCCCATGGGCACCCGTGGACATGTCTGTGTGGCAAGACAGGCTGGCCAGCATCCCTGCAGAGCTGAGCAGGTCAGGCGCTGTATCACATGAAAATTAAGAGTTCAGCTAGTGACATGTTCACCTCTGCTTCCCTCGCTTTCTTTTCAACAATACATTTCCTTCTGCTCTGCCTCTGCACCATAGTATTTGTTGTCCTTGTATTGCCCCTGCCCAAACACAGTATCCTCCCATATATTCCTTGTTCATCATCTCACCACAGCTCCACATCAAGCTGTGCAAGGGAACACAGAATCATAGAATCAGAATCGTTTAGGTTGGAAAAGACCTTTAAGATCATCAAGTTCAACTGTTAACCTAACACTGCCAAGTCCACCACAATATAAGCCAATACATTAATTGCAAAAGGTATTAAAACAAAAATAATCAGCAAATTAGGATCGCATAAAATGGAACTGCTATGCAATGCTAGCAGTTTAGAGATAATGTATCTTATGACAGTCTAACATTTAATTATGGAAAATGAAATAAGAAGCATGAAAATGATAATTGAACAGCAGTCCCTCTGATACATTCACAGAACAGATTGGAACATGCCGGGGCTTGTGCAAATCGAACTCTTCCAAGAAAGCCTCCTAAAGGAGTTAGAAGGACTTCCCTCACTCAAGCATGATGAGGAACACACCAACCCCCACAATCCAGACTAATGGATATCTTAATGCATAGTTATCCTCTTACATAGACCCTGCCACCAAACACTTGGCTGGAGATAAGGCTGGCTACTGACCACAGTGAAGCCCGGCATCTCTGCCTCACCCTGCTGGGCTCTAAGTACATCAGCCTGACAGACAGAGAGTTGGGAGATTTCTCCTGCACAGCAAAGGGAGAGCTCAACTCTAAAGAAATTCTCCATAATTGGACGGGGCTTTGAGCAACCTGGTCTAGTGGAAGGTGTCCCTGTCCATGGCAGAGGAGTTGGAACTGGATGGTCTTTAAGGTCCCTTCCAACCCAAACCATTCTGTGATTCTATGATAATTGAAATTACCCTTCTAGCACTCCCACTGGTGGCAGGGCAGTGAGCAAAACAAGCTTTTTGCTAAGCACCTGCCTCCAGTTTCATAGATTAATTTGGTGTTTTTAAAAAGAAATTTCAAATCATGAAAGAAAAAAAATTCAGAAGAACTGTGTGTATTCTATCAGCAAAAGATTGAGAGGTCTATATCTACACTATATATATATATTTAATTATATTTTTTTAAAATTCATGATGAAGATTGGAAAAGGAAGGAAAGAAAGCACTTATGGATTTGGCTCTGGCAGTCAAATAATACAATTTTGTGAGTCAAGCATTCTAGTAACTCTGCTCTCCTTTCACACAAAATGATGAGGGACTGTACCAGCTGCACGACAATGTATCTTCAGATTTTATTATTTTGAATTTCATTTTTTTAATGGATTTTACCAGAACCAATGTTATTCTTTCCAGCTTTAAAGGCACCAAGGACACACTGCTCAATGGAGGCAGCAATTTCTTTTTCAGGCACCAGCTATAGCTTTTTCCTAATTTTCCCACTTTCCTCCACCTTTCCTTCTATACAGACTTTTGTTTCTGAATAGACAAGGACTGGGACAATTTGGGATTTCACTTTCTACAAGTTAATTTCATGGCACTTAGCAGACAAAGTGAAGTAACTCAAATGCAAGCTTATTATTATAAGCAGTTTCAAGCGCTTGTCATCCTGGTGATTTTTTCTCCATGGCCTGAAACCACATCCTATATATAACTGGAGGAGGATGTGCAGAGTTTGATTTCAATTTTGCATTTGAACAAGTATTTTTCTTAATTAGGACCATTTTATTCTCACTTGTCAGCCTCAGCATATCATATAAGGGCTTTTCCAAAGCAAGAGAAAAATTACCCTGTAATACCAGTTGCTTGCCTTGTACTTTTTAACAGTCAAGTTTGAATATCAGCCAGTGGATGAGACTGCAACATGCCACATCCCAAACATATTTCCTGTGTCCAGTTTACATGTAAGGTCACCTGATCCCACCCTGAGATGCTGCTCAGGTGTTTTCCCACTCCCAGTTGCACTGGAGCACAGCGTGAGATTAAGAGTTTGCATGGAAACAACTCACACAGAGGCTTCAAAAGAGACTCCAACTCACACTTTGCTGGCAGCAAAACCATATGTTGGCTGTTTCCAAAAAACAGCAAGAAGCACACACACATGCTGGAATAGAGCCACTCCTTGGCACAGAGGTATCCTGCTTAGGCCCCTCATGTTCCCTCTGCTACACATATTCCAGGAAGCCTTCTAGGTTAATGCTAGTCTGTGCATTTTTTCTTATATTGACACCCTATGACTTCAGCTCTCCAACGATTCTGTTGGAGCAAACCTTTGGATATCTCACAGCCTGAAAACCTGGACAATTCTGAGGGTGTCCTGGTAGTTTAGTTTTAAAGATCATGTTCAAAAAGAGTGATGGATAAAAGTCTGAGTCAGCTTTATCATTGCTAAAATGACATTTTAATCTGAGACCTTTCTTGAAATGTAACTTGACATAACAGAATAAAGATAGTAACTATGAATGAAACCATTAATTTTTGTTTTAAGAATAAAGATCTCCCCTTGTCTGCTTCAGTATTTCACACAGTACCTACCACTTTAATCTGGATTAGTTAAGGAAATGGCAGTTTAAGAAGCTTCATCCCATTCAAACTGACTGCTAGCATCTCCCTTCTTGAGGAAAGGTAGAAAACCCATCTTGTTCACTTCTTTTTTTGAGTATTCATTTTCCACTCATATGACATGCTTTTCTTTCCTCCGTCCTCCTCATTAACTACATACTAATGCAGACTTTAATTTGTACACTCCAGGTTTAGGAATAATTCTTTGTTACTACCTTATGAAGACAGAGAGAATCTCATATCACATAGCAAAAATATTAAGCAGTCCTTGCAGTAGATGCACAACAGCTTTCTCTCTGCAAGCTTCATAAAAAGATGAAAAAGGAAAGAGGGCTTTTAATTATTCTCCCAAAAAAACTTACTTAGTTTCAGGGGGGATCCCATCATCCAGTCGGAATCTGTGTGAATATATTTGCTCTAGCCTTAAATTCAGTGGGGAGCTCAGGCTAACTGATTAAGTATTTACCTAACCTGTACTAGGGGGTTTGCATCCCTGGCAAAAGCTGGTCAAAGTTATATCAATGGGAAAATTCTCGCTATCCACCACCACCACCTCCACCCACCATCCCTAAAAAAAAGGCAAAAAAGCAAGACAAAAAAATGCTAGTAGCACAAATACATAAGCAAACTAGGGCTGCTCTCACTCTACTGTAAATATATGCCAGCATGATGGCAGGCAAGCCACAGGGTCTTTCATGTTTGGAAGTGGCAGAAAATAAACATGAACTGTAGCTCAGGAATGGTTGTTTGCTCTCCTGAAAGTTGGTCATTAAAGAAATCTGCTGACGGATTTCAAAGCTACCCAGCTCTTAATAGTCCCTGTATCATTACAACCTAGTAGGCAAGCATTCATAGGTTACAATGGAAAGCTGCTGATTGCTGCTTGCAACCAGCAGCCTGACAGGTCTTTCACAGCGTGCCTCCACCTTCTTCATCCAGAAAGAAGGGAAAGGAAACTGAAACAGCCTTCAGTTTCCAGCTGCACTTTGAAAGGTGGGGGAAAAAAGGCAAGCTAAGCAAACTCAACACATCATAATAGCATTACATGCACTGTTACAACAGGTCAGAAAAGGACATTTGGGGAAAAAAGACTGTAAATAATTATCTTTGGTCAGCTAAGCATATTTGTATTAAGCACGTGCATAAAATACACACACACTACTTTCAGGTTTTATTTTGTATTATATCTGCAAGCTAGAGCTTATACAAGCTATCTAAGAATTGTCACTGTAACCCCAGAGATGGACTGAGCATAGATCCCAATAAAGCCTAAAATGAAATTGAGGGCTAAAGCTTTGGGTTTACTTTTGTCAGCATGAAGTTATTGGAAACTGTTCTGTGTCCTAGATTGCATTCAGATTAGTGCTGGAATGCAGCCTATATCCATCTCTTAAGCCAAAGGAAGTATTTTTAGACTTCCCAGGATGAAGTATTAGGAGACAGAAAACATGGAACTAGAACCAGATTTGAAATTTCACTTTGAAAAAAGATGCCGAGAAACAGACACCATTTATGCCAATATCAAACGTATAGAACCACCCACTGCTATTACACAAGGTGTAAGCCATGCTATCAGGAAGCCTGCCAGAACAACTCAGGTCCCATGTAGGAAGCGTCATTTGTAGGTAGGCTTCAGGCTGATCACAGGTGGCTCTGAGAGAATGAGGACATGCTGCTTTTGTACCCATTGACAGGTTCTCTATAAAGTATTTCCACCTTTGAAGGTGCACACCTTGAGTAAGGTGGAGAATAGGCACCTGATACACATAATACCATCTTAGTCGGGCTCCTTGTTACTTACTATTCCTCTTGCTGTTGTTGGTAGACCAGCGCTTGGCTGCTTCCCTCCTCTTCAGATGTTGTCAGCTTCTGGGTTTTTTCAGCCTCCTCTGTTTTGTTGTTTCCTCTCAGGTAACCCTGAGAAAAAAATGGGGTACTGGAGGCAGAAGGTGTCCTGTACCTGCTGCCTCCCCTCTGTCCTCTAACCCCAAACATTGCTTTGGGAGTACCGTGCCTTGTCAGAAACAAGTGCTGCCACTAAGGCTAGGGAAAGACTCAAAATTTTTGAGTTCACACAAATTGGTTTCATTTCCCTGTAAGACCCGCCCCTGGCTGGACTCTCAGCTGTAAGACACATGCACTAGTTTCTGAGTCATCCTCCAGCTGAAGCACAGTCTGATCATCTCAACCACAGCACCCAGGCAGACTGGAGTCATGGGGTGACAGCAAAGCTGACCTGTACTAATAAAACAGTCAAAAACAGTTTGTGCAGTCTTGGAATGGACTGCTTCAGCATAAGTACAGTGAGATTTGGCTGAAAGCCATATTTCTGACAATTTTTTTTTACCCCAGAACTTCAAAATTGCCTATGACAGAGAGGAATAACTCCAGGGGGGTTGCTGGTTTCTATTTTGCAGGAGTGTACAAGGAAAGATGAAAGCGAAACTAAAAGCTCACCCTCAGATAAATCTTAAGACAATGGTCCTGCGCAACTCCCAATTCTGCCTTTCAATTGTGCTCAATCAGAAAACTTTTTTACTTTGACCTTCCTAATTCCACCTGATGAATAGAGGACACATACATCAACCTCTTAAGTGAAAACATTGATCCCTCCAGTGAATGCATCTGACCAGTGGTACTGTATCTATGGGATCTGCAGGGCTGGGGAAAACCAGCAACCTTCTTAATATCACTAGCAAAATAAAGATGTTTGGCAGCTCCTAACCCATGAAAAAAAGAACTAGCAATGCTGTTCAAGCTTTATGCAGCAGAGCTAGGTAAATCCAGCTCCACACATATAGATCATGTCTCTTTTTGCCCTCAGCTGCTCAAGCTGCGCTAAAACCACATTGCTAAAGGGAAGCTTTTGTAGCCAGGTTTCTTGGCTGTCCAGATTATCTAGGTCTTACAGCGCACCCCACACACCCTGGGAAATTAGCAAAATAAAATGTTCACATGGAGAGCCTCAGGCTGCCTGGTGTTTGTGATGTTTGTGATGCTCCTTGGGGTGCTGTATGGGACCCTGTCACCAGTAGCACACCTCCCAGAGCTGCCACATCCAGCAGGATGTATCTCTGAGGGCTACCTGATGAAGACAGCATCAATGGTCTCTGCCTCCCACCGTACCCTCAACATGCTCTGCAGCAAGAACAATTTCCATTCGTGCATGAATCATTCTGCAGAGTCTCTGGAGCGCAATAGCAGTGTGTTGCAAGGGGATGAACTGATGCATAGTCCCTTGCGCTGCTCCCCAGAACTGTCTCACTTCTGGGCTGTGATGGGTCTAGCCTGGTCTATGAACACACAGAAACATTGTGGAAGAGTCCAGTATGGTCACTTCTTGGAGACAGACAGCAGAAGTTACCCAAAGGCCCTCTGCCTACCTTCTGACAAGCCCTGATATCCCTAATCCCAATCTCTTTTAGCTGCCTGTACCTTTAATCAGATTGCTTGCTCACACAGCTCGTTTTGGTTTGCAAACTGCTCAGGAGGCCAGAGCAGAAAATAAATGTAGACTACAACAGCCTCCTTTGCCTCATGTTGTTTAAAGCTATATGCTGTGGGTGAACGAGCGCATCTAGCCTGTAAGATATTGCTGGGTCACAGCTCCAAGGCAACTCTTGATATTGCAAACAGCCAACATAGGCAGGTTTCTTGTTTAAGGGTGTTTCAGGTTGGTCTGGGCAAAGGGTGTCTCCTCTGCCAGTTGTCTTCAGGAACTGCTGAAAGAGCAAAGGGCATTACAGCCTTGGACTGGATGTGGGCATTTATTCTTTACTTCTGCTCTGTGGGGAACACAGACATTTTGTCCTGGATAGTGATTGCACTCTTACCAGAAATCAAATGCATGGCACTTGACAATCTGAGTCATCCCCTAAGTTGTCCAAAAAGGTGTTCAAGTAGGCCAGAAGGCAAGAGGTTTGCTGTCCTCCTTCATGTGAGCTGCGAGGCACAGCTAAATGCAGGCCCTGAGGAACAGCTCTTAAGCCAGGTTCCCCCTCCCCTCCTCTTCGCAAATGTATGTGTGTGTATATATACATATATATATATAAATATATATAATGTACAAGGTGTTGGCAAATTAAGCATCAAGCTTAGTCCTTTACGTAGGACTGCAGGATAAATACATCAGGCGCAGAGAGACCAGAAGCAGTTCAAACTGATAGCAAAGTCATGTCTGAAGACTGCAAAGATTTGTGGGATAACAGATGTGCCTACAGACAACCTATTTGGTAAAAATCCAGCTTCAACATCTGGATTCTTCTTAACCCATGCAGATTTATGTATTAATAACACAAATTTAATGACAAAAAATTGATCATAATTAATGTGGCCGCTGCTGCTCTATCTTCAATCCCATATTGTTATGTCAAATTCAGATCTAGTATCCGTTGCCTCTTGAAATGTAGAAAGTTATGGCTGCAAATAGTAACTGTACAATCTAAATAGTTTACATCTATATTGCTCAAAAATAGGGATGTAAAATGAACCCAAGCACCAGAAGCTCAATCGCTTACATCACTTCAATGCTTTTTTATTTCTTAGCTCTGTTGTAGACAACCCAAACTACCCTTCTCCAGGAAAACATCCAGGCCTGGCTCTGAGGATGTTTCATGCCAGACATGACCCCCTAGAAAATCAGTATGAACGTGACTGCACCAGATTTAGCTTCCTCCACCTTAAACATCCCTCCAACACCGTCCCAGCAATCTCTGCATCTCAAATGCATCCAATGTACCTCTGTGCCATACTCTACAGTATGTCACTCATCAGCCCTTCAGTTTCATGCTACTAAAACACAACTTTTCATGGGCTGCCACCCATCCCTCATACTGCTTCAGACACATCGAGCTGAAATATCCCCCCAAATAATAATTTTCAGGATCACAGCAATACCACCTAGGGCTCTCAGGACACTTGGAGTTTAAGTGCTGTGTAGTAAGAACATGCATATTGCCTCTACTACACCTCTCCTAGCCAAGTCGAGGCTGGTCTTAAGCAACACATACATAAGCAATCTGTGCTAGCTGGATTTATGACAAAGGATCAGCCTCTGGCCCTGTTTTGTTTACTGTTGTAGATGCTAAATAGATGCTAAAGTATCTGTGCTTCCAAAGTATCAGAATGCCAATGTATTCAGCCTCCTGAAACATGTAAACTCCACCCAATCTCAACCCTTCCCAAATCCTCCATAAGAATTTTAATTCAGTACTTAACATTTTTCTAGACCCACTAAATACTGACCCTCTATTGTGTCCAATGGTTTATCTTACATCCCTGACTGGGTCTGATGCCGTGGCATTGGCCCTTGGTAGCAGGCAAGTGCCCACACAGCTTCTGGGTCCCTCCCTCCCCAGCAGTGGAACAGGGAAGAGAACAGGAGGAGTGAGAAAATTCATCTGTCAAAATAAAGCTTTTTTGTCTGTAAAGCTCTGTTGATTCCAGCTGCTAACAACATTTTTTTATTATTATTTTGTGGGAAATAGATAGATAGAAAATTATCTTTCTTTTGCTTTGAGAAAATTCTTCAGTGGAGATGTGAAATACTAAGAGTCATCATATTCCCTCCCTCATCTACATTTTGCATGAAAACACGTGTTCTTCTGTAGAGGAACATTCTATATTGAACCTTTATTTCCAACTCAGCAGCACCATGAACTATACCAAAATGAGAGATACCAGAGATCCTTTCTCACTATAGAGGATGCTGAGAATCCTGGTCAGCTACCTCATCCTTTGGGAATGTCCGATGGGATAAAACCTTGTTCTATGAAAGAAACAGTATTAAAAAAAAAAAGAAAAAGCAAAGTGTTTACAATGATGTAATGTACCCTACCTTTCCTTCCCAGAAAACACCTATTCCTTCTTCATTATTTCACTGTTTATGGTTTATGGATGTTAAAGTTTTGAATTTTAAAGTTTTTTTCTACAACCACAGACATTTTTCATTAAAAGCTAGGATTTTAATTTAATCCAAGGAGACTAGAAGTCTAAAGTCTGAAGAAAATCATCAAATTGCAGGAGACACTTGAGAAAGATAGCCAGGACACACTAGCTTTGCTACCGCCCACCTCTCTAGTTTTCCCAGGAGCCTGCAAATGGTATCAGAAGGCCTTGACTACTGGATAACTGCTTTTTCGTTCGCCGTCAGCTGAACTGCTTAGTCCTACAGCCGAGTGTGATGCTCAAGGGTTAACATACATAGCTTTTTCCCTGGATCTTTTGGCTAAGCAGGTAAGACACATAGCTGAATACACTGCACAGCATATACATGTCATTGATCATTGGGAATATCTCCCTACATTTTAGGGCAATGATAAGGGATGGCAAATATACCATCTATAACTAGCACTGCATATGGTGTTTCTATAGCATAATGACACATTAAAAATTGAATTTTTGAAGACACATTTTATCAAGGTTTTTCTGGCTGAGTACTCTAGTTTCCTGTACAAGTAGTTGTGAACAGAAAACCTTAAACTGAACAAGTAATGTTCAGCTTGACTTTTAAAATACTTGATCTGAAATACGCTTATGACAAGCTAAATATCTGAGCTCACTGTAGACCCAAACCAGAAAACATTAATATGAATGAAAGCTGTAGTATTACCTTTAGGTTTGTGCTCTTCACAGATAATGTTGCATTAGGAGCAAGATTACTCTTTTGTGAGGACAGTCTGTTCTGCAGCATTGGTAACAATAGTTGTTACAGCTCAGGGTTCTGGAGAAGAGAAATTTCTCTGCTCCCTGGAGAGGTAGCCCCAGGAGGGTGAAATGTCAACATCTGGCCAAGATTTATTCTTGTTTAGATTTAAGAATGGAGTTTGTCAGGCTCAGCAGAAAGAATGCCATTAACTTTGACAAGTGTGTGTGTGTGTCTGTGTTGGGTAATCTATTTAGGAGATGTAAAATGCTGCACAGACTTCCCATTTTATTGCAGAAAGCTGAAATTGACGGTACCTGTCAAAAACTATAATCTACTCTCTAAAAGAAAATTGACCCTTGCTTTCTCTGCAGTATCCTTCAGCACTACAGCAGGTCCACCTCTGCTTTAGCTAATATTATGCAGTGAAAAGGAAGTGGAGGCTGAAAATATAATTGACTTGATGTCCAGAACTTGCTAACTTGAGATCCTGAAAATTATCACTACACTTTAAGAGTATTTTTATGCCTGGAGAGTGCTATGCATATCTTTATTGCTACACAAATAGTATTAAATACAGGGCTATTTTAAAGGCCTGATGTTACAAACACAATCAGAACTACAAATGAATGTTTCATACCATTAAAAATGCCTGCAAAAAAATCTATTGGAAAAGGCAAAGTTAACTGGTAAACTACACAAATGCTATCAGAAACAAAGGACTCTTACACCTATTGCTCCAGCATTGTGACCAGAAGGAAAAAGTCCTTGAGAAGTCTGACAGTATTAAAATAGTATTTTGTAAAATTCCTGAATATGTATTTTTCTTAACAGTTTCTAAAGCAAAGGAGATTTACTTGTGAATAAATAATTTTAACCCTCTTATTCCTAAAGATACCTGAGCCTTTTGCCATATATACCACCTTCTCCAAGGAATAATTGTACACCTGTAATTCCTGAAGGCCATGGTTCATTTCAGTTTAGGATTTTGTATAATATACTATTCTGTGGTACCTAGTCAACCAATGGTGTCCTGCAGACAATTATTATAGTATCTAGAAAGAACATTTTTTTTGTTTAACGTTTCAGATTATGCTACTTGAAATATGTAGAAGTCCACAGCTCCTGCCTCTTTTTGCTTTTATAGTATATTACAGCAATGAAAGAAATATACAGATGCTTTTAGGAGCAATGAACTCTTCCGAACCTCTAAGCCTGGTGCAGTGGCTGGGAAGATTTATTCTTTATTCATTTGTATGCACATGACAATTCAGCAAAGCTCAAGTACTCACTCTACCAGTTTTATATGATACGCCTTATGACTTCCTTGATAACTCTCAATTACACTCTCTTCTCTGCCTGACCTCAGAAACTTTAATCTTTGGCATGAAACTTTATTCCCTGCCATTCTAACACCACTGCTCAGGTGCTACACTTACAGATACTTTGGAAACTCTCAGTGGTAAAGAGTAAATCTAAAAGCACCCCTCACACTCCCACCCCCAGCCTTGTTATCCATTTCACAAGCTTTAATCTGGTATCTGTTTCACCCGTTTCTAGATTCTCCTTCATTCCTGACAGATTCTTGCCAGCAGTGATCCTGACTGCAACATGGAATACTGCAGCACAGACTGTTTAGGAAAGTCATTTACAGGAAAAGTATGCAGACAATTAACTTAAATGGCATAACAAATCTGGACAACATTGCTACACATTAATAGTGACAATATGCTGGAACATACCAGTGTTTAGGATTAAATTAAAATAGTAATGGCCAGATTGTCTCTACCAGCACCATCCTGTGCATAGTGTAGCACACAGCTGTGCCATGCTGAGAGGAGCTTTGGGAGAGAGCTGTAACCAAAGACCCAGCTGCTTTCACTCCTCCCCTCCTTGCTTCCAAGGGAAACAACCTACAGTCTTTCATCCCTAGCAAAAGATGTATTTTCCTTGTGTTGATTATCTGGTTTGCTCTGCTTAATCTATATGCCCTCTGAGTCTCACTGTCTCAGAAACAGTAGTAGTACCATTGCTGATGATATGAGGAAGACATTTGGAGGAGTTGTTTTCCAACTCAGAGCTTGCCTAGATGTATTTGGATGGACCATAATAGTATGACCCAGTGTCTTTAAAGGCCAAATTTTGCTACCCTTACAATGACATGTTTCCTGAGTGCATTGATGGTAACTTCCTCGCAAAGGTGATCAAGGAGCTGACAAGGGGAGATGCTCTTCTGGATCTGATACTTACAAATGGGGAAGAACTTGGCTGCAGTGACTGCGAGACACTGGAATTAGGCCAAAACAGCAGAATCACAACCTTTAATGAGTGCAGATTTCCACCTATTCAAGGGTGTCAGGGATTAGCTTGGAAGGATCCCATGAGATATAGGACTGAAGAGAAGTCCAGGGCAGTTGTCTAATTTTCAAGGATCCTTACCTAAAAGCTTACGAACATTGTGACAGCAGGAAGTCAAACAAGAGTGGCAGGAAGCCTACGTGGATGAACAAGCTGCTCTTGACCAAACTCAAATATAAAAAGGAAGTATCCAAGAGGTGGGAGCAGGGGCAGGTAGCCCAGGAAGAATACAGAGCCACTGTTTGAATGTGCAAGAAAGAGGATCTGGGGAAAATCAGGTTGTTCAGCCTCACCTCGATTCCAGGGAACATTGTGAAGCAAGTAATTCCTGGTGGAAAAGTTGACCATAAGCCAGCAAAACGTTTGGGACTCCTCACACTCCTGTACTTCACATGGTTTTTATATGGTACCACTTAGGCAGATTTTAAATTATGGTTGTATACCTGGATATTATAGAAATTCTTGTAAACTGCTTTGCTTTTTGCTGGTCCAGAATTACAAAGCACTGTTAAAATTCATTACTCTTGATGCTCTGCTGATTTTTGTCCACTGAGTCTTTTGAAGTTTTCCAAAGTAATTCAGCTATTAGTTTAGAGCCAACCATGTGTATTTCCTACAGTTTCCTGTCCAAACACACATGGTGGCTAAAATGAGTAACTCTCATTCACTTTACTGTCCCATTGGACTCAAAGATGTTACTTTTATGAGTAGGTACTTTTCAATACAGGTAAATGTTGCAGAAGCTGGAAAAATGGGGTATTATTTTCTGCAGTCTTTCACTTCACAGATTTGCCCGTTACCTTCTCCTAGTTGTACTTGTTTTGCTTCTTTTTATTTCCTGCCATTTCAATTTTTCCCCCAAAGCAATGTTTCTTCTGTTATGGCTAATTATCTTTTAACAAAGAACATTGTGTCATCAGGAGAGGCAGATTTTTTTAACCAAGTCGCAATAAAATGCAGAATTGAAAAAAAAAATCCTTAAATACCAATACTTTCTGCTTACTATTTTTTAAACTGAGCCTGCTCATCAAAAAAAAGTAGTTACATGCCATTCTACATCATCTCTATGCAAATCAATGAACAAAAAATGATCAGTTGGAGGCATTTGTATTGTTATTAAAATAGGTTTTAAGATTACAAGAAGTTCAGTTCCACTGAAGGTTTAAAAAAATAACCATATATGATTGTATGTTATGTGTTCAGTAAGGAAGAAAAAAAGTTTCTTCCCAAATGGATCACCATACAACTTCCAGTGACTTCTATGATGTAGAAAGTTAAATTTATACGTCTGCCTGAGATTAATGAAATGCTATATATGGTCAACTCACCTTCATGGTTAGTAGCAGCTGTACTTCGAAAAGATACTTAAGAGCTGAATTAAAGCAGTTGCTGTTTGGTATTATAGGATTGATGAATCTCAACCACATACACAAAACCATGATATATGCTCAGAAAGATGCCTCAGAAGAGCAACTGTCATCTGAAATAGGAGGTAAGAAGTGTAATTCTCTTTGTTGAGTCACACCGTTTAGCAATCTGCAGACGATTCAATTCCATTGCCAGTACTACCAAGTAGGAGAGAAGGAAAACCGCCGTAAGGGCAAAAGAAGAGCTGCTACACTGCTGTACTGGAACAGGATAGAGCGCTTCACATTCTGCAGTACAGGGCTAATGGTGACTGACAGCTTCTGCACGTGACGTATCACTGGAAGATTTTCAGAAGAGTGAGCTATAAACCCAAGTGTCTGCATTTTAAGGAAATGAAAATTTAAATATACGGGAACATATACAGACATCAGCTAAGGTGGAAACATACAAATAGTAAAAAGCATTTTTTGTGGTTTTGTTCATGGGGTTCTTTCCCAAACTTTTATTTATCCTTTCCTTTCTGCCTTTTCCGCCTTCTAAAAATCCTATATTCTGAAGACGGCCATGAATAATTTGTGCGTGGCTTTCTCCAAAGTGTTTTCTCTCCTCCTTATCCTATTCTTTTAATGCACGCATTACCTCACACCCCTTCATCTCACTCACACACCCACCCCTGGTTGTCCTGGGATTTAGAACGAGCTGCCACCTCCGGTCTTCCAGCGCCTCAAGACAGTCAGGAGGACAACAAATGACGGGGACACCAGCCCCCGGCTTCGGCCCAGCGCCCCACCGGTGGCCGAGCGGGGCTCCCTCGGGGCCGCCTCCCGCCCCGCCGCGGCCGTGACGCGCGACCGGCGAGGGGAGGGGCTCCGCCGTCCGCCCCGGCTGGTTTGTCTCTCCGGCCGACCCGTAGCGCCCGCCCTGCTGCCCTCTCCAGCATGGAAGGAGCGGCGGCCTCCTCCGAGGGCCTGCGCTATGCCGAGTACGCCAGAGTCCCTACGGGCGCCGGCAAGGGCCATGCCGAGCTGGACCGAGGGCTGGTGAGCGCGCCGGGGGCTGGGTGGCAGCGCATCCCGCGAGTGGCGGCCGAGGGGAGGGCAGGACAGCAGCCGGCTGTGCCCCTCCGGCCCGCGGAGCCGGGGCGGGGGCCGCTCCTCCGCCCGGGCCCGGTGCCGCCGCGGGGTGCCCGCCGCGGGTCCGGCTGGCGGTTGGGCCCTGCCGGGCCGTGAGGCCGCCACCTGCCCTGTTTGCCAGCCCGGGGCTTTCACCCCCCGGGTGCGAGCAGCGGGACAGCGGTCGGGGGACGGGGCTGTGGGGGCGGGGGTGCCCGGGGCGGGAAGGCGGGCGCCTCTCGCCTCAGGCGCGGCAGGGCCTTCACTGGCGGGGGCGAGCGGGCCCGAGCTTTGGTTCCCCTGCCGTACAGACACGATACACTTGTGATGTTTCCACGTGCTGTGCAAGCTTTGTTACGGCGGGTTTGGGCGTTAATGGTTTTGTAGAGCGCTGTTTCAGGGAAGCGGCTCTCACCTGGTGCTTTGCAATGGGAGAGAGGCCGGGTGGCTCTGGAGTGGAGCCAAGGTGCCGCCGAAGTGTCCTGGTGCTGTGCTGTGGTCTGGAGGGAAGGGCACTGGAACTTCATCCCTCTCCTTGGTTCTGGTCACTGTGACTAGTTCGTGGGACAGCGAGTTCCCTTTAGAAAAGGAGAAGTGCGACAAATACTTGGATCGCTGCTTAAAGCACTGGATGGTGAAGTTTCCATGTTTTGAGAATGGCTTTAAAGATGTATTTGCCTTACTTCATTGTGTGTGTGTTGTTATATCTACTTTTTAAAAAAAAACATTTTTTATATCGTAGTTCTTTATAAGTTATTTATTCATTGTTACTACTGTCTAGGTCTAGGACTTCCCCCCCGACCCCCAAGAGAGTTTTTCTGTGTATTTAACAGCAAGCTGTGTAATCTTTAGACACTGAGTCTTAAACTTACTATTGTCAAAGTCCATGTACTCTCCCCATGGAATGCTAGCAGGGAAATTCCTAGTGAATTTTGTGGACTCTTTGGGTCATCTTACTTGTTTGGGCTAAAAATTGCACCTGGGGTTACCACGGCTTGCTCTGTTGGTAGGAGTTATTTTGTCAGATCCAGAGATTGAGGTAGGTCTTTAGAAGAGTAGAATCTGGATTGCTGCAATTGTCTGTTGAAATTTATTCTTTAGCCAGGCCTTTCAGTGGAGAATGCAGTATTTTTCAGGCATATATACATTGTAAACTGTTAGCGTACAGTTGGCAGTAGAAGCTCTTTTCACAGTTTCTCTGGATGGTGTCGTGTAGATGGATAGTGGAAGAAAGGACAGTTATTACTTCATTCCTGGCTAAGGAATTCAGAAGGAGGTTAAGCTATGTATAAGCAAATTCTAAAATTTGCCAGAGAGAAATAGCAAGATCAACCGTAGTGTTTTGCATCTGTTCCTCTGACGTCCTACAGAGCCCTTCTTGCCACAGTGGAAGGAAATAGTAGCAGAAGTCAAACAGCAGCATCCGCCTCTGGGGGCTGAAAGAGCTACCCTGAATCTACCTACCCTATCTTACCCTGAATCGTGGTTGTGAGCTGTCCAGGATGTTAGCTGAAGTCACTTGATCATGATCACTGTTACTCTGGTAGCTGGTTTACAAAAGCGTTCGCAGTTTGAAGCGATGAAAGAGCAAAAGTAGAAGTATAAAGAGTCTGTTCTCACAGATAACAGCAACAGGCCATTGTTAACACACAAGAGGGTTGATTTGAATACTTTATGGTAATGCTTCTGTTAGTGAATCTGTTGCTCAGGTACCATTTCCTATGAAAAAATAGCAGAAACTGTAGGCATAGCTTTATATACAAACCAAAAAAGTTGCTCTGAAATAAATGACACAAGAGAATTGGGTGAGTACAGAGAACAGCATCTAGCTGAAATTACTTTTAATTTGCTGTTGGAAAAAAATTCAGTCTCATAGGAAGGTAAGATTGGAAGGAAGGTAAGATTGGAAGGAAGGTAAGATTGGAAGGAAGGTAAGATTGGAAGGAAGGTAAGATTGGAAGGAAGGTAAGATTGGAAGGAAGGTAAGATTGGAAGGAAGGTATTAGATTATGAAATCAAATCTGTTGCAGATACTTCATAATATAATCCCACTTCAGAATGTATTCAGCTCCATATAATTAGGTGGTTTGCTCTGAAACAGTCTTCCAATAAGTTGTAGCTACTTCTCTGATGAATACAAGCATTATTCTAGCTTCTATGCCAAACAATCATTTATTTCAAATCAAGAATTTTTATTTAAGGAAAAATTTAGATTCAGAAATATTTTTGTACACTTGGTTAATATACTTGTGAATCCTATTTCTTAGAGTCATACAACACTTAATTAAAAAAAAGAAACAACAAAAAACAACAAACCACCAAACAAAACCCACCACCCAACAAACCAAACCTCCTTAAAATGAAATCTTTGGTCAAGCAATTTACTCTTCTGTACTTAGTTGAATGTAAGAACACACTTCCTATTTTGCTGATCTGTGATTAAGTATGGACTAACTACAAAATGCCATCAAACCCATCAGAACAAATTACTATTTTCTCAGCTTTTTATTCTATTACACTGTAGGTTTCTGAGGCAAAAGACTCTGGAGCTCTTGCTGTGTGTCTGAAAGCTAGTTGTGAGAAGATCAAAGCATTTTTCATTTGACCGAGAAGGGAGTTTTCACTAATTGTGGTAGAAGAAGCAGTGTGTAAAATCCAAATCCTATAGAAGCAGATAGGTTTTGACATTCATAATGGTGATTCCTGTAGCCTGTAGTCAGCTGTAATAGTGTTGTGCTGAAATTTTAAAATTGAAAAAATTTAAAAATTGAAATTCTACTTCTGTTTATAAGTTTAACTTTTTTGTACTTCATAGAGAGGCTGCAATGCTAAGAATTACAGAAGTAGTTATATTTTTTTGACTATGGTTAAGTTAGCAGAGCACTGTGGATTAGAAATTTGCAAAAAGAATATCTCATTCTTCCCTGTTTCTTCTGCTAAAAAAATAAGGCTACTGGCAGATCAGATATTAAAAGATTAAGCCACAGATCTCTGTATGCTAACAGTATATGAAGTAAACCTCGGAACATACTCTATGTTAATTAATATGTTTTAACCTCTTGTTTGCCAAACACTTCGGGAAGTCAGGTCTTGCAGTTGCCTTTCTAAAGTTTGTGTTTTCTTACACATGTTTCTGAAAAGAATATTTTAAGAAAAATACCAGGTTTTGCAGTTTTAGCAAAAATTCGTTTTATTTGTTTTCTGTATCTAAGAGGGTTTGTTACTGAAAACTGAACTATATAGTAAAAGTAAAATACTGAGATCAGCAGAATAACATTGGGTTAATGACTAACCTTTGGGAGCTGATTCACTGAATAAATAAAGGGAAAGGTGTTGCTTTTTAATCTTGTATTTCTTTATTTTTCCCTCTTGGAACTTAACAGAATGCTTTCATTTAAAAAATAAGTCTTAGAAATTTCTTGATGGCATTTTTCTGAGGGAGGGGGAGGTCAATTCTGTCCTAATTGAAAGTTAGTAAATATTTAAATTTTTTAGCCTTTATGAGTCTGAAATAAAATGCATTTTCAAGCAATGGGAGCTAAAAAATGGTTGTGGTGGTAGCTGTATTAGCATGCCATAAATTAACTGATCCCTTTCACAGTGATGGTGAGTTGCTCTCATTTAATATTGATACGAAAAGAGTGCATTTAATTAAAGCTTTGAACATTATACTTTACACTTCAAAGCACCAGAATAAACCTGGATTTACTGTTCTAAATAATCAACTGAATTTAGTGAGCATGGCAAAGGACGCGGAGTCAGGCTGGACTTAAAGGGCTCATTGGTTAGTACTTGAAGCTGCCACTTATTTTATAACAGTGGCTGCGTTGGTAAAAGAACCATGCAATCGTTCTTACATTGGTTCAAATTCAGTTTTTATCATGTGTGTAGCTGGATATTTTCACACACAACAAACATTCAGGGTGGTTTGGCATGACTATCAGTTCCTTGCTACTATGTGAAAATTGACTCTAATCTGCTCATCATGCAAATAAGGTGAGTTACCATAAACCAGTATTTCTCAGTTTTTCTGGTGGTTGTACCTCACTTCAAAACACGGACAGCCTTTCATGCTTCTCTGGCTTGAACTTTCCATCACTTTTACCTTTTTTCTGACTTGTGTTCATATTCCTGTTGATGCTGTGTACTGCTCCTATTCTAGAGCTGCTGCCATGCTGCTTTTTTACCTGCCGTTTTCCAGGCAGCACTAGCTTTCTACTAACTGCTGGTGCTTTCCACTGAGAATGAAATAATGCATCCCAGTGGACATGGCTGACTCTATCAGAGGCCCGAAGGGGTCCCAGACATTCTGTTCCTAGACTACTGTGCGCACCAACACTTAAGCTATTTCTAAACTGAACTGACAGAGTCCAGGTATTATTTATTAGCCTGGTCTCAGTGCTTGGCCTTACCCGTGATGAGGTGTCTGCTGCTTAATGCCTTGTTGCAACCTGGATAACTTGTTGTAAACTGCTGACTTAAACCACCTTTTTGGTGGCAAAGCAAGTATAACTTAATTTGGACAAGTGCAAGCTAATAAATATTATTTCTTTTGCCAGTGTGATCTATTTCACACATTGTTGAGCTCTTAATTGACTGTAATCACTTAGTAAAAGATTCTTGCTGTCACTCTGAACAAGTCAAGGAAAGAGGCATGGTTTAACACCAGCTGGCAACTAAGTACTATGCAGCTGCTCACTTGCTTGCCCCCCTGCCCCAGGATGGGGACAAGAATTGGAAAAAGGTAAAACCTGTGGGTTGAGATAGAAAAAAAATCAATAATTGAAATAAATAATAGTAATAATTATAATGAAAAGGGAGATAACAAAAAGAGGAATAAAACCTAAGAAAAAACAAGTGATTCACAATGCAATTGCTCACCACATGCTGACTGATGCCCAGCCAGTCCCCGAGCAGTGATTGGCACCTCTTGGCCGGCCCCTGCCAGTTTATGTACTGAGCATGACATTCTGTGGTATGGGATACCCCTTTGGCTGGTTCGGGTCACCTGTCCTGGCCCTGCTCCCTCCTGGCTCCTTGTGACCCTGCTCACTGGCAGAGCACGGGAACTGAAGAGCCCTTGCCTTAGGGTAAGCACTGCTCAGCAACAGCTGAAACATCCCTGTGTTATCAATGTTATTCTCACACTAAATGCAAACCACAGCACTGTACCAGCTACTAGGAAGAACAATTAACTCTATCCCAGCCAAAATCAGGACAAAAAGTCTCTTGAATATAAATCCATGGTCACAAACCACAGAACAGAGTAATAGAGAATTGCTATAGGATTATGATATTTTCAGAAATGTGTTTGTTTCTGGTTATTGTCTAAGCAAAAGAATTGGAGGAAATTTTTAGAAGATTTGAATACTGAGAACCTAGGGAAACAGATTTGTGAGAAGAAGTTAGAAGAGTTTTAGTTTTGTGAGGAGATGAACTGTATGCTTTGCTATTTTACATCTTCTACCATTTAAGGTAATGTACTTAGATTTTTTTTCATGGTCCTGCTCCTGTACTTAGATTTAAGGTAATGTACTTAGATTTTTTTTCATGGTCTAAAGATGAGGGGAAATTTTGTGGAACTGAAAGAAACAACAGACATAAACCTACTACATTATTTTTACATTCAGAAATGAATGCTAATATTGAGACTGAAGACTACGCCAAAATGAGAGTTAGGTTACTAAAATGGGATAGACAGGCAGACTTTTTAAGGCCGGAACACCCCTAGTCTTAACGTTGCAGTGCCACTTTCACTATGTTTAGTCATTTTTTTTTCTACTAGAAACCCCTAGGCAATTGCAATATTATGTTATGCGAATAGCTAGAATAGCCCCATCACAGGTAGTTGCGAGGTAGGTACTTAAAACCATAGGATCCAGAAGCTAGGTACAGAGGAATACAGCTTTTTTCTAAATGAAGTCAGAGCATGTGCCCGGGTTCTGGCTGGGACAGAGTTAATTTTCTTCCTAGTAGCTGGTACAGTGTTGTGTTTTGGACTTAGAATGGGAATAATGTTGATAACACAGGGATGTTTCAGCTGTTGCTGAGCAGTGCTTACCCTAAGGCAAGGGCTTTTCACTTTCCTGTGCTTTGCCCATGGGCAGGGGCACAATAAGCCGGGAGGGAGCAGGGCCAGGACAGCTGACCTGAAATAGCTAAAAAGATATCCCACATCATAGAATGCCATGCTCAGTTTATAAACTGAAGAGACTGGCCAAGAGGTGCCAATCGCCACTCAGGAACTGGCTGGGCACGGTGAGCAATTGCATTGTGAATCACTTGTTTTTTCTTCAGTTTTATCTCCACCCACCCTTTCATTACAATTGTTAATAAATATGTTTTGTTTTATTTCAATGATTAAACTTTTCTTAACTCATTGTTTTTACCTTTTTCCAATAATTCTCCCCATCCCATTGCAGGGGGATGGAGGGAGAGTCAGTGAACAGCTGCGTGGCACTTAATTGCCAGCTGGGGTTAAACCAGCACAGTAGGCTACCACTTTTTTCCATACTGACAGTGATCACAGCCGATTGCCTTCAAAGCTGAAGCCATAGGAGCCACTGGGCATGATGGCAGTGCCTACACCTTGTACAGCAGTGCATTTCCTGGGAAAGTTGTCAACCTGTGTTCTAAACCCTATTAGCCAGCTCTAGAAGGCTTTAAAACCAGTGTTTCCCAACTCTTCCCCTACTCGCTCTGTTTAGAAGTGAGATTGGGTACAATCAAAGACAGAAGATTTTAGCCCCAGGAATCTCAGTAGCAAAGGCAACTTGGCTCCAAATCTCCAAACCCAGTTATTAGGACACTCACATTGAAATTTGGGCTTTAAGTCTTACTGTCAGGCTTGTTGGTAGAAGACTTATAAACCAGTTATTGGATAAATGCAGAAGTCAGTCATATATAGAAGTCACAGTCTGGTGATAAAAATCACTTTCACTATCATTATGTTTTGAATTCAAGCTAAACGGGCCTAATCTGACTTCTTATGTTTCCTGGGGGAAAATTCAAGGCATTATTGAACTATCATTATTGTGCGATCGCATGATAAGACAGATAGTACCACGTATGACTATTTCATTTGTTTCCAAGATTGCATGTAGGCTTTTTTGAAGTGGAACTGAAGCCCCAACACTTGCAATGATCACTACCCTTCTTGAATTCTGCAAACGTGTGAGGTCAATCTCTCCTTCAAGATCCAATATGTATCTTTCAGCAGCTTTTTGCTCAACACAGAGATACCTCTTATTGTCCTTCTTGAGGTGCCTGACTTTCTTCAGGCACTGTGTACACCTAATCTGAGGGTTCCAGTCTTTTTGGTGGGATTGCTTCCAATAAGCGCAGTTAGACTTAAAGCAGATTTTGGCTGCTGATAAACATTGTCTGAAATCTGTCAGAAATCAGCCTATTCATGAATATTTGTACTATATGATAGAGTGTAGCCAGTGATTGACACTAATGAAAAGAGGTTACTGGGCTTCATGTATTTCTTGGGGCTTCCATGAGTCAATACATGAAAGATGGAGAACACTAATTGTGGTTGTAGCATTTAAGTTAATATTCCAATACAATTTTGAAGTAATTTTATTATGAGATTTCCAGTGAAGGACTTAGCAAAATAATATTGTTTGTTTTAGTTCTTTATGTTTTTCTAATGAACTGATACTTTCTGTTATGTAATGTGTTGACTTAGTCTGCACAAATAATTTCAAGTAATCACAAATAGTTGTCTGCCTTGTATTTTTATCATGACATACTGTGAGCTGCTTTGTCAGTGTTCACTGATTTGCTAATGGGTGGTTCCAGGTTACACCTGATGCATTGGCATGGGTTAATGGGACTGAACTATAAAATCTAACATAGCCTGTGGAATACAGAACTCACTTTTATCTGTCTGGTAAATTATATATGAAATGTCTATGTCAGACATCAGAAATACTCACTGTTAAAGTAAAAGGTGCATGTATTTTAAATTAGAATTTGCATGTTATTCTGATTCCTGTTTTTCTGCTTTTAGGCCAGGACTATGATAGCAGTTGGGCTTGGTGTTGCAACTGTTGCATTTGCAGGTAAGCTAAATTACCAGCTTAGTGTGGAATTACTGCTTGTGAGCTGCAGTTTCCAAAAGGGTTAATGAAGTTTTTATGAATATAAATAGTGAAAAGTGGAAGGTCACTTGAGAGTTCTCTGGAGAATTGTGTTCAGTTACAGTTCCTGTCCCTTCAAAATCCTTGACATATTTTCCAAAATTTTTTGGGAAAAATCACAGCTATTTTTGTCGGCATCAGCTAAAAGGTTCCATCTGCTTTTTGTCTTCAAAATGTAATGTGAAAAGTTTACTTTGTTTATTTAATAACATGGAATCATAGAGTCATTTAGCTTGGAAAAGACCTTTAAGATCATCAAGTCCAACCATAAACCTGTATGCTGCCAAGTCCACCACTAAACCACGTCCCTAAACACAACATCTACATGTTTTCTAAATACCTCTAGGGATGGTGGCTCAACCACTTCCCTGGGCAGCCTGCTCCAGTGCTTGATAACGCTTTCAGTGAAGACATTTTTCCTAATATCCAGTCTAAATATCTTTTAGATAGTGAAATTTTGAGACTGTTTCCTCCAGTTTTATCACTTGTTACCTGGGAAAAGAGACCAGCAGTTTTATAGATTACTGTTCCCTAGCTACTTGTTACTACCCTGAAGCGCTGAAGAAACTGGTCTTGCACTGAAGTAGGTGGAGTACTCACAAGTTAGAAATAGTAACTTTAGAGTCCATAAGCACCTGTTCAGACTAACCTGAGTGGTTTGACAGTGATGCAGACTGAAGAATCATCAGTTGAGTCATTTGCCTATTTTTGGGAACAAGAGCAAATCTATTGCAAGGTGAGGGCTCTGTAGTACAGAAGAGTGCAACAGGATCTTGTGATGTGAAGGTGATGCTCAACAAATTCAAATACAGAAAAATGGAAGGCTGTAGTGGCTGTGGTGGTTTTATCATACTAAAGTGTTTCCACAGTACATTGTTATCTGAACTCTTTGCTTCTGGACTGTATGTTCTTCTGAAAAATAGGTTCTAGTCTGAACATCAGGGCATGGGCTTAAAATAATCTGTACTCTGGGGTACTCAGACCAGGTAACTGTGGTCTGTTCTGGTTTCGAAGTACACAAATCTATTTCCATTTTTTTCAGCATATATGTGGAAATGCATACACCAAGAATAGATGCAATAGATGAACAAGTTGCAGCAAACATTAGCAGGTGTTTAGTGGGTACAATTCTGGGGGGGGGGGTTGGTTAGGGGAAGGGAAGACAAGATCTTTGGTGATGTACACCCATTAAGAAGTTGGTTTATCTATGTGTTTGTATAGAAGCAGAAGAGGAGTGCTGTTAAAATCTCTGCTGGTTGAGCTGAAATATTAATGGCAGCTAGCAAAGGAGTAGTAACAGCAAGCATTAAAAAGAAGGTGAGGTAATACATTAGTACATCACAGCATGGCAACAGTGATACTCTAACTGATTTTAACGTCCATGTTAACGTAGGCACAGGTTTACATGACTAAACATATGGACACATTGCATATTTTAAGAATGAAAGCAAGATGGTGTTTGAATGAAGCAGAGCCACATTTAATAACAAGTTTTTGCATTGTGTATAATAGTACATTACATTGCTAATGAATAGTTAATCAAGCACAGTAATTGGGGAGAGGGGACTCACAGGGAAATCCTGCAGTAACATGGTGCAAATCTTGGTTCTGAAGTTGATAGACCTGCTTTGTACTTCTGAGAACACAGTCAGTAGTGTTCCTTCTAGTCTTTACTAGCTATAGATGTTCACTGCCGGTGGGGAGTTGAATGGTTCTGAATCCCAGAGGATTGTCTCTTTGTAACAAAAAATACCAGTACTTACAAAATGTGTGATTAAGCATACAACATCACAGCAAGAAATGTGTAGTACATAGATTTCTTTTTTGAAGTTGCAACCTTTGAACAGTATTTAATAAATAATGTATATGTAAAGCTAATGTTTTATACTACGCTTTTTTCTTAAAGTTCACAAGGCAGATATCTTCATTTATCATATTGAAATGCATTTGAATCTATTTCTTTTGTCAGCAAACACAGTGGATCGTTGCAGTCCATGACTAGGTTTTTAGATAAGGTATACTAAACCTCTTCCCCTCCCTTCCCCAGTAGTGCAAAGATTGAAAAATGTAAACCATAGCAAGTTTACTGTGGAACTTTGGCTGGGCAAGATCCAAAAATGGCTGTTGAGGGAACATCTTGAAAAGCAGTAAAGTGCAATGTTGCTGTACAGAATATAAATGAGACAAAAAGATTAACAAGGAAGGATTTTTATTTTTTCTTTTTTTTTACCCCAAAAAATCATGTGTAAGCTAATGAACATAAGTTGGAGACTTTTTTCTTTTTTTTTTTTTTTTTTTTTTACTTTTAGTGAATGTTGGCTATCATTTCCATTAACTTCAATCTGTTTCAGGTCGTTTTGCTTTCCACCTTTGGAAGCCATTGGAGCAGGCAATTACAGAAACAGCAAAGAGGATTTCAACTTCTGTAAGTTTAGAGGTTACTTTCTACTATGTGTTTTTAGATTTCAAGTATTTAGAAAGGAGAAGTTTTATATTAAACATGGTAAGTGCCACTTAAGTTATTTTTTTTTTCTCTAGGATAGGGGTGCTCCTTACTTGTGTATGTTCTGGCGTATTATCTGGTATATTTTAAACCCCTGTGGATGAAGCTATATCAGAAGATGTTTATGAGTTTGATAAACAGTTCTGATTTTTGTGGTGGTGTTCCATGTTTCAGAACTCTTTGCTAGTAAATGTATGATAAATTGTTGAAGTGTGCTGTAAGAAAATAGCTAATTTCTAGAGATTACAAAGGAGTGACATGCAGTTTCATTTCAGGAAGCTAAAACTGAAAGAATTTAAAGTCATTTTTCTTTCAGATACAGTGTTAAAAATAAAGAAGACAAATTGATAGACTGCTAGGAAAGGTTGCCATAGAGATGGGGGAGCTTATTTTCTTGTGCATGCGAGAGTTGCCTTTTTTTTTTCTTCCCCATCTAATCTGAACTTTTAACCAAGTTTTTGTTCTTTGTTTTGCCCTACATATTTTACAAATATATTAATGAGGTAATAAATCAAGAGGTAGAGTGTTGTGAGAGGAGCATATGCGGGGAATATTTGGGAGCATTTACTTTCTGCTTCAGTGGCTACACTGTCCTCTGGTAAATAAATAAGTACGTTCCATTCCTGTTTGATTAAAGTAATTCCCAGAGAGGTATATGTCTGCATGTGGCGGTGTATTCTTTCAGGGTTCATAGTCAGTGAATGCTTCACCACAGTGGAAGGAGCACAATTTCCCTCTTATGCCGATGGGTGAGGGTGTTGAGGGAGTAGTTGTTGCAGATTATTATTTCCTGAAAAATATATTTAAAGTAGTTGGTGTTTTTTTTTAAAAAAGTGATCATTAATATTGTTCCTGTTAATGTGAGGCTGGTTGCAGCACAGAGCCTGTCTGCAGTGTATAGACAGATCCTAGGGTCCAAATTCATTTGCCATCAGTACTTCATGTTCATGTGCTGAAACTCCAGTTTTCATCAGTGCAAGCTTCCTGGGGAGGAAAGGACTCGAAACATGGGCTGTCCTCTTGGGGATGGTCCACACTTGTTCTTAATTGTGATGTGTATCAGCCAGAAACAGGCTTCCTGGATCAGTTTTTGCTTTCTGTCACTCTATTGCATTGCTGTTGTGAGACCAACACCATTTTATTTTCCCTTTTCAAAGTAAATTTTTGAGAGATTCCCAAGCTGCCTGCCAAAACAGCAGAGGAGACTTTAGGTACTGTGAATTAAATTGCTTTCACATGATACAGATCCAGTCTGACTTCAGGCTTGCTAGAAGTAGCTAGCGATAAGGACATGTGGCTTCAGAGTAGGGAGAGCTTCAGTCTTCACCTTCCCTCCCCAGCAGTTTTACGCTAGCATTTCTCCTTCTATCCATTTGTAGACATAGGCTAGAGAATCTAAATTCAGACGTGTTCACTTAAGAAAGCAGACGGTGACTCTTTTTATCACATTGAAATACGACATGTTGCTGCACAGAGAGGTGTCTGTTCCTAGGAAACCGTACCCTTCAATACTGGTATACTGGCTGAGCCAGGGTCATTACAGGCCTATCGCATTTTTACCACAGTGACTTTCAGAGTCCTGCAGAATTCATGAACAACATAAAGAGCAACCAGGAGCTTCTGCACTTCTCGGTGTTCCTAGTCCCTGGAGCTGCATCCTCTGTTTGCCTTTGCATCCTGCCTCATAGCCCAGAATTATATGTTGATTTCTAGTAGAGTACATGTCTTCTATTATTCTATTTCTGAACTTGAAACTATGAGTTTTCAGTGTAAGACGAGTTCTGCTGAATACAATAAAAATTCTCTCTTATTTGCCATTAACTGTATGTATTTGTCAGCTTTACATTTGTGAGGGTAATGATAATGCTTTTCTTCCACGGTCATAGTCCATTTTAGGATACTTGTGTAATTCTTAGCCAAAATCAGTTGTTCTTTACTACTCTACAGCTACTACTTTCTTGGACTGTATTTTTTTCCAAGTATTTTTCTTCTCCCCTTAACAATCAGTTATTACCTATTTATAATTTTTCATTAAACAATACAGAAAATACAGGTCAAAAGATCCTCTGTAAGGGCTTATTGTCCAGACTTCTTATTTCAGTGGCTTTACATGATTTTGTTTGGAGAATTTGAAGCTGCTGAGTATTATCTGTGGATTAGCACTTTCATCACGTTTTACAGCATACCCTCCTCTAAACTTTACTGACAATTGAAATCAAGCAGTTAATACTTCTATCTTTGCTTACTGGAGGAAGAATCTCACATTAAAAGTTAGTGCCTAGGCTTACTGTTACTTTGCTGGTTTCCTATGGTATTTAGAGGTACCTAACTTTCAGAAGTTACTCTAGCTTTCTAGAATCAAACCCTGTCCCTCATCACCTCCCTTTTTGTTTTTTGGTAGGTTTTTTTGTTTGTTTGTTTGTTTTTGTTTGAGAGAGACTGTGAAGCAGCTGTCTGTTTCAAAGCTAGCTTGTTCTCTCTGTAAGCCCCCATTCTTCCTCCCCTCATTTGCAACTGATGTTGTGTGTCCTGTCCCCGTCATCCCCCTGTCCCCCAACCCCCCCTCCCCGTTTGAAGTAGAAATCACAGTTTGTGTTGGTTGTAGTCACACAATGTAATCCAGATGCCATTTATGCTTTCTTCCTGCTCACTAATAAATGATTTGGGTAAGGTCAAGTTGAGCAATTCTGAAGGGATGATTTAAAATGCTTGCTTGCTCTGTCTCAGGTATTTGACACTTCGTATTTACTTACCTAAATAAATAACATGTACGGTCAACAGCTGCACTCATCTTTTAGTCACAAATAGTAAGGAAAGCAAGTAAAAGTGGTACGTTTATTCTGAATTTCTACCTCTCATTTAACTTTAACTTACGGCAGTTAAACAGGTATTCTTAAATATGACATGTAAATGCTGCTGTAATTTAGCTCTGAAATTCTGTACCATCTTTTTTCAATGGAGAAAGACATGAGAGGAAACATTGTCATTTCCCCTCTATGACAAGTCGTAATGCTAGTTTCCAGAGAAACGCTTCTTTAGTTTGAGCCTAGTTTTGTTACAGGTGACACAAATGCCAGTGACACTGTTTTGTTTCTGTGTGTAGTGACAGGAGTCTGTTGCCAGTAGAAGGTGCGTAGCACCAAGTAGTCATTTGGCTTTTCTTCCTTAGGCAGACCTTAATGCTGTTAATTATAATAATATTTCCTAAAATGTGGAATTTAAAAAAAAAAAAAAGGAAGAATTTCAATAGCGTTCATTACTTTTCTTTGTTGAATCACTGATATTGAAGGTTGGAAGTTAGAAGATACTGAAGATAGAAACAGAAAATCTAGGCAAAATGAACTGTCAAAATACTTAAATACCACAATCCTGAAAATTCTGCGTTCCAGAAGAAAATGGTGTTTTCTATAGCACTTAATTAGAGATTTTTGCACTGCATTTCCCTTATTGGATCTGATTCTGCTCAGACTCACAGTGTTCTGAATTGAGAGGTAAGGGTAGCAACCATCTCTCTTGTCCTTCATTGAAAATAGTTTCCAGAGAATAATGCAATTTGCAATCCTTTTTATTTTTTTTTTTTTTCTTAATAACTGAAGTTAAGGAAGTTGAAGTCGATCTTGGCAAATTATAGGTTATACTATAATACAGCTTCTAAATAGTTTGTTATTATAGTTTGGGGTTTTTTTTCCTTCCAGTGTTTGTTACCATTTCAGTGGAGAAGTATACTGGTGGTGGAACAACACATACAGTTTTCAGAAAAACTCACTACTTCATGTTACATGATGGATGAAAAAGTCTCAGTTACGGAGTTTTGAATCTCTTACCTGGCATTGAAACAGTGATTATGCTTTCCCTGTGCTATGCCAGGAAAAGTATCTTGAAAACGTCACGATCCAAATGGGTTGGATTTTCTTAGCTGACTGCTTTTGTGAAAATTTGCAAGAGTGAATAGACATTTGCAGAGCAAGTCTAGCCATTTTCTGTTTCCCCACACCCACGCTCCCAAATCTATGAATAGTATTTGTTCAGGAAGCAGAATTTGCTTCCGTAAGTTGCTGAACATAATAATATATAAGGATAGCATGCAAGGAAACAAAGTAAATGAAATGATAGGCTGTCCCCTCATCCCAAATAGTATAAAGAAATGGAGAGGTTATGTCAATGTCTTTTCCAGTACAGACTTCGTTTGCAATAGCCAAAGTTAATAAATAAACCAGTGTTTTTGTCTGGAACTGCTTGCTCATCGAGAAGTTTTCATAACAGAAAATATCTTCAGTATTGTTTCATTTTATTACGGCCATTGCTTAGAATTTACAACTGGCGGTGGGGAGGGGCGGGCGGGCAGGGGGAAGCTTTGATTTTGATAGCGTACAAAAGTTGTTTCATTAGGGAACTAGAAATTTGCGAAGACGTTTCATAAAACAAAGACTCAACGAATCTTCACCCTTATTCTAACCAATGGGAAAAATAGCTTTTATGTCTAATTTCCTTTAAATTCTGGTTAGGATCAAAATCTTAATTTAAGAATTGATTATTCTTGTTACATGCTTCACTTCTGAGAAGAAAATGTTTTTTCTTAATGACCAGTTCAACAAACTGCTTTTGTTTGTGTGCCAAAGGGCACATACAGAAATTTTTTTCATTCCTCTTGGAAGTGAACTGAATCAAGGCTTCCCAAGGTTAGAACAGTGTCAAGGAAGTGGGCTTTAAAAACATGAAAACGTATTTCTGAATGGAAGCCTGTAGCCATCCCTCTCTATTCTCTTATTTTAAATAGTAGATTTTATCTAAAATACCAAGAACAGAGATGAGCCATGTTAGAGATAATTCAAATATTGCTCTTCTCGACATGAACAGTGGACCAGTGTCCTCTGCTCCTGTATGAGAGTTGTATGCCAGAGTTGAAGGGCAGAGAAGAATTAACCTTTTCAGAACTCCATCTGTACCTAAGCTGCTTTGGGAGAAATTCTGGAAGACCTTTTAGAGGACATTAAAGCATACTTTTCTCTCCTGGCTGTAGTTATTGTACAGCATCGTTGCAAATTTTTGTGCAGTTTTGCCTCCTCAAGGGTGTTATCTGGTGGTCATTAAATTATTGGCATTGTTTCATTGTAGAGGACTGGAGGAGCCCTTGTGTTACATACTATTAACCCGTAATGTCAATGTGCGCTGTTACAGACCTGTTTTGTGTTACCCTGCGGCTATAGAAGGGGTTCCTCAACAGATTTTTCTTGCAGGTATGACACGTGCACAGTTGCTTCAGCTTTGATACCTGTAGTATGATTTTGTGTATGGTTTAGGGTGGGAAGAAGGAAGATAAAATCAGTTTCAGATCACAGCAGCACACTAGAAAACCTTTGCTGTGGCTGTGTGTGACTTAAGGGTAGCAATAGGTGAGGTATTTCTGACCCATACTTTTGGGTGAATGTCACTCCTAAGCTTAATTAAAGGCTTTGCTTAGATATCATAGGCAGAGCCCTTTAAATGCTTTAATGCTTTTGAAGTTACATAAGAGAGAGTTTGTGTAAACATAAGTCAGAATTCTCACTGAATATAAATAGATTCGTTTAGTGAGAAAACTATTTTATTAAGGGCTAAACACATCTTTACTTGAGGGTAAAAGGAACACTTCTAAATAATCTCAGCTCTCAGGCCAGACTTCCCTTTGATAGCAACAAAACCAGCTTATTTTTTCCCCAGGTGATAGGTTTTGCATTGAGGAACTTCAGTCTTGTTGAGTGATTTCTGTGTGGCGGTCCCCAAAGGCAGGCTGTCTTGGAGCTACATCTGCTGCCTCTGGGACTTGTGCAGCTTAGACTATTATTTGTGTAGCAATGGGCTAGTCTCTAATCCTTCTCATAGAAGCATTTACATTGAGGTCATCACTGCTAACCGTGAGTGGTGGTTCAGTAACTTTTGTTCATTTGGGTTTCTTTTAAATTTAAAATACATTTATGGTTGACAAATACACGTGCAACCCATTACCTATGAAATTAATTGTAATGATTTACTCTCATATCCACCTCCTTCTTTTTAATGTTCTTTTCCCACTTGTGATTTTTCTCCCCTTCCTAAAACAGTGGCTAAAGTCCTTCATGCCAATGAGTTTTAAAAAACTCACTCCAGATCCTTTGTCTTCTACTTGTCATCAGTGTCTGGGAAAGGATGTAAAGGCAGAAGCTGGTTAGGATTTCCCCATATAGTCTGTTACTTTCCAGTGTTCTGCTGAGTGATTTCCTGAAAGAGAGGTTGTGGCTTGATGCTAAGCCTTTTTTTGGTGTTGTGGGGTTTGGTTTTTCTTTTTGGTTTTTTTTTGTTTGTTTCTTTTTGCTTATTTTTTAGGGTTCCTTCAAAGAACTGTTGATATAATTTTTGAAGTAACATTCCTTCATGTGAAAACACATACTGACTCAGTGTATTACACTTATCTGTCCTTATGCTTTTATAGTTGTTTCTACCTACTTTCTTTGTAGAAATATCTGGACTTCAGAGTGATTATAATTCCTTGGATGCCAGAGTATTGTGACTTTTGTCGTTTTCCATTGTGGTGGGACCAAAGCTGTTCTAAACAAGTTTCCTGCTTTCTCTTCCCTGCCCTCCCCAGCACACACACTGTACCACTCTATGCTAGTGTGTACTTCCATTGTGGACTTTTTTGCCCAAAAGCAGGATTTTAATGGTTGTAGCTATTAATATCTCTTACTAGCAATAGAAGATGGAAAAAACTACTGATAGTTATTTTTAAGTTGGTTTTTATATGTGTTAACACTCAGGATAAGTCCTTTCATATTATCTGGTTTGTAACCATTCCATACCTTCAAAATAAATTATAGATAAATGTAATGCTCTGAATGAGGTCATATAAATACGATTTAGGTCCTGGGACCTTGTAGATTAAACTAATTATTGCTTGTTTTCCCTTTCTTCTTTTTAGAGTCTTTCATTGTACTACAAAGGAGGATTTGAACAGAAAATGAGTAGGCGAGAAGCTAGTCTTATTTTAGGTGTAAGGTAGGTGTGTTGTATTAATATATTTTTGTTTGCCAAGTATTGAATGAAGATGCATGTTGTGAGAATGTGGAATATTCTTGCCAAAATAATAACTTTTAAAAAAGGACTTCTGATGACTTGTAAACCATGCTAATGTTCTGCTTAAGCTAAAAAGCAAACAAAATGCTAATAAAACATGCAACTTCTGTTTGGCTTGAAGGCATAGTAACATATTGCAGTGGAGAACTGGTGCTCTAGAAATAATCAGAATAGCACATACTGTGCTAATTAGTGTGATCACATGGCCTGGTCTCCAAAAATACCCCTTGAGATAAGTAATATTGTAGATTATATTAATAAACGAGGAAAACAAATCAATTTTGCTCATTTTTTTCATGAGTCAGTAATACTATTTTTTTCTTTCTCCCCTCTGATTTGTATGGATTTAAAAAGTTGCAGCATATTCCAAACAAAAATACTTGGAGAGACTTGTCATTTAGAGGAGGTATGGGAAATAATTTCCAAGCTGAGTATTCAATGGATTTTTTTAATAAACATTTGGATGGCCAATGGTACCACACACCTGTTTTCTGTGAAGCAGGTGGTGAGTCTGATGGCTTTCCAGACGAGAGGAGCAGATCTGACCCTAGTAGATTTCTTAGTTAAGGTTTAGATTAATTTTTAATTTTAAGGTTTAAGAGAGAGAAAAAAAAAAACAACCATAAGGAGAATGGTTTTAATTATCCCCAGAAGAAAATATTTCAGATGGTGAAAACTGGGACTCAAAATGCTGTTCAGGGTGCTATTTGTGTTTATTTTTAACATAATGGAAATTATGCAGTTTTAGTATTCATTTTAAGAAGTTGTATAATAAAACCATTACATTTATTTGAAATGCTCCATGCTTGCACACTGAAGAAGAGATTTACAGGAATGCTCTTCAGAAATACTTCCTTTGGCCTTTGAGTTTGATAATGTATTAACACTTTCACTTTATAAGAGCAAATTCAGTGATATTCCAGAGTATCATATGGCAGCTTACAAAAGCACGTATACAGTGGCGATGCCTAGCTTGGACACTGCTAATGTAAATGTCTGAAGTTTCATCACATCGTTAATCAATACACTTGTAATTTTTAATTTTAATAGCTTGAGTCTGCACTGGAACAGTGACACTGCCTGTTGTGTTTAGACTGAGTCTTGCAAACATCAAGGCTTAATCAGACTTAAGAAATGTTCTTCTTTAGGCTCAATCCTTTATAACATTTAATTGTGTAGAAGCATGGCTGATATCTTTATAGGAAATAGATTGTTTAAACACGCTTTTCTAGACCAGTTTTAACTCACTGCTTGCTGCATGACATATATATATAAAAATGCCACCAAGAAGAAATAAAGAAAGAAAGATAGGTTGTGTTGTTTTTTGGGGTTTTTTTGAGTTATGGAAAATGCCAGAGTATGCACAAACTAGATCTGTCTAGGCCCTGATCTTATTATTGTAACACTTGTCCTCTGTGTCATCACTTCCAAGTCATATTAAATTCTGAGGCAAAGACTTTCTTCAGTACTTCAAATGCTGAGTATGCATGGGTAGTATACATAATAAATACAAGCCATGATAAAGGTGACCATTTAATGGTAGCTTTTACATTTCAAATATTATTCTCTAACAACCATCTTGTGAGATTGCAGGGGTTTCGGTAGAAACATGCACGTGAATTACTTGTATTTAAATGATATAAAAGGTATCCAAATCTACCAAATACTGTATTGGAAATATTGACTTATCTTAAGTTCTTGCATTAGTTCTTATGAAGCAGCACTGATTACTGAAATTCAGTGTAAACACAGCAATAATATTAATTATGTACTCTGTACAAGAAACTGTTGATGGGAGAGATGGCAGAATGAGATTACATGGGAGGTGAAAATGTTAGGAGTGTTTTACAAACATTAGACAAAATAATGTTAGCAAAATATGGCTGTCCTAAGTATAATGGTTTACAACTATCAAATTCCTACACTGAACTTCTGAGCTTAGAAAATATGTCTGAAAAGTGTGAGATAAAATTTTCTGTATTACATGATTTACTCTTTGTAACAAGATGCATACTTTTTCTTTCCACAGGAAATAGTTAATTGTTAATGTATGAAAATATATATGTGCATTAGTTAAAAAAGTTTAAATAATAATTCTTAAATGACATAAAAAAAATTAGGCTATCACATTAAAAAAATAGTACACTGTGTAAGTGTACAAACATAAACATACTTAATGTTTAATCCTAGTGGCTTTGAGTTTCTTTGTTTTTTAAAAAACTTATTTTATTTCTAAACACAGCTTATTGCACAGGTAGTCATGTGATTATAGTGTTTACATGATTTCTAGGACTATAATTACATGATCATAAGACCTTTCAAGTTGGTGCAGACCTCAGAAGGTCTTTGGTCCTACCTGCTGCTCTAAGCAGGGCCACCAGTGGGGTCAGAGCAGGTTGCTCAGGACTGTCCAGCAGGTCTTGAAAGATGCCCAAGGATGGAGAGTGCACATCCTTGCTGGGCAACCCGTATCCCTGCTGGACTCTCTTTGGAGTTGTGCAAGTATAACACCCAGTTCACCCCCCCACTTTTCAATTTGTACCTGTTTTCACTCAACCTCCCACCGTGCATGACTCTGGAGAGCCTGGACCCATGTTCTTCACGGCCTCGCTGTAGGTGCTGAGGAGGCTGCTGTGAGGTCCCCAGGCAGCCCTTTGTTCTTTGGGGTGCATGAGCCACGCTGGCTCAGCCTCCCCTCGGAGGGCGAGTGCTCCAGCCCCCCGCCACTGTGGTTGGACCTGTATTGCTGGACCTGCTGGGCTGGCCAATGTCTTTCCTGTACAGAGGTCCCACAACGGGAGGCAGCAGCTGGATGTGGATGCTCAAGCAGAGAAGAATAGCTGCTTCCGTCGACCCGGTGACTGTGCTCCCACTCACGCAGCCCAGGAGGCTGCTGCCCTTCTCTGCAGCCAGGGCACCGCTGGCTCTTGTTCTTGCTGCGCCCTGGGCCCCGTTCAGCAGAGCCATTCCGCAGCCTGTAGCGCCGCGAGGAGCTCTTCCTCCCCAGGTGCCGGGCTCTGCGCCTGTCCTTGTTGAAGTCTGTGAAGGGTGCCTGTCACCCCATTGCTGCAGCCCCTCCAGGTCCCCCTGAACGTCAGCCCTGTCCTCCACTGTATTGACTCTTCCCACCAAGGTGATAGACTTC
Organism: Falco rusticolus; assembly: GCF_015220075.1. Lineage (NCBI taxonomy): Eukaryota > Metazoa > Chordata > Aves > Falconiformes > Falconidae > Falco > Falco rusticolus. Next base: position 33,034,989 of record NC_051188.1, on the reverse strand, counting down.
TCAGCCAGTTGGTAGTGTTGGAAGGCAGCACAACGTTGGCGTGACTCAAGTTGTGAGGCTGTACCATTCAACATAACTGTGATTTTGACATTAAAGGTTTTTTGGTAGTGATTTAAGAATCTTTAGGGACCACTTTGTGCAATAAGCAATACCTTACAAACTAAGGAAATTTGATGTAAAACACCATTGTCGCCATTGCTTCTTGGAGCAGCACAGCATGATTTTCCATGATATGGAACTGCAACTTTTCCACAGTTAACGCTCTAGCCATCTGAGTTTCTAAATGTGGTATATCAACTTTCCTTTTTTTATTATTAAACAACTTTACAAATCAAAATATAGATGATTGATATTTTTAGCTGTCTGATAAGAAATACTTCATTTTTGTATTTGTGTAGTTCAAGGCCTTTCACCCTCAGTTTAATTCATACTTTCTGGGTTCCTTTCTGTTCCATTGAAATAGTCTTTTCGTATGCAGTTCTATGAACTATTTTTGCAACATACCCTAATTTCCCTGTGACAGAATAATAATTAGAGGTTGTTTACTTCGGGAATTTAGTTAGGCTGATACCTTGAATTCAAACTGTATCTACAAAAAGATTAATTAATTGAATCATCACTGATTAAGAAGTCACCTGGAGTGGAAAGCACGGCTTCATTTCTGCATGCTAACAAATCACGAGAAACTGAACCATTCAGACTGTCCTTTTGCATATGATAGCCGTACTGTTTTGGCATACTGCATCCATAAGTGGTTATTTGTCTGTTAAGGTGCGTATTTAATTTAGGCCAAGTACATATTTTATGTATCTGTCATTGAATGAAAAAACATTATGTAGCACTCATAAATCAGCGTGTCCCTGAATGTAATAGATTGAAGAGCTTTGCAAAAATAACAAATACAGGTTTTTTTCAGGCCCCAGCAGAAAGAAGAATTATTTATAGCAGCTATAAAAATATTTACAGTAGAACAAAATGTGATAGTATTAAATACTTGTTGTTTTGTCACTGGTCATATAAACACTTATTTTCTAGGAGGAAAAAATGTGTTTTCTGCATTTAATGGTAAGAATAACCAGCTAGAAACACCCTAGAGCTGCCGGGTTTTTTTTTCTTTTTTCTTTTTTTTTCCTAAATTGTTTTAAATGAATGGATGTATTGTGTTTAAAAAACAATAAAAAAATCAAACCCTGAAAGATATTTGTATGTTTCAAATACACAGGCCTTTTAAAAATGTCCTTCTCAGTGTGTTTCACATGCCTTTGTTATTGTTACTTCCTCAGAAATGCAGTTTATGTTTTGTCCACAAGATGGTGAAAATCTCAAGATTTAATTATTTTTGAAGCGCGTATAAACTATAATTTATAGCCTGAACACTGTGGCATTTATGGTAAACACTTTGATTTATTTTTGCAGTCCATCTGCTGACAAGGCCAAAATCAGAACAGCCCATAGAAGAATCATGATTTTGAATCATCCTGATAAAGGTAAATAATTACTATTTTTCTTAACCAGAGCTGGAAAGGAAGTGGCTTAAATGAGATCTTTTAAGTTTACTGTTTGTGTAAATAACCACACTGCGTGCAAATGTATGTTATTTATAGACCTGAGCTTCTGTGTGTCTTCTCTCAGATAAACCAGGCTTTATGAACCACAGTGCTACCCATCTTCCTTTAATATTGTTTTCTATACTTGTGCTGCTTCAGTTAAAACTATGAGCTCAGGGACCAGTCTTCCACACTTTAAAAACTCTACTACAAAATATGAAAATATTAGCTGTAACATTTTTACATTAAACTCAAATTCCTGTTTTGAACTGAGATGGACCAGTCACATGTGTGAAAGTAACTTTCTGTGGGGAAATGTTCTGTAGTCACTACATCATTGATGAATTTCAGACTTCCTGGAATTCGCTTGGAAAAAATGTAAAGCTAGGCACTGTTGCTTTACTGGCCAGGTTTTTAATGTAAATTTATCTTACAGAAAAGCTATTATTATAACTTTAACTACACTACAGCTGGTTGAAAAAGAAAGCCCATATGTTCATTGCTGTTTCTACTTTCAAATAACAGATGGTGAAGAGTTGCACTGTATTTCGGAAGTCAAAAGGGGAAATCGGAGGGTTTTTATATCTTTTTGACAGAATTACAGGGCTCCCTGCCAGCACCCCATTTTAAGAAAATGAAAAAATAACTGTGACCACTAGCCATGGGAAGTATTTGGTCGATTCTTTTCTTTGCTGTCTTAACCCTCAGTTTAATTCAAAAATTGTCCTGCTTATTCGATTGCACACTTTGTTTTTACACTTTCTATAATGTATAAGCTGCACAGACATAGAAGAGAAATTCTCTTCTGTATTTCTAATGTGTTAGGATGGTCAAAGGCCTCTTAACCGCTAGAGTACCTATTAGGTCAACATTTTTTTTATAATTAATTTCAGAGTTTGTTGTAGCAGTACTTGGAGACTTGAGCCAGAACCATGAATCTCTGTGTGGATTTTGAGTAGACCTAGAGAGGCAGCTCCCGTTGCAAAGATCATACATTTTAACGACCTGCTCTTACAGCTGTAATGCACCTGCAGCTGGGCACAGTGTATGTTTGGATGGATGTAGTGAGCCCTCCTGTGTGCTATTAAGATGGAGCATTTTCTCAGTAGGAACACCAGTTGAAGGGATTTGTGCCTCTGTGCTGCCCCTGCAGCTCTTCTGGCATGGCTATAGAAAAAAAGCTTGTGTAATGTCTTCAGCTACAGAGCAAGAGCCTGGAGTAATCTTGAACATGTGGCATCACAGAGAGACTTGTTTGCTTATGTATGTATCTTGATTTCTTCTGGCTGTGTGTAGCACAGATGTGCTTTTAAAAATAATATTCAACATTAAAATGTTATTTTAAAATAATAATTTACCAGCTAGATTTGGTAGAAGAAAGTGCAATAATTACAGATGTTAAAAGTTACAAATTATCTGAGATCCAAAATGTTGAAAAGAAAATTATTAGAAATAAAGAAGAAATATACAGGAGTTTGCATAATAACATCCCCAGTGAGCACTACTAAAATGGTTGCTTATTAACCTTTACAGTTCAGTTTTAAAGTGTTTTTATATTGATACATTGTATGTTAATTTATCATTTACTAGTTTTATGAAAGAATATTTGCTCACAGAAAAAAGAGGCAGAAATGCCTTTTTGGACTTGCCCTAATTACAAACACTTAGGCAATCATGAGATTGAATTCTCTCTCATTGGAGGGCTCCAAAATTAATATGGCACTTAAGGATGTAAATGTAGTGAAAACACTTCCAGCACATTTGAATTTACTTTAAGATCCTCCACTCTAGACATGCAGAAAATCAACACACGTTTTAAAATTACTTGGGATACATTGTTTATTGCAGTTTTTAGTCTTTACTGTCTGTTTGATGCTCTCGTCTACTCTTTGAAGGAAGCATTACTTAATGTAGTAAATCCTATTCCTGACTAAAAAGCCAGTTGGTTTAAAAACAAAGAAGAAAAACATTTTTGTTTTCCAGTAGTCAATTCTCTATCTTTCCCCTGCCCTGCCTCACTTTCCTCCAGTGTGTCTTAGTTATCAGGGCTACATTTAAACAAAACCAAAACTTGAACAAAAGAACTCCATTACTTTTTGCAGTTGTTTTATTACACCATGAAATTACTTCATAATTTGGATTCCTACAGGTATGTTCTAAAGAAGTCTTTAAGAAAGCCTTGCCTTTTTGTTTTTATTTACATGTGTCTACAACTAGTTCTGTGTGCTTCTTCTATCATAATCCTTTCTGATGAATAGAATAGAATGAATGAAGTGATGAATGGAAAAATGATTGAACAGATGCCTTGGAAAAGGCTATTCCGTGTGCAGTACTGCTGGAAACACATTTTCCTGTAAAAAAAATATAGGTGTATTATTGTGAGTGGTAAGTTACTGATACAGACCTTGTAATGTTGGTTTTGGTGACTGTAGGCAGATGGTTGACACTCAGGGGGAGAGTAAAAAAAAAAAAAACCCAAACACAAAAAGACCGCTGAACTGTAATCAGATTGTTAGATGGAGCGTAAAGCAATGACAGTATTCAGGACTAGAAGTTAGAAGGCGTACCATGTTTAAATAGCTTTAATGTGATGGTTTCTGGCTGGTGATTCTGGCATCTAGCGTAGGAGAGGCTTGTTGTGTGTGAGTGTGCATGTGCACACACTTCCTGATTTATTTTTTTTATGTTAAATTTATATATAAAATTTTACCTTTTAGTTTTTGGGGTCAGTGGAGATAATAGATGTTAGCTTTGGATGAGTGTTCGAGAGAGCTGACCTTGCATACATTTGCAGCAGCATTTTACTGCAAGTCTGAATCACACTGATGTAAAGTGATTTCAGATTTCAGTCTTCTCTGAGACAAATTGTTCAGCATTATTCTTCAGTGACTTCAGTTTTGGTTGCATGTCTCGTGTTTCCTTATCAATTAGTTTATATCAATGCCATTTTTTAAGCAGTTGTATGGAAAGGATGTATTTAGGAAGGAAAAGCTAATAAAAGTGAGTAATAAGGGGATGCTGCAAGTTATTTGGTACTTAATAGTGATGTGTAAATGGTATTCCTTTCCTCTTCTTCTCAGGTGGATCACCTTACTTAGCAACAAAAATAAATGAAGCAAAAGACTTGTTGGAATCCAGTGCCAAAAACTGAAATCCGAAGCCTTGGGTCATAGGAGATTCAGCAGATACATCGTGCAACAGCTTTCCTATCTACTTGCTCTGCACAGTTCCTAACACCGCATTGATTGTTCCTATTTATTTTCATAATTAAAAATTTAATATTATTTAAAACCAAAACTGAATCTTTTATAGTTATGTACAGTTATGCTTCTGTGAGGAGCAGGGAGTTGGACTTGATGATCCTTATGGGTCCCTTCAAGCTTGAGATACTCTATGATTCTATGTCTCAATTTTAGTGTATTTTTACTGAATTATGATCCATTACAAGTTTTAAAATGTTTTCTTACTGTCTGTGTTCTTCCTCATAAGTAGTTGCCTCTTCCATTAAACTTTTGGAGCTTTTTCAAATTAAAAAAAATAGTCCTAAATATAGGGTTTTTTTCTTCAATGATGAAGACTTCACAGAATCATAGAATGGTTTGGGTTGGAAGGGACCTTAAAGATCACTTAGTTACCAGCCCCTCTTGCCATGGACAGGGACACCTTTCAGTAGAGTGTGTTGCTCAAAGCCCTGTCCAAAACTAGTCTTGAACCCTTCCAGCAGGGATGGGGCATCCACAATTTCTATGGGCAACCTGTGCCAGTGTCTCACCATCCTCGTAGTGAAGAATTTCTTCCTTATTTCTAATCTAAATCTACTAGAAAATATGTGACAATGTATTGTGTCACAGGAAATAGTCAGATCCCTTACAGCAGGTTTTCAGCATCACCTTGCACTTAAATCTGCTAGTGAAACAGTAGGGTTTATTCATGAGTGCAGTTTCAGAGCTGCAACTCAGAACAAAATGACTAACGGCACTACAGACTGCAGTTTCCATTAGCTGTATATATGGCGTTTGGAGATACAAAGGAAGAGGCTTGGGTTTGGTTAGTTCTTTTGCATATTAAAAGATGTCTGAAATTGTCAAGTAATTATTTTGACGTGGTTTTACTTCAAGTCACAGTGTATGTTTGTTCTGTAGCAGCTGGGGTGTTGCAGGGGTTTTTAATGGCAGTGGAACTGAATGGAGTTCAGGTGGATTTTATAGGCTGCAGTTGTCTAGGTCAGTCCGGTCATGTCAGGCTGGTGTAAAACTGTTGCAGCAGGGAACAGACAGGACTATACCCCTGATGACAGTTCCTTTGGTTATGGCTCTGGGTGGACTTACTTGGTTAGTTCTCAGGTAATTCTGACAGCTCTGCATTATGCTTCATATCCCAAAGTATCACGCATACCTCCTTATGTGGCACCCTAGCAACCTAGTGCTGACTTTGGGGAATACTGGAGCTGTGAATGTCTGATTTAAAAAAGCTATAATTGACAGTTAAGGGTAGGTGCCATTTGGGGTACTTGGCTGCTGCAAATTTCTACTTGTAACTTGGCTGCAGGTGAATTAACTCTCCTAAGAAGATGATGATGAGATGAGACAGTCTAGTAAGTTCAGTGCAAGACTGAAAAACCTTCTAGTATCACTGCAGGCTCGTATCACTTGAAGTGCAGCAAACAACTTGCTGAAGTGCTACCAATGTAAAATTTAGATATTCTGTTCCCGAGGTTATTTAGCCAGAGAAAAGTAGCTAAGAGCAGTTAAATAATTAAAGCATCCAACCTCATATTATCCACTAGAACATGTGTTTATCTTTACCCAGTGGTGGGTGTCCAGTTTATATGGATTTTTCCTTGAAAGGAAGAAAACACAATTATTTTTTTTTTGTCAGGTTCCTCCCACTTTGTCACAATTTCCTTTCATTAAAGAGAGAAGAAAAAAGGTTTAAGATGACCCTGGAAGAAAACACTAACTTTAGGTGACTTAGAGACTTTTCTACAGTTAGGGTGATAAGGCATCCGACACAACTTGACGGGAAGTCAAGAAAAAAGGCTGCAGGGAAGAACCTGCATGGGAATGGGCATACACTATGTGAGTACTACACTTGTGTCATTTAACTAATGCTTTAATGCAGGCAACTTTCATTAGAAGATAATGGACTTTATTCCTATGCAGTAGCCTTAATTGTGGCGTTCTTTTTAAAGGAGTAGCCACCAATTAATGCACATTTAAGGTTAGTTATTCCTTTCACTGGTATATCAGAATGTATTAGAAAAAAAAATCATAAAGGTTTTCATTTCGGGAGGAGAGAAGTGAGGTGGTGGGGTTGTTTCTAATTTTCTTAAGTGGAATCTGTAAGTGATCTGAGTCATTGTTCAAAAGCAAAATGGATGTGTATGGTAGGTAGCAAAACCCATTAATTTTGAACTGACTAGCTGTTGTTTTCATACGATGCCTTTTTTCCCCCTGAGTAAAATGAGGTATAAAGAGCTATTCTAAAGTATCAGTTGAAACAAATGCATTAAAAATATCATCTTGTTTTGTTCTTAAAAATTAACTTTCCAAGTCTTTGTAGAAGTATGGCGTTTATTGTTGTGAGATTGTGCTGTTGATAATTTTCTTCCTGATCTAATTATTTATATTTGATTATTTTTGCCAAAACACTTTTTTTCTGGCTTTCAGTTATGAGAGAGATTGTCCTTCTTAATAAAAAGAAATAAACCCAAGTTCTAGTTCTGCTTTCTCCCTCCTTTCAGAGCAGACTACTGATCGATTAACAAATTTGACAAATTAACAAATTAAAAAAATCAGGAGATTAACTGACCAGTCATATCTGGAAAATGCTGTAAAATGAGTGAAACTAATGAGCAGTGGTTGTGAAAGTATCATTATTGTATGTCTGGTGCCACAGCATCACACGTACAATAGCATTAGTATGTATCCGTGGAAACAACTGATTTTTTTCATCTGTTTACTGGCAAGGCATTGCTTTACCTACTAAATGATGTTTGGAAGGATGAAGATAGGACAGTGAAAGGAAAGACGTAGTCAAACAAATCCTGTAAATACTGCTTAATTTGTTGTCACTGATAATCAACTTTGCAGGCTAAGGGAGTATCTTTGGAGACTGCCTTGCAGAACAATACATGGTTTGGTGCTCAACTGGGCTAGGAAGAATAGGATAACTACTGGTTTTTAACAGCATATCCTGTTAATTTAATCTTAAATACATATTTAGCCTCTTGGGACTATTTTCTTCTCAGATGCAGAAGTCTTTTGTGTAAGAAAATTGCATAGTGGTTGATATATTCTGGTGCAATTTCTGGTCGTCCATAACACCAGCAACAAGCAAACTCATTTTTTTGTGTGTGTGTACTTTAATGTTCAGAAAGTGTTCTGTAACTTCTTATCTCAGGAATTCCCAGGTAGTTTTCTACTTGTATGGTACCAAGCCTGGGCATCCTCTGTGGGTTCAGAAGGCAGGCAGGACAGGGTGCATTCATTTGGCATTGCTGTAGGTGATTCCCGGTTTATTTAATGAGGCACAGCTTGCTCGTCTGCCTGGTTTTTGCTCTTAGTCTGTGAGAGTTTTCTTTGAAATTTCATTCTTTACCCTTGCCACAACAGATTTAGGCATAGGTCTGCAAAAAGACCCAATGGAATCTGGTTATCTGCCTGCACGAGTGCAACTTGCCAAACCTTTGCTGGCCTGGAATGGGGCTTGGGTAGAAGTGAGTCATAAATGCAAAGGTACAATTCACAAAACTTTTGCCTCATCTCCTAGGTATTTTTAAAGGTAAAAATCCCCTATGTGCTTAGATGTAAAACTATTCTTGCCAGGTCTTTGCTGGGTTTCACACCTTTCTCATCCTTAAGGCAACAGATTAGGTGCCCGATGACTTTCAGTTCCCTAAAAAGCCTGATCCAGTAGCTGTGGTTGTAGGGTGCCTCATCAGCCTTGGTGTGCAAATCCTGCTGTCTGACCTGGTACTCGAAGGAGCCTGGTGATTAAGCTGGGCTGAGGGGGTGGTGCTTAACTTCTTGCTGGAGTTGTGCTTTGCTGCGGAATGGAAGGTTTGTAAACCCTGCCAGATCCCAGGGTCAGGGTGCTGGGCTCCGGTCAGTTTAAAACTTCTGAATGGTGTCAAAACAACTTAAAGCTGTTCACCAGCAAAGGTACTGCTAACTTCCTTAGGAGCCTCACTTTCTACATTTTGGGCTTTAGGATTTTTCTTTTAATTCACACTCTTCTGTGAGCTTCTGTCTGTCCTGCCTCTTTGTTCTTGACAAGCAGCATGATAGACCAGCATTAAATTGCCAGCTACAGCTTCCAGAACTTTTCAGTTGAATGGTGATAAAATTAACGTTTTCTTTGGGTCATAAAGAGCAGGTTTTGGAATGTAGGTTGAAAAGACATATTTGTGAATGGGCATAGTCAGTGATGCCAGCACAGTCTTGGGGCTTTTGAGCGTTGTCATTTCAGCGATTGCTCTCAAACAACAGAATGTGTGTCTATGTACATGCATGTGTAAGCCTGTGTGTTTATACACATACATACTTCTTTTTAGGATCCTGTGAGGAATTTTGCAACTGTACTGGGGCTCATTTTTAAAAGAAAAGTTTTTTCTTGAGTTCTTTTTACTTGGTTTTCCAAATCAGGTTATTGAATATTTTTATCACTCTCAAATTTTCTCTTCATGGGTGTATGCAATTTCTGACATAGTCTCATTCTTTTAAAGACAAAAAAAAATATGCCAAAGCAAATTACAGGTTTTTATTTAAATTATTGTTGCATAAATAGGGAGCCAATTTAAAAAAAAAATCAAACACCACACCCCACCCAAACATCTCCAATGTATGTTCCTTATTGACTTTCTTTCTACCCAATTTCACTCTGGAATGAAAACATACAAGGTAGTTATGAGTCTTTACAAGATATAATGGCACTGTACTTCTGCCATCATCATTCTGTATTTATACAAGTTATATTTTTACAGATCCACGTTCCCAATTTTATTTTATTTTTTAGATGAGAATATAAAACTTTCTGGGAAAAAAAAAATGCTAGAGCCTTTTGGGATGTTGCCCAAATAAAATTTTCTATTTGCAAATGATTAAAATTTTAGCTACATGTGAAATATGCTTTTATATTTCATTTTCTCCTGTCTTGTAAGTTTATTCGCTTGCTTGGGACATTGAGTAGGAGGGAAGGTATTGTGATCTGATGTCTTACTGGCTGTTTGTGATCCATGAACCATGGGATGAGAAACTGTTCTCATGAATAGCTTGAATTGTCAGCCTAGATAGCAATACACCTACTTCCTTTAATACTAGGAAATCACAAAAATATACTTAGAATGAGAAGTACCATTTTGACAGTGGTAGCACCATCTGATTAAATATTCTTGAGAGATTTCAAGAGTTAGTCATGGTACACGGAATAACTGCTGTACAGCTTCATGTGACAGTAATAGACCCCTACTGTGCTATTACAGTTTCCTTATTTTTATGCTAACTTACACACAGAGAGGTTAATTAGGGTGTTGGGTTTTTTAACATAGCAGATACTGCATCTAATAAACTCTGGTTTTAAGTAGTGGCAAAATTCTTCTCCAGAATGGTTCCTCTCCAAAGTGGTTGTATGATTTGAGCATTGCATAAAGCCTGCTTCTGGATGTAGTGATTTCTCATGACTGCTGTAACTGATGTGGGGAACTTCTTACATCTGGCAGGTGAGTGAACAGTTCATGCTGCAAAGATAGTAGAGATGCTTAACATGGTGTGAATACAATTTAAGTAATATAACATAAGGAAAAAAAACAAATCAAAATTCTAGTGGACAACTCAATGCATAAAAAGTTGTCTGGATGGCTGGGATCAGAAGGTAGTGGTTGAGGGGTTATACTCTACACAAAGCTTGGTTTGTCTTGGGCCCTCTCCTGTTTGACAGTTTTGTCAGTGACCTGGAGAAAGGAGACTGAGTGCTCTCTCATCAAGTTTACAGATTAAGCAAAACTGCATGAACCAGCCACTACACTGGAGGACAGGGCTGATGTTCAGGGGGACCTGGAGGGGCTGCAGCAATGGGGTGACAGGCACCCTTCACAGACTTCAACAAGGACAGGCGCAGAGCCCGGCACCTGGGGAGGAAGAGCTCCTCGCGGCGCTACAGGCTGCGGAATGGCTCTGCTGAACGGGGCCCAGGGCGCAGCAAGAACAAGAGCCAGCGGTGCCCTGGCTGCAGAGAAGGGCAGCAGCCTCCTGGGCTGCGTGAGTGGGAGCACAGTCACCGGGTCGACGGAAGCAGCTATTCTTCTCTGCTTGAGCATCCACATCCAGCTGCTGCCTCCCGTTGTGGGACCTCTGTACAGGAAAGACATCGGCCAGCCCAGCAGGTCCAGCAATACAGGTCCAACCACAGTGGCGGGGGGCTGGAGCACTCGCCCTCCGAGGGGAGGCTGAGCCAGCGGGGCTCATGCACCCCAAAGAACAAAGGGCTGCCTGGGGACCTCACAGCAGCCTCCTCAGCACCTACAGCGAGGCCGTGAAGAACATGGGTCCAGGCTCTCCAGAGTCATGCACGGTGGGAGGCTGAGTGAAAACAGGTACAAATTGAAAAGTGGGGGTGTGAACTGGGTGTTATACTTGCACACTCCAAAGAGAGTCCAGCAGGGATACGGGTTGCCCAGCAAGGATGTGCACTCTCCATCCTTGGGCATCTTTCAAGACCTGCTGGACAGTCCTGAGCAACCTGCTCTGACCCCACTGGTGGCCCTGCTTAGAGCAGCAGGTAGGACCAAAGACCTTCTGAGGTCCGCACCAACTTTAGTTGTCCTATGCTATGAGATGCAGTGGGGAAGACAGGTGACAGGTATAATAGCAAAATAGTCATATCTGAGAACTATCCTGCAGTAGTTTGTACGTGTGGTTTTTGTTTGCTTGCGTTTTATAATGTCTGAGGTACAGCTGAACTTGGAATCTTGGTTAAAATAGCCTTGAATGTTTGGAGAGCTACACAATACTTGGTATTTTAATTCCACTCGGAGGTGGTGTCCTGGAGCCAATGCTCCAGAGGACTCACGCACGAGTCCAGTCTTGGTGTCACCAGTCAGGTCAGCCCTTTGTTCTTAATACCAGGTGGTGGGAAACTTTGTCTCCACTGGGCTGAGAGCAAAGACATTCTGCCTTGTGAAACTGCCAGTGACCTAAACAGGCAGAAATATTTCTTCAAATCATGAGCACCTAGTTACCAGGTTCAGCAGCCAGCCAGCCCATAATTGTGTAGTGCTTCCCTCGCTGGCATCAGTGGGAATTACTGCAGTAGGAACTGCTGTAGGGGACAAATTGATCAGCTAAGAGAGGCTTAAAGATCTGAGCACTGAGGTTACTGACAGCAGTTTGGGTTGCCCGAATTAAGTAAAGGGTACCACATTCCCAGTTAGGTTTTCTTTACTTGCAGCTAGTGAAGAAGCAGTGGGATTCCCCTTTGAGAAAAAAGCCCTTTGCAAGCTCCTATTTGTTGTTTCTCCTGATCTCTGCATTATTTAACCACCAGCCCACATCGCTCTTAACAGCACATAGGTACCATTTCAACAGGGGCCTTAAGTACCTGGGAGAGCAAGCTGGAAGCCAAGTGCTGTGCCACAAAGCAACACCTGCGACTTGCTCACATGCTCAGTTGGCATCTCCGTATGCTGATGTTACACAAATATTTCAGTCTTTGCTGAGTCAGCCTTGGTCTCTTCCACTACCCTCTTCATTAGGAATACAACCCTGCAGATGTTTCCGGGGCTCCTGCCTTCCCTTCAAGCCATCTTCGCAGTGACGGTGAAAATGGCCTCGCTAGTTCATCTTTTTCCTGGTACAGCCACTCTACCTCCAGTCTTCAATAATTCATAATCTTACTGGAGGTGCACCAAAATGATTTTAGCTAACTCAAACTTTTTTGGACTGAAGGATAATAAAAATGATTTCACACTAACTAAAGTAAGTCAGTTCATTGGTGAAAGCACTTAAATATAACTTATTAGCTATTCAGGAGGAAGGTTTCATAAAGGTACAATGCATTTATGTATTGAAGTGCAGCTCAGCTCTGGAAAAATGACTACGTAAATAAGCACTTGTCACATCATTTTTTTTTTTTCTCCTTCTAAATTTGTTTTCTGCTGCTAACTGGATTGCTGTCATGATTTTAACCATGAAGTAGCTGAATCCTGGTCCTAGTGGAGTTAATAGCTAGTGACTTACACTTGTGTGTTGCCACTGATGAGGCAGTGGTGACAGGTATTTGTTCAAGACAGAAGGCACAAGTCAGTGTCACCCAGTGCACAGTCTGACCTCAGAAACTTTTTAAGTGTGGTGTTTGAGATTAAAAGATCAGGCTGGGGCCCAGTTCTGTAAGCCTAGGAAAAAACTGTTCGCTGAGAATACTGAACTGTAAAATGTCTTAAACTCTTCTGCTGGACTTAACAATGTAGGAGCCAGCATGTCCAGTGGGGGGTCCAGAATCTCTTTGGCTCCAACAGCATCTGTAGCTCATCTAATTTCCTAGTTTCTTGATGGCTGTTCAGCATAGGGGCAGTTAACACTAATAGACTTAATTCTACTGTTGTGCAGAAGCAAAACATAGTTTTGGGGAACCAGAGGTTAAGTCAAGCAAAATTAGAGCTGCAATGCTTTTCACAACTTAGATGAAGAAGCAGGTGTGGATGGGTCTTTAGACTACAAATCTGACTGCAGACATCAGAATTCAAGTTACTCAAATGTTTGGCTCCTTTTATCTATTCTGGATCTGGCTGTTATCACCTTGGTGCTTGTATACAAAGAATACTTGATAGCACAATCACAAAAGCAATAAACAGCCTTACAAAGGCATAGATCTAAGGTGACTCCTTCAAGTGGAATCTTTCTTTAAGCATGATTTCAATGTCACATATCATAATTGCATCTAATAATATTAGAGACTGACTTAACGCAACGCAATGTCAATGACAGTATAAAGGCAATCATGAACAGAGAACATAGCTTAAAAATGTTTGGGGGGATGGAATGAAGGTTTGCACTACAATGAAAACTTCTGTAGACTTTTCAAACCTTTTTCAGCAACACTCAGAGGGATTATTTTTTTCTCTTAAGCTTCTGGACATTTTGTCCCCGTTTCCATTTTGATACTGGAATCTGCCTGGAATCTCTAAATGTGATTTATTTTAGGGTTTTTTGTTGGGTTTTTTTTTTTCCACTTCCTAGCACTTGTGAATCTGTCTACTGCTAAGCACTGAAGTGGCAAACATAAAGCTGGTTAGCATGTTGATTAGATTACCAGATTACCACCTGCTGAGAATCACATAGGAAAGGGGTTTCTTCTTCTCAGCAACACACGCACACCCAGGTCCTGTCATGTGTGGTTCTCGTTCCTTCCCCTTGGCCAAAAAAAAAAAAGAAAAAAAGGATATGTCTTACAAAATGTGACACTAGACTCTTTTGGCTATATCACAGTTGGAAGGCAGAATGAAAATGTCAGACCTTCCTAAACAACTAGGTGTCTGTATCAGATTTTCTGTGGTTGCAGCTTGCAGCAGCATGACCTGCTTATATCAGCTTAAAAGCAGGTAGCTACTGAAGCCCGCCCCCCCCTCCCCCAGCTTGCATGTGGTTCCCCCTTGCATTAGTGCTTGTGATGGGGCTGTAATTTCAATGAACCAAGTAACCACATACACGGGGCACACACAGGTGCTGGAGAGGAGCTGCCTTTGGAAGTGGCACATCTTAGATCTGCTTATGCCAATCACAAACTAGCATCTACCATATTCTTAGGTCTGGCTGGTATGTAATCTCTCCCCTGCTTTGAGTCCTCCACCAGGGTGAAGGATGCTTGCCTATTTGTGCTCAGCTGAAGTGACAAAACTTGAGATAGCACCTTACAAAAGCCATGCAACCAAAGCAAATGAAGAACCTTTGCAGAGGTTAATGTTTTAATTTAATTGCAGCACAGGTGAGAACAGCATGAGGTGCGAGGCTCTGAAACACAGGAGCTTGCCTGGGCTTTTTCTATTCATTTAAACAGCTCTCCCTGCCACCTCAAAACCAAATCAAACCAAAACCAAACCCCCCAAAAAACAACCAACCCGGAGATCCAGACAGCATCAGTCAGATACCAGTCTCACTGGTTTGTAGTGAAAGCCAGGTTGCTGGAGCTGAAGCTGAGGAAAGCTTTAAAGGTGACCCTACTGGAGCCTAACAATGCCTGAATTGTCAGGATCTCCATAGATACAAATTCTCTTTTTGTTTCAGTGGGCTTTAATTCTAATAATGCTTTGAATGTCAGCAGTGATAACTATTCCTAATTAGTCCTTCCACTTCTGGGAGGAAGGAAGGAAGGAACCTGTAACATGAAATGAATTCTAAAGAGGGATGACACTCTCCTCCTAAAAAAAAGTTCTCCAAGAGCTGCAGAGGCTCGCCCCACTGGGACCTGGCTGACACTTTAGCTTAACACTTGAGAGTTCAAGTGACCCTACAGAATACGAATTAGCTTATGCTACTTCAGCATTAGCTGCTGAGCAGCCAGTGCCTGTGGAAAGTTGACCTATTTACTCAGGTTGACTTGAGGCTTAGCTGGGAAAACACCCTGGTTTTGTTGGGTTGAGAATGGAGACGGAGAGAGGACATTATTTGGTTCTGTATTGTAAAAGTCTTATTTCAAAAGCCTGTCCATGGATGACAAGGAAACAGAAAAAGCAGAGTGCTGAGGTGCCCTTGCTGCCTGGGTAAGCTCATGGTTTGGGATGTCCTCAGGTGAGGATGCTGAACTCATAAGCAAATGACTTTACAGCCCTGAAAATGAGTCTACTAATACAAGCTGATGTTACCAATAGCCCTTAATCAATATGCAAACATAGTCTTTTAAAGCCCAATTTAAAAGTTGAAACAAAAGAACTGCAAAGCTATTATTGATGCCAGTGGCTAGCCCATTTGATTCCAGACCAAAGAAGAAAAAAAACCCCATTGTGAGTGCTTACAGAAGGGTGAGTGCGTGGGGAAGTTAACACCATTAGTTTACAGTATTTTCTAAAATTCAGCAAAAAGTGTAAACATAAATGCTTTCAAATTTTTGAATGGCTCTTTCATAAAAGTACAGAGTAGAAAATGATTTCACAAAAGACACAGACACCCTTCCAATTAAATAACTCATCCATGCCTGGAAAAGTCACCCTCTGATCCATATTTTCCTCTACTGTACCCCTGCAGCAGAGGCTGGTAATGATTCTGGTTGCAAGTATCTAGTTCTACTTTAGCCAATAAAGGTAAACCGAAGAACACAAGGTTTTTTCCATCAACCTTTGTACCTACTTTTGTATCCCTGCTTGCACTTGTGAAAAAGCATTGAACAGGCCTAAACGCTCTTCATCCCCGATACCTGGTAACCTACAGTTATAGCGGTGCAGCCTGGTTGCAAGAAGGCTGCTTTGCTTTTGTTGCTTTATGAAATGCTCTCCTTTCATTTTTAGTTTTTCTGCAAGCAGCAAATTACTAATGCCTCTGATTGGCAGGCGGGATTGCCTGATCCTCATAGCTGCAGTTCTGCTACCAGTGCCCAGGGCTGGAGAGAATTTTAACAGCATGAAAGACAGGCTGAATATGACCAGGCAGTAGATTTAGGTTTGGATTTTTTTTTTCCTGAGGACTTTGTTTCCACTTCTTTCATATCATATGTTATTTCTAGGCTTGTGAAAGAGGCAAAAATAAGTGTTTGTTGTTACTTTGTTGTTTTTTTGTTTTGTTGTTTTTTTTGGTTTTTTTTTAAGAGAAATTCTCTTCTCCCTTCAAAAGGGATTGACATGGTAGAACACACTTCCAAGGGGGATGTCTCTTCAGTTTTGTTCATCAACCTGCTGGGCACCTTTGTGGAGGTTCATAAAACTTCTTTTTCCAGTTAAGCAGCGTGGGAACAGCTGCCTACATCTGGCAATCCTAATAACCCACTACAAGTTACAGAAGCTGAAAACGACAAAAATCATCTGAGAATTAAAGCCATGTCATCTCCCATATTTCAGATCATTTGAAAGTGAATAATTAAATCCAGCAACCGTCACTCCTGACTGTATAAAAAGTGTGCATGAGCAGGTAAGCACTTTAAACAAGAAATACACTGCTGAAGTAATCCCTGCTGTAATGTCCTCAAATTCACTGGAGTTATAATAGGGAATAATTTGCTTCAAAACATTTGAAGAGTGGAGGAAAAAATGAGTTAAAGCTTTCTGACAGAAATTCCAATCGGTGTTGAAGAGGTGAATAAATACTACTAAACATTTTTTTTATTAAAAAACCCCAACCTCCTACTACGTACTCAAAGGTTTAAATGGATGTTTTAAATCCATTTTTCTTCTCTGTGCAGTGACTTTCCTTAGTGAAAGTTTTACTAGCACAAACAGTTTGGAAAAATGAACTTTACAGTCTGGCCACAAGTGTTAAGATGAAACAAGATTTTTTATTCATAAGTGAACATTTGCATGAACTGTGCAAATGTATATATGCACTGAGACACTGGCAATAGAAGAGCTATTGTGATTAAAGTCAGCTCAAATATTCTGCAGTAACTACTTGTAGAACTATGGAGTGAAAATAAATATTAGTGAAATAAGTAGGAGAAAGGAAATTGCAGTCTGTTTATAGATACATTTTTGAGAGCAAAAATAGAAACTAATTTGTACACTTGAATTATTCACTGCAAATCACTCAATTCATAACAGTGGGCCAAATCTAAGATGAAGAACTGATATACTGTCATAAAATGTGTGCTCTTATTTGAAATGTATTCCAATCAAAATGGAAGTATTTTGAATTTTTCTAAGCATGTCAGTTATGAAGTCTGTGGCCAGTTGCCTGATGCCAAGAGAGAAACAGGAAACCTTGATGATTAAGCTATTTGTGAGTACAGTACCATAAATTATTCAGCAAAAAAGTTGCAACATCTATAAAGGCAACAAGCCTTAGTTTCTGGCCTGATGCTATGATAAAGAAAGCACAATCTTCTGCATTGTCCATCTCCTACAGATTTCTTTTTCATGACCATAACTGAAAAAACTACTGGAAATTTCTGGGATTGGGTTTTACACCAGTCTGCTGAACAATTTACACTGAAGTGAGTGGTTTCTCTAAATTCTTTTGACCTTTAAGGTGAAATAACCCTATACATAATCTTCAATGCAAATTTCTATAGCCGCTAAACAATTTTCCAATGCAGCTGGCCATTTTTGTGTCTTGAAAAACTAGTAATGATACAAACGGTTGATTATGGTTTACAATGACAATAAACCTCTCAGTATTGGCTGTTACCAAAATAAACTGCCATTCTGTTAAATGTTAAATAACAAGCCATAAACTGCTGAAAACAACCAATTTCTTGTGGATTATTGCCTGAATAAATTTTGCTAGGAAGTGCAGACCATGAAGTTGTGAGCCGCGGATCAGGCCTAATGAAATTTTACATATTTTAAAAAGCTGAAGGATCTCCAGAGTATGATGCAAATGGTAACATACATTAAACAACAAAAAATTAAATTGCCCGATACTTCATTTTTTTGCAAGACTATTGTCATATTCAGACACAAGCTATTGCTGTTTTCCATTGTTTCTTCAGGCGTTGAAAAATCCTGTCAATACCAGCCCCCTGAGCCTGCCAAGAAGGCAGAGAGGAGCCTGTTTAGGTACAAAGCATCTATATGAGAATCTGCACAGAAACAGACCGGTTAGTGTCTGCATTGGAATAATTACTATTGCTAGTCTTGAAAGCAAAAATACCGTCAAGCATTCATAGCACAGGCGCCATCTTCCCAACAGTGAGTGACACAAGACGTCTTCACCATAGCAACGAGTGTTATCTCCTAAGAATAACATTAACCTCCCTTGTTGCTAGTTTTACATCCTCGAGTATAAACAGCAGCAGTTGCAAAGCGTGTGTGCCTTGATTGTGCATTTTCATTACTTAATACGTACAGAGTGCATATTAGCTGCAGCAAGACTAAAAAAGACATCACCAAAAGAGGAAGCAATTAAAGGGCTGAAATACAACCGTTAATAATCCAGGCCTGGAAACATGATGAGGGAGAGGTGTCCTGTTCATACTCATGAAAATCAGACCTCTCCGCAGAGGAGCCTGGTGCAGAGTGCTCTTCAACAGCAGTATCCTCCCCCTGGATCCTCAGGTTGATTTTGAACATCGGAGCATGGTGGAAAAAGAGAACCAAAGGAGAAAGGGAGAGACGGTTCTTTCTGATTCTCTCCTTTCCCTGCTGCTTCCCTCCACACACACTCTTCTCAGGCGGGGCTGAAATCCAGGAAACTTGAACCAAATATTTTAGCTATTTTAAATTGCTGCATTATGCATTTTTTCAAAATGTCACCAAAGCTTTTTCGAGTAAAGCAGATGAAATTCCCCTCATAACAGCCCTGTAGGATGTGGTGATATCCTGGGAGTGCCATAAAAATGCCATTAAGAAACATTTCATTTTGGCCTCCAGTGGCTCTACACTTATCTATTTTGACTTAAACTCTTTCTTCCATCTCTGTAAGAAAGGAACATGACACAGGAGTTGCACAAAATGAACTCAGATCAGGGAAGACAGATTGTAAATCGAGACTTGCTGGAGCTAAATCATGTTCTCTCTCTCAATCTCTTATCTGATAACTTTTATCCAAAAGGGTATTGAGGAAGTTAATTGCAACTGCTAAGATGAATCTTTAGGAAATATTCTCCAGAGCCTTCTCGCCCCTGCTCCCCAAACCCAATGCTGCACTTTTTTCAAGGCTTCAGGTATGAAGTCTTGTGAATTTTAACCTCCTTATCCTTTCCTACAGAACTGTTCAAATGAAGAAGAAAACTGTAGCTTTTCATTTGCAAGATTTAGGAATCCAGAGAAACAGAGCATAAGGGGGAAAAGAGGTGACTTTCTGAATTCAAACACTCACTGTACTTGGCAAGCTGAAGGCAAAGGTAAAAAAGGATGTTTCATGTTCAGAGACTGAAGTACTATAGACAGTCTTGGATTAGAAGCAGGCTGAAATGCCTATTGTAAACTTCTAATTACCTTGCATGGCATGGCTTCTAGATACACTGTCTTCCAAAGATAGTGTAGTTGTGAGTACATGTTAAGACAGCTTTAGCCACATAAAGAACAGGTATCCAGAAAGACTGTGGGAGACCTAGTTACCCTCTGGAAATAGATACCATAAAACTCTTGGTGGCAAAATATTGCCACTTACCCTTTGCCAGTAAGTATTTTAATGTTCTCAGGTCATCAAACTAACAACAGAGCCTGTTGTTACTTAAATGAAAGGGCACAGGCATCAGCTGACATGCAAATATTTGAAGGAAGACAAAAATGTAATCAATTGTTGGGAAAGATCAGGTTATATCATGCTCAAAAGGAGGGCTTTTCCCTCCCAGATAAGACAGGTGGGTAGGAAGGACATTATAGTCCATGCAATGTATTGAAAATTCCATGAGGCTACTGCTGGTTTAAATGTGAGCAAATGACCGTACCTACAATGTAGACACGTTGAACAACATTGAGACAATCCAAGCTTGGATCCTAGAATAAATAGAATGATAAAATGGTTTGGGTTGGAAAGGAACTTAAAGATCATCTAGTTCCAACCTCCCCACCATGGGCAGGGACACCTTCCACTACACCAGAATCCTCTGCTCCACTACTGCTCTGCAGCAGGTGCAAGAAAGCCAGCACGTGGTGGGTTTCCAGCACTAAAGGTCTCTAGTGCTGGAGATGCTGTGTCCAGGTGTGACCAGAATCACACATGCTCTGGCAGAGCTTCGCAGGCTAGCACCAGCTGCTCAGTGGGAAGAGCAGTAGATAGCCTCTACCTTCCCCTTTAACCCCCCATGATTGACCTTGTACCTGCTGTTATGCTGCCCCCTCTGCAAGTGATTTGAGACAGCCTCTCTGCTCTTTCCTCTGTGAGGGAAGTGAAAATCCTCCAGAAAATCCAGCTACAGGGCTGTAAGCTCCTGGCCAGGCTCTGAGTCAGGTGTTTTGCAATACCAAGGGTCTTCACAATGCCTAGTGGATTGGGTGCTGCACAAAACATTTTGGCAGGTGTGGGTGTCTTCCAAAACAAAATGGGAAGTGTCCCCTTGGTCTTTTTATGTTTAGCTCATGGGGACTCAATCCCAGCTTTTGCATGTCTTTGAGGTGTCCTCTAGATTATGTCCCATGTCAAGGAAAGAGGAAATTTTGAGTTTTGTTGTCTCTTCCGTAGACTATTTGCTTTAAACACAGCAATGATCCTTGAAACAAGAACAGGAAGTTCATCTTTCACCACCTGAGGAAAGAGCTACCTCCCTTGTTTGCATTTACTATCTGCACAACACACTGGTATCTCTCTGCTTTGCACGGACCTGCTGGGAAGCCCTGTTTGACCCAGCATGTGTGATAGGGGTTCTCCATGGAGGTTGCAGTTCTGCTACACATAGTGCACATCTATGAAGTGTTTGATTGTGGTGATGCACAAAGAATTTTGTGAAATTAGTTTTGGATAACGAGCAACAGCAAACCCTAACAATATGCACTGGAGTGGCTGGTGTGCATGCAATGAGGCAGGCTAAATGTAGTTCATTGAAAGCAAGGGGTCCCATCTGCTACGACACCAATGCAAGCACAAACACTTCTAACATCTTGCACACTTAAAATCAAGTAAATAACCATCTTGCTGACAGCTTCAGCAGGCTCATCAAAACTGATTGAATACAGGATCTGAATTTATGTGTTATCTGCTTCAATATCCAAGTGATTATATATTTTAATGCATCAGATAAATTGATGAGAGTCTGGATACTGAGCCAGCGGGTGCATAAGGATCTTGATTGCTCAGGAATACCTTACAGTTATGGACATATGGGGAAAGACAGACATTCCTAAAATGTTTCTGTTATGTGACACAAAGAGAGTAGAAAAAATATTCAAAAGTACTACTGGGTTCAGTGATCTAGTTTTCCCCACCATCTTGACACTGTGCAGTTAGGGACAGCAGTTGCACAGGCAAGCATCTGAACTGGCATGAAGCATGAGGGCTGTGAGTCTGTTCAAACACATCACACCTATGGAGAGATGTGTTAATTGTTTACATGAGGAAGCACATCCATGGCATCCACTGATACCAAGTGGAGCTCTGTAAAAGTCATAATTTCTTCCTAGGTGCCACTGTAGTTTGTATATTCACCTCTGGTGGCCAACTCTAGTTGTATCTGGCATAGCTGCTGATGAGGCATTAAGCAAAGTATTATTTTCACAGCACTGCTGGCATTCACAGTACTTTTGGGCAAGAGCATGTAATTGTTTATAAGCCAAGATGGCTAGTCCACAAAACCAGCAACAAGTTGGGAGGGTGTGTAAAAAGTAAGCAGTGTAAAGAGGAAAAAAAATATTTTTTTTTTTGAAGACTTTTTCTAAAGGAGGAAGAAGATTATCTTGCCTTTATTACAAAGGATTTTCCTTTTGGTGTTTTCCTTTTTGCTGAGCATGGCAGAGTAGCGATTCATCATGAAATCTAGCAAAAGCAGCGTGCTGTGATGAGAGATACATGTCATACTTTGTTTGCTCAGTGTCTCAAGAGCTGTTCTAAGACCAAGTTTACAAGTCCTTAAACAAATGGAGACTCCTTTTGTTTTGAAAACATGGCACATTAAAATGTGCCAACAAAAAGCATAGGCCAGGGTATGTGTGCTTCTACCGCACATTAGCATTTTTACTGGCCAGGCGATGTTTTTTCCTTTAGGGCTCACCACTTTATATTGATATACAAGGATGCTCTGTTCTGTCCCAGTGCCATGCCCTGCAGCTTGTCCAGTTCTAACTTAATCTTCTTATGCCCTGTCTGAGGTAGGTGGGATCCCTTGGAAACTTGCACATCCACCTAAGACTTCTGAATGCATAAACACAGAGGCTGGCAGGGCAGTTGTCCCACCAAACTGAGCCAGGGGTCCTGCCTACCCAGTCCCCAGTAATGGTACAGGTGTATCCCACAGCCACATGCCAGACATGTGGCCTTCCAGCAGGGTCCCAGTAAGCAAAGGGAAGCCAAACTATATCCTTTTTCTTTTCCCATCCATTTGCTCTGTCTACAGCTGTTCTCATTACCTTTATAAACACCCTGTTCCAGTGCTCTGCTGGGTTTCAGAGTGTGGCTACGAAAGTGGTCTGACACATCCTGTGGCACCCAGGAGAGGAGCATAAATGTATCCTCAGGACCATTCCCAAATTATCCTCATTTTGTGAAGCTGTCAGAAACCACAGTAACGGCCTTGATGTGGAAAGGGAGTTTTGAATGGCAGTTGCTGACGCTTAATTTATTTCTCCTCCACTTGGTCTCATGACTGGCTCCTCCTTCCCTCTCCCACTCACTCTGTGCACTGTCGTTCTGCAACAGCTTTCCTTACATTTCACTGTACGCAGCCTCATAATTTTTACCACTGTGAAATGCTTTGGCATATAGGCAGTGAGGAAAAATCTGTGTAACAAGCCTCATGCCTTAGAAATATTTTGTGTGTTCCTCTACAGAGGATAGAAAGTGTAAAAACACAGGGGAAAGTACTCTGTGAAAAAGATGTATTGCTATGTCACATGAACACTGTTTGAGAGTTACAGATTCCTGCACAAAACATAAGACATCATAAACAAATCTCCTGCTATCAACCTATATCAGAAACCAGAGCTCAGCTGCCATGAGGGTTGAGGCTTGGTAGAAAAGGGACAGGGAGGAGAGAGAGAGAGAGAGAGAGAGAAAGAGAGGAGCCCTCAGACACTTCCAAGCAGATTGCATCCTGCCTTTCTCATTCACACGCTCAGAGAGCGTGAGACCCAGGTATCCCTGCAGCCCCTGAACCCACACTTGAATGAAGCAGCAAGCTGTGATGGAGATGCTCCTGCTTGGCCCTTTCCCAGGTTTTGCTTGGAAAAAGCAGACAAAGCTGGTGCTGAAGCAAGGTGAGATGGTACTTTTGCTGTGTTCCCTCCACCAACTACATGGCCTCCCTGATGGGGATGCCACCGTGGCCACCCTGAAGTGGGGAAGGAGGACTATCTCCTACCTCCCCTCCTGCTGTGGCAAGATACCCACCTTTCTCTGCACCATACCTGCCCAAATAGCACTTTCCTCAGAAAAAAGGTGCTGTGGGCAATGGAAGTAGCTGTGGGTTGCCTTTGAAGTGTCCTGAAGCTTAGCTGGTGCATGTGCATGTCTTGCTCACCCATCAAGTGATGGGAAGGGAAGTCAAAATAGCTCAGTTGGAAACAACTGCCAAGGATAGAAAATTCTTACAATTGAACATGCCTTTTGGGAAGCAGGAGGGCAGTGCAATTTTGATGAGAAAGGCCGCTTTCATTTTGGGGTTAATCATGCAGGGTTCTGAACTCCTTCAGTCCTCATTCATGTTGATGGGAACTGACTGTCCTCAGGCTACCTGGCAGGCATGGTCGCTAGGTCAGTTCTCATTCCCCTCTTCCCCACAGTCTGTCACTTCACTTCCTAAAGATTGTCTTATTTGGTGTCATCCATAGCACAGGGAATTAATGAGGTTTTCTTTCAGAGTCTTCCCATTTATCCCCAGAAAATCAGAGGAACCGATATTTCCCTCCGCTAGAAAATAAACCTCTAGGTAGATGAAGGAAAAGAGCACGTTGGATGCTTGTACTGTCCCTTTCCCAGAGTGGGGAGGGGTTTGTTCCTGCTCTAGGTCTCTGGAAGTTATGCTGAAAAGAAAGAGCAACTGTTTGGTGTCTGGCTGCCCTTGTGGGCTTGGGTTCTTTCTTGTTTCAAAGCATTGCTAGCCCTCAGGGAGCACCTCTGAGCAGCAACCATGCTGTTCCTCAAGAAATGGATGCAAGGCACACTTAATGCCAATGACATCTTAATCACATAGTCTTTGAAAAGGGAAAAGGCCAAGACAAGTACTTCTATTAGCTTGAGAGTGATAGTATTTGATAAATAGGGCCTGCATGCATCTAGTTAAGATGCTCATATGCTGAGCTGTGCAATTCACAAAATGTAAATGGAGTGCTTATCAGATGGATTATTTTCCAAAAGCACAGGCAAAATTACAGTAATTACTTTTCCACCTGCTACATTATCTGTATTCCCAAGAAACTTTATAACTTCATACAGAAAATAAATAAATATTTACTTAAAAGATTGGAACAGCTGAGTAAAGGTTCCCTTCACTTCCCACAAAATCAGCGTTTTTCATGAACAAAGAGCTGTTCTTGGCAGCACAAGCTTTTCACCGGGGGTGGGAAAACAGGTACTGTTGGTAGAAACTTTTTTCCAAGAGGATCACTTAATCACTTCTTTTCAGGATGCTATAGTTTCCCTAAATACCCACTTCTTTGACATGCCTTTAGGTAAGACATGCCCTACTATTCTTCCTTCAGCAACTGAGTGCTTAGACACAGGTTCTTAGATAAAACAGCCAAGGTTATTGCCTGGGAATAATCAATATGAAGAACATGCCATTTTAATGCAACATAAAGATTCATCTGCTTTGTCAAACCACAGCACTTTTTCTCCCAATCACGTACAATGCCTTTGTTTATTCTTTCTGAATCACAAAATATAAATCTGAAGTACAGGCTTTAAAGCTAAAAAAAAAAATCATCTGCCAGGGCTTGTTCAGCTCATCAAACTGTAGATCATGGTGTAATTCTAACACCAACTGGTTCTACGGCATCTCAGAGCTCCACAGACAAGTAGTAAGCCAGCCTTGTAACACTCCCCCATCCATCCCAAATGTAAGCATTTTAATCTGTTTTAGTTGCTGTTTTATCATCACATATGAAAACCAAAAAATGTCTCTGTCAATTGTGTTCTTCATTACTCTAGCATTATAGTGCCCACAGTCTTTAATGTGTTTATCCTCAAAATTCCCCCATGTGGTAGGAAGTGCTGTTCTATTGTAACTGAGAAACTGAAGTGCAGAAAAGTTAGAAGACTTTGCACATTGCCACCTGGGAATGTCATAAGGGGTCAAGAGCTCAAGCCATGAATTCACTCAGGACCTTCTCACTTCCTTTCAAGCTTGCATTTAAGGAAAATTGTTCACAGCACCTCTCTTCTCTGACCTGGAAATAATGCAGTGTCCTCACGGGGCATATCTGGATCTAAGGCAACCTGGCTGGCTGTGCACTGAAACAGCCTCAGAGCAATCACACTGTTCACCATGAGCTGTGAGGATGGGAACGAGCAGCTGGGTGGTGCTACACACTTTAGCAAAAAGCCCAGAAGGACATCCATTCCCTTAGTGCTAGCACCAGGATCTGAGGCTACATCTTCTGATCTCAGCTTCTTCCCGCAAAATGCAAGCGCGCAGTACACGAGTTAACATGTGCGTGCTTGGTAGCTGGGCAGAGACCTTATAATGGGAGGGGCTATGTCACCCCCCAGACATCCATTTGAGCTTAAGCAAGCAACACAAGTTCAACCTCATCCAGTTCAGTCCATGCCCTAAGTCCACGGAGGTATCAAGAAAAACATTGCTGTCCAGTAATGACAGGCACTAGGTGCAAATAGTTGAAGACAGCTCAAAAGATATCAAGTAGCTAATTGAACATCGTAACTGCACCACTACACAAACTCCTTGAAAGAGCAGCAAAGGGTGAAAATTGCTGATGGCAATTTCCACAGTGGAGTAATTTTGCTCCAAGGCAAAGAGAGTGGTGAAGGAGAGAGAGAATATATATGTATGTCAGTGTAGGAGAGGGTGAATTCGTACAAGAGGGAGTGCATTAGAGTATGAGTGAGTGTGGAGGAGGGTTAGAAGCAAGTTTCTCAGAATTAGGGCAAATTCTGCATTTATAGTAGATCTTGCAGAGAAGCTACATGTGTGCATATGCATACACATGGTCATCGTGGGGTCCTTTGTGTTTAAAACTCTTGTTTGGATATATATTTCCAGTTCTTGCAAGTGTAGGAAAAAAAAGCCTTGAAGGTAGGATTGAAGGCCAGCTGTAGATGCAAAACCCAGAGGGTGTAGCAGAATTCAATATATATGTCACAAGATTCATTCTTTTTTCAGAGTGGAAAGATGGAGAGGGGAGATGGCAAGGGGGGACTGTTGCTATAATTGCCTGCTGGTAAAAGGCTGGTGCATAGGCAATATTTTTCAAGAGGAAGCGTAGTGTGGATGGACAACCCACCTCCATCACTGGGCAGAGGAAGACACGTAGAGGGTCCTGTGTCACTAAAACTAAGAAGCAGGAATTAAATTGGCACAGATTCCTCATTCCTCCCTCTTTCACCATACCAGTGCATTCAGATAAGCAAAAAAAAAAAAAAGATGCTGTTCGCTATAACTCAGGGTCATGGGGTGTACACAGGAGCACACTACTTCTACGAAATCAAAGGTTGAACCAGTGAGAAACTATGTTCCATGGCAATTTAGTAGAAAATATCTCTTTGAGATGTGCAGTGCAGTAAATCCAAGGCCTTTGTGCACACTGCATCTCTCCAAAATATATGCCAGGCAAACAGAGTCAGATGTTTAGGCTTTGGTTCCTACTCATTGCTGGTTTCCCTGGTAATCCACTCTAGCAGTATTCCATCTTTGAGACTCTTAAACACAATTTTTTGGGCTCATTTCCAGTCACTTATGTTTCCAGCGGGAACAGTCTATTTCTTACTTCTCCCACTTAGGCACAGCAATTTATACTTCTGATTCACGCTGTGGAGGACAGAGAGGAAGATTTTATAGTGGTAATGCCAATTGTCCCCTATCCCACAGTAACTTTAAAGTGCTTGGCAAAACCTCAGGAGGGGTGGAAATGTGTGACAGGAAAATAAAGTGTTCATGTAAGTATCAGAATTGCACTTTACATTTCCCATAACCCCCAAAAAATCATGTTTACAAAGCCAAAGTCTCTTCTAATTAAGAAAACACCTCACAAGGCAAGGATTTCACCTTTAAAGATGTTTCCTTTACCCCTGTTTCTGAAAGTATCAAAGAGCGAAGCAAATATATTCCCAGCGGTCATTGATTGTAAGACATCATTGATCTCTTGGTCAGTAGCTAAAACACTTTACCATGACTGTATTAACCTATGGATGAATCTAACTGTACATTAAGTTGCCTGTCTTTCCTTTACCCTTGCAGTGGTTCAGTGCAGCATTGGCTAAGGATGAAAAACATTTATTAGGGCAGTTTGTGTGGAACAGATTTATTCCTCAAATTGTCCACAGTTTGAAACTCCTAGCACCAGTAGTCCCTACAGCCAGTGTTATGATCATGTAAAGGATTAAGGAAACCCATCTTTCCCTGAGTCTGTCCTTTTCTATTACTTCTATAAGGGAAATGGAATACAATCCTGAGATTTGGGCTGGCTGCTTGCTGACCTTACAGGGCACAGCCAAATTATTGGAGATGAATGTTTCTCTCAAGATGCTGTTTTCTATTATGGTCTTCTTTAGGAGTGGAAGCCATCTGGGATTGACTGTTCAAATGGAACTTGATTTCTAAAAGCTTTACAGCTTTACTATGTGCATGTGGCAATAATTACTTGAAATGTAAAGGCTGTGTGGATTGTGTTTTACCAAATGATTTAGATATTTGTGATGGGTTTCCACCTGTTCAAGTTTTGATTGCCAATTCACTCTATGCAGAAAAAAGTAGAGAAGGATCAACATTGTGTAACTGAGGTAAACACCTCTTGAGCTCTCAAAAGCTGCTTAACTGGTTCCCATTATTGAAATGTCCTCTTGACTGTGGACTATCACAAACTCCACATATGAATTTTTAAATTGGTTCAAAGCATTAGGCCACAAGCTGTCAGCATCTTTGGAATAATTTAATGGTAATGAAGTTAAAGATAGCATTCAAAATAACCCCTCTAAAATGCCAAATCATTAACACACTCTTGCATAAATCCCACTTCCAAATGAAAGCTTTTACAAGATTCCAAGAAGTTTTGCATGTTAGAGCCCAAGTATGTTCATGCACAACTGTGAGTGATACTGCATAAGACAGAGAAGCCATTGGGAAGTCATCAAGGCCCATAGGCCAGAAACTATAAAGTTCCAATTTGAGTTAAGATGGATAACAAATATCATAATACACCCATATGAATTCATCATCAACAGCTTACCTCTTATGGTGTCTGGTTATGGGTTGCAGGTTCTCCCACTTGTCTCAGCTATGCTAGACACCAGCTGTAGTCAGAGTCCAACTCAGTTGTCCTCACACAGGGCACCAATTGTCACAGCACAAACAAACCAGTAGGCTGCAACAAGGCTTTTACCATCAGTCAGATTCTATTGTCCATCCTAATTCTCCTTCCCCCAAAGACCAAACCACACTAAACCCCCACCCCCTCCTATAATCATCAGAGCTTTTTAACTACTTAGTGGAACGAGCTACAGCTGCACATCACCCATGTCAATCCACCCACTGCCTTCGAGGCAAGACCACAGCTGCATGTTATCAATGCTAATCAACCCACTGCCTTCATTCCTCTACACTACAAGAACCTCAAAACGCTTTTTGCATATGGATGATATTGGTATTTTTATAGACTGGAGAATTAAATGGCAATTCTAGGTCTCAATTTTCATGTTGGGTCTAGTGGGCAGATACAATCCACATTAGCCTAAGCTAAATCCCACACCAATGGACTTGTAGGTGTCTGCAATGATAATGACTAAGCTACTATCGTGTTCCTGGTGAGTGGGGTCGGGTGAGCTACTCATCTGGCTGCATACAGGAGTGTGTACCTCTCCCTAAAGCAGACATCTACACCTGGGTAGCTGAATAGCCCTGCAGACTCTCTCAGCCTAGGTTAGTGACTCGCTTTTCCATTGCCTGTAACGGGACTATAGGCACTTTGCTCACACACCAACCTGTACCTTTGGAAATGTAAACTAGGGCTCATCCTTCGCAGAACCTACATGTTTTTGAGCTAGGTAAGCAGAGGCTTCAGTTGTGTCTCTGTGACTGGCTCCTTATAGACACAGATGGGTTTGGACATCACCTGAAAGACGTTGCAGTGCAAGGAATGCTGTGCCATGCAGTCCCCATGGCCTGACTGCTCCTGTGCAAGGCAGCACTGGGCATTAAGGTTCAGGTCCCAAGATCCCTTTCCAAGGAGAAAGAAAGATGCCAACCTGCAAGCCTCTAGTCTTTGTTTCAAGGCTGCTGAGCCGCTCTGTGTTTATTTACCAGTTTGGTTTAGGCAGAACAAGCTGCTCGATGCACATAAGTGCACTGGGCTGCTGGGGAGTCCGTAGACTAGCTCCAGCTCAGTCCTTCAGAGGAGAGCAGACCTGAAAACTCTATTCTGTGTCCTCACACACCTTCAGCGGAAGGTGTCCTTGCCCATGGCAGAGGGGTTGGAACTAGGTGATCTTTAAGGTCCGTTCCAATCCAAACCATTCTATGATTCTATGACTTCAGAGAGCACCATGCCATGAAGATATTTCTGAATTGCTCTTTGACCCTGGGAAGAGCTTCGTGAATTTCTTCCATGGTTCTCTCAGCCCACTCTTTCGATTTTCCTCACTGAACTCAAATACTGTCTTCTATACTGAGGGCAGTGGAGAAGGATACCATCTTCACTGGAGACTAAAGTCTGACTCATATGTGGATATATTGAATCCTTACAGAGCTATTTGTTTTACAATTGATTGTGTATTGGTATTCTGAGAAAGGAAACATTCAGTTTATCTTGCACTTTGGGACTAGTTCAAACAAATGTATTGATAATGGTAATGTTGTGATCAGCCTACTTAGGAGGCAGTAAACTGGCACTGGAGTTAACGCAACCAGCTCTGTAATAATTTTTTACATTGACCTACCATGTCTAGTTACATCCAGACCGGCCATTAAAATCACATTCATTGATCAGACTTCTGTTACCTGGGAAGACACTGCTGATGTTGGGTGGTAAACCTTATCTTCACAGGGACGAGTCATTGCTGGTGCACATGTTCTGATGTAGAAAGCAGAATAACCTTTGGCTGAGATGACCAAGTGGAGCAGAAGCTTCTGAAAGTGACTGAAGCCTCTCTGCAGTTGATACATGAGTGGTAAGATTCCCCTCCGGACCACGTCTGTTAATCTATTAATTCTCAGACTGCTGGATGAAGGTGTGATCATCACCCGCTCCTTCCAGCAGCACATCATCAGCAAGTCTCTCTTCAATGCAACAATATCACAGCTGTAAGATCATCATCCTACTGAGGACAAGAGGGCTGTACTTGGGGTCTCTGCTTTTACCAAGAAAAGCTGTACTCTACCAAGCTGTAAAAGGCTGCCCCGGAGCATGAATTTGACACCAGTTCAATGACCAGTCATTATAGCAGATCTGGATAGGTCAACCAGTTTTGAAGTCTTTTCCTCCTTCAGTATAAGTAGGGAATATCAAATTAAACTGCCTGTTCAAAACCAAACTTCTTCACAATAAACAGTCTAGTTGTGTAACACCTTGCTACATGGCACAGCAAATGCCAAAAGTTTGTGTTAGTTCCCCAAAGAAATGGAATAAATTAACAGAAGAAAAAAATCATTAAGGGATAATAAACACGTAAGCATCAGCTCTGGAGGCCCCTACTTGGTATGGGTCTTGGTATGATTAAGATCTGGTCTAACCCATTATGTCTGCTTTTAGAATTCACCCTGCTTCCCATTTTGAGAACAATATTGTCCATAAACAACGCTACATTTTGGCCTTGCAAGATTTTACAGTATACACTTTTTCCAGTTTCCAATGTACAGGAAACAGAAACAAGGGAACAGTGAAGAGTAGCGTTTGCCTGGCTCCCGCACTACAAATCTGTCACTGCAAGGCACAGGCAAAGCAGATGCCAGACTCAGAATTACAGCTGTGCCTGATGCACCAGCACTGCAGCCTGAGGATTAGAGGTGCAGATGTGTGTGTTGATCCTAATGCTGTACTCTTTTTCTGGGAGGACACAGGAGTAGAAAACTGCGACAACTGGAATTATAAAAAGCCTCACTAGTCTGGGTTCAAATTCCTGTTTAACAAACTACATTGTTCTCTTAGGGTTTCTTCATATTTCCTGACCTCCTCCTGGCAAAAAAACCCAACTGTTGGCTGGCATTGAATTTTCATGTGTAAATTTATTTATTTTTTTGTATGTCCAAAAAACCAGCTGCTGACTGGCATTGAATTTTCATGTGTAATTTTTTTTTTTTTTTTTTTTTTTGTATGTCCAGGATCATCTTTGTATATCTGTGGCATTTTATCTTGGGACATGAAAGCTGCCTATGCCCCTTTGGCATCAGCAGTGTTAGCATGTCCACGACTGGTCACTTGACAGCTTCCTCTGCTTACCTTACAGCAATCCCCTTCTTCTGTCAATACTTGGGACAGGTCAACAACTTTGAAAAAAACACTAGATTAAATCTAAGGAATGGGAGGGAGTTTACATGATTTGAGCTAGCACAGCACTGTATAGGTTCATTAAACATCTATTTTTAGAAACTATTTTCTTTTAAGATGCATTTATGATGTGTATCTATATGGCTTTTCCCCCTAAGTGTCTGGGTTTAGAAGCAGTATGAAAAGTCATTTCATGTTTAAAATACCATCACATTCTCCTGGCTGGTGATAAATATGGGATTTGACACTAGGGAAATGCTCTTCTATTAACCTGATCAGTGTTTTTGTTTGTTTGGTTTTTAATTTGTCCCTTTAGAAAAATTCTTGTAACCCCTTGGACATATTTTTTTTTTCTTTTCCTCCTCAGAGATCCTGAGATGATATTGAGTTACTTGGGAAATTAGATTTGTCAGCTTTATTTCTGGTTGCTGTCTACATTAATTTTATAATTAAAACCCAAAGATGTGTGTCTAATATGTATGAATCTACAAAAAGCAGAAAGAAGAAGTATGCTTAGGCCCATACAAAAGAAGTAGTTTGACACGTGTCAATGTTACATTTCAATGCAAGAAAGGAAATATTTTTTTGGCACAGAGCTCAGAGAACATGTAGGCAAACCAAGCAAAAACTCATGAATCTGAAAATTAGTCTGTGAAATGTTTGTATTCACAGTCAGCTTTTGCTAAAACATTCAAATACAAATTATTGGATTGCAGATTTGGTATGCACTGCGGGTTTTGCTCATTTGTACATGTATTACTTACATCACATTTTGTATGTAAGGCTGGGATAGGGACGGAGAAAAAGTTTAATCAGGGAACTCCTCTCCTACCCACATCCTCTCAATTTAATTTTCTGCTGATTCTGATCATTCTACAAGTTTTAAGTAAGGGGAAATATATGTTTTCTTCTCCTCTGTTCTGTAATGTCTGGCATTATTATTCACCACATACATTATAGCGAGCTTTGTCTGCAGCATCACGACCTTTGTGTGGCTTGCCTCTTTTGGAGGTGCTGTGAGTAAATCACTGCCTGTGTGTGTTGGCAGTGGCAGCATTCTCTGCTGGTGGGTACTTTCCCACAGCTGGGCTGCTTTCGGGGGGCAGCAGCAGCAGGGTGGTGCTCTGCAGATTTAGGAGCACCCTGGGCAACAGCAATCGCAGTCCCTACCACTGAAAACCCTGCTTCAAACAGCAACATTTACCAGCTGTTCCCCTGTTTCACTAAAATCAGAAGGCTCTACAGAGGCTGACAAGCTGTGGTCTAGCATTTCCAGTGAGCCACAGATGAAGATGGGTCCATGAATTCAGCACACCTTTAATGAGGTGGCATTGCAGGATCCTGGACTGTACTGAGCACTAGATCTGTCTGAGAGCCTAAACTGGGATGAGATAC
Organism: Falco rusticolus; assembly: GCF_015220075.1. Taxonomy (NCBI): domain Eukaryota; kingdom Metazoa; phylum Chordata; class Aves; order Falconiformes; family Falconidae; genus Falco; species Falco rusticolus. The sequence goes on along the minus strand of NC_051188.1, from coordinate 33,001,665 downwards.
AGTCACTGCCACAGACATGCAGCAGCTCTCTGTATTTCAGATAAAGTTATAATTGGCTGGATGTTGTAACCCTTGATTTTCTAGCAGCTACCTGTGGTGAAGACCAAGTGCACTTTCCCCGTGTTTGTTCCTCCTCAGCTAACCACAGTACCACACACCTTGTCATGATGCCTGAAAAACAGTGTCCTGAGTGAAAGGTGGAACCTAGTTCTCCTTTGCCAGCATGGCTGGACTGGGAAGACAAAGTCCAGCCCTATTTACATGGGGCCTGTTAAGCAAAGGCTGGATACTGCCCCTACCTGCCAAATGCCAGATGGAGGCTTTGTAGCCGCTTCCCCAGTCTTATGGCAGAAGCCTTGAGTCACACTTGCTTTCTTGAATTTAGGTGCTGTAGTAGTGTCGGTGCCTGAAGTGCAATTCATGGTCTCAGTCAGGCACTATAGTTCAGGTTTCTTGTTTCTCGCACTCGAATAAAAATTTAAGTAACTGGTAGCTTTTGGTCCATCAGAACAAAATGACTCTGAGTGGACAACCTTTCATCTTTCAAGGCTAATTCATATTATGTATTTATATAAATCTTTATGGGTTCTCAGTTGCAATTGCTCATTCTTTACTTCTCTGTAAATTGGACGTGTTGTCATTTACATGTTGATTTGCCATATGTATGAGAATGTCATTACATGTATTTTATTATGTGGTTTGGTAGACATTTTTCTTTTGCGATTCTCCTCTACCCATATGACTTCCAGGAAAATAAAGGGAAATTAAATAAAGAACAGATTAAAAGATGCGATGTGCTGAGGAGATAAAAAGCTGTGGTCGCTATAGCCCACTTGAACGGTCTTGAGACCTCGCACAGACACATACAGAAACCCACACCAATCTGTAGACAAGATGAGAAGGGATTAAGGCTGGATTAAGAAGGCCTCCTTTGAAGCCCATGAAGAATGTCCTACCCATCTACATCTACTTCAAGGCCTGAATTTCTGATGTTTCTTTATGTCACACAGAATGCAAGTGAGAAACTCAGATTTTTAATTCAGAGGACTATGGTTATCAATCATGGCTACACGAAGGCATGCTGCAAAGACATCTGAGGACTAGCTGAAAACCCAGCAGTGGCCTTAAGAGTGCTGAGTGGTGACGTGTGTACCAGCAGCTAGGGGATCCATCTGGCAGGCATCCTTGGAACACGCTGGATGGATAAAACTGTGCACAAAGTGATGGAAACTGGGGCAGTGGGACATCTTGCTTATCCAAGAGTTCATCAGATAAAGTGCTCACCTGGACAAAGAAAAATGTGGCTCTGCTTTCTGACCTATAGCATGAAGTGGTGAATGCCTCCAGCCACAGGATATTCTGTGAAGTTAGTGGAATGGCTAACATTTCTCATGTCTTTAGCTGTATGTCCACATGCTAGTGAAAATCCTGGTACTGATGGCTTTTAAAAGCAAACTCTTGGTAGGAAACATGCAGTGTCTGGCTGCGTTTTGGAGTGTTGCTGAGTAGCTTTGGTGTAGGTTTCAGTCACAGATTCCCTTGCTCGAGTATGTTTGGTGACAGCTATCAGACACTCAGCAGCAGAGAAGGCAAAGGGGCCGCGGCTTAGCCCAAGTCTGTGAATCGTCATGTACTACATCTGTGATTAGCAAGAACTTTTTAGTAGTGAGTTATACTTCCATGACACGGCACAAAGCGTGATCTCTGAACATGTCGCTGGAAGAGCCTTGGTACGCATGCATAGCTTCAAACTTGTCCATCTCCTGCTTAGCTGCAAAACTAAAACTTTGTGTATCAAGAGTTATTTTTTTTGTTACTCAGCTCTTGATGTGTGCTGTTTAGATGAACTCTTGTGGGATTTTGTGTTGATTTTTTTTTTTTTTTCCCAGCCTAAACATTCTCATTTGGTTTACTTCTCAATGCATCAAATAAAGAGAGTTAATGAAAATCGTACTTGAGATTAGTTACACAGAAGAACAATAACACTGATCTTGGGATTACCCGCAAGAGACCTTCTGTAACCTTCCCAAAGCTCTGAATTACTTGCATGACTGAAACCCTGGCATAGCTTTTGCTTTCCTCTGAACGTTGCTGCATGCTTGGATTGGAGCACCTGGGACAGGTATGAGCCAAAGGGGTCTGGGAGCTGAAACCTTATTCTGGTTATTTCTGGAAACCTTTATGCATCTCCATCTCCATTGGAAATCAGTGAATAAAGTTATTTCAAGTGTTTTTAGCAAATTTAGGAAGGTGTCCAGGTTCCTTTTTCAATTAGGAACCAACGACTCTTCCTGCAGATAATTCATAGTTTTCTGTTGAAAATAAAGCTTGTGAACTGCCTGAAACAAAGCTTGAACTACTTCAAAATAAACTTTTCAGAAGAAGAAACCATGTAGAAAGAAGTCCAAAAGAAGACAGCCCAGATGGTACCCTATCTCTTAACCTGGGAGCAGTAAGTGGAGTGTGTTGAGCTGGACAGAGGCTGTACAAACACAGCTGTGATGTCTCCTGTGGCCAAACTAGCCAGTTCACTGCTAGAGTCAGTATCTCTGCGCAGTACTGTGACAGTCACATCACTAGTTAGCCTTTGATTAGGGCTCTTCACCCAGATCCATCTGGTCTACCCTCCATTGTCTTTCTCAAGGCTGTCTATGACAGAAATCTCATCATTCTTGAAAGACAAACAAAAAATTTGAAGTCTGAATCCAGAACATGTCCAGGTTTCTTGCTGGTTGCATGACCAATATACGTCACTGAACTTCTGACCATCTAGCCATGTTTTACTGCTGGAAATAAAAAACTCTGCACTGCAGAAAAGCAACAGTTCAGTGTTGCATAAACAACTGCCCTATTCCATTTCACCCGGGCATGCACCTCCATGCTTTTTTTTGGAAGTATGAACTGCATGGAGCACAAAAATCAAAGAAAAGCTGTAAATCCCATGCTTTTCGTGCACTTGACTGTAAACCTTTGAAACAATAAGGATTTCAGCCTCCACACTGAAATCTCTTCAAAGAGGAAGAACAGTGAAGTGCTCATAAAAGATAATACTATTTTTTCATTGCTGCTCCATTTCCCCGTACTAACCTTTGTTTTAAGAGCATCTCATGGCTATAAACTACAGAGGGTTTTCTTTAGATTTAAAAATCATCTCAAAGTAGTCTCTGTGAACATTGCATGAGCTCTTTTTCTGTCTTTCTAGTAGGATGAACCTCTTTGCCAGATACGTACTTCGAAATCTTCTTGCTCTTTGTGAAGGCTGAGGGGGAAGAATGGGGTCACCAGCGCGGACTTCTTCATTTGTACTTCAAGAAAGGCTGCCTTTGCCTCCTCAGTCATTGGTAGGACAGTAGGATATGCATTTTATAGATCGGAGATTCAAATCCAGCCCTGTAACTAAAGCTCTCTTCACTAGCAGAATTACTGTGGCCTCAAATCAGGGTCAAATGTACATTCTGCAGGTGTCTTCTTCCTCTGCAGTTTGCATGGATGAGGCAAGGGCATCATGGGGATGGAAATGGAATGGCAGGTGATTCCGTTACACCTCTGCTGGGACAAAATTAGATGCCTTCTCTGTCCTGCCCCGTGGACAAATAAAACACCTGTTTCCAGAGCTGTCAATCAGGAACCTCTCAGGGTAAGAAATGTATTTTAGAAAACTGCTGTTGAGCCACCATCTGGCTTCCGTCTCTGACGATATGTTTTATTGTACAAAATGGGCTTCCAGTATCACCCTGCAAAGCAGCTCCTGCCTTGCAATTCTTTATGAGACAAATCAGCCTTGGGCTGGTGGCGTGATGTTTATCCATGGCTCTTCATCTTCTGAAGACAAAAGTATAGATTCTGCCCTGATGAGACTTCAGATTTGTGTCTCCATCTAACCAAGTGATGAGTTCCACCAAGGTGAGAGCCAGTCAGAGCAGAGGGGTAGAAATGACATCCTGAAATGAGTTTTGACTGCCTGGGAAGTATTTGCTTTCCTTGAGTAATATATGTCCTCGCTAGCCTTCAAGGACAAGAAATATTTTTTGCTAACATCACCATTCTTTATCAACCAGTAAACTGTAGAGCTAGAGATGCAAATTTTTCTTGCAGAGGGGCTCCTCTGCCATTGGAAGTTAGTATATTTGAGTAGCTTATTTCTGGGATAGTCAACTGCAGAGTGGTTTTGGAAGGTTCCTCTTTAGAGAGTCTCAGACACAACACCCACCCAAGCTGACTCTATAGGCAGAACCAGCTAATGTAACTCACAAACTCTCATGCATTCAATACCACCATACTTTATAATGAATTTTTTGCTATGAAATCTTATCTCTTCTTCTTCCTTGTTCCCCCTCTTAATTTATAACAGGCTTCTGAAGTGTCTTGGGATTTGTGCATTTTTCTGATGGAACACCAGGTTCTAACAAAATCCCTCCAGTCTCTATTTTTAATCCTATTTTATGGTCTTCTGTTGCTCCATTCCCATTCCTCTCTCAAGTGTACCATGTCTCCCCTCTGTGAAATGCAAGTTAGCTTTTAGTGTCAGCAACCAGATCTGCAGAGTGTACAAGTTTTCCAGCCTCCTCCCTAGACACAAACAGGCTAATCAGCTGTATTTGGTAAGGAGCAGTGATGAAAACAGAAATGCACCAGAGGGCTAATTTTTAAATATAACACCTCTCATATAGGAACTGTCTTTTGGGGCAGGCTTAAAAAAAAAAAAAAAAAAAGAGAGAAAATTTACCTAGTTAAGTGTATAATACTATTATACAGAGCTATTTCAGAGCAACTGCTTGAGAATGAATCTCTTTCTGGCCTTGGAGTCCTGGAGTAGCCCTTTAAATTCATCACCTATCTTCTTCCAAATTAACTGGTCTTTCCAGACAAGCCCTTGGCCAGTGTCGATGCCAGTGCCCAAGGGCCTAACTCAGCCAGCTTTTCACATTAAAGGCATTACGCCTTGTGTGCATCAGACTTTTAAAATGTATCAGCTAATATGTGCTAATGACGCGCATTTAAACCCTAGTCTAGACAAAGCCTGTGCGATTGCCCTCTAAATGCTTGACGCTATCAGCTAACATCCTGACAGCAGATCTGATTGTGCCATTTTAATCATACAAGGCTATAAACATCATAGAATTATCCAGACTTTCCCTGTAGCAATGAACAAACTCTGAAGGCCATGCATGGGACCTAAGCCCCAGATACCCTCTTGGGGTGAGACCTTTGCCCTTTCGCAAACAAGCTTATCAGCAGGGATGGAAAAGCCAGGCTTTAGCATACAGAAAGGCATCTCTGCAGAGGAATCTGTTACACCAGAAGGATGACGAAAAAAACAATTTACTTGGACTACTGCTTTAACATTTGTGATTAGCTAATAGTCTGATAGAAATAGGAGGCAAAGAGCTGAATCGGAGCAGAGATGTAACTTCATGTTGTTCGTGGACAGTGTTGATCAGACTAATTCACATATCAGCTTTTCTCCACACATTTTTAAACAGGTGTTGAAAAATTGGAAAGGATGTTAAAAAAAGGGATGCAATGATTTGAGGAAGAGAAGATAAATGCTTTATAGTGAAACACTTAAGAGCTCAATCTGTTTAGTTTATGAGAAAAAATACTAAGAAGTAAATAGACTACAATATATAAATATCTTCATGGTGAGAAAATATGCATTACTAAAGGATTATTTAATCTTGCAGAGAAAAGCAAAACTGGCTAGAAGAAGCCAGAAAAAATCAACTTAGGAAGTAAGGACACAATTTTGGCAATGCTAATCTCTTCTAAGAAACTATCAAACAAAAAAAAAATCTTTTCCATCACTTGATCACTTTGATTACAGCTGGATGCTTTTATAGGAGGTGTATTTTCATCTACCATATGCTACTGGGATCACTACATAATTAACTGTGACATGGCTAAGGTACGAGCAGTCCAAGTGGATGATATTTTTTTTCCCTTCAATATTATGTATATAAAAGCACATAAATTGGCAAGAAGTACTTACCAGCCAGACATATGAGCCAATGGTTCTAATATGGATGTGGTAGGATTGCAGAAGTGCTCTCTGCTAGGTCTAAAGGAAGACATATGTTTTTCCTTTTGCTGCCCCCCAACTATCCCTGTTGAGAGGGAGCATGACATTGGAGTCAGTCCATTAAGTCTGAACAGGCTGAAATGTTTAACACCCAGTGTTGAGGCAAAACACTTAATCAAAGGTACTCCCAAGTGTACCCATTTGATTTTGTTTACAAATTAGGATTTCCATGTATTCGATGTAATGGGTTTATGTAGTCAGAGGATCTGTACCTTGTAAACTTAATTTCCTGATTGGGCTGCTTTTTCAGTTGACTTACTTGTTTTTGAAACATTTCATTTTAACTCAGTAATAGTCATCCTTTGTGGTCCTAGCAGTCACAATGCATGTGCGCTCAGAGAGTCTGGAAGAAGGAATGGCTTCCTTTCAGGTTCTGTCCTGCTTTATGGGCACTTAATGCCAATAAATATAGGAAGATTTCTTTTTTCCTGAGCATCTCATCAGTTGCTTCCAGAGGAGATTGACTGCAGAACAGAATCAGAAAGAATTTGCTGCTGTTTCTAGGAAAAAGTTAGGGGAACAGAGCTGCAGATCTTATGAGGGTAACCAGAGTGACAAGCTGAGGGACAACTTGTACCCTTTTATGGGAAGAAGATGATAAAAGTCTCACTTCAAATGCTAAACTCTGAGATGCATTTGTAAAGTGGACATCATTCCTGTATCAGACCTGGCTACTACTGGTACTGGAGGCATAAAAAGAATGTATCTCCCAAACCGGCCGTTCCTTTCCCTCTTCCTCTCCCCAGACCTCATTCCCCAAATCAAATTACATTAGCACAGAACATTTTTGCCATACTAACACCGATTGTCAAAGCCACTCTGATTTTAAATAAAACAATGCTTGCAAGACCAAATTTTTGACTCAAACAAACCATCCTGAATGCTCTTAAGACAAATTTTCTAGCTTTAGGTTCCACAGCATTTACTGTACATGATGCGTAGCTAAATGTAGCGTAGCTCGATGTAGGATTTTCTCTAAATCTCAGTATAGCTGTTCCTTAAGTGAATGTGATGGTCTGGCAGTTGTGAACATGAAGTTTTGCTTGAAACATGCACACTTCAATAAACAATTAGACTCCACTATGTGCAATAGCATGAGGAGATACTAGAAATTTCCTTTTCAGTAATGGGGATAATGCAGTCTTCATCAAACATTGCTATCTCTTGTGGGTATAAAATGCAGTTTAACAGAGAGGTTACACTCGTCTCCCTTGAATGTACAGGGCGAAATGCACATTTGGCCAGGAGGTTTTGCACAGTATATCTCTTAAGCCTTCGAGTGGCAATCAAATACAGTGCAGTAAGAGGCTGGGCCCTCTGAAGTGATGAAAGTCAACTCTGCCACCATTCCAAGACAATTCAAAGCCAAAAATGATCTAAACAGCTCTCCTGGGAGAACAGGAGTTCAGGCCAACTGAGCTTACAGCTCTCTGCACAGTACCTTCAGCACATTTGGGCAGTTAGAAACCAAATCTCCTGCTCCACTATTTCTGTTCCTATTTCAGAAGAGGGGACCCTGCTATGACTTTCTGCCATAACTTGCAGTTGTATGCCAGGCTGTTGCACAGTTTTACCTCTTGAGCTTGTGGTTAGCCTGATGATGTGGTGTCTCTTTGGGCCTTTCCTTCCCTTGTTTTCTTTCCAGCTACCTTTGTGAGCATCCTGCTGACTGTAAATGCCTTTGAGTCTTTGCCAAACATGCATCCTTCTTCTACCTAACTCAACTGGAGAAACTTGCTGCAGGTCTTCCACTGCCTCATTTCACTAAGTACCACTTGGCCGCCTCAACATCTTCCTTGTTCTGGGGGAGAGTGTTGTGGTTTAACCCCAGCTGGTAACTAAGCCCCACACAGCTGCTCGCTCACTGCCCCTGCCATGGGATGGGGGAGAGAATCAGAAGAGTAAAAGTAAGAAAACTCCTGGTTGAGATAAAGACAGTTTAACAGGTAAAGCAAAAGCCGTGCACACAAGCAAAGCAAGACAAGGAACTTATTCACCACTTCCCATCGGCAGGCAGGTGCTCAGCCAGCCCCAGGACAACAGGGCTCCAGCACGCAATGGTTACTGGGGAAGACAAACGCCATCACTCCAAACATCCCCCCCCTTCCTTCTTCTTCCCCCAGCTTTACATGCTGAGCATGATGACATACAGTATGGAATATCGCTTTGGTCAGTTGGGGCCAGCTGTCCCAGCTGTGTCCCCTCCCAGCTCCTTGTGTTCTCACCACGCGTCCCCCTGCCCCCCACCATCTCCTCACTGATGGGTGGGTGAGAGGCAGCAAAGGCCTTGGCTCTGTGTAAGCTCAGCAGTAACAAAACCGCCCCTGTATTATCAACACTGTTTCCAGCGCAAATCCAAAACATAGCCCCATACTAGCTACTGTGAAGAAAATTAACTCTCTCCCAGCCAAAACCAGCAGAGAGCACACCGACTTCTGCTGCAACTTACCAAGCCTCTGTTCCCAACACCAGGATAAAGTGACACAGAGAAAGGCTAGCCGCCTTTTCCACCTGAATGACTTCTTTTTTTATCATAGCTAACTGGCATCACCTCATGCCATTTTCACAGTTACTTTGCTGCAATGCCCAGCAGTACTAAGAAGTGCGCCGTCACCCACAGCCACGGCTCCACGGGTTTACAGCTGTGCTCCACTGACACACTTCCATATGGAGTACATCCTTCTGGGACATGATGGCATCAGATTGATGGACACTACTGCTCAGGCAAGGTGGCTAAAGGGTGCTTTGCCAAAATTTAGTGTTGGCTTGCAGGCCATCACTGTCTTCACCATATATCTGTAACATATCTGCAAGAGGTATAATACATAGACTATTGACCTTTTCAGTTGGAAAGGATCTACAACAATCATCTAGTCCAACTGCCTGGACCCTTCAGGGCTGACCAAACATTAAAACATTATTAAGGGCATTTTCCAAATGCCTCTTAAGCACTGACAGGCTTGGGGCATTGACCACCTCTCTAAGAAGCCTGTTCTAGTGTTTGACCACCCTCTCTGTAAAAGAAATGCTTCCTACTGTTCAGTCTAGATGTCTTTCAGAGATGGCTTCCTTGATATTCATCCCAATGTATCACTTCAGGACGCCCAGCTGGATCCCCCAAGGGTCAGGTCATCATAAGGACATTTCAGGAGCTAAGTGATGGAGCTGAGCATTTTAATCCCATTTCCCCCAAAGCTACTGAGCACACAATGTTAAAGCCAGTTCTGGGGTCCAACTTGATCCTCATGAGGATCCCCTTGAGTTTCAAGATCTCAGCTGATACATTGTGATATTGCATGATGTCTACATGCAATTTATACTTAAAGTTGAGATCTTCCATGGTGGTATCTGAAGGCCAGTGAAGAAAGTTCCTTTTTAGCTGGTACTACACAAGGACTAAAAAGTCACTTTCCTAAAGCACTTATGGTCTAGATAGACATGAAAAAGCCAGGAAGGAAAAAAAAAAGCCCCAAACAGAAAAGAAACCACACACACAGCAAATATGTTTATTAGGTGACAAGGTCCTGTCAGTTTTAAGATGTTTTGTGGCTATCTGGGATTGGAGCTGTTTTGTGGGAGAGGAGATGAGCTAAAGAGAAAAAAAAGTAGGACACAAGAGAAAAGGCAGGACAGAATATAATGAATAAGTATGGCATGAAGAAAGCTGAGGGGAAAGTTTTCTCACATCTCTTTTCCCCAGCATAAGCGCCATCCATACACTTTTACGTTACAATACTTAAATAAGAGTTGTCAGACCTATCACGTTTTTGCCTGAATAAATAAATCTGTATGATCGCAAGAGAAGGAAGAGTTGTTATTTGGATTAAATTAGTTAATTTTTGTTAACATAACTGGCATATAATTACTAGTTTCACCTGAGGAACTTAACACAGGTTCTGTGGCAACCATAATAAAGATGTACGTTCTTTAGAAAATTTTTTGTGCGTACTGGCTGAAAGCATAATTTTCTCCCATAATAGACCTGCTAAGCCTCTTTCTTTTTCCCTTTTGTAGACAATTAACATTTCATTTAATATTTCTGTATTACAGGTAGGTGCCAGAAAAGAAATAGGTCCTAAAGCAGTAATCACTAACAGCCATGCAGGAGAGTTCGTTCACGACTAATTGCATTTGACACTAATTGCAGTTCATTGAAGAACCTGAGTGAAACATCACTCTGACATCTATCTGGATACTCCCTGCGTCTGTTGCAATTTGCCATATTTCCTGCTGCTGGTGCCCCACTTTATAGGGCTAGCTCTCCTGCAGCTGGCTCCTCTGCCTGCACAGAGGTGTGACTTTCAGGGGGTGGCTGTTTCATATCCAGCACCATGCCAAATAATGTACTGATGCTGTTCTTTAAAGCAGAGCTCTGAGAGGAGTGATTCCTTCCATACTCACCTGCCTGGGTTGATACACACACTTCTTCAGCTTTCGCTGGCTCTTACAGGTGTGCTGAAATGCTGTGTATTTGACATTAAATCCTAAAGGACAGTTTACACTGATGTCCCTACTTAAGGGACACCGACAAGAGTGAGTTATTCCTTTCCTTGGCTGACCAAAGGCCAGAAGCATTAGCTGGGAGTTAGGAGTAACTAATTGGATGCACTGTGACTACCCAACAACACTGACAATGAGGAATTTGAAGGTGTTTGTTTTTAACCTGGCTGCTTGTCTGAAAAAACAAATGAAATCTGTTCAGCTAAACAAAGGTCCATGCTGGTACTTTCTCTACCAATATTTTTAGTTTTTTCAATCTTAGCTAATATTGCAAGCTCTTTTCTTGATTCCTAATTAATTTAACCAAGTTATCTGCAAGTAATAGTTTAGACAGGAGAAAGATAAGTGCCAGGAGACTCTTGCTGGATTGATAAAAATTCAAAAACATCAGAAGAAAAACTTGTACAAACAATATGGTAGAAGTCATATTTATTGATAAAAATTAATATATCTGCTATAAAATTTGTAACAGTAATGCAACTGAATATTTATTTTGATGCATAAACCTGAATGTTACATACCAAATACAATACAGTAACACTGGTTTCCTCCTTATTTACATGTTTATGAAAATCGATATGCAATCCATGTTAAAAGAACTTGTAATGGAGAATAGTTACATTAGAAAAATAATATTCTTGATAAAGCATTCTTGAGGACTCCAATCACATTTTCAGGCCTCTTTCAATAAGGCAAAAATCCCTGGTACAGCATATAACTTAATTTACAAAATACAATAACTTCAGACACATCTTCAAGTTTTCTTTTGGTATGCTTTTCCTCACTGTAAAATTACTCAATTTTCTTACTAAACAGAAAGAACTTTCAATAACAAAACTTAATGAGTTCTACTACATATTACATATACATCGCTGTAGCTTAGCGACCATAACCAGGCAATCATTCTCCTTAAATGTTTGCTCAATGAGCTTTTCTTAGATGTAGGACATGTAGTATTTTGAAATCATTATGACTGTGGTATCTCTCTTCAGTTTTCATAGGAAACAGATCTGTCACATTTTGAAACTCTTTTTTAAAAATTGTATTTTATTTTAGGAACTGGTGCACAACTACATTTCCACTCACAAGAGAACTTCACAAATGTAACTAAAATTAGGCTTGGATAACTTTGAAAACATACTACTATGTGCCCAAACCCAAATCTCTTACTTTAATACTTTATAACCCTGCCATGCTGTAGGAATTATTCTGCATAGCTTCATTACTAGTCACAGTCAGATAGTTTTAATTCCTTCAAAGGCACAAAACTTCCACCTCTTCTCCAGTGTTGCTCCTACACCAGTGAATTCTTGTTTAAACATGCGTGGCAGTCTCATCAAAAGCATTTCTATCTCATTTGCAGAGATCTGAGAAAAAAAAAAAAAAAGAAGGGAAAATTACAGTGAGAAAGCTGCCCTGTAGATTGGAAAGAGGAAATACGGAGAACATAAATAAGGGGCCAGAAGAAATCCAGGCCAGATGAAAACAACCAACCATTATTATTTTATTTTTTTTAACTTTAGCCTGACATGAATTTCCAGACTCCAAAGCAAGTGCAGATTCCTTGCCAGAATGATTCTGCTGTTGGAAGTGGCATCCTGTTGTAAAAGAAGGACAACTACTTTGTCGGGGCTGCTGCCACACAGCTTGGTACAACATCCATCTAAGAACTACACTTGTGGGGAAACATCTGGTGAGGATGAAGCAAACGGGACCTTATTCTTTCCTCTTATCCCATGAGCTCTTGAATCCTCCTTCTACCTCCATCACTTTTTCTCTTGCAAAAAAGCTAACACAGGGACCTTATTTCTAATCAGCTCACTTCTGTTACTTAGGGCTGACTATCCATGGAGCCATCTTCTCCCAGTTTGGCCCTGTTCAGCAGCCCCAGATAACTCAGCAATAAAGTTTAATAATAAACTCAGCATTGCTCAATGTATTTTCATGGTTTTTAAACCTTAACGACTGGTCACCTTCCTAATGGGAAATATCCTCTTATTGTAGAAAACACTTTCACGAAGGCAACCCTTCTGGTATAATCCGTAGGGAAGTCAAGAAATGAACAGTCACAGAAAATAAAACATTTTTCTGTAGTGATGGTCATGAAGGGAAGAGTAAAGAAATCTATGGGTGCTGCCTTTTATCCACAGGTATCTCCATGGTTTGATAGGCTTCTCTGGCAATGACGTATTTCTGCTTATTCATATTAGTAGGAACCTTCCATGGTGAAAAAATTTCTTTTAAAAATAGTATATATAAACATAAAATATGTTAATTGTACCTCATTCCACCCAAGAGAGGCAAGAAAATTTCTATCAGCTCTTATTTTCCTGAAGAGGTTAGTGTGGCAGAAAGATTAAATGATTTGTTAAAGGTGGTGCCGAAAAATCAGTGTTAGAGGCAGTCTGAAGCCCCAGAGTAATCAGATCCATTTTTTACACACTCTGATGGCAGTAACGGATAGCTGGTTACCTTTGGGTAATGTATCTGAGCTCTATACTGAGCCCTCAGCCCACACGGGTATGCTGACCTTATCATTCCTGTTCAGGTGAGGAATGACAGGCTAACCATGGAAAGTAATTGAAATTCATCTCTGAGATTGCATCTCTGGATTGTGCTATTAAAAAGTAATTTGTTGCTACAAGCAGTTACTTCCAAAATAAACCACTGAGGTCAAATTTTGCAGCTCGCATTTATTATGCAGCAGGTAGGTCCAGTGGTAGCTGCAGGGGCTGGTATGTTGGCACCTCGGAGAGATGGAGACAATGCCCCTTCCATGAAGGCTGTGTTTGCAAGGTTTGATCCTGGCAGCCTCACAGACGCCAACACTTTACTCCTGTGAGTAGAAATCCAAGGACAGAGCCCACAGACAAGCACAAGAAGGGACCGCAGCAGTAACGCAGGAGAAAGTTGAAGTGCTTGGCGGGCAGAAGCAATGAGCAGCAGGGCTGGAGCCCGGGGAGCCAGTATTTTAAATGGTCGGCATTGTTACTCAAGAGATACATAGCTGGAGGGGTCAGCGAGGGAAAAGGCAGAAACTTAGCCATATACTGTGTGTTAAGGAAGGACTGGAAAGATGACTGGGAAGACTGAGCAGACTGGGTGCTGCAGGAAATGGGGATGATGAAGGGAGGTGTACATGTGGCAAAGGCAGGGATCAGAGAAGCAGAAGAGGAATGGTTGCAGATGTGAAACTCTGAATCTAGCAGAACTTGATAAAATTAGATTATTTACTTTTTTTAAAATTGAAATTCATGAGTTTCTCACCTCTTTCTACCATCTTCATTCCTTACTCCCTTTCCATTGTGCGTAGCAGTGGACTGGAAAGCACTAGCAAATCTGAGCTGCCATGGCATGAAAATAGTGCCTAAGAACTTCATCATCCTTCCTCACTTATCCATGCAACCTGTCCTATCTGTAGGGGGCTTCTAGCTCAGGATTTCCTCTGCTTTTAGCTGTATATTTTTTCACAGAAACAGAGGAAGGATCCTCCAGAGGCATAAAGCAGCCCATCAAAGCAGCTGGAAGGTGATCTTGGCTATGGGTGGCATGGGTGGCATGGCTGGATGGTGGCTATTTCACAACTGAGCTTCTCACCTTTGACTGGCTTAACATTCAGTGGAGAGGAATAGGCCCTTTTGGGACTTGATTTCATCTCATCCTACAGTAGATTCTTAAAAGTGAGTCAAAGAATCTTATCCTACAGGGACATATTGACTAAGGACTGCATGAATGACTCATTAAAAAAAACATTTGTAGTATGTTTGCCTCACTTTTGTGTTGGCCACACCTCTGAATTTAATAGGATCAGCCAATTCCTTTATGACAACCTCTCTGCTTCCATGTGGAGACAAAGGGTATGCTTCACGGTCCATTCATGTGTTCATGAAAGTTCATGTTCAGTGTGACCCGTGACTAACAAGTTTTAGATGAATAAGGAATCATTTCCTAAAACTCTGCACAATTTGATGGCCACGGCTACACCTGCTTCTTGTTCTGCTTTCTTTTTCCTCAGCTATATCTCAGGATCATGTATTACAAAATCAGCCAGTAGTCTTTGCTATTTAAAGCTCTGCTCTTCTTTGCCACAAAAAATAGCTAAGCAGCACGAGGCAAAGACCTCAACATAAGCACGTGTACTGCAATTTGCGAATGAATAAAGACTGCAAACCCCCAAGCCCCATATCCCATTATCTTTCTAATGGAAACGCATGAAAAGTTTAACCTGCAGTAAAGAATAATACAATATTTCTATAGAGAAAACAGATTTTGATTAAATTTTTTTACCCTAGAGTCCAACTGCTGCATATAAGACCAAAGATATTCTATATTGGCTCCAAAAGGGTGGACGTGAAGAAATGTGGATATGATACCTGTATTAAAAACAAATGCACACAAAGTATTGAAATTACCTCGGACAATATATCATTAAAACAAGCAAAATAATTCTGAATAGTCTGCTCTTGCAGGTTTTTCAGTATAAATTATGATTCTTATTTTTCTTTACACAACCCAATAAACATAGAAAATGGCACATTTTTAATACAGTCATAATAACATGGTAAACACAATAGCTCATCTTCAGGAATGACAGCAGTTAGCAAGTAAGTGACCAAGATAATATACTGATGAATAAAGGAATTTCTAAACAAAGACTTGCTGGAAGCATTTCCACTACCAATTTTATGCTTGATTTACCAATATAAAATTGTGGATATCGTAATAGTAAAATTATTGCTTTTTTCCCCTTCACTGGATGCTCTGTTGTGAAAACGCTTCATATAATTGTGTCAGAAACCTCACTCCCTCAAATTTTTCTAGTAATTACACTGATGCTGGTTATGAAAACTGTTTAATCTGTATTACCCCTAAGTGCTGCTGAAGAAAACACAAATCCTTTATGACATATTTACTTATTTACTTTCTCTTAAAAGAGAGCCAGTTCTGTCTATCTTCATTGTTATTTACAGGATTGTTGTAAAAGGTATGGGAATAAAAGTGGCTTGGGAGAAGGCAGGATCTAAGTCTAGAGATTTTTTTCTGCAGTGAAATTCAAGTGACAGTATAGTAATGATGACCAGAGAAAACAAGATTTGGTGCATCAGAATCAAAAAAAAAAAAAAAAAAAAAAAAAAAAAGCACTATCCAATTTATCCTCTTCTAAATAAACAGTGAAAATACAAAATGGCATGTGTATTACTTAATGTTTGGGGAGACTTGAAGTGTAAGAATCAGAGCAAATATTTTCAACTCTGTTTGGATGGGTTTCTTAGCTGAACCACCCTAGGGGAAGTTTCTTACATTTAAAGCATAAACACCAGGATTAAAAATGCTTACAAATGACAAAAATGGGTCACTGTATCTTGTGTACTGCAGGCCATTCTTGATGCTGAATGAATTAGGATAATCTTGGATTTCATTTTTCCCCAAATACTGCCCATGGTTGAAAATGATAAGTACAATTTAACTCATTTTAGTCTTGCTTTGCAAAGAACACCTTTTTTCTTCCCTCATTTTTCCAATAACACTTACAAACTTCTGATCTTGCAAAGGGAGGGGTGTGCATTTAATTTTATACTATGCTGAGTCCTAGCAGCAGTTGCCTTCTTTGTGCTGTGTGTGACCATAAGTACACACACAAGAGCTCTTGAAGCAAAAACCAAGACCATCACACTTGGGCGGGTTGACTGGAAATCCAGTTTGTATTCAAATCAAGTTTTCCCAGTGGCATTGCGTTTGTTATGTGTGTTCCCAAGGCTTTTCAATTCAGGATGTTCAAAGCTAGCTCTTTCATATGATGTAAATAAAAGCCATTTGGAAATATTTTGTAGTTATTGACTGGACTTCCATAATAACTTTTTTGTAATTTTTTTTTCTTTTATGCTCCTTTTCTCTAAGACAATATTGAATTTTGTAAAATATAGACAAACCTAGTGAATGGATGGAGGCAAGGCTCGTTTTTCCCTTGCCTCACCTGAACAGGCCTCAGAGGAAAAGATAACATGAAATCCATCTTCTTGAGCAATCTTTTGCCTTTGAATTGTAACAATAAGACAATTCTAGGGGTATCATGACCAGTAATATCTGGGCTGAGATTAGACTGTTTATCTGAGTGTGCCACTGGACATCTGATCGATAAGATGCACTTTGGGACACCGCCACCACTAGTTACAGTCAAATAATGAGTGACCTAGAAAAAGAAGTTTGTTCTGTTCTTAAAATCCCATCCTTGCTACCCTTCTCACGGAAGTTATCTTTGAAAAGGTCCACTGTAATTAAAAGTTCCAAATTTTATTATAATAAGCCAAATCAAATTTCATACATTTCTGTACATCCCGTTGTTCCACTCTCACCAGTCACAGGAAGTTTGTGTACTAAGCCCTTTAAACATTTAAATACATTCTTCACTTTTAAATTACCTTTTTGGTCTGAACTGTCTGAATCCATGTCCCAGCAATAAACCAGCAACTTCCCTGGTGCTTAGCAGATGCAAATGAGTTGCATTTAAACAAATTAAGGTAGTTTTGGAACTGTCACCTACCAGGACACCGCTGATTTTGTGAAAAGACCAAACGAAAGAAATGAAACCTGGTCTTTTAGGTCAGCATTCCTGTGAATGGCAACCATGCCATGGGGAGCACTTTGGACATTTAGGCTCCATGAAAATCTGCCCCACTGAAACCAAATGCAAAACGTGCACAGATATAAATGGGGCATGTTCCCTCCAAGGGTTGCGTGGGTACAGGCAGCGTTCCTGTGTGGCTAAATGCTAGGTACCAGTTAGCTGGCCCACTGTCTAGAAGTTTTAGCTTTTAGGCACTCTTTCGAGTTTATTGTAAAGATTTTATTCTAGGTAAAGGATATGACAGTCCTTGTGGTATTCTTCATAAATATTCATATTGCTAATTCCCTCACCTAATGTAAAAAGCATAAATCTGTCTTGCTTAATACATTCAGTATACATATTTTTTACTTGGTAGTTTGCAAATATTATTTCCATCCCCTTCTCCTTCAACATTTTGTCTAATAATCAGATAACAAGTTATACAATTCTAGCCTGCTATATCTTGATGTAAATAAAGTCTTCATACATTCAGATTGCAAGTCTACATGCAGATCCTGCAATTTTATTCATACCTGAAATCCTTTCATTAAACTCTAGAGAATTTTTCAGAAAGGAAAAGTTCACTTGTATTTTAGATTTTCTCTTACTAAAAGCCATTATGAATACAGATGAAAAATAAAAAATATCTTTTACTTTTATTAACACAAAGATGCGTGTAAATACATATGCAAACCAAAAAACTGTTAAAAGACATGTGTTCTCAAAAATCTTCTTTGGGGTTATCTTACCTATTAATAGTGCCTCTTTCTCTGACTTTAAACCTGGGCTTCGTTTCTCTGAATTTTTCTCTCTGTCTTGGTTGACCAATGCTACTGTCAATACATTGATTTCCTATACAGTTAAAAAAAAAACAACAAAACACAGGTGGTCATGTAGATTTCATTTACTTCAATTAAAGCTGTCTGCTTTCTTTCAACTCTATAAAAAGATCATTACTTTGATTCACATCTAAAGACAAGACAATTATAAATAATTGATTTGTTTGCAGAGTATTAAGACACTTTTTGAAGTACCTTTAAGCCAAGAGCTGCCAAGAAGAGAAATTTTGCTTGTGGAGTAAGTAATAACTTTGTTGCTAGTGCTTCTTCATGATAACAGCTTGAAAGACCTGCCATAAAGCGTGGGGATGGTCAGAAAACTCACATTTTCTAGCTATTAAAGCTGTAAACAAAGACCGCCTCTAGGGAACATGGATGGAAACATTCAGGTACAGCTATAAGAGTAAATTCAACAGTCACTAGCAATGTTTCTAGCTACTAGAGCACAATCACCTGCCCTGCTATACTCTTCGACCAGTGCCTGGCATGGTGTTGGCTTCTGTCCCAAACAATTCCTAGGCACATTTTGGGGGTCAGCACATTTCAGGGACCATTCCTAACAGGTGGTTTGCATAAAGCTACATTGATTTGAGGACTGAAAGACAACCAGCCTTAAGGGCAAAACAAATCAAGGCTCCTGCTTTGAGCGCCTTTTTCTGCAGCCAGGTGGCCTGAACCATCCAAATCTCAGCCAAGCGATTACACGTTAGATGCTCTGTCAGAAGTACCCAGACAGTTACGTGACACAGATTGCTGTTCTCCTGGGTATATGCAAAGTAAACAAATTACCTCTATTTCAGAGGCATGTAAGTGGCCTCAAAGTGCATTGCACAATATTCAAGCATATACACCGGCTGTTTCCATGGAGCAACTGATATACAGTAACGCATTCCTTGGTGAGACAGTGACTCATGCTGCTGCATCTGCTCTGTGAATGCAGTTCCATGCAAAACCTTGGAGGCAGAGAGCATGGAGCTGGAGATACGGTGGTGTGAGGTGGGACTGGGCAGGAATAGTGCTCTTGTCCTGGCAGGGAGAGTCAAGGTAAGCAGCTGGAGGCTGCATGGGTCTGGGAAGCCTTAAATGCAAGGAAATTTGCACTATTTGGTGTAATGATGTGGGCCATATAGAACATGCACTCGGGGTGGTGCCTTATTCCAAAATTCTTGGCAAGAGTTTTTTGCCAATAAGAGAGACACTGGGCTTGGGTCGCTCTAGGGCATTTGTGAAGGTGTGAATAATCCATGCTAAAAAAAGGCAAAACCTCCAAAATATGTAAAATGTGCCTCTATAGATGACTAAAGGCTTCTGTGAGATTGGTAAAAACAGTGACGCACTTTCTCATTCTCAATTAAAAAAACCCACACCAACACCCCCCCCCCCCCAAAACCACACTCCCCACCCAGTGATGTACACTGTGTTCCTTATAGACTGGCTCCAAGGAGCAGCTACCCAATATGCAGTGCCTCGTGGCTCAGATGTATCAATGGTTCAAATGTTCCCTTGCGTTGTGAAGAGGAACAAGTTGCCATGTGTCAGCTAAGAAACTGTATGTGCATTTGAGTGGCATACATGCACATGCGTATCCTTAGACTCCAGCAAGAAGGGGCTCTGTCAGACCTTGGCCCACAGTGAAGATGCACGGAGTCACCTGTGGTTTGCTGCAGTTGTAGTGGCCAACTGAGGCATGTCTCCTGGCCAGAGACTGATGCGTAGTTGTGTACGTGCAAGCTAGTCAGCCTTTGCTGCCTTTTTAGTCAGTAGAAATGAAATAACTTTTTAGTCATGTATTTTAGTTATTTATTTTATATTGAAATGAATCGGACCTTAGAGGTGCCTATTTTATATTCGTCATTGGCTGCAAAGGGAAACTTCTAGCCACAGATTTAGACAGCTACAGGTAGGAGGGAGTCTGCAGTTTGAGTTGCAGTGATCCCCTCTTAAAATAATGGTGTGCCTGGGCACTCTGGCAGCTACATCACTTTGACACTAACACTCCTGCAGTGTTGTCATGCTCAGGGCACATTATAGCAGCAGGAGTATGCTCTAAGTTGTCCAGTAGTGTTGATTCCCCTCTTGATAGAGCCAAAGGCTAATGCGAATACTCATCTACTTCTGGCCATGGTATCCAAGAACAGTGAAAGCAAATCCAGGCAAGAAACAGAAATAAATGAAGTGTTAACATGCATTTCTCCATAAGGGCGGTCATGACAAGGGGGTTACAGATCAGAAGAACAGAGCTGGATGCCAGATTTCATGATACTGCAGCACTGCAGTAGAAGAGCAGAGCAGCATATGCCACCAAAGCTTGTACAGGTTAAGATGTAACTTTTTACTCCATCAGAGACAGAAAAGCAGTCTAAAAATAACAATTCCTGAGAGGGGAAAGAGAGAGCAGAGAGATGTGTATTTGATATAACAGGCCCCAAATACAACACACTAGCAGTTTCAGATGGGATTAGAAGTTTTGTCAAGCAGTGATGCAGAGAAAGAAACTATATTCCCACTGGGAGCAATGAACAGATGGATTCTCATTTAATGCCTAGATTTGAGCCTGTGCAGAACATTTTGTATGATTTATAGGACAGTGTAAATGGATGCTAAAGGAAGTCACATCAAGTCTTTCTTAACTACGTGTTGGTACAGAGGATAAAAGAGTAAACCATTGGTTATGGGGGAGCCTAAGGAAACTAAGTGTGTCAAAGATATCTACTCAACAAGCGACTGGCTTTAGAAGGTTGCAAGTTCTTGGAGGTTTGGAAAGGAGAGGTTTCTGCCATCCAAAACTATCTTGACTCACAGAAGATGATAAATTAGATGAATCTGATGTATTCAGCTGCCAAAATAAGCTTGCACAGGCCATGAGGAAAACCAGGGTGTGCAGGCTCACATAAAAGACTCAGTAGCAACGTTGCCAGGAATTAATAGTGATTTAAGAGAAATGGGCATAATTGTGTCTAACAAATGAGTGTGAAATTCACCCAGAAACCAGGCTAATTACAGTGTAAGTCAAAAAGTATCTGACTACACACTGCAGATACAAATTGGTACCTATGAAACCTCTACAACAAATCCTCACACAATTAATTTGCACATTTTTAGAGGCACTACTTATGCCAACCCACAGAAATAAGACTTATAAGAGTACAAAGGTGAATTAAGCAATAAATAGTTGGAAACAGTTAGGTCACCTTTCTGACGTGAGAAAAAGCTACTGAACACCAGATGCCTGAGGAAAATTATTTAATATCTACTACATTACAGTAGTTCCTTTCTTTCTTGGAGACCATCCTTTATTTGGCAAATTGTATTTTCTGAGGCCCTAAGCAGTCTCCTTCAGCAGGTTTTGTTCTAAAAGGAATATTTTCCTACCATCTGTCAGTTACTGTATTAAAGGGCAAGAACACAGCTGAGCATGTGCAAATCAGTACTTACTAGAATTGAAATGACCTTGTGAGAACTAAATACAGTATGTAGAAGGCTTAATCCAGGTTAAATCACACCTGGTGATCATTAGGGACCTGGGCCTATTCATTATTCACAAATTATGTCAGGTATCAGAGAACATGGAGACCCAATTTGATGATGACAGCTCCAGAGCTGCTCAGCATGAATGCAGCCATTCTGTGTGATGCTCTCACCATTGTCAGCTTGGACCTTTTCCTGCAAATGACACTTTCATCCATCAGCAGATGATGAAAAGACATGAATTCCCCTTGTGGGCTTGACAAACTCAATGATTCTGCAGGTACCCCTTGGGACTAGCATTTTGATTTGGGGCTCCCTGCTTTTGAACCAGGGAGGGAAAGACAGAGGGAAAGTCTTTCTGGAAACTTTCAGGAGAACTTCCTGGATAAAACAGAGAATGACAAATAACAATTTTCTCACATGGACTATTCATTTCCACAGGCAGACCTCTGACACCACCACTGACATGGAGCTGATGGCTGTGGAGAGTTGTACATGGCAGGTTTTGCACATGGATGTATACCTTAGCCATGTCCTGGCTGTAAGGTGGGACAGAAGCTGGGTTTGTGTCATTCTCTCATGTACCCTGGCTTCTTCTGGAAGCAAATGCAGAGGCATGGGCAAGTGGATTGCTCCAGAAGATGCCTGGTCTCACTGTCCACCATGGCTCACCACAAAGCAGCTGAGTCCCACATGTAGATGCAACAAATTAAGAGTGTGACTCCTCCGAGAGCTGTAGTTGCCAGAGAAAGACATGGAAGTCCTGAAGAGTAGACGAGATGGGGTGACTTTCTACAGAGGGTGGTTGCAGGTACTGTAACAACGAAAGGCTAGCTCTACACTCCAGGGGACTAGTGGATCAGAAAGCCCCAGATGTTTAGGCTGGATGACTTGAGTCCTTCAGCTCGTCACTGGTTTCTTCCCCCACCATGGGAAAGTACAGTATTAAATAAAAAGTACTCAATCCAGACATCACTAATCCTCTATAGGCCAGTCTTGCATCAGTGCAAAAAAGGCAGATAGAATAGAAAATGTCTCCTCTTTCCTGGGGCTTCTCTCTTTAGCAAAAATGGTTCTGTTTAGCCTAAAAGGTTCTGTGATCCTGAAAACATATGCTAGCCAGCTTCCCTAAATATGGAGGGACTGAGGACTTGTCATTACCCATAAATGCTGACCAAATGCTGAGCAGGGCTTGAAGAGTAGCTGCCCTACCTGGAAACTACTCCTGCCAGAGTGCAGTTCCACATCACCCGTTGTTCAGGACTGCTTCAAAGGCAGAATATGGGATTTAATGAATGTGACATTGAAGACACCTGGCATGTGATCAGGATGCAAATGACAAATATCCAAAGAGCTGAAATACTCCCTCTGCTATCTGGGTAATCCAAACATTTGATAATCACCTTTAAATCTAGGGGGAATGATGACTGCTTGCATATTGTCTACAAAGGCCTCATTCCCTTTGTTGTAGTATACAGGATTCTGCAGAATTGTGTGGTGAGGGGGTAAAAATATTTCACCTTCTGAAACGTCTAGTAAAGAAAAAAAAATATCCTACCAGCCTCTGGAAGAGTTTGCAGGATATGTTGGCATTTGTGCTATATGTACAAAGCCAATTGTATGAGGTATTAAAACAGTAGCAGAAGGAAAGACTAGATGTTGGCCACAGCAGGCATACGACAGAGCAAATGCTGAATGTTGCTAGATGTAAGGGATACACCACACTTTCTCATCAGCCAAGGGATTCAAAAAAGAAAATGAGTAGGAGGAAAAAACCCTATATATCTGAAACATAATAAAAAGTCTTGCAGGCTGTTAACAGCAGGGCAGAGAGATGCTGTAAGATTGAAAAGAAGAGGTAATGTTATGATTTTGATAGAGGAAAGAACCATGCACATGTGATACCAAATCTGCAGTCCTTAAGCTCTTGAAAGGCACACATGTACCCGTTCTGAGTCCACAGAACTGAGCTTAGACTTCAGACGTGCCTGCCCAAATGCTTATTGACGGCCAGGCAGGTTTGACAGTTCTGCTGCAAACACCGGTAGAAACTGGCCTGCAACATGAAGACTGCATATTTTTAATTTATTTTCATTTACCTGGAGATCTTTTAAGTCTAGTATAGTTGTGCTTGTTTTGCTGGTCTTTAAATGTACTTCAGGCCCACATCTGAAACTTTAATCTTGCTTTTTTAACCTGAATGAAGCCTAATTCAATTTCCAATCAAGTGAACAGACGCCTTGCATTAATTTCAATGTACATCAAGTCAGGCACCTTAAATCTATGGGGACATGCAAGATTGAGGTACAGGGCAAGTTCTGACTTTAAAAATGTTGTCAGTTGAGAATGGGCTACTGTCCTTGTCTATGTTCTTATCCACGGTGAATAGAAAATTATTCAGTCCAAGCTGAGCTAAACTACAATGAAAGAACTTATTCAAATTTAACTTAAATCAAATTTCCTTGCAAATGTGGCAATTTATGAGTACACTCACAGACAGTGACCATGACTCAGATGATTATAGAATCACAAAATCACATAGGCAACCTTGGGATGTTTCTGGTCCATTCTCCTGCTCAAAGCAAGATCAGCTGCAGGATCAGAGTGTATGGATGGGCAACAAGGGGTAATGGTCCAATGCCTGGATAAGCCTCATCAGTTCCTCTGCAACATCCCAGTTCTGGCCTTCGTCAAACAATATGGGAGGTGTCATCACCAGATGGGTACTTCCATTCCCTGCAGAAGGGATTTTCCAACCACTGTCATTTGCTGCTTTCTCCTGATAATTGTAATTAAAGTCTTACCTCCCGAAGCACAAAGCAGGACAGAGGCACCATCACAGATGGAGAAAGCCCAACAACCTAATCAGAGAAAAGACAGCCCCCTGATCCAGCTTCTGCCAGGGCTGTCACAGGAGACCGTCAGTCCCAGGGACTGAGCATGGCACCAATTAAGACCAGTCAACGGACATGTTCTCCAGATCATCTAACAGACTGAAGGGGAGCATTGCCTACAGGGACATGGGACTTGTTATGGGATACAGAGGAAGAGCATCTTGGTTTTGTACAAGACAGTTTAGTGTCCTTAGTGGGGGAACAAAAGGCAGGAAAAGGGACGGACCATGGTGGTTTGGGAAGGGATAAAAGGGACTGGTCACATGTAAACAGGTTGCTGGTCAGTACACCTGTCTCACCATGCATTATATTCATTAAACTAAATTTCTAATTCTTTTCCTGGGTGACTCTATTCTGTGTGGTGTGCATGGATGTGTGTGAGGGGGTCTGGGTGCAGCAGCTGGAGTGGGCCCAAAGGTCAGAGGGCTGTGTGTCTGGGGTGCCACAGTCAGAGAGACCAGAGTGTGTGCGTATGCTGCTCAGTCATCACTGGTGAGCATCCAGCCAGACTAGCCACTGAGTAGGTTAATAAGCTTGGGAGCTACCTTTTGAAATGACCATAGGTCTGGGATGGATCCAGGAGAGACCAGAGAGACTGCACATGACCTACTGGAGGGACCGGGGGCTCCAAGCCAGCCACTGGGAATGCTGTGGGGTATGGGGAATGACTAAAAGACCTGTTTGTGTGTGTGTGTGTGTGTATACGAGGCAGGGGCCAGTTATGAGACAGACTGAGCGTCAAAGGCCAGTTACTGGAGGGATTCACACTGTACACATGTGTAAGTCTGCATATGTATTTTCCACCAATGGACCTTTATCCTGATCAGCCAGAAAGGGGAGCAAGATGAGGCCATCAGTACCGTTTGTTTATAAATGCTGAGTTTGCTGCAGGATTCAGTAACTCCCAAGAGCAGCAATGCTTCATTTGGGCCAAATGGCTCTAATTCTTCCTTTAATGGATCTTGTTCCTTTTCATGGGCTGCTACAGCACTGTGCTGTGCTGTCATGTGTGGAAATCTGGTTGAGTGTCTGAACTCTGAAAGTAACTCAGAATTCTCCAGGAACATCGTGTGTGTTACAAGCTCTTCTTTCAGCATGCCCTCTTACAGTGACTGTTTCTGACTCTCTGCTGACTACTCCTCTAAAAATACTCTAATGACTAGAAAATTGCTCATAATCTTTGATTAATAGAATTATTTTGTTGCTGCAAATGAATTGATCTTGCTAGCAAATTAACTACTTCCTAGAAATATCATATTTTACATGGCCCTGGTCAGTGTTGTGTCATGTATAATAAGAATAAGCCAAGAAACGAGGCATCCAACCACCTGACCAAAACCAGAGCTCTCACAAGCAGCCTATGCTACTTCTACAGTTAGCACCAGGTCAACAATTCAGTAAAAAAACCCTTGGCTGGTGGTGGTTTTTTCCAGGGTCTCAGAGGATCCTTCTCCTTCTACCATCTACCTAGTGATGCAGAAGGACATATTTGCCATATGCTACACTGCTCTTAAATGTGGCTGGTCTATCATTAGAAATTATACCGACCAGGTGTCACCTTTCCATTCAGGTCAAGCCTAAACTTGATAACTTATTTTGTGCTATGCAAGAAACTAGTGTTGGTTTTGCCAGCCACAGGTCATTGTATTTACTTCGAAAGCATACTAATACAGAAATTTACTTCTAAAGTACACTAATATATAATGTACCATGACTGTAAATTTAAGAGTGCACCGATTAACAAATAAACAGTTGACAGCTGGCTTAAAACAATTATCTGGCTTTAAAATTATAGAAACAACGAAGAAAAATTAGAACAGCGAATATAAGATCTTGCAAACGAAGCACTTCAAACACACCTCTATGGATCTAAGATTTGTTTGTCTGATTTATCCTACATGATAGAACTGTTTCCAAGAGTGAAGATTAATTGTATTATGGTGCTCTTGACAACCTATTTTTCCAATCCATTTGCCAGAGAGATGCTTTTAACTTTTTCATTACAAAGCTTTTACTATTATAACTTTCACCTGCTGAGTTTAGGCAACTAGCAATAATATGAAAATGCTTTTCTCATTGTCACTATCTCTTTATGTTGTTCTCATTGTATTTGAGCACATCTATTTTATGGGAAGGTACATATGCAAAATACAGATGACTAATATGAAAGTTACTTCATGCTTATTTATAAAAGTATGATCAGGTTGCTTCATTTTCTAAAGCTGGATTTATGTGTAGGTTCCTGATGACTTACCACAGATGTTTAATGTGATGTGAAGGTGGTTGTTTTGCAAGGGAAAAGGTAATTGTCATTTTGCATCCTTTGTGTTAGGGAGCTGCAGCACACCAATGGTTGGCTGAACAAAAGCATTGCCCGCCCAGCAGCTCTGCTGAAGTCATTGTAGGAGGGGATACTTCATGCGTACTTGAGACTGAGAACTTATGAAAGCGCCTTCAAATGGTCTTTAACACAAATATTGCTCTAGCAATCTCCCCGAGAATGATGCACTTCTAAAAAAAAAGTTAGGAAAAAACCCACAGCTCATTTTCTTTCGGGGATGTGTAGAATTGTTTTGAAAATGCCTTTGTTAAAATAAAAGTAAGCAATTGGAGGGGTAAAGCCCAACAGTAAATGTTTTATGAGAGTGAATGGTTTTCAGCAAGGATTTGTATTTGAAAGTTATTAATTTTAGGTATCTGAAAACTGAGGGCAACCCCCATATTCACAGGAATCTCCACATCTGGAAACATGAAAAGTACTTGAAACAAACATTTTGGAGCTGTCATTCCTTGCGGGTAGATCTTGATTAAGATGATGAACATTCCCCAAGGAGGACTTTGGGGTGCTGGCTGACAAGAAGCTCAACATGACCCAGCAATGTACAACCCAGAAAGCCAACCATATCCTGGGCTGCATCAAAAGAAGCACGACCAGCAGGTGGAAGGAGGCAATTCTCCCCCTCTGCTCTCATGAGACCCCGCCTGGAGTACTGTATTCAGCTCTGGGACCCCCAACATAAGAAGGACATGGACCTGTTGGAGCAAGTCCAGAGGAGGGCCACAAAGATGATCAGAGGGCTGGAGCACCTGTGCTGTGAAGACAGGCTGAGAGAGTTGGGGTTGTTCAGCCCAGAGAAGAGAAGGCTCTGGGGACACCTTATAGCAGCCTGCCAGTGCCTGAAGGGGGCCTACAGGGAAGCTGGGGAGGGGCTCTTACAAGGGCATGTAGCGATAGGGCAAGGGGGAACGGCTTTGAACTGAAAGAGGGTGGATTTACATTAGCCATTAGGAAGAAATTCTTTCCTATGAGGGTGGTGAGACACTGGCAGAGGTTGCCCAGAGAAGCTGTGGATGCCCCATCCCTGGCAGTGCTCAAGGCCAGGCTGGATGGGGCTTTGAGCAACCTGGTGTAGTGGAAGGTGTCCCTGCCCGTGGCCGGGTGTTGGAACTGGATGGTCTGTAAGGTCCCTTCCAAGCCAAACCATTCTATGATTCTATGGTCCTTTGAAGATCCTGGGTTTACTGAAGTTCCTTTTTCACTTCTGTCACTTTTTCCTCTCTGTTCCTTGAAGGACTTTAGCAAGTTGGAGGGAGTGTGAATGTGGTGTACAACCCCCAGGACTGCAGTAGCAGGCGTATGGCTGAAGCAGAGGTGGTCCGTCATCCTTCAGGTGGTTGCGGGGGAGCCTGAGTGCTCTGACAAGCCAATCTGCCTTGTACACTGTGTGGGTTAAGCACACAGCTGCATATGTATAAGGCTGAATGTTACTCCTCACTAGAAATGACGGGATGACTTCTGTATACGTGTGCAGTATAAATACTGAGGGAAAATGCTTTGGGATGAAAGGCTGCACATAATGATCAGATATTATTAAAATGTCAGGTAGCTCCGGGCATTGAAGAACTGTCTCCCTGTGGAGCTCATATGAAATTTAAAGTAAAAAAACTTTTGTGATTTGCTGAGTGGGTGGCTGAATGGGTTTTATCATTGTGTCTCAGAGTTCTCTCTTCTTCTCCCTCAGATGACAGGAATTCAGTCCAATCAAAAGCCAAGTTATGATGCCACTCTGACACTTTTAATTAGGAACAAGGGAAGTGATGTGATTTCTTGCTGCACGTTAACGAAGGGGTTATTGCTACAGCCCAGATCTGCTTCAGGTAGCACACTCTGTGTCAGAATATACTTCTGTCTGCTGTAGTCATTTGCTCCCCGTAGGGTTAGATCGTGGCTGAAACTGCAGAGACTGTGATTCAGCCAGCAGAGAGATCTGCACCGTGCTAATGAAACTCTATTGCTATCCTTTAACATGCTGAACCAGGGCTGGGGCGGCAAAGGGGGGAGCTTAGGGGGACTTGATCTATCAGTGTGTAAGAACTTCTGAAGGCTGAGCAGGCTTTTTGATAACATGGTCCTAAACAGCCAGTTAAACTCCTGTTATTTTTCAGGCCTTGCGGTATTGAATTCATGAGGTGGTCATTCCTCATGCCTGCCGCGGTAAGTAGGAAAGCTGCTGATCTGCGAACAGTCATAGCTGCTTGAATTTATCATACTCCACATGCCTTAAATTGAAGGAAATGAGAAGGAATGAGTGATGGAAGGACTACAAATAAATGCCTGGAATGGAAAAGGCAGGGAGCAAAGAGAGGCACAGCCACTCCTCACCCCCTAGTCCTGGCCCCACCAGGACAGAAGAACCAGACAGCAAACGGGTCCTTGTAATCCCTGGGGTCTTTACATCCTGCTCTGATCAGGTTACAGGGTCCTTGCACCTTCTTCTAATGATGTAACACACCCATAACGAGAAACCAAACCCCACACCTCTCTCTCCTCAAGGGGTTATCCTCACCCCTGCACCCCTGCTTGCCCTCTCTAGACTGCATTTCTTAAAGGAATTAGTTGACCTAATACGGTCTTGCAAAGGGGAGCAGTTACA
The DNA here is from genome assembly GCF_015220075.1 of Falco rusticolus. Lineage (NCBI taxonomy): Eukaryota > Metazoa > Chordata > Aves > Falconiformes > Falconidae > Falco > Falco rusticolus. The sequence goes on along the minus strand of NC_051188.1, from coordinate 32,972,347 downwards.
ACAGAGGGGCTGGAGAATGCACGTAGCCCACACTCTTTTTGCAAAATGCAGCTTTGGACCTTCTCAGGTGGAGGACAGAAGCAAACCCCAACTTCTGTCATCCTCTGTGGAGGATGTCACCCCAGAGCTCTCGGGTATGGAAAAACTGCCAGCATGCTCCCCCCACCCTCGGTTGTCATCACCTCATTTTTTGCAGCACCTACTCACTCCCATGTGCTCCAGAAATGCCTGCTGCAAGGCCAGAGGACCTCAGCAAAGCCAAGAAAGCTACTAAGTGACACATGGAAGTTTGCTGAGGCTGAGGTTCGCAGCTTACAAACCTGGGAAGCTCAGACAGAAAAGACACACTCATTTCCTGACATGTGCAAGCCCTGCACTGGGGTGTTCTGGCCTGTAACTTTAGGACCAAATTGCTCTTACATTATCCATGTTGAGCACATTTTTTATCACAAGCCTGTGCTGTTCTGGGAAAGGCAAGCCTTTTGAAGAGTGGGCTAGCTGAAGTCTTTTGAAGAGTGGGCAGAAATGGCTGTTGCACTATCAAGAAAGTGAAGCAAAACCATCAGCAGTCACTTGGGATCTTCATCAGTAAGGGTGACCAACTTTTCTCCTGTAGTCTCAAACCACTGGGATGATGATTTGAGCAGGCATTGCACTCTTCTAGCTCCCTCTCCTCTGCTTGTGTCCAGGGGTCCTTTTCATCTCACCTGGTTTGATGTGAGGCAGTCAGCATGGTAGTGCCCCATCTTATGGCAGGTGTGTACTAACACATACGCTGACATGGGATGTTCACTGCAGGTACCCTTGGGTGCTTCTGTTAAAGGTTTGTGTAGTGAAGTGCAATAATTTAACTCTGATGAGTCTGATGGAATTACAGACTTCTGCAAAAATTGAAGTGGGTTAGCTTCTTAAATCCTTGCCCAGCTTGTTGCAAAAATAAGCCTCATTTAAGAGCTGTCTTTACTTCTCTTTGGTAAAGATCATCAGTGATTAACCAGAGTATGTGAAAAGAGAAAACTAGGGTGCAGTTACAAATAATGTCACTTTCAGTGCAGCATAAAGTGAGCAATTTAGTAAAATGGTGGAAATATTTCACCCTGGATATACTCCTCCTTAGAGTCAGGGATCATCTGGTAACTGCTTGAAAAGCAGATACAGAGAGGGAAAATTAAGGGAAGATTCAACATCAAATGTAAGATGTTTGGTTGAACTTGAGAAATGCTCTGATAACAGCTTCAAGCATTCAAATGGAAAAATGCATCCCTTCTCAATATTATTGATTTCATGTCTGAAGAAAAAACCCACAGAATATTGTGTCCAAGCTGCTGGAGATGCTAACTAGAGGCATGAAGTCAAAGTCATTACTTTGTTCTATGAATAAAACTCAAGCAGAACAAAAAGCTGGTAAAAAACCTTGTGGTGAAATCAGCTTCACCCTCTGAAATATATTTATTTTATTAAGCCTTGGCAATAATGAAGTAACCTTAAAAGTCATCTGGTGAAATCCTTTTTTTTTTTTTACCTGATGGTAATTTAATTATTGACTTAAACAGAGTCAGGACTTTACCATGCAATTGCAATCTGGGCATTCAAAATGCCTCTGTGACCATGACCCATCTCTTACTGTGGTCTGACCTTGGAGGACTGATACTCTTGTCTACCATTTTATGGTACTTTTACAAAGGGTAGGAGTTATTCACAGGAGCTATCTAAGGAAGACAGATACCTGTCAAGGGAGAGCACCAAACTCTTAAAAGATCACTAAGTACTTCTAATATGAGGCTTGTGTAAAAATAATCTCCCTTTCTCCATTAGCAATAGAGGGATACCATGGATGTCAACCTTCCCACCCTCAAAACAGTGATAGAATCACCAGGGCTATACCCTGTCTCTGTATGCAGTGCCCTATGTATATTGAACTCAGCAGTGAGAAAAAGGAAATCTTTGATCAAAACAGGGAATTAACCTGTATACAAGAGGCTCCACAGAATGTTGCTGAACCTATAAAAACAGTGAAAGACTAAATTGCCTTTATAGAGTTAGCTGCAAAACATGTGATTAGTATTTTCAGTTTGCAAAATTTCTCTACTCGAGCACACCTCCCAAGCAAGATTTTTTTTTTTTCATGTTGGGACTAATCAGGTCCCAAGAGTCCAGGAACATCCTGGAAGAGGATTATATCTGAAATTATAATTGCCCATTGGCCATTAGTTTTTTCTTCAGTTAAGAAGATGTGAATTAAAGATCATTATATGCAGCAATGAAAAGGAAATTAAAAGGGGGGCAGATTAGAAGCAAGAAGCAATCTTTTCCTGATCACAGGGCTGAAGGAAATGAACACTCATTGACAGCACCTCTGGCAGTCCTGGGTGTCGGAGTCTCTCTTAACACCAGGCCAGGATCTCAGGCTCTGTGTACCGCTTGAGCCTGACACTTGGCCTTTCCTGACATAGAGTATTGCTGGGAAATGTCAACAGCCATAACAAATATTACTACATGTACCTGGCAAATCACTCATGAAACACCCTTAGGACTGTTTACAGAGCCTTGCAAGATGGTTTTGCTTTCTGGAAATAACAGATGTACTGGCAATACACGAAAATTTCATGTTTTCCCCTCCCCCCCAGATTTGTGTGTGAACTGCCATGGCAGAGAGGGCAACACTGCAATTGCTCCAGCCTCTTAGTTAACTGTGTTCAATTCTCCTGCAAAAAAACAAGAGGGGAAAAAAAAAAAAAAAAAAGAAGATTCATCCATTTATAGGTTGGGTGCATTTCAGGAGGGATGTTTTTCTTTTTCCAATGGTGTTCAGATCTTTATTTCCCTTTCAGGATGGTCTCGCATAATGGAAATGTTGAAGACACACCACAACAGGTCTAAGTATATATTTTTATCTGTATGCTTTTGCTAGGAAAAAAACATTTCCAGGTTTTAGTTTAAGGAACAATATTTTCTAAGGTAAAATACGATGCAGAGCAGTGCCATCAAAAGAAAGCCTGAGGACTGCAGAAAATAATCTTTTTAAGGTTACAGTATGGGCTTTCTTGATGTGTATGCAGTGTGCCTAAAGTTCCTACTGTCCTTTCTAGGAGCCTGATTTTCTGCAGAGTATGTAATCTAAATATGCCATAGTGTGAAGATTAGATTGTGTGTTCAGTGTATAGACATACGTTGCCATTTTTCCTTACCAACACCTCCCACTGTTGCTCGGCATGTAGAGGTATTTCACTTGCTGAATTCAGCCTGCCAACTGTAACAAATATGTCCTAATCCCATTATATGCATCACAGTTCACTAACAGCCACGTAGGAGCCACCAAGCCTTTTTCTCTTTGATCAGCTCAGATTTGCACACTGGCCAAGGGCAAGAACCATGAAGTCTGCTGAGAATAGATGTGGAGAGACAACCTGCAAGGCACACTACCTGAGCACTACATATTTGATATAAATGACAATTGTTCAACTACCATTTTACAAAGTTCATTACTGTAGCAAATGCTTCAACATCAGTTGTTTCCCTCTGTTTCTCTATTTCTCATTGCCCTGCACTCAGCACTGGTGAGGCCGCACCTCGAATCCTGTGTTCAGTTTTGGGCCCCTCACTGCAAGAAAGACATTGAGGTGTTGGAGCGTGTCCAGAGAAGAGCAACGGAGCTGGTGAGGGGTCTGGAGCACAAGTCTGGTGAGGAGCGGCTGAGGGAACTGGGGGTGTTTGGCCTGGAAAAAATGAGGTTCAGGGGAGAGACCTTATTGCTCTCTACAGCTGCCTGAAAGGAGGGTGTAGCAAGATGGGTGTCAATCTTTTCTCCCAGATAACAAATGACAAGGACAAGTGGAAATGGCCTCAAGTTGTGCCAGGGAACATTTATATTGGATGTTGGGAAAAATTTCTTCACTGAAAGGGTTATCAAGCACTGGAACAGGCTGCCCAGGGAAGTGACTGAGTCACCATCCCTGGAAGAATTTAAAAGACATGTAGATATGGCACTTACAGACATGATTTAGTGGTGGACTTGGCAGTGTTAGGTTAGTGGTTGGACTCTATGATCTTAAAAGTCCTTTCTAACCTAAATGATTCTATGATCCTATGATTTCCATTTCTGCTGCTGTGCTTTCTCTGACTTCATGGTGGCATAATTTTTGGATTACACAGCTGCAACTGTTACTTAATAACTGTAGCTGTCTGGTCTCCCTTTTCACCATTATTTTAGGTACTGACTTCTTTTCTTAGGAGGGTAACATTGCTATGAGGTCATCATGGGAAGAGCTTATAGAAACGTGGGACAGAAAATAGAGTTTCTATCCTATGGAAAATTCAGGCATTTCAACAATTCCTACAACTACAAACTGGAACAAAATATTAAATTTTGAAAAATCTACCATTAACCAAAGATACTGAAATATTTTGGTTTAGATATCTGGGAATGATGTACCAAAACACTCTCTTTATGCAATTATAAAGTTTCATTTTAATGCTATTTCAACTTCTATATTATAGGCCTTCTGTTTTATCCAGTTATATATGAGCCTCGTACATATGAGTATATATATGAATATATGAGTATATATACAAGTGGAAGCTGTTAGGTAATTTTCCTTTAAAACATTTCAATCCTTTAAAACATTGTTTTATCCACATTTTTGGAGAGGAAGCAAGTTCCTTTAGAAAGTATCTAAGTCTTACATTTCTAAATTCCTTTAGGAAACCTGCAACCAGCTGTTGTACAATGACAAGGTTTTAGGTAGCAAATGTGAGCATTTCAAGATCATTGGTGGATTAATGTCTTTATTTTGGTTTGCAAACAGAATCTTTCAAAGGGGCAATGAGACACTGTGCAGACAGACTGCAATTGCAGATTGGTTGGAGCTATCAGACAGTATTGAATGTCTCCTGTCCAAATGCTGAGAGCTATGAGGCTTTATCGACTTCACTGCGGAAACAGACCACAATGAATGAGATTCAGGAAAGGATTAAAAAAGAGAGGACAACATTTCCTTATCACAAAGCAGCCCACAGAATTTGAGCATTCCATTCAGGTTTAAAATAAAACTGTTTTCCTGGCTGTGCCATTGGACAACACATTGACTAAAATAGATGTTAAAATATATTAGTGTTCAGACTGCTGCTAGTTCTCTTGGCTAGGAGGAAGATACCGTATATAATCAATTTTAATTTTCATATGTTTATGACAAAGCACAAAGCTCGACAGTTTGGATGACAAACATTTCAGGAAAGTTTTCCTTTTTTCTCTTTCCCCTTATCCAAATTGCTGTTGTGACTGCAATTATTAAGGGAAGAACAGAAGCATGTTTTTGGCAGCAGGTTTTAAAAACACATGACCTTAACAAGTCCTTTAACGATTTTGGACAAAATAATCATCCAGTGAATTAATTTAGTCGTCTTGTGCAAATTAACTGTTTCCAAATTATACACGGATATGAATCACTTCACTCAGAACTGAAATCTGGCCAGACTTGCTCAGCTGCAAAGTGGCAGCCACAGAGACAAACAGTGTAACTTTGTAGCTTGAGTAATCCTGGACAGGACACTAAGGCAAAGCATTTCTCTTGTCGTTTCCATGGTATCTTTAACACCCACATACAGCAAGTAGGACATTGGCTGTTAAAGTCTCATCCAAATAAATCCTACAAAGTAAATTGCATGGAACCCAATTTATCTACCTCGAAATGAAGTTTGCTGGGATTTGAACCTATGGCTTCCAGAAAAACAGGCACTTCAAACCTGATGTGTAAATCGTTCATCCATTCTATCAGCTTCAAGACATAAATAGTAAATTGAGACTATACGCATGCATATATATATATATATATATAAATCTATGCATAGATAGCTGTACCTACATTTGCTTGAGATTCATCATGTTCATTGATTTCTGCTAATTCCTTGGCACTTTTTAACTGCAAAGAGTGAACAAAAAACAAAACAGAACAAAGCAAGCACTTTACTTGAGTATTTCACACTGTTATCTTTGATTTATTTGAAGGAGCATTTTATAAAGCTTGCAATGAGAAAACCAGATGGAGCATATAATTCTAATGAGTTTTTGCTCAAACCATTTTGAAACCAACATACTTAAGGCTTGATAGGTTGGGGGTTAAAAAAAAAGAAAATAATAAGACTGGGTCATTATTTTTTAAATAATAAGATTAGAAAGTAGTTTCAAGGCATAAAAAGTACACAGAATTGGCTCTTAAGAATAATAAACGATTTCATTTCCCATTCTTGTCGCTATTCATTTAAACTTTACAATATTTGCAAGTTGCCACTAGCTAAATAGTGTTTTGCTAATGATTACTTTTGAATGATATATTTTTAGATGTTTAAAATGCCAAAGTGCTACTGTATGTTTCCTTCCTGAGGAAGCATCTAAGTAACTGACATGGCTCCTGGGTATGATGGAAAAGAAGTTGAGAAGAACAGTTCTTTTATTTAACCAGTGGCACGAAGAACCGAGACACTGCCAATTCCAAATATATGATCTGAACCAAAACTTCTTTTTTCCTCCTGAATTAGCTTTTGGGGGGAAATCCAGGATTACACTGGGGGTTGTAAAAATCACTCCCAAGAGATCTAAGTAATGTCCTACCTCATGTCTCCAGCCACAGTGAAATACACAGTCATTCATCCTGTGACTGAGCAAACAGAGAGGAGGAGACACCGCAGCTCTCCTGTGCCTATAAGCCATAGAGGTTTGTACACTTAGACGAAGTCCTCAGAACCATTTGCTCTTTAGGCAAAATCTCTGAAAAGTCATACTTTTATTCCAACTTAATTCAGAGTAGATATCTGGGGGTGGGTAGCAGGGTGGGGGAAGATGGGGAACAATAAGCAGAACTTTCCTCTGCATTCCTTGTTTTTTGCCAAAGAAGCTGGTGTTGATGTAACTGTTGATGATACAACTGTGATCCTGAATGACAACAGTCCAAAAATCCAGGTGAAATTGAACACTATTATGTTTCAATTAGGTGTCTGACCCAGAAGCATTGGTGGACTACCACCACAGGTACCTTCATCATCTTTTTGCCATGGGGCAGCAATGACTGAACTGTGTATGACTCAGTTCCTGGCTTCTCACAGTTTCCAATCTGACAATTAAGGTAAGCAGGACATGGTCTCTGCATACCTTATTATGCAAGGCTGTAAAATGCACCGGTTTAGGAACTGCTGTTCAAGCCACTAAACCAGTCCTGATGGAGAGGGAAGGGGCTAGCAATCCTTGATAAAGTATTACAAAGGATAGCTGGGGACTGCAAACTCATCAGGTCTCCTGGTTCAATTCACTGATATTCATCTTTCAATACCCTTGAAAACTCTGCAATTTATACTGACAGCAGGGTGATGCATTTCCAATGAATGCTACATGTTTTCCCCACACTGGAAAAAATAACCATCTTGTGAAACCACCTCACTGTGAGGATGGCTGGTAGGAACAAGCAGAGATGGCTGCTTCCAGTCAAGCACCAGAATTAGGTATTTCTGTATCACAGTGTGACTGAAAGAGCCATTTCCCGATTCTGCCAATTCTTCATTATAGAAATTCACCTCACACGAGCAGCCCTGTTGAGTTCAGCTGAATTACTCATCTGAATATGAGGTCAGAAGAACATGGTCGGGTATGTAAAATTGTTCTGCACGCTGATGCCACATTCTGAGCACTTGAGGAGTGCTGTTCATTATTTACTTTTTGCCTTTCCTTTTCCAGGTTGATAAAGTGCCATCACCCCTTGGTGACTGCCAGCTCCTTGGGCAATGCTCCGCATGCGTTCTGCTGGTGACACACTACTCCTCCATGAACCACGTGTGCATTTGACCGGGGAAGTGGACTCAGTCTCTAGCCCCCATTGGTCTGGCAGGCTTTCATCCTACCATGGTTTCCCGCTATCATCGCCCTGTCACTGCTCCACCAGTTAATCTAATGCAGACAGGATGCTTGAGCATCTCCATCTTTTGTATCGCATGCCATGCTCTGAACAGGATGCCAGAGCTCAAGCAAGAAGGTGCTAGCATCCACATCTACACTAGGACCACTGCAACAGGAAGCGGAGGTGGACCAGTGGAGATAATGGGGGAAAACTTATGGATAGAAAATGTGCAGCTGCATTACCACAGGTTAAAGGGGTAAAGTCCCTTTTTTTCCAGTATCATTTTTTTCTAAATTAAAGTTTAAATTATATTCTTCTCTCACATCCTAAATACTGAAGTGTTGGAATAGAAACCTCAGAAAAAACATACAATATTGGATAAACAGGACTTGCCTTACCCTCTAGGCCAGCTCCATTGCAGGTTGGTGGTGAGTGTGATGTTACCAGCAGAGAGTATGCTGAGGGAAAACACTGAACTAGTGCCATTAAAAACTAAGGGCCTGCTTGAAAGGAAAGGAGAAGGGCTGAGGAGTCAGAAGTCTCTGATAAGTCTAATGTCACTGTGGGGTAGTTCTGACCCAAACCAGTGGGTGTGAATCTGTCTGATAACCAGAGCTGGCAGGCGTGGGCCAGATCTGATCCAGAAGCCTTTTGGCTACAGTAATGCAATATGGTGCACAAGCAAAGAGGACATCTCCCAGCATGACGTCCCCACCTGGTAGCGGCTGGGTTGGTGCAACTGGATCAGTATAAGATGTGCTGAGCCAGCAGACATGCTCTGACACAGCTGCACCTCTGTGTGAACATGCCCGTGGTGAGGCAATGTGGGATCCCTCTGCCAGCTTGAGATGAAAAGGTAGACTTTAGCTAGCATGTCACAAAATCACGTCATACAGTCAAGGTGGTAGCCCAGTGCTATTTATTTTTGAAATAAATGTTCATATTTACTTGACTCGGCCGGATGATTTTCAATACCCATTGTGGATAAAACACGCAGATGAACTGTGATACTTCTAAAAGAAAGCTGTGAGCTTTGGCAAGTAGAGGTCATTAGTGCTAGGGCTTCTGCTGTTCTGGAAAGTTTTGGAACTGGCTCAGGGTTGTTGGAGAAGCATGCTTGCTGTGTAGCACTCCTTAGGAATTCTGGCTACTTACAGTCTTGGCCTTAGGCATGTTTCAGAGCTAATTCTCAAGAGAAATGCAGATCTATCCTGCCTTTCTTCCAGCTACTGTTTTGTCTGTCTGCCTAGCAGGAGCGCACATTTGATTCGCAATTAGTAGGAGTCTACAGAGATTCAAAAGTCTGCCCTGGTGGTCCCTGCTGGGGCCTAGTATTGTCAGATCTTCCTGTATGTTTTTGCAGCATTTGATTGCTACCAAGATGTAAAATAACTTCATGCAATTTCATTTTTTCTAAGTATTTTATAACGCTATACTTTGAATGCCATGTAAAAATGGAAATGAGATACAATTAACTCAAGAGATTGGGTGAATTCTGTGTTTATAAAGATTCTGTCATTACCAAATTCATTCTTCCTCATGGCATTTTGTGTAATAGTCTTGCATCAGCTCTCATTTAGAAGGTTATCTCTCTAACCATAAGTGCTAAAAACATGTATCTGAACATAAAATATTCATTTTTTTCCAGAATTTACATTATTAGTTTCTAGAATATATTTGTCACTAGATATATTCAAAGAGAAATATTTCAAAGGGGAACAATGTCACAGCTTTCATGATGAGAATTAAAAAAATCTGAAATAAGCATAATTTATTTTTCCCAATATGTACATTAAATGTATAAATCTGTCTGCAGACATATTTAGACATACATGCTGAAAAATCCTGAACATAAGGATCATCAGCATTTTGAATCTCTGCCATCTAAGCAATTCAGATCCCACAGTCTTTAAACTGCATATACCTAACAAAGTCACCAAATATTTTAGCTCAGAGTTTATATAGAAGGGATTCAAATAAGGTCTCAAAGCAGAGACTGTGCAGTACAGGTGGGGATTGTGATTTCAGTAAATCCAATCCACATGGTCTATACAAGACAAAATATATTTGTGCACACTATGCTTGCACACAATGACCGGCTTCATCTCCAAATTTACAGATTTATCACTAGATTTTCTTTTTGCTGTGTAACTATCCATCTTACCATACTTCTAAAACAATACTATCAAATACACTTCTCAGTGTCACAGAACACCTTAGTATCAAAGAAGGTGTGATAATCAGATTTATAGAGGTTCGCTTCTCACTGCTTGAATATGTGCATTTGTTACTATTTTTTTAGTGCCATAATGATAAAGTTTTTTCTTTACTCATATTTGCATGAATAACAGAGGACATGCCAAGCTCTTTTTTTCTTTTTTCCCCCAATTCTAGTCTCAAAAGAAAGAGCTGTTTTATTTCAGGGATATTTAACTCTCACAACATTTTTTTAATTCAGAGCAAAAACACTCATTACTGATATCTATGAAGAACAATGTAAGAGGAAAAGTTACTCAAGACATGAAATTCAGTATTGGATACTATAAAATAAGGGTCCTTTTTCACTGTTCTCTCAAACTCTGTGTTAGCCTCAGCTGCATTCACAAACACTAATCAAAGCGGACACACAGGCTATTTAGGTTATTTATTGCTCACAGCATATTCTGTGGTCAGACTTCTATGGATTTTGGAGGTGAAGCCATGAGTCTTCCATCCCCTTAGCATGCCTAAGCCAGCATTCTTCTGCCACCAGAAACACTCACCTGTTCCTGCAGGACTTTAAGCATTGCTTGTGTATGTGTTTGCTCTTCCTTGGCTTGTTCCAGTTCGGATTTTTTGTTATTTAATTCTTCCTGTATGCTCAGCAATTGCTGCACAAACAAAAGAAGTTTCTGGTTAGCATCATTTGGATCCAAAGTGGTTTTAAATCCTCAGTTTGATAAATCCTCATTTCAGACAATGCTTTGCAGTCTGCTCCCACATTTATTACTGTTGCATAATCTGCTGTGTCTAAATGGACCAGAGGCAAATTATTTTCATCTGCATCTCCTTCTGCAGCAGTGCTCCACAAGTAATGCATCTGTTAATGTGTGTTAAGCTATTTCTTGCATTAAAGCAGAAATTCCTGGTACAGTATATCACCCACAGCGTGACTGTCACATTCATCTGAACCAAAATCTTATTTGTAGAAGTATATGCGGCGGTTTTAATAATACTAGGGTAAACACCATGGTACATAAATAATGTAAAAGCACAGCCCTTTAATATAATTAGACACTGGCCCACAGCCATTTTCATTCTATGCAAAGCAATATTCTAGAAAACTTTCACACTGAGTTGCCAAGAAGACAAAACCTTTCCTTTTTTTCCCTTGCTGTGGTATTTTATTAGATCAGGAAAACTGACACCTTACAACCGATATATCAGCCAGGAAGACTGCCAATCTGAACTGTCAAAACAAAAAGCTATGACCAAAGCCTATTTTTATGAAGACAATTCTGGGATGTAGGGGCATCTTTAAAAGCCCATGTCCCCTGGTCTTGGCTAGCTTTAGGTTATGCATAGATATATTGTGACTGTCAAGAGCAGGTCAGTAGACAATTCTGAAATAATTACATGTTTTTGTATTGATGTGATGAATGATAGACATGCAGAACAGCAAGAGGAGATAAACATGAGATTAAACAGGAGTTTATGGTGCTTTCCCTTAATGATCAAGAAAGGAAACTATATTTTACTGGGGCAACATACCGCTTGTAAGCACACTCCTTTTTAAGGACTGCTTGAATGAGGAACTGCTTTACTAACTTGCGTTATTGATCTAACCATGTATCTAAGCATCTACAGCTCAGTTTATGCTTGTGCTTAGGACTGGTAACTCTGACTCAAACAGATGTTGCCGGTGTTCAGCATCTTGGTAAATTACAGATAGCAAAGCTAGAAATAGTCTCTGGCTTTGTTCCACTGCACTGGAAGTCCCAGGCATCAAAGGACTTGCTGCCAGTATTGTTTTCAGAGCTGCTTGGAAACAGATGACATTTCAGGCACTGATGGAGTTATTGGTAGTGTATTTCTGTTGTAAGGGAACACCAGTATGATGGATTAATTCAGCCACTGAAGTAAAAATACACATGGGTATATGTCTGATTATATCTCACACACTCTACAGTCCAGCTGGGTTAGTTTTTTGATGGATCTTGCCACCTGCACTGCTCCCTGGGAGCCTTCAAGAGACATTCAGGTATGTGTATTCACTCTACCATAGCACAAGAGCATATAAAATCTCAAGATTTTACATGAAATAAGAAGGTCTGTTCCACTGAGACTCTTGCCCAACCAACTGTTGTGTGGGAAGCTCTACTTTGGTATTTCTTGACCAGGGATGGATTGCTACCTCAGGTCTGTGTTCATCTTGCCTGTCGGGTATTACTCCCTACATTTTCAGAGATACACTGAATTTGTGTATACTGTTATATTTCACACACTGATACCCATGCAGATCCTTAGCACAGTTAGAGATTTCCAGACATTTCATAACTTTTTAGCCCAGAAGGGACCATTTGGTTACTTCACATAACCTCCTGTTACTACAGACCATTAAGCTTCACCCATGATAGCTCTAGCTGACGCCTGTAACTTAGAAAGAAGGAACTCCAATCCTTGGAAGAGAAGCAGAGCATACAAGACACCAGAAAGATAGCATAAGCCCTTTCAAGGGTCACTAGCTGAGACACCTGAAGTTTGGTAAGCAGATGTGTCACCTAATGAGGGCTTGTGAAATGTCCTCTCCTTCCCAGCTGCAACCTGTTTGACCTTACACACCTGAACATGGCAAGGGTTGTTAAGAGAAAGGAGCTTTTGCCTGCCATCTCAAAGTCTTTTCTGAGCGTTATGTCTCACCACTGTGCCCAGCCTATGATGATTCAAAGGGAGGAGCCAAAACGAAGAGAATGATCTTCATACACAGACAGGAATGCATCTAGCTGATTATGTATTGGGGGAGGAAAGCTCTTCTTTTTGTCTCCAGGCAATCAGCTGAAACCTTGAAGCATGGGACTTAATTATCTTCATTATCTCAGTGCAGTTTTACAAGTACTTGGGAGTCTGAGGGGGATCTCACAAGAGATCTTGTTTGCTCCACAGCCTCTTAAAGGAACTGCATAGCCATGCATATCCAAGGAGAACATCACCACCAGACTGCACCTTCACCCTGGTTCAGAGATTTTACTCCAGCTTCTGGGAGAAACCATACAGCACATTCTTCTGGACAATATAAACTCCCATCTGGGAGATCTCAAGTCAGTTTTCAGTCCTTCCCTGCCCCTGGAAAGCTTTTTCACTCCCAATGACTGTTACACATGGGAAACCAAGTTTCACATCTGGGTTGAACTTGTTACATTTCTGCCAGAACTGAAAACTCCTTCCCCATCCCACCCACCCACTCCCCACGGCTCCGCCATGGCCAAGTTTTACATACTGCAGATCAGCTTATAAACTTACACTATTTTATTTTCAGATCTCCCACTGTGATCCCCCAATGTGATTTAGTCTAATTGTATCCCTCTTCCTTTGATCTCAACTTTTCCTGTTTTTTGTTTGAGGCATTTTTTCCAAAACTGACCGAGCATGGGAGCAAGTGGTGTGGAAGACACCCTCTGAGAGCACTAAAGATGTTCCCTGCTCTTCATCTTTGTACTTGGCTCTGGACCAGCCAGGAACAGGAATCCCAGGAAAATTTCCAACATGCTCAAGTTTCTCTGGGTTAAGAGTGAGCATTCTGGTTGCGATATGAGCTGCAAAGCACTTGATATGAGATAAAACCTTCCAGCAGTCTTAATGGTTAAACCGTCAACTACTGTAAGCTTACTGTGTGTGCATAGGCTCCTATTTTCAAAGAGAGCAAATGGGTCTTATTTTCATGGGGAAAACAGTATTTGTAACTAAGGTACTGTATTCCCAGTCACACATAAGGTTTTTCATTCACAGAACTCAGAACTGGGACCTTTCCATCCAACCACAAAGATGTCATAATTGTTTAAACCATGTAGCCATTCCCTGGGGGTTTAACCTTTTTTTTTTTTTTTTTTTTTTACTCCCTCAAATTTATCTCTAAAAGCTGCAGAATCTTCTAATTTTGCATGGGTCAGGTTCTGAGATCTTTGTCCTGAGTGACTGATGCCACCACCAAGAAGTTGTAACAAGGAGTCATACCTGCCAAAGACTGTATTTTTCCTCTCTAGTCTCAATTTGGAAAATGAAGAAATAGATTTGACTGAAAAAAATATCAACCTAAGACAGATGAACAGCCTGAAAATTTCAGCAGAAACACGTGATGTTTGGCAAGGTTAGATGCAAATGGGAAGAGGATCTTATACTGGCAGGAATGAGGCAAGTTTCGTAACTGGGACTGCTGACATGCCTACATATAAACAGACAGTCTCTCCATAAAGATTGTAATGAATGATACCAAGATTACAGTATTTAATTTTTCAGAATTATTTTGTTTTTCTCACAAATGTGTTTATTAAAAATTGATCCTATAGATATTCTGCCCTTCAGATTGCTTGCAAGTACACACCATAATCAATTAAAATAAAACATGGTTCTTCTTGGTTTTGACATTTGTACTCTTGATACTATTCCACCCACTTTGCCACCTCACCCAACTTTCCCCCCTGTGCCCACCTACCCATGCAGCATTTGCTGCCCTGCTTTCCACCTGTTATATCCTGCTGGCTGGTCTCACAGCTAATGCCAGCACAGATATCAATGTCCCTTCCTTCAATCTTGTCTCACCTCTCTGGCCATTTCCTTTAAGCCCTGATGTCCCCAGCTTTGTGGCACAGCCATGGCATTCAGCCAGCAGTTCCCCAGTTTCCCCTGGCAAAGGAATGACTTCTCGGTTTCACAGCCAGGAAATACCTGGCTCATTCTTCTGTTGTCTTCCAACAGTCTTTGAGGGTCCCCTGCAAGTTATGCAAGAGTCTTTTCCCTGAGCCAAAACGCCAGGGTCGGGAAGCAGAAAAGCATCTCATGGTGCTTCTCACAGCTCTGAGGATCCTGGAGAGAGACCTCTGTACAGCCTAGAACTCCACCAGCACCACTCCAGATGCTCGGCTGGTCTACGTGCAACCAAAACATGGTTGCCAGGCTGACCCTAAGAGATGAAGCTGTGTAGTAGGTCCAGATCAGACTGGTAGGTATCACTGATATCCTCTTACTGGCATTTCAAGAGAGGAGAAAGGAAAGGAGAAAGAATTAACCTACAGGTTGTGTCTGTCCAGAGATCAATCAGTGCATTTTAGACAAAAAAAGCCCCAAGACATTGCTTGTTGCCAGTGCCAGCTCTGCAGTTGCTCTGTATAGAAATGGTAAATACCACACTCCAGTGTTAAGCTTCCTTCATCCATGAGGACCAAATCCTCCCTGCATAAGCGGGTAGCTAATTTCTTCATAATGGGGGAAGGGTGTGTGTGTTTTATTTTGTTTTTTCACACATTCCCACCTCCAATGATAAATCTCTGTCAGAGACAGTTCAGTACTACCCATATTGCGTAGAACTCAAAAGCGCAGACAGAAAATTACCATCTTAAACCAATCTTCACAGCTTCTGAAACATTAAATATAGATGGCATTATTGAAGCCATCTGAATTACTCAGACTGTGTACAATGCAGTGCCAGTGTGGCCAAGAATGCTAACAACCAAACAACATACAGTGCCTCGAAATATAGGAGAAGCCCTAAAGGGAAAGTAATAGCTTGCTGTTGTGTACCAGTGTGCAGCCATCAAATATGCCTTCTCTTTCCTCTCCTCCTCCCTGCCCACAGTTCTTCATTGCTCCCCAAAAGGCAGTGTTACATGTGTACATTTAAATATAAATTAGGACATATCTAGAAGTGTGGTCATACACCGAGCCTAGCAGGACAGAGAAGGGTCTCAGAAGGAAAGCATGGTTTCCAGCATGAAACCATCAGCTTAGCATGCCAAGAAAAGAGAGGCAGATCAGAAGAGACCACAGGGCCTGAGGCTGTACTTAAGATACTGTAAGTCTGACAGAATAATGAAAAAGGAAAACCAGCATTTGCCACAAATTTAGCAGTTATACTGCTGAATGGTCCTGCCCCTGCTATTTTGGTTACAGTTTTGTCTACAGCTGCTTGAAATGAAATATGATAAGGTTACAAAGACCTTAAAAGAAAGGGAAGTAGAGCAGACAAAGGAACATCTCTGAGGTGGGAGCGCTGACTTTGATCATGGGTTGTGCAGGCAGTTTCAGCAAACCCAGCCTGTTCTGCCCCGGGAAGGAGGCACAGACTCTCAATCCTGTATCTGGAGTAGCTGCAGAGTGTCCAGAAAAGATCTGTGGCAAACTATTCTGAAATATTAGTCAAAGAGGGGTGGTCTCACACAGTTGAATGCCAACTCAGTTGAATGGCCATCTTATACACCTAGTGAAGTTAGACAGACTAAATTCTCCTATCCATACAACGTTTGGGGGCAGCATATTACTCTCCACTTACTATCTATATGGAATGTATCCCTATACAGGAAGAACGGGGGCATCTGGTGCACTAGCCACCTGAAATGAAGGCAAAACTTACATGCCTCAAGTAGGCAGGATGTATCCCAACCAAGGCTAATTTTTTCAGTCCCAATGAAATCAAGGCTTGCACACTAAACAGGAACCCCAGGAAGTAGTTCTCACATGTAAAAGTGCAGGTCTTTCCCCTAAACTACGCTAGAATCCAAGATCTGAAAAGTATGAAATCACAGGCATTGAAAGGACTGCAGGGTTCACCTAAAACTTAAAACATTCACTTATGCTAGCAATTCCTAAGGTTTTATTATCTTCTTTTTCCTTATGTAAAACTTGCTGTGTCTTTTCTAACTTTATTTTACAGACAGAAAAAGAAGTTAGTTTGCCAAATGGAAAAGGACAAAAATCAGCAAGGAAAGTGTTCCAAAATTCTTAGAAGCTGTTCACAAATACAGAGGGGAAGGATGTTAAATATTTCTTCTCATAATCTTCCTTCGGTAGAAGGAAAAGAATGAATCAAAATGAAATCTCAGGTACACAGGCAATGGCAAAATAAAAATACAAATCCCTCTCCCAGTACGTCCATGGACAGTCTGGAAGAGTGTTTTTCTCTTTTTGTAAAACAGACAAGATTTCATATCACAAATGGCCAGCACATGGCAGGCTTGAATAATGAGAAAGTGACTTCCCAGCTGAGCAAATATGCATTAGTAACAAGACACTGATGAGGCCAGACAAATCACCAAGGAAACAGGAGAATATGAAAGACAAGTCAAAGAAGCTTTAGAAATGAGCCCTCAAGGAAATTAGCCATGTTGCAGCAGTAGGGGCAATACACATGCCATCGTAATGTGTGACAAGGCATTAATAAAATAGAGTATGATTGTGGATTTTTTTAAGGGAGTAAAAAGAAATACAGTGTAATAGCACAATGTTTCTCAACCCTCCCACCTCTCAGGGACTGCCTGTGTCATTGGGACTACATGGATGGATGGATCACGAGGTTTTCAATCCAGCCCTGACCCCCCAGCCCTGGGCTGGTGAAGAGCTGCACATGGATCAACAGCCCAGCTCCTGCTTGTTGGGCACCCACCTGCAAAGTGGGGTTTCCTGGCTCGCTGGCCAGAGGCAAAGACCATGCTGAACATGTTAGCTCCACAGGTTAACCACCTTCGAGGGGGCCAGGGAGTTGGACACACACATGATGAGTGAGTGCATATAATGGCACTACTGACGAACTCTGCCCAGCTGCTTCCTCAGGGAGATGTTTACCATGCTCCCCTCCCCTGCTATTAGATTGACTGCATAGGTCCTACAGCTTTGCTCAGACTAGGAGCAGGCAGGACTGAACCCGAGAAATATGCCAAATGAGAAAACAGACAGGTGGATACAGACACACTGGAAGGGAGGTTACAGAGAAGATGGAGTCAGGCTTTTCCTGGATAAGGGCTGAAGGTGAATAGACTCATATTCAACAAGGAACATTTCTATTACATATAAGAAAAATAATCCACCATGAGGTTGGCCAATCACTTGAATAAGGCCTTAGAGAAGCTGTGGACTCTCCACCCACGGACGTACTGAGAACATAGCTGGACAATGTCCTGAGCAAAATTGAGACAACTCCAGAGCTGCCCCTGCTTTGAGCAGAGGGTCGGTGTACGTGACCTCCAGGCATACCTTCTGACTTATGTTATTCTGTGATTCTGAATAATACCTAATAGATATCAGATAATGAGCTCTCAATTTCTTTTTGTTTCTACGAGGCGTAGTAATTCAGCCACATTAGCCACAAAAAGCAGCGTTAGGGGTTGGACAGCAGATGAAAGAACATGGGTGGCACAATGAATGACTTAAGAGCCAGTCCACAGCCTTCCTTTGCCAAGTAATTTTAAAGAATATGTCTTGCTCCTCAAGAAAGACAAGTTCTCTTTAGTCATCTATGGACTTTTGCAGCAAATGAGGAAAAGACAAGTCCTTAGGAACATTACAGAATCAATCCCTCCTCTCAGAAGTTAAATTCTCCCAATTTGCTAATAGATACTTAGCGTTAACATCAGGGATCCCTCTCTGGGATATGACTTTCACAGCAGATTGCACAAGGCCTTTGATTTTGATGGTGGCCTGTGGATGAGAGAGGTCTGAACAAAGTCTACTGCACCTCATAAATAAAGCTCCCTCCCACCTTTGCTAAATGAGATGATGGGCATATTGCATAGCCCTTGACTTTACTGGCAATAGGTGAATAGACAAGTGGGCTTACAATTTGCTCTGATCCTGATCAAAGAAAGAGATCTGATCCCAGATAAGTGTCATGTTCCCTCTGCCTTCATATCTGTCCTTCAAGGCAACCAGTCTGCACCCCCTATGATGCACAGTTGTCCTGGTTTCAGCGGGGATAGAATTAATTTTCTTCTTAGTAGCTTGCTACTACTTTGGATTTAGTATGAGAATAACATTGATAACACACTGTGTTTTAGTTGTTGCTGAGCAGTGCTTACCCTAAGGCAAGGGCTTTTCAGTTTCCCCTGCTCTGCCAGCGAGCATGTGCACAAGAAGCTTGAAGGGAACACAGCCAGGACAGCTGACCCAAGCTAGCCATAGGGATATCCTATAGAATGTCATGTTCAGTATATAAACTGGGAAGGTTGGCCGGGGGCTGCCGATTGCAGCCTGGGCATCGGTCAGTGATGCCACATCTTACCACTAGAACAGCTATCAAGAATAGGTGTTTAGAGCATCTGTGGGGTCTTATTTACACTTCCCATAATATTGTTGAAGTGGTGGTGGCAGAAGTGGGAAATTAAGCAGTATTTTCAACAAGGAAAGGTCATTAAACACAGAGAAGAACCCATTTGGCCTGTCTGAGATCTGGTAAATAATTAGCACTTAATTGCCAGCTACTCTTTTTTTTAATATAATCTGAAAGAGTAAGTATTTGCTGGAAGTTTGAACATGGACAGTGCTGTACAGGGCCCTGAAAAGCACAAGGGAACAAATTTAATACTTATGGGAACATTTCTCTCTGTCATGGGAGCAGACATATTTCTTAACCAGTTTCCAAATATCAACCGTAAGGGTGAGACAAGAGTAGACAGGCCTTGAAGTGAACATCTGGATATTAGTTGTAGTCCCTCGCACTTATCTTGTACCTGTTCCCTATAAAAATATCAGTGTTGATCAATATTGCCATTACTACTCCAGTGCCGCTTTTACAGGAAAATAGAATGATCTAACTGGAATTCATACCGCAAGAGCAGTAATAAAAATCATTTCCAACTTAATTATTCTGGTCTGTTTATTCAGCATGTAAAACACAAATACAAGGGATAATGTTTTCTTGTCCCTTTTATTTACTCTTCTCTTTAATACTGCATTTGGAGAAGAATCAGTTTATAGTTGTGTGTAAGTACATTGGGTGGTTTATATCCTGAATAGATGTTTGGTGACCAAAAGGTATGTGGATAAAAAAAGACTATAAATCCTTTGCATTTAGGCTGTATTAATAAATACAGACATAATTTGCTCCATCTATTCAACAATGATGTTAATATCAGTGCTAAACTGCTACTAGAAGCTGTATATTTAAAGGTAAATAGTTGTTATAATGGTCATGGGTCTCACATGGCACCAGATCTGGCAATTTTTAGCGAACAGCATATGTGTCTGACTTCTGACACTTGAGAAAGTTTGTATGTGAGAGAAAGGAATGGCTGTGACAGTTAACAACATCTGTGAAGGATCTGGGAGCTGCAGACCTAAATGCCAGCTGAGGTTTATTGGAATGTAATAGGTGGTAGTTTGGTTAGAAGAGTCATATGGAAAAAGTCTCACAATGCTTTATCCTACTAGCTGTTGAAACTTCCCAACAGAAACACGCTTTTCCTCCCTGTTCCCACTGAAAGTGAGTGGACTATGGGAATAGTCAGTTCTTCCATTACTTGTATGAGAAAACTACTTTTTGTACAGGATAGAAGAGGAAAGACCTGAGCAATGCCATCTTTGCCTGTAGGAAAAAAAAAAAAATAATCTGCTAGCTCAGTAGGGACATCAGAAAATGGACTAGCTCTGCTCCAGTAGCTGGGAATGGCAGAAATCCAATTCCTTTTCAAGGCAGCACAGCGAGGCCAACACTAGCTACCTCTGGCTTTTCTACTCAGACTGACTACTAAATATCAAAGGTATATGATCTATATTAAAAAGCCTTGTGCCATCTCACTTAGACAAAAGGGTCCTAATCCAGCTCCTAGTGACCGTGGAAGCTGTGTGCAATCCACAGTCCTCATCACCAAATATGTACCCTGGCCATCCTCCCTCGAGGGAGCAAAGTGTAAGGAGGGAGGTGTGATGCACTCGAGCAGCTCTTCTCACCCTCCAAGTGACAACAGTGAGGCATATCACAGACCAAACTGTCCTTCCCTGGAGGAACACTGAAAGCCTGAAATGACTGCTAGTCATCTGGCATTTATCAGAGCCCTTTAAAAAAGGGTGTATAGGTCTCAGATGCATGTGCTCTTTATTTTAAATGCTTAATGATTAGTAAACTGCAAAAGCTAGTCCTCAGTATGTAGGAAATGTTAGGAGCAATGTGGCCTTTGCAGTAAGACCTTGAGTTGCATATTGAACAGCAAGGACAGGAAGGTATTGAACAGGTGATGATTAACCATGTACTCTGTCTGCAGCATCAAACAGGGCAGGGTCTGTGAGGTATACGGAGCAAAATACACAGTTCTGGCAATTCCTGGCTTCTGAGTGCTCAGGTTCACAATCTGCATTGCTGTTCAAGTGAAACTGATTTTTTTGGGGGAAAAAAGAAGACAAGACAAAAGAGGACTTTATTGATGCTACATCAGAGTGACACCCCAGGCGGGTCATCAGCAGGGCCAGAATATGTTCAGTCCCCTTCTGAGATGTCTTGAGCTAACAGAGTCGGTGGCACCTGCAGCAGTGTATCAGACACTATGTCAGCCCTACACCTACCATCCACAAATGTTCCTATTGTTCTTGCTTTCTACCCTGAGGATTAATTTAGGAGAGGTACCCCCATGCATCCCCTGCTCATGCAATAACCCCATGGCTAGGCTTTAATGCATCACTGCTAACGAAGGGGAGCGAGTGCTGTCGCTGTGTGTTAGGAGTATGAACCTGAGCTCAGCTAATGAATCAGGCCCCTTAGGGGATGAGGGCAATGAGGTGCCTCTTAAATGTCCCAGATACACCTCAGCATGTGCGATAGCAGAACTGTAAGCACTTATGTACATTTCATGGAGAAAACGTAGGTGGAAGCATGATTTAAATGGGGATTTCAGGATGATACCCTAGCCTGCAGGAGCTTAAATTCAGCCGATCAGGGAGTTGTGAGAGGAAAGAACATTATCATACATTTACATGATGCAATGGAGCACTGTGCAGAATTACCAGTCTATTGGCAAATGAACTTGTTCAGGAATCAGTACAGCTATGCAAGCATGGCCCCATACCTTGGCCAATTAAGCCTGATGAAAAGGTGGAACTAGTTCAATTAGAGAGCCATGCTAAAGGAGGTGTGCTCTGTAGACTTAGGACTAGCTTGAGGCTTAAAACATTGCACTGATGGCTGTGCTATAGAGGTGGTTCATGAACAACCCCAGATGACCAGTAAAAATCCCAAATTTAGTTGGATATATGCTAATGAGTGCCATCTCTTACATGGCAAGCTGACATTTTTCAAAGGCTTGTTAACAATATCAGTTTCAGACAGATTTTATAAAGGATATGGAAACCACATCATTAATTCAATAGAGACTCACTGTCAAATTCTGAGTCCTTGTTTCAAAGCATAAAGATGGAAAGTGCAGTTCCTCAAGAATTGTCTTTGGTGGACAACAAAGAAGAAAAGCATAGTTTTCATGCTTTGTTCTTGGAATGATTAAAACATGAGATTTTTTTCAAACGGATTCTGTTTGCACCTCCACATAGAGTATGCTAACCCAAATGGTTAACATTTGGAGATATTAGATACCCACTAAAAACTGAGTCTTATAATGGTAAGCATTAAGCAACACTACCAAGTGATATTTTCTGCATTACCAAAGTCATGTATCTGGTAAAACATTTCAGACCGAGAGACCAGATTTAAAAAATTCTTACAGCTGTGCTGTGAAGTACTGTAAAAATTGTTATAACTAAAACATCCTTCCTTGTGATCACAGACTTTGTTAGAGAATACCAAACACTGCTGGAAAACCAGAGCCATTCAAAAAGTGATCTGCTTGGTATGTGTGTTCTCATATAGAAATAAATTGAAGGCAATACCACCTATGCAGCAGTGACAAGTTAATTCAGTTTCCATCTCAAAATCAGGTAAAGTGTATCTCATTTGTTACCATGGATACAAGACATTATTTCCATTTGTTTGAAATCTCACAGTGGGTATGAAATGAAACTGTGACACAGTTTTATGGAGAAAGTTCACTAAACCTCCCATAAGTTCAATGTCATTAGACTAAAGGGTTTTCTTTCTTAAACATAAGGAATAAGCAGGTTGCTACTACTGCCCATAAGGTATACTTCATAGGGAAACATCTGTGTGATTTTGCTCATGCTACTTTGGTTCAGTAGGAATGATGGAAGAGAAAATAAATATTCATCAGTCCTGAAAATGTGGAAAAGAATCCTGAAAAATATCCAGATGATAGAAATGCATTAAAAATACACTGATGTTTTGTTATTTGTTATTCTTTGGCCCAAATATGTTTAGCAAAAAATGTCTTGATTCTGAAAATGCATCCACTTTTTCTCAGATAGATCTGCTTTTCAGGCTGCAGCTCAAATCACTTGTTCTCTAGTTTTCAAAGTTGGAAGAAGAAGACGTGTATGAAAAAGCGGGGGAGAATGGAGAAGAAAGAAGGAGGAGGAATACATTTTTTAAATTTTGACGTATATGCAGGGTTCAGGAATTCAATGGCACTCAGTTTACCTTGTCTGAAATGAATTTTAATATATACAAAAGAATAAAAGGGAATACAGGTCTTCTTGTTAAATTATTACTACTGAGGTCCTGGCTATATGTCTAATATTTCATACGGAGACTGATTTCCACAGATGCTGAGCACCTGCTATACTGATGGATTTCAGCTAAGGTTGTCATCTCTCAACATTTACAAAACCAAGCTGAGATAAAACAGAGTCTACCTAAATCAAAGGTTTATTTCTAAATATTCATGCATGAACTGCATGAAAAGCACAAAGGTTATGGGATGTCATGACTATGGCTATATCATTGAAGCCATAGTCCAGCTGCTTAACGGACTGATAATTTCCCACCAAATATTCTGAATTCCACCTCCTGTGCTTCTGTATTGCTGCCCTCCTCAGCATATTGTCAGACTGGATTATCCGCAGTGTCTTCTCCAGCTCCTTTGGCCATCTCTAATTATATCCCACTGGGGGTTAGTAGGTCTGACCCTGAGATGGCAAACTAGAAAAATTCAGAACCTCACAGCAAAATTGTCATGAACATAGAAACTCTCCGAGGAATAGGGACTACAGTGTCCATTGCTAGCTGAACAGAGAGATGAGTAAGCTGCTCTCTGTTATTGACTTGCATTATTAACATTTACTTGAAGTTCAATAGAAATCTATTTATATTCTACAGACTTGATTATCCTTCATCCAGACCCCAGGTAGGAAATTATACTAATGCAAAATGAGCGTTAGGGCTCTAACATTTTGATTTAATAGTATTTTGTGCCCACTTTTCACTAATTTTAATGGAGAATTAGCATCAGGCTGAAATTTAGCACAATATTTATATATGCAGTTAAATTTAATGAAGCCAGTGATATTTAAGTATCCATTTTTATAAGGATAAGATCAAGAATAGACCTCAAGCATATCTAAAGTATACTGAATCCTCAAGTATTTCTAACTAATGACTTGCTCCTAAGTTCAGGAAAGGTTTTATTGCTGAATTATCAATCTTATTTTATCAAGACTTGTTTTCTATTTTCCAAAAAATTTGTTCAGAATTATTGCACTATACCATAAATCACCCTGATTTTGTAAAACTATGCAGGCTTAAAGGGGTTTATGTACATATAAACACATGTGGAGGCTTGTCTTGTGCTCTGTTATTTGGTGTTAGGCAGGATTTGCAGACTTGTTAGATTCAATGGGTACCAATTCCTAACCCAAGCAGGAAACTAGTATGTAATGAATGTCTCCTGTTTTTTGTTATAAGAAAGCAGCTTAGTACAATCTTGAAATGGATACAACTTGTTCCCTTCTGGAATCCAATAACAGGGAGTGATCGAGGAGCATACATTGTTTCAGGGCACAGGCAAAGGAGGCAAAGTTAACCCCTGCAGTGACATCTTGAGAAGCTCCGTTTTAGATGGGAGCCCAACCCAATGTCATGGTGAGCCACTGCCCTTGTGCTCTGTCATGTATTAGCTGAATATAAGTGTCTGTGCAGGAAAGATGTTATACACATGCAAGTTGAATGAGGGGTGCTTATGTCAGATGAAGCAGTGGGAGCAGCCTGGATGTGCTTGCCAAGACTTGTCCAGCACAATGTCAGGAGCACATTAACAAATAAAGAGAGAATGCTTATGATAAACTGACTGCCTCTGCAGAGACACATTGCAGTTTCTTGCTGACTGGTGTCAGAGAAAAAGCTTTGTTACTGCACTAAACCACTTTAAAAAATGGCTGAATGAAAAGGTTACATCCATGGGTCAGAATAAATGATAGAAGCTCAGGAGACAGCATTGATGTTGCTGTCTACTTGCAAGTTAGCAGGAGGGCAGTCTAGACAAGTTGGAGATGTCTCAGTCATCCTCAAACAAGAGCAGAAAAAAGACAAAGCTGAGAAGCAGAGATGCATCTAAAGGTGCAGATGACTACAAGTGAAGACGCCACAGAATACCGAACCATAGAAACATAGAATCATTTAGGCTAGAAAAGATTATTGAGATCATCAAGTCCAACCATTAACCCAGGACTGCCAAGTCCATCACTAAACCATGTCCCTAAGCACTGCATCTACATGCTTTTTAAATAACTCCAGGAATGGTGATTCCAACACCTCCCTGAGCAGCCTGTTCCAACGCTTGACCCCTCTCCCAGTGAAAAAATTGTTCGTAATACCCAATCTAAACCTCACCTGGTGCAACTTGAGGCTGTTTCCTCTTGTCCCGTCACTTCTTACCTGGGAGAAGAGACCGACCCCCACCTGCCTACAGCCTCCTTTCAAGTAGTTGTAGAGAGTCCCCCCCTTGAGCCTCCTCCTCTCCAGGCTGAACAGCCCCAGTTCCCTCAGCCGCTCCTCACCAGACTTGTGCTCCAGACCCTTCGCCAGCTCCATTACCCATCTCTGGACATGCTCCAGCACCTCAATGTCCCTCTTGAAGTGAGTGGGCCAAAACTGAACAAAGCATTCAAGGTGCAGCCTCACCGGTGCTGAGAACAGGGGGACAATCACTGCCCTTGTCCTGCTGGCCACACTGTTCCTGATACAAGCCAGGATGCTACTGGCCCTTCTGGCCACACTGCTGGCTTACATTCAGCCAGCTGTTGACCCTCACCCCCAGGTCCTTTTCCAACTGGGCAGCTTTCCAGCCACTCTGCCCCAAGCCTGTAGTGTTGTATATTGTCTATGCTACACTGGACAAACTTTCTTGAACTTTTGTGCAGTTAGGGCCAACTGGATTAACTGAGGAAAGCAACAGAGGATGTACCGAAATAATTTGCTCCTAACTAGAACATGCATAGGAATTTTCTTGAGTGATCAGTGGGTTTAGGTTTTATGAATTCCTAAAATGAACATCCCTAAATATATCCCAAATGCCTCCTCCCCTTTCGCCCATCTAAAATCTGTAAGATTTTGACTCTGAAAAGAAATCAGGAACTTCATGACTAATAGTCTTGAGTACAGTACAGCCCCATGGTACCACTTCTCTAAAAAAGACCTGTTTTTTCTTCCTTAGCAATACCTGCTGCATGCCTTGCATTGTCTGCTGTAGGAATTGCAGCTGCTGGTCCTTTGTAAGGCTTTCTTCTGTTCGAAAGAGCTGTCCTTTCTCCTGTTTCAGAAGCTCCACTTCATTCCTATAAGCATCCAGCTGCCATCGAAGACTATCGTTCTCTTCCTTTAGCGCATACGCTTGGACAGCTAGAGCTAAGAGAAAATGAAAATGTGAAGAAATCAGTAAAATGGATTGTTTCCTTACAAATAATGCAGAGGACATTGTCAGGGGAGATGACAATACAGCTGAAAGCCAGTGAGACATTTCGGAGCTGAGACAAGAGCCAGCAGAGCTGAAAATGATTAGGTTCTGGCAAAGACTATTGCTGGGAAGTTATTTCCTGGGATGGAAGGAGCCATAAAGCGACCCTGGGTAATTCAAACGCTACTTGCAATCTGGCTGCTAAATTTAGGTTTATATTTTAGGAAGATCCTGGCATGCAGTCCAAAGGCAAAGCAACAACCAACTTTACAACATTTTTCCCAGTGATGTTATAGGAACTGATACAGACGTTTAGTATTTATACTAGTGCAGTGGCCAGATCTTCCAATCGGATCTGTTCTAAGGAATTTTGACTATGTAAAGTTGCTGGATTTAGTCCCATGAGAGAGGAAACACAGAAATTCCTCTCCAATCTCGCTATGAACTAGTATGTAGCAATGGTTATGAGGAACCATTTAGACAGGAAAATGATGTAATAGAGTAAAATTATGTAAAATGCAAATGCTCAAAAAAAGTGTTGGCACTACAAGAACATTACTACATTAAAGGCATTGAAAGACACTTAAGTCATTTCCTTAGGAAGCTCCATTTGGCCCCTTTTCAATTTAGAATGGCATTTTTATTACCATAACTGATAGCAGGTGTTTGTGAAGAAATCGATTAGTATGCAGGGATGGAAATTACATTTGCCAAATGACTTGCACAGTCTGCAATATAAGCTAAAATTTGTGTAGCAAAAGGCAGAAGGCTATAAAGCATGTACTAGGAACATTATTTAAATAAATTATCCAAACATAAATACATATAGGGAAGTGTGGCATTCATTAATTTAGGGATGTGCTTATTATTCTATAGGAGAACCTACTCCTGGTAGTATTTATACTTGGCAGTAGGAGTGGTCATATGGCATAGCAAACTGCCATACTATACTGTTTTCCTTCTTGGAACCTGGTAACACAACAACATTACAGAGCAGCTGTAATTAAAAAACAACAATCTACCATAGCCAATTCTATCAACATTTGGTAACTGAAGCACATAACTGATTTACATTCCTGATTAAATGATTTCAGGCTTGGTATCACAGCATTCTTTCTTGCCCACCTACAATAGCAATATGGTTAAACTCCAAATTATAGGAAATCGTATATTAACTCCATTTAAAGTTAGGCCTCCCTTGACTAGACCTTCCACAGAAAAAGAGTCCCCTGTTCTCCATGATAACATGATTCAACACAGTTGTGAAATTATATCAGCACTTAGATAGAATGTCACAATATTTCATCACCAATAAAAATGTTTTGTCTTTGGTAGGACAAATTCACCTTTTTTTTCTCAGATAATTGTAACTAGTTTTAAAATAGTACAAATGCATTATCTAAAAAAAAGTTAGCTGCTACACAAATACAGACACGGATTGGTTATTGCGCTTAATTTGGATATTATACAGAATCTCTCTGGAAGATTTAGCAACAGTTACAGTATTGTTACATCAAATTAAACTGTTCTGAAAAGCATGTAATCATCCTTCCATGACAAAATTTACCCTCAAGGAGTTGCAATGATGAGTCCAATGGGCAAATAAGAGGATGAAATCTTTTTTTTTTTTTCTTTGGTAAGAGCCAACAAGCTATAATAAAAAAAGAAAGAAAAGAAAAAAAAAAAGAAAAAAAGAGGCCAAGCAAATAAAAACTTCAGTCTAACAAATACTCAAGTCAAAATTAAATAGTTTTGGTTGGGTAGGGCTTCTAAAGATCATCTAGTCTAAACCCCCTGCCATGGGCAGGTACATCTTTCACCAGATCAGGTTGCTCAAAGCCGCATCCAACCTGGCCTTGAACACTTCCAATGATGGGGCATCCACAACTTCTCTGGCCATCCTGTGCCAGTGTCTCGCCACTCTCATCATAAAAAAGTCTTCCTTATGTTGACTCTAAAGCTACCCTCTTTCAGTTTAAAACTATTGCCCCTTGTCCTGTCACTACAGGCCTTGGTAAAAAGTCTCTGTGCTATTTGTATGCTCTTACTCCTACCAGTTAGACTCTCCCACAGTATAATTATTATTATTATTTTTTAATGTAATACTCAATTCTAGCTAGAAACTGCCTATCCTTCTGCTCTCTGAGAGCATGGAAGGAAACCATCATGGGCATACTCCAGTTTTACGTTACTTGCTTGGGAGCAGTAATTAATCTCCTGTCTATCACCTAACCCAGCTCTTAAAAAGCTTTTGAGAGCTACTGCATAAGTGGAGGGTGTAAGGCTGATGTACTTGTTAATGACCATCCCCACTGAAATGTGGATTAGGACCCAGATACAGCTGAGGTTCAGGCTGCCCTACCTGGAAAGGCTGCTGTTGTGTATTTTCCAGGTCACACTACAGCCTGCTTGGAGAACACATTCTCCTTTTTGTCTTTCTGGGTGAGTTCAGGCTGTTGAGTGGGCTGGGGACAGCATGAGAAGTCTGCTACAGGGCAGCAAATTAGGGGAAATGGAAAGGGCTATAACATATTGTAAAAGTAAGTAACCTGTAGGCGATGAACCTATTAGGGTTTAAATAATAACTCATCCAAATGGAACACATCACACTATATATAGGCAGAGAGGGTAACTGCCCATTTTTCCAATAGAAATGGAATATAGCTCTTTTACTGCTAAAAAAGTTAGAGTTGCACCTCTGAATGACATTATTTTAAAATTATATTTGGTATACCATATTAAAACCTGCATGACAGTGATTACATTGCACTACTACCAAAAAGTCCCATCCAAGGACAGGTGCCCCGTTCTTCCAGATTGCAGACACTAGAAGACAAAGGCTATGTTTGGAAGGGGTTACAACCTATTTTAAGACAAAATAGAAATATCCCAAACCTAAAATGAGAGAATAAGAATACAGCAGAGATAAGTTTGTGATATTAGGCAGCATTCTCAGAAGTGTACAATTTCTTATCAACACTGTTATACACTCTGGTGATCCTCCTAGCCATTCATAGTAAGCAATTAAAGCCAGAGTCCAAGGTAGAAATATGTCCTTAAATAAGGAGGATGCAACACATATAGCACTACTGTAACAGAATATTAAATTGTCACAAGCTTTTAAATTAATTCATTATAGATAAGAGTCCACAAATGATATGACATTAAATACATGTTCTTCCATTGTTATTTAATTTAAAGCTACAAACAGGCGTTTCCTAATGTGCAGACAGATGGGTTAGCAGAAAAGGAGAGTAAGTCAAAACCAGAAATGTGGTGGATGCCAGGGGCTCCAGCTCATTCACACTGGGTAACCGTTTTAAACAAAATCGGAAATATCCTTTGTTGTTGACTTAACATTACTATAATTTTGATATATTTTTATGCTTTAGTGTACTAAAAATAATTCTGGATTCAGACCAATGTATCTTTTTATTCCAAACAAAATATCTATTCTATATAAACTAATTATAATTTATTTTGAAATTAAATTTCATTTATAATAAATATATATAATAATATGTAATTTATTACATATTATTTAAAGAAAGGCACTTCATTGAATACTAAACTAAAATCAGTTTAGAATTTGGGGGAAAAGGGAATCTATTTTAAAAAGTAACTAATTTCCAAATTTTTGCAGAAATTTTTGCTATGACTTCACTGGCAAAGCTGGTGAATGTAGTTTTAGTTGAAAAATAAAAGTTTATTCAGCTCATCTCAATGCTACTTCTCAAGCCATTTTAAGTTTGGTAGTTATACGCACCTACAAAATCCCTCTCCAAGACATGCTAAAAAGCATTTTAGCATGAAAAGACAACAAATGCTGAAAGCATTTACAGAAGAGCTACATACAAGGAAGCTATATCAAAAGAAAACTGACAGGAATCCCGAATAGCTGCCCATGCTGCAAGCAGAAGGAAATATTCCTACCTAAACAAACACAGCTGGAAACCAGCTCAATATATGCTTTACAGAATTTTCACTGAGGGATGCAAAACGATACCTGCCAGTCTCAGAAAAGCAGCAGGAGGAAGATTAGACATATGTTAGTGGGGGAAACCTCCACATTGATATTTTGAGGACATCTAAGAGGTTACTTGATTTCCTTGTGCTGAGGCAGAAGTGTTATATACAGTTTGGCAACAGCCTCAGTAGCAAGATAAGACTCCGCGTAGCGGACCCAGGCTAGACCCAAATCAAAAAGACACTTTTTTAAAAACAAGAAGTGACTGGCTGATCAGAAATCCACTGAAGTCTAAGGACATACTCATTGACTCATGTCTCAGAAGAGACAAATTATTAACTTTAATTTTCTAGGGCATCTATCTCGGAGAGTTAGGAGCGTGCTTTCTTTATGAGTAGTACTGATCTGTACCTTTTACTTTTAGCTGGTACTCTGTGACTACATTTGTGTCATGGCACTCCGTGACTACATCACCTAATACATCATAATGTCCACTGGAGACAATGTACAGGAAGTCTTCACAGGTGTATAGGGTAACAGTAGTATTTTGTGACTCACATCATGTCATAGTGGCCAGGAAATAGAGTGAGCAACCCACCTCTCTCAATGTATCTATTTATTGAGGAAATTAGGGAGAATTCAGAATTTTCTACAGCTTCTACTAATGCCACCCACACTACGTATTTCTCATTAGATGATGTCCTAATAACATTACAATTAACATTAGCGGTAGACCACTAATTTGCATACTGGGGACACTCTTAAGTTGAATTGCATAGGCAGTAGGTTATCTCGAGTCTCAGACAATCTTAAATTAAGATCTGAAAAACAAATGAGCAAACGCTAACAATAATAACAGAAACCCTCTGTAAATTCAAGAGCACAGACTTCCCTTAGGTCCTCCCAGCAGAACTTTTCTATAGATTTTTTTCTACAGATTATTCTATACTTCTACATAAATATATCATAATACTGTAAACTTCTGTGCTTATCTATCTTCAGACTTTTGGTTTAACCTCTTCAGCAGAATTTCTCAGGTTTTTGGAACTTAGCAAATGTATTGATACAGTGATGTGGATGAAAACAGATGAAGAGCATATTTTCCCAAACCTTTCTGCGATCTGAGTTCTACTAATGTCATTAACCTAATTTCCTGACTTCAAAATAAGGTTTTAAATTATATAATGCTTCTTTTGTTAACAGCAACAAAAGCATCAAGACCTGTCAAAATGATGGCTTTTATGGTAATTTTTCGCATCACTCCCGTTGCAGAGCATTTACTATGTCAAAAGAAACCCCACCATCCTGCAAGACACAGCTATTTCTTCAAAGACTTTTCAGCTTGAGGGACTGAACAAATGTGAGAGGACAGAAATAAGGACACAAAGTCCACAGCTACAAATAAAAACAATAAAAGTTATCCCTGGCCTCTAGCTAGCTTTCTTGTTTTTCAAATAGGTAAACTATGAAGCAGTACAACTAGGGGAAAATCAGCAAGGAAAAATGTTTCTGGAGGATCTGGGAGGGCATAAGCTATGTCTTGATGCTGCAGAAAATGGGGTAAGTTACACAATAATGGCATTCCTCATTCATAACAAGATGGTCTTAGCAGAAGTATAGCATGGATGGTTTTAGAAGATGGTATGTGTTATCTGGAGAAAGGGCTCAAGTGAGGGCCAAAGAAAAGTCTTCAAACTCCCAGAAGTCAAACATGAGGTCACAAGGTTTGGGCATGAATTTTAACAGAATAAAGGCAGAGGACAGCTTCTGGGAAGAGCTAGGTGGAAAAAAAGAAAATTTTGGACCCGAGTTCAATATGTGAAGGAAGAGAAAAGGAAGCATGGTAGGACTCCTGGTGGTGGCATGAGAAAGGCGGTGGCATTTTTAACAGTTACTGAATGTAAGGAGGAAGAGTTCAAAAGTGAGTAATGGGTCCAGTTTCATGTTGAATGTGAAACTGTGAGAAGATACACTGGTGTGTGCATGCTGGCATGTGTCAGGAAAGGGTGGTGCGGAGATTGGGTCTGTATTGAAGGAAAAAACTTTCAGAGACTAGATGGGACCACTGGAGCCTCATGCATTTTTACCGCGTAAGGCTCCACTTAGGGCTCCAGCCCACAGGAGATTAAATTTTATGCTACAGTCTGAGGATCCCATCATGGTCACTCAGTGGCAGGAGGTGTGTGAGGTGATGAAAGAGAGTGACCCACACCTTGAGGTGGGTGGGGAGGTTGGGTTTGCAGGAGGTCTGTGAGGTGATGGGAAGGAAGGCACAGCCCTTATTGCAGATGGAAAGCTGGATGGCCTTTGAGGTGGGAGCACAGACTGAGCAACTGGAGAAGTGTTAACCTATGTCTCCACCTTGAACTGTCAAAGCTGACCCTCTCTGTACTTTCCACTAGTTGTCAGCTCCTGGCAGAATGAGTTGAGGCTGTTATTATCTGTAACTGCCTGGGTACAGATCCACTTGATTCACACCTTGCTTTTGTAAACTCTGCCATAAGAACTGAGCTCCAAGAACAAGTTTTAGTTACACATGCTCTGTGTGCATTCAAAGGCACTTGGCAAAGCAACTTTTTGATGGTATCTGCAAGAAGCTTTCTGGAAGAGCAAGACTAAGGTAAGACCTAGGTCGCTTTGAGGTATCTTCTCAGCCCACTTAACAACAATGTCAGGCTCCTGAATCCTCCAATATCTAAAGTGGTTTTGATCCATTGCCTCGAGTTTCTAGAGGACACTTTCTTTTCTGTATGGACAGCTACTAGATCGGCTGATCACCATCACAAATAGTGCTCGGATGTTAGCAGATAAAGCAACATTATTCTTATACTGCATTCTTTAATAAATGCCTCTTCCATTGCTCTCCCATGTTTCCACAAGAACAGGCTATGTCACTTGGCTTTTCTTTAAAAAATGCTTTGGTTAAAGCTTTGAAAGTAGCTAGCTAACTAGCCTGAGTGAACTCTGAAAACAGAATTAGAATGGTATGAAAGTAAATAATTTGGAGCAATTACAAGCTAACCTAGCCACAAACAGATTTTTCTTTCCCCCTTCAGATATAACGTAACCAAACTGAAGCAATTTCCACATTTTTTTCGAATGTTAGGCACACTTCGTTTGAGTGTCTCAGTATCTGCAAATCTAAACTCTAAGGGCACTAATCATCCTATATGAGAAGGGGTTATTGTCATTAATGTTAGTGGGAGTTAGGGCCTGCACACTGGGAGAGAGATTTACTCTTTTACAAAACTCGCTTTATTCAGGTGCAGTTGCTTGAAAGTCCTTTCCTCACCATGCAGCCTATGTTCAATGCAGAGAAGCTCATTATACAAGTTACATTCATGATGATACCAGATGTTCAAATTGAATACTCATGAGGATTATTTTCAGACTTCTTATTCACATAAAACTTGGTGGTGAACAATTAGTAAAAGGAAGGAAGCTGCCAAAAACGAAAAAAAAGAAAAAGAAAGAAAAAAGACAACTCGTAACATCATTTAACTGAAATTTTATCTATCCCGTCCAGTACAGACAAATGTAACATTTATGAAACCAAAGGATTTCTCTGAAGAGATTTTTTCTCAGTTTACAAAACTTCTTCCTGCTTAGCAGACTTCAGCAATGGCACAGTTCTTTCTAGGTTTACTACACATGCAGCTCACCAGTAATTTATGAAGGCTTATTATTTCTTGTGTAATGAAGCATATCTCTTTGCAAATAGCAGAGATTGTAGGGAAAGAGAGGGCAGATTACAGTGCAGCTGGGCCTAATAACAAAAAGTAGCACACAAATGCTGGCTTTGCGATGGACGAATGCCCCAGAGAGCCGTGCTGCCAACTCCTGTGGTGTTATGATGAGTCTCACGATATCTGACATTTTATTTAAAGCCCTGGGGAGATCATTAACTGAAAACCTCAGCTTTAAGTTTCTGGACTAGTGGCTTCCAAACTTTCTAGACTGTGGATCAGTACCGGCTCTCTGTATTTCACCATGCTCTCACAAACTCTGACTTTTAATTAAAAATGCTAACAAGGCAATTTAATCTCACTGACTTTTCCAGTCCTAGCAATAAGATGCGGATTACTTACTACAGTCTTACAAGTGATCATTACCTCAGGAGCTCAGTTTGGGTTCACTGATCTAGACCTCATGGCTGCAGAAAACCCACTTGAACAATGAACCAGCTTTCTCTAAAAGGTTCAAAAGGCAGAAAGCTAATCTCCCACTTTAAGCCAACCTTTCCACCCCTGTCTTTGTACCTTCCTCTTTTACCTCTGTCCTGGTTCTGTTCAGTTCACTTCTTCCTTCAGCTTCCAATGCATGAGTCCATCTCTGCTGATTTGCAATTCCCACTTGTCTGACATTTCCAGATGTTTCTCTCTTCCCTCACCCATACTTGTTTTGCAGTACACAATTCAGTCCCCACTTACCCAGTTCTGTCCCAGGTAAATTGCAGCATTAAGTGTTTTGGACTTTTCCTACAAAGATGTCACATCACATTACTGAAATGCATATTTGGAATTTGGAAGAGACCACCTTGTTACAATATCAAAGCCTGTCACATTTTAGGTCTATTTTACTTGACAGCATCTCTTTGGAGAACAGGAATCTACATAGCTCATAAATGATATTTTGACAGTTGCTAGTTAATCTGCCCCACTGAGATCAGTTTCTCCAGGTCACCTCTTTAAAGCAAAGGGCCCTTTTTTCCTCTCCTTTTTGGG
This sequence comes from Falco rusticolus, assembly GCF_015220075.1. Lineage (NCBI taxonomy): Eukaryota > Metazoa > Chordata > Aves > Falconiformes > Falconidae > Falco > Falco rusticolus. The sequence continues at coordinate 32,937,027 of NC_051188.1, read as the reverse complement.
TTGCATTTCTTCTACAGCCACCCATGATATGTACCAAGCCCAACCGAACTGGCAAATGCATAAGGGGCAACAGGAGAGGGAAGAGTTGGCTCTGCACAGACAACTGCGATGAGTGGACTGTTAGTTGGGTTGGTTGTTGTCTTGCCTTTCTTGCTTGGTTCTCCTCTTAACTAGGGGCATAAGAAGCAAGCCACCATAAGAAAACACAGGGGTATAATTCCCATCAAAAATAGTAGCAGTTCTCAATTATTTTCAAAATTCAGTATAAATCACTCCTTCTCACTGCTTATTACAGTATTTGGTTTGTGATTAGGTGAATTTTTCAGATACCTTATGTTTACCAATAAGTGCTGTCTCAATTAAATATAATTAATCAAGTACTGAATCTCTTTTAGAGGTTCTTCTTTTCTTCCTAATTGAGACACAGAACTGTTACAACACTTACAGAGACTGCTTTAAAGATGCCAGCAAAGAAGACTTTTTTCTCTAATCAATGATATTTTAAAAATGGCTGTATTCCTGTAACACTAAAAAAGAACAGAGGAGATTTTAGTCTTGAGGGTGAAGGAGTATGTTCACTCCAGTAAGAAAAGCGCTGGTTACTGGGGAGATGCCAAGTGGCATTGATGACCCTCTCCCACATCTGTAATAGAAAAACTGCTTGTATTAATGGTGCAGACATCTGAACACGCATAGCCCAAGAGATGCTGATGGATGCTCAGTGTTTCATGTATGTTAGGTTAATCTTATATATATTTCAAAAATGGATTGCATGTAGTTGTGTACATGTGATAAATTACGTAGGCTATTCAAATGTTGTATATAGGTAAACCTCTGTGTAGGTGGGTTACTGATGGTTACTTCTTAGAAGTCAAAGTAATTGCTGTATTTTTATTCACACTTAAACAATAAAGACTGGTATTTGCAAGACACATGGCTGCATTGCTGCTGTTGGCATTTGAACTAGGAATTGCATTCAGGCCCAGCACCACTGTGACAACTTGGAAAAAAATAATCTGTAAGTTTTACAAAGATGAAGAAACTGTCATTGCTACTTGAAAACAAGCTTGACAGTTTGCACGTGAATCCCTCAATTTGTCACATTCATTAAGGAAGAAAGGGCTGATCTGTGTGTTTTAAGTGACTGTGGTGGTTTGATTTGTCCTGATTTATATGAGGCAATTTTTTTTCATAAACATAAAGTGCTTTCTATAAATGTGAGGATAAACCACTTCTGTACAAAATTCTATTGCACCTTAAATTGCAGGAGAGAATTTCTCTGGCTATCTCTGACCTTGTATTGGATTGGAGGGCTGAACTAATTTTTCTTTTGAAATTGTGCGTAATACTGAAATACTTGTTCAGTTATTTTGGCCTTAGAAAAAAATAACCTTAAATATGGGAATATGTTTCTACCCCTTTAGAAGGCATAAGCAAATGATCAGATAAAACTTGTAATTTCTTGACTCTCACATTCAGAGACAGCATTTCTTGAGCCATTTATCCCTTATGTGAATGGAAGGGTGTCCAGAAGAGCTGTATCTGCAAGCCAAAACCCTCTTTTCTCCCCTCTATCCTGCCTCCAGCACACTTAGTATCTACAAATAGTGGCCACTGTGCTTCTCCATGATTTAACATGTTTAGTAGGTTTTTTCTCAGCTAGAAAAATAAAATGTGTTGCAAACTTGTAGATGACAGGGTTCTACAGAGCTTCCAGTCCTTTCAGAAACAGACATTTTTTTTGAAATTTGCAAAAAGTGTGTAGCTTTGAAGAAGTAACTGTAAAATACTCCTTGTACAGACTTTTTGCGTAAGCCACTGCTTAGGACTTTATATCTGTGGGTGTTGAGTAGAAGGTGAGTGCAAATACTCTGAGCAGCAGAAAATAGCTTGTGGGATCAAGGTCTAACAGCACAGGCATCTCAAAACCTATCAACAAAACATGATGAGGCAGATGACTATCTGATAATAGAACAACATGGGGAGAGCTATTGCTTTTTATCATGTTCTTCCTTGACTGTTAAAAGTGCTCACTTGTCTCCAGAGCTCAGACAAATTTAAGAGGGAAGACAGTCTCTATCTGACACGTGACAAAGAAGCAATGAAGAAACTGGTGTGGTGGACCAGCAACCACCCAAATCTCTTCAGAGAGATCCCTGGTTGACGTGTGAGGTGGGCATTTGGCAGTTGTAGAAGCAGTTCAGCAATCAGTGCATAAAAGTGCTTTGAAGAAATGCTTGGCACAGCTCTTGCACCTGGTGAAACTTGCAATGCATCAAATATGTGGAGGGCTGAATAAATAAACAAAAAAGTTGCAAATTATTTTGCCCATTGAAAGGCAAAAAAAAAAAAAAAAAAAAAGAGCCAATTAGAATTCCTAATTAAAACAAAACCAACAAACCAAACCAAACCAAACCACCTTTCCTTTAACACAGAAAAACAAATTTACGTCCTTTATAGTTCTGTATGCTGGTGTTCAAGGAGTCACATGCTGGAATTAGTGGAGAAGTGGAATAAAATGGTATGGTCTTGGTATGATATCTAGTTCTTCAGTCCCTCATTTCATACCCTAGAGGACTGTTCTTTGTTTTCTCTTCTCTCTGCCATGAATCTAAAAGATTCTAAAAGAAGATCACTCACCTCCAAGCCGCTTTGAATCCACTTGGCTTTCAACTTTATGAACCAAATCATACAATATATTGCTATACTACGGGTATGTGTCGTTAGAAAGAAGCTTATAATCTTTACATGGTCTTTAAGCCAAAACCAAAGAGTAGGACATTATGAAATTCCTCAGAATGCACAATTGAAGCTACAGCCTAATTATTTTCCTTTGTCACCCCTTCTTTTTCTGATTGATGGTTGTATTATTATTATCCTCAGAATCTAGGATTCATTCACCAAAGTAAACCAGCATCACTAACTAGCAGTAGTTTTGAGAGCTTCTGTGGTCATCCAGCTTCAATGATGAGCTCTGTTGGGCCTGTTTTTAACTCCTGGCAGGCAACCTCAACACAGACTGCCAGACAGCTGGACACACAAGGAATAAGAAGCTGCATGCTTTGAAAAGAAAGCTTTAAATGCTTTGGAAACTTCAGCCAGCCTTCCATGTCTCATGACATAAGGATGCTCCTCAAACCTGCAATTATGAGTTTAGAAGCTTGTACTGGCATTGTAAAAGACTCCACTTTCTGATCATTATCTCCTCTGACACCTTGGTAATGGCTGATGTTTCTTGGATTTAACCATGAATAAGCAGGTACCTCAATCTCCACCTCAAGCAGTATCTGCAAGCTTCTCTAAGATGCTGGGGTGAAAAGGGTTTCTAAAAACAACAGGGCATGAAGGGCAGCATAATTAAGAAAACCTAAACCCAAGAGCTTAGTTTAAACAATAATAGAAATGATCTTTCATTGGAGATCAGAAATAGGGTTTAGGCTGAAGCCACTCTTGAAGGAATCCGTTCTTCATGCTCTGCTCAGAATCAACTGTCTTCACTGTAATAAATAGGGCTCATTCTCTTGAAGGCTAAATATAAGAGTAAGAGCACAAAGGCTTTATATTGGAGAGGGCACTATAAGGAAGGTCACTTTACAGAAAGCATGAAGTGTCATTTGGAGAAGAATGCTAATACCAGCTATATCAGATTGTGAGGAAGCTGAAAACAGCATATGTTCTAATATTGTCTTTTATTGATTTTGCTGCCAACATCCCACTTCAACAATGTTACAGCTGCACTTCAGGATTCTTAATGGAGGGGGATGGAGAAAATCAATATACAGAGCTTGCCTCTGCTCCCATAGAAGTCAATGCGAATTTCATTATTAACTGCAATGAGCACAGGACAGAGTTCAGACTGTTTTGTCACTTTGTTTGGTTTTTCTTTCCCTTTTTATTTAACCTCCTAAGGGGCAATGTGTAGTGCTATCCTGTGTTTTAGAAAAGTCCCATTTAAATAGGCTGATTCCCCATCAAACTGCAAGTTTACACATTCAGAAATGATGCCTTGCTTTATGAAACCTAATGAAAAATTATAGCCTGTATCCTAAACTGGGAAAGTTATAATAAAAGATATAGGATTCGAAATAAATTCTAATAACAAAATCATTTCATTCTTAAAAATATTTTCATTCAGATATAAAGCAAATAAAAACAGTTTAGCTTTCACTGACTTGTAAAATATCACTTTCAATGTGTATTGTTCACTCTATTACAAATAGAGGAGATGCACCCAAACTTCTTTTCACTAGTATTTTAATGCTATTTACACAAAACGCCATATGCTAAAATTATCTCCAAAAATTATAAGCATCATCTTCATTCCAACAACATGCTGTTAATTTTGTTCTAGCATGAACGCAAAACATATTTTAACATGCTGTCAGAATGAGATACTAAGAATGTCAATAAAATGACACTAAAATAAATGTAAATTTAGATTGCTGTCACAAGTGGCTGCTTGGTTTTGTGAAGATGTTAGGTTGCTATAGCATTTTCCATAGCAACTTTGCATCTTATTACATAAATAATCCCTCAGTGTCCTTAAAGCTTACTAAAAACAGGATTAAATCTATTCTCATATGTAATGATCCTGCATAAAACCTTATCAGTATGAAATACCCAGAAAACGTGATAAAATGTAATCTAGATAATAGTATTTCTGGCAGTTGAAAAGCATCAAAGCACAACAGACTTGTTCTGTAGTAAACGGGACATCCTCCTAAACCCCATATTAGGAAAATTACTTTGAAGTGTTTGTTTCCTCTGAAAATTGAGAGTTTAGTTAACCCCTTCACTGCCATGTCCACAGGACAAGCACAGACCTTCATCCCAAAGCCGATGTGTGCGTATGATCCAGAGGAATTGGCCCAGTACCTGGGACCGGACTTTATTCCTCAGGGAAGACAGGCCTGACAGCTACCTTCAGCCTGATTCATCAAGGCATTTCTGCTAAATTCAGCTGCACGAGAATCACAATTAGAGCCAAACGGACTTAAACCCAGTGGCATAAAATTAGGCCCCTGCCTACATGCTTCCTGAATATCAGCCTATTTTTGTAAAACCTATGGGGAAAATGGAATGCATTTTAAGGCACAAAATTGGATTCTGCCTGATGATAACAGTTCTGAACTGGCACGCTGTGAAAGACACTAGAGCAGACTTTTCCCTGCATAGAGGGAGTAAACATCTTGTGCTGCTTTCTAGTGATCATCTCTGATGGTCCCAGGGAGCAAAGCTGATTGTCTGTTGTGTCCGGAGCATTTCCATTCAAAGGGAGGTTACTCCACTGGCAGAGCTCAAAAGGGTTGTTCAGCTGTCTTCTCTGGCCCGAGAGAGGATCATGTCAGTGTGGTGACAATTCAGAGCTTCAGTTTTTAAATACATTTTTTTTCATGAGATTGCTTATAAAACCTGGTTAGTAGCTTCTATTAACAGGGTTTATTTTCCTCTTCATGTGCCTTTATATGTTCATTACTGCAGGGGTGATTATGACACCAGCTGCTGACGGTTTTGAAATGGTATTGATTTATTTGAGGAAAAAAGCAACGCTAGCCCATTAATTTCTAAAGTAAACACATTTTGTTATTTTACATTATCTTTATCAACAAGTGTTTAAAAGGAAAATGGGCAAATTATGGGCTTGTTAAATACCAGTATCACTTTCACAAAATGTGATGCGAAAAAGCTATGGGATGGAGAAGTAATGCAGAAAAATAAATCAGACTTTTGTTTAAAACAAAATCTCCTATAAACCCCATAAGTTTAGACTTACAAGAAAGGAAAGGAGAAATACCTGATCTCTGGAATCAGGAGGAAGAAGATCTGACATGACATCTTCTGTGACCCTATTCCAGTTGGAAGAAAAGGAAGAGCAAAGCTCAGCTCCACACAGCTGGGGCTCAGCAATTTCTATTCAAAGTTTCAATAAGCTATATAAAGCTTTCCTACCAGTTTAATCCAGCTATAAAACACAGTTTTCATTCCACGTATGCATCTCTGCATTCACACAAGCCTTAGAGAAAGCAAAAAGAGGATTGAATTGCAGAGAAAAGATGAATAAGCATCACACAGATCACTTCAGTGTTTTTTCAGGCTTTCCTTGAAGACTTGCCAGGCTTGCAACTTTCAAGATAGACTTATGAACAATATCACAAAGCCTGTTTTATGCTGTGTGCATCAGGGTGAAATTTTCAAATACTGACTTTCACAAGGACTTACGCTCTTCTGTGAGATGGACTGCCCACTATTCAGCCTGTCTTCTATGGCAAGTGACTTAGCTGATGCTGCAAAGAAGACAGATCAGTTCAGGAAAGCACTCAGGCTACTGTTCCAGACAGAAAGAGCTTGGATGTTTAAGTTTGGCACCTACTTTAGGTGTGTTTGAAAATCCTGGGTAGAGGATGTCTCTCTTGACTCGCAAAAGCAGTGCCAATCTTAACGTGTTCAAATCAGGCTTGCACTACATAACTTGCAAGTTATGATTTGCATGCAGTCCCTGAGATGTCATTAAGTTACTTCATCACAGGTAACACAATGGTGGTGAAATGCTCCAGGGGCCCAGTAAGGGGGCTACTGCAAGTCTGTTGAGCTGGGAAGAGCCCTACAGCAAGGCGCTTATCATCTATGTGGACAGAACAGGCAGTGGCTGAATGAAAGGAAGCACTGTTGCCTCCATTTGACAGTAGGGAACGGAGATAACACAAATTCATTGATTAATCCAGGCAGGGGGTATGTAGCAGAGCTGGGATTTGGCCCAGAGCTCTGGGATCCCAGTCAAAAGCCTTAATCACACGCCCATCCTTCCTGCACCCCTCTGCAAGCATTGTGCATTTCTTTCTTCTCCATGGTGCCAGCTGCAGACTTCCTGAAGTTGGAGTTGCTAGAATTAATGGCACGTCACTGAGAACTGCAAAAGGAAGAGATTAACCCACCTCCCCTTAAAGTAAAATTACAGGTGCCTTCTAGGCATAAACCAAACTTCAGCTCTTTTCTGCAACATTCAGCTTCACTTCACTAATTCTTAAAATTACTTTGGAGGCTTTTACATGTAGATCCTTACTCCCAGTGCCAGCAGGTGGGAGATGAAGCATCCATAAATCCTGATCATTCTGAAGATTTTCGTATATCCTCTAGACTCCAGTGCTGTATCTTTCTTTTTCCCTTGAGCTAATGCTTCAGTAGCTGCGCCTTGACTTTCAAATGTATTAACTGAGTTGCCAATCATCATTATTATTTTTTTCTTAGCAATCTCCCAGCTTTACTTCAGCAATCCTCCTGTCCCTTTCAAACTCCAAAATCCAAATTGCAGAAAAATCACTGTTTAAAGGCTGAATTTTGAAAATAAAATAAAATAAAATAAATATTAAATTCTAAAGAAATAGCTGGTCCCACAGGTGAGATTCACTGAGTCTTAGGTCAGCTTTTGCAGCTTTCCCTGTAATACAAATGACTTTTAGTCTGTGAAACCAGGAGGATTTCCTGTAAACTAGGCATGTATGATAGTTCAGGCAACTTATTGGATTCCCTGGGGGGCTCTTCAGGGGGTGCTTGCAGCAGTTTGAGACACTCTCCATTAGAACAAGCAGGTAGTGATGCATTCCTTTTCCTTGAAGATTCAGCTTGCACACTATAGCGTAGGGTGCTAAGTAAGCCTGGGGAGAATGACCTCTGAAACAACGGGAGAAGCAGAAGGTCTTTGCACAGGAGGCAGTGCTCCAGTCCTGCAACATGGATTAGAGGGTGGAAGACAGATTCAGGAGACCGGAGGTCATAATATCTTTGTGTTATTCAAGCCTTGCCGTTCCCATGGTTAAGCATTTAGACGAATATTTTAAGAAAAGGGGTTAAAAATAAAGAAAATGTCAATGGTTTTTTGCTGTGCAGAATTGTTTCTTTGTGATAAAAGATTCTTTAAAAGACATTCTTTGTAGAACAGAGGTTACTGTGAATACAAATAGCCACTCCAGTGAGATAAAGAGGTGGTTCTGGAATGACATACTCAAAAAGAAAGAAAAAAAAGAAAAAAAAAAGGCATCTAACACAAATAGTAATTTTTAAAAAATGCTAAAAGAAGGAAGAATCACTACTCTGTACATAAAAATGAAAAAATCAATGTCCTTCTCTCACTTTCTTTTCATTTACCAAAGTTTTATACACAAGAATTTTGTTGGTTTACCTCCAAATTCCCTCTGTTGTCAATGACAGAAGGATCAAATGCGTTTGCTTTAGTTGAGAGTGTAAAGTTGGAAGAAGAAAGCTATAAAACTAATTTTAGAACTGGATGACTCTATGTATGCAGCAGGCTGGATCAGCTCCACTAAGATCAAGAGGATGATGAAAGTTACAATGGAAAATGATGGACAAGTACTCAAATGGATCCATACTGTTAAATTCTGATTTAGTATGCAACAGTTTTGGGTTTGCTACTGTTATCACTGAGGGGACTCAGATGCCCGCATTATAACAATACGAAAAACCTGAAGTTGTTCAGGGTGGAACACTACAGAAATCTCAGATATCAAAACTTTTGTTAGAAATTTCCCTTTTTATGGAAGAAAAACCCCCATGCTTTCCAATTTGTGATGTTACAAAAACAATCGCTGGCATAGCTCTGCCCTAAGCATGCATACGTTAAACCTAGCTGAATTGATAAGTATGACAGTTCAAAACATCATTACTCCTCATCTGGCGTGCAGGCTGTGGGTATTTCTGGCTCTGCTTTCCTGTTGTTAATTCTAATGACTTCCCTCCATAAGAGGGGACACAGTCAAGCAAAATGATGAGACATTCATGAAAATCTCTTGATTGCTAGCAGTGCTTTGTCTGCAGCGACCCACTGTCTCAGCTCCAAGCATTCTGCTAATTGTGTTGAAATTCCAAACCCACACAACTGGCCAAGTGAAAATTAGGAGTGTCCTTTACAGCTTTTATTATTGCATTTTTCTTCCAGGAAAAATATTAAATCTCCCCTTGAAAGAGATGTAGTAAAAATTTCTTTGCTAGAATGACACTCCTTCCTTTGGTCTTTACTTCTGGAGTCACTTGACCTCACACAGCATCTTGTCACAGAAGGAGCCAAATTTGCTTTCTGAAGATGAGTGTCTAAACAAGCAAACCTTTGTAAGCTACTCACAACTTTATTAGCCAATGTCAAGAAATCAAGCAAAGCATCCATCCAGATCACGTTACCAGTCAATAATTTAGGCAGCTTCTGAGCCACCTCTTGGTGTCCACCCTGGACAGCACAGTATTTGTAGAAGGCTGAAAATGTTGCATTTCTTTACTTAGATTACATGCACCCTTGTTCTTTCATGACAGCCATCTAACGAGTATCCAATTAAAGCAGTATGCAGTACCACACTGTGAAATATGTACCCTTGAAAGTTAATTCCACAAAGCACACATTTAAAATGGCATGGCGTATTTTTTAGAGAGCTTATACATTATTATGTTTTTGTTGAAAAGAAAGGTAAGGCTTAAAGAATACTGACCAACACGTAACTCCAAACAGTCTCATAATAAGACATTTTTATGAACATGGAATTAGATACTGTCATACAAGACTGCAGACAGCATGCTAAAGAAACGTACTGCTTCCAGTCAAGGGCAGAACTGGAGAATTTTCATCGTTACAGGACATAGTAGGTGACAGACACCTCCTAGAAACAGCTTGCATCATTCAAGTAACTAACTTATGACGGTTTAAAATAAGATACTGTCTTATATAATCAGCTATTAATATGTCACTTCTCACATGTAAGTTTTTGTTTACTTTTTAAAAAACCCCAGTTGTATAGGCTTGACATTATAGAAGGATTTGGCTTTACCTGAATCATCTACTCTCAGCTTTTTACTGGGATTGTCACCACTGTCATCATCAGACATTTCCATCTCCTCTTCCCGGCGGATTCCCATGAGCTGTTCACTGTGAGCATTTCGGAGCTCCTAAAACCCAAAATGACCTTTTGTCAGTATTAGCTTCCATAAAGTCATTATGTATTATTTAGTATCTGTTTTTAATACCGCTCTGATTTTAATTATGCATCATTTATCATTGTAATCATATTTATTTGTATATGAATATTTATAACATCAGTACCACAGGGAATTCTTCCTGTGAAAGAATTGAGTTTATCAAAGATAACACTCAGGGAAAACAAGACAGAAAGTGAGTCTTCATGTTAAGTGATGTTTAGTTCTGCTAAACATAGGAGAATGCTTTAACAGCAAGGACAGTACTTAAATCTGTGTATAAAGCAGACTGATAAAAAAATTATTAGACCGCTTAAGGTAGAGATGATTCTTGCTTCTCTCTGCCACCTGGGGTAGGATTCATCTGGCCAAGCGTAGGTGTCTCCATTAAACAAAGTCATATTAACTGCATCCTAGAAGTGCCTAGTTCTCTCTGCTGATGATAAAGGGAGCCAAGAGCAGCCAGTGCAGATGGAGTGCTCTATATTTTATGTGTCCGCTGCTGGCCAAAGGCATCTCACCCTCTCTCCCTATGCCCAAATCACCTCGGATTTAAAAGACCCAGCCCCATAATGCTGTCCCAAAAATCTCTGCATCTTGATCTAAAAGGAGTGCCAGAGTGGACAGCCCGGTTGCTGCAAGGGCAGGCAGAGAGCCCACACATGTCTCTAGGTAAATGATCAGCAGGCACACAGGCTCTGTAGGAGTCTAGACGGTCTTTGTTCTGGGTAGAAAAGCTGGCGCAGATGTAGCTGCTGGCTTTTTAATGGCAGCACCGGGAAGATTGAGAGGACTCTATTTTGCCCTAATAATCCTGTCAGGTGTAACACGGGGATGCTGCACTGTGATTAGTGCAGGCCTTGTCAGTTCGCAGACAGCTAATTTTTCTGCCAACAAAGAGCTTAATTCCCAAAGAGGTGGTTTGAAATCTTTGAAACAAGGAAGAGTCGTGTGGAAGGAGGAGACAGCATTGAGGAGTCGGACCGCTGCTCGGTGCAATTAACATCGGCTGTCAGAGAGGGACTGTGTGAAAAGAGGGAAGGCGTTTCCCTCGAGCTGTACCCTTGGTTCATTGGCAGATCTCAGATATTCTGGTTAAATGTGTATGTGTCCATTAATCTAAGCAAAGGCAAGGGGGCTAATTAGTAGGCATTTTACAGGAGAATAATTTCAAATTAAAAAAAAAAAGTTATTAAAAAGGTAAATTGCTGACCAGCATCTCATGTAAACAGAGGCACCTCCAGAAGAAATTAGCAAGCCGTTCCTTAATTCCTTACTGGAAAAGGCCACCTGCACTTTTTCTTGGGGAAGCATATTGCATACATAGCAGACATCCGCTTACATTTACTCCCTCTTTAGGGGATAGATGTCCTTGATGCATCAATGTCTACATTATCAGCAAAGTCAATAATCTTCCATGGAGAATGTCTATGTGTATGAGTGTTTGTTTTGGGTTTGGGTTTCTAGCAAAGCTTTCCTAAATTCAGAAAAAAATGGAAGGTGGTCAGGTAATTAAACAAGTTAGCAAATAATGTCATGGTTAGAAAATATGATTTAAAGCAAATATGCCATTTGCTAACATTTCCATCATATTTCACATCTGGAAAACAGGCATTTCTAAAATATATTTTTTCAGTGAGAGTCTTCACATATTTATGAATTGTTTTAGTTGTCCTCTTAGGAAAACAAAGGGAATAATATTTGAAACATTTCTGGAAAGTCCAACTCTTACACATTTCAGTTTATTAAAGATTTAGAAGCCAGCAAATGAATGACACACAACATCCCTGTACAGAAAGTTAGTTTAAGAAGGGATGGTCTCAATATAATTGAAATAATCTACTAGCAAGTCATGTTTTCATACTTCTCTAAATGATAAGACAAACATCAATTCCCAACTCCCAACTTTCAATTGAACAAAGTCTTTACCCACTACTCATATGAAATATTTGTGAACAAAATGCAAAATACAGTTTGTACCAATAAATTATGCTAACATTTTATTTTAAGTGTCCCATTATTGTGAAGTCATTTGGTATTCACCATTATAGCACTGATAATAAAGAATTCATTTGGTATTCATGTGGATGTTACATTTAGTGCCATTGGTATTCAACTGTAATTTAGCATTAGTTAATGGGCACTTAAAATGTTACGCAAATGATTTATATCACAGCACTTCAGTGTTTCTCAAACTAAGTGTACAACACTTATTTTACAAGTGTACTACAAAATAATTAAATAAGTGCACCTTACCTTCTAAAGTTTTTACTCTGAGACAGAGAAAAATCATTTAGAGGACTGTGATAGTAACAATCAACATACTGTACTACATGAAGGTAAACCAAGTGTATGTTAAGTTGCTCATATTAAAAAAAAAAAAAGGAAGAAGAAAGAAAGAAAACAAAGACAGCGGTACTTACTTTTTAAAATACAGGCTCATAGCGTATATACTGAATTAAAAACGAAAGCTGGATGACCAAAACACAGGATGAGGTCTAGCGCTTCCTTTGCCGCCACCGGCAGCAAGGGGAAGTTAGAATCCCATCTCCTCTGTTCATGCCTATGACAGTCACGCATGCGTGGTTCCAAATTGCTAACTCTGTATGGTAGTATGATTACATTTATGCTGGTTTCTTTGCAAGCATAATAATTAGAATCAATACAAGTGATGTGTCTACTTTTTGAAAGATCAACATAAAACGAATGGGAAGGAGTATGTCATAATTCTGGGCTTAATATGCTTAGGTCATTACTTAGGAAAGAAATTCTCTTATTTTTAGGCAAAGTCATCTTATAATGATCATGTGATGGCACAAAGAGAAAAAATATCTGTGCTACAGAATACTTCTTTTAAAAACAGATCACGATGACTCCTAAAAAGATATTTTTCAGAAATATTTCTTAATTCTATCCTTAGTTGAAAATACCGTTCCTAATTTCACTACTTCAGTTCATTATTTTAGGTAGTAAACATAATCCTCCAATGATTTCCCAAATTTTGCATGAAAAATAAAACCACATTGCTCTCTGTCTTAGTGTTATTTAATGACTATTATCATAATGAGAGCAATGGGAGCAATTCATACTGTAGAGGAGAGTATATAATGGCCAGTTGATTAACAGCTAAAACAGTAGCCGTAAATACTGCTGAATACACTATGTCCAGCTACAATCACACTCGTTCTGTGTCAATCCAGCTGTGAGATGATGGATAGAAAGTAATAATAAAATCACCAACCTCAGAATGCTTTCGCCAAATGTCTATGTTCTTTCGCTGGGCTTTCGAGAAATGGTCCCAAGCTTTTTGTCTGGTAGAAGCGTTGAAAACGGCGACAATCTGCTCAACTTTGGTGAACAAGGAAGTCAAACAAGACAAGCAATTTATGTTGTGATCACTATATAGAAGCAAAGCAAAGACACTAGGAGTCTATGGATGATGTCATTACTGAAACAACATCATCAATATCCATCCAATGATGTGTCTTTTGTACTTACATTTTACCAATGTTGGAGATGTCTCCCTTCAAGTCTGTCTCCATAACTTTAGTCTACACAACTTATAACTATGTACCAAAAACCATGCATGCAGCTGCTTCCCCGTGATGTCTGCTACAACCCTCTGCACAGCCATGTGCCTTTGTAGGTGTGTGACTACAGAAATGACACTTGAGGCATAAACCTGACACGTTCCCCTGTGGCAGCTGCATACAGATGAGCAGGCTGTACAAATGTAAGCGTGAAAGACAAGCAGGCTCTCCTTTGAAGGGTGACTATCTGATAGTGAGAATTTGTCAGTAGACGGGAAGGGCTAAACCACACATTAATGCTGCATTCTGTAGCTGCAGCTGCTGTTTCTCTTTTATTTATTATAAATGGGCTCACCTGTGGTAGATCATTCTGTCCTGTGTCCACAGCCTATGTATGTTTAAGTACATGAACAGTCACATTTTTTTGCATATAAGATGAAGAAGAGATGTGAAATGGGCTTCCCTCATTCAACTCTAATGAATTTGTCCCGAAGCCAGACGTCAATATTTAGGTCAATTATCTAGGACAATTAAGATCTTACGTTTTTAGCTACTTGTTCATCCTAATTCAGAACCTCTTCTCCCAACACTCTTTTCTTTCTCTTTGCATCAGTTACAAGCAACGCTGTCCTTCCACAACAGTGACCTGCCTAAAAATTATTTGACCAAGATTTAAATTGCCTTGATCCCAGCACAGTTAACTGAAGGACCACCAGGAAATACAAATTTTCTACAAATGACCTGGGCTGTGCTCCTGAGCGTGCAAATGTGCTGACCTATGAAGTCAAACTGAAAAATGCCTCAACTCTTGGACAAGGTTCTTGACTATTTATCTCTTTAGATTCCTGGGCTGAAACAATGTCTACTGTTTTGTAACGCTGCAGCTTGAAGCACCTCCTTCCCCTCTCATAGAGAAATGGTGGCAGGAATGCCGTAATGCCCTCTGATTGGGGCTCTCATCGAGCTGATCAACAGCTGCTCTTCTTCTCCCTTCAAGTCACAGATGCAGAGGATCTTATACATAACAACCCATATTTTGTAAAACAATGAGCTCACCTAGTAAGTCAGTTACGTATCTTTCCCCTCTAGATCTGAAAGTTAACCTCACTCACTTGAATAGAAGCACGTTTCTTCCATCCTCTTTTATTACCTATTTTACAGGCTGCTTTCAGATTGAGGAAGCTTACAACATTTTGAATCACAGATGGAAGTTTGTCTTTGTAATCAGGGCTGGTTAATTAACTCCTAAAGCCATAGAAAATAAATTTAGTCTTTTAGAATTAATACTTCTATGTAGTTTATACTAAAGAAGGTGCCTCAAAACTACTGGCATGATCAGAACCATTTGTGATCAAGTTTTAATAGCAGATGTGATAACTTCAGCCTATGAGAACTTGCTTGGAGTGAAAGGTGGATGTATCAAGGAAGTTATGCGGTGTATATTCAATTAATTTGAAAAGAATGAAAATGCTAAAGCAATCTATTATTGTGTGTATAGAAACTAAGGCTAGAATTTAATTACTATCATGTTGATGACCCAGGTGCTCAGAAAATTTTGCATAATTAACAATCTGGTTTTAGTTTGCAAGTGGAAATTCAAGTAGAAAAGATTCACAAAAATATGAGGAAGGCTGGTTTGCCATTTTCCACTAATAGGTATTAATAACATCATATGAATTTTTAAAAACATTTGAACTTTAAAGTGTTCAATTTCCATTCTGTGAACAGATGCTAAGATTTATCAAAAGTCATTATATGATTATTTCAGAAACTCTCCGCAATGGAAACACAAGCTAGGAAGATGTCAAATAGTTTTTCTTGCATAAGTGTAGTAGACAAAGTGAGCAGAGAATGGTTCTCCTTCACTTTCAGGAATTAAAAAAAAACTAAAGGAAGTAGGATACTTGGAGTACTAGATGCTAAAAATCAAGGCATTTAAAGAAAGTTTATCCAATAGGCAGCTAGGGATAATTTAAAAAGGCAAATGTAGAGGAGAATAGTAAATTAGTACATATCAAAGACCAACATTTCGCTACCTTGTTCAAAGGAAGTGTCAACACACATGCAACTATTTCAAAAAGCACCAGCAATATAGGCTATGAAGTGTTGCAAACACCCACAGGTAACACCCAACATAAAAGGTCTCCAAGCATTGCATCAGAGATAAAAAGCAGCCAAGGCCATGGTTTGACAGTATAGGAAAGTGGCTTCACATCTTTTTGTACTCCATGATAATCCTGCGTTTATGTGCTATGAGATGGCAATCCAATGTAAAGCCATTCTGCCAGTTCACAGTTTTTCAGTTTCCAGTTTCTTTGCTGGTTAATTCATGTTGCATAAGGATTAATTTGTTCTCCCACAGACACCCTGGAAGCCTAAAACTGGAAGAACTCCTGTGCTCTGTGTAATTGGAAGACAAGACATAATGTACCCATCCCTGATCAGGATCAGATTTGTATTTGTAAATGATCCAGCAGCACACAACCCATAAGGATGGTAGATTCATCCCTAAGAGGAAGCCAGGAAAGTTTATATTAGCTGAGAAACTCTACAGTGCATTCATTTTTCCTCCACATCTAGGTAAGATTTGGCCAAAGAGAGGGCCCAGATTTTGGGCTGTTATCTGCAGAATCGGAGCGAAACCATTGCTCCTGGTTTTGTTGCTGACCATGGTTTTCAGACTATTTCCTGACCTCTAGAAAAAAAATTATAAAATGAAATAACAGTTCATGTCTATCTCCGTAAGGCACCTTTAACTCTAGAATGCACTGTACTGTCAACGATGACTGGTAAGTAGAATTATTAAGTAACATGAAATATTCATTGTCAAACATCTGTTGTTAAGTTCTATGCTATATCAAATTTTCATTGACCATATGCAAAGATGTTTCCTTACTAAATTAGGGTTTAAAAAACTGTATTGTTCTAGAAGGGTCCATACTACATCATTGTTTTTCCTATCAGCATAACTTACCGGATGTAAAAAATTGCATCTTTCCCAATGACTTATTCTGTAGCTGGTAATTTATGTGGTGTGTTTCAAAATATTATTATCTAATTGTTTTTCTGCTGAGTTATAAATAACTAAAAAGACCCAAACAAGTAAGCCTAGACTGATATGCAAGTGTCAGTGTTTAACAAATGTGGTGTAACTACAATAGCCTTTATCAGAGGTGCCAGCTCATAGTAAGCATATTAAAAGAAAGTTTAAACCTCAGTTTCTGTTGCCATCAAGTTATTTGTTATCAAATATAAATGTAAATTTATTTACATTTGTTATTGTTATCAAGTATAAATGTAAAAACAACCAGAAAAACTAGGAACAACAACAAAAATCCCTTAAACAACACCTGTAGAAGTTTTATACAAAATTGGATTAAAGGGAAAACTAGAATATCTCCAGGGGAAGACAATATATGATACGGGATATTTGAAAATGATACTACCAGAAAAGAACATAAATAAATGAGAACCAACGCATAACCTCATCTGTAGATTAAGAGGTTGAGAGAACACTTTTACCTTCCATTACATTTATCTAGCAGGCTATTTTAAATACATGATTGAGTGAAGGCTGAAATTTCTCCTTGGGTTCAGGAGACAAGAAGTATTCTATTTTCCTTTGCTTATTACATTTTCAGCTGTCATGAATATGTGATTATTTTTCATTTCTTGTATGCAAAAATAAAGAACACCAGCAACCAAATGCTTTATAATGCATAATAATAATAATAGTAGTAGTAGTAGTAGTAGTAGTAGTAGTAGTAAAAAAAAAAACCAAAAAAAGAAACTGCAACACGTGTTAAAAACAAAAGTCTTTGCTGCCAGATAAAATAATCAAGTTTCATGTAGAATTTCTCTCCAAACTACACCAATTAGGGATACAGGATGAAAAGGGCTTTGCACTAAATTACTATAAGTGCAAGAGTAGAATATATGGCAATTTAGCTCAGAAAATTCTGTAAGAGTGCGACAATTGACATACAGGGTAAAAGAAAAATTCCACCCATAAAATTACGGTGTAAAGGAAACTGTTACAGTAAATGTATAACATGCTTTTCAAATATAGATTCACAGCACAGGGAGGATATAGAGTTGGCGTGGTTTGGGTCAGTAGCCTTGTCGCTGAATTCTGACTAAGCTGGAGTCTGCCAATCGATTTGGCTCCAAGCCCAGCAAACCAAGGAATTACAGTAGTCAAGGCTAGATGCTGTAAGTGGATGAATTAGAGTCCCCAGGTCAGTTTTGGATAGGAAAGAGAATGTTTTTGGCAACAGTTCTGAAAGGCATTTGGCAATGTACTGAACAGAAATTACCATTAAGTCCAAGGCTAAAATTGCATGTAGGCAAATGACATGTGACATCAATAAGAGAAACGGTAGACAGATTGCAAAGTAATGAAATAAACATATTTTTTAAATTAATCTCAGCCAAACCTCAGTCTTTTGGTTATGATACTGTTTACTTTCAGAAAAGATTTTTCCTTTCAAACATTTACAGCTAAAAGCCTTCAGCCTCCCTGTTTTACCCAATTCACATGTCACAGAGGGAGAAACCTCTGCAATTGCCATTGACTGGCAGGGGAGGAAAACATAAAAGCTGGAAATATCACTCTGGAGAAGACTTCAGATAATGCAAAGGATGGGTCCTAAAGTATAGCATACCATCAGCTGGATACATAAGCAAAATCCATTATAGATTTGTATAATGAAGACAGCCTATCTGCCACAAAGAAATGGCATCTTTGTTTTGGTTTTGATTTTGTGGGGGTTTTCCGTTTCTTTTTTCTTTTTAAATAAAAAAAAAAACAAAAAAAAACAACAACCAAAAAAAACCCCCAAACAACCCCAAAATGCCCCCCCAAAAATATCTATGCATATTAAAAAAAAAAAAAAAGGTGCAATTCAATCAGATAAGAGAAAGCTACTGTTTGGTCTTCTTGCTGTCTGGGTGGCCGTAGGTTCCTTAAGACATAGTCTTAAGACATAGCATGATAAAGCATAAAACCACAGGACTTCTCTATTATATCCCAAAATTCTGAACACACCGAAAGCATGGTGCCTCCAGTGATTTACCTCCCAAATCGTTTTGCTGTGTGGGAAGTCAGATTGCAAGGCTGCCATTCCTCAACTCATCCTACTGCCAACAACCACATCTGTACTAGTGATCAAAACCAGCCAGGGACCATTCTTGTTCCTTGAAGTCAAATGGCACAATATGCTGAGTGTCCCTGCAGCAGCAACTGTTCTCTCTCCCCAAAAAGATGCTTTTCAGTAAACTACTTGGCCTGCACCGAACTCTCAACTGTGTGGGAAAATGTTAGCTGGCCCAGAGCAACAACCTTCTTACTGTGGAACAGTATGGACAAGCCTGCCCTAGCTCAGCTTAATTTAATCCTATAGGCAGAGTCAGTGGGGTCATCTTTTACTAGCAGTCTCACCTTTTCTGCTCTAGTCCTGACACAGAGGTCCCAGTGTTGCACAGAACCATTACAAGGCTTACCAGAGGAAGAAGGATGTTTTCCTCTTCCGTCTACCCTGCCTCACCTACCTGAATACTGGAAAGAATGAGAAACAAGTCTAAGTGTCATCCCCCTAAATTGCACTATATTATTTCTACATTTCCTTTTGACTAGGCCTACAGTGTTTGAGACCAGGAGGAGGTGTGCCTGGAGTGACGGTTGATCCCTCTTTCTCTTCCATCTGACTAAGACTGGTCTTAGTCAATATACTTGCAGGAGTTATTAAGAGGATGAGTGGATGTCAGTGGTCTACACTTGAGTGACGGAGGAAGAAATATTTTTTAATAATACAATAAGCAGATTCTTCTACATAGATAAAGGACAAAATAAAAAATAATTATACCACAGCACAAATTATAATCCCTGGTCTTGTAAAATCATCAAACCTCAGTGTCAGCAGCTGTTTTCCTTTCTTCTCAATGCTAAGAAAGCCAGTGAGGAAGAGTGAAAGAAGGAGCATTATGGGGATACTGAAAACATCCCATTTTCAGAATTTATATTGAAACCTGCAAAGTAACTTGCCTGAGGTACGTATATCAACAATTAATAGTTCTAGAAATGGAAGAACACTCCTTGTTAAACTCTGAAATAAAAATATACACTCTGATTAAAGAGAGCCCAGTTTGCTCTGCAAGGTATTGCTAGAAGATCTGTCTACAAAATAAGCTTTGAAAATCTTTTAGGTTGTGAACGTGGTTTAATTTACAACAAAGAAACTGACAGCTTGGTGTAACAGCAAGTGCTGGCATCATGCCATGTGATAAATCACTTGGACTCAACAAGACCGCTTCACCTCCATGTCATTTCTCAATGAACAGGAACCTGACATCAGGCCAGCACAACACAGCAGGGCAGGTAAAAATGTACAGTACTTGCTTCTTTAATGCCACCATCTTATATTACAGAACAGATTTTACGGACTTTGCTTGACATCCAGAAAACAAAACAAACAAACAAACAAACCCCCCCACACACAACCGCACCCCACTAACTCAAAGGAAGATTTAGTGAATGCTACTTTCTTCATCAGCTTGACAAGATTATAAGACGTTCCCAACACACTGCTCTTGTTCTCGTCATTATTTATGGTTAGGCAGACCTTTTTTTCAGATTTAAAAATAGCAAATGTAGGAACAACTATTTTTGGCAAGCCTGTCCAAAAAAAGAACCCCAAGGGAACTCTGAGATGAAGGAACACAAATGTGACTGAACTCTAGCAGGGCCCAGTAAGTGAAGTTGTAATAATTGTCAAAGTAATAATTGTCCAGGGATCTTTCAGATTAGAATGTTCCTAAGAGTGCTGTGGGGTTTTTTTGGCACAATATGGTTTCTTTTGTTGAAGAAAAGGAACAGAGAGGTGGATGAGGAGGCTTCAAAAGCCATAGCCTCTGCTGGCAATCAAAACAAAAAATCATCTCACACACATTATGTAGGGACATTTACTTCTCCATTTGTTGCCATATCTTATGCTCCCTTGCCTGCCATGTCTTGTCATCTTTTTTTCTTTGTTTACTGCATTCGGTCTCATTTTCCTTCTGTATTTTTTTTCCCTTGTTCACTGTGTGTCCTTCTTTCCCCCCCGCATAATCTACCCCTTTCCAGAACTCTTTTCCTACCCCATAACATCTCTATCATCACAAACTACACCATTTGGGACAAATCCAGTGATCTGACATGAAGCGAAACTAATGCCTATTGTAGGGAGTAAGTATTTCAACCAGACATGGTTATATAGGATTATTCATATTCATATTTATGAAGTTTATTCATTCACTTCTAAGAAGCCTGAAAGGTTTTAGAAGTGCAGGCCACACGATATGCACAGCCAACTCAGAAAATCTTTTTGGTGAAACCTCCATCTTTCCTTCCTTTCTCCAATGTCTTACTCTCATCCCTTGTTGTTCATTTCCACACAAAATTTACAGTCCAGTTTTGCAAAGTAACAGGCCCCTACCTCCATCTCTACTCAGCAAGGGAGCTCAAAACCACACACAGATTTCCACACAATTCAAGCATATACTTCTTGGCTTCAAACCTTGCCTTATCATCTAGGAGATCCTGCAGGATCCAGGAACATGGCCTAAGTTGTCAAAATGGGGCCTTAGACTGAAACCTTTCAGGAGGCAGTGCACTTATTTTGCTATAAAACATCATGCATATTTAATGGCCTACTTTAAAAAAAAAAAAAAAGGCTTAAAAATAACAGAAGAGCTTCTGTTGAAATTCTGGCCACGCTTAAATCAATACCAAGATTCCTATTGACTTTAGGTGGAGTGAAGGCTACACAATGAAAGCAATGAAGAAATTCAAAGAAAATGAAACACAAAGGAATAAGCGATCTGAAACACTACAGGTTGCAACCACAAAGGCTTATACTGCCATAAAGTGGGGAAGAATTATAGAATGCAAGGTAAAATAGAAATGGAGTCTTTCATCTCTGTTCTCTGGTGTTGCTGCAGCATCCTGGATAGAAATGCTTTTGAGAACATGTGTACATGAGACGGAAAATGGGAGGACAAGTAAAGAATAGAGATACCCAGCTGAGCTTTACTGGACAAATTATCCGTACAGAAGCAAGCAAAGAGCACAACTAAATAAGCTAATCAAAAGGGACTGGATGGATTGTAGAGGTTATTTTGGTTTTGGCTTCTTGTTGTGTTTTTGGTTTTTTGTTGGTTTTTTTTTTTAGAAATACATCAAGGTAGAAAATAATAGTCGCAACTAATGACATGAATGATTAATGTTTTTATTTGTATTATAGTGGCATTCTATGACACCAACTGAGATCTGAGCTGCACTGTAAAAAACACATTATATGACTCAATCTCTTTCACAAAGAGCTTAATGATGACCTAAAAATTGCACATAAAGTAAGCTCATATTTTTGAATTAGTAACTGGCAAATGAAAGAAAGACTCTAAGACTGGACAATTAAAGAGAAGGAAAATCCTTTTAAAAGTTATTAATGCAGAGCAATTGAAAAAATACTTGGAAAGCATGAATGCGTATAAAAAGTCTGACTGCTAAAAGAATTTTAACCAGCATGCTTTCAATATGTGTAATGAAACTGGCTTCATTTTTAGTACTAAGAGAATATACTAAAAAGTGGAAGGATTACTGGGAGAAAGGGCTGCAGTATGGAATTTAAAGCAAATGAGATAAGATGGTGATTTTAGTAATCACTACCATATCAATATAAATTCTACCTTTTCTAAAGTAAAAGAGCAACTTTTGAAGTGAATTTGTAATGAGGAAAAAAAACCCTGATCCAAATCTTTTTTGAAGAAAGCTCAAAAAGGATTTTTAAGATTTCTTCTTCCTTTTTTATATTAAAAATTCAGATTCTATCTGTGAAGGTGCTGATAATGTTAAAACAGATTAAATCACATCCAGAGAGATCAGAGAATGAAAATGAACAAACCTGGAGAGGAGAATTTTATTCAGTCTGTTGAGAATGCATTTGCCTTCAGAATTATTTAACCTCAATTTTTTTTATTTTTTTTTGGGGGGGGGGGGGGGAAGAAATTTTATAGTAGATACCTACCAGCTATTGGATAAAAAGTCAGTGTGCTCTCATACACCACCGAAGTCCTTCAATAGGAAGGGAGGAAAAACTCATGGTGACAATCCTGATCTTCCCAAGGAGGGGGACATGACACAGTCTTCTCTCCAAATTCTTTGATTCTTTTTAATGAACAGCCCTACTGAATCATCACAAAGTTGCATCTAGCCTCATATCCTGTGTCATGAATAAAAGAGCTAAGATGCTTAGCAACAAGCTGAGCAGGTAAACTGTGTGATGTCATAAATCCATGTTTCTTCAGTTCCAGGGCTTTTTGAAAGATGAGTATCTCTTTGCTTTTGCTTCCATGTACACCTTCACATGCAATGCAAGAGCATACAGAAGCAAACAAGCTTACTGGCAGCAGAAAGAAGTGGCAGGCACCCTGTACATTGATGTGTGGAGTGAAAATTAATTTATCTCCACAACAAGATGAGTAGAATATCCACATGATAGCTGGAACTGGACTACGCAGTTCAGATCTTGAGATCATTTTCAAAAAATCAAAGCAGGCAATGGCAGGTAGAGTTGTCTTAAAATTCTGGTTGATGGTGCCTAATACTCCAGCTGCTCTGGTTGCCTCCCCGCTTCCCTCCTCACCCATATCAGCATAATGCTGCAGTACAACTGCATGGGAGCTGTTAGACTCAGAGCACCATAGCCTACCACTCTGATCACAGCTCCTTGCAAAGCTGGGATACCTCTCACATATAGATGGCTTTTCTTCTGCCACCACCATGATTTTTGTGGCAAAGGTATCCCAGTGACAAAATGAAAATTGCAGTGCTATTGCTGACCCTCTCAAAAGTCAGCTTATTGTCCAGGCAAAGTAGGAACTCGCTCAGATGCTGTCTCTTTCCTTCTTTGCAAGAATTAATAATGCCACTTTTATTCACAGATATGAATCCTTGTATTTCAAAACTTTGTAAGTGGCCAAAAACTATAAAGTTTTGGTCCCTGACCATAATTAGAACTTCACCAAGATTTTCTTTTTAGTTAGTGGAAGAATCTATTTTACAATTTACAAATACTCTAGCATTACTACTGAGGATTGCATCCTGACACTTATCAATTGTGTTAAACTTTGTAATAATTTTGCTTTTACTGCTTATTATGATAGCATGTTATTTAGTAGCTGAAATGAAAAAAAAAACCCAAAAAACCCAAAACAACCAACTACCAATATATGTAGCTTGTCCGCAAGGTCCCCTAGAAATATCAAAATGGCTTACTGGTGTATACTGGCCCTTAATACTGAGTGCTGGGGATTGCTACACTGGTTTGCCCCTGGCTTACCTAAGGCCAACAGTAGGGTTGTCACTTAGCTGTTGTGAATGAAATTCAGGATGGCAACCTTTAAATGTGTCTAAGTGATTTAAAGAGTCTATGTTCTGTTTTCAAACATCTTGAGAGTCAATGAGCTAATTAGTGCTTGCCAAGGTAGGGTGAGAACCTGCAGCACATTTCTTCTCCCTAATGCCAGCTAATTCACAAAGGGATTCCAGGGTCACTGGGAACTGGCTTCCCTTTCCAGCAATGTCCTCATGTCCACCAGGAATAAAGGACACATCTGTGATTAGTACACTGGACTAAAGGACTCTGTAGGTTTACATTCCAGCTTGCCTTGTAGGATGAACCATCTGTCTATCCATACCTTCAGACCTGCATTTTGACACTCAGGCCTTTTACACAAGTTCTAAGACCCTGGTGATTACCTGTAATCAACTGTGGTGAGTTAGAAGCTCAGGTATCCTACAAAGCACAGGGGAAGTGCTTCACTCTTGGGAATACATATAAAAGGCACTGTCTTAACTAGCTGCTAGATTGTGCATATGCATCCCCTGGATGGGGATGTGCCATAGATGCAGCTGTTCTCTCTGTTCAGTGCAGCGCTACAGGAGGCTGGGAGACATTTCACTCCAGCTGGCATCGTTCTGGATCAGGTGCCTAAAAGCCATCTATCAGACACTCTAAGGAAGGTCAATATCACCTTCGAGAGCACTGGACCTCACCATTTAGAGCACTCTTGGAAAGAAGGAGGCTTAAGTTCAGCTCCTTCACTGGCATTCAGGGTATTTAAACATACCTTTCCAAAAGATCATCCTGATCACTAGGCATTGAAAATCTCTGAAGTTCAAGGAGAGGATGAAAGTGAAGACCAGCACATGACAAGGAAGTAATCTGGCCAGGGGGTTCCACAATAAAAACCACCCTCCCACTGCTCCCCCACAGGTGTGCAAGAGACTGGACCCTGATGGGGACCTGGTGCCTAAGTCCCTTGAAGAGCCATCAATTAGTAAAATTGACAGAAATGACCAAATAAGTGAGTGTCATAAGCTGCTTGGTACCTAGCCGTGGCGCACTTCTGTTCATTACACTGTATAACTATCTACTTGCATGTTGGAACACTTCCACCACCTTGTGTGTCTGACTCTCGAGACATCAAATTAATTTCTCAGTATGGGATTTTGGACCTGCATTCACTTATAGGTACTTTTGAAAATGTTGTCATGGGAGACTGCCAGAAATGGTCTGAACCCTCAATAAGAGGTAGACAAAGTTCACAGTGCGTGGGGGAGAAAGTCAGAGGAGACAATTACAGCTTTGGTGTAGTCTAAAAAAACAGCCCAATGTGGATGTCTCAAGGGCTTCCACTTTTCTTAAACATGAAGACCAATGTCTACAAGCCTTAGGCTGAAAAGGTGGATTGGGAGGAAATGAAAGAGAGATGTATGAAAAACAGGGAGCAGTGTCATGTGCAACTCTGCTGTGGAAGCAAAATGAAAGAATTTAGAAATCGAACCAGAAAGACAGAAATATTCAAAATCCTGGAAAACAATCCACATTTTAATCACAGATTCAAATCTAGAAACCCCAAGTAATTTAATAATAAAAAAAAAAGAGGTGGCCATTTTTCTCTCTTTATCCCTTAAATAACTAAAGTAGCACCATAACAAGGCGAAGACTCCCTGTAGAACTTAAATCAGGGGCTGTAAATCGGTGGTGTGACAGCAGTAATATACTTTATTTCACAGATTATCCTGGCACAAGTATCTTGGTCAGGTAATTAATTCACATGCTGAACACTTGACCCAAATTTTTAAGCGTAATCCATTTGGTAATCTTCTAAATACCTCCAGGCAGAAATTTGTAGCAGGGATTTCAATACCTGTACTTCTTTAGTAGTTGGGCCATAAGCTGAAATGTTCTGGCCACACTAATCCTCATTAATAAGAAAGCATTTCGTACTGAGACTCCTATAGACAGTGTGTGTGTTCCAGGTGAGTGCACTTGAAGGCCATTTTCTTAACATATTTCTTCTTCACTCCCCGTAACATTCACTGCTACAATGATAGCATTTCTATCTAACTTCAAGTTCTTCCCTTATGCTACGTCCTTCTGTATCAAGACTACACACAGTAAGTGGGATTACTCTGCTCTGAACAAGGCTTGTAAAAAGTGGGGCAATTGGTTCTGAGCTAGGCCCCCTGTGAATCCTCTAGGACAGCAGAGAAAATACGGCATCTCCACGGGATGATTCATCTCACTGGAAGAGCACCATGAGGTCGGTCTGATGACTCATTCCCCAGAGATGCCCGTTTTACTCTCCAGACAACAAAGCAAGCACAGAATGGTCAGCTTAGAGTTGGACATCTGATCTAGTTTGTGACAGAGGAATGGCACATGCTATTTTAAAAAATACTGCAATATTTATGTCAAATGGCCACACAGCTGTAGCATTACACTAGACTTTTGGACCCTTAAGGCAGAACAGCAGAAGTGGTTTTTTTGCTACTCTGCAGAATTTAATAGACCACACACACCTATTTTAAACATCTAGTACTTTCAAATTCTTCTTCATAAAGCAAGTGACATATTGCAGCTGATTACACAAGGCTGTGGGAAAACAATGGAAAAGATGCATGAAAAACATTCCTCAGATGAATTCAAATACAGGAAAATTCTTGAAAAAGGGAAGCTCATTTCACAGTCTCCCTATATAGCAATCTTAGGCATATACACATGTAAAGCAAAAACATCATCCATCTGTTTGTAACAAGTTTGCAGAGAATTTTAATAAGACACATTAATGCTAATAATGGCCAATGTTTATGATGTTTATAAAATAACCAATGTGAAGCATCTGGAAAGCTTGTAAAATTTGTTCTTATAAAATCCACAGAGTGTAACACCTTTCCCTGAACCTGTTTTTTTGCTGACCTTGTCCTCCTAGGCCAGATCTGTCAGAAACTCTTTTCTTCCAGGCACTGCTGTGACTGTGACACTCTGAAACTCATGATTTGAAGCCAGACCTATTTCTGGTTTTGTAAGTTCAGCATTCAGCACATTACAGGAACAAACCAGATATAGCCAAAACTGCAAGTTTCCACCTGAAACTACAGGGATCTCTATTTCCAAGTGACAGATGTTCTACAACAGTTGGTGACAAATGGGCTAATTTAGACTGATTTAACTAAAGTTCAGCCTGCTGACAATGGGGGATTTTTTTTAATGCAGCTGAAGAAGGCATTTCCAAACGCTAGGGCTGGCTGTTGCACACAAAACTACAGAGCCCTGGTGTGAACTGAACAGCACGGCCATGCATGGTGCCTGCGTCTCTGCTCCTCACACTGCCTTTTAGATGGTGACATGGAAGGCGATATTGCCTAGCAAATTAGCAAGGGAATTAACTGGTCTTTAAAATTTACTCAGGGAACATATGTCCTCAGAAATCAAATGCCTTTGGCCCAGAATCAATCTTCCTAAATTCGGGCATCTATGTTTTTAAATTAGAAGTACATGTGCCCTGGGGTAAATTAGTTTTCTGGGATACAGAGCTCTCCATCATGGACGCAGGAAGCTTCCAGGGGCTGCTCTCCTAACCCAGGCAAGTCCATCCAAGCTTATGCCTTCAGCCCTAACTTCTGAAGGACAACCACTGAGGGACGAGAAAAATATTGCAGAAAAGCCTTTAGGGCTTATTTTTTACTGTAAAGATTAGGGGTGTGATTCAGAAATTACAGTGTAACAGCTGCATTCTTGACTTCATTCTCCTCCATTTGGTCAGTTTTATTGCTTTTTGTTTTTAAATTGCATATAAGAGCTGACTTCGGGCTCCACCCTTCTGAGTATCATAAAGCCTTTTGCTTGAGCAGCCATGAGTAGACATGTTAAAACCCAGCAGCAATGAAATTAGTTTTCTCTATCTTCTCTTCTCTTCTCTTCTCTTTTCTCTTCTCTTCTCTCTTCTCTCTTTTCTTTCTTCTCTTCTCTCTTCTCTTCCTCTTCTCTTCCTCTTCTCTTCTCTCTTCTCTCTTTTCTCTCTTCTCTTCTCCTCTCCTCTCCTCTTCTCCTCTCCTCTCCTCTTCTCTTCTCTTTTCTCTTCTCCTTCTCCTTCTTCTCCTTCTCTCCTCTTCCCTCTCCTCTCCTCCCTTCTCTTTCAAGAACACTTCTAGGCAAGTATCCCAATTATTGTTTTATGAGGAAACCTCATTAAGGTAACTTCATTGATTATATTTCTGTACTAAGGAAATAGTTGCCAGCCCTAAATATTTAAAGGCAGTTTAACTGCCAAATTAATACTGCCATTGTATCAGCCAAGAGATCCCAATGCCAGCAGTAGTACAGCTTATTCTTCTACTGTGGGGGTGGCCTGTATGCTGATCTCTAGAAGTTGCTGAATCCTACTTCCTTTTACCTAAACCCAGGCTAAAAATATAACCTAATTGTCCTCTATTCTGTCATTGGCCTAGTTAACTACCTGCAACACACAGGCTATATATCACTTCCCTCCACAAAAACATGATCTTTGCTCAGAGCAGGGAGGCTTCTGTCTGGTCCGTTCCCAAAGCGTTATGTCTACGCAACAGTAGACGTTATGCATAGAGCACATCTTCATCTATTAATAAAAAAAAAAACTACTGAAACTTTGCTCACCTTGAGAAATAAGCTCTTAGGAATGGTCCTTGCTTCTCCAAATTGCCATAGAGTATGGAATAGGATATGAAGTAGAATATGACTGCATTGCAACTACTTACCCCCAACAAACAAACAAAATGATAAAAAAACCACTACCACCACCACCACCATTACTACAACACTGGACAAAAAGGAGTTACTTACATTGAGTGAGGATCCCTGTTAAGGCATTTTTGAAACTCTCCTTGGCTTGCTCCATTTCTTGCTCATGAGCAGCCTTTTCATTCATGAGCCGGCGGACGTGGCTGTTAGCTGACTGCACCATCGAATAAAACTGGTTTGCAGAGCGACGATTCACCTCACCTCGCTCAATCCAGGTAAGCAGCACTGTGATGGCCTCTGAAAACTTGCTATCATCTAGAACAATCAAAGCACAGGTTTTAATTGCAGGCATAAATATCCTGCCAAGAACACATTTTCTGCTCCATGTCACATTAAAATCACCATAAATCCTGCTTGCAGTATATCATTTTGGGCAACTTTTGGGTCCTTTGTTCTATCAGATGTAGGAAGCCAGTACTGCCACCTGAAGCTTCATAAATTTTCAAGACTTGTCTTCTGCTTATTTTAATAGCTTTTGCACAACAAAAAGCACCCTCCTTCCCACCCCTTTCCTGTGACCTGACTCCTTGCTTTCACAATGTCTCCCTTAAGCCATTCAGTGATAGTAATGACCTTAGAGCAGGAGGGAGGAGACCTCCCTATTACTGGACCCACTGAGGAAATGAAATGTGTCTGTGTTAATCTGCTTAGCCAAAAGCTCAGTCTTGGACCTTTGGCTCAGCTGTACTTTTGTCAACAGATTTCACTAACATCACATTCTTAATTAATGAACAATGATGAGGCTGAACAATTCCTCCTCAAAGCACTGATTAATTACAAGGAACTGCTTTGAACAGTTGTGTTCCAGTGTTGATGCATCTGTATTTGTTTTGTATCATTTGTCTGTGGTTTTAGTTGTTTGGGTTTTTTTAAAGGATTCCATACGAATCCAGGCAAACACCTGGATTACAGCTTTATGTTTACCATTCAGGTAACTAAAGTTATATTTCTCTGCAGAAAGATTGCCAGAACTGGTGGCTACATTTTGTGCACTCCCTCCCCAAGTAATCTTCTTTCCTCTGACAGTGCTCTCAGCTTCCACAGAAGACTCTTAATGCAGCATCCATTACACTTCTGGCTTCACCAGGATTAAGAGGATACATTCCTTTTTAAATCCTGTGTAGGCTGAACTGCAAGAAAATGCTTTTACAATCAAGTGTCTTCCTGTGGAACCGTTTTTGTGGAATTCTATCTCATTTTTTCCTCCAAGATTTCATTTATAAAACTTCCATTTCCCAACAAATAATTTTAAACATCTCATCTAGTCCTTGGTAGTTAGTTTACATATATATCTAGATGGTAGGTATACCTTTCTGTAGGACAAGGTACAGAGTTATGGTGGGGAGAAGTAGTACAGTTATAAACAAAAGACATTTAAAGTGAAAACTGGAAAATACTAAACCCAACCAACTTTGTTACAGGATACAGAAATATGGGATGTAGTTCGTAAGACTTTGCTTTCCATGTCCAAAGAATAATGAACTACTAATTCTTCAGTGATGATTTGGGCTTTTATTCTGAATAAGTCTGTAATCACTTCCCTAAAAGGTGAGGAGCCTAAAGTACAGAGAGGACTAGTAATACACTCTGAGCCTGCAGCCTGCAATGAATAGATTTTACATTGCCTGATCTTTAGCATCTTGTTAACTGAAACATGCTTTCAGCTGCAGCAATAGGATTTGCTCTCCACAGCTGGATAGGCATGTTCACCCAAGATCCCTGAAAAAATTTGAAAAATAAGAGCATCATAACACCCTCCCTTTTTATGATGATGTATCTGTTGTGACTTTACATTAGCACGTGATTCATATTCATCATTTATTAAATGTCTCTGGGGAGGAAGAGTCAGACAGACGTGTTTTCTTTCCATATTGTCTCCTTGGATTAGACTCCACTTTCAAGCTTTACTGGTTACATATGCAGCAGGTACATATTAAGTGGCTCTGATGAGTGAGTTTGGCTGAATATGGGCCTCAGAAAAGCCAAATGTAAACAAGACTTGTGCAAAGCCACTTCATTGCAAGAAGACACTAAGATATGTCTCTCCAAAAGGCTTGAGCAAAATCTCCAGCCTGCTGAAATGCATGGGAGCTGGATGTCATGGATCCCAGTACAGCCAAAAACACATCCCTGGAACATAATGTTTGTTATAATTACAGTAGTCAATAAGAATAACCTGTAATGGCTTCTGGCAATGTTAGCATGCAATTTCCAACAGCCTGTGCAGTCAGGTCACCCTGCAGATGGCACTAGCCTGTTAACACCAAGGATGCAGCTGATTGTGAGTAGAGAGTAACTACAGCTGAATGTGTTCCCCTTTTTTCCTTGTAGACATCATTATCTATATCATCACACACAATTCATCACCCAACACTGAAGTACCATTTAGAGTAAATTATCCCATTCAATCTAGGTCAAGACATGAACAGCAAAGTTGGGAGAAATGATATACAGAAGCACCTCTGAAGAGGGACACCATGACCTGTGAAGAAACAGTGTGCAGAACTGCGCAAAAATGTTTCATGGAGATGCACGAGTAAAAACAAATTGCACAGAAACATTCTCCCTTTTCTTTTCTTTTAATCTCTCCCCAATACATGTCTGTGTGTTGTTTTGTTATAGACTCTATATGACATTAGAACACCCCTCCCTTTGTTTTGTTATCAGGCACAGTTGGTGTCTGTAAGGGATGTTCATAAACATGCCACCCTTCTGCCACATAGATTCAACCCATTTAAAAGGACATGCTGAAAATCTGTTTTCAACACACTATACTTGCAGGGAGCTGCAGAGGTCTGTGGGCCTGTTATAGTTAATTCATGGTTCTGTACGAGCAGAAAAAAAACCTTTCATTGGTAAACATCAGCATCTTCATCGATTACATAATTAGAAGATGCATTAAGGAAAGCTAGAGGGCAATATATGCACAACAGGAGCACATTAGTTAATAAAATCTTTTCTCTACAGTTTTTAAAATTTCCTTATTTCACCTTCATTTCTAACTTTTATATTCTTGCGTTGACTGTTCAGTGGCTGGCATAAGGTAACTCACCGTGAATTAATTTTCTTCATCCAGAGTGCAGTGACTTTTTCTGAGCAACCAGAGGTTCACTTAGAAAATCAGATTTTTATACCAGATTGTTGATGTATTTTTTATTTAGTAGATAAATAGTGGAAGAAATGCAGCAATGGAATCTAATTTAAAGAGAGCATGAACTACCTTATGATTGCAGCCATTCATTAAAAAAAATAAACCAAAACTCCTAATTCTGCCCAAAATTATACCCTTGCGGTAGAATGCATGTAAATATATGCTGTTCAAAAACATACTCTCAAAATAAATTCCTTTATATAAGACATGCTCCCACATGTAATTGTTCTTTTAAAATGAGGAAGCAGCAAATTATTTCTCACACTTAACACTTCTTTTCTTCTCCAAGTTACAGCATATTTTAAGCAAATAAGGTAGGATTCATCTCCTTTATGTCAACATCTGATTAGGAACCCCAGGGTCCTAGTACAGCCAAAGAAAAGAGATGGACAATTGTCAGATGTGCTGTATTATCTGCCTATTTGAGGGTGAGGTAAACTGTGTCCCAGAAGTGCCTGCTTCTCTCAACTGGCTGTAAAGGGAGACGGGGGTGATCTGCTCATATATAGACATCTCTGCCACAGACATCTACATTTGGTCAGAGTAATCCCAACTGTTCCACAAGTGCACCAGTTACGGAACAGCTACCCAGCATTTGTATACCTGTGTTGGGTTTTCAGTTAATACCACACGCTGTGATGCATGCTATGCTGTTTGAATATTACCCACGTATTGAGGATGGCTTGCTAGGTGTCTGTTGATAGAGATTTCCAGGTGCTGCTAGACTTAATCACAGGCCTCTAGAGATAAGATATTTCAAATTCCTCTTATATCAAATGAAGATATTTGGCACTTAAATCCTAGCTCACAACTTAGATGAAATGAAATCTAAGAAAAGAAAATGCATCCCTAGAGCTGCCTGGGAAACTGTCAACAGGGATATTTCCAGGAGGGAAAAAAAATAATTAATTGTTGACAAACGTTTTGCATTTTTCCTGCTTATAATTTGACCACCTCTAAGCAACCCCAACTGAAATAAAACCTTTAATATAAAAAGCTATGACAAGAACTGCTATAAAATGGTATACTGGGAAAAAGTGCTGGAAACAGAGATTTTACTTCCAGTTTATGGAGTCTCCCTGGTGTAACACAGGGCAGAATTCAGCTCAGAGTAATCTGAAATGTTGCGACTATTTACCTCCCATTGTAAACACCTCCATAAGGTGCTTTCACGATTTGGGTGACAGTATCTAAGGTCTCAGCCATTAGGAAGGAGGTAGACTAATCCATGACTCTGAAGCCAGGCATTCAAACACTCTTACTATCATTTTTACATTTATAGATATAGTGCAGATATAGCTAACTTTATATTTCTCTATTTCAAAAGTGACACTGTATACTGGACTTCTAGCTCCGACAAGATCACACATTGGGTTACAGTTGCTTCTAACTTTGTTGGCATCTTCCCAACCCTCGGCTTTCTCAAATATTTGAAAAGTATCTGAGATAATTCACACAACACTTGGTGCCTTTCTAAATCACAGCAATCCTTCTACGTTGTCCAATAGGCCATGGTGCTGTCCACAGTCAGCACACCCCATATCTTGTCACTACTCGTGCTCACTTAATGCAATCTCCTAGGCTTGCAAGGAGGCGCTGAAAAGACAGAGCTGTTGTTCTTTATCCTAATGGCTACACCTCTGCGTATGTTTTGGGTGGCATTAATGATCTCATTTTTCTTCCTTCTGTAAGATGGGAAGGGGTAGGTGTGCACTTATGCTAAGCTCTGCCCTGACCAGGAGAAATTTAGTTAACTAACACCCCTTGAAGCTGTTCTTGTGAGCACTGAGAATGACTGTGCTGCAGGGCATGTGGAGAGGGGACAAGAGTCCTGGGACATGTCCCATCTATTTGTCTCTGACTGACAGCCTGTTCTCTGTCAGCTGTAGCTGTGCCATAGGAAGATGTGTTCCCTGCCTCATCCCCACCTGCTCAGCACTACTCCTTTGCACACGGTTACACTGCCCTCAGGTCTGCCTGGAGCTGCTCCGCTGATCACACTCCAGTTCCAGTTTGTCAAACTGGGCCCTGTTCAGCTATTACAGGAAAGTGATAGAGGCCAGTTCAGGATGCAGACTCCTTCACTCCATGTAACTGCAGCCAGGGGAGGATGTTTGACCAAGATTACTTTTAATCTGACTTCTGATTTGATAATTTATTAGACTATAACTAAAATTTCTAAACTGCAAAGGCTGAATTCAATACAAAAAATAATAAACCACAGCAGGTGACTGCTGTGGGTGAATCAGGTCAGGGAAAAGGTTTACTAACCTCTCTCATCAGCAGGTTCAGCCCAGCTCCCCTGTGCATCAGGAACAATTTGCTTCTCAGCACATGCCAATTTTGGTGCCACGATGACAACCTATTTTTCTCTTGGCTTAAGAGCTTCTCCTGCACAGAGTGCCTGCCACTGACCTAGAAACACAACTCTTCAGTCTACTACCCCTGCCTTCTTTCTTCCCTGCTCAAATACTTTATATAATTGTGCCATGCAACACACATCTGGTACTTTTGGGATTAATAACATTTTTAACCCAATGGCACTGCATAATAAGTGAGAATCAAGGGATACAAATTTTTACTGCCAAAGGCTTCTTTTAAAGAATGATTAATTCTTACTATTTCTTAAATAGCCTTAACTATGCTATAACCAAGAAACTTTTCCAGTTATGTAATAAATGACTAGCTGAAACTAGGTTTGACAAAAATATGCATATACATTTACTAAAAGATATTTTAAAAGGTACTTTCTTCCCCCTGTTTCATCAAACTCTTTCTTCCAAATTAAATCACACAAGATTCTTCCAGAGGTGGGTGTTTCACGTGAGATACAGAAATCCATTATCTTATCCTGCTGATGCCATTATTTCCAATAAAAAGTAATTATGAGGGTATTGAGTTTCCTCCCTATTTCTCAAAATCACACCACAAGCTTTCAGATCGGTGAGCTGCAATTTCCCAGTTCATAGTAATTAACTTGAGTCATTTTGCAGTGCGGTACATTTAATCAAGTGGGTTTATATTAAAACCTTAAAATCTGCATTGATACAATATGGATTAGGCGAGGGAGGACACTTTTAGCAATACACTTAACAGCGAACATACTTCTTGCCAGCTTTCAGAGAGAGGTGCCCAGGGAATTGGGTTACCAGGCTGCTGATAGCTGAACCCACCTTACACTCTTCTGCCAGCAGACAAAACTGCCCTCGCACCGTGCCTGCTCACAGCCCCTGTGCAAGGTTCTTGGTGCCAGATGTATTGTGTCACAGCAGATGTCAGCAGCATATGGGAGAAGGAAGGAGAAAATGATAATCTAAAAACAGGAAGGGTGAGCGAACAGATTTGACGCTGAAGCACTGAAACATGTCTGTTGTAGTGCTCTGTCCTGATATACTACTAATAAAAAAAGATTGTGCTAAAAAAAGGTCTGGAGTCTTTCAGCAGCAATTAAACCTGGCATTCATTGGATTTGTTCAGAGGATCACAGCTTTGCCTCCCCTTCTGACGTAGCCCTGCACTGAATTCGATCCCGTCTGCCTAAGACTTGCCTCTCTGGATAACTGCACCACTTCTGCAGCGCTCCACAAATCTGGCTCTCAAGTGCAGACTGATAATGAAAGCAGCGTGGGTTTCTTCTCAGTGAAATATCCTATTTCCCAAGCAATTAAATGTTGTTTATATTTCAAACGACGTGCAAGGGTTGAGATTGTCAGGCTTGATGTTACCTGAATCTTGCACAAGATATATCCCCCGTTAGTTCATTCTACTGTAACTGCCATCTATTTATTTAAATTTCCAATCTGTTCTCTCTTCAGGGGATAATACAGTGCCTGGCAAAGAAACAGCTTCTCAATTTTTCAAATTATATTTTTTAAAATGTAAAACCATGTGAATAACTTTCCTGTGCTCATAGAGAAACACTGTATTTAAAAGGGAGGTAAATTCCAGGGTATTGTATATAACGTGCACGTATTTACGTCTCTTTTGC
Organism: Falco rusticolus; assembly: GCF_015220075.1. Taxonomy (NCBI): domain Eukaryota; kingdom Metazoa; phylum Chordata; class Aves; order Falconiformes; family Falconidae; genus Falco; species Falco rusticolus. The sequence goes on along the minus strand of NC_051188.1, from coordinate 32,901,222 downwards.
TCAAAATATTTAAAAAACAGATACTCAGATATAAAGAGATGTCTTTGTTAGATGGTGGAACTATTTAGCTACCTGCAGCAGATAAGACAGATGTAATATTTTAAAGGTGCTTATTTGCAAGAAGTGATTTCTGAAGATGATACCATTAGATACAGATATGCTTGAATTAAGAAAACCATAATAGTCAAAATTCTGCTTTGAAACGCAGATGTCATAAACACACAGATTAAAATGTTTTGTTCCAATGCATCTGACAGAGCAGCGTTTCACTTAAGGATAAAAGGTTCAGCCTATCTCCAGTTGTATGATTGGGGCACCACATTACTCAACCATTCACAAAGCACCCAGGAAAACAGATGTCAGCGTATGCAAATTTGATCCTAAATATCTACCAACACATCCTACTGTGCAGTAATGAAACATTTAATTTGATGCTGAGGGATTAAAATCTCAAAGACACACACCAAACAAAATACTGCAATGAACCAGAAGACAAGAAGGTCACATTTTTGTGATATAATAGCAGAAGACACAATATTCTGCTGGTTTTGTCAGAACAAGAACTCAGGGTCTCAAAGACCATTTCAGGAGGTAATTCACATTTACACTTCACTGTAAAAGACCTTGGTTTCCCAGAATTCACACCTTTGAATTTATTGAGATATTTCCTCAAGGAAAGACAGTTTTTACCTAAGGCAGAAGGATGTCAGAAAGAAGGCCAGAAGTTTCACTAACCTGAATTGTGCTTAGCTGTTATCTTACTCCATGGCAATCAGACATGGTTTGGGGAAACTATTTGCAGTGTCATGACAAATTTTGGAATATTTGGATCAAATAGTAGATTTGGAGTACCTTTTGAAAAAGTGAGATTTTACTTTACCATTTTACCACTTCACTGTTTTTTATTTTGATTTTTCCCTTCAAATATACTTTAGTAGTTTGGAAAGTCAGGGAAAAAGAAACCAAAAACACCACCAAAAAAACCCAAACAAAAATAACTTGTCATGCAAAATTAAATAGCAGTTTTATTTCCCAACCAGCTTGCAAATCTCAAATCTTGTGGTACAAACCTAAAACTGATCAGCATAGCCCTGGTATGAGAAGGAGCTCATGTCCTTCTCCACATTACCCATTTAGTTTGAATGCTGAAGCTCAGCATTCAGTCTGATAATCCAGGCTCCGGTCTCTTCTGTCTTCTATGTGCTGGACTCATGAAGAGTGGGACTGTCTCATGGGAGTGTGTGGGAGTGCAAGGAAGAAATTTAAATTAAATATTTTGTGACATCACCTTTCCAATGCAGGAAACCTCATGTTTTATGAACTATCACCTTCCTGGCTTCTCTTTGTTTTGGCTCTGGCTGTGACCACAAGCAAATTATCAATGCAGAGCAGCTCAAAAAATGCTTAATCAATGAGAGTTAGTAGTTTTAGAGCTACAGGCTCAAATCCATGAGATGTAGCCCAAAGATACTGGCAATGTGTCACTGCCACATAGTGAAAAGTGGCTATAACAAAGCACAAAGGGAGAGGAACAACATCACAGGCACTTAAGAGTGAATACACTCTTAGCTAACGACATGAAAGGTGCAGGAAAACAAATATCCACACTGCCAACAAGGAAAAAGTTATGAAAGATTTCATTTGCAGGACCCTGAAGACCTTAATGGAGAAAAAAATAAGGAAAAAGGAAAAAAGAAAAAGAAAAAGGAAAAGGAAAAGGAAAAGATATATACCCATAAAACAGCACTCTCTGCCACAGTCTAAAATGGAAAGTGGTGAAAAATTGCACTGGTCCACAGTTTGATGGGTTTCCCTTATTTCTGCATAAATCAAGTGTTCAAACCAAGTTCTTTGCAGATATGAAGGGATTTGGATAGTCCACAGAGAGCAGGGAATGGAGAGCAAGCCATAAACTCTCATGCTTTTGCAGGTATTCAAGGCCTCATATGCAGTGAGAGCTAGCCCTGGTCACCAGGCAGTGCATTTTGAGAAACCAGTTCTTTTTCTCTATGAAGCTCCCTACCAGTAAAGAATATCTGGATGAAATTTCATAATGAACTTTTGTTTCCAACTGGCATAAAAGATCCTCTACACTCTCTCACCCACTCTCCTCTATGGCAGTCAACTTCAGCACAGGAGAGGAATAGGAATATGCTGACAACACTGATACAAGTGTCTCCAGCCAAAACTGGTACACAAAACCAATGATTTCTTTAAGTCTTACGCTGCCATTTGCAGAAAATGAAAAAAGATATTGTCACCTCTGTTCTAGACTCAATAAATATCTAGACCACAACAGGGGACTGGCTGATGAGCCTAGTTCATCTCTGCTCACCGGTAGGATTCTGTGCTGTCAGGAATTTCCAAGGTTATTTTAACAACAAAAGTTGCTTGGATACAGACCAAGTTGTCTACATTTGTGATTGCGAAGCAGTACCTTGGGATGACAGATGTTTAGCTATTTTGGCTTGCTTTTCAGCCAGTGTTGCTCAGTGAACTTCTGGAGGCACTGCAGGAGCTGAAACCTGCATGTTGGGCACCTGCAGCTCTGTCTCATGAGCTGGCAACAGAGCTCAGGAGTCTTTTGAAGTGGGCATCATGGGGAAGTCATGGCTTTCCTTAAGAAAACAACTGCAAAGCATCTGCTCAAAACCTAATCTTTTGAGGTAAATCCTGCCAAAAGCAGATATATTTTGATCCTTCTTTTCTTCAGGATGAATTGTCCAGGCTTTTGCAGCAGTGCAAATCTGGTGATATCCAGGGACCTGAGATTTTAACCCCAGGTTTCACGTGTGTGTGTGTGTGTGTGTGTGTACATACCTATATTTCCCGTTAGCCTCACATTTAAAGTCCACATTTAAATTGTGAATGTATGATGACGTGCACTGCCCTTTGCTAGAGTTAAAGAAGTTTCTTTAGTGTTGCTTTACTTCTGTTTTCAGGATATTGCAAAGGGCTTATGGTGAATCCATGTTGCCCAAGGGAGGCCATAACGTTCTGCCCCACTGCCTTACAGTGGCTATGAAGCCATGGGAAATGTAAAGCAGAACAGTAGAATGACTGAATCCTACCTCTGCTTTCCACAGTACCTAGTATAGGAGACAACTCAAGACCAGTGAGAAAAGAGGGGACATCTTTGCATTCTCCATCCCCAACTGTCTATGGAGATCCAGGGCTGGTGCCATTAACCTTGCTACAAGGCAACTGCTAATTAGTGAAGTAGCAAAATTGCAGTATGTTCTTTTGCTGGATTTAAATTATTTTTCAACAAATAAAGAAATAAACTTACCATATTTGTTTCTTAACTTATTATATTTACTTCTGTATGTTTCTGAAACTTTCTCTTTATTTCCAGAGAAATAGTCACATACATGGCGTTTGACTGTATTGTGCTCAAAATATTTCTGTATTAAAATTGTGCATATATGCCAAGCTCTGGTCAAATGTCCCTCAAAAGAACCAAAGATCTAAAACTTGGAATTAGTTTTAATTAAGTATGGAAACTTCACAGAATGAAAAGAAAACCCCTTCTAAATATAGACATCTTCAACATCCTGCAAAAACTCGCATTCGGTTGCCCCAAGGAATGGTTAGCCATACAGAAGAAAGTGTCCAGATTTCTTGCATTTTCTGACTTAGTTCAGGAAACCTCTAGGCCTTACTACATAAAGAAAAACTTCCCTATGAAAGATTAACTCCTAAAATATTCAACTGAAAACAGATTCTGGGAACAGATGGATCTAAATCTCTGTATTGTACTGTATTTTATAACCTCTAGAGGAGCTGGCCTAGAAGCTAGGTAGGAATTAAAAATTTTTATATTTGGGCCTCTTTCCTCCTTTTCTCCTGGTCTATCGATCCATCTGGGTTATTTTACTAATCTCCCAGTTATTTAATGAATTATTTACCAGAGGAGTGCATGTGATGAGAGTATAAGTCAGCCAAACTAATAACAGACCAAAGTAACAGTGACAACTAAGAGCAACCAATGCAGTACTCGAAGAGACAGTAGGGTGCATCTCTGCTCCATGCTCCAAGGATGCAACACTGTGCTGTCCTTCGGCTTCCCAAACATGTTTCATAGTTAAAACAGAGGCCAGTGTGCTGACAGCTAGATAGCATAAGTCTAATCTGGATAATTCTGAAACAGTGGCAAGAATCAGTTTCTTGTGACCTGGCACAGAGTAAAGTAATGTGCTTGGCCACCACATGGGGAAAGAATGCCAAATACAACTGCTAAACACTTAATGAAAACAAATACAACTCTAAGGGGTATGAGGAGTTGAGTTTGCTTGATCTTTTTTTAATTTCTTTACCATGGATAGTTTTATTTCTTTGCTTGTTATTTTCTATGTAAACTATTACAGACAGGAATCCTCAAGTTGCACCCTTGAAAAATACTAACTTAGTAAGTGTACCTAGAAAATAACAAAAACAAGCAAGCAAACATCTACCAAAACAAGGTGCTATCTTGCACAAGTAATTCTAACCCTAAAGAGGGAATGACAGAATGGATGGTGTGTGTCAGAGATAAGTTGTACAGCCGCATCTGTGGGGCATGTTAAAATGCAGCTCACAAAGGCAATTTAAATACCAGGCATTGGGACAGTTACATGTACTGTAGTAACGTATCGGTCAAGGAATAAACACATTTTAAGAATCAGGCCTTTAATATGACGGATGCTTTTAACAAGTTGTCTTATTATGAAAGTATTTCCAAGGCAGATGACGGCAGCAACTGAACAGAAAAAACACCCCCACTGTAGTATCCTGAAGGTTGTGTTTTAGCTGTTAAAACGCAGGTAGATGGACAGATGTTATGCAGGTGAGTATCATTAACATTGGCATAGGAATGGGGGATAGCTAACAGGGCAAGTTAATGAAATACACCAGAGAGAAACCAGCCTCCCTGCTCTGACTTCTGGGTGGCTCCCGCTTTTAAGAAATAATACAATGAAAAGTATTAAATGCTGCTTACCTTTCAATTTCTCAGCCAGCAAAGCAGCTTCATGTTCAGAATAATGCATTATTGCTGGAGGAGAAGGAGGGCGCAGTCTGTCTTCTTCCATTTTGCGTCTGTGGCGTTCTTCTCTGGCCAACATTCTTTGTTTGCATTCCCATTCATAAAAGTCATCTCTTGCCTGAGCGAAATCAACATGAAGGCGACCTGAATCCTTTTTGTCTGTGCTAGATCCTAATCTCATGCGGTAACCTGAAATCAACAAGCAGAACTAACTGTTGCAGGACTTCTTTGCCTATTTTTTTTTCCCCTCAAGTGCAGCTATGTAAAAATATACATTAACAGATTCCCACATATCTATGCAGAATCTATTGATCATTGTGCTTTCACAGGAAGATAAACATTCATCCATTCATTTTTCCTTGCAATTTTCTGCATTGTCTATCCACACAGTAGATGACCTTAAAAGTTGACTCAAAGGTACAGAATGTACAGTCCTGTTTGGAAGTCTCTCAAAATATGTAATTTTTCTACTTGACACTCCCAGCCTTTATAAGAGCAAAGGCCAGGTAAACAAAAACACAACTACTAAAAACGGATCTGTTTTGGTCTGAATGTAGAGTCCTTTCTCTGATCCTGTTGAGATCATGCACTGTTTAGTGCTTTTCTCCAGCCTGCCAAAGGAATGGGAAAGGCTGAATTTTATAAAAATCACAACTACAGATGAATGAGAAAATTGTGCTACGTAGATTCCGGTGCCACAAAGAGGTTGGTGTCATAACTACATTGATGCTGGATCTCAGATTTTGAGGCTACACAATTGCAAACACTACTTCCCAATTGCCCACTGGAAATACTCTGGCAGCAAATATAAACCACCTACAAATGAATTGAATTCAGCGTTCTTTAAAGTAACTTTGAAAGTGTGGATGGATTTATTAGACATTTGCAAGGCACCTTCAGAACAAATAATGAAACCTGTTGTGCCTCATCGTTAGTGATGTTCTTCATATTCATTATTTGATCAATGTATCATATGCTAAAGCTAGCAGACTGCAAAGGCTCTTAAGTCAAGGGCTGCACAACAGTACAACAGGGTCCTGCTCTGAAATAAAACCCTTGACTGCTGTCAGAGGACAAACAAATCATGCCAATGCTATGAAAGGAGCTTTTTGTGACTGTACTGTGGAAAAACATATGCCGGGTACCTATCTTTTTTCAAGTTACACTTCCAAGGCAGAAAGATAGCCACAGAGCAGTTTCTCTAACTGTTAAAATGCCAAATCAGAGAAAGTCTATGAAAACGCTACGTAGAAAGCTGCAAACAGCCTTCAGATGCAGGTAAAAATAATCAGTCTGCACAGGGATAGCTCTGACTTCTCTGTGTCAAGCCGCTGCAGTAGCCTCAGAAGCAAAGCAGTCCAGCAGAGACTTCTCAAATCACAGGATGCTGCAGAGATGAGCTCTGTGCTGAGCTGGCACATAGGAAGCTCTTAAGAAACACACACTACTACTACTACAACTGCAACTGAAAAACTCCAGGGACAGGAAATTCCTGATCAAAATGGCAGGAAAAATGGTGTTTGCTGCTTTGGAACAGCAATCCAAGAGAACCTACTGTTCAGTCTCATGTTTTGCCTGTGGTTGAGGAGTTTCAGCACCTTACCACCACAGATAAAACTCAGTTTTGAACTCCAAGGACAGCAAAGCTAAAACTTATGTAGTAGATTAGCTTTGCAAAAATGCCTATCTAGGCATACTCTGCTTGTTTTACCACTGACAAACCAGCCTCCTGTACTACAGCACATATGAGATAATAGCTTCAAAAACATTAGATATCCATATATGTAGTGATCCTTCGGAAAAAAAAACCCAACAACCCAACAAAAAAACCAACAATCTGGGTGCCTTTTGATTTGATATTTTCCTTTCAAACATCTTGTGGAGTTCATTTAAGCAGCCTGTCAGTGGGGAAAAAGTATGACTGGTTTTCCAGCAAGGAGCCCAAACTCAGATTAAATACTCGAGCTAAGTGTTTCAGAGGTCCTTCACAGCCAGAAGGCATCAAAAACTGCCATGGAACCTACCAAATCTGGTCTCCAAGGTTCACAAGCTTGGAATGAAGTACAACTGAATATTGCAAGAGAGGCAAAGGAAGGGATTGCTTGTTATTTTAAAAAGCCCCTTTATTTTGCTCTGCTTTCTCTTGGTCAGAGAAGTAAACACTACTTTTTCCCCCAGAAGGCTTTGTGGTCATATATGTAGCTTTAGTCACAAGGTGCTGAGTTAAAGATACACCATATTCAGTGCGTCATAATAGAAGAAGAGTGCGAGCGACCTTTCAGAGCTGGGCCCTGTACTAATGAGGGGCTAATTATGTGGTTTTATCCACAGAGGTGTAGGCATGAAGAGGTCAGCGGTGCAGCTACCCTGATAACTGTGACAAATGTTACGCCCCCCTGTTCAACACTCCAACACTCCAGCTGCATTCCTCACACAGTGATTGTTTTGTGCCAAAATGGCATTATCAGCAATGTGAAAGGACACTGCCAAGGTGCCAGGTCTCGTGTGCCTAAAATTAGACCTCCCAGCCAGGCTGTATTTTCCAGGAAGACACAGTCTCTCTTCTTCTTCCCTCATCTTTTGCCTCTGTTGGCAGAAACGCCTGGGCATGGACAGAGCAAGAAACACGGTGCTGCAGGACACAAGACTGTTGTGGACCTCAAAGCCCCACTTAATCTGCATAAAGGACTGTGCATCTGCAGGTTGTGTGTGCACCAGCAAATTTGAGTTTTATTAAAGTAGCCTTCACTTTTTAAGTAAATGGGGATAATGGGGGAAAAAAAAAACCAAAACACCACTGAGCAGTGTAAATTGCAGTTCGAAACCCAGTACTGTGTGTAGCACTGGACAAATGGTTCCCTTTAGATAACCAGTTTAAGTGCCTCCAAATTAATAGATCTTTGAAACTGCCCAAGAATCACAGTGAAAAAATCTGACCTTGTTAAACTCTGAAGACTGGAGGTAGTCAGCCAGCCAGCTGGTTTCCACCAGCCCAGAAACTTAGAATAACCTGGGTCAGAAGGGACCCTTAATATCACCTAGTCCAATACCCTCTCAGAGCAGGGTCAACTTCAAAGTCAGATCAGATGCTCCAGGCTTGGCATCTTTTCCTTACCAAAAATAGCAAATGCCCATGGCTTCTTGCACCGTCCTAAAACAGGCTTTGCGGACACTATGGGACCAATGGCCTGGTCAGTGAAGAACAGACTTCTTAATGGGTTGGCAGCCAGGAAGATGCTGTGTAGCAAGGGGTGCAGAGCTGGCAGGTCCTGTTTTGCATGAGATGCCAGGCACCCACCTAGGTTGGCAGCTTTGAGCTGTGGGGCTGCTGTGGGGCTTGTTCTTTTCTAATACCATGCCTCCTTATTGAAGTTTGAGGGTATCTGAATGTACAAGAGAACCACTGCCACTGCCTCCCCTTCATGCACGGGCAATGAATTGCCCTCACAGACCCTGTTCCCCATCTCTTTGCTCAGGACTGCAGCTAGCACTAACTGTAGGCCTGGTTTGTCATTTTTAATTTCAGTTTTGCATACAATGGCAGAGGAAAAGACTTTGGGAACTTGTCCAGATCCTCACTTTAAAGGAGCAGCAACAGGAAAAATTAGTGAGGGTGCTAAATAAAAATTAAACACATTATTTCCATATCACAGGTCTAGTCAAAACTCCGTGGCTTGACTTATCTTTGAGTGCTGCTATATTGGGGACAGGCCAATAACTGCTCTCTAACTAAGGATCTAGATCAGAGTGTTGATGGTGATCAGTGAGAACACAAAATAAGTACACTGTACTAAATGGAAACCCACAGAGGAAAAGATCAGCACAGGAAAAACACATACACAGGCTTTTGGGGTATAAACAGGTCTGTCTCAAGCCATTTGTTTGCCCTATATTTTCAAGCCCAGAGCCTTCAATATTTGCAGGAGTTACTGAATTGTCAGCCACAAGAGTAAAGTACATATAGTTTGGAGACAGAGCTGTCTCATGGGCCGGTATGTCGATTTTAGAAAGCCTTTTCCTCAGGAGATCAAAATGTAACTTTCAGGGCTAAATGAAAACAACCCTTTCCCAAGTCAGTTCTTTTGTCATAGCCTTCTACCCATCTCCCAGTCTCCTCTTCATACACATTTACTTGGGAATAGGAAAGAAAAAAATCAATGATTAAACTACTTGACGGATTTTGTAATCACTTGCACTACTCTGATGATAAGCATGGGATAAATACAAAGTTTGATGAGATTAGATGGGGTAGACAGATAAAACTGATTAGGCAGACAAAATTATCATTATATTACCGATATCAAAGGCATGACTTTCCCCTAACATAACACCCATACTATAATAACCACACATTCCATTTGTACAACTCTTTTGTCTCTTACAGGGAAAAGAAAACACCTTAACAATACACTTTATCCCCACCATTTCAGAATACATTATGCTTGAGAATGGAATAAAGACTAGTTAAAACCCCCAGTATTTCGGTACAAATCCAACATGCCCCTGCCCACTGCCAGACCTCCCTGCTCTGAGGTGGGAGGGGACAGTTGGTGCTCTCTGTATCATCTGCAGAGTTCAGCACCAGTGGTAAAGAAAAAAAAAACAAAACCCAAACAAACCGAAAAACTTGGCTGCAGCATGTCTGCGCTTTTCTTCCTCCTCTCTATCAGCTCCATCATTTTTTTCCCTGATCTGGTCAATAAAAGAAAAGATCTGGATGAAAAGACAGATGGGGAGGGAGGCTGCAGAGCAGACAGTAAGAGGAAGTGTACACAGCAGTGCGACTGTGACAAAAGGAAATGGAAGAAGCAAGGATGGGTCAGCAACCTGGAAACAAAATGGCAGAAAATTTAAGATGAGGAAGGGAATCTGCTACCTCCATCTCTGTTTGTTTCCCTTATTCTGAATGCACACTAGCGCATTATGAACGAGGACACATGGCATCGCAGGGAATTTCCAACCTCTAATCAGCAAATCTGGTTCTCCAGAATTTAAGGCATATAAAATTAAAATAAAACTTCACTTGGGGTGAAGCAAAGGGTGCAGTCAACTGCTGAGAAGTAGGAAACTGAGCTAGAGGGACACTGGCTCTGGCCCAGGGTGGCAGCCTGTATGTTTCTGAGCTTTTCTTTGCTCTTTTTCTTGCCACTGTTTTGTTTATCAGATACAGTAATACCAGCTCCTACTGAATCAGGGGTGCCCCTCTGATCTGTTACTTGTGAAGATGGGGCGCCCCACACAGAAGTTGGAAGCTGGGAAATGTGTCACTGCTTCTTTTAACTGTGATGCCTGTGATCTGTCCCAATGAACTACAGCTTTACAGAAGTAATGTGGATAAACAAATCAACAGGAAGGATGAAAACTGGGAAGAAAGGATGAGGAGGGAAGAAGAAATGAAGTTAAAAAAAAAAAAGAAGAAAAAAAGAGGGTAGAAAGAAGATCTGGAAGGAATATGAAAATTCAGCAATATTTCAAAGAAATCTTTTGATAGACCTCATAAAACTCATAAGTTTCTGTAGCTCTTCAAAGAGGTATTTAAAGCAAGCAGCCAAGTTAGACACCTCCCCCCCCCCCAAACACAAAAACCTTTGTGAAACAAAGGAGCTAAGTTTTTCCTGACTGCATATTTCAAAATTTCTGATGTTTTCTTTCCTTTTTCTCATTTTAAAATGCAGTTGATGGTGATTTGAGAGATCACTTTTCCAGCTGTGCGAGCTTCCTATAGATACCTACAGGACATTCAGGTTATGTTGTTACTGCTAAACAGAAAATGGCCAGGATGGGAGCTCAAACAAGGTATCCCTAATTGTTAGCTGCCTCCCAGGCTCCATTTTGGCTGGTCCCAGTGGGTCCCTCTGAGGTCACCCTACACAGGGTGGGCAGCTGTAAGCCAGTCTGTGTCAGCTCGTCTTAGCAAAGGAGCAGCCCCTGGCCCCTGTTTATTTAAGAATACCTTGCAGGTGGGTGAAAGTGTTGCACTAACTTTTGGGGCAAAACAACACTTGTGGTTCACCCCAGAACGAGAGATGAACCAGCCTGTGGATCCAAATACTTACAGAGGATGGGATCCAGCTCAGAAAGGTGAAGAAGGGCTCAGTTAGGAAGCAAATCCTCATATTAAGGAGCCTGTAGCCTTAAGAGGGCACTGACAGTCACTGAAGCCCGATATGTGAAAGCAGAACTGGTTTTCATCTTTTTTCTTCTTTCCTTTTTTCTTTTTCTCTGTGAGTTAGAGGGGTTGTTTTTTTTCTTTCTGTTCCTTTGTTGGAAAATAAAAGAGATTCCGAAATTTTACACCTGACTTTCTGTGTCACTTGTCCTGGGAGGCAGCAGACGTAGCCTACAGATGGGGCTCAGAATCTAACCCTTGCAGTAGCTGAATACATGCACGCATAAAGGCAGACTTTATTCAGATTGTGCTGCAAATCTATAAAAATATGCCAATGAAATTGCCAGCCTATCAAAGAAATTGGCACTGGAAAACAGCAGCATTCCTGGCCTAGTGCCCTCCTCTTACCACAACCTGTGAGCAAAACTATATAAACCTGTGTAAATCGAAAATAAGATTGTTCTGTAGTGAATTTCAGGATCTGTTGTATTGTTGTGGGATGACAGGAAATTGCTCCTGGGTAAGCAACGTACAAAACCATGCACAAGTGTTGGCAGACACAGAGAAATACAGAATTGCCCCTTGCCACCCCAAGCTACAGCCACTGAGCTCAAGAAAGACTTGCTGAGATAAAAGCTAAGAAAATAAGAAAACATTAGCATCACAAAATACAAATGAGAAGCAAGGAAAATCCATTAAAGAATGTGAAGTACCAGAAAGGTAAATGGCTTTATCAACCATGAACTCCTCTGCAAAACGAATGTGACAAAAATTCTTCTTGCTTTTCCGAATTGCTGTTATATCTCCACACTGCTCAAAGACTTCCTGAATAATTTCCTCCGTTGCGTTTTCTGGTAATCCTCCAACAAACACTGTTTTGCACCCAGGAGGTCTCTCTCTTGTTGAAGGTGGTGGGAGATCTAAGTCAAAACAGAAATCACATTGGAATACAAAATTTGTCTTTTTATCCATTGGCTCTATTCATTCCCCTAATCAGTTCAGGGCAGGAACAGTTATTTGACATAGCATGGAGGTGGGAGAGAAGGAGAAGCAAAATAATTGAATATTGCAGAGATTGTCCAAAATTGCTTACTTTAATCTAAACCTTTTCAAGTTTTAGGTGGCATTTCAGAGATTAATTCCTGCCAGTATGCGTTATTCTCCAGGACAGACAGTAAGGTCTAAAAGGATCTTTGTTTTCCCTGCACAGTCACACAAAAATAGAAAATATTCTGCTTCAAAGCATGAGAGCTTCTGCAGCTGATTCGACCCCAAGCACAAATCTCAGGCACTGAGATTCAAAGCCTGAACTTCACCATCTCTGGCTTGTACCCATCACTCGCCAAGTGTGTGGGCCCTCTGCAAGCAAGCCCATGCTGTGGACAGCCTGGGCTTTTGGGCTGGATGTCTTTCCCTGGTCTTAGCATAATTTCATTTCTGTCTCAGAGTACAGGAGCACAGCAAACAGAAAAACAAAGTGGGAAACACGACGAAGTGACAGCATGATGAAAATGCTCTGCTGGTTATCTGTTTTGTCTTGTTGCCAGATAATGGAGTGGACGCCAGCACACAGGAAGGATAACCTCGCTGTTTACAAGTGCTCATGAGGTGGAGTGGCTAGAAATTTTATTTTTATATATAGATACAGAGAATATATACACAGTTAAATCAGAAAACTATTAAATTTTTGAAGGCTGTATAAAAAATATACTCTGTCATTACGTTTCACATTGTTTATATGTAGTTTACTAGAGCATTCCTCTAAAAGGAATTCTCTAAGAAGGAACATGATTGATATGACTTAGGTTTTTGGCCCTTCAACACAGTAAATGGGGTTTAAACATTAAAGTATACATATATATGCATATACACACATAAAGCCAGTTTGATTAAATCATGATCTAAGTACACTGCAAATCCAGAGCACCAGACTATTTGCTTAATTTTCTCTTTTGTCTTCACAGTGATAGTGAAAGCTGCTGGTCTGATGGCTCTGAAACTAAACTTCTGGGGCTAACATACACAAAATCAGGCTTTGTGCCTGAGCTGGTGGCTCAGTGGGAAGAGTTTTCCATTTGCACAAAGTCCCAGGAAGGGGCAGAAGGAAGCCTGGTCTCTGCTCTCGAAGAGAAGGAACTAATCTGCCATGCTGCCCCCCAAAAAAATGGCAGGAGAAGAGCTGTAGCCCCACTTTCCTTGCATCTCCTTTGGGGAGGGACCAGACCTAGTCAGTGTTTGGGTGCAAGGCACTGTGTTCAGGGACACAAGCCCTGACTGGCTCCAACTCCGCTGGCTCATGTGGGCACCTGAGGCAGAGCATGGAGATAATCAGCACTGTATAATCATTATATTTTGTGACATTCAGATCTAGGAAAGACAGATTTCTACTATGAGAAGTGTAGATCTTCAGGCTCTAGTAGCTTTAAGTAATTATTTTCCTTTTTTGTACAAACTATGTAGGTTTTTTTAATGACCTTACAGAGATGAATAAATATGGTCTGATACCATACCATGCTTTGCACAAAGAGTAGATCTTCGAAGGAAACACCATGCCTGCCTACAGTCTATTTAAAAACATAATTTTTGTTAGATAAAAAGTATTTTGTGCAATATATTTAGGAAAATAACATTCTTTCATCAGATCCACTTACTTGGGTTTGGAGGGAAGAGCGTGCAGCTTTTGCAATGAATTATTTCTTTGACTACAGGCACATCTGTTGGTGGTGGTGGCGGCACTAACCCCATGCCTGGTATCATTGGGTTAATAGGAGTGATTCCAGTCATCATGCTAAGGCTTGGATCAAAGCCTGGTACACAGATTGAATCTGTAAATGTATAACATAAAATCCTGGCTTATAAATCTTGAAACTATTTGTTACTATTTTCTTGCACAGACAATTTCGCTTTAGGCTTTTTTTTTTTTTTTCCCCCAAGCATCACTGTTAAAAGAAAAGAGAAGGGAAAAGGAAAAATGGGAAAGGGAAAAGGTAGAGCAACAGAGAGGAGAGAAGAGAGAGAGGGAGCAGGAGGTGCATTTTCAGTGAAAAAAACCTCCAAAACAACCAACTATGCATAAAGAAGGGAATGTTACATAATTTCAAATATTAATATGACTGAGTAAAACAGAGCACATTAAACTGTAAAACCATGCACAATGCATATCTCTTATTATCTGGAATGCAATTTTCTGTTTCATAATGCCACTGTGGTGTTTACGTTGCCTTCTGATCAGCGTACAAAGAATATATTTTAACACGGATATGTCCTCTCCATCTAATTGTCAGACAGATTTATCACAACATAGCCTTCTCACATAAGTGACCTTGATTTATGACCAGCACAGAGAAAGATCCATTTCTGGCTGCTTTATAGAAGCACAGTTAGCCAAGACTTCTAACCATTTTACCCTGGAATATAAAGTTTCAGCTGCACAGAACAGGTTTTTTTTGAACTTTGGAATTGATTCCTTCTTGTCCTGTTATTTAATCAGATTAGTAGATTCTCTTCAACACATGTATTATTAAAATATACCACCACAGCCCCATAAAGTAAAATGCATATTTGGCAACCATTACTCTTTTTCCTTCCTGATCTCTTTGCCAAGACTTCCATACATATTATTTAAAGTTGAAAGATTTACTGGGGAGTACCAGTGCTGTAACACCAAGAACTGTAATAAGCAGATGTTTCAGATGAACTGAGTGCCAACTTCTGAAATTTGCTTTCGTTAAAAACAAGGCTTTGGGTTTCTTGAGGCATAATGAATAAAATATTTTGAGAGACCGATCTCTTTGTTGGCATAACACTGCTGCTATTTGGCATCATCAATTATTTAAAAGAAGAGAGTTACTTTGGTGTTCTACAGGTTTTCTGATGAGTTTTCTGGCTAGCAACTGGAAAGTATTTAATGATACTTGTAAACACGGGGTTTGGTAGCTTGGGAGCTTGTTTATTTTGAAGAAGCAGAGAGGGAAACAACTCCTCCTCCAGGATTTTATACATATATATATATGAAATTTGAGCTGCATTTGCTACAGGGCAGCATGATGAATCGAATGTGACCAGAGGCCTGTTTCTTCATCTTAGGTCTACTGTGGAGAAGCTATGTGGCCTTGGGTCATTCCTCTGACCTTTTTGGCATCTTAATTTCTGCATCTGCAAAATAAGTAAAATAATACTCACACACTGGTGAGGATTAGCTCACAGTTTTATAGCACTATGCAGGTGTAAAGCACTCTGTGGGGGCTGAAAATTAGCATTATTATTCCTGTGAAACATACATAATCATCTTCTTCAGGACAGACAACTGAGGACTGAGAACCTCTACTCCAGTGGCGCTCTTATCTATCTTGGTCTCATGCTCCCTGCTCTCCATGCACTGTAAGCCTTCAGCATTTTCAGACAATTCTGTACAACAAGCCTAGCAAGGATTTGCTTTAGGCTTGTTGAAGGCTAGTATTAATGGAAACTCATGATATTACACTACCTTTTTTTAATAAGTGGTCTTATAAAAAAGGATTTGCTCTGGGTGAGATGCTTTTTTTCCCATATTGATGTATATGCATTGCTTTTCAAATTAAGCTTTGAAACTCGGAGCCTGTCATTTATTCCACAGGATACAGTGGTGGCTGTATTAAATATTCATAGTTAGTGGATGCTGGGAGATAAAGTCAGAGGTGAAAGGGCAACATGCAATTCAAAGAAATCCTTAGGCTATGCTAATTTGCTTGATCTCATTTTTAGAAGTCAGACTTCTGACAGCCACAGCAGGCCACCTTGTGCAGCACTCTCCTGCTGCAGGTGGAAGTCCATCACTACTACTTGCTGCTAAAGCGGCCCACAGAGCTCCACAGCACGCAAAGCAGAGTACCACAATAGCACTCAACACACTGTATCATGACAGTCCTCTCCTGCTACCAGGGAAAACTGGTGCTGGAAAGATGCCAAGAGAGGCATCTCATCCATCCCTCTAGACAAATGTAGGGTCAGTTACAGTCCTAGCTAGATACAAAATTTCCTATTAAATCCAATATCTGTAGTAGACCCACAGCATTCAGAGGCTGGAGCAGATGGAGATGTACAAGATGTACAGAAGGCCAAGTTCTCCCTGTCCCGTATGTATCTTTCAGGCCCTGTGTGACAGCCAAGGAAAAACATCATCTGGTGACTGCTAACACAAGTTGTATTTAACCATTGCTGCTCTCTCTTTAAGACAACTACTAGATACATTTCAGCTTCTCTACAGCAGTAGCCAACTGAAAAAAATAGCAAACTCTGCCCAAATCACAGATGCATGCTCTCACCCAGTCCAGTTTTCTGAATATTCCTTTGGCAGTGGTGCAGATACAGAGAAAAAGAAAACTAAGGGACACAACAAGGAAACTCATGTCCACTAACACTGCAAACATGGACTTGAAAGGGAGCTGGGAGGAACAGCTTTTAGGTTGCATGTCAGTCAAAGCAGGTTTGTGATTTAAGTGGAAGAAAATTATTTGCCACTCATTCCTGCCACATCCAGGGAAATGAACTTTTTAAGTAACTTTGCTTGTGTTAAATAAGTACATGGCTTTGTCATCAGTTTCTTTTACAACTAGAATCAATCTACAAGAGCACAAGCAGAGTGTTGGGGGCCAACACTCAGCAAATGTCCTTCTATGTGTGCTCTGACTCTGCCTCCAGAAGGTGACTGTGCTGAGGTATATTGAAGAGGACTCAGTCAATAATTCTTGAAATCTAATTCTACATCTTGCAGGCACTAATCCAAATCCTGCTAACATCAAGAGCAAGACTACTGAAGGCATAAACAGCTTTTAATCAGGACCAGGTTTACTTTCGCTGTCCTCTTGAATACGTTGCTTTCATTTCACAACATGTTGAATTGAGAATGAAATGCTTTCATACATCACAAGAGCCTTGAGAGGATGCATAGGTGCCATTTGTAGAGCATCCTGGAAATGAAAATAATCTCTGAATACTAAAAACTATTACTATGTATTGCAGTGATGGAAAATTCATCTGGGTTTCTGAACAGCTAAGATCTTGTTCAGACCTCCGAAGAGATTGGTGGCACTTGCGTCTACATAGAAGTTGATGCATGCCACCTGCATATCGCTGACAAACCAGGAAAAGAACCTACAGATGGGATGTCCAAAGGAAATACTGGTCTGGAGTCTGAGGTGCAGAGAAAAGGGAACTGATAAAGTCACTGGAAAGGAAAGTCAATAAATTTGCCACATCTGTGATAGGATCCAGAAAAATCCCAAGTTTAACTATATTGATGCTACCGAGTGCTGCAATAATAGAAGTTGGATATATAGCTCTTGTCTAGGGACAGGGGACGATCATCTATCAGCACCACCACTGCAGTCTGCTCCATGTCCTGGCATAATGCCTATTGGAACAGGACCAGGGCACCAGAATTAGAGCTGAAGACAACTCCTATTGAACTTACTGGTAAGTTTGTTGGTCTTCAGAATCAAAGGTACTGATAGAGTTATGAAGAATTACAACAAATGGGAATCAACCCTGCCGATGTATGTTTTTTTGGTAGGTCCATTTGGATACATGATTATTAAGATATTGTAGACATGAATATGCCACACTAAGCACAGAGAAACATTAAATTTATATACTATACATCTGAAGAATTAAACAAGTAATATTTTCTGCTTTCAGTGATCATAGTGTTATTTTTAAAGGGATCTATACATATACTTCTGCAGCTAGGTAAGGGTTTATGACCTTTTGGAACTGTAAAAAACAACCTGGCAGAAGAGAGAAAGTTAACATTTGAAAAATGTTAAGAAATATTTATTAAATGAAATCACGGAAGGCGATCAGAGATGATAAATCACTTTAAGAATGGAAAAGCACATGTTATTCGAGTTAGAGTCCCTGTGGATACTGTCCATAAGGCTTGAATAATCACAGATTAGTGCAAGCAAGTAAAAACACTGAATGTCAATATTTTCAAGTCCATCTTCTGCCTAAATTTGGCAAAATGAGTTAATTCCTGTTTCATCTAATGAAAAAAAATGGCATGGTGGAGATAAATGAAAACCTCTTCTGAAGAACAAATATCTGGAACTGGCAGTCAGAGAGGCAAGAATAAAAAATTTCTTGAAGACTTGGCATAGTTTTTAACGCTCCTTTTTCTTTCAAGTAGAATATAGGAAGAACAGAACATTTCACATGAAATCTCTGAGTCTGGAAAAAATAGGAGAACAATAAAATCCCTTTAAGGATAACTATATTCCAACACAGCATGCAGTGTAAAACAATTGCTTTTAGTCTCCATTTTGGGAGGGCAGAAGCAACTTTGTCATCCATAAAAATAGCCATACAATTTTGGAGAAGCATCCTCCTTTTCTTCTTTGCCAATGGTTACTGTCTGAAAAACACCTTCTGTTTTCGCCACTTTATTGCTCTGCCTAAGTAACATGGACGCATACTCCTGCCAGCTGTGCTTTTGGGGTATGTAATCCATCACCAATACTAAGTTACCATCACGTTTCCACCAGCCCTCACCACAGAGAGAGGTATCTGCTCAATATGACTTTTTAAGGGTATAATCCCCTATATGATTGTCAGTATTAGGCCTTGGATGTGTAATTTGTTTTGCCTGCAGTTGCCAATTGCTTCTGTGGTCTTTCATGACAGCTGTCAAGCTGTATTTCTGTTTGGATGCGTAAGAACACCCATGTGTGCAAACATGGATTTGTTTGTGTGCCCCTACTCCCACGCACGGAAGGTTTCCACCATGGACATTGTCAGCCATGCGGCTCAGACCTGCTGGCTGAACACAAAAAGAAATGGTGAGTGGTGAAAACAATGATCTGAGCACAAAATAACTGACCAAAATAAAAAAGATATAAAGGGTCTGTGGATAACTGGCTAGCTGAAAAGGGTCACATAGACATAGTCCAGCTGGCTGGACAAAAATGCACATCGCTCTCAGCTTATCTGAAGTAAAGCAAAATACACTGTCTTTGGCTGTCCTTGTTACACAATAACAGGAAGATTTTGGTGGGAAAAGAATGTTGCAGGTGGGAACAGAAAACTACAGAAGAGAAACTAGGGGTGGGCTTGGTATTTAGGCAACTAACCAATAATGAGCTTAACTTTTGTAATATGTATGAGCTAATTATAACAAGGCATAAAAGGTGACTGTAAGGGACAATAAACGAAGTCTGCTGATCACTCATATTGAGTGACTGTGTCTTCCCTCCGTCGCGACAAGGGTCTCCATGGCCTGGGAGTGATAATTTGACACCTAAGAAAAAAAGTTTATTTTTTGCTACGGTTGAAACAAACAAAAAAAAAAGATCTGGTTCCAGGAGTGGAGTTACCTGCCAACATGCACTGAAAGGATTAGGACAGTCCAGGCAGCAACTGGTAATAAATGTAGTAAGATGCTCGTTAAACTTTGGTTTCTGGGGATTAAAAAAGAAAAAGCTTCTGAAGACTAGAGATTTGATTGTCTACTTGAGAAACACCATTGATGAGTGTTTTGAGAGTGATCACAGAGTTGATTTCTAAAAGTTGGGATTTAAGTTTTCCTGAAAAAGGGCAAATCTAATAGAGCATCTGCTTCCCTTAAAATAAATACATATATACATATGTATGTATGATATGTGTATATGTATTACTTTGAGTAGCAAAGAAAGAGTAGCTTTTTTTTTTGTCTGAAATGAAGAAAGTACCTTATTAGAATAAAAAAAAAGCTTGTTATTCTAAAACGTTATTGGTTTTTTATCTAAAATTCTCCCACAGAACTCTACAGTCTGCTGGTGTATTTACGCTCATGTCAGTGTCCATTTTTTTTCTGTATCAGCAATTAAGAATTAATATTCAGCTGCAAGATAGGCAGGTAAAGAGCAAACAATTTTTAGCTTGTATACATTGAGTGCTTACATACTGCCAGTGGTGGAGATCACAACTGAACAATCCTTTCTAGCAGGCACCTATTCCACATTACTTGATTTATACCTTTTCACTAAATCCTACTGTGCACCTACTTATATTTTGAAAGCAATGGAACCTGTTTATATCCCTGGCTTTCACGGTGTGCTGGTATTAGGGTAGTAACAGAGTGGGGAAATGTGCTTCCTTTGCTTTGCTAAAACAAGGTATTTGGCAGTTCCAGGCATACCTTCTAGTTTGCATCCTGAGAAACTGTGAATGCCTTATTCACCTTATTCACAAGATTACAGATTTTATTTCTGCTTTTATATTTTGTCATCTGTTTGTCATGTGATCTTTGTCTCTGCAGAGCACAAATATGGAAACTCTGACTGTGGCCCCTTTTAAAATCCTCAGAAGGTAACTGCAAGGGCAGAGATGTCTTTGTAGGTGCTCATCTAGCCCCAAAATTTTGAAGAACTAAATATCAAAGACATGGGCAGATGCACTTATTTAAGCACTGCCCAAATCCAGTTGATGAAGCACCATGTGGGCATAGGACCCCTGCAGGAACAGGAGTAAGGCACGTAGCATCAACAGGCATGTGCGTGTGTGTGCATGCATGCATCTGTATATTTGGAGGAGTGGAAAGAGGGGATTGAAGAAGGGGCAGTAAATCACCTCCTTGACCTCTGGCTTTCTCAGTTGGCCAGGGGATCCATCTTGACACCATTCAGCAAGAGCTATATTCTGTGAAACAGAGCCTGGCCTGTAGCAAAAACAAGTCTCTAGGGGAATTTTGACAAAATGAGGAATGAAGGGGAATCCAGACGAGTGTTTCTTGTTAATGATCAACCAAGTAATGATTTATATGAACTCTACAGTGTCTGCCAGACCCACACCATAAACAAAGCCCTTGTAGCATCATCAAACCACTTGCCACTTGAAAATTACTTCTATAAGACACACATCACTGACAAAGCTTTAGGACTGTGTTATTGTACTCTTGCTTTTTTGACGAAAGCGCTGTGTCTGCATAGAGGAATAGTTTACAACAGACAATCCCAGAACTTTAGATGCTGTTCCTCAGAGCTGGCTATGCTGTAGCTAAAAATGTGAAACGCCTTTTGATTCCTGCCCATAAAATCACAGAACAAATACATTTGGAACTATATTTGGAGCAATATACATGAAAGACTAAATTGAAGAAAACCACCTTCTCTTTTTATAAGCAAATCATGGGGTGAATCACACTTATTTCATCCTTTATTGCCACAGCACTTGGCACAACAGGACCTCAGTCTTGTTTAGAGCTTCTAATGCAATGCAAATAATAGGAGAGAAGAGCAAACAATAATAATACAACAGTGTTACCACAATAGATGCCACTCTCTTCCTAAAATGCAACTTCAATGCTGTTGTGCAAAGAAATCTGCAGTGTCGCTGTAATGTTATTTCTCTTACTCTTTTTGCTTATGGATAGCCATCAGTGACATCTTGACCTCAAAGGGATCTCAGACACTACCTGCTCACCACAATGACTCTATTTAGTTGCCCCTTAGAACAGCTCTGCAAAGGACTACCTGACAGGCAAGCCTGAGAATGAGCTGAAAAAGTCGGGACTTGATGCTGAGGGAGTCTGATGATGGTTTGTCAGTTTTTCACAGCTGACAGCTGCCTGTGTAAAAAGTTAAATCAGAAAAAATCGACTAATCTTAGTCTCCATTCACAATCATCTGCTCTTCCATGTGTAAAACCCATTGTGATTTTAGTGGAAACTTCTGGAGGTGAAAATTGAAGAGTGAAAAAGTAGAAAAATAGGAAAGAAGGAAAAAGGTAAAGCAAAAAATCAAAATAAATGCAGGGAAGGAGGTGAAGGAGAGGGAAAGATGAACAGACAACAGTATTGTCTGGAACTTCTGTGTCACAGAAAGGTCAGGGTTGGAAGGAACCTCTGGAGATCCCTTTAGTCCAACCCCCTGCTAAAGCAGGTTCACCTAGAGCAGGTTGCACAGAGTTGCATCTGGGCAGCTTGAATGTCTCCAGAGAAGGAGACTCCACAACCTCTTTGGGCAGCTGTTCCAGTGCTTTGTCACCCTCAGAGTAAAGAAGCTTTTCCTCATATTCAGATGGAACTTTCCATGTTGCAGTTTGTGCCGATGTCCTGTCGCTGAGCACCACTGAAAAGAGCCTGGCCCCATCCACTTGACACCCTTAAGGTATTTGTAGTTGTTGACAAGATCCCCTCTCAGACTTCCCTTCTCCAGGCTAAACAGAGGAGCCCTCTCAGCCTTTCCCCATAAGGGAGATGCTCCAGTACCCTCATCATGTAGCCCTCAGCTGCACCCTCTCCAGTAGTTCCCTGTGTCTCTGGAACTGGGGAGCCCAGAACTGGACACAGCACTCCAGATGCAGCCTGACTAGGGCAGAGGGGGAAGATTACCTCCCTTGACCTGCTGGCCATGTTCCTCCTAATGCACCCCAGGATCCCACTGGCCTTCTTGTCCACAAGGGCACACTGCTGGCTCACGGGCAACTTGCTGTTCACCAGAACTGCCAGGTCCTTCTCTGCAGATCAACCCCTAGTCTGTGCTGATGCATGGGGCTACTCCTGCCTAGATGCAGAACCTTATAGTTGCCTTTGTTGAACAACATTAGGTTCCTCTCTCAACTCCAGCCTGTTCAAGCTGAATGGCAGCACAGCCTTCAGGTGTATCAGCGACTCCTCCCAGTTGCATATCATCATCAAAGTTGCTTGAGGGTACGCTCTGTCCCTTCATCCAGGTCATTACATCCATTGGGTCCATGCTCTAACCACAGGCTGTTTTGACCAATGCCAGAATTTTGAAGGATTCATGAGTTTATAGCACCCCATGATGTCGAGAGTGCTGACCTTCCCAAAGTCGCTGCTGCTTAAGAACTACTCCACACAGTAGGAACAATGGGTTTCTCCCATCTCCTTATGAATAAAATACTTCTTCATGTGGGGTCAGTCACCAATTCTTTGTGAAGAAAATAATGAAACTGCAAATTCAGCACACTGCCACTTGATCCCCAGTAAATAGCTCCAAAGCCAGTTTGTAAAAATATGGGACCAGCCAATAAGCAAGATAATGTATGTACATATGTAATAACTTGCTTATGCAATTTAAAATGTGCACCCCTGTTATTTCCTGACTTTCAAGTCTCTGTGCACTTACTACGTGCTGCTTGGGACCGTCCTCTCCAGTTTTGCACTTCTTCACTCCATTTCTCCGGTTTTGCACTCATCACGGGGGGCTATTCAGTAAGGCTAGTCTTAGCCAAATGAAGTAGCCTCTCCAAGCTCCCTCTGTTGGAAGCTGTTCAATGTTTGCCTAATGAACTTTGTCCTAAAGTAAAACATCACTATGTTCCTTGAAAAAGAGATCACCTTTCACCTCAAAACTCTAGAAGATAAGAAAAGAAATAAATAAAACATGATTATACAGCCTAGGAATTGTTAATGCATTTTTCTTTGCTTGCTGTCTAGGAGGAGTGTGGTATTCCAGAAATCTGAGAGGCATTTTCATGGGCATAAAAAGTTAAATCACAAGGTCATTGGAAGACATAAGCACCTAAGATGTAAATGAATACTGTAAAGAAGCTGGAGAAATAGGAAAAATTTCAATTCCCAAGCTAGACTAATACTAAAATATAACCCTTGTAACAGATGAAACATAAAAAGCCTCCAATGTGTAAAAGATTTAAAATACCATCTTCTGGATATTAATGTGACCTCAGAGAAAATGGGAGAAAAAAAAGTGAAATTCAGACATTCCATTGGACATTTACCAAATGAAATCAAAAGGGACTCATTTTTCTCATGAATCATGGAAAAATTTCTGGCTATTAAACTGGAGTTACCGTGTGGATAGTTGAATCTGTGGAATGCATATAAACACTCTCCTTGCCTTTCCAGGGTTACAGGAGTAACAACAACCTTGCCAAAACTGGAACGAAGCTGTACAGTCCAGAAAAGCGTATCACCTGCATGGGTAAGTTCTTGCAAAAACACAGTAAAAACTGGGCTCTGTCAGACTGAAGGATCCTTCTGGCCCTCTAGGCCAGAAACCTGCCTCTAACAGCAAATCCCTAATTTGGTTTAGTACCGAACAGGACAATCCTACAGCAAAACCGTAAAATGATATCCCAATCTCCAGCACCCTGCACCTCAGGGGCTTCCTAAACCAGAGGAAGTTCTGTGTCTCCTTCAGGTTTATTTTTTGATGAAAAAACCAAGGAGCTTCATTGCATAGGATATATTTCTTTTGGTGTCATTACTGGAGATGGCAGAAAGCTGTCTGGTGAAATCAGCTGGAAAATCCCAAGTAATGATATTTCAAACTTTTAACCAAGTTATTCTATGTGCATGCTTCTCCTTTAAAAGTGTGAGCAAACATGCATAACAGAGGCTTAAACTCTAGTGTTAAATGATTGTTCCTAGGACTATTTGCCTAGTTTTTTCACATTATATCATTTAAATAGTAGGGTCCAAATTCCTAAAACCATTGTACCTTTAACCCACAGAGTACTGGAAGGATGGTAAGTATACCAGATATAGTAAAGATTTGCTGTCTATAAATGAATGCAGCAAGAAATCTTGGTATTTTGTATTATCCTCTACTAGAACTGTTTGACCTCGATACAGTTTATGGCAGTAACTTGTAAGACAACATTTGAATGCTCTGTGCATAGGCAGAATACCTGTTGAATTTGAATTTGATTAACTAACTGTTGAGTAAGTAATAAAGTGGTACTTGGTGAATTAATAAATTTTATTGGTTAAGAATTAACCAGGAATCCTATCTTGAGAAATACTATGCTACATAAAACGTGATCTGAAAAAAAGCCAGAGTTGATAGCAGCAAGTAATGCTCCTGAGTGTCTATAAAAAGAGCTGTCTTAATTAAACTCCAATGCACTATGACTATTTTTGTTAGATTTTGGCTTTAAAAGCCATCTAGCACCTCAGCAAATGGAAAACATTTCTATGTGCTTAGCTCTTACTGCAAATACAGACTGTTAGTTATTACAGCTCTTCAGGACCACGAGAAACCCACTAAGCTGCTTTACAGAAGCAAGTGTCCTTGCTAACAGCAGGCTCAGTCCACAGGCAGCATATTTCCACGTAAAACAGAAACATTTGTGATTTCACAGGGGTCTTGGCCAGGTACGGCCTGAGGACTGGGTAGCCATGAGGGGAGGAGAAGAGTGCGCTGTGGTGATGAGAGAGCTTGCACAGAGACATAGATGACAAGGGATGTAAAATCCGACACAATGAGCAACTTAAGTTTTTTTGCATTGAGGAGTATGAGATGAAAGTTGTATAAATCAAGAGAACAGGAAGAACCATCTAAAGTACAATTTCTTCTACATTCAAATGAGGAAGAATGGCAAAAAAGACCATAGAATTGTGACACAGTGCTCAGGCAACTGTTTCTTCTCCAGCTTTGGGCAACTTGCAGCACCCTTGGCTGTGGACTATCTGCAACACCCTCAGGTTTTAGCTAGACACCTACCAGAAGGGAGGGTAATAAAGTGTGCTAGACAAAAATAGAGCACGTTGCTTATGAAACAGAAGATTTTTTTTATCCTTTCCATCCTTACACCTGTGATTTGACCTGTGTTCTTCACAAACAAATAGAAAAGATTATACAAATAAGCTTGTGAATGTAATAATGTGCTTTAACTGAAAGTATTTAGATTGATAATTTTTGAAACATCTCTTCATTAACTAAGGCTTCCTTTGACCACCTCTCCCCTTCTCAGAGTTCACAGGGTTTGAAAATTTCCTGGTGCATTCGCTGCAATTCAAGATAACAGTTCAACTTCCCTTTCCATCTATGAATCTGACAGGTTGGTTTTAGATCTTGATGGTACAAGCACAAGCGTCCTCTCGGCTCTAAGTGCCTATTTTAGGCAGCCAGGCACAATAGTCAAATGGCTGGCAATGGTGGTAACTGGAGTACTCTTCATGGCTGGTAGAGAAATCCAAAATGGGATACCCCTAACTTCATAACAAAACAATTCCCCTTCTTCAACACATAATTTGAGTACAGTAATTATTCTATTGACCAATTTAGAAGAGGCTTGACATTAAAACAGTGTCAGAAGACTGTGTGTCATGCTAAGGTAAATAAGGGTAGTCCATATGTCTGAAAGCTGTTATTTCAGCCTTTCAGCAGACTTAGACATGTCTGCATCCTTTGACATCTGGGTCACAACCGTAAAGTTTTCCAGCACAAGTACAATAATTATAACATTATAACTAGCTTTTTCAGCTCATCTCCATTCCTTTTGCATCTCCCACAGAGCAGAAAACCCTTCTCTCCACCATCTGGGCACATCTCTAGTACAAGGAAGGTCAGCAGCAGCTAGAGATGCCAAAGTAGCCAGCTGCTCTGCAGGCCTCCGTCCCCAGGGCCTCAGTACCAGAGCCATTATCAATGGAACGGTGCAGACTAATAAACCTTGATTTTGGCAAATAGCTCAGGGGCAGCCAGCTGGGATGGGTTAAATCATCCTGAGGTTCTTTTAAGTTACTCTGGGACCTGTGCAGGGCAGTGCATAGAACTGGGTTAATGCTTTTGGCCCCCAGTGACTCCTTTTACCTCTCCTGTCTCTCACAGCAAGGGGAAATGCATGCCTCAACTAATAATAAACCAGCACTGAGCATGCAGAGAACACTGTGCCAAATATCAAACAGCTGGGGCTCTCTGGCCAGCCATTAGCTAGCCCAATCACAGCATCGCCTGAAGTCTTCAAGAAAAGAGGTGAAAATAAGATGGGTAAAAAAGAAACTTCCAAATCAACCAGAAAAAAAAAAAATAATCTTAGAACATTTGCATAAAGCTCTTGTGTGTTGTCAAGGAATTTATTATGACATAGCTTTCATTTCCTAACAAACACAAACCTCTCATCACGTTCCTCTCCAAAAAAAAAAAAAAAAAAAAAAAAAAAAAGGACCAAAGGTGAGAAACGCTTACAGTAGAAAGATGAACACTTGCATTTCTGTACCTCCAAAATAGTTTACAATACACTCATTGCTCTTGGCTGTCTTTCAGCACGGTTAAAAAAAAAGGTTATTTTTTTCCTTACAAAGCAGCAATCTTGGTGACATTCTTACAATGACATATTTCATTATCCAGTTTAACAGGGAAAAGATCTTGTTTGAAAAGAAATCAGGAGTCTTTATAAATGTACAGCATACTTCAAGAAGCAGAGTGAGAAACTGTGCACAAAATTAGTTCAACTTGTATCCTGATTAAGGAAGAATTCAGGCTTTGCATCTCTTGTGCGTAACACATTTTAATTTAGATTATATTAGTGGTTGTGTGCAAAACTTGTAACTTAAAATTCTTGTTGCTGGAAAATTTCATCTGTAATTTCTGGCAGCCTGAACCAAAGGTTCATCTGCTAATATTTCAGAGCAATGAACTAAAGGCATAGCAATTTCACACACACTCACACACAGAACCAACCTCACCATTCAGAAATGAAATTAGCCTTTTTGGTATTTACAATTTATTATCAGAACACTCTACATGCGACTCACTTTGACAATGCTTTTAAGAAAGATGCAGGTTTATAAACACCAAGAACAGAAGAGACATTCATTATTTCAAGAAGTACCCATTTTTTTGCACATTTAAGATAAAGCCAAATGATGCCAGACAGTTTGTTTCAAACGATAATGATGCTTTATTCCATTTTTAGGGAAAATGCATTTCTTTGCAACAGTTATGGGCTAGAAAGTGTTATCCATATTAAGATGCTTCTTTTGCCTCAGCATGTACATTTCTACAGATAGGGTTCTGCCAGTAGTTTTTAATAAACCATTTTTTTTCAGAGGTTTGTACATCAACTATAAAAATATGTTCCAATATGAAAATTGCCAGTGTTGGTTCTCAGTTCAAAGATACATGACAGTATTGTTCTTAATATATTTTTAGCATCTTTTTCCAATATGTAAAAGAAACTCCAACCCAAACTTCCTTCACAGGCTTTGTTAAGCACTTTTTTTAAATGTTGTCAAACTACAGTCTCTAGTACTAGAGCAATATAACATCCAAAACTTGTAGCATGCAAATGTATTGGAGAAAAAGGTGTAGCCATATTTGACATTTGATATACAATAGATGCATAATAATGCACCATAATTGAGCAATGCTCAATAAGTAGTGTGTAATTATTTAAGCTTGCAAAAAGTCTTTGATAAGGTCCTTCCCAAGAGCTGTCAAAGAAATTGCACAGGCATAAAGTGAGAGGCAAGGTCTTGTCATGACTGATACAGATCAGAAGCTGGCCAAAGAGATAGGAAAACCAAGAATAGGATCAAACAAGCACTTTCTATCTGAGATGAGCAGTGTGATTGGAGGTAGCATGTCAATAATTGTATTGAAAAGAGAGGGACAAAAACCCACAAAAGGCATAAAATTGATTGCCTGGAAAAAAAAAATAATAATCAAAAGGCATTTTAGAGGAACCAAACACAAGGAAGGCAGATGGGCACAAGGATGTCAGTGCTAACAAATCCCAAATGAGGCTCTTTGCAGAGGATGGGCTCAATGGCTCATGCAGTAAAGATCTGGCAGTGTGGCACTGCATCGAAGGGGCCAGGGAAGCCAATTAAAGGTTAGCCTGAAAAAGGGACAAGAGGAAAAAGTATGGGAAAAATACTGCAAGCCTCTTAGAAAAGCCAGACTGTCACCTGACACCTGACACACCACACTGAATTAGTCACCCCACTCTCCCCAAGAAATATAAAAGCACAGCAAATATAGGACAACGAGTACCATCAGGAACATTATAAAGTAGCTCATAGGAACCACTGCTGAAAAAGCCTTGGATTGCTCACTGGGGAGAAGAGGCAGCTGTGTAGGAGCATTACAAAGCTCATGTATTTTACAGAAAGGGGTAGGTGGACAGGTTCTGTGGATTCTGCTCCATGATACAAACTGGGAAGCATTTAGTGAAATAAAGAGATTGTAAATGAAGAACAGGTAGGTGGAAACACTTCTTAGCTGCAACAAGAAATTACTCCCATGGAACTCCATGTTATGTAAAACTTAACTGAAAAAAGACTTTATCAGAATTAAAATACAAATAAAGAAATACAGACAAAACCACACAGAGAAATGCATCACAGACCTTAGACATCAGAAGTGTTCAAAATGATAAAACAGGAGGCAGGGCTGCTAAGTTCATCTATTATTAAAATCATTTGACACTTCTTATTACAACACCCTGTTGTCAGTTGCTTTTAGTTTTGCCAATAATTAATAGTTTGAACTGAAATTTTACCCATTGAATACCTGCCTGAGGCTGAAATACTCTGGAAAATTTTTGTCCGAACAACTGCTGCAGAAGTAGAGCCAGAGAAAAGGACCTTTTTTAATTATTATTTTATTTTTTTAAAAAATGGTGTTCTGTCTTGGCAGTTGTAGCCCCTCCAGACTTTGGAGGGAGGATATGGCAAAAATTTCAGAGGTGAAAAGTTTTCATGCTGTAGCAATAATATTTGCCATTCTCTTTAAACTCTACCTGAAAATTGTGGCAAATAATGCCTTTGAATAAAATGATAGTCACTCATATTCTGAAAAATTGATCTATTTTTGGCTTTAACAGCTGAAATCAAAAAGGATTACACCTTCCATGAATGTGCTGGATTATGTTTGTGCTCCCACGCAGCAACCAAGGAAGGAGTTAAAGCAGAAAGATCTCAGCTATTGTCAACATTTGAAATTATTTGTGCCAGCTTTTTATAACTTGAAACCTAAAGTTGCCTTATACTTCTGTCCTCTTTTTGCCTTCAGTCTGCAAAGTTTCCAGCTTAGCCAGCAAGGATGAATCTAACCTTGTGACACTTGCTGAGATCAGAGTGGTTAAATCAGAACATTGTCTGAGCAGCCTGATTCTCCTAAAAGACTGTCAGGTCTGGAGCAGCTAATTGGGTCTTGCCCAGTATGTTCTGCCTGTGATTTTTCCAGCAACTGAACATGGAAAGCAACAGAGCCAGCACGCAGTTTTTTCCCAAGTTTTGTTATTCTTGTATCTCTCCTCATTTATGTGGGAAAACATCTTTCATGCTGATCCTAGAAGAGGTTTGCAAAGTTCTGGAATTTTGGCTTTTTTTGCTTGCTGGGCATTTCACTTGAAAAATCTCCGCTCTGCAGGAGTCTTGAAGGGAAACAAACTTTTCAGACTATAATCTGCAGTAGGATACATCATGACCAGGATGTATCTAGTCTACTCTGAACCAGCTGCCAGCTCAGCACCCAACACCATTTTCACCAGGGAGGCAGAAAACAGCTTTTCAACCAGTCAGTGAGGACCGGGCAGCTGATGACAGCTTCTTGCGGGTACCCCTGCCAGAGAGAGAGGCCAAAGAGAGAGCAGGTCAGAGCTGACCATATCACCTACCCACCCTTGTCTTCCTTTCTGTCAGGAGCAGCTCACAGCTTAGCTCGCCGTGTTGCTCTACGATAGGCACAGGAAAAGGCATTTCAGGGGCTGCTGGTGGGAAAGGAGAGAAGGGACTGTGACTGGTGATGACATCAGTTTGTTTGGCATGGGGTGGCTTAAAATCTGGATGTGGCCCATGCAGCTCGGCTGGCTGAATGCACTAGAGTCAGTAGATTTGGGTGTCTTTTTTTTTTTTTTTTTTTTTTTCTCCTTTTCTTTGTTTTTTTCCTCCCACACCAGCTGAACCGTTTAGCTCTTCGGGTGATGTTCTCAGCTGTACTACAGCTGTATTCAGGGGAGCTTAGAGAACAGGCTTTTAGAACCTGGGACTGCTAGTGACCGCTTTGTCCTTCAATTTGTGCTGAAGTGGCCTCCGGACAGTTTTGAGTTTTGTGGGGCTGGGGTACTTAACAAAGGCTGCTAATGGGCCGTTTGCCCTGCCAGCTCTGCTCTGTGTAATGCCAGCTTTCAACCACCTTTGCCATGCCAGCGAATTTTCAGCCTTTCACATTTAAGGCAGCTTTATAGCTTCTTTGCGCTGATGAAGTGGGACAGAAGGACCAGGTTAGGAAAGGTCCTTTCTAAGTCTAGCATATGCACTTTAAACCCAACTGATAAATTTACTGTTCAGAGAAGTTTCTGACTGGCTCCTTTGGTCTCCAGGTTCCAGCACTGAGAGGATTTATGTTTCACACCACACACTGATATTTAAATCAAGAGTGTACTCATCCGAGCTTCACAGTAAAGTATACTACTTCAGATAGAATTATGGCCAGCATCTTTATGTTTTGTTGTCACTTAAGCATTAAAGAGCTCCATGCCACCTTGTATAATTCTCACAACAGTCAGGTTTCTCAGATTAAATGCCAGTCTCACATTATGAAACAGGTTGTGTTCCTGAGAACTAAATCACAAACTAACTATGGTCATAGGCCAGGAATTCATGTGTATTATTTTTGCACTCACCTTTTCCAACATTTCCAGACTATAGGTTTTATGTTACCATGAAGAGCCACAGTCATGGTACCCCTCAAACATGAATTGACGTCATTCTGAATCACAGATGAGATATAGCCCATCCATCAAAAGAACACCCAATGTGGCAGAAGTAATGCAAAACTTTTCCCACTTTATCTGCCACTTTATAAATCTGGCGGCACTTGTCTGAATCTTCTTCCCTAGGGCTTGTTAAATTTCAGCAAAATTCTCCTTCATGTTGTGAACTGAATATGAAAAAGCAAAGCAACCAAACTGACACTCAGCAAAGCTAAAATGCATAGTAACACTGATTTTAGAAGATGAGCAAACCACAGATTATTAGCATGATTTTCTAAGAAAAGGGGGGATGGGGGGTGGAGAGGTGGGGAGGAAAAAAACCCCTCTCTTCAGGAGAGAAAGAATCTCATATATCTTGAAAAGGAAGAAGAGGGATAAAAGACAGATGACTGATACAAGCAAAGATAAAAATGTAAAACACCCAGCAACTCCTTCTTTGACATTCCCCTTTGAAGGCAGTCTACTGCAGAGCAGAATATTCTAAAATAAATATTTTGGACTGCACTTCGCATCCAGTTTCACCAGTGTGACTCCACTGCTACTAGCAGGGCTGTGCCAGGGTCCCAGGTGGCAAGGATGAAAACAGAAACTCATTATGGAATGAGAAATGTAAGAATGCTTTGGCGGAGAGCACATTCCCTGCAGAGTGCCACACAAGTAAAAAGAACATTTAAATAATACTGGCCCTTGATCCCCTCAAAAGCTGAGAGCACATTTGTTCAGCTTGAATTCCAAAAACCCAACCATGGTTTGTAAAATGTGCTTGATCCTTCTGTAAGACCCTTTGGCATTTTCTTTCAGAGAAAAGATCTCCAGATGTGATTTTTACAGTTCAACTTAAGTAAATGTATGTGTTTAGCTAAACAGGCTTAAATGCAACAGCCACCTAAGAGAACAATGATGAAATGCTTGACTTGATTTACGGACCAACTGTCAAACCACTGTTTATGAACATCTGGCTGGGAAGTTGATTTGAAAAGTTTTTCTGTCAGTAAATATCAGCATAGTAAACTCTTCCACTTACAGGCAGCTCTAAATTGTAAATGTAATTAGTGGAGAAATGGCATCAGAGTGTATGTCTAAAGTCACATTCAGCGTATCCATGCACACAAAACACGCATTTTACAGCACTGCTAAAGTGTAATGTGTAATCATTCACAGCTTCTTAATTAACAAAATACAAGAAATACTGGATTTGGAACCAAAAAGTTGCTTTCTCTACAAGCTGCGTGAGCTAGTACAAAGCTGTCTCTCATGACAGTTCTTCAAAGTAACTTCGTCCTCCTCTCTGACAACTTCTCAGCGACCACGATGGCCCGGATTTGGTAGCCCAGCTTTCTCCCACACCCCCATACCTCTTCCCTCTAGCTCTGTCACATAGGCCTAGCAGGAGTTCCTAGGAGAGAGGAACCTCACCCGTCCTCTGCCCACCTCCATCTGTTTGTTAGCACAGTTTCTGCAGTTTCCCGTGAACACAGCAGTTTGCAATGGCCTAAATGCCACAGCAACATTCCTAATTCAAAGGCTGATACTATCTAAAATCTACAAAGCAAGGCTGATCCCAGGAAAATAAATTTTTTCTCTGCTTCTTCCCCTGTTTTGCAACATGACAACTCTGAGATGACACAGTCCAGGAACCTTTCTGTAATTCTATTCTAGTTCTGAAGCAAAAGCCTACTTTCATCCTGGGTCTAATTTGATATCAGGGAATGATGAGGTTTTTTGTGAGGAGATTCTTTGTTCACTGAGAAACAAAGCAGTAGCTGTATTGTAGAAATTCCCTTTCAGCTGAAATGAAGATAAGGCCAACTCAGGACCTCACTATAGATTCAGAGGGATTCACATTACCCACACCAAAACATCTAAACACAGAATCTCAGATAGGAGCCTTTTCACCTCCTCACATGGCCCATGGGAAAGTTGGAAGATTGTGTAGAGTCATTTAGCCCACCCACAGTAATCTCTGCCTTCCCCGAAGGAGATTCCTGTCTCTTTCCAGAAGCTATGACAGAAACCTGCCATCATCACAATACTTTCTTTGGCACTCCTCTTGCCCATCCAGTAACAAGGAGGCAGAACCTCGTACCTACTTCCTTGCTATAATGAAACTGCTGGGAAATTACTGGGGTATCTCATTAAATCAGCAACAAGAAGGAATTAAATTTTGAACTTGGCCTTGGTGGAAAACTTCCTGTGAACCAGATAAGCGACTTAGAGCACTCTTATTTTGGTTGAGTCACATTAGAAAAAAACTGTTATATTCTTGAGTGACTATGCATACAAGCAAATGCCAAGACTGTTTACTGACAAGGATGGGATGTTCAGACATGCTTAAGTCGTTGAAAAGTTTCATCACATGAAAACTACAAAAAAAGCCATTGACTAGAACACTGTTGCAAAAGGGACAAGATGAAAAATGTGTCAGATTGAAAGGGGATGGTAGTCCCTTTTCAGTGAGGCAAAAGGGATTGAGGAGATAGCACAGGAAGAGAAGCTGGAGCTTTTTTTAAGACATTGTGGTTATAAATGATAAGAAAAGTAAGTATGGAAGCAGCATATTTGTTTCAATTTCTTAAGTATTTGACATTTCCATAGGAGAGATTAATGACTAAAAGGCATGGAACAAGAATAAAGAAATAAAAGAAAGTCTTCTGTGTATAAAAACTAGTTAAATTGTTGTTTTGCCCTTAGAAGAAGACTAACCCTCTTACACAAGAGATCTTTTCCTTACAGCCATAAATCGACCATTATCCTATGGGTGTGGATTTGGAGGACTGCTTTAAGAATAATGTCACACATTTGTAACAGTATTGCTGTAGCTGTGATGGTCTAAAGTCATAAACAAGACAAGGTTTACGGGCCAATATAGTCAGAAAAAAAAAAAAGGGGAAGCCCATATTCAGGTCTGAGACAGAAGCAGCGAACTTCCAAGCTAAATACAAGTAGGGAGCATATCCTTTGAGTTTAGACACATTAAGTAGGTAGATAAAAAAAGCTGGTTGGCACCTGTAACAGAGAAGGGAATATTAAAAGAGAAGTGATGACACAGTGGTTATTCTGTAAAGGAATGGATAGGTAAGCCTGTTGCAGATGAAAAGATTAATAAAGGGAGGAAAATCATAATGTGCTACAAAATGGCTAGTTCCTTTGAATTCAACTTTTTTACTGTCTGCTATAATTAAAGTTTTAGTCCCCTGGTTGCCTCAGACCATTGGAAGGCTGGTGCATATTTTTCCAGCTACATGAGTTGGTCCAAGAAAGCAATATAACTCTTACCCACAAATCCCGCCTCATGCAGGATGCGCGCGGGTGTGCAGCCTGCTCCTAGAAAAGTGCAGCACTTGTTTCCTTGCTCTGTGAGCAGATGCACACTGGAGGAGCCTGCTGTGACCCTGCCTCTTCTCCTCCCCTTTGCATCTGCCAAGGTTGATTTGATACTGGCATGCAGGCTCTGAGGTCAGGGCAGCACAGGCTGCAAGTGGGCCTGGGGATTAAATGAGGGGGTTAATGATATGTGATGGAAAAGACTTTGTTGTTTGTTTGTTTGTTTTCTGGGTTTTCTAATCTAAAAGACAGATGAAGCCTGGTCTTTTACAGTCAGATACATTTTTCTTTATTTTACTAACACAAAGGAAAGAAATTTACAATCTCTTTTTCCTGCTGGCTCTGCAGTGGAAGAGGGAAATTGGGTCCTATTCTGGTCCATATTACTGATGGAGGGGCTCTCTCTGCCTAACCCTGGGATCACTCTCCCCTCTATGTTCATCTCTGGAACTCCAGGGGGGACAATCAAGGCTCCAATCACAATATTTGTCCAGCAACATTTTACTACTGGATTTTACTGATGCCAGAGCAAAACCAGGTTTGTTAGCCTTTAAATTCCCAAATGAGTTTGCAGAGCGGGCAGTACTTGCAAACCTGTAAAGTCTATTTATATGCAGCCATCAAGTAACACGGACTTTCCTGATACTTTCAATCTGTAACATAACCATAAAAGAAGAGTATGACAAGTTGTCATCTTTTGATCATAAAAGCATGGTGAGTAATAAAAAAAGTTCTCTGGAGGACTTCTTTAGTTCATGCTTACTATATACATATGTGGATGAGGCATTAAATACAGTATCTCAAGCCTACAGATGAAACAAATCTTGGGAGCACAACAAATAACAGGTCATGTAACCGAGTCTAGTGAGATGTGGCTCTCATGCAACGTGGCCCACAGAGGCCAGATGTCATTCTGCATCAGAAAATGTGAAATAATTGAGGTAGGATAAGGCAAACCTGGGAAATGTGTGAAACCCAAACTGTTTTTGAATTCTAACAAGAAAAAACTGAGGAAATATCACTAGATCCACAACCTGAAGCCTGTTAGCAGTAAGATGTGAGAATTACAGTATACAGGAACAGTGGCTAGAATATGCAGATGTGTAATAATGTTTCTGTTACACAGTCTTTAGAATCTCTGTTACTACTTGAGGTAGCTGAGACATTAATGCCCATTAGTAGGTATCTGTTGCATTACAGAGATAGCATTCAAATCTACACTGACGCTTTGTTGATGGAAAACTAGAGATCAGCCCAAAGAGAAGATGGGGAGGTAGGAACACAACCATTTGTTAAAGGAGCTGCAGTAAAAAAGCCCTCCACTGAGAACTCAGGGCCTCAAATCCCTGGATGAATAGTTGGAAGGATGGTTAGCTCTCATGTCCCCGATGAGCTCAACTGCTGAGGTAAAAAACTGGAAGAGAGGCAGTTCCTAAGGGACATCAAATGGTGTACATGAGTCATTAGCTAACATCATTCTGTTTTCTTAGTACTGCACCTTTACATTTCTAAGGCATGCACATGTGTAAAGACCAGGGCTACCCCATCAGGGTGGTGCTGAAGTGGTTTATTACACGCGAATACATGCTGGGATCCTTCACGGAGATGAAGCCCACCGCTATAAACTTCCATTCATATATAATAGCCCCCTTGCCTTCAAGAGGACAGTCTTTGTCACGACGATTACATGCAAGACCATTTCTGCAGTATTGGATGGTTTGGGCTTGTTTTATCTTAATTCCAGCTTGAATTCTGCTCAGACAACAAAAACCAACAGAAATGCAGGCCATTTGCTCTTTTTGAAGGGAAAGTGTAGGACACGTGTTCCAAACCACATTTAGATTTTAAAGCTCAGAATTAACACCTTGAATTGCAGCCAGAAAATTTCTGTCTTGAGGCTGAAAGTCCTTAGTTTTGGGAGTCGATAAATCAGTCATGACAAGCCTGAACTGGCTATGGTTTATTATAAAATCAAGCTTGATTATCTACTTGAGGTAATCAGACAGACCAGAACAAAAGGATCCAAAGTTAAAAGGCAACGTATGTAGGAAGAAGCGGAAGAGATATTTTACTTTACAGATGCTTGTGAATAGCAAGAATGAACTAGTAATTGTACTTGCAATTTTTTCATATACTGAATTCTGGCTAATAATGTAAAGGGACCCCACAATATTTATAAGCAGCAGTTTATTAAATCAGCTACTCTTGAAGCTGCTCAGCTGCACATTCCCATTCCCTGCTACCTTCACACAGGCC
The DNA here is from genome assembly GCF_015220075.1 of Falco rusticolus. NCBI lineage: Eukaryota > Metazoa > Chordata > Aves > Falconiformes > Falconidae > Falco > Falco rusticolus. The sequence continues at coordinate 32,864,068 of NC_051188.1, read as the reverse complement.
TGAAATCCAGATGCAGCATCCGAGCTCTCTCCTTTCACAACCCATGACCCTTCTCTAAGTCCCTAGGGGGTTACAAAAGTATTAAAAGCACAGTGAAGAGAAAACAGGATGCTATGATATTTATTACATTAAGAGACATCAGCACTGTATTTGGATATAATCACACTTAATATCAGGGAATTAAAAGAAAATAAAATCTGCTACTTTTTCCTATCCTCTTGATTTTGATGGGCTTATTGCTATTTTTAAGGACTATTTATTTATGGTGCTGGCTATTCTAGTGTATAAAGCAAGGACTATTTATTTATGGTGCTGGCTATTCTATTGTATAAAGTTGTAGGACACTCTGCAATGTCTCAAAAAATTCATCTACAAAGCATGCTTGAAGTGACAAAATTGTTATCAAAAGTCTCCAGAAAAGATGGTTTCAATGATTATTCCTGGAAAGGGCTCAGTCATGCAAGCCTGAGCATAGATCAACTCCCAAAACAGGAGGTTTCTAACAGAAGGGTTAAATAGATTTGACAGATGCAGCTCAAAATACGGTCAAACTTCAATAGTGCAGTTGGTTATAATACTCCATGTTTATTTCTCATTAAATGAACCATTTGGAATACAATTCTATCATAAAGAAGAAGAAGAGTTGGAGAAGCATATAGCTTGCCCTCTTCATCCACTGCAGCCCGGACATGTTTCTTCTGAAACACAGCTTTTGCTGCCAGATCTTTACAAAAAAGGTGATGATAAGCACATCTGCACCTTCTCTCACAGTGCTGTCTGCTTTAAATGCTAGCAAAGCTCTTTCACTTCCCTTTTCCCAATCCTTCTCTAAAAGTCACCGCAGCATAGTCAAAGAGAAGAGCATGTAGGAATTGTCTGCCAGTTTCTAATGTGCACAATAGAGTTTGCCTGTTTCTCAATGCCTGACTCAGAATATCAGATAAAAAGAGTTAAACTGCTTTTTCACTTACCACCATATTATTGCTGTGCCAAGATACATACAAAAAAAGCTACACAATAGGCAGGCAGCTCAGTAATCACTGCTGCTTTTCATGCCAATCAGTATTATCCCATTGTTTCCATGTGGTCCCTTACCTACCTGGATTATCTAAGTGAAAGAACACAGACCATGTGCAATTTGGGCCAGGATTGACTCTTAAACGTTCAAGCAGTGTTTAACTTACTGGAGCTCTCTATCTCTATGCTTTTCCTGAATAGAAATAACAAATAATTACTATATAATTTAGACATTGTGGTCAGGAGGAGGAGATTATTTATAAAGAACAATCAGCTAAGGTCAAAAGAACAATTATTTAAGGAAAAAAAAATCCGAATAGAAAACGTACACATACAGGAAATGCAGATAAAGTTGTCCTTGTTACACAAACAGACCTATTAAATTTCTGAAGCCGCAGTAACAGGATATCTTTAATATTTGGGCAGAACACAATCTAAATACATGCTGCAGAGTATTAGAGCATATTGTATGTATTAAGTTTAATTATGTTTCACCTCCACATCCACTAACAGAACTACTCCAGCAACCAGCTGCTTCCCATTAGAGAGACATTACTCAGAGCTGGTGATGTCACGCACACCATTTGTCACCACCAGAGCATGGGAAGGTGCAGTAAATCCACTGTTTATCTGACCAAAGTCAGCATTAGCAAAGTATTATGTTACAAACTCCCTTGCATGCCCACAGATTAGGCTCGCTGAAGCCCAACTTTCTTCTTCAATGTGGACCATCAAAAGACATTTTTCCACACTGATCACTTCTGCTGATGTTTCACAGACAGACTCCTGCAGTGAACTGGATGTTCATCTTTATGCACTTCGTGAGACCTAATTCTCATGCAACAAGCAAGGGGCATTTGAAGGACAGGTGGCAGAAAGGAAACTATGCTTACACCCTTCATCCCCAGGTAAAATATAGAAAGCAAGCTTCTTTTGCTTGCTCTCCAGGGACCAAGTTCTAAGCAGCCACCAACCTAGCCCAGGCAGGCAAAGAGAGAGCCTGACTAGGGAAGAACAAAAGATTTTATAGCCCTTGATATGGTGAGCTGACTGGGGATTCATCCATATTCAAGTCTCCCCCTCCCAAGGAAGTCTTGCTCTGCAACTCCCCCAGGCAGTGCCATCTGTGCCATCCTGATCACTGCATTCTCCTGAGAGCGCTCTGCACCGACCAGTTAACAGTCCTCTTGGGACTACTGTGCTCATTGCTTGCAGGCCATCTACACAACCTGTAAACAGCTTTGGCTTAAGGGCTTCAGGTAGCATTGCCTTCACCTTGCCACCTAGACACCGTAACTGTACTCAGCAGGTCACCTCCAAACAGTCTGCCATTAACAAGCCTTTTTTCCCCCATGAAAATACATAACCTGGTATTCATACCTTGTCTTGGATTAGTTAAAAAGGTCAGTTCGCTCTTTCTGTTGATTTCTATCCACAATAACTCAATTTTCCCATCAGCAAACTGTATACCATACAGGGGTTACCCACGTCAGCCAAGGAACTCCTAGATGGGGAGTGATGTGTGAAGTGAAAGTGCTGCAGATAAACTGTGCTCCAGCAGAAGTGAACAGTCAGTAGCAAATGATTCCCAACACCCTCTTGGCTTTACACACCCTTTATGCAGTGGGATGCTCATAACTACTCACAGGCTTCCTTGTCTAAAATAAACAAACACATGGAAAATAGTGGGAATGGAGGCTTTCCAAAATGAGATAAAAGATGGGAAAAACTTTTGCAAAAATAAAACATTTCTTTATGTTATTGTATTATAGCTTCAAATAAAAACATGCTGAACAGATTTTGGTGGTATAAATACCAGCAGCCAGGAATGGGGGAAAAAAATCCCCAACAACAAAAATTCTCCAAACCCAAGCATCCAAACAATATGGCTCGCATCATAAAATTTATTCTGGTATTTTGAGACAGTTAAGAAGAGTTATGCCAAATAGTAATCAGTCTGTTTTCCTAAACTGTTAACTGGTCATATGGACAAAAGTATAATGACAGAGAGAGATATACCATATTCCTGAAAAACCCTTTACTCCACATACAACACAAGCTTTGCATTTAGTAAGTCCCTGTATGTGCCCCTGCTCACCTCTGAGTCTTGTTTACATGGGACATTCAGTCCCTCATACCATGTTAAAAAGCACTATTTACCTTTAAGCACCAACCAGATTTTAATCATTATCTTCATCCTTGGCCTCAATTAAGGTCTAATATAGAGGAGGCACTTGAATGACCTAAGAGGCACACTTAACCCTGAATAGTCTGTCAAAGGTACTTAAGAGTTTCTGCCACATTTCCTCTGGCCTTCAAATCTCTCTCTCCTTTTCTGTTGTAAACTGACTGTGTTTGTTCCTAGCACTTTAATGTCCCCTGGTGTGAAGTCTCCTTGAGTAACACTCACATGATAGAAAGTGTGATTAACTCTGCAGGTGCTTTTCAGGTCAACGAAAAAAACCTACTTGTTACACTAATATGTAATACTTCTTTAGAGATTTTCCCAGTGGCTCTGCATATTGGAATTCCCACAGTACCTATTCTCTTTCACTCTTGCTATTCTTCTGTGTCTCAATAATAAAAATACATAGTTTTATCTGGGTACAAGCTTGACTCTAAATCTTTAGAGTAAGTTTCACACCTCTTTAATTATTCGGATTGGTTATTCAGATAATTTAAATAGTAAATCTTTTCCTCTTGACTAAAATGCAATGGTTCTGTAGTGAAGACTATAAAAACAAAGTAGGAAGGAACCAGAATAAAATCAGGGAAGTTATATGATTTTCTTCAGAGCATGCCTTACTGCGTTTCTCTTGCTTCATAGACTGGCTTGTTAACAAAACACAACACATAAAACAGGTTGGGAAGCCATCAAAGCTGAAAAGATGCCTCCTGAAGATATCTTGTAAACTCAAGGGGTTTGCAAAACCTATGGAAAACTCTGCAGATTTTATTAAGACTTTTTATATCTTCTTCTACTGCCAGATGTCAAACCAGAGCAGTGTTCAGAACAAAGGTAAACACACTGTACACTGCCGTGCCACCAGGCTTGCTGAGCTCTTCCAGCACCTACTTGTGGTCCGCAGCTTAACGGGGCAGGGGAACAAGAGTGTCTGGAGTGCTTTCACCTGCTGCCTGTGCACTTTGGATCTTACATCTGGAGCATGCTAAACTTTAATCCAAAATTATAGATGCTCAAGCATTTTTTCCTGAAAACTGACTATCTTCAGGTCATAATACAAGTAGCTCACTTTAAAACTTCTGTGGATAGACTCTGTAGTCAATTAACAGGAGCTCAGTATTAATTACAGAAAAGGAAGCCGTGTTTTGTTAGGCATGTCTTGGATGATTCGAGTGATCTGCTCATTGGCACACTGGTTCAGTAGCTAAGCAATGAAGTGTAAATAAAGGAAGCTTTAATAGGTAACGGGATAGCATGGGTAAAATGAAATGAGACTGCCAGATGGCTATCAGTGGCTCCAAGCCTCCAGTAATGGAGAGGCCACAGAAGAAGTATACACACAAGAGTTGGCAGAGCCTTCTAGCCAGCAGACTTTTTAGTCTTCAGCACTACTTAATGTACAACATACAAATATACCTTGATTTCCTACTTCATTTGATTTTTCTTCATTAATGTTACAAAAATAGTGCACAACCAGAACAATGAGGGATGTGTTTACAATTTAGCCAGCATATGATGACCTGCAGTCAACAATAATTCATAAAGCATGCTTCATCTGCTTTATGGTAGAAGGACACTGAAGCTTAAAGGACTTTCCATAGCCAAGGCAGACTGGTGCAGGAATGCTTAATACTGAGCCCACCCCTAATTTTTCTCAAATAACCCTTAGATCTTCTACTGTGCATAGGAATTGGTGACCTCTTGAGATACCCCAGTGAGCAGGAGAAGGAAAAGCCATCATGCTAGTGTTCTCCCCGATATGCCCATCACATGGAAAAATGCTTGACACTAATTGGAATCTGAGTACAGTGATTGCCTTTTGTTACAATCTTCATTCTGAAGGAAGAAATAATCTGAATATTATGTCTCCAAAGACTTGGAGGTCTTGAGCTAATAAAATTGAGGGAGGGATATTTATCCTCATGTCTTGGGATTTAGGAGTTTCTAGAACAAAATTGCCCATATCCTTCTGTTACCATAAAATAGGTCTGGGGTTGCAGTTTCGGGATTGCAACCACTTATTGTCACAGGTGCTGCTTCCAAAAGTGAAGTTTTGCTAGCGCTATGACTTGATTTGGAAGTATAACCTTTAGTCTGGGGAACTCTGTTCTATATATTAATGATCAAGAGGAGAGCCCATCGGAGGAGAAGCACTTCAGTGGTGATTCGCCTTGTTCATCTCTCCCTGTGAAGTGTGTGATACTCAACACTGTCAAAAGCACAATCAAGAGCAAGGTGACCTGATTGGAACTGACAGCTCCTATGTTCCACAGAAGCCAGGTCAAAAGACAAGTGTGTGGGGAAAGCAAAGACAAATGGAAAACCAGAAAGGTTGATGTAAATGTCTAATATTTCACAATCTCCAGTGTCAAAAAAAACATGCCTGAGGCCATAATTTTTTTTTTCTATACCTTTTGGTAAGCAACATGTTAGACTTCAAAGTGTCCTAGTCTGATTTCACTAGGATTTTGTACAAGTGGTCAAAATCTAACCTCAGCAAAAGCAAGACTGGGAGGCCACTGAAAATTTTAATATCTTCAGGCTCTAAGGCAAGTTGGCCAGACTCACATGGAAAAGTGTGCCTTAATAATTATACTGTAAATAAGTAGAAGGCACCAGTTTTCAGGCAAACCTTTGACTTCTAGGCAGATCTATAAATTTTGTCTTGGATATCTGCCCTTGTTTTTTGCTCTTTTTTTCTAGAAAAGCGCAAATATGCAGCATAGGACATGAGCTTAACTAAGTCCAAAAGAATTGCCACATAAGGACTACTCTTCATGTTAATTTGTAACAGGGAACTTTTTTGACATATACAATTTTTAACTAACAAATATTTAGGTCATCTAAGTCATCCTGGAGGAAAGCGTCTCAAAATTGCTTCATGTTTTTCAGGACAACAGTTCATTAGTGAAAGGAGAAACAAACTGAACCAGAGAAGTAAATAATTTTCCTGTCAGGATGTCTTTAGAAAACAGGTGACCTGATGCCATTTGCTGAAACAAATAAAAGCACAAGAACACCAAATTCAGCAATGCCAAAATTGCCCTTAAAAAGTACCAAAGCAAAAGCAAAATAAAACATTCTGCTAGTCCTAAGATGTAAGAAAATAGCAGACTTGAATGTACTAGAAAGATGTACTTGAATCAGAGCTGTTGAATGCACAAAGAGGATTCAGATCTCAAAAAGGTGGAGTACTAACTATCCTTCCCCTCTCACTTAACCATTTTTCTCAAAGTCTCAAAGTGTAGAAAACAACAATTTTAAGGCCTGGATAATTCAAAAGCAGATTAGCAGATTTTCTCCAACCTTTCCAGTTTTTTTTCCCTCTAGGCTGAGATCAACCATGAGAAATTCAGGCCAAAAGGCAATTTTTTAGAAAAAAATATAAACTGCTGAAAGGGGATGTTTAGAATGGAAATGATTTTCAGTCACATCAATCTTTCACACTTTAACTAATGCATTATTAAACTACAGTTTATTGCGTGATTTATATATATATATATAATGTATATATGCATATAATAGCGTACATGTAATGAAGTAGCAAATATTACGGAAAAAGGTAAGCTTTCTAACACTTAAGTGTAAGCAAAATGTATGTAGAAATAGCAGAGATATTATACAACTATTAACAAGAATCCATCTTACAAATGAAAGGCTCTGACATTTGCCCAGATCAAAAATCCAATTTTACAGCACTGAGAGATAAGGAATTAAATAGAGTGCAGATATCATCTAAACTGGTATTAAAAGGTTAGCAGTGCTTAAAATTGTTACGAAGACCAGACAGCCTACATCCCAGGCTGTGAGAAGAGTATTGGCCAGATGTTGTGGAAGCTTTACTTGTCATTTTAACAAATTCTCAGGCTAGGCAAGAGCTCCACAGATTGCAAAGTGGGGAGCATAACTCTGTTACAAGGCAGGCATCCCAGCATGTTACACAGCAGCAAAGTTAACAACAGCTGGGAAAAAACCCCATCAAAAACCTTTAAAAAGACTTAGTAGATCCGTAACTATGGGAAAAAACACCCTGCAATTTAGGAATTACAAACCAGTTAGTCTGGAGAAGGAAAGGCTGTGGATGGAAAAATCCTTTGGAAACTGAAAGATCAGAGAACTAAGAGATATGTCAGGATATAGATGAGTACCATACACCACATTTCAGACTATGGCAGGTTATATAAAGGCATCCAGGAAAGACCACACTCTCTCCAAGATTAATCTAAACTACTTACTTCTTTGCAACCTATCATCAAGGCAGGAAATAAAGAAATGAATTTAATTAACTATTTATTTAATAAATTAAAATTATTTTAAAAAATATTTAAAGACAGACAAAAAGTTAGCACTGCGACACGGGTGTGTCATTTTAATCTCCAAGAAATGTCACAAATGACAGCAGTAAAACCAATATCTGACTACTGACAAAGATGAGTTCATTACTAGGATTAATAGGAAAAAAAAATGTGAAAAGGCAGAAAGGGCTAAGGACTAGTTAGGTATTTGGTTGAAGATGGTGAGATGGTGATGCAAACTCTCATTGAATGCAGATACAGTAAATAGATTATAGTAAATAAGTTTATAAGACTTTTCACGGTAAATTGTGGTTTTGCCATTATGGATTTGCCATGAAGAAAATGTGTCAAAAATTTATGAATCATAAGGAAATACAATGAAGTGCAAAAGCACCTATTTACCTTGAAAATACAGGAAAGTCTTAAAAAACAGGAAAGCAAAGAAGTTATTCTGCACCCATAGAGAAATCAGGCAGCACTTCAGTAATTAATATTTATTACTTATGGCACCTTTCATACATTGAAAATGCTGAACAAATACGAACTGACTTGTACAACACTCCTGCAATACGTGATACACATAATTTTAGAAATTGCAGGAGGGAACTGGCAGTGAAATTAAAGTCCTGGAGACCTCCTCTTGTGGGGAAAAGCATTGGACATAAGATGAGGCTGCCATGTAGAGATTGCAGAGCATACCAGAGGACACAATTTACACTGAAACTGGAAAGACAGAGGAAAAGAGGAAGACAAAAAGGTGGGCAAACCTCTGCAGGATTTGCAACTGAGATGCTTATAAAGGAAATTAGCAGAAGCTGATTTTGACATGTGGCTATTTTCAGGTTTGGAGGTAATCGCATTCAAGTTGAGCGCAACACATGCAGGCAAAGCCCCACTAGAAAATGGAAAAAGCTGTTTCCCCACCAGCTTGTAGAATCATAAAATGTCCTGAGTTGGAAGAGACCCACAATGATCATTGAGTCCAACTCCTGACTCCACACAGGACAATCTAAAAGTTAAATCATATATTGAAGAACATTGTCCAAATGCTTCTCGAACAACAACAGACATTCCCTGAGGAACTTGTTCCAGTACTTGACCACCCTCACAGTGAAGAACCTTTACTTAATAATCAATCTGAACATCCCCTGACACAGCTTTAAGTCATTCCCTTGTATCCTATCACTGGACAAGAGGAGGAAGAGATCAGCACCGCCCTCTCCACTCACCCTCATGAGGAAGCTGTAGAGAGCAATGAGGTCTCCCCTCAGCCTCTTTTCCCAGCTGAACAAACCTAGTATCCTCAGCTGCTCCTCTTAAGTCTTGCCCTCTAGTCCTTTCACCATCTTTGTGCCTCCTCTTGGACATGTTCTAATATTTTTACATCCTTCTTACCATACACAGCACTCAAGGTGAGGCTGCACCAATGCTGAGTAAAGTGGGACAATCACTTCTTTTGACCAGTTAGCTACACTGTGCTTAAAATACCCCAGGATGGCCCTTCTGGCCACCAGGGCACACTGTTCACTCATATTGAGCTTCTCATCAACCAAAAACCCCAGATGCCTTTCTGCAGGGCTGCACTCCAGCCTCTTGTCCCCCAACCCACACATACATTCTGGATTACACTGTCTCAGCTGCAGAATCTGGCATTTGTCCTGGTTAAACATATGGTTGGTGACTGCCCAGCGTTCTGATCTGTGCAGATCTCTGTATTAGGTCTCTCTAAACTCAAGGGAAACAGCTCCTGCTGATTTAACATCATCATCAAACATACTATGGATTCAATTCCTGTGTACAGGTCATTGATAAAAACATTGAAGAGAACTGGCTCCCGAGAAGCAGATGGCTTTGCTTGTTTCTTTTAATCATGAGCGTGGGGTTAAAGCCAGAGACCAAGAATCAGTTCACAGACTCCACCAGCTAAACTCTCTGCTTGAGATGGATTCATTATAAATCAGCTTTCTTGCAGCTTAGTTTACCTGCCTGTAAAACAGGTAATTTAGAGCCAGGCTGTGAACTGGCACAGCTCCACTCAGTTCCCAGTGTCTGAAGGGGACATATTTGGCCAAAATTAAGAGTCACACATCCCTGGTGAGGCAGAGTGATTTACACCATGACCTGGATCACTACATCCATGTCTACATGGATAGGCACAGAGATGACAGGATGTTGCTCTGATCCAGATGTCGCACAGCTTTTCTTAAGCTGAAGTGGCAATGAGGTTTCCAGATGGGATCTGTCATATGCCTGGCATGAGGCTTATGTCTATAGGGCACCCACCCATATAAAAATTATTTTTCTCTACCTTACAGGAGCAGTGAAGTTTTATTAATCCAAACTAATCAGGCTTTTACTCTTAACAATGAAGTCTGATATAAGTAGGCTTATCTGTGAAATCTGTTGCTGGCTTCAAAATACTATTTTTGCTCTTGTTAGAATAAGTGATCCTCTGCAACACTCTCCCAAACTATGCTTGGGAAGTTAAATGACAAAACACAACAAGAACAAACTCTTGAAATTCAATTTATGGAGTCAGGCAGAAAGTAAAGAAGCACCTGATAGGAAAACTTCACTTCACTAATATCAGCTGAGCATATAAATCGAATGGGCTTCATGATTTTCTGCCCAATTAACACGATTTCAAGAACTTTCTACAGTCAAGAGTTCTCAGCCCAGGGTATTCCTTGGCAGAACCTCAAGACATCCTGCTTGAACAGAGAAATAGAAACAAATGTTTCTCTTATGTGACCTGCCTCCTGGTCTTGACCCAACATAAGGATCTATGGTGTAGTTGTTTAATTTCCCCAAAGAGTTTTGGCTTTTCCACAAAGTTAAAAAATAATATGGATTATATACCTACTACAAGATGAGACTAACACACAGTATGCAATATTAATCATAGCTGAGGTTTTCAGAATATAAAAATACAATATTCTCAGAAATAGTTTCATATATTTTTAAAAGGACCCAAAGAATTCATGGACAGTACAAGAGATCTCTTTAAAAAAGAAAAATCTTACCTGTCACAAGCTGTTGTCCAGCTAGTCCTACTGGAACCATCCCCAGGTTATTCATAGCTGTAGCCCAAGCAGTCGGATCAGTGACTGACATGTTAAGTTGTGTTGTATCTATAGCTATACTTCCCAAACCATCAGCTGCTACAAGAAAAGAAACATGCTGTAAGTAGAAAAGTCAATGGGCCAGTATTTTTAACCAAAACCTCCAGTGAAAATGAAATATCACAACCACTGCTTATTTTGGTTTTGTTTTGTTTCTTAACTATGATTCACTGATAATGGTGCTTGGTATTGTACAGCAAAACCAAAAGGCATAAAATGAAACAAGAGTAATTCAGGCTAGTTGTATGGAAAACTTTTTCACCATGATGACAGAAAAGCCACTGCTCTGCAGTCACTGCCATTGGCAGCTTTCAAGACTCAACTTGATAAAGCCCCGAGTAACCTATGAGTGACCCTATGGCTGGCTTTGCTTTGAGCAGGATGTTGGATTGGAGACCTTCTGAGACCACTCCCAACCTGAATAAATCGCCTTGCCATCCTTTAATATAATTTAATTATATATAATCTGTCATAATATATATAAACTTGTCATAAAGCTGTAAGAATCAAACACACCCCAAGGAAAGACCTGTTTTCCATAAGGTGCAATTTTTTGTGGTAAAAGATTTAAGAATACATTAACCCCTAACTAAAAAAAAGGTCAAAGCAAATAGATTCACTATGGGAAATACCAAGTTTTGTTTGAAAAACAAAAGAGAATTATCATGAATATGGTCAAAATAGACTGAGCCCAGGCATAGATTCTCCTGGGTTGGGGAAGGAAGAGTGGGTCAGATAGCTAGAGAGTGGTACCTTTCTGATACTAAACCAAACACAAGGTGTGATCACACATTTTATCTTCCCTCCTCCCCAGTCACAGCTGAAATCAGTTTTTTCCAACTATTTTCTTATGACCTTGCAGACCTGAGATATTTACCGGCAGCCATTGCTTTTCCCCAGTTCCTTTTGCTCCTGTTAGATTTCTTCAGCTAGGAATAATTAACTACTGTATTAGTAGCATCTTGAGATGGGATATCACTGAACGCAGGGCCCACACACAGCTCATTAGGCTCTGGAAGAGAAAAGACGACATCAGGTATCAAGTGCTGCAGTCAGAACATAACTGCGAAACAGCAGACCACTTTGGGAATTCACTCAGAGCTTCTTCCCACTCCCCCTGCACCACCAGCCCCAGCCTCCTTGCACACATTTAGTGGCTGCGGTAGAGGTGTTTCAGTGACCACCCATCCTTGCCTGCTGAACAAACAGTGCCACGTATGAACCTGCCAGACCACTGAAAAGCCCTTCACAAATTAGGTCTTATCAGTAGTTACACAGCTTCCTTGGCATGAAGGTATCAGCTGCAAGAACATATTAAGGGATTAATATGATTTTTTTAAAAAAACTGTTAACAATTAACTGATGTTGCAAGTTTCAAGGAGTCTCCTGTTCTGAGATGAACAGGGGAAAAAAATAGTCTGCAATGTCATCTGCAATGACTTACAGCCTACAGAGAGATGGAAAAGTAAGAAAACATAACGAAGCCAAGGATGGTGTCTGCCTCAACTAATATTGTATCTTTGGCTCACAAAGCTCAGTTAGCTTCATGCAAAAGTGGACTATCTGTCTTTAGCTAAACCACATTGCTTTCATCAGGTATCTGTCAGACCATGAATTTTACATAAGGGTAACTACTTGCTGTTGTTATTGTTGTTCGTAAAGCTCACTGCAGCACTGCATCGTTGGTCGGAAAGGAGACTAAATGAGCAAACAGGTAAGAGGTGTAAGCAAAGGCTGTGAGCTCCCAACACTCACAGCAGAGGGAGAAAACACGAGGGTCAGGGTGATCACAGATATGTGCCCATGTTAATCTTTGTGCATTAGTTACAAAGGACTGTGGATGAAAGGGGGCTGCATTATTTTTTGGCTGGCCAGTAGCCTAAGGGGTCTGACCTACAGTGTTTGGTACTAGCAGCCAACAACTGACCAAGTGCTTACAAGTGTTCAGGGAGGTCATTAATGCTGTGCAGGTGCATCTTGATGACTTGTTCAGCCCTAAGATGTTTGTGCGGTCTTTAAAAAAGTACTTGACAGTCCTTAATTAAGAGGTTTCAAACATGCAAACCCTAAGAATTCATCTTTAGGAAAGACACAACTGATGTGATTACACCATATTTTAGCTTAGTACCTCCTACAGATATTTTTTTTTTCATGTGATTTGCATAAACTACAAGCTAGAAAGTTTTATAGTTCCCTGACACTGTACAGATAACTTCATAGGAACACGACCACATCAATAGCTGTAAAAGTGAAGAAAGAGTCAGGATCAGACAATTCTGTACATTTTTTAGTATCCTGTAATTTTCAAATAACCAGTACACTAGGTTAAAAAGCATTTTGTTCATATCTTCAGTGAGTCTATTTAAAAGTCAGTATTTATCAACTCTTAATATTTGAATTTGCAATTCCAATTCTTATTTGATCTCCACTTTTCATTATACATAACATAAAATAATTTTATGATAAAATTAGCTTTTAGATAACATCTATAAACACCAAGCAAACACTGAATGAAAGTCCTCTGCAGGGAATGTGACTAACAGAAGGCAAGCCACCTGAGATTTATGTCAAGTTTTTAAAAACTGGGTGTCTCCTGTTCAGCTCCTTAAACTTGTACTTAGCTCTTTTCTACTCAGGCTATAAACTTCTGACCACAAGCATCTATTTCAAGGTTAGAGCTGGCTGAATTATTCCTTGTCAATAAGTTATTTCTCACACAGTACAGCTACCCTTGCTCTTTATGAATCACTCCCAGATCAATCCTGATTTACAAATATATGCTGAACAGCCCAGATGAGAGTGGTTCATTTCTTTCCATGACTGGCAGCCTTGTTGTCTTGATGTAGGAAGGTGCATCTGAAAACCAATAGCGATGAAATGCCTCTTCCTACCTTGCTGTGTGTCAGTTACTTGTCCTATAATGCATCACCCTGACTACTGGGGAGGAAGAAGGTGCTGCTCCATGGTTTTGGGGCAAAGACATCTCAGACAGGTATGGATTATTGGGATAATGGGTAGAAAATGGGTATCAGACTCTCTCTGCCACCCCTTCTCCCTCTGTTTGTATTGCCTTGTGAAGTGTGTGCTGGGTGACATAATGAGGTCTGCTGCCAGACTCTGCAGCCCCTAAACCACATTACAGTTGTACCAGCTCTGCCAGAAGTGGGAACTGGTCCATAAAAAAATCCGACACTGGGCTAGATAAATGCACCTCAGCTTACCGGGAATTAATAGGTGACATTTTTGGTGTTTGCCTTCTACCAGGTTGTCTACATATTTCAAATTTTGGTATGCTTTCATGAATTAGCCGCAAGTATTTGTTGAAGTCCTCACCAAGGAGGAAAAATATACCACCATGAATATGAAATAAAGCAGAATCAGTGGGTTAATTGGTGAAACTCCTGTTGTACTATGCCACCAGCTCTGCCCAATGTGCCATGAAAGTCTTTGCTCAAAACATACTCTCATAGCCCACGCTGGACCTGGGAAGCTTTGTTTTCTCTCTGGCCATTAAGTCTACTGTCTTTTCAGCAGGACCTGTATGCAATGCAGGCTGAACCAGGGGAAAAATGACAAAAAAGCATGTGAGCAGCCTAAAGTGGAATTAGTTCTATCTAACCAAGAACTGCTTCAGGATATTTTGTCAGTGGAAGAGAGCTGAATAACAAGCATAAATGCACTATGAACAGTGAATAATTTGCAGCAAGCTGTAGGCAGAACTAATGCTACATCCTGAAGGACACAGCCTGTAGAAACTAGCTCTCTTAAAGAGAAAAATACTAATTGTGAACATCTCTTCTACTGACAACTCAAGAGTTACATTAATACAGAGCAATATAATATGGCTAAAATAATCTCACAGGCATTTCGCACCTGATTTAGCCTCAAACATTAGCTTTTGTTTAAAAACTTGAAAATTCGGATAGGGAAGGTTTCATTAATGCTTCAAGTAAAATCAGCTTTGGGCAAATTTCAGCATTTCTTTGTACAGCTCAGACACTGCACTATTATATCTTTCATGACAATGGAAACAAAACAAGCCAGGGAAACAAATAAACCCACTCACTAGATCATATGAAAAGTAAAGCGCTGTGTTTGATGAGAAATATATCTACTAGCAAAGATTCTTGCTTTCTTAAAAATAAAAGGAGTCACTGTGATAATGGTTAAACAGGCAAGAAAGTGTAGCCTTATGTAGGGATCCTGTGTAGCTTGAGCAGACATTAATCAACACCGTTACACTGACATCACACCTTTAGAAAGCATTCCTGATTTATAAGTCATTAGTACTTCTCCAGGCATTAATGACCTGGAGATATATGTAAAAGAAATCTATGTTTATAAACACTTGTGCATGGGAGTAGCTTTACTCCAGGGAAGTAACTTCAGAAGCAAATAAAGCCGTAATTCTGATTTACAGGAGAAAATGTGTGAAGTCTTCTGGGTGCTGCTGTTCCTTGAGGTTTGGGAAAGGCAGGGATGTAAATACAAACTTCCTTATTTGAGAGCTTTTGATTAACAAAATTTTAATGCCAAACACTTTGTAAAGTGATTCCATGTTACACTTTTCGTGGTCTCTCTTTTTGCAGACACAATGCAAGTACCAGTCCTTGGATGGTGGGTTGTGAGAGACATTTAGACTTTCCTCAGACAGGTTGTCAGGAAGATAAAGCACCTTCAAGCCTATACCAATGAGCAGTTCTCAGTCATAGCAGTCATAGCAGATTGTACTTAGTACGCATATTTTATACCAGGCAATTAAATGCAGTTACCCAAATGAATACAGAAGTCAGTTATATATTGTGCATCAATTATCACAGGCAATGAATGCCACGAGACAAAGAAATTAACACAACATAAAACTAATTCAATAACACAGCAGATTGCTAAGTTAAAATCCTACCCTTTAGATATCCATAACACCACAGACAATGAATTACGACACAGTGTAAAGCTGATTAAATGCACCACTGTAACGAGGCTCTGTGGAGTGCCTGGGTCAGCGACCAGCCCCGGGACGCAAGGAGGAGGTTCTCTGCCTAACTCTGACACTGATCTGCTGGGTGACCTTAAGTAATTTCACTTCTTTGTCTAATTTTAGTGACCACTAAATCTGTCAAGGAAAAGACTGATGCCATCAACCCTTTGAAATCTGGGATGATGAGTCTCAAAGACATTAAATGTTATTGGTTCCAGTTCTTGAGACAATGCAGATGGGAAGGAGTGATGTAGTACCTTATGAACTGTTATATCTAGGCAAGTTTTCCAGTTCTTAAAATAATGGCATGTGCGAAGTGTTTGTTACTCTTCACTGTGATTCATGGGATAGAGGTCATTAGGTTGGTCACACTCCACCTGACCTGCCAAAATACAAGTCATTTACCAGGCTAGCTCCAGCTGTCTTCTAAAATATATTAAGCACTTTGTACTGGTTCTTCCCAGTGTTTCTATTTCTCCAGCACAGACAGAACGGACACCCAGTAAAGAAGGAAGACAAAGAAAAGAAAGTGTCCCTGCCTATGGCATGGGGGTTAGAACTAGATCATCTTTAGGTCCCTGCCAACCCAAACCATTCTATGATTCTATGATTTCCTGTCAGTCACTACCTTTTTCTTCCTGACCACCTTAGGATGAAGAAGAAAGCTGGCAGTAGCAACAATGAACATGTTAATTTTGTGCCATAGCCATCCTACCTGGAGTACATGAAAAAAACGAACATCTCCAATATGACTCTGAAGATGGTTTTTATTAATAATATTGCATGCACAATGTTTCTAGAAGAGGCATTGTCTCATATCTTTGCATGGTTAGTTTTAAGTTAACACCGAGAAAAATCTCACCTAAATTCTGAAATTCAAAAGGAACTGAAGGAAAACATTTCTTGCAACAATTCACAAAAGGACATTTACTAATTAAATTAAAAAAAATAATAAATGATGTACCAGAGCATTTTTGGAAAAGTTTCTTATTTTCTGGGATAGGACCCTAATGCAGGCTTCTAATGTTTGCTCCAGCCCCCTGCAGTTCTACTGAAAAGAGGCCAGAAACTTTCCAGGGTCTCCAGAGTGTCACCCTGTTTACCTGGTTTTGTCTGTCACATCACCCTCTTACAGGAGGCTTTTGAAAGCAAAGACTGATTCTGCAGGAACTGGTACTTCCTTAAGAAAAGAGCTTCATTAGGCCCAAGCCAGTGAAGATAAGCAGGGTCCTACCCTTACAGCCTAATTGGGAGCTCTGGTTATGTGTCCACTTACACAATTCTTCTGATATTTTGTTTTATGAAATGAATAGTAACACCTTTGTTCATTGTCCATTATGCCATTAAAAAGCTACACTGTCATCTTATTAACTCATAAAACATATGCTGTGATATTAAGAGATTTCTCTTTGCACTATATACACAGGAATATGTAGGTTTTTGCATAGTTACGAAGGATCCTTTCCACCGATTTTCACTGAAAAGCACTTAATGAGCAAATCATGGCCATATTGATAGGACTAAGACAACTTAGAGAAAAATCACAATATATTTACAGTTTCCCTCTAAATTTAACAAAGCAAATTTGCACAAAACACATTTTCTGGAAGAACTATTCATTTGAGATGCTACATTGCTTAAATCGTCTGCCTGAACACTTCTTGAAGATAACACATGGTACACACAAAGACCAGATTTCCCTTGGAAAGCAGAACACTGGAAGACTTCAACAGCAGAAAAAGAAAAAAAAAAAAAAACAACAACAACAAAATAAAGGTCTCCAAGATAAACAGGTGTTCTCTTGTGATGCTCCTTGAAAGGTCACCCAGTAATATTTCATGCTAAATCCCAAACTTCACTGGCATCTCAGAGCAAAGTCTTAACAGGTTACAAATGTGCTTTTTCTTTTGTGTATATTTTAGCAGCTGCAGTCTGAATATGCTGAAGTCTATAAATAACAGAATCTGGAGGCACATTAAGCAAAGCATTATAGAAGTCCAGCTTGGTTATTGAAAAAGCATATGCAGTTCCAAAATCATCTGGAAGGGGAAAATAAGCACAACTTTGCAGGCTAGCAATGCAGTGCAGCCTTGTTAAAAGCAGGTCTGATTATTCCTTGAACACAAAATGCTGTTGTGAATTGATGATTGCATCTCCGCTTTTCACTCTGCCAAGACAGCTTGCAATTGTGAATCACTTGCTTCCCATTTAAGAGGACAGTGGCTTACTGACTATATTAGGCCAATCCTTCCCTTAAAATCCTGCATTTTAAGAATTTATATTTAACAACAACAACAAAAATATACTGAAATCTTTTAATTACTTACAACAGTATTTTAATAGCAAAGACTTGAATCACACTGTTTTCTACAAAAGGCCGCTGACTGCTTTAGAAACATGACATCCCACAGCACTATATTGCAGATAACAGAGAAAGCACCCAAAGCAGGTCTTGAGCAAACACACTTCAGCAGCTTCACTGGAAGGCTGAATACTGAAATGAGAGGTGCTGAAATGCCTCCTTGATACCATAGAGTACCTGGACCAGTCATTATAACTGGGTTATACATGCTGTTTCTTATCTATCTGGGCTTGAGGGAATGCCAATATAAACACATCACAGTTACCAAATACTTTCTCCCACTCTATCATACAATGCCCTTACCTCATGTTTACTAGAGCTACTTCAAAGAGCTGTAACATAAAGGGTTGTTTGGATGTTGGCTGTTGTTTTTTTAAAAGAAACAAGTGAAGAAAAAGCAACAAAACCTGAAAACAATGAAAGACTAAAGCAAGCTGGGACACACTTATAGAAAAAGCATGTTAGCTTCCTGGCTAACCTAAAGTGAAATCACTCCCATTCCACCTCCTGAAAAAGTGAACAGCTTGATGGGTAAGCCCTGTCTGTGGCAGAGCCCCAGGCGTGGCATCACACAGTCCACCAGAGGCAGGGGAGCCTCATTATTGAATTTCCAAATGAATACAGGCTGCTTTCTTCTAGCCCCTGAAGACCAGGAGACAGTTGAGTTTCACGTGGCAACATTATGTATGGAAAATCTATTTTAAGTAACTTTTTAGAGGTTTCTAAAATGCATTCATTATCATTTTTCTTCTCCTTCGAAGACTGTATAATTGAACTCCTGGAGTTAAAGCAGCCTGTCTTCTCAGGCAGAGATTCACAGGGAAAAAAAAAAATCCTTGTCAATCAAACTATTTTAATATTTTTAAAATACACTTTTATCATTGGACCAAATCGTGACAAGAGGTGACATCCAAGTGTCCTTGGTTAAGTGCCTGGGTGATCTGCAGAGCACTTTTTTGCAGAGCACTGAAGCGATCTAAAGTCATATTGATCAAAATTTTATGGAAGAACATCAACTATTCTTTCAGTGATGGCTGCTAAGTGAAACTCTGGAAAAAAGGTTTAGGCTTGTTTTGTTTGTTTTAATTCAAGCTTTCTGGTGATAAATTCTGCTTAAGAGAAAAACTCACTATCTCTCCTATCAACTTACATCTGTCTGCACTCCAAAAGCTGCCATCCCCTCTTAGCACATCACACTCAGGAACTTTTCTCCAGCTACAAGCTCTAAATTGGTAGTGTACTCCCTGATCTCATTTACCTTGTATTCCTTCCATTCCTCTTAGTATATCTCCTGTTCTTCTCGATTTACCTCACAACACTCTTTCTTGCTTTTCTTTGTATTTTTTTTAATTTCCATCCACTGACTCCACACTTCCCCTTACAATGGAGGCAATGAAACACACCTTGGATGTACACATGTCACTTCTCGGGCTGGAAGTCTATTCTGCAGTTTTGGATATGGACATCTGCTTTGTCAGACACCCATGGGATGAGCTGGGCTGAGCAAATTGTGCCTTGGGAGCCCAACCACGACTCAGCTACCTGCATGCTATATAAATCCCACAAGACACTCAGTCCCAAGGGACTCGGCTCCCACTCCTGTCTTTTGCCTGCCTGATAACTCCAGCACAGTGAACCTCAGGAGAACAGAAATCATGAGTCAGTCTGCAATAACTCATAAGAATGTCCCCAAATACAGATACATATGGATATTTAGAGAGATGGTTTGCTTTCTGGTTTTTTTCCTGCCCATCCCCAGTGAATGTACCAACATATGACTATTAGTGTTTGACAACGGGAGCTGCCCACTCAAACACATTTCCTACAACTGTGATGCTCTACATCTGCCTGTTCTCTGGAGAGAGAATTCATCCTGGACCTTTTCTTCTTACTTCCAAATGAATCTCTTCTCAGCCCCATTTCTTTACCAGATGCATAACCCCATTGCTCCTTGCAGCTCCTATTTTAAAGATCAGTGAAGACCACCCACCCCCCTCAGCTACCACAGTCCCCTATCCTTGCCCAGGCTGCTACTGGCTTCCTTTATCCTTCATGCAGTGCTTGGGGGCAGCATCTTATTTTGATAAGGAAGTGAGGACAGCCACAGGGAGCTTCCTTCTGTCCTTTCCCTTCTCCTGGGTTGTTTGCTGTGGGTAAATGAGGGGGACAAAGAAGATTTCCCACCTCCCAGAGGACAAAACAGAGCTTACAGGCTCTCTGTTCTCCCTCATACCCATTAGATTTCAGCAGAGGTTGAATTAAGTTGCTAAGCTGAGCCAGGAATTTTGTCTGTTTTCTGAACAGTTGTGTATGGGATTACCAAAAAGTTACTGCAGGACTGCAGGTTTAGGAATATCACATACTCTGTGGCTGTGGTCTTCTTCAAGGACACTTGGACACCTTCTTTCTCTTCCATTGAGGACAAAGTAATCCCATATTTAACACAAACTCAGATTAGGAGAATAGTAGTTACTGCGTATCAGCTATGATCAGGCAACAAAGATTACTTCCAGGCTTCTCCCTTCTAACTAGCTGTCAGGAGGTCAGGGCAGAAGCAGCTTGAGCTGCAGATCATGGTGAATATAATGATGCTAAAAGCCCTCCCCCTTCCCTCCAGGTGGTCCCACTGTACCTTTACCCAGCCAACAACCCTTCCGCTCCCCTTTCCCTGTAATGCTTTCTTGTATGTGCATTTGTTTTCTCCAATTTCAATTATAATTCTTCAGGGCAGGAAATCATGTGGATTTTCCCTCAGGCAGGGCTAAAACCAAGAGACCCGGCACTCTGTGCTGTAATTGGACTGATGCTGGCTTTAGCCAAGAGCTCCCCCAGGCAGGGATGTCAGCGAGTCAGTGATGCAAGGCCACGCTACTGCCAGGTTTCTGCATAGCACCTCGTGTAGCCAGGCTTTTGTCCCCTTTGAGACTTTTAAGATGCTACTGCGATGTAAAATTAGGAAACTGATCATGATAGCACCCCCCTCCCTCCTCATGCAGGCCCTCTGCCCCTTTCACGTAGTTAATAATCCTTTCACCCACCATTTTCCAAAGTGTTGTAGATTTGTTTGTCTTGTCTTATTTGAATTATAAGCTCTTCAGGGCAGAGAATTTGCCTTTATCTATTTTAGTAAAGTACAATGTAAATTTACTGCACTATATAAATATTTTCTAATAACAAGGGCAATAACAAGAATACTGTATTTACTTTACTGCAATACAGTATTTCCAGGCTTCAAGATACAATCAGAAACAACCCAAAGTCAACAATAAGACCAAAAGATTTGCAGAACCTTTGGCTGTGAAGCAGAAGCCATGAAGTCACTGTGTGAAACTTTGGTAAATTAGTTACTTATATTCATACATAGCAGTTGTTACTGCGGCAAAAATCCTTGCAAATTGGCCCTCTGGAAAATATAAAGCAGAATGTAACCAGTGTAAACCAGCAGAGCACTGCTTCACATGTGTATTATAAGGGTCACAAATGGCCTTCTAGTTACTTTTTAAACAAATGCAATGTTAATACTTTCACTGCACCATTATGAATAAAGCATTTGGCCTGTAGCTATGAATATGGTAACTGATGGGTTTTGACTTGTTTATATCATCATCCAGGAAACTTCTCTACCATGCTCTCCTGGGACTAAATCTTGACTTTGCCCCTTGAATGTGCAGAGGACATAGCCCATGTAGAGGGCACTGGGGTGCAGCAGCTTTTTTCAGCTTCCCCTGATGTAGCTCAATGGCCACCAGTCAATACCCTCCCTACAGTAGCACAGAGCTCTTCTGGCACACAGGAAGGAGAACAAGGCACCAGGGTCAGTGTCCATGCCTTTCTGGCACCACCCCTGCTCATGTTGTTAATGGTTTCTTTGCTCTTTTAAGGTCCAAAGTAAGAAATTAATCAAAGTAATCATGATGATGCAATGGATTAAAATGATGGGAGTATGAACTGGTCTTGTTTATCCAGGTGATACTACAGGAGGTGCAATGCAGACGCTGTAGAGAAAAAAGCCCTGTCCTTTGAATTTACAGTCTGAATAGAAAATGTTTTGTGAGACTGGTGTATTTCTGTCTAAAATATATGGTTTAATTTAGGAGGGCCCAGGTGACACTAGTGGCGTGTGATATATAAGTGGTAGGTTAATGACCTCTATGTACCTTCTTGCCTGAAGCTGAGAGCAACAGCAAGTGGAGCAGTTTGAATGAATCTCATTTATTATTCTTTTAATTGCCTGCTAATATTTCTTTCAGTAGGAAAGACTAATAGACCCCTTCTTTCTCCAAATGCCTTCCAAACTATCCAAAACTGCAGTTCAGCCAAAACAAATAAGGGGTCTTCAGTTCTCTAGAAATGGAAGAGCAACTGGATGGGGATCCAGGAGATAGTCATTCTTAATATAGCTCTGCAACAGACCTTGGGCAAGTAATTTAAACTGCCTATATGCCTTGATCCCCTACTCATGAAATGGTGTGATACTTTCTTTATCCCACACTTTATTAATCTTTCCTAGTCAGACTGTTCTTTTTTTATGGGGTATGTCCAGCACCACAGGACCATAACATGGACCTGCAGATAAGGCAGGATTGCATTAGGTCAAGGAATATTGTTTTTCCTAGTAAAAATCAAAACCCAAGCAGAAGAGAACAACAACAGCAGCGAGACAATGATCATAATTTCTTATGGAATCACTGTCTATCTGAACGTGGAGAAAAAAGCAAGTTTCCTTTAAAAGGACTTGCAATGAAATTCGCACTCTGTCAGGTGTAAATTACAGCCTGTATCTCATCTTGTTCTATCTACATCTCCTTTCTTAGTCATGCATAGCAGCAGCGTACAAAAATATTTCCTGCATGTGATCAAGCAAGTATGGGCACATAAGATACAAACAAAATATGAGACTTATATAAAAAAAAATGTTTACTGGTATCCTAAAAGAAAACTAAAAGTTTGTAATCATGCCATTTCTCAATCAGATAACTCATTTACTTGGGAATGCAATTGTGCTTGGGAACACAATTCAAATCCATGAAATATGTTCTTTAGAAAGTTACAGGGAACTGAGGTAGCTAAACATAAAAGAAAAAAATAAACCAAACCAAACCAACCAAACAAAAAAAAAACCCCAAAACAAAGCACCAACAAAAAACAGGAACATCATTATATTGTGCAATCACAGCTATAGTAGATCACTTAAATTGAGTCCTGATCATAATAGAGCTGTTCAGTGGAACAGCATGGGAGATATGCTTTTCATCTTCTTTTTCCTTGGTGTTTTACACAAGACCTTCTCAGTTTTACATAAGACCTTCTCATTACATATGCTTCATGACATCTAACAGATTACTCCAGGCAAATATCCATACACCATACTAAATGCTGCAGAAACCCAGTTTCATCTATGCTCATCTTTGCAACAGTGAGCTCCTCGCCAAGTCCCATGGGTTGGTGACACTGCAAATTGCACCACTAGCACACAGTGAAGCACCACCAAGTTCAGGAGGAGTCACCAGATGGAGTTGTAGCACATTTTTGTGTCAGTCCACATTCCAGGGTACAAACAAGACTTCAACCTTGGTAGAAATTCAATCTCATTAATCTTCTTTAGGACAACTGTGGCTAGGGGCTAAGGAAGCAGTGCATCCAGTTTAATTACATGGCCAGAAATGCCTGAGCTAGGAAATTCTGTCTTTTAGGTTGGCCATTTCCTTTCATTCAGGAATAGTTTTAAAAATCTTAATTGTTAAGCTATCTATACAAAGACTATGCCTAAGCCTTACTACTGATTAAACCTCCAAACGCTTATCAGTTGGTAAAGACTTTATATATGCCACAGCTCAGAGGAGAAGCAATAATTTCCTAGATGATAATCAACCCCCTTCGTTGGGCACTCAAGTTACAAATTTGCTTATTCAAATAGTGCACAAATCAAACAGCTTTGTATGGTTCTCAGTGAAAGAAAAGAGATACCATGCCTGCTATGAATGGCTACAGATCCTCTGAAGAACCCGCAGACAAGGTACCAGATTTCCCAGCACAGTTTTACCACTTTTCAGGATAAGGCAATCAAGCTTTGGCCCTTAGCTTCCTAGTAAGCAACATCTGGGCCAGTATATTCAGCTTAACTGAGATCCATGCACGTTTCTAAAAGCGCTTTAAAGGTGGAAAGATCCCTGCTTCATCTCATCTCAGTGGTACTAAGATTCACATATGCAGATCCATGACTGAGAATGGCCTGGCCTCTGTTAGCATTAATTGAAGCATATTAAGAGACTTGGCAGAAAAAAAAATATCCAAATTTGAAATGTCAAGAGACAGATCCATCAAGTTTCACACCCTGTTGTTATAATATACCTTAATTACAGTTAATTAGGAGATATTGTTCCTGATGGAAGAGCATCTGACACAGTTTTTGTGGGTGATTAAACATAGAATAGAATCTGATGCATTTGTTGAATGTGGGATCTGTTTATTATGACTCTACAAGTCTATCTAGAGTATCATTCCTATTACATAGCAAAACGAAAGAAAGTCACAGGCCAAAAATATTTCCCTCGCCTCATGATGCTTTAATATTCTCTGCTGTCTTCTTAAATTTTCTGCTGTTGGCCCCTTAGGACTCTAGCACATGATCCAGCTGCCACTGAAGTTAATCAGAGACTTCTCAGTTGGCTTCAGCTGAGCCACATCAGATCCCAAATGAACAGCAGATAGAGGAAAAGGCTGAGGGAAAACAAGTGTTACAGGATTGACCTCTGGAAAAACAATGCAGTTGGACACAATGTCAATGAGGCCTTCAATACCGTTTGTGAAAGAGTAATCTTTGATTTATTTAAGGAGTGCTATTAGCTGGAATCCTTTCCTCAAAATACAAAAAGTGAAAACCTAGACATGAGCTCAGCTTCTGCTGCTGTCAATAAGGCTTGCTCACACTCATTGATCTAAAGCTGTATATGACCCTGAGAATTGTTTTGCTGGGCTGCCTGAGATCATCGTTCATGCCTAGAACAGAAATGGCAGGATTGGTTTTATCACTGAAAAGTAAAGAGTGCATGTCTTCTGCCTGAAAGGTAACAAAATTAATATCTGTTAAGTAATTTTTTTCTGCAGTGGAAAAAAAAAAAAAGGGCAGCATTATTGGCTAGATTACTTCTATTAGAAAGTCTTGTTTTTCACAGACTCTATGCACACTGGTTTCCTAAACACTCATTTACTCTGAACTGCAACAATTGTGATAAATCATCTTTAGTGCAACTACATGCTTTCGGCAAAGATTTTTTATTTTTATTTATTTATTTTTAAAAGCAAACCCACTCTTTTAATATATTTTTCCATTTCTAGTGATGGATTTTATCTTTGGTATGTGATCCAGCTATTTAACTACCTCTCACCACTTCTCCCATGAATTGTTTATACAGCAACTTGGCAGCATAATTTGCATATCACAGGAAAGATCCCATTACATGTTCCCAGAGGTGCGGTTTCGCCAGCTTTATCACTTTCTGCCACCTATGCATATCCCTGAAACAGAGTGTCTGGTTAATCCAGAAAGGCACTTCTTGGCTGCCAATAGTAATTAAACATTAATGGTGCAGTTACAAAATTTTCAGTCACTCAAAACTTATCTCCCCATTGTCTTTGATAAATATAATACCTAAAAAAGATATTTATCTTTTCATGCAAAGTTTTCTGCTGCAGGAAGATCACAGAGCATTACCTTTACCGTGTTCTTTTCAGCTGTTGCAGACTTGACCTAAAATAGTTAGACATGGAACAAATGCACAAAGAAAGAAAAGCTGAAAAGAAGGGAAATGAGCTTAGAAACAGAGTAACTCAATATACCACAGAAAAGCTGGAGAAGACTGTGGGCTGGACACAGCATTTGCTCTTCACACTCTTATTAGGTGACTGAAGAGAACAATGGCTCTAACTACAGGTTTCTTGGTGATTAAAAGCCCATGTTTGGGTGTATTCCAGATTATTCTTCACCCATTGTATGAAACATAAAGAAATGACAGCAGCATAACTTTTGCTGAGAGGAACACTTACTCCAAGAGCACTCTAACCACACCAAAGCATACAACTGCTGGGGATCAGGGGACAGAAATTAAAGGGAAGCTGGATCCACACCACAGTCAAACACCAATGAATTTCCTTGCACAAAGCATTGCTGCCTTTAGATGTTTTCCCAATAAGCAGACAAACAGTCCTGTGCCTTCAAATAGTCATCCAACATACATTTCAGGGGAACAAACATTGCAGGTACTAAATCTTGCTACCTTTGATTGTTCCTGCGCAAACCTGCCTTGCAGTGAAAGACTACACCCCTGAAATTTCAGAAATGCAAACTCAGTTTGGGTGAAATTTGGAGTCTGAGATCTAGAGTAGACTTCCTAACAAAAACAGCCTTCTCAGAAAGTACCCCCAGCAACCGCAGCAGCACCCCTCAGTTGCACACAGTGAAATAGCTGCCCTAGCACCTTTCTCTCTAGCAATGACAAACCCACAAAATCCCTAACGCTGCAGAAGGCTAGAAGGGAGAGAATGTGTTGATTCACTGACAGAACTAAGGGGCTATTGAATCAGCAGCCTTTGAGTCACAAAGCCAACCTCAGTGAACAGTGATTGAAACTTGTTATATCTTCCCATAGCTCAAGAGCACGTTATATAGCACATTAGCCAGCAGCCACAGTGACAGAGCAAAAGGCAAATTAAGCACAGCTGTCCCCTCAAGTCCAGGGATAGCCTGGTGGGCATGAAGGAAAATCTGAGCTGTTCCTGCCTGTTTAAGAGCATTTAGTTTTTGAGCCTGTCAGCATGATTCCTTTTTGAACGCATTGTGTTTACTGACATGCCACCCTGACATTTTGGTTTAGTAGTACAAAAAAAAATCCCAAATCAAACTAAGAGGTAAGGTTATAAAATCAAATGTGATGTTTCCTGCATGTTAAAAGAAGTATTGCTTCCACAGAGACCTGGAAGCTTGAACTGCTGCAGCGCTGTGCCTGTACACGAAAACCAAAAAATGGAACTGACCTGGGTTTCATGGTTCAAGCGTGCCGTGGCAGAGATCCTGGCACTACTTCCAAATTCAACGCTCAGATAAACACAGTCGTAGTTTCTTGAAGTGGATGCTTTTAATGCAATCTGAAAAGGGTGAGAGAAAGGGCATATTCCTGAAGCCTATATTTCTTAGGTAGAAATAATTCTGCCTGGAGAAGCTCGGCTCGTGACTTTTTGCTATTAAGACTGTACAGGAGAGAGGGAGCGTCTTTGAGTTCACATACTTAATGCTCAGTGGTGTGTCTACAGGGTGGCAGGAAATAAACAGCAGGGAGGAGGGGTTAACCAGAGACCTGCTGGCTAAAATCTATGCGCCTGGAAACAGAAGGGAGAAGGCTCCAAGGTCAGATATAATTTAACTGTTTCTAAAAGGGGGATCAGCCACAAAGCTACCAGGCACAAAGATGCCCATCACAACATGTTCCCACTTTCCATCACCCCCCTAAATCTAGACAAGCAGCAGTGTGCATGTCATGTCAGTCTTTCTGAACTGATCTAGAATATCTTCCTAGTCTGCAAATCAAGCACCACTGCAAAGCACCTGTACAGTAGAACGAGAACAAGAGGAGAGAAAGATAAGCCACCTACGCATGGATCTCCATCAGAATACCTAAAACTCCTCAATTGCACCTCAACATGTATCCTCCATCGTATTTCCTAAGACAGCTGTGCGCCTTTTGGAGAAATGCCACCATCCTGTCATAACTGCATTAAGGGAACATCCACGCAGAAGGTCAGATGCAAGTAAAACTGTCTCTGAGTCAGATCTGGGATGGCAGAAAATCCCTTTACTTGGACCCTGTCGACCAAAATTTCACCACTGCTCCAATAGATTTCCCCTTTCTTCACAACTGACGCAGCAGGCAGGAAAGAGAAGCGTTTGCTGAAGCCATCAGCAGTGGATGCAGACATTGGTCTCAAGTCGGGCATTGAGCACAGCATAAGTCAGAAAGTCCACACATGGGGAGGGCTTGAGAGAAGGAGGGAGAGCACCTGTCTATTATGCTTGGAAATGGGCAGAGGAAGAATGGGCAAAGCTATGCTTTAGAAGAGCTTGTTCAGCTGCAAGATGTAAAGGATACAGCAGACATTTTCCAGAAGATCTGTCACAAGCACTGACACTGGCAGAAATCAGATACGGTTGAAGACAATTTGCTAACAGTCTTCTCACTAATTTTTCTCAGAGAAAGACCTGGGGTACTGTCCCCCTTCCAAAAAAGCCTCAAACTCTGTAACAGAATTACTGGACAACAGTATTGAGGAAACACCCGTTGTAATGGTGAAACATACTGTAAAGCATAATGTAGTACTGTGGTTGTATACATTTTTTGCGTACAGAGTATTTATAGATGCTAACCCAGGCATTTTCATATCTCTAGGTATTTACTCTATGCTTGCAAAATGAAATGGCATTTTTCATCCCATCTTGACTGGAAGAGAGAATACATTTAGGTTATAAATTGTTTAGAATTACTTGTTAATGCTATCAGGTTTTCTGTATCTGCTTGTAGGAGGGACAGAAGGGAGATGGATAATGCTTTACACATAAAATCATAGAGGAGAAAACCAGAAAGCAAGCTTTGTTTTCAACATGTTTAAACTGTTCAAAATGACAGGAATCGGTTGCCTTGGAAGCAGATCTGCAGCTGAATGAAACCTTTCACCTGTCCAACATATGAAATATTTATTATCTGAGGGTGACTAGAGATTAAATAAAGCCAGACATACAAGCAGAAAGCAGACTCCGGCTCATCACCTCCATGAATTTCACAGGTCCTGTGGTAGCCAGATTAGATTTTGCCAGAGAGAGAGGAAAGTGAGCTCAATTGCAGTATTGAGTCTAAGGAGAAATAAAACAAGAGGAAAGCAATGCCTTAACTTTATATTCAATTTAACCAGGTTACTGAAGCACAATCCTGATGCTCCTCCTAGACTGTGTTTAGTAAGGCTGGAAAACGTTGTAATTTCCAATTAGAGAGAAGAACCCACTCTCTCTTTAGATAATTACTTTTCCTATAGATTATTCTTGACCACTTTTTTCCCCATAAAAATTGCCTGGTGCTTTTGTCTTGTAGAAGTTGTGGTTTGTTCCCGCTCCCCCCCCCGCCCCTTTTGTGTGGGTTGGAATTAATTTATAATAGGGCTGAAACTTGGCAGAGATCCAGACACAATGATCTGAAAAATATTCATACTAAAATTCAGTGATGGGATTCCGTGTTTATTTTACCTCAGAGCCTCCCTGAGAATTCGGTCCTGCAAAAAGGAGCATAGTTGATGCGCAAGTGGGTATGTAATCCAGTTTGCTTTATTTTTCAGGAAAAAGACTTTAGACATTTCTGTTGCTGCAGACACAACCCCCAGTATGAACAAAAGCCATACCCATTATTTAAGAAAGTGATATTTTTGCATAGCTGCTTTCAGCAGTGAATCATGCTTTGAAAGAACCTTGACGTTTTTGCCTTTTATTACATTTATTTTTTTCTCGAAAAATTTGGATTTCCAAGGCCTTTGGCATCCTTGCTATTGCTAAACAGCTTTAACGCTTGCATTCAATAGGTGTTGAAATTAGCTAATTAAGCTAAGAGGTAAAAATAAAGACTAAAGTCCATTGTCACCACATCCTAAATTGTACCACAATATAGTATTTCTGCTAAGTCTGTGTGTGTGTGTGTGTGTGTGTGTGTGTGAAGCGACTGAAAAGTTGTAGAGAGTTAACACACAACACCAAAATATGATCGCTCCTTTCAGTTCATGCCACTTCCTTATCACACTCTACTTGGCAATTGCATGAAGATTTTAGCAGTAAATACTGGATCAGATAACATCATTTCGAGTCAGGATTGCAGGCTTTTGAGTGCTGCACAGAACTGGTCCTGCCCTAACAATTAAGATGGAAGTGAGGTATGAACAAGATGGGAAGGTGAGGAGGGGAGGAAGAAAAGAGCAAGAAAAGAAGCAATACTGTATCTGAACAATGCCATTGTACAAACTGCACCACCACGGTCCAAAACCCATGCATACAGTCCTGGAAAATGGGGATTCCTGGCTTCACAGTGGCAGGTAACATTAGTCTCTTTCACAACACAACAGACCTTAAAATATTAACCAGTCCTCTGTTCCAGTTATGCTGTTCTGGCACTAGTCCTTAATAAAGTGTGTCTCTGATCCTAGGCAGAAGCATTTCCCCATCCCCAGCACATAACACTTACTTATACGCTCAGGATAGCAGGGTTTTTCTAGACTCTGCCTTCATTTTTATTGCTTCTGTGCAAACTACTTCTTCCATGTCTGTTACAGTCCCTTCACCATCTCACAGACGGCTGTGCTTATGCTTTGCCAAGTTTGCCAGAGAGAGGTTGCTAGGCTCCAAGTGTACCAAAAAGTGCAGAACGTGCCTTCTTTCCTTCCTTTCCATATGCCTGGAATACCCCCCTCCTTTCCCACCGTGGTACATCAAGTACCTTCCCTTTCTTTCAGAAAGCTGAGAATCCATCTGTTCGGCAAAGCGCTCCATCTGCAACAACAGCGAGTCCAGTGATGTGCTGCCAATATTTCAACAAAGGGCTCCTCTAAACCCATTCCCCTGTGTCGGTAACACAGCCCACGTCCCCAGGGCGGGGATGCTCGCAGACAGGAGGCGTGTGGGACTGGCAGACTCTATTAATTTGGTTTTCCCGTTTCAACAAAATGCTTTCCCATATCCAAGGAAAGAGGCAGCAGCATTTGGCAAACACATTTCTGTTACGTGCCTTCTACCAGAAATGTTCATACTTTGGTCTTGAGGAGAAAAGGGGGAAAAAAAGCACCACTTCGTTGAGAGAGTTGCAGTGTGTGGACCTGGAAAAAGTACAAGGGATGAAGATGGTAGGGAGGGATTTGAATCCCTTTCAGGGACTGCTGAGGACTGTATCTGTGTCAGGCAAATTAGGGAAAGGGCACCAGATACAGGGAAGGAAATTGTGCCATATTTTCCTTTCAGCATGATGCTAGCAAAAGGCTGAGCTTTGCAAACATGACTGGTATGTCTGAGGACAGGGGTGAGGGAAGAGGGTTCAACAGTTAAGGCAGGCAGTTTTTCAGAAGGCAAGTGTACAGCACTTTTGCCATTCATGCTTCTGTATCAGGCCTGCATACATATAATACAGTGTATAAATACATATATGTATATATGCATGTGTATATAAATGTATGTGTATTAGTTGCTTTTAAAAACTTTGGCTACTGCATTTGCTTCATATGTTACCCCGTCTCAGGCATTTTAGAAGTCCAGACTTGATAGCTATCCGTATGTGATTTATACAGGAGTTGATGCATTGCCGGCCAAGATGCTTTTACTGCATGTACTTTGGATCACCCACTTTTTCTGTTGCTGTTTATAAGTTGCACAGCATAGGTTTATGACAAGTTGCAATCACATATAAGTGGCCAGCTGTTAAATTACATTAAACTCCCAAAGTTTTCAAAGGTGACAGTGTAATTAATTTGCTATTTTTTAAATCTGTAATTTCTTAAATCCTTTGAGGGTTGCCTAAAAAATCAGAAGAACTCTCTGCACTGGAACACATAACCTACACCAACTCTCCTATCTTGATGTGCTTTTTAAATTGTATGTAAGCGAAATAACAAAAACCTTGGACTCGACAATTCAGTATATCCTTCAGCAGATGAGTTTTGCTGGTTTTGAAGAATTTAGAACACAAGTCAGTGGTTGCCATCATGTAGTTTAGCTTGATAGCATTAATCTATAATACACGCACAAATTATCACACTAAATAATCTGTATGTACATGTCAGGAAGCAATTTAAAGAAACGTTTTTTGGTTTTGTCTATTTTGGCTGCCACATAGACAGCAGTGTCGAGTCTCTTACCTAAAGATGCAGGCAGCACTAAAGCATCTGTCCTATAACAAGTTCTTTCACAGACAAATACTGATCCTTATCTAGCAAAACACAGCAGCACATTTTGGAGCTCACCCATCTATAGCAAACCACTTCAAAAATGCTTATGTTTAAAGTATTTGTTGAATAGGCAGACATTAAGCCAGTGCTCAGTTGGTCTGTTGAACTGGGGTCTGTCTTAGGCTTCCACAAGGAGATCTTCAGTGCTCAGGGGTGCCCTGCACAGCCACCAAGATGGATCCAGCACCTCAGGTCCTCTACAAAGTCGGTCTAAGGAAGTTGCTATATGAAAGATAACAAAAGGCAAGTACAGGCCAAATCTGAACATTGCTGGGAACTTTCCCACCAAGCCAGGCAAGACAAAAGCTTTTGAAATGGAGGGCTGATATGGCCCAGGAGGACTGTAGCACTGCTGACCTAAGGCACAAACATACACAGTTCAGAAATCCTACTGGCTGAACTGGTAATGCAGGACAGCATGCGTGGGACAAAAAGATGATTATTTCCCTTTTGTAGACAATAAAATGAAGTGCAGACAAGAGAAGACCCGCTAAAGGAAAGCTATGACAGGGCTTTGAAATTAATCCAGATCTGCTGAATTCTAGTATGATTCTCCAACCATCAGACCAGCATTGCTCCCGACTTTAAAATATGCATTCAAAGCATAATTAAAGTAATTTATATGCCCATCATGTTAGCCAGGCAAGGAATTAAAAACACTTTGCAAGTAATTGTCCAAGTTATTTGTCACAATGGAGATGAGCTGAAACAGTGAAGGTGGTGCAGGGTGCTCATCACTCACAAGAGCATTTTCCTCTTCCAAATAGCTGTAAGTTAATTGCCTTCTCATTTTTCTCTATCTTCTTCAAAATCTCTTAAAATCCCAGTAACACATCCATCCCAGTTTCACTTAGTTTTGATCTTGGCAAAGTATCTTATCAGTCTTCTCCCTACAGTGTGCTCCTAAAGCTATTGAATGGCTTGGAAAGCCAGTTCGTTTTCCCAGGCTGTAATCTGTACAGGTCTTACCTGATTAAAAGCATGTGAACAAGAACGCAACATCCCATACAAAAAGCTCACCTTGCTTTTCAGAAAGAAAAGCTTCTGCCCTTCCTAATGTATGAACAGCAGAAACACAAAGCTACCAGCCTTGACTTGAAAACAGAGGGGTTGTGTTGGGCCGTAAGTGGTCTAGTATGTTTGTGACAGGGATGGCTTACACCATGCCATGACTTTGAAACATTCTGTATTTTCAGTCTTGTGAGGAGATATCCATCATATAAGCAAAGTTGGAAACTTAGAGAAACCAGCTCAGTTGTGTTTTTTCTAGCATTCCCATTTCAAGTCTCCTCTTCTAGCTGTGCCTGTTGTTGTGCCACTTTTTGGCCTCAGTGCACCATGTCTTCACTAATCTCTTCTCTCCTTAGATGCCGCAACCCTCTGCTGGAATGAAACCCAGTGATCTAGTCATGAGATTCTGCTGGGCCACTACTGCGACATCTCCCTTTGCAAACATTGCTTGCAAAGAGGAGAGCAGATGCCATCCAAATGCATGAGTGGAAGTATCTTGTACTAAAATTCTGCAGTGATCATGCTAGTCTGATCCTTTAAGCCGACCACAAACCTGCAAACTGAGAACATAAGTGATGCCGATAGGAGCAAGTCAGTAAGACAAGAAATATCCCAGCGTGAGCTCTGCCAACTAAAGAGTGTCAAACTTCTCTCCTCCCTTCCTCTCTCTGAGAAAAGACCTATTTCCCAGAGGATGGATCTGTTTCCAAAAGCACATATTAGCACTGAAGCTAGACGCCAACACTGCATGCAATTAAAGTGCTGGCTGCAGCACAATTTCATCTCCAACACACACCTGAAGGACCCATCCTCCTTTTCTATAGTCTTTGAATGTCCCATCACTCCAATGCTGTATCTTTCAGTCAAGCCTACATAAACTGTTTCCTGAAAAACACAGGCACGTATGTGCACACATGCACATAACTAACAGACCAACCAACCAACTACCCAGGAAGCTAACACTGTATATTTGTAGTCTTCAGCTTGTTCAGTACCCTATTTCAAATTATCTTTCTTCAAATATTTTCTTCACATTCCGTCAAACTTTCTTACTACTTCAATGCTGTGTACAGCTGCTTCTTCATGAGTCATTTTTGTTGCTCAGTTAACTATCACATTAATCAGGTAAATGTGTCTCCCTAGTATATCTAACAATTGCTTATTAAATCAGGTCTCCAATACTGTTGAAAAATAATTAAAAACCTGTTTCCAATAAACAAGCTATAAAGGCATTAAGGACAAAATAGCGTGTAGGAAATGTATTGGAAACACAGGGACAGAAAATTCTGACCAGGCATAGGCTGAACAGAATTAGCTGAATACCAAATTAATTGCTGGTAGTTCAGGCAAATAGTAAAAAGAAAGTTATAAATACTCACTTCAAATTAACAATGAATTTATTATGGCTGAACACAAGCTCCTTTTTTGTTGCTTCCTACAAATAGTCATGCAAAGCAAATTCGAAGCTTGTACACTCCATGATTTGCTTCCAGAATAGGAGGTGTAATTGATATGGGATTTACCCAGCTTGACAAAGCAAGGGAAGCCAGGCTCCCAAAATCCTTTGGAGCCAGCACACAAAGGTAATTAAACAAACCAGTGAAGGAACTAGCTCCCTGCACCTTCTTTAGTTAGCACCATGCACAAGGATACCTAATTATAGTTTGTCAGCAGTTGAGGTGATGAGAGAAATCTGCCATCAGGCAATTCAAACAAGTATAAACTAGAGATAATAACACTTTCATTGGAAGAACAAGAGACTGAATTTGTCCAGTAAATTATTCACTTTGCTTTAATTGCTACACACAGAGTGAAATGACACAGTGATCTCAGTGACCAGATAAAATATGTCACCTTCTCCCCACCCAGTGAACCATGCAGCACTGAACAGATGAGTTGCCTTACCCTGCCTACATTAGAAGAGAACAACTGGAAAAGGTTTAAAATTCAGTTTGTAAATTGAGCGATTTTAAATCAGCTCCAAGTCAATTACCCCATCTCCAAGTCAGTCACTGACAGTAGAGGCAACTTAGCAATAATAAGTATTTATATATTTTGTAATTCTTCTATATGTGTTTAGTTAGGATAGTGGTAGTTAATCTACAGTTCCGCTTAATTGAATATTGTTAAAATTATACTTTAAGCATCATCTCGTATCTTGCTAGCACAATTGCAATCTATAGCTCTCCATCTCACATCAATCACTAATTTGCTGTCTGCCAGTGTAATTTCACGCTATATAGCATTCATCTTTAACAAGTCAAGGTGTGCCAAGTGCTCCTAGCACCACAGTGACCACTCACCCTGGTGAAACTGTGGCCCCAGAATGAAGAAGCAGTGGCTGCTTTCCTCCTGAAAGCAATGGGGTTGGACCCCAGAAGGAATCCCATGGCATGTGACAGAAGCCATATAAATATATTCTATACATATATTCTTGGAAGGGTATTCCTAAAGCATGAGCAGAAAAAAGGGGGAAAAGCCCACACTCACTATAGCTGAACCCCCCCCTTCCTCTAGAAGGCATATGTTCCTTGTAAAATAGTGGAAAGAAAAGGGAAAGGAGAACAGCCTAGACAAGGAAGCTGTGGACAGAATTGAAGTATTTATCTTGAATTTGTATCTGAGTGCTCTTCATGCATTACAGTAAGGCTTAGCCCTGCATTACAACTTAATTGTCACTCTGGGCAGCATCAATTTCCAAGCCACAGTGAGTGTTAAATTAGACCTTTTTTCCTAAGTATTGTTTTATGTCTGCACTTCACATGTAAAGATTCTCCTTGCTGACTTCTGGATAATCCTAGCCTCTTTGGAAGGCATGCATATATGTAAGCATTATTTAAACAAACCTAGCATATGCTTGTATGTAAGCATGTGATTGCATCTCTTCTGAAGTTTGCTAT
Organism: Falco rusticolus; assembly: GCF_015220075.1. Lineage (NCBI taxonomy): Eukaryota > Metazoa > Chordata > Aves > Falconiformes > Falconidae > Falco > Falco rusticolus. The sequence goes on along the minus strand of NC_051188.1, from coordinate 32,828,179 downwards.
TCAATAATATGGGGGGAAACCTTTCAAAGGGGACCTAAATCCATTGCTTTTGGAAATCCCTTATGTCCTAAAGATGAATAAGAGCCAAATGTCATCTGTCATAACCTGCAAGACCTTCAGAATATTTTAATTCTGTGCAATGGTTATTTAGAAATTAAAGCATATAGGTACTTAGAATATTAGACGCTTCTAAACAATAATTAATGTCACCTATTTCTGCTCAAAAAGCAGGTAGAGGAAAAAGTATTGAAAATGAAATGATTTAAAGCAGTCCTTGTTCAAGAGTAAACTATGTGTGTAAAACATCAACATTTTTATCATGAAAATGATTCAGAAAAGCTTCATGGAAGAAGACAAATTGTTCCAATCTCTCCAAAATTACAGTCTTGGCTGCTCACAGTTAAACTATACAAAACATTTCGTTTTGTGAAGCCAAAGCTTTATTCCTCAAAAGCTTTATTCAGTAGCCAAGAAAGTCAATGCTCAGAAAGAAAGCAAGAGTGAAACTTAACCAATCTGGTCACAATTATTCAATCATCTTTTATAAGCTTAGAATTATCTGTATATGGTACTGATAAACAGACCTTGCTGGCTAAGTAAATAATACTGATGAAATCCATTTGGCCTTTACTGTACATGTTTCTCGTAAGGACCATCAGTTTTCACAAGATTTTTTCCTTCTGCCCAGGAAAGCGGAACTGTGCAAGACCTGTCTTAAATGAAAAAAATCACTAGTTATAAAAACAGATGTTTCAATAATAACCACAGGATGATGTGGTAGGCAGAAATAACCATGTCCAGAATTTATGTTAAACTACTCTGGTTCTGTGCTAGTTTCTACTCTGTTTTTCAGAGAAGGACACAAACATTTATTCAGATGCAACTAGCCTTAGAACAAAATGTAGAATTCCTTTGCAGTTTAAACTTTTTGACCATTATTCACTTCCCAGGTTGTTTTATATCTAAAAGCAGTATTACTGGAGTGTCTCTCCTGACTGCAATCCAGCTGAATCTACAGAATTTAGGAAGTTTCAGCATTTTCTCTCCCTTGATGAGACATGTTTGTCCTATTTCCAGACTTTTACTACAAGAACATATCTATTGATGTCCATTGTGCTGATTTTGGCTGCAATAGAGCTACTTCATAGTAGCTCATATGGTGTTAGGGTTTTGATTTGTAACCAAAACTATGTTGATAACATACAGATGTTTTAGTTATTGCTGAGTAGAGCTTGCACAGAATCAAGACGTTTTCTGTTTCTCACGCTGCCCTGCCAATGAGTAGGCTGTGGGTGCATAAGGAGTTGGGAGAGGAACACACCCAGGACAGCTGACCCCAACTGACCAAAGGAATATCCTACATCATATAGTGCCATGCTTAGCAACAAAAGCTTGGGGGAAGAAGAAGGAAGGAGGGACACTTATTTGTAACAGTATTTGTCTTCCCAGGTCATCGTTATGCGTGATGAAGCCCTGCTTTCCTGGAGATGGCTGAACACCTGCCTGATGATGGGAAGTAATGAAAAGAATCATAGAATCATCTAGGCTGGAACAGATTTTTAAGAAAATCAAATCCAACCATTAACTCAGCACTGCCAAGTCCACCACTAAACCATGTCCCTAAGCACCACGTCTACATGTCTTTTAAATACCTCCAGGGCTGGTGACCTGGGCAGCCTGTTCCAATGCTTGACAATCCTTGCAGTGAATGAATTTTTCCTAACTAAAATCTAAATTACCTAAATCTAATCTCCAATCTGAACCTCCCCTGGCCCAACTTGAGGCCGTTTCCTCTTGCCCTGTCACTTGTTACCTGGGAGAACAGACCGACCCCCACCTGCCTACACCCCCCTGTCAGGCAGCTGTAGAGAGCGATAAGGTCTCCCTGAGCCTCCTCCTCTCCAGGCTGAACACCCCCAGTTCCCTCAGCCGCTCCTCACCAGACTTGTGCTCCAGACCCTTCACCAGCTCCGCTGCCCGTCTCTGGACACGCTCCAGCACCTCAGTGTCTGTCTTGCAGTGAGGGGCCCAACACTGAACACAGGATTCGAGGTGCGGCCTCACCAGTGCCCGGTACAGGGGGACGGTCACTGCCCTGGTCCTGCTGTTTCTGATACCAGCCAGGATGCTGCTGGCCTTCTTGGCTACCTGGGCACACTGCTGGCTCATGTTCAGTCGGCTGTTGACCAATACCCTCGGGTCCTTTTCCACCAGGCAGCTTCCCAGCCATTCTTCCCCAAGCCTGTAGCATTGCCTGGGTTTGTTGTGACCCAAGTATGACCCAATTCCTTGCTTTGCTTGCATATGTAGCTTTTGCTTTATCTATTAAACTGTCTTTATCTCAGCCCAGAATTTTCTGGCTTTTACTCTCCTGATTCTGTCGCCCATCCTACTGCAGGGTAGTGGGTGAGTAGTGGTGTGGGGCTTAGCTGCCAGCCCAAGTTAAAACACAACATCTGTATAAAACCTGGTGTCTGTATTCCATGCATACATATTCATATTCCACCATTTTCTGTAACATGCTATAAAACATATTGCGTACTGGCTAAGAGATCATCCTTCCATGGTGTAAGAAATTCTGACATGCAAGGATTGTTTAACCAGCCTAAACTGGGCCAAATTTATTGGCCATAATATTAAACGTTTTGTTGAACTGCAAAGAGAATTTCAGTTCGTAAGATATTTCATGTTGAACTTGTTTAAAAAGTTTGTAAATTCTCTAGCTTAAAATTTAAAATAATATTTCAAACAGAAATATATAACTTGTTAATTTGCAAAACCACATCTGGGATACTTCATTGGAAAATTGCTTAAGACATAGTTATATTTCAGACAGCAGCAGTTTAATTGTCAGGTTTTGACTGACAATTAAAAAACCCCCAGGTTTTAGAAATTGTAACTTTAATAAATTGCCAAAGAAAATCTTCTTTGGCAAAGGTACTGCAAAAGCACATTGTACAGAAGATATACTTCCACTAAGATGCAGATTAATAGAATAAGCAAGAAGAGATGTTTATATTTATATGGAAAAGTAGATCTATCTGTGGCAATAATAACATTTATTAGACTTGAGCTTATTTTCAGCATGACTGCAGGCATGTTTTAATATTCCAAACAACCACAGAATGCTTTTATTTGCTTTGTTCATTAAAAAAAAAAAAAAAAAAGACAGAAGAAAACACCACAAATGTGTATTATTCATGGATACAGATATCTCAGCTCATAAAAGCAGTGAGCTCTCAGCACATATTTTCTACCTAGTATTATAAACCAAATGTATGAAATGCATGGTTCCAGAGAAAAGTACATGATTTTGCAGTTCACTGAATCCTTTCTTTAACAACCTTTCCGTTTCTCATTTGTGTAAGCAAATGAGAGAAAACCCAGTAGTTTCTGAAAACACACAGAACATTTCAACTTTATTTAAGAGTCAGATGAAAACAGCAAACTAGAGAAAAAGAACAGCATTTATATTAGCACAGAGCCACAGGCTCGAGGGCACCTTTGGCAGTCGTTTGGTGCAATCCCTTGCTCTAAGAGAGGCTAACTTACATCTGGTTGCTCAAGACTGTCAGGTTTTATTACCTCCAAGAATGGACAGTTCACAGCCTCTCTGTGCAACCTGCTCCAACACTTGACTACATTACTATGACTTTTTATTTTCCTAATATCCAGCTGGGATTTCCCATGTTGCAACTTGTGTCCATTCCCTCTCCCATAATCTTCCCTTAACAAGAAACATCTGGTTTCATCTTCCTTATATCCCCATTAGAAAGCTGAAGATGCATTTAGATCCTGAAGATAACATTTAGATCTTTCCTCAAAATTCCTTTCCTACGGCCAAACAGACTCAGTTGTCTTAGTTTCATCTTGTATATCGTGTTCCATCAACACTCAAGAAATCTCTGCAGTGTTCATTATAAAGCCAAAACATACAGGTGATGTCCAAATACTAGCCAAGCCAGCTGACAGATTATTATCTATTTCAAAGGGCTTTTGATCAAGTCCTTGTTCTATATGTGCATTTGAATGAACAATAAGAAAAGCAGGAGGAGGAGAAAGATCAATTATATCACAGAGCTGTTTAGTTTGGGTATCTCTGTTTTCTGTTTAAAAGATTTTTCATCAAAATTCATAACTGGAACTTAAGTGTCTTAATTCTTATTATATCAGATGTTATACACTGATGATTTCAGAAATTAGTATCAATGTCCTGATAGATAATTTGGTTTAAAATGAAACGGTACATTACACCTATCTGTTCTACAGAAGGAGTGGAAATCTTTAGATTTAATTTGCTGAGTCGCTTGTTCTTTCCTGGGCACTGCACCCAGTGACCAAGGTACACTGTGTACAATAGCTGGTAAGTGGCAGAGAACACATTGGCGCATTGCTAGCAAAACACTGATTGCTGAATTCTTATTAAACTTCAAATGTTTATTATGTCTTAACTTTCAGCTTTCAGCACTGGAATTCATCTATACCTCTGTGTGCCTTTATTCTTTGGACATTTCATGATTTCCCTTGAGAATATATGGAAAAAGAAGTTGTTTATACACACATCAGATCCAGAAATTGATTCACTTTCTCAACAGAAGCATGAACTAATAGGACACTGAAATTTTGAATCACATATTCTGTGGCTTTAAGGCAAGCTGATAAAGTCGTAAAAGGAAGCTCCCTAGAGACACTGAAACCCAGCAAAGCATATTAGAGCATATTTTCTGAATAATTTCTTATTTTTTGTCCAATACAATATATATTTTGAGTCAAACTTAGAATAATGTGATCAGTTCTGTCATCATCACATAGTGATTTGACTGCATTTTAAAAAGTCAGCCATCAGAAAGGGGATTTGCAAGCATTTCTTCAAAAACAACACAAAGCCTTCCACCACCAAGCAGACTCCATGATTCATTGTTCCCATTCCCTTGAAGCAAGAAGTGCACTTACTAGCTATTAGACATGAAGTGGCTCTAAGTCATTAGTATTTCACTTTTTCAAGGACCTTTTTTTCTTTTTCCCAGCCAGCAACATTTGCTGTGTGACAGACATCTGCAAGAAATGCGAACATATACAAAAATCCAGCTTTCTGACAACTCATGCTAAATTACTAACTTGAAGTTTCAATTTAAGGTTGCTGCTGAATGCAGCAAAGACAAAGCACAAATAAAGGCAAACCTCTGTCCTAGAGATCATGTTAGACACAAGTAAAACATGCTACTGTCAAAGCAGCTTTTACTAATTATTTCTTGAATTTGCTGCAACTTCTGCAATAATGTGATGGAGTGAAAATTTTACTAATAGAAGGATTTGAAGGTCTCCTGTAAAAAGGAGTAGGTTCTTCTGTAATTTTGATACGTTTAGATACAATGAAGGATAAAAAGTGGATTTATTTGAATTTTAGGAAATAGAGCGTCTGGCACTTGAAACATGGAAATTAAAATGGAAAAGGTGCACTTCGCTTTCTAGCACTCTTCCTGGATTATGTGGACAAGAAGATCTCATAAACATCCAGATCAAACAGGAGATAAGACCTTGAAAGTAAGGAAGTAAAATCTTAATGTGGTTTCTCAGGAAGAGAGCTTCCAGTCAAAGAGAAAGGTCTCAGAAGGCTGAGAAATGTAATTGCAGTACTTGCATCTTTGGTAGGCTTGTAATGAAGCATATCCTTAGCTTGTAATATGTTGTAATGAACATATCCTTAGGCCTTTAGAAGCTCTTAAGACCTTTTTTAGTTAAGGCCCCAAGAACTTAAACTTTTTTTGAAACAACTGGCTTTACAGGAAAGCTCACCAGGGAACACAAAAGCCTCCATCCTTTGTGTAGACAGAGCTTGTAATCTGACACACTAAGAGCATGCCAAGGTAAGTCAGAGCAGGAGTAGGCTCAGAAAGATTACTTACCAGAGGGAGAATGCGAACCAGAACCATGGCATTGGATGACATAAGACAAAACGGCAAGAAGAAATAAATTTGTGAGTTAAAAATGCAGAGATTAGAGCAAAGGCTCTCCAAACAAATGAGTTCACCCATGCCAGAGGTATGGAGGGAGGATCCTATGTCCTGTGGGAGTTCAGCTGAAAGATGGAGTGGGAGGAGGAGAAATCTCAAATGAGATGTAAGAATGATAAGAGAGGGAGGACACAACCATAAAAGCAAAGGGAGGAGAAAGGGTCAATGAGACTGGAGTAAAATTAAAGTGAGGTGCTCCTGAATGTTGTTACAGTTATTATACAAATTACATACTTTATTCACCACTTACAGAGCTGCTTCAAGAACTACATTATTGAAATCAATATAAAACTGCTGAGATGCTCCATAAACATAAGCTTGGGTAACATACCTGCCCTGCAACGTTTACCATCAAAGTGACTTTAGCAAATCTCATCCATTCAGCCATAAATAGCAACTGCCCAAAACTCTGCCACATCGCTAGTATTTCCAAATTTCAGCTATATTTACACTCCCACAGTTAGCAGCTGACAAGTCATATATGAGGGAAATTGCCTCCGTCTAAAAAAAGAGCTGCTGTCAGAGCTGCTCCGTTCCACATGGAAATAATTCACAGGAGTTATCACGAAAGAACAGCTATACTCAGAAGAGTTACCACAACAGACATTTTTACTCAACCCCTATTCCAGTACTTTTGCACAACTCTTGTTCAGCTACTGAGTTAAGTACTAGAGATAAATTTTCTTTCTTTTATTTTTGTAAAACTCCTCACAACTCCATGAGGCTAGCAGAAAAAAGAAGACTGAAGGAACCAGAATAGAGTCAGTGGGTCTACCATGAACTAAACTCCTGAGAACCTGGCAGTGTCATCAAGGTAGAGTTCAGACACAGGCAGGTAGGCATTGCCCAGGGATGGCCCCTCCCTTCTTTATCAGTGCCTGATAAATGTTGTCAATGCCTGAAAAGATGGGGATGGGCCACTCTAACCTGGGTAGTCTCAGCCTATGCCTTAGCACTGCAAAGCTGGTGGAGAAGGGTAGGTGTCTCTTGCATTTCAGTAGCCACCATCTGCACACTCGACTCTGGCAGCAACTGCAGCTCCTCCTCTAGGAGGCCTTTCTATTTATTTTTTCTAAATCCTTTCTCCTCTTCCTCCTTGGGAAGACCAACAAGGTGAGGAGGCATCATTGGAGATGAATGGGGAGGACCGGTTGCCTTTTATGAGCCAGAGTGAAAATAAGATGCTGAGTGGTGACAAGACAGCTCTATGAGTTCCAGGAGATGTGAGCCCAGAGACTAATACCCTAAAGAGAGGAGGATGCAGAGGGAGAGGGATTTTCCAGGGGGAAAAGAGAAGAAAAGCCTCAAGCACCCACTAATAGCCTGCTACAGCCTCCTGTACTTATCCCCCAGCCCCACTGCCTCAGAGCTCCTCGCTCCTTTTCCCCGGCTGCTCTTACCTGCCTTGCCCCATCCATTCTCCTTCTCCAACCACAGCTGACCTCTCGTCTGTCCAGAGCACCTCCTGGAGTCCAGCTATTGACCCAAACCCCTCTCCCTTCTCTGCACTGTGAGCCCACCCTACTACCCCAGAAAACATGCCAGAAAAGCTTGCACTGGTCCCCCATGATGCTGGACATTTGAATGGCACACTCATCCATCCCTCTGGTGGGCAGCACACCTCTTCAGCTGGGCCAGGAGGCAGAGAAAAGGCAATGTGTCCTCCACGTTCAGTTTACAAGCCTTTGCCTTGACATGGCACTGGGCATGCGAATAATAAAATATGGTCATACCACCTGAAATATTGTCACCACTTTATGTTTACACTTTTTTTCAATGTAAATCCTGAATGGAAATCTTTATTATTTTGCTTTGATGGTAATTTAAGTAACTGCTTTATTCCCTAATCTAAGGAAAGGGAATACCATAAATGTCACAGTAATTTTAGCTAGTTTCAAAAACATTTGTAAAGATTTTAATATCATCTACTATATGTGAGAAGTATGGCCCTAGGTAAATGAATCCATAAAGAACAGGTTTTATTATAAGGTAATATTAACCTTGGTGAAATAGTCAGTATACCTGAATCACCTCTGGTTTTGTTAATGGAGACACTTCTTCCAGATAAACCTAAGATAAAAAGATGATATGACTGAAGACACTGTATGAATTTGGGACAGTTACATAGTTTTGGATCCACTGAAAACATTACAATAAAATGAAATGTAATACTTCTTTACATGCCAAATCCTCTGTCTGGTTTTGTTTGGTTCACATAACAACCCAAAATTCAAATACCCATTATTCTCAAAGCAGCACCTCACAATTCCAGACAGTAAGCATGCTTAACTGATGTTTTACATATATATATGTACATAACCACACCAGCTTTTGGACTGAGCTGTGCAACAAGTTATCGCAGCTGTAAAACAGGCTGGATAAACTTGAAAACATGTTCAGAAATCCTGCTTTGCTTAACAGCATGCCCAGTAATGCTCTCAGCTCTAACACGATGCCAAACATCACAGAATCTGCAAAATTCCCACCCTGCCACCACCACTCAGCCAGAGGAGTTCTTGTCAGGACATCACACCAAAACTCTGCTAGGAGGACCTATCTTCTGTACATTTATTAAACTGACTGCAAATCTAACACCTGCGTAGCCTCCATCTGACTATAGCAATAAAGTACGGTGGTTTTTTTCCCTCTTCTAAGTTTTCAGACTCAGGACCATCACTCAAGGGGTTTGAGGACTCCCAGTTCATCTGTTTGTTATATAGGCAGTCAGGGTGGGGGAAAAGATAGAAGACAAATTTATTTATTTATTTATTTATTCTAGGCTGGCACCCCTCCTTCTGCAAAGCATCCAGTGCTTGCCTTGGCTCACTCTCACAGGTTTCCTAAGCAGTGACAGAATGATATGGACATAATCCTTGGCATTTTTTCACTTCAGTCCAAAATGTTCTCAACAGCAACAGTGAATATTGTCCAACATAATCAGACATTGAGTAATGTGAACCTAAAATAAGACAGAGGGACCAAATGATAATAGCCAAGGTTCCCCTCCACAAACGAAGCCAGCCCATGAACTGAACCAGATGTACAAAATGCTCTCACAACCAGCATCACACATTAAATCCACACCCTCCTACCTCAGAGCTCTCATAGGCTTTATCTGTTGTGCATTCAGCAATCTCTCCCCAAATGTTTAGCTTTGTCGTTCATTTCTTCTTCAACTGACAGCTAGTAATGAGAGCAAGCATGCCCACAGTTTGTGGACAGGACTGGCTTTCAGCTGTCAGGAGGGAGAGCACTTCTTTGTTTTAATCTATTTGGCGCTCTAAAATATGTGTTCTCTGGCTGTCTTGTTCTGACCACATTCTACTCCCAGCCAAGAAGTAAGCCAAGAAAAACCCTTTGCAGGCTGCAATTAAAAAACAAACCACACAGTATTGTTAGTACCTGGATAAACAGCCATTAATTATTTAAGTGTGCATGCCAGTCCCAGTCTGTCTGGCTCTGAAAGGGGAGCTAGGGCACGTATTCTGGGCAGTGCTCTAAATGGGAGGTGTTTAGTAATTTTACAGAAGAGTGATGCATGCAAAAGCCTTAAATGTCAATATTGAAGGCTACACCAAAGTCTTTGTCAGGCTTTGAACACATGCAGATCTGTGTTATAGCAAGGAAGCTTGATTGGATTATTTTGGAGGGTAATAAATAAATGATGCACATTGCTGTACAGGTCACCTACCATTGAAAAGATGCATCATCACAGTACAGTTTTAGCCAAGATAGTTCTCCTCATTGCAATGCGAGCATGTTGACAAAACTGAGATAAAGCCTGTTGAAATACATTTGGTTGCATGTGGAAACTAGGAATGAGCCATATACCCAAGCTCATACACGACAATCAGAAGAGCAGTGGTGAGACAGGAGATGTTCACATCCCTTAAGCCAGTGCTTCAACTTCCATAGCACATGTGCTTGCCTTTTTTTCAGAGGCCAGGCACAGGCATGGAGCTACTGTCTTGGTCCTGTTAAGGACGACCATCCTTTACAGAGCAGCACAGGAAAAAAAACCAACAAACCAAACAGAAGAAGTCAACAAGTGTCTGCTTTTAAAACCTTTATCACATGTTTTGGGGTGTCACTTCTGCCTGCCCCCACCCCACTACTTTTGCAACAGGGATTGCTGCACCTAGTGAATTTGTATGGCTACACTACAAGTGAACTCTGTTTTCTGTAAATTAGAAAACAGCAAGCAAGCAAATAGCTGCATGGGGTTATTATTCTGTACCTTTATCCATTTCTTTGCCTTTATTATCTCCACAACATCTCTGTTGGAATTTCTTGATACTCATTTTAAGTCTAGCAAGTATCATAAAGTAGCTGAGACAACTTGCCTCTTTCACTTAGACATTACGTCAGCATGCCCTCTTCAGAAAGAATAAAATATTTATTATGATTAATACAAAAGGCATTACAGACAGAGCATTTCAGGAACATCAGAACAGATTAAAATTTAAAATAAGAACATACCTAATAGCTTTCTCTACTTTGGGATCTGGAAGGCTGTATTGCGGGTCTTTTACCATCTTAGAAATGACATTAAAAGATGTTCTTACACAAATTGCATTTAGGCCTAGTGCAAAACCCCAGTGAAAAGCACACTAAGTTCAGATCATTGTCTTTTTCAACTCACCGTGGGCAGGAAAAGTTGATGTCATGTTTCATATCAGCAAGCACCACTTGGGTAACCCGGAGCCTTGCTGTTATTGATGATAATGAGAAGCAAAAGCCCTTTGGGAACGATCAGCCACCATTTTAGTCCTGCTTGATCAACACCAGCTGAGGTGGGTGTAGGTCAGCTGCAGTGTGGGGCAGAGCCATAAGCAGCCTCGCTGGGACCCTGGCTTGCCGCATTTGGGCTCAGGCCCTTCCTTCGCTCCCGTCGGCATTACGCACTGCGGCCATGACGGGCCTGGCCCTGCGTCCTGCCGGTGCCAGCCCAGCCCGAGGCACCACGGGGCTGCAGCCTCGCTGGGGAGGACACTGCCCTGCCGGCCTCGCTGCCCTCCTGCTCCCCTGGCCCTGCAGAGCAGCCCGGGCATGGGGGCATGTGGAGACATCGAGCACAAGTCCTACAAGGAGCGGCTGAGGGAACTGGGGCTGTTCGGCCTGGAGACGAGGAGGCTCAGGGTAGATGCATGGAATACAGACACCAGGTTTTATACAGATGTTGTGTTTTAACTTGGGCTGGCAGCTAAGCCCCACACCACTACTCACCCACTACCCTGCAGTAGGATGGGCGACAGAATCAGGAGAGTAAAAGCCAGAAAATTCTGGGCTGAGATAAAGACAGTTTAATAGATAAAGCAAAAGCTACATATGCAAGCAAAGCAAGGAATTGGGTCATACTTGGGTCACAACAAACCCAGGCAATGCTACAGGCTTGGGGAAGAATGGCTGGGAAGCTGCCTGGTGGAAAAGGACCCGAGGGTATTGGTCAACAGCCGACTGAACATGAGCCAGCAGTGTGCCCAGGTAGCCAAGAAGGCCAGCAGCATCCTGGCTGGTATCAGAAACAGCAGGACCAGGGCAGTGACCGTCCCCCTGTACCGGGCACTGGTGAGGCCGCACCTCGAATCCTGTGTTCAGTGTTGGGCCCCTCACTGCAAGACAGACACTGAGGTGCTGGAGCGTGTCCAGAGACGGGCAGCGGAGCTGGTGAAGGGTCTGGAGCACAAGTCTGGTGAGGAGCGGCTGAGGGAACTGGGGGTGTTCGGCCTGGAGAGGAGGAGGCTCAGGGAGACCTTATCGCTCTCTACAGCTGCCTGACAGGAGGGTGTAGGCAGGTGGGGGTCGGTCTGTTCTCCCAGGTAACAAGTGACAGGGCAAGAGGAAACGGCCTCAAGTTGGGCCAGGGGAGGTTTAGACTGGATATTAGGAAAAATTCATTCACTGCAAGGATTGTCAAGCATTGGAACAGGCTGCCCAGGGAGGCGGTAGAGTCACCATCCCTGGATGTGTTTGAAAAACATGTAAATGTGCTGCTTAGGGACATGGTTTAGTGGTGGACTTGGCAGTGCTGGGCTAATGGTTGGACTTGATTGATTTAAAGGTTCTTCCTAACCTGAATGATTCTATGATTCTATCCCATTGTTCCCATATTACCCCATATACCTGTAATGTCTTAGAAAGGCTCTCTAACTTCTTTTTTTCCCTTGGTAAAGGCCAGCACTTTATCAGCCTAACACTCTCTGGAAGGCTGGACTGAAAAATACCAAATGTATCTCTCTCTTCAATTAAATGTTTTTACACACTGACCACAATCCAGTGAAATCTTTGACTTCCCTGGGCTGACTGAGCACTAAAGCCAGGCTGCAGCCATGGCCCTGGGGGTGGAGAAGTGTTTGCTGGACAGAAACAGCCGAGCCTTCCCACAGCTCGTCCTGGCACAGCCAAAGGAGCGAGACAGAGCCTGGGTCATTTTGGAAGTACAGCTGTGCAAGATAAACAGGGTGATAGCTGTTCCAGACCACAAATACACTGAGGAAAATGCTGACGAGGGATTCCTGAAGTATCTGTTTATACCGTGTAGAAGAGAAATCTGAATTAACACGGAGGACTCCAATTTCAATAACATATGCTGCAGGCTTTATGCTGTCTTGAAAAAAATAAATAAATAACTAAAAAATCTACATAAGGACTTTTTTGAACTCAGTAAGAATTGCATTTAGCTTGTGGGAATTTTATATTATACCTAATCTTAAAAGATAACACAAAATTTACCACAGAGCCAAGAATTAGCAATTGCTTCTTTATGAATGACACCATTTGCTCATTATGTTTCTTATTCATAAACAGAATAACATGAAAACAAACATACCTGGTGCCTTAAAAGGATTCATTTTGTAATCCTGAGAACAACTATGAGCAAATTCAGCTGGGAGAAACAGTTTATTTGGGAAAAAGATGAAAGCTGGGACCTGTGAAAGAAAATTTTACCAGAGACTAAAAAAACATTAACAATGAGAAAAAAAGGCATATTTCCCTGAATCGTCACACTGGCTTACTCAAGTAAAAATAGCTATAAAAAAATGTCAGGGAACATAGGGAAACGTGTTGCAATTAATATTTATTAGATTATTAGGGGAAAACGATAGAAGAAAGAGGGGAAAAAATCAATATTATGCAAACTAAAGGACAGTAACAACTTTCAAAGCATGGCAAGCAGAAAAGGAGTCTCAGGAATTACATTGGTCCTTTTCTGGACAGAAATGATAGAAATGCCAATAAAGATGCAGGAAAGTTAACATGCTCAGTAAGTAGATCAGTCATGCCTTTGTGAGTAAGAAGAAGGTTCTCTGAAGTTTACCCTTCCACACCAAATATGTCTCTCTGCAAAATGCACCTTTTATTCTAGTTTTGTACTGGTGCATTTGGATTTTGAAGTGTTTTGATGGTGTTTCCCTTTTTATTGTCCCACAGAGTCTTTCCTTAGATTCAGCTTTTCTTCTCTGGGTTACCACTTATAAAAGTAAACCTGAAATAACTCTACAAAGAAGTCATGTTGGTGGTATTCTTTGGAGATGCCAGAAATCCCTCCACCATTGACCTCGACCCACCCCTGCCATGATACATGGGTGCAGTTTACTTAGGATCTTTGACGTTTTAATTCATGCTCAGCTATAATAAATACTTTCTTTGCTGTCAGTAGCTTGGAAGCATATTAAACAGCAGCTGTATCAGCACTTATGTATAAAAAGCTGGCTTAGGACGTTTTGCACCACCAACATTGATTTTCAATTAATCTTAGACTACCAGAGAAATTATAGAGCAGTGGAAGTAAGCTAAAACTATGTCAGTTTTTGTAAAAGGTAAATAGGATGACCGAGGTTTGCACAGGCCTATCAGTCCTTCATCAATCCCCAACAAAAAAACAGAGTGCTTGCTATCAGACTTCATGCTATAAAGCTATTGTTAATCTTGCCCAAACAAGCCTCACTGATAACAGGGATTTCCTGAACAGGACCACAGAAAAATCCTAATGGATTTGATCGAAGCAAAAAGCATCCTCGAACTTGGATCAATTTGGAAAAAAGGGAGAAAGCAACCATCAGACATTTAAAAATAATTTAAAAGAACACAACGTAGTCTTATCCTTACCAATTGCTTTGTGTTTCTGTCCCCCTCAACATTACAGTGCCCTTTTAATTTAGTTTTAAGTAGACTACAACAGTAAGTTTAAATGAAAAATTACATAGCAAAAAAATCCTATTGGATGTATTAGGGCATCTTCTAGAATACTATGTTTATATTTTGAAAACATTTTTATATACACTGGATCCTCTGTACACCTTTGGTTTGACTTTTTTTTTCCCAGACCAACAAGTAAAATTCTAAAAATGCATGGAACAAAACATGCTGGTTTTTATTCAACCTTAATTCTTCATGAAGTCCAGAGCTTTTAGGTATGTGTGTGGGGAAGGACATTTTGCATGTTTTCTCTCAGATTGCTTTTATGTATTTGTTGTGCATATTTCATATTCATCTAAGAAGCTACAAAATTATCGAAGTAATGAAGGCAAACAAAAATGGCAAGCTTTCAAAAGTATGTTTTAAGGGAATATTTGGGTGTATAATCTCAGGTTTTTTGTGAGGTTTTTCTAGGAAGAGGTGAAACCGTTGCAAGAAAGGAAGCTTCATAACAACAAATACTTTATGGGGTGAAACTCACAGTTATAACAAGGTTTTGCAACATATCTTTATTACAATAGACCATAACACAGTTAATTAACATATGAGTTATCTTTTGGCTTCCTATGTTTTAGTAGTCCCGGCTGAAATCATCTGGCTCCTATTTATCAGTTATTCAATACAGTGAGTCTTGACATGTTCAAAGGCTGTGTTTAGGAAGCGTTATTTGCCTGTAAGAGTCACAGACTGCTAAGCAGATTTACAACCTTGTACGTAAGTTACATTCGCTAATCTTTGCTCAAGAGTAAGTTGAGTCTGATGCGACAGCTAAGCAGCTTTCCGTATTGTATTGCGTTATGCTTCATTGCTCATAGTGGTATTTTTTTCTGCTAAATGATCAATCTCAATTTAGGTATTGGGGGGAAAAGAAAGACTAGAGGACAAAAAGAAGGCAGCCCTAGTCTTCACTCAGTCCTCTGTAAAGCACAATTTCCTGACCCACTGACAGTTTCTTTGTTGAACTGGGCTGCAGAGAAGTTCAAGAGCCTTGCACAAGAAAGACTTGAACAGGGAGTCATTAACCATGTACTTTACAGAAAAATTACTCTTGCGGGTAATAGTGCAATACGTTTAGAATTCACACACTTCAAAGCATCTAGGAGACTGCCCCAAAACCGGGAAAGTCACTGAAAATTTAATTATTTATAATCATTTTACCTTCTTTCTTTGATTGTTCTTCAAAACTTTTCTCTTACAGAAAGGGAATACAAAGCATCAAATTCTACTTTCCTGTCACTACGTATGTATGATTTGTAGAAACAGAAAGAATTTTCAGCATTGACTAGTCTACAAATTGAATTACAGTCAGCCTGTCTGGTGAAGAAGCTCAGACTGCTACTCTTAGCAAGGTATAAAAAAAACCTGAAAAAGTGCTAGTTTATCGTTTTTAAAAGAATCCTGCTCCTTACAGAAGAAAATAAACTAAATAACCTCCTTACCCATAGCCACTCAAGCAAAAGGTAGAGAATATAGAAGAAGGCTTCACATCTGGGGCAAACCTGAGCTCTCTTAGGCCAGTGAAGATGCAGTTCTCAAAGCAGAAAGTCCTCCCCAGTAACACCCTGTCTCCAGGCATTAGCTGTGCAGATCCAGGACCAGCTAGTACAAGCGCAATTTGGTTGTTCTGGAGTCTGTGCTAGCACAAAGGGAAGGAGTGGCTATTTCTAAATTAGATACAGCACCACATTTTCAGATCACCGTGTATCACATTCAGCCTTGGATTACACCTGGAAGACCGTGCAGAGCATGGGAAGTTGATGCACCACATTCCCTCCACATGATACTACTCAAACACTTAGCCTTGCCTGCTCTAAGTGTATCAGTCCCACCTCTGTCTGATGTGAAAAAGAGACATGCCATTCCTCCAACATTCGCTGATCGGCTATTCTGAGCAAACACCAAGAGGAAAAGTCTTAGTAACACCAGTACTACGGGACAAATCCTGAAGCCATCATATCAGAACTTTTTATAGCAATACCGTTTTTTTGCAATTATACATCACTGAAAATTTACTCTGCACAGTACGACCACCATGCATTCATTTGCATATGTACATGCATCCTAACAGTTGGTGGTGGACCTGCCAAAGTCCTGTCCCACCAGCTAGCATGTGACATGCTGTGAAGACAGACCTTGAAATCAGAGCTGCTGTGCAGCTCGGCTTGCTGATAGCTGATCTATATGAGATAGCATGACAAAATGTGAACAGTAGTGCTTGACATCCCACATGTTATCACATGCCAGGAATGTTTGGAGGGTGGAACAGAATGACATAAAAAGAAATTATGTGGAGCGTACTTTCCTTCCACACTAGGCAAGTGACATTGTTTTGGCAGCTCAGTCTGACACAGTAAGTACAGTATCCTATGTATTTTCTAATTTGAAGAGATACACTAATCTGATGGAGAAAAGTAACGACTTCCTTTTATTTTGCTTGGAATTGCATATATTTAAATGCAGAGTACAGATAATTTAGGTATCGTTGACTATAAATAATCTCATAGACTAAACCCCAGACCATCACACTTAATGTAGAAAACTTCATTCCCTCCACCTGAATTTTCTCAGCAGACTTAAAATAAACATGTATTAAAGCAAGAATATGTATAATTATGCTTTTTCATAAAAGCAACAATTGCTAAACACAGAGCTTTTTCTAAACCAACAATTGATAACACTTTGCAGTCTCTCAGAGAAAGAAGTGGCTAAAGCACAGACATTGCAAAGTCTCATTTGCCATTCCAGGGCATAAGCCCTGGAATATGGCTTATGCACAGAAAAAGCTTTGCTTCCCTCTCTATTAAAGAGCCTACCTACTAACAATTAGACCACAGAAAAGAGTGGAGGGGAAACAGGAAAGAGTCTTCTTTTTCCCTTGGGGGCGGGGGGGGGGGGGGGGGGGAGAAGTTTTGCTTTCCTTGGCAGAATTAAAATCTTTATTTTTTTCTCCTACATTTCTCAGGTTTTAATTTTTTGGGGTTTGTTTTGGCTCCCCCCACCCCACCCCCTTCTTTTCCAGCTCCAGCCTCAGTCCAAGAAAAATCTAGAGTTCCACCCAAATGGCTATCTCCCTATTTAAACATACTCAGGACTGCTTTTCTCACAACTTTCTGTTTCATGTATACCTCTCTCCATTTTCCCTATTCCCCTTTGCACCTTGTAGGAATCAAAGTCTTCAACATGGAGAATATCACAAGGGCTTCTTCTCAGCTGACACTGTCAATATATAGACCATGTGCTACCTCTGACTGGCCTATGTTTGCATTCCCTTGCTTTTTCTCATCAGAAACAACAGCCATTTACCCCCTTGCCACACACCTGCCTTTTTGCCTACGCATTCTTACGTCCAAACACCACACTAACTACATTGCAATAGATGAGCTGTGTACGCACTAACTCAGGAAATCATTTGGTAAAATTAACATTTAGAAGCAGGGACCAGTACTTATTTCACACATTATTAACTTATATTACAATTCAAATAAGCTTACAGCTGGCAAAAAAAGTCTCTTCTGTAAAGTGATCTCAAACATAATAGGCTTAATCAGAGATGAATTAAATTAGTCAGTCATGCATACTACAGCATATTAGCACTGAGTAGTTATTAAATACATTTTCTGTTATCAGTTGTGCAGGCAATATTGTAGCAAACAAAGTGCATGAGAAACCAGTAAATAAACTTTATGTTTGGGAGGCTACATGCCTGACATTTCCTGGGTTTTATCAAATTGTTACATGATCTTTACTACTATAACTGGCACTAGGTTAAGTCCCCATAAATGATTCAACTTCACTCCCAGGCAATTAGCCAAAAGCAGAGCAGACAGAACTAATGAATACCTAGACAGCAGATGTTCAGCGTGGTTTTGTGTTTTGGAGGGGATTTCTTCCATGGCAATTTTCAGAAAGGAAAAAGCATCATTGATGAGTCATAGCTGGTACACAATCGATAAAGAGGAGAGAGGCAACATTTCTATTTGTTATAGAATTAATCTTTGTGTTTAGGACTTCTCAAAATGTATTTGCTCCTTTGCTTTCACTACTACAGTTTGAAAAGGTCTTGTAATTGTGTGCAAATATTGAAAAGCATTGCTCTTGCCTTGCTGCTATCATAACTTCCTTTTCTATCAGTGTTATAGCAGCCAGCAGCATCACCTTCATCTCCAGCTAAAAATTTGCGTGAAAAAGAATACAACACAAAATCACTCACACACTCTTTACAAGAGGAATAGTTACTTTTGTGATAGGATCCTAAAACCACACCTTGTTCTTTCATCCATCTTTCAGAAAGCTATCAGTAAAGTACCTGGAAACATCATAACTTGCTAAGCCTGACCCAGAAGACTTGGGAGCACATCTGACATTCTCTTACACTCTGCACATTTAAAACTCAATGTAAGGTGACAAGAACATTAAGCTGCCCACAGAGCAAAATGTGAAACTAATCAGTATCTGTTCTGAGCCACAGGTACAATAATTGGAAAATTAAAGTGCCTGTGAACTGCTAGGGCTGGCTGCATCAAAAAGCAACAACTTGAAATGATTAATGAAGACAAATGTATGCAACTATTTCTATTGACAACAACTTCAGACAATCGCAGACTAAAAGAATAACACTATAGTTCTCATCTATTTTTTCTAAAGCTCGCCTATTCCAAGAATCTCCTGTTAGGAAACCTGTAAGCACTCACTGGTTAAAGAGAGTTTTAACTGGAAGCTCCTTTAACTCAGAGATGTGGAAAACACGGGTCTTTTGCTGCACATACTGTAACCATCACTTGTCAGCTGTGTATGGAGGACATCAGTCACGACAGAGTCATTTGACATCAGGCCCTTCACCTGCAAATGCGAAGGTGACCTGCAAAAGTAAAATGACTCAACTAATATGTGATGGCAGCACTCAACAGACCTCTTAAGAAAGTCATTCTTGGCAATATTGTTTCAAAATGTACCTTTCTTCTTTAGTGCTCCCACCACATCCATCAGTGACATGGCCCGTCCACTCACTCGAACAGGCTGTCCTAATGTGTACCATCATTGACGGGGCTACTACAGCAGCTACTGCAGTGGTTCTGGATCACAGAAGGCGTGTGTGGGGGTGTATCCGTTTCTTAGGCATGACAGAAGGAATGGGACTAAATAAACTCTCTTAAAAAGTAAATGGTAGCTACACTCACACACACCCACCAATGTGAATTTTTCAGGGTTCCCCCCTCCCCTTTAAAGTACTGATAAAAAAATACTAATTCTTTGAATCCTCTGGGACATCAGAATTGAGTCCCAAGCAGAAAAGATTAAACAACATCTCTTTTTAAAGGGAACTTATTGAATCTTATTGAAAGAGTCCTGATTCACAAGGCAAGCAGGATTTTCACAGTATCTCTTAGGTCAAAGCATGTCACATGCTTGGGAGTCACACTGAAAAGAAAATCAGCACCACAGGCAATGAGTATCAGTCGGGTGTGGAAAAGAAGAAAGGTTTCACCACCTTGAAGGCAATCTAAAATACAAATGACCAGTCCTGTAATCAGAGCATGTTGTGGCTATGGGATTATACATATATTCCAAAGCTAGGAAATACAACTAACTGCTGTGCCTTTATTGGGCACGAATCTGTGCAATTGTACTACCCATGGACCTGTATCCACATCTACATTCTCTCCCCACACACTTTCCTCAGCCATTTCTTAGCAAGGTTGTGCTCAATCTGTTTCAGCCAAGTTTCCTCAGGCAAGGCTTTTAACAAAAGCAGTAAGTGGTTTGCAGCAGACAAGCAGAATTTCCTCACGTTTGTTTATTTCTATTTCCATTAAAAGTGGTGTTTTGGATGAAAACATACTTGTGATGATGCAGCTGTCCGAAGGCAGGATGTTCTCATGCATTAAATTCTCTGTCCTTTTCAGTTACCCCCAATGGAAAAAAACACAAAGGATTATTAAAAAATTATACACATATTTAAAATACAGTTGGGAAAAATAGACTGTGACAAAAAGTCTCTGTGCAGATACAGGTCTACATTATAATTCTGGCCAGTAAAAGTAGCAGAGACAGGAAGTGTAATTTAACATTTAAAATATAGGAAATTTGGTTTTATTCTCTACTTTACAAGAATTTCTTGCATGATCCTGGACAATCTGAGGTAAAACAGACAAAACTCCTTGTGATTTTTGATACCATTACATACGAGGCAAAAGCTTGAGTCACTGTGAGAAACTCTACAGGATTTCCAAGGATGCTGAGAAAAGCGTTTAGAAGCATTTGGCAGACTGAAAACTGGCTGAACGTCTGGGCCTAGAGGGCTGTGATCAGTGACACAAAGCCTAGCTGGAGGCTCGTCACTTGTTGTGAAGCCCAGGAGTGGATTCTGGGGCCAGTAGTGTTCATCATCTTCAACAATGACCTGGATGATGGGGCAAGGTGCACCCTCAGCAGATCTGCAGAGGATACAAAACTGGGAGGAGTGGCTGGTACACCAGAGGGTTGGGCTGCCATCCAAAGCAACCTGGACAGGCTGGAGAAATGGGACAACAGGAACCTCACACAGTTCAACTGAAGATGTAGAGTCCTGCCTCTGGGAAGGAATAACCCCAAGCACCAATGCATGCTGAATCACAAATGGCTGGAAAGCAGCTTTGCAGAAAAGCACCTGGGGGACCTGCAGGACAGGTTGACTGTCAACTAGTAATGCCCCCTTGCAGCAAAGGCTAAGAGCCTCCCAGACTGCATTCAATAGAGGGGCCCCAGCAGGTCGAGGGAAGTGATTCTTCCCACCTGCTTAGCACTAGTGAGGCACACCTGGAGTGCTGGGATCACCAGTACAAGATGGATACGGACATACTGGAGGGAGTCCAGCAAAAGGTCATAAAGATGAGGAAGGGACTGGGTCATCTTTGATATGAGAAGGAGCTGAGAGAGCAGAGACTGTTCAGCCTGGAGAAAAAATGACCTAGGAGATCTTACTGATATGTATAAATACCTGATGGGGGCAGATAAAGAAGACTGAACCAGACTCTTCTCAGTGGTGCCCCATGACAGGACAAAACAAAAGACACAAGCTGAAATACAGAAAATTCCATATAAACATAAAGTTTTTTTTAGTGTGAGCACTGTCAAACACTGGTACAGGTTGCCCAGAGAGGATGTGGCATCTCCACCTTTGGATATATGCAAAATTCAAGGGGACATGGTCCTGGGCAACATGCTGTAGCTGACCCTGTTCTGAGCAAGGGGTTGTATGAGGTGATTTCTAGACACGCTGGGCAGCCTTACCCTTTCTGTGAGGATCTGCAGGCAGCAAAGATTTATGGAAAGGAGGTCCATGTGATTCCAGGTTGAAGTATTGATAATGGAGGTATTCTCACTTAGAAAACTTGAGTATCACAGAACCACAGAATCATTTAGGTTGAAAAAGACCTTTAAGAACACCAAGTCCAACCATTAACGCAGCACCACCAAGTCCACCACTAAACCATCTCCCTAAGTGTTGCAGCACTCTCAAAACTATCAGGCTGCAACAAGGCTTTTACCATCTCATACCAGGTTACTTCAGCAAGTAATTCCCACGCCTTGCCCCAGCACGGCCACAAATCCCCCACAAAGTTTCAACAGTTCATCTACTGTTCATGCTGTTTCTTCATCCTCTTCAGGCCTGTCCACCCTGCTTCTTGCCTCTGCATCCCTTTCCTCATCTCTCCTCCATCCACGGTGCTGTCTCTTCTACCTCTTCCCAGTCACTTAGAGCTATTATACCCCTTAGAGCTATTTAACTACTTCACAGGAACCAGCCACAGCTGCACCTTATCCACATCAGCCAACCCACCGCCCCTGAAGCCAGCCCACAGCTGTATGTTATCAATGTTCATTAATCCAGCTTCATTCCTCTACAATTCCTCTACACCTAAGCACCACGTCTACACATCTTTTAAATACCTCCAGGGATGGTGACTCCACCATCTCCCTGGGTAGCCTGTTCCAATGCTTGACAATTGTTTTAGTGAAGAAATTTTTCCCAATATCCAATCTAAACCTCCCCTAGTACAACTTGAGGCTATTTTCTCTTGTCCTGTCGCTTGGGAGAAGAGACTGACGTTCACCTTGTCCTTGTCACCACCTTGTCGTGCTGGCCACGCTGTTTCTGATACAAGCCAGGATGCTATTGGCCTTCTTGGCCGCCTGGGCACACTGCTGGCTCATGTTTAGCTGGCTGTTGACCATCACCGCTAGGTCCTTTTCCACCAGGCAGTTTTCCAGCCACTCTGCCCCAAGCCTGTAGCACTGCCTGGGGTTGTTGCTGCAGGACCCAGCACTTCTCCTTGTGGAACCTCACACAACTGGCCTTGGCCCATCAGTCCAGCCTGTCCAGATCCCTCTGTAGGGTCTTCCTGCTCTCAAGGAGATCAACATTCCCTTGCCCAACATTGTTGTCATCTCTAAACTTACTGAGGGTTCACTCAATCCCCTCATCCAGATCATTGATAAAGAGATTAAACAGAACTGGCCCCAGAACTGAGCCCTGGGGAACATCACTTGTGACTGGCCACCAGCTGGATTCAACTCCATTCACCACCACTCTTTGAGCTTGGCCACCCAGCCAGTTTTTTAACCAGTATACAACACATCCATCAAAGCCATGAGCAGCCAGTTTCTCCAGGAGAACTGGGGGAAACTCTATCAAAGGCTTTATTAGGGTTCAGGTAGACAACATCCACAGCTTTTCCCTCATCCACTAAGTGGGTCACATTGTTATAGAAGGTCAGGTTCATCAAGCAGGAACTGTCTTTTAAACCCATGCTGGCTGGGCCTGATTACCTGGTGGTCCTATCCATTGAATGGTTTGTGTAGGAAGGGAACTTAAAGATCATCTCGTTCCAACCCCCTGCTGTGGGCAGGGACACCTTCTACTAGACCAGGTTCCTCAAAGCCACATCCAACCTGGCCTTGAACACTTCCAGGAATGGGGCATCCACAACTTCTCTAAGCAACCTGTTCCAGTGTCTCGCCAAGCTCGCAGTAAAGAACTTCTTCCTAATGCCTAATCTAAATCTACTGGTTTTTAGTTTGAAACCATTACCCTTTGTCCTATCACTAGAGGCTCTGCTAAAAGGTCTGTCCCCATCTTTCTTATAACCCCTCTGTAGGCATTGGAAGGTTGCTATAAGGTCTCCCCAGCACCTTCTCTCCTCCAGGTTGAACAACCCCAACTCTCTCAACCTGTCTTCACAGATGAGGTGCTCCAGCCCTCTGATCATCTTTGTGGCCCTCTTCTGGACTTGCTCCAACAGGTCCATGTCCTTCTTATGTAGGGGCTCCAGAGCTGAACACAGCACTCCAGGGGAGGTCTCATGAGAGAGTAGTAGAGGGGGAGAATCACCTCCTTCAACCTGCTGGCCACGCTTCTGTTGATACAGCCCCGGATACAGTTGGCCTTCTGAGCTGCAAGCACACATTGTTGGGCCACATCGAGCTTTTAATTCACCAGCACCCCCAAGTCCTTCTCCTCATGGCTGCTCTCAATCCATTATCTTCCCAGCCTGTACTGATACTGGGGGGTGCCCTGACCCAGGTGCAGGACCTTGCACTTGGCCTTGTTGAATTCTATGAGTTTCACACAGGCTTACTGCTCAAGCCTGTGAAGATCCCCCTGGATGGTAATCCCTTCCCTGCCCAGTGTGTCAACGACACCACTCAGCTTGGTGTCATCAGCAAATTTGCTGAGGGTGTGCTCAATCCCACTGCCCATGTTGCCAATGATGTTAAACAGCACTGGTCCCACTCAGTACAGCCCCTTGAGGAATGGCACTCATCACCAGTCTCCACTTGGACATGGAGCTGTTGACTGCAACAATTTGAGTGCGACCATCCAGCCAATTCCTCATCGACCAAGTGGTACACCCATCAAACCCACATCTTTCCAGTTTAGAGACAAGGATGTTGTGGAGGAATACATGATGCATGATGGCACTCAGGATGATCTGCTCCATAATATTCCACAGCACTGGGATCAGACTGACAGGCCTTTAGATCCCCAGATCCTCCTTCCAGCCCTTCTTGTAGATGGGCGTCACATATGCTAACTTCCAGTCAACAGGGACCTCCGCAGTTAGCCAGGGCTGTTGATAAACGATTGAAAGTAGCTCAGTGAGCACTTTTGCCAGCTCCCTCAGTACCCTTGGGTTGGTCCCATCTGGCCCCTTGTGCCTGTCTGTGGTGTAGCTGGTCACTGTTTCCCCTTGCATTACGGGGGCTTCATCCTGCTCCCTGTCCCTATCTGCCAGCTCAGGAGGCTGGGTACTCCAAGAACAACTGATCTCACTGTTAAAGACTGAGGCAAAGGTAGCATTAAGTACCTCAGCCTGTTACTCATCCTTTGTTACCATGTTTCCCCTCTCATCCAACAAAGGATGGAGATTCTCCTTAGCCTTCCTTTTGTGGCTAATGCATTTATAGAAACATCCCCACCAGGCTACAAGAGATGACAAAGTTCTTACTTATATACATCCTCTCCCCACCCTTGGCTGCTGTCTTTACCTTAGCTTACACCTTTTCTTTGCAGAGAACTAAAAATAGCAAAGGGTGTCCCAACCTTTGGGAGATAATGGTCCTCTAGTCCACAAGAGGTGTGAAAGAAGCTCCATCCCCTCTTGTTTCCTGAGCAGCCTTGGGGTAGTTGAAGAGGGATTATAGCACTTTTTCTTTACACGACAGTAAAAAAGCCTATCTTCCTCTTTCACCCTGATGGCCTGGGAGCAGGGAAACTAGTGATTTTGATTGCTTAAGTGGTCCTGAATCTCTTCTGACTGGGAATATGAAAGGGAGGCCAACAAAGCTTTCACCTCTGTCCAGTAGAAAGTGAAAGCAGTAAGCAGAGAGGAGTGAGCAGGTATCTCCCTCATGCATTTTGTGCAGACATTTACACAACGTAATATATATGTTAAAAGCAAAAAACAAGATTGAGACAGTTGGGGAAAGGAGAAAACTATGTGACAGCAGAGGGGTAAAAACCAAAAGTGAGGACATAGTGAAGGTAGGCATGGAGGAAGAACATGAAAAGAAGGTAAAGTGTGCACTCTGGCATCTCTTCTACTTAAAGAAAAAACATAAAGTCATGAAAGACTGGCTGGCTTTTAACACACTCTTTCTAGAGCATTCACATCCAAAAAAGTTAGGTATTCTGAGATGCAATTTCACAGGGTCTATCAAATGCACCAGATTCACAACATCATGATATAAAAAGTTTAAACTACAGTTTGTTCCTTTTCAAAGCTCTGTAAAAAAGGGCTCTTTACAAGTACGCAGACACAACCTCCCAGCCATCATTGCCACATGGCTTCCATTAAGTTTCATATGAATAAAAACTAACCATAAAAAAGGAAAACCTGGTCCCTCAAAATTCATCCTGAAGCTCACCTGCCATCATCACTACAGCTCTAGCGTTCTACTCAGGATTGAATAACAAGCAATAGATGGCTACTCCTCTTCCATTATTCTGCTGCACTCCCTCTGCTCTCTTCCCACCCTTAGTCATAGGATAAGACTTACAGGAAGAGATTCTGCTCCCACATATATTGCAAACCCTATAGCCTGAATTCCATTATTCAGTTTGATTCCTGTCGCGTCTCTCCATCCATCCATACTGAAACATAAATTTCTTAACATCCACTCCTAAATGTAACTCTCTCACTATTCATAAGCATATTACTGACTTCATTTTGCACATTTTGTTTCTCCTGTCCTAGCTAAAACCTCTTTTAAAGACTATCTTCACTTCTCACTCCCCAAATTTTTTCTTTACCCTTGAGCAGCATTTCTTGTTATTAGCTATGATACATTTTTTCAAAATCACCTGAAATACTCCTCAAAATCTCACGTTCCACATTTCCTATTTTATGTCTGACATGCCCTACTCTTAGATTCAAGAATTATAGAGTACCCCAGGGTTCAGATAAGAAGCATTCACTGGAATACTGTATGAACACTGCAGGATAAAAAATCCACTATATAAACAGGGCCTGGACAGTTCATCAAAACTGTAACAATCACACATTTTCTTAGCATAAGAAGTAAGTAAACTGCCCTATGCATACAGGTTTTATCATCTGCTTCCAATGACTCTATCTTATTTTCACTATCAATAAAAAATATGGATTTGGGGAGGCATAAAGTGAGTTTAATGAAGAATTTTTAAAACTCTCATAAAATGATGGATCTTCTAAGCAAATACATTGATTTTGAATGCAGTGAAATAGCGAACATCACTACAATGCCCATGAACGTGCAGGCAGGCAAAGGTAATGCCAGAATTTCCCCTAATAATCCCTCTTTTTCACTGGTTTCAGAATTTGGCCCTCAGAATCTGACTGTAGACTACATTTGGCAAAGAATGCTTCAGCCTGGGAGTATTTTCTTGCTACAAATACATTTTCAAAACAAATTAAATCTGGGTCATTTTTATGTGGTTAACAGCGCAAAGGACATCTTCTATGCTTGTTAGTGGTCTTAAAACAAAGGGCTTTGATTTTTAAAAATATGGAAATTGGCAAGTGATAAAACGATAGAACTGTGCAGTCAAATCACTTGGGATATTCTGAAGGCAAACTTGGTTAAAAACCAAGAGTTTGACTTAGCCACCTTCTATTTTTTTTTAAGCAATATTTACAGTTCTTTTTATATGTGAGGCTTTCTGAAGTTATCCCTGTTCTCCAAAAGAAATTTACAGCATGTTTTAGCACACTTTTTAGCATACAGCCCTTTAACAATGCAGAGGTTGTAAAGGTGCACTGGAGTGATGACACCAGAGAAAAATGACCCTCGACATCTCAGCCCATTGCTTTGCTAATCTGCATTGACGAACTCAGTTTCAACACATTTTTAGTACATCTTAATGTCTATATTTAGGCTCACCCCTGCTGTTCAGCAGTGGCTTCACATGAATTCTCATATTAAATGCAAAAAAATGGTGAGAGGATTAATCCTCACCTAAGTAATGAGACTAGGATCTGAAAAGGAAATGGACATTTCTCAGCCTGCATCTTTATTAGTATCAAAGGACTGACACACAAAATCAGACCCCTATTTAAACTTCTGCAAACAAAATCAGGCTACTGATATTTTTTTTCCTGCACTTCAGCACATCTGCATAGATGACAATTATTTAAATGTAATAAACAACTTTGTTGCTATTGCAGGAAAGGAAAGGGAATCCAGTTTCCTCTCCCATTGTTGCACTCCTCCTATTCCCTCAGTAAGAATAGAAAGCCTGAATTTACTGCAGACACTGAAGTGGAGTGGATGTGACTCTACATAAACAGGGAAAGGACCTCTTGTAAGATATGCCATTTTACCGGTTGGCATGTAAAACACAAATAGATATCCAAACTTCCAGCTCCTGCATATGAAATGTAAGTCGATTCTATATATTACTGCTATTAACTGTCCTTTTTTCCTGCCTGGCTCTGTAGCAGAGGTAGCAGAAGGGGACATGTGCCTATTCCCCATTTACGCAATACCCAGCCTACTCATAATGTCACAAACCCACTTCCTCTGTTGGTACAAGCTAAAATGCCAACCTCTGTGTTGAGGCTAATCAGGTATAAGCACATGATCCCTCTTCTGCTACTATTCACTTAGAGCAGTAACATCAGAGAATTATTATTGAATTACCAAGCAACGATTCAATATTGCAAGGTCTTAAACTGCTGCAAATCAGACCTACCAGCGCTCATCTGTCTGCAAGGCCTGAACTCTGGAGCCATTTGTAAAGATGGCTTTTAAGAAAGTATAGTAATTCTGCTGTGATGGAGACAGCCTTCAGCTATCGAAAGAGTATCCAGGTGCAGCTCTGTTTGCATTTAAGTAGATGGACAGGCACATGCCAAGCTGGTTGTCATCCAAAGGAAAATGTGGTACCTTTAGAGAGGGTTCTAGCAGCCTGGAGGACCCACAACCACCACCAGACACCTGCACTCCTTAAGATCTATCTATCTGTTTGACTCTATAGAGGAGGTGTTGGATGGGATGGAGGGATGGCCAGAGGAGAGTTCTGTGAGATTCTGGGACAGGTCTGATGACTAGATGGACAGAGCATGGAAGACACCTTGCACAAAACGTATTTACAGTCCCAAGTGGATTCTCTGGTGACTGGTAGTGAAATATTTAGTTGATGCCTTTAAGAGTAAGAACTGTACAGAACAGTACAGAAACAAGGCACCTGAGTACTTTGGAAGAGCTTGTGGTCACACCCTTTGAAAAAGCCACGCTTTCAAGAGAATGGCTGTAGCTGACTGCTCTTCAGTGTCACATGAAGGATTAATCTTTCTGGTGAGGTTGGACTGGATTAGGTGGTTTGTTCAGGGTTGGCAGGAGTGTTTTTGCAACCAGTGCCTAGGCTGGAATAAATTGCAGCATAGCTATACTGAGATGACTTGAAATGCCTGGATACTTGGAGCTCCGACGGCCTTTTGAGGCTTGTGTTATCACAAAAATTACTTCACTAACACTTTTTCCAAGCATTAGGAGAAACAGCTTTGAGGATAGATATTTCTTAATGTATGTAAAAT
Source organism: Falco rusticolus (assembly GCF_015220075.1). NCBI lineage: Eukaryota > Metazoa > Chordata > Aves > Falconiformes > Falconidae > Falco > Falco rusticolus. Next base: position 32,799,411 of record NC_051188.1, on the reverse strand, counting down.
AACAGCATTTAAATGTCACATTTTATCTCTAGCTGTATTGAGCTCATTTAAGAATGTGTTATTTTGTTATGAAAAGTACAAACACATGAGGAAATGCATGCAATGCATGGACTTAAAGAGGTTTACATCTGAGCAGTCATACAGGGACTCTTCAGAGCCTTCTGAGGCTACAATTATTTCTACAGTTACTCTGTTTTTTAAAACAATTAATTCATACTTACATAGTTCTTGTACTAGTAATGTGTGATTTGATGCAGGATAGTCACAGATGCATTAATTAGTGGGAATAATTAATCTAAATTTGTAGAATAAAAAGTTAGTAGCACGATCTTCAAAGGGATGCCCATTACTTGCTACTTCCATAAACTTCAGTGTTGAGATGTGGAAGTTAAACACCTGCAGAAGGCAGGGAATAGTGCTTTAGGCAATTAGTTTCAGTGTTCATATATCCATATGAACTGCAAAATGAGAATAGACAACTAAAAATATCTTAATACGGCACAGTGCCAAAAACAATGAGACAGAAACATTTTTCTGGTGAGATTACTTTACAGTCATTTAAAAGGAATAGTTTAAAAAGTAGAAAGAAATTAATGATTGCAGGCAAGTTATGTTCCAAATGTGCTTTTCCTTAGCAAGCTGTCATTGTATACAGAGGTGAAATATATACCTGCAAGTAAAGAAAATGCATGCCCATATTTTAAAATATTATGTTTATGTTTTATTATGTCCTATTTTTCAAATGCTGTTAAAATTATCTAGCATAAAACTAATATTTATTCCTCTATTATGAGTACCAAGCTACACTGCAAAACCAGGACTTACAGCTACACAAACACATATTATTTCATGAACACAGGGAGAAATATGTCTTCTCAATACTTGTTGGGAATGCAGTCCAAGTGTGTGGTCATCAAGCTTTAAATTACAGACTAACACGAGGATGTATGTAAAGCATTTAATCTTCTGTTATTATTATTTCTTAAACTATTTGTCGGTAGCATTTTTTTTTCACTTCTGATGTTCTGCCACTTGTGGAGATGCACTGGTTGGTGCTCAGTTATTTTTTAAAGTAAATAAATAAGCAAATAAATAAAAAGAAAACTCCCTCCAGAAGTGGTGATTTGTTAGGGAAAGATAGAATATACCCAAGAGAACCAGACTGCAGAACATTCGCGTTCTCCATAATGAATCTCCAGATCCTAGGCAATCGCAATTACAGTACCCTTCCACAGCAGGAACTCCCATTGTTACTGATACCTTTTATAGTTCATGTCATGTAGAGAGACTCCCAGAAGGTTTGATATTGTAAGAGCAAAGCAGGCTGGATTGAAAATGGAGGCAGGTTGAAAAGCCTGACATTTCTGCCTGCCTCCCCTTAGAAACAACTTCCAATACATCAAGATATGAAGAGCATGGGGAAAGCAATTTATGACAATGGGCTGGTTAAACTGATCAAAACAATCCCATTTGAAAATATGGGTTGTATTCTTGCCCCTTGAATTACAATGAAAGAAACATATACATTAAATATTTTACTTAAACCACTCTAGTGACACTCATATTTAGGACTGAATAATGCTGTAGAATCGTAATTGTAATTTAGAACTTCACCAGCCATGAAGGCTGAGGTTTTCCATGTAAGGTGTCTGCCTCGGGCTATTCTCCTTCGCCTATTCTCCCCTGTCACCCTGCTCCCAGCAGGGCAAAAATTAAAATCAACTTGTGATAGTTCATCTAAACAATTGGGTTGTTTCTGAGAACAAGGTTGACAGAGGTATTTTTTTCTGTGCATTTGCTTTTGCTAAAGTGTTCCACTGTCTCCAGAAAATCATGCATATTGAGCAGGGTCAAGTAAGGCTGTGTTTGCTGTGTAGTGAGAGTCTATTCAAATTTGTCTGCATTGAGCTGGGGTCTGAGAGATGTTCTTTTCCTGTCCTCGGCAGTGAATTCATACATATTCCTATATACAGACTTTTGGTAGCACCAAATTCTCCACAGATGATGTCTGCACTCAAGTGTGCCCTAGTCCATGAAGCTCCAATCCTCCAACTCTATCTTCACATATTAAACTGACCTTCTTCAGGACTGCTCCTGTTGATTGTGGGCACCACCTCTAAGACCACAAAGAATCACATTCTTTGTGCCCACGCTTTTCCCTGCACTGATGTTCAGTTACTATAGCAGAAAAGAAAGTTCTAGATAGGATTTATGTGCCCTACCTTTTGCTTCCTAAAAAAGGAGATAGAGTTGAAATAGACTCTTTAGAGTCAATGGGATAAAGAAGTTCTTCTTGAGGGCTATCTGATTTTAGACGCACAATTTAGATCTATCTGATCTTAGCTGTGTGTTTGATGCCTGGAAAGGCTTATTTCTCTTCAGAGAATACAGAAGAAGGTTTGAGAGACTAGCTTAAATGTCAATGTCTGTTTCAGGTGACTCAAATAGGGTAGATTAAACGCACTCATCCTGATTGTCTGCAAAGAAGTAAACAGAGGATGGAGGAGGGACCAAGATGAATACAAGATGTAAGAAAAGGTCAAGTGCACAAAGGACAAAAAAATAAGGGGGGGGGGGGGGAGGGATGAGGAGTGGGGAGGAAATGTCTGAGTGGCAGAATAATGACCAGCTTGGAAGGTAAAAAAACCCGAATTAGTCTGTAAGTAATGTTTACATGTCTCTCTTCAGAGCCTGGAATTGATCCTAGAAAGCATGAGTTCTCACATTCACCTGTTTTTACAAAATATTTCTGAATTCACTAGGAAAACGACTGTCTCAGTCCTCCTTTAATGTCTGGTGTCCACAGAGGGCAGACAGATTATTATTACCACCACTTGCTCCACTAACTCAAATGGAAGAGCTATGAAATGCGAGTCCAGACATTTCAACCTATGGTTAGCCTGTGAGCAATAGTACGTAAAATATCTCATCTTACTTTGTATTTTAAAAGAAGATACACTAAAGGTATCTTAAGTCAATCCCTTAATAAGTAGGCAATACCCCAATGTAGGCATTTTTTGTTAGATCCCCTATAATTATGATACAGACTGTGGTGGGTTAAGCCTGGCTGGATGTCAGGTGTCAAGCCACTCTATCACTCCCCTCCTCAGCAGAACAGGGTGGGGAGAAAATAAGATGGAAAAAAACCCAACTTGTGGGTCAAGATAAAAGCAAAAGTTGCACATGTGGAAGCAAAGGAAAACAAAATGTTGTTCTCTACTTCCCATCAGCAGGTGATGTTCAGCCGCTTCCCGGGAAGCAGAGCTTCTGTATGTGTAGCAGTTGCTCCAGAAGACAAGCGCTGAAAATAATGAATGCCCTCTCTTCCTTCTTTTCTCCCTAAGCTTTTCTATCTGAGCAGATGCCATATGGTATGGAATATCCCACTGGTCACTTTGGGTCAGTTGTCCTGGCTGTGTCCCCTCCCAAGATCTTGCCCACCCCCAGCCTACTGGGGAGAGGTGGTGAAGAAGGTTGGGGAGACAGCCGTGATGCTGTGCAAGGACCGCTCAGCAGCAGTTAAAACACTGGTGTGTTATCACCAGCTTTCTAGCTACCAATACGAGCACGGCACTGAGGGCTGCTGTGGGGCTCAGCCAGACCCAATACACAGGTTATGCATGGGGATTATACATTAATGTCTGCTGCATTCAGCAACTCAGTATAGGTTATATTTATTAACTAGGTGTAGGCTGCAAAGAGAATAAGAAATTATTTCCTATAGGACTCACAGCTAGTTAGTTCCAGTAGACCAAAGGTATTTTGGGAATTAGAGGTGGAACTATAACAAAAAGACCATATGTAAAGGCAGTGGGATTTCAGTAGGGAGAGCCAGTTTCTGCATTTGGCAATTATAAGTTATCTGTGGGGTGTTGGATGAGCTACAAAAATCAGACAATTTTGAGTTGGGGATAACATGGCAGGAGCACAGCTGCAGATTGAAATCATTGTGTTTGGAAATATAAAATGCTATGAAAATGTCCTGTACTCTAAAATATCAAAAATACCCCAGAAAAATCAATATCCTAGCCTAGACATCAAAAATAGGTCAATGTATTTGGTAAAGCTCAACTGGGATAGAAATGCACTGGGAATTTCAGTGTTTCAGCGCTCCCATTAACCTCAGGGACTGTTAATTTCCAGATGACTGAAACTGGTTTAACCTCTGTTAACCACGCCTCTATTTCCCATCTGCAAAAGTCACATAAAAATCTTGCCTTTATTCCACATTTTTTCTGCTGTGTCTGATCTGACTGGTTTTTTTTTTAAAGCAGGAACTTTGTATCTGAGCAGAACTTCATGCGTCTCCTATAGCTTAATATGTTTTGCTAATCAGTATCTGTGAGACAGTGTGGGTCATCTTGCTGAACACTGGACATTTGTAAAGCAGATATTTACATTTGAGGTAGTTGTCTGAGGCTCTTTTTACAGGCACAAGAGAAAAATAAGTGGGTTTTGGCAGTCAATTCATCTGACCTATTTTAGACGTTCCCATTTCTCTCTTCTAGCTATGCCAAGAACTTCAGGCAAGTACTGCCATTGTAGATATCTGCATGGGAGACAACCAAATGTGGGCAAAATGAAACCCACCTCTCAGTCACCCTTTCAAACTGAGGCCATAATCACAAAAATTAAACGGGTTTACACAGAAGTAAATTTGTCTCAGGATTCTTAACATTTTCATACACCTTACAATTTTCTCCTCCTTTTTCCATGTTGCCCTTATCTTAAGACAGATTTAGGATATTGAACATGCACAGATAAGCCTCCATGACTACCTACTTTGACAGATACACAGATAAGAATGTACTGTTAAAGTGATTTAGCAAGGTTGAGGTATTTAGGAAGAGCTTTAAAGGTGCTTCGAAAGTGGTTTAGTACCACAAAGGCACCATTAAAGCATTTATAGTTTTTTCTGCTTCTTAGAAGTGGGGCCTAGGGTGACAAAGAAAGAAAGGAAACAAGGAAGAAGGAGAGGGGATATAAATATAAAATCTCAGCATTAACTCAATGCCAAAAATAAGAAATGAAGCATGGGAGTATGCCTAGGAAATTTCCAGTGTAATTATTATTAATACACATCTATAAATACTATAATTATAACTTTTCTACTGTAATTTACTTTTTCTCATTTTTCTCTGGAACATTATCCCATAAACTTTCTGCTATTTTCTGTATACCATGAAGAAGTATGTGTAACCTACAGAATGAAATGTTAAGAAATACTTTTTCTCCCCAGCTTCCTAATTGAGTGATTGGATTGTCACCACACCTGCTGTATTAGTAAAGCTCAGGGCTCTTGAAATGCTTTTAAGATGTATTTAAAGAAACAATATCTTTTCAGTGTGCAGGGGCAATTAAGCTGTCTTACACACACACAAAAAAACCCCAAACCCAAGACCAAAAAAACAAAACAGGACTGTATATTACTAAAAAAACCAAGCTTGAAAGTGAGATACAGCTTTGCAGATAGATTTTATTTTCTTTTTTTAAGGACCAAGCTGTTCCGATTTTGAAGATTCTCTGTTTTATTAAACATCCAAGAACACACAAATTCTAAATATTCTCAGTATTTCACTTTATCCCCTAAATGAAAAAGGTCTCTTGCTTCTTTCCTCAGTCAGCATCATCTGCTGAGAGAGCTTACAGGTGGGCCACTTAAGGCCAGACCTCTGAAGCAGTTTTTCATACACCATTTAGTGCAATGTACTTTTTACTGAGCCTTATCATTTCTAACAGAGAACACTGAAATGAGACATTCCTTTGTTTCTGCTGAACAGCACCCTCATGGCTTCTCCTGCTGCATGATCTCTGCAAATAGCTGCTGTAAAGGATGTCCTGAAAAATTTATATGGCTTAGCCACAACATGAATACGCTTAGAGGGTGCCGGTATCGCCAACAGAAATTTTATTTCATATATTTATTATATTTTTTTAAGTTCTCTTCATGGCCGAATTGCTTGCCCAGACAAGAAATGAAAGAAGTCTAGCAAACTGGAGCTACTCTAAATTTTCTGATATATTATCTTTCTTTTTTGTCCACAGCCAATCTGCTGCTCAGCTGCAGAAGATGAATCAGGTACTAAACACAACTACATGCCCAGAAACTGCTTGGGAACACTGAGGGTCTTTATTTTCTAAAGACACTCCCATCAGATTGTAGAACGTACCTTTTGCCAATTTGATATTATTTTTTTTAATCCTGATAGAAGTATGCAACTTGTATGCACTTAGGAACTGCTCTTACTTCTGTGCAAGACACGGGGCATTTGAAGCAGTAAAGTCAAGTAATTGATATTCTGTTACATGTATATAAATTATTGTTACAAATTTTCAGATGTCAAATTTCTAATCTAACCAATGTCACTATCTTAACTACAAAAGTCTCCATGAAAATCTGTAAAATCTTTTGTAATAAATGCTGAAATCCTTCAAAAACTTGAAAATGTTAGTGCCTGGGGTGAGAAATAAATCTGAGTAACATAAGGCTTCATTGTGATAATTTATGGCTATCCAAACATGATGCACCTACATAAAAGATGCTCATAAGGGAAAAGGGAGGATCTTCCATTACCCTTGAACACATTTAACTACAGTCACTACATCTGTGATGTGACTGTATGGTCATGATTTTCATTTTTGTGTGAGACTAGTCTAACTAATCGCAGGTGATGCAAAAGTCAACTTCTATTTTTATAGGTTACCAGGAGTTGTATACTGAGGCATATGTAGGGAACATAACAGGTACACTTAGAATTTATTTCTTTCACCATGAAAGTAGGGCAAAATTCTGCATTTTATTTGATGATTGGAGTTATTATTTTTTTTTTCTATAACATTGCAGAAAAAAGGTACAGACACAGTCCATAAAAGTTTTATGAATACTCTTATTTACACTGTGCTTAAAAAGAAATAACATCTGTGACTGCTTTATAGTTTCTTTGTTTGCAGATTAAATTTATCTGGTTTACAGGTTCCTTCTGAAAAACATCTGAAACACAAAATTTATCACAGTATCATGTTCAGTATTTGCCCTTTTGCTAATACGTACGTAGTCAGGCTACAACAATTGAAGAGGATCCCAGTTCTTCAAAGCAGTAATGGAAAAGCAGGGAGGAAAGATTTAAAATGTGATAAAATTAATTTTCATAACAAAGCTGACAGTGGAAGATACTTGTGCAGTGGCTGTGGTTCCTAAAGAAATACTGTGTGAGTAACTCCTCTGTGGCTGTGCTGGAGGTGTCAGTACAAAGCCTGGGATAAGCACTGACAACTGCAGCAGCATCCTTTGTGTTTCTAAACTGGTGGTGCACAAGGCTGGACTAACCAAGCCATCCACAAAAAACTCTAATGTCATCCAGCTCCAGTGCTGTGCAGGATTGGACTAAGAGACCAATAGAAGACGTATGTGTCCAGCATGGGTCAAAGAACCGCACCTGTTCAGCAAATAAGCCAGTCTTCTGTATGTCTGTGCATGTATACACATGCATATACAGAGACACATACTAGAGCTTCTAACTTCCCAGCAGTAAATCCTTGCTAAAAACACGACTTAAATGTTGTTGGCATTGCAGTTGGGCCCCACTTCACATGGAACAACTTCACTACTTCAATAAATTTGTTACCAAGAGGCACATTTCTGGGAGAAACTACTTAAGCACCCTGAAACCTTATCAAACTTTCACCTTGATGCTGGGATCTTACCAGCCAGCTGACAGCACACTTTGAATCACGAAGAAAGACACTTTCTGTTATGTTTTCCAGTTGCAATATTTACCCATGCATTAAGAAAGGTATGGGACACATTGCAAAACATCCAGGTGCCTGGAAAGCCTAAGAACAAGAAGCACTGACACATGACGACACATGTACTTTCATGAAAGACTTGACATTTGGAGTAAAAGGGCAACAGAGCCTGGGAAAGGGATAAACATAAAATGGCACAGCTCATCTTTGCATTTAGATGAGCAGTCAAATCCAATGCTCTGAAGCCATAAGGGACAGATGACAACATGAGGTCTGCTGCCCTGTAAAAAAGATGGTGAGACTTTTGCCCTTGATGAGGTTGTTTCTGTAAGAGAGCAGGTATATATACACCCCCAAAAACCTGAAGGCTGCACTGAGATGAGCGAGAGGTGTTTCAGTCACTCACTTGCTTATCACTGAACAATCTGGAAGGCAAAAAATGGCCAGTTGTACTTCTTTAGGCATTTCAGTGGAGTAAAGCCGAGATGATCTGTGCATTGCAATGGATGTCACTCAGGCCTGGGGCTGTGCTGCTGCATTCCAGGATGCCCACAGGGATGTTCTAGCTACAAAGTGACCCTGGCCATAAGGGACATGAACCCTATTCTCAGTACTCTGACAATTTTTCAATGGGTTTTGACAGGGAGTCCCAATTAGTAAAGTCATATTTCATCGTTGAGGGTGGTTCAATATCCTCACTTGCAGTTTCCAATACAACTGTTTTTTTTCCTGCCAATGGGCTTCAGTTACAGAAGTCTCTATTTTTTATACTGATCTTTCTTTGTCTTGAGAAACACCTTTATTCGTCCCCATTAACACAGGCTGGGTTAAAAATCTTTTATGATTCTGTTATTAATGGTAACATGTACTATGTTTTTGTTAGGACAACATCCCAGGACAATCCAGGACTTCATGTAGCTGCACCCTGAAACTGGACTCCTCTCTGCCTGCCCCTAGAAGTCTTCAGTTGCCTGGGATGGATGTGATGGAGTCCAGCCTTACCAGGAGAGGAAGAAGAATCATGAACATGTGCTGGACGCTTTTGTTTTGTTCTCTTATCTGACAGCACAAAAACATTTTTTACATAGTATCAATCACCTTGTGTGGACTTCAACTGAACACCTCAATTCAGCAGCTTAGGAAATACCACAAAAACCTTCCTCACATTCCCGTTTCTCATGGATAGGGTGCTTCATATTCAGCATGCCAAGTTCTGTTGTTGTTCAACTCCCAGATAAGTACAAGGCAATGGGACTAGTAAGAATTCTAAAATTATGCTTAATTTAGTGGATGATCCCCGTGTGTTGCTTTCAGACATACTTAGTGTATGATTGTCCATTAAACACATTCCAGATCACACACATGTTCAAGGCTGAGCTCAAAAGCTTTGGAACAAGGTGGGGGTTGCTTGGCCTCCATGTCTCTGTAACAGAGTCAGAAACCATGACACATTTCTGAGTTCCTTGATTCTGCACTTTTTGACCAGGAAATGTGGAAATCCTGCTATAGATCATGGCACTATAGTCACAAACCATGACAGAACTTATGTTCTCAGTCAGACTGAGGATGGCTGCTTCTAAAGATGATCAAACCCCATGTGTTCCAGGTGAAATATTTCCAGTTCATCAAACTGGCATTTTCTAGATGGGTTGAAAAATTTCTGGCTAGTTCTGATATAAATAGTAATTGTGTGAGTCCTATTTGCCTGCGTGTGTCCTTCACTCTGCCTTGGTTGTGCAGTGGCCAGTGCATTGGAACAGACCACGGAGGATGATTTTGGCTTTGTAAACAGAATGTGCAGAACCTCTCTACTGACAGGTAAAAAGGAATAGAGAGCTCATGTTTAGTAATGTTGACTGCTGTGCTAACACAAATAAAATACAAGGGGGGGAAAACCCTTTATTTTTGTTGTTAGCGTTTGAAGATAGCATACTGAATATGCTCTGGGATTAGATCTCCTGCGTCAAGTAGCGCTGTATTTACCAACACTTTTCAGAGAAGAATGGCTTTTTAAGTGATGCTTAGCAACACACATCCTCCTTTCTATTCTGTCTATTAGTTTTAACATTTTTCATGTTTACCTTTCATTTTGAGTGCAAAATACACAGGAGAAGACTTTCATTCATAGTCTGAATGCCAGCATGTTCAGATGTATGGCACTAGGCACAGGAAGCCCTTCTGCAACTCTGACATTGTGTTCAAAGACTGTCTGGACCAAAACTCAAAGCCTCCCAGCGCCACAACTGATGTCAGTCACCTTTATATGGATGTGCTTTTCAGTGCTATTAGTTAGCTTACGCTTTGTCCAGAAACAGATGGCTGTTGGACTGCAGGATGGACAACCCACTTCCAAAGACCAGGATGAACCACAGCCTATGAGATGCTATGCAGCCACATATCCCACAGAAGCAGAGACAGCTGTGCTGATCAAAGTCTCTTAGGACTGAATTTGTACTCACCAGACCTCAGAAACATAACAAGGAACATGAGGCTTAATCTTGCAAAAAGTTAATCACATTCAGCTAATACACTTGTACCTAGAAATGGAGAGAGCTCTGTAGCTCAAAAACTAGGGACAGAATAAAATAGATTTGGGCCATTAGTAAGTAACACAGCAGCGAGCCATTGCTTCTTATTCTGGAGCTCTTCTATGGAGCATGAGTGGCCAAAATTCTCATCACACCCTACTTTGACCTACAACTATTCTGATTTAAATGTAGGTACTGAATATTTATTTTTGTATCAGATACTAGATGCATAATGGAAAGGAATCAGAGAAGCAGAAGAAAAGAAAGCCTTTTCCTGTGTTCAGAGGCAAGTCTGCATGCATATTGGCAGAGAAGACCAAGGATCTGAGCAGTAAAAACAAAATTCTTCCTGCATTGATGTTTAAAATATTTTCATTTTTATCCTTTACCATATAACTGGACTTGTATTATTACAAACCAAGCTTATTAGGACTGTCATTTGAGTCTTCTGTGTGTTTTAATACAATTCTCTACCAGATAAAACTAAAAAAATCAACTACTTTGATCAGGATTAAACCATGAAATCAGAGTACACACATAATATTTAACCTAAATAAAGAATTCATGGGAAACAGAATCTTGCTATGATATTATTTATTGGAAAGGTATACAGGAAGAAAAAAATCCATACATGCTTCTCAGGAAAGCATAATTTCCCAATGGATACTGCTCTATTTGACTTGAATCTAAACTAACACTGTAGATTGTAATAGCACTTGGCAAGCTGCAGACACATCATTTTTTAACTCAGGCTTACGTTTGAATTACCTGGAACTCAAATTTCCAATGTGACCTTTTCAGGACTTTGTTTAGGAACAAAAAGAGTTCTCACTAGAGAGAGAAAATACCTTTTAGAGAACAAGATATATTGTTGAAGGTGGAGGCTAAAATAGCATGGTGCTGCTGCTAGTCTAGAATTAGAGAAAACAATGGCTATGTATGTAAGCTTTGTTATCTTCAACTGACAAAAGGGAATATAAATTTTTTACATTTAAAACCAAATTTCTGATCTTTTGTACTGTGCTTTCAAGTACATATTTATTACCCGTATGCCTGAAGCTTATAAAATGCAGCAAACTGGGTTTTTTTCTGCCTACAATAATGGGCACACTAAAGATGTGCATGCCAAACAGAATGCTTTTATTTGTGTGTTCAATTCTGCAAGAAGTTTTGAACCAAAGAACTGAAACAATGAGAGCCAAAGCATTTCTCACCTCTCAAAACAGACACTGGAGTCCTTAATGACCTTCTAAAATTCCAGCATATTAAGATCTCGGGTCACTAGGTTTTTTATTATTATTATTTTTCCTTTGCCCTAAGTTTATTTACAGGATAAGTGCAGAAAATCTGACTTGCAAAGTGCAATAGCCTGTTCTGCTGTGTAACCACATCTATACTGGAGCTATAGACCATTCTTGTTACTCATTTCCTTTATCCTCTGCTAAGCTGCATAGACTGGCTTTTAAACTGACTCTTCACTGCCAAGTTTAGAAATATACAACAGGAAATTTCAACCGAATATTTACATAGAAAAAAGTGGAACGCATAGGAGAGCCAAACACAGCTTTGAGTCTTTTTGTAGTGTGCTCAAAAGCCACAAGTGGGGAAAAAAGCCAAAATAGATATGGTATCTAACTGTTACATATTTACTTAATGCAAAGATCATTTATTGAGGAAGAAGAAGATGAAGAGTTCAAATATTTACTACAGATTATAGTATTATTTATTATAGATGGAGTTTAGCACTGATTTCAGGGAAGAAGACTGCTATGTCAGATAAAGATCAGTTTATGCTATTTGAACTGGTCATGCCCTTGATTTTCCCTAAAGGCACATTTCAAAATACACCACAGAATTAAACAGCTTTTCCTCTGAGCTAGTCCTTTCCCTTTTGTTCTTCCTCTGCTCGTTTTCCTTCTGGATGCAATGCCTGAGTGGTGCACCATTCAACATGTGTCATTCTGATCCATATGACAAAAGACAGGTTACTGCCATACCTGTACCAGCATGCAAAAAAGGCAGAAAAAATAACTATGTTCAGATTCATCACCACCACCACCACCTATAACGCTGAAAACTGCTCTGCATAGAGATGGAGCAAGTAGGAACTGCAACAGTAGGAGACACCTCTCATCTCTGGCACCTGATGGACTCCAGTCAGAAATCCATGCACGGAATACAACCACCATCCCCAGAAAGAAGCTGAATGATCCTCGAGGCTTTGAAAATACATTTTTCCAGTCTACAAAGGCTGTGTCTGGGAAGGGGAAATTGCAGTAGGTGTGCTATTTGCAATACCAGGTACATTAAATGGAAAAATTTGGAAAATGAAGGAATGCTACCGGCATGTGCTCAGAGTGGCTACAGGAATTGGTGAACATGCCAATTAGTAGTGGATGCCTACAAAACATTACTTTTGTCCTATTTAATGGATCTAATTTATATGAAGTGTATTCAAAACATCACTTAAGGTTATTACCACATCTCTGAAATAATTTCATTCAACTGAATAACTGAAACGCTTTATGCACCTTTTATTAATGCATAAACATGATTAACTTGCACTTTACCCATCTGAAATATTAAAATGTTAAAAGGCGCATGAAAACAGAAAATTACTGGGCATTTCCTGGTTGTTGCTGAGTGAGATAGGCGGGTAGAATGAACCATGACCAACCTGTGACCCTTCCCTTCAATACTAATGCCTCTAATGAAATCTAATGTCAATCAGAAACCCTCATCAAAATGGCCTGATGATTTGCCATCAGTCCCTTAGAACAACATGACAATCTGAAAATTGAATACGAAAGAAGTGTTTTGTCAAAGATGGTCCCAGCAAAGTGACCGGCTTTATTATTTATATCCAACTTATACGGCTAATGCTGCATCTGCTTTTGGTTGACTACATTCAGATTAAATTTAGATCTAACATGGGGTATATACAGCTATACAGTCAACTCCAGATGAGAGTCCATGCAGCGTTGTTAGAAATACATTATTTTTCCAAAGATGCAGTGTAAATGTTATAATGCTTTAATACAACAGAAACATCTCTTTCCCTTCCCAGTAATATTTTCCAACACTGTGGTATTATGAATTACACTAACCCTCTCCAGGCCAGAACAGAGTGCTTGAAGAACGAGCAGTATCAACTCAAGAATTCTGCTCCAGATCATTAAAAGAAAGAAAAAGCTGATTTTTTCTGAATAGCTTAACTAGGTAAGGAAAGAGAAACGATAAGCTGGAGACAGGGAAAAATTTGGGGAAGGAAAAAAATTATTTCAAACCATTTGGAAAAAAAAAAAAAAAGAAAGAAAGAGTAAAGTACATTTTATATTGGTATTGATAGGGCTGTGATAAGGCGAAAAGCAGGTCTGCACTGTCCCATCTGGAGGGTCTGGGATTACACTGTTTCTGTTTCTGTAGGCTTTTAACTGCGCCCCTGTCTGATCGCAGGTAAATGCTCTTTGATTTACTGCTGTTTCAGTTCTTACATACTTTTCAGTACGTGATACATTCACAACTATAAACACACTGCTCATCAGCATATCATGTGGATTTGTTATTTGGCCACATAAATTCTTTTTTAATATGAACATAGATATGTTTAAACAACGTACGCTGCTCCATGGCAATGGAACTGTTCAGATAGGACACACTCCTTTCAAGTTGATAAAAGGAGAAACTTTAGATTCGACCTGATCACAGAAAACATCAGCTGCTGTGCCAACAGCATGCAGGGGCTTAAGATGGGAAAGAAAGGAAAGTTGCTAACATCTAAGAAACCTTATGAACTCATTTAGATACTTTTATATCTCCAAAATCTTTATTTCAAAACTGATGTTTGACCAACCTGCTGGTTCTTGGGCTTTCTCTGCTCTAATGCTTTGGGCAGTGCCAGACCAAGAGTCATTCTAGGCTCATTTCTGCAGAAAACAAGCATTAACTGCTTTCAGGTTGAATAACATTCCCACAGACTTGCCTTCTTAAAAGAATAAGAAAAACATGGGTACTTAATCTCAGGGGAGTGTCTAGTGAATAGCACTTGTGTTTTAACAACTGCTGCCTCAGGAGGGACCGACTGTGGGCTCCTGAATGCTAACGGTGAGAAGTAACCACCAGTCTGCAAATGGATTTTGAAGTGCAGTTGCCTCTAGACTGCTCCTGGGCATCCATGCTGGGAACTGCAAAAGCAATGGACAAATGCCTCAAAGGCTATGCTTGAACACCCTGTGGTGAACTGAGAAGGGAGAACAGCAGACACAAAGACTTAGTTTCCCTGATCTCAGTTAGAGCTACCCCTCATGCAAGCAGACAAGGTCTTTCTCAACGATACTCCTAGAATGGTGGTTACTTGAAGCAGTCAGAGACCCAGCGGAGTCCTGTCTCAACTACTCAACAAGCATAGAGAATAGCAGGTGCCTAACCCTGTTTGTACAGCAAGAGAGATGCAGGGGGAGGATGCCTCCTGCCCACTACAGCACAGCTGCGGTCCCCTTGCAGCATACATCCTCTGAATTCTGTCCAAGCATTGCAGCATTGTCTTTGCAGCACAGACTTCGGTTTACAAGTCATCTTCTGGCATTCAATTTGCAGAATAGCTGGCTGTTTGGCACCCTCCGCACCAGATGTTATCTTGTAAACTAAATGCACAAATGCTTATTCCATTCTCACAATAAAAGAATAATCAGGGTTAGCATTTAATTCTGTGATTTGAAGTTAATAATATTTAAGATTTATAAATATGTAACAGAAGAATGTTAATTCCGTAACTCCACTAAAAAAAAAAAAAAAAAAAAAAAAAAGCATGTAGCTCAGGAATGAAGCAAAATGTGTCATAAATATGCCTAACAATAAGGATTTAATTTATTAGCAGTTTTGGCAGAACAACTGCAAAGAAGATTGTGGCTGTGAAGCATGTTAGTTATTTGACAAAGGAGAGGCTGTTACTCAATATAACAACAATATTAGGTTTATTTTCTTCTAAATATTCAAAAAACATCTGCCTGAAAGATTCTCCAGATTAGCTTGACTGTCTCTAATCCTAAAGGTGGACTTCACATAATTAGTTAAAACAGTTTAACAGACCAGAAATCAAGGAGTGCTGCATCACAGAACCTGTTACATTTATGAAGCCTGTTATGGTTTTGCTGTAATCAGAAGTTTCACGGAAGGAGGAGTTTTCAGACCCTTGTTTGATAGAAGGATGACTAGGGCACATTATTTTCCTTTTTTAACTCCTCCACCATGGCTACTTCTATCCTAAGCGTGATAGATGGAAAAAACTTTACATCAAAACAGCAAAAGGTTAAATTAATTGTAAATCATTGCACAACATCAATTTATGTATTTATCCTACTCTGCGTATCTACAGTTGAAGTGCC
Source organism: Falco rusticolus (assembly GCF_015220075.1). Lineage (NCBI taxonomy): Eukaryota > Metazoa > Chordata > Aves > Falconiformes > Falconidae > Falco > Falco rusticolus. The sequence goes on along the minus strand of NC_051188.1, from coordinate 32,783,753 downwards.
TGGAGATTTTTGGTTCAGCAGACTGAAGTAATGAAAACAATTTCCTAAAATAAAATATAAGCATTGTCAAGAGTTCTTAAATGGAAGTCCAGCAAGATTAGTTTCCGTCTCAAAAAGAGCAGAAAATTGGTTTCTTCAGATCCCCAATCAAATGCGCCAATAAGTGAAATTTTGCCTATTGAAATGGAAAAACAGTGTACTGAGAAATGTGATAATCCTGCAAGTTAAAAAGGTTTTATATCATAATCACTGCTGTCACCACAAGGTTCATGAGACAATTCATATTAACTACACCAGCTTGTTCATCACTCCTGAACATTGTATTTGTTCAAGACCAGTCCCTGGGGTTTTTTTCCCACTAAATCAAATGTTGAAGACCAGTTATTGATTATGCCAATTTTCAAGGATATACCATTTTCTCAAACTCATGTACTTGCCTTCCTTACTTTTGCCAACTTTTCTTTCATTGAAAAAGACTTATATAAAGCAGATACTGAAATATTCATCCCAAGTATTCAAAATCACAGAACAACTACAGAAAACAGCCAAGATATTTTTTTTATTATTTTTTAAGAAAGACCCCAAGTATCAGCCACAGTAGTAGGAGACTGCTGGCAAGGAATGGCACATACATGAAGACCTAGAAGGAAAATGCCTCCCTACTCAGTGATGTCGATCTAATATCTTGACCCCAAAACTGTATATTTGACATTAAAAAAAAAGTAGATATTTTTTAACACTCCCTTTCCTACTGCAAAGAAACACATTTTCCCTAACATGTTTAGGGGAAGGCAACATTCATTTCCCTGCGTACCTTGTAGTCTCAGCTGCTTCAAAGGCTTGTGGGGACCACTGATGTCTAGCACAAACCATAACAACCTTCACGCTGTTCTAATGAGCCAGAAGATGAATGCTGCCATGCAACAGAACATGGGAATGAAACTCACACTTTTCTACCAAATATTCTCTGCTTCACTGTGCTCGATGGCTGAAGCTGAGGATCACATCCAACCTGCTGAAGACATCTCCCAGAAATTCACAACTGAAAGTCTTCTGCCATTTGTTTTCATAATTGAATTAAAATTGTATGGTCTGGTTGGCAGAGAACTAGAAATACATGAACATAAAATAATTCCCAGATGACAGGCCAACAGACAAATAGGGTGTAAAAGGAACATTCAGAAGAGCAGGAAAAGCAATATATACTTTGTTCATCTACACACACTGTGGAGGAATTTCAGGAAGATCTCATGGTGGAAATCTTCAAACAACACACTTAAAAGGATCTGTCCCCAAATGGCATGCTAGTAAAAGGTATCATGGAGCAAAGAGACAGAAAGATCAGTAACTGGAAGGTGGTATTCGACCACAAGTGAATAAGGCAATGAAAGATAAAGTGGCACCACTATTAAGACTTCACTAAAGTCCACTCTGGTACCAGAGGACTGAACTCTGCAAAATGTAAGGTCATTTTTTTTAAATGATTTGACAAGGGATCTTGGGAACTATATAGCCAAAAGAGACAAATTAGTAAAGACTACAAAAAATAATTGATTTAGTGGCCACATGGATAAAAATGAACCGACTCAACACAGTTTATGTCAAGATGAAATCATACCTCACCATCACATTGGCAGTCTTTGAAGGAACTAGTGTGTATATGGATAAAGAAAATTTGGCTAATATAGTCAGCAATTCAGCAAAATGACTCATCCAAAGGGTCTCAAAAAATCCAGACACCTATAGGGGAAGATTTAAGTCCTCAAAATGATGCAAGATTGATTTAAAGAAAGGAAGGTACATATCAATTTTCACAATTAAGAGAGTCACCAATGATACTAGGAGGGTAGCGGGGTCATGATCCCAGATATTAAACATACTTAGTGAAGTTGAAAGGCAGGAACCACTAAGGCAACAAAGCTTGTAGATGACACTAATTTGCTCTGGCTAGTAAAGATGAGGGCAACAGGTGAAGTACTGCGATAGGACTTGAAGCCATGTCAAAACTAGGGAGAAATGAGGATGAACAGGAGCAGATCTGTACAGTGAAACAGTGCCTGCTGAAGACCACACATGATCCACATTTCAGGATTGTTTTGTGTTTGGGGTTTTTTTTTTTAATTTAATTTGGACTCATTCCAGTCTGCTCCCATGGATTGAATGTCTGGGGACAGGATACTCAAGTTGAACTTCTGGAGCTTATCTTTTGGTTTAATTACATCTGAAAGGAGCCAAGTCCGTTGGTTCTCAGATCGTTGTCAGTGTGTACAAATGCACAGTAAGTGGAGATGACCAGGAGATTTGCTTCAAAAGCACTCTCCTGTTCCTATGCTGCCAATACGGGTGCCTTCTATGAGGCTCAGGAGCCAAGTAATAAAATAGCAGGTAAAAATGAAGACAGATAAATTTAGAGTGCTGGACAAGCAGAAAAAAAACCCAAAATTATGACTTTGTACGGAGTGATGAAGTCTGGGTAGATTATTATCAGGTACAAATGAGATCTCAGAGTCAGACAATCACTGCCCTATGAGCAACTGAGCTCAGTGCTCATGAAAGTAAATCAAATTACTAGGAAAGGAAAAGAAAACAAGCAGAACTATCATTCTCTTCCTGTAAAAATTCAGTCTTACCTCCTGGTTTCTCCACCCTAAAAAGACATGGTAAAATTGAATAGATGAATAGGAGGGTGGCAAGTACACTCAGAAGCATGGAGGAGCTTCCAGGTGAAAGTAACTATGCAGAGAGGGGCTTTTCAGCCTGGGAAAGAGATGGCTGAGGATGGGATGTGACAGACATTTGCAGTATCATTAGAGGAATGAAAAGGGTGGAAAGTAACAGCTAACTGTTCAGTCTCTCTGAAGATACAGAGAACAACTGGGGCATATCGCATGAAACTAGCATTTGGTGGATTCAGCACCAGCAAAAAAATGCGGTTCTTCATACAGCACATCCTTAAATTGTGCACAAGTCCTTGCCACAGGAAGCTGTAACTGCCAGAAGTTCACGTGTGCTGAAAAGCTGACTGGACCAATTCACAGGAATGATAACCTGTCAAGGGCTATCACCTGTGGCTCAGCTAGTCTTTGAGCAATGAGGTGTGGCAATACAAAACGTTTTTTGAAAATAACCATACCTGCCTGCCCTCTTCTTGTACTTCTTCCTAGGCATTAATTTCAGAGCTGAACCAAGTATTGGATTAGAGTGACTTTTGATCTGACCCAGTGCGGCTGTTCCTGCATTTGTATTAGCCTTTCAGTCACTAGTCAGTAAGACTAGTCCACTAAATAAAAAATCAGAAGTTGACTCCGAACAGAAAAAAAAGAGGTGAGTCAACAGAAATTTGATTTCTTTTTATTTACTCTGGAACATGGTATTGGAGACTTAGATTTATAACCCAAATTTGTGCTAGGAAAAGAGTTTACACATCACAGTCCTACCTGAGAATGATGGAAAACTGTAAATATCACAGAAAATACATTTCTGGAAGCCTAAAGTTGTCTTTCAGCATTCACATTTGTAATTTTTCAATGTATTTGTTCTTTCCCAATGAAATTTTCTAGCAACTGATCATGCTTTTAGTATGCTAAGATCAATATGATTAAAATTTTATATATATGATGGAAAAAGAAATATGTCAGTAAAGTGTGTCAGTTATTAATGACAAACTCTAAATTATGGTAGGCTGAACATTCTCAGCAGGCTGGAGGATTTGATTGTAGTGTTTTGAGTCTGTCTAACAGAATTGCACATTTTGCCTTTTGGACAACATTTATTATACCTCAGAGAGAAAAACCAAATACTTTTACAAAAACAATCATTTAACAGTAGTTACTTCTATTTTTTTTCTTTCTTCTTCTTTTTTTTTTTTTTTTCTTTCATTGCAAATACTTCCCTGTTTTGGGTCTTCCTCTATTCCTTTCTCCTAGCATATGTGAATTTGGGAATAGTATGCAAAAGTCCTGGTTTTCCTCCACCCCTTGAAACCCACATGTTAATTACCCTAATCTAAAATTATCCAGTTTTGTAATGGGCTCATTTACAGCTTCAAAAAAAAAAAAAAAATGAGGGATGAGTTATTATAAAAAACATTTGGTCCTTGTATTTTGCGAACTGTGATTTTTTTCATATTTATAATGGAGTCCAAAAGACTGCATGAGTTGGCTGGGTGTCACTAATGATAATAACTATTGCTCCCAGCTGTTTTTTCCTTAAATACAGGACACAGCTGAAATAAGATCTGCATCTGCCACCATTTGGCTTCCCTACTTTTGAGGGGGAATCATATACGTCCCGATTAACTGTGAACATGATTACTTTATTCAACAAGTCCCATACACAAACCAGCAAAACATAATTATAAAATGATGACGGCATCTAGATGAAAATTGTTATTTCAAGTAAACGGGGTCCTCCAGGGTTTTTTCCCCCACTTTTTTTTACCATTACTACTAACAAAAATTCTGGTTTGGTAGAGTTGCTATGAACAAGCAGCTAATAAGGCAGCTGTCTATGGCTTCAGCTGCTCTATGTAAACTAAGCTATTATTTTGGAAGCAATGACATAACTCACAAGGAAAAGGTGATTAATTAATCACAAACTAGGACACTTCAGAGTATGAGTATAAATGTGCAGTATTCATTTGATCCAATTATCATTCTGGGTATTGCTACAGCAGAGACTTTCAAAGTTTTTTAAAATCTGGAATTTAATGCTTTACAGGGAAAAAAAGGAAAAAGGGGGGAAAAAAAGAAAAAAGAGAAAAAAAAGAAGAAAAAAAAAGAGGAAAAGATGGAAAAAACCAAATCAGATGTGGTTAGATTACAGAAAGTAACTATGTAGTAGCATTATGGGTGCCACACAACACTATGTCTCAGCGGCTTTGTCAGCTGTGGAATATACATATACCATCAAGCAAGTGACATTAACAACTAGAGCTTAGATCTTCCTCGACCACAAGCATGGAAAAGACCAAGCCATGCCCTGCATTAGACTCAGCCTTCCTAGTTCCTAAGGTCAGGTTTTACACCTACCTCGGGGATACCACAGTCCCTCACTCAGCCAATACGCTGTCCTGACTGGAGTCCTGGAATACTACTGGGTTATAAATTCTGCTGTGGCAGACATTTTGGGTGCCAAAAATGTCTTGTCCCACAGTGAAGTCCCTTCCTTACTCCTTGATGCATTCCTTGGGCACCACCTGTGCAGGGGAAGGCATGCCCCCTGCACATTATAGCTTGCATAAGAAAATAACCATGATTTTACCTTCAGCATCCTTCCTACCATTGACTGGGTGAAAAGAAATGGTTTGGGTCCAAACAAATGCTTGCAGTGAGACTGTGTCAATGATCTAATTGCTTGGCACCCTAAAGCAAGAGCTGAGACATAGTAATGGTTCTATTCTTAGCCTACAGGTGCAAGTATCTCACTGCTCTCTGGCCAAGAAGCAGCTGGTCAGTTAAAATGGTGAGGGCAGTCATCATGGCATCAAAGGTTTAAATGGTAGTAAATTAAACACAGGTTAGTTTAGAAGCTATGATCACATGCAAGCAGGTTGCAATCGAGAGTTTGGAAATCTAGACTGACAAAGCCTCAGGAACATGCCATGCTGTACATACAGCACGTGTATCGATGCAGATACAATGACCGCTGCATGTTAAGTGCTTAGAGATTTGCTGCAGCCCTCACATTATACGATGGGTACACCTTATACAGAAGGGTTACTCTTCATTGCCATGACTTGATGTACTCTTCACTGAGACAGACTTACATCCTAAACTTTGTCACAACCCAATGTACTCCAGCAAACTGGAAATCCTACGTCATCCAGGCTCCTTTACTACTTTTCTAGGAGACATTTCCAAGGGGCCCCTGAAGAAGGTAAACTAGAAGTCTGAATTGATCACTTTGCTACTTTGGAACAGCAAATTCTGTATTTATTTCGAGGCTGGAAATGATATCTCTGCCACAATCAAAAGCAGAGTATGAAAAATGAAAGAACTCTTTAAACACTGACATTGCCCCAGCTTTTACTAAGCACCCAGTTGCAGAGGATTCATTGTTAACACATATGCAGTTCTTAAATATACTTGCTATTTAAATTTCAAAAAAAACAGATTTGGAGTTTTGTTCACATCAAAAGAATTATAACAAAGAAACAGGAGACTGAATTTATGATTAAGAAAAGCAGACACATTCATTTTCTTTTCCCAAGCAAAGCACCATAAGAAAATCACACTATGGCTGCTGAAGTTATTCAGTGATGAAGAGTTTAGATTAGCATGCAAACAAGAAAATGTTTGACTACATAAAAGATAACCTGAGTACCAGCACTATATTTTATGCAGAAACTAGTTATAAAACTGCTGCATAAATGATCCCCATAGGGATAATTTAAGGAAAATAATCTGGAATATTTACGTACCTGACAAACATTCAAGACTCTGGGAGACTTTTCTGCTGTTTATATGCCCATTGTCTAAGCCTACAATGCTTGGCCGAGATATCCAAGGTCAGGCTGACCACAGCAGCCAGCCTTGGCACTGGCAGCAGCCTGGCTATGTGAGAAGGGCTAATCAGCCCAGGTGGAATATCACACTAGAACAGCCTTTCAGTGCCATGGCTAGTGTGTTCACACAGCTCAGGTGTTAGTTACTGCAGTCTGCCATACAGACACATCCTAGGGTGCTAAAGCTAGCCAGACAGTTGGCCTTCAGACTGTGTATATTAACATTCCATCTGAGCAATGGTCTATAAGCCCATTGCAAAATGTTCACCACCCAAAGGATGCATCCCCCTTGCCTTCACATTTTGTGTCCTGCATCTCTTCAAAATCTCCAACCTTATCAGCACCCCTCCTTCCCCTCTTATTGCACATCTCCCTGCTGAAATACCGTATCCTACCTTGTTCTTGCATCCTCAGTCTGGAACTCCTTCCACACAGCGCAACACACAGCAGTGATGGAAGCATCACACATACCAGACCACCATACATTGATCCTGTGCCTATTTATTCTATTTTCTTACCTTGTAGTGCTGGCAAGACACTTCTCTTGCATTTTGGGCAGCAGTACAAACACTGGATAATCAGCAAAAGAGACACATTGCAAGAGCTTATGAGCCACATGCATTTTGCAAGCTGGAGTCTGGCCATCATCATCATAAAATGAAAATGGACCAGGTGTAGAAAACAGGCTGCAAAAATCAGTTTGGAGAGAGGTTTGGGTTTTTTTTCCTGAAGGGAGATTAGAGGAGCTTGGATTATTTAGTCTAGCAAAATGAAGAGGAACAGCTAAGGGGAAAGGTAAAGAAGGATATGTTTGCTCTCTATTAAATATTAATTAATACTTTATTAACTATTAATAAAGAGCTATTCAAGATAAAAGGTAATGGTGTCACAAAACAAATGAATGAAGGTTGTTCATGAATATATTTAGACTGGAAGTGCAAATAAAATTTCTAGCCATTAACTGGGTTTGCAATCAGCCTTCCAATGGGAAAAGTGAAAGGAAAAGGCCTCAAACACTTCTAAAGTGAAGCCTGTATGACAAGACTGTGTCCCTGAACTCTATGCACCAAGAGGTGGTTCAAGCCTTATATATCAAATCTGTTCTTCTTTCATCTCCCGCTAAGGGATGATGCCAAGCCCTAGTTTTTAACATCCTTTCCTAAACGCTGTGCAATGACAAAGTCCGAGCAATTCCTTTTCTATATACCGGGAGAAAAAAAAGTAGTCTCAGAGGATTTTGATAACTGATATTTATGTTTTATATGATTAAGTCCACTTTCAGTATGCACTGGAATGAGACCTCTATGTGGTCACCTGACCTGCTGTCAGTTGTTTCTGGCACTTCACAGATACCACCCTGGCCTGACTTTGAACTAGTAGACTCTGAAGCTTATTTTCAGTCTCTGCAACTGCACAGTTCTCCTAAGAACCACCTCAAATACACGGATCCATCACCAGAAGCATAAAAAGAAATACATGATTACAATGGCAGTGGAGGATGCTCCAAATGAAGTTTTCAAGAAGAAATTCTTTAAATCTCAACTGTAGTACCACTCTGACAACCTTGCCTATTGAAGGATATTGTGGTCAGTGCTCTGTCATAAACACACTATTGACATCTATAATACAGAGCTGACTTTTAATGTTTACACAATAACATATACATCACAAAAAGTTGTTTCCTGATACAAGTCCTCCAGCATGAAGTGAGGATTTATTCTGAATGTTGGGTCAAATGCATCGGGACATATCAACATGTCAAAATATGCAGGGTTTACTTCTGCTTTGCTCTGTCGGAATAGTATTTAATTTCTGTGTGCGGAGTAAGAGAGAGTAGAGAAGTCAAAGACAATTGGAATAGAAGAGGGAAGTACACCAGAAAGATCAAAAAAGAGATCAAAAAGAAAAGTCAAGTTTTCACCAATAAATTTAAAGAAGAGTGCTAAGAAAATAAATGTGGGTACAGACGCACGGGAAATGGACTATGATAGTTTAAGGAATGTAGGGAATCTTTAAAGACTGAATCTTGGGCTTAATCCCATTTAGAAAAAATATTTCTGTCTAATAGCAGTTTCATAAACCTCTTAGAAGTTTTAGTACTTACCCAGTGAGAAAAGAATCCACAGAATGAGCCAATATGTGGCATTTATGTGACAGTGTTATCAAAAGGCTCACATACTCAGGGATAGCCTTGCAATTGCAGCTACTCATCCCCAGCACAGGGTTCTTTCAAAACAGGGTTGAGGTGCACCATTTTGCAGTCAAGAATAGTTTGCCCACATCCTCCCTCCCCGTCAGTTGCATTTGCTTTTTGGTTCAGTAAGTGACTACAAACCACACATATTACTACTGAAATTCCACAAACAAATACCAGCTTCCCAGGCTAGCCATGCTGGTCCCTTGCTCTTCAGCTGTTATGACTTAAATACAGTTCAGTTATCCCGCTTTCAAGGCAGTCAAATAGCCAAAAGAAATTCCACATTTTTCCCCATTAAAATAGGTTCTTCCATATTTTCTTTGCTCTACCAGCATATAAAAGTAGTTATACAGGGACATCAGCTAAGGTTAGCAAGTTAGTAGTCTTGTCTGTGGAAGCAGAACTGTCCATCTCCTGGTACTGTGCCTGTTGTCCAGCAATTTCAACAGCTGTAACTGGAAATTTTATGGGATAATGAATGAACACTAGCTAAGAAAAACAAATTGAAAAAAAAAAGAAAACCAAAACCCCACAATGCTAGAAAATGCAAAAACTATTCCAGTTTCACAATGTTCAAGGTTTTTGGGGTTTTTTTTTCTATTTACACTTATTCTGTGTATAGGTCCTATAGGAGCATTAGTCATTATAAATAAGGAAAAACTAACCCCTACTTCTAAACCAGCATTTCTGTACTGGGATTTCTGACCAAAAAAGTTCACAGGTATACAAAATGAATGCAGCAAGTTGCTAAACTCTGCCTACAAACCTGTTCCCAAGAGAAACCACAGATGTGTGTTGAGATGGGCAGATTCAGCAGGCAGGACAGAAATCCAGTGGTCTGCAGAGCCTCCATATATTCTATAATATGACTGTAGAGTGAAGTGTGTTAGACTAAATGTCTTAAGCCTTTCAATGCTTGCCTCTGTTGAAGTCTGATTTCTTGCTACAAAGAACAGGGTTAGGAAGGATTTTTCACCTTGTGAAGAAAACGGATACGATGACAACAGCTCTGCTCCACTAGAAGAGGATGTGCAGCTGATTGCTGGAACCACCAATTGATTTTATTTGTTTGTTTTAATTATCCTCCTTCAGATGACTGATTGTGATTTAATGTCAAGGTACTCAGAAATTGATGCAATGATCACGTCCCAACTTCACATATAGTTATAAGCACTGGGAGCAAATTGAAAAGTTAAAGAGAAAATGGGAAAAGAAAGAGCAGGTGCAATGAGATAAACAGAGCAGGTGCTGATCCTCAGAGGAGCTGAGCACCTCGCCATACCCCGTGTGACAAACTGGTAGCAGACGCAGCTCACCAGATCATCATCAACCCCAAAAGGAAAAGCACAATTTAGTCACCTGCCATATATTTCCGACAGCCTATAGAATGAACATTGCTCTCCCTTATTTACAAACCATAGGTTTAACTGCAATACTGTATCCTGAAGAGTTTCCAGTCAGGAACAAATGTAATTGTAAACTGGCTACTTTTTGTTTTTAAATGACTAAAATAGCAAAGTAATCTCAGGAAGTCCTCTGGAAAATGGGATTTATAATGAAAAATGTTTGCTGACCCACAGAAAAATAAGGGTACAGTTTGCGTTCCCATTCATCTTTTATGGTGCTTGACAAATTGACACACAATTGTTAATTATGGGCACTGAGCACTACATGATTATGCACAAAATATTCAGCTGATTGGAGCATAAGTCCAATAGCATTTGCAGGAAATTAAGTAGCATTCTTACAGATACTGAAGCCTATGAATTTTGAATCATGACATAATTAAATTTCTGAAGCAGATATTCGAAATGTTCTTCATTTTTCAGTTAGTATTTAACCATATCGCAACCTGAAAGCATTCTCTGGAGAAATGGTTTGAACACAGACTTTAACAGCCACCGTATGATGCAGTTCTGCAGATCACAAAAAATTATTCAAAAGAGTCCAATTTTTGACATTTATTTGTGCAAGGTATTTTCTGAATTTTTCTCTAAAATGGAGAAAAGAGAAAAGTCAGTTTTCATTTTGGTGTCAAAAAAATATGAGAACACCTTAATACATTTGGGATTAAACTGCTGTAACAAAACAGCAGCCAGAATTGGAGATGGCCACACAATGATCATTTTTTCTCTTACTAAAACCTGCGGGAATGTGTCCCTGACCTCCTCTTCATCACCAGAGCTGTGCTGGACTTGTGTCCTTTCCCTGGACAGGTCCAGTCCCTGTGCTGGCACCATCTGCCCCAGGCAGGATAAGAATGGAGAGGGTCACCTACAGGCATGATGCTCAGTGCGGGGGGGGGGAGCTCATTGGCACTGTGTTTTCCATCTCCACCTCCTCTTCAGTGCTGCTCTATGTGTCAGGAGCAGCACAGTTTAAAAGCAACATAGCTTAAGATCCATTATACACACAAAGACATAAAAGAGAAATAAATAAATCACATGTTGAGGACAAGCTTCAGAAGACAAATACCATGGTATCGTTGAGAGAGGGCAACAGGTGAAGTGTGTTAAAAAAGGAAAACAGTGATTGAACCCAAAGATGCATCAAAAAAATAAAATTTCTATTGTTACCTTAAAGGAAAAGTGTCTTCTGAAATGAAAATCCAAAATGGAAATATTTTTTTTTTTTAAATAAAAGTATAAACTTGTCAGAGATTTATTTCCTCCACATGACATTTCATTACTGTCAAGTAATAGGAATATACACTGTATTTTCATGTGCTAATAGTAAACTAAACATACTATGAATCTACGTGATTTTCTCTGCTCTGGAAGGCCCCAGTTGTTCCTTCAGCTTTGGCAAGCCAGTCTGAATACATCAATTCAAAGGGTGAGCCAGACATTACAGGGCAGAAAAAAAGGTGCCCCAGAAAGTCTATGCCTCAGAAAGTCACTTGAAATTCACAATTTTTCTAGTTCCTTACTCAGAAACATGGATAACTGCATCTGCCCATTCCAGAAGGCTGTTGCAGAAACTTGTCAGTGGTCACCAACCCCTGTAGGTCTAAGGAGTACAAATGAGGATTGCTGTTCCTCCAGAAATGTGCACACCTGCTTTTTTGTCTGGTGTTGCTCAGCTCTGAGAAGTAACTAACTCTGCTAACAAAACAATTCCAAAGAGAACAAATATTGATAAGCTACTCAATGGAGTCAAGGGCCTTATATTCAGTGCACTAGACATTTCCAGTTCAGGCTGAAGATACAATTTCACAGTATTAAGATAAACTCTTGCACAGACACAAATATTTTAATATTCAACTATAAATAATGCTCCTTGTGGGTCCTGAACTTACTCTGCCTTGAGACAGCTGCAAAGAATCTTCACCAGGTTCCCTCTGCACCAAGCACTGCCTACACTACTGAGCAGCTGTGGCTCCAATGGCTTGATCTTGCTGAAGCACGGAGATTGTCAGTGTACACTGAGAGATGCCAGGAGATGGTGAGCTTGTTGGAATGACTGGAAATCCTCCAAAATAGACCACACAGGCAAAAAGGTACGTCCACTCTATACTTACACCCTCCCATGGAGGCTTCATGCCCATCACAACACTGATAAAGTATTTCACTACTCTGAATCATGTTCTCAGGTGCTTGGCACCCACACACATGGGTCTTCAAAAGAGCTCAGTTCCTTCCTCACTGCATTTTCCAAATGAAAGTAGCATCTCTCAACTCAGCAGAGCTCCCCACAGCTCCTCATCAATATTTATAGAGAGGATTTCTGGATAGCTTAACCTTCTCTGCTGCATCCTTTTGAAGACCCTGGGTGTGCGCTTGGGGCTTGGGCTGGAATTCAAACCTTTTTGAAAAATGCCTCCTGCTGTGACCTCCGGGCCTATTTGAAAACAGGCAGGTAATCAGATATCTCTCGTCAAAGCCAGTGAAAGCAATGCCATCTATTTCAGTGGAGGTAAGATATGGAAAGCAATGAGTGTTTGGGATGGAAAAAAAAAAATAATCCTATTTTAAAGAGTTTGGGGTTGGTAGATAACTGTAGGATTATAACAGCTACCTGCAACCACTTTTGACATAGTGTAAAGCACTGGCTATATTATAGTCTACATTGATTAGTATGTGTAGCATCCTATTAATAGGACAAGCAGATAGTTAATGTTTAGGAGGAGAACATGAGAAGGAGAATGTGCAAAATGGACACAAGCTCGGAGAGGAAGGGGGAAGGAAGAAAATCCTCCATGTCTCAGGGGAGCTTGGCAGGGAAAGGGGAGAAAAATGAAGGAAAGAGAGCGGACACATGAAAAGTGGGTGAAGACACATAACTAAAGATCAGAACATGGGTTTTGATCAATAGTTCAGAAAAATTGTATAGTCTAATGGGTTTTGGGTTTGTTTTTTGGGGTTTTTTTCCTTTCTTCCCTGCTCTATTTGAGAACCTTGAATTACTGAAATAAATAGACTTGTAAAAACACTTGTTCAGCCTGCAGCCAGATTAAATCACTGTATGGTTCACCCATCCAGGGCGACAAAGGCAAGTGTTAATGAGAGGTTCCCAAAATACTATGTCAGCTTCTGAGCACAGGTTCAGAGGGAATCGGGCTCAAGAACGACACAGACACCGTGCATGAACAGCTGCCCAGTGGGCGCTTCCACTCTGTCGTGCATCAAGAAGAATTAAATTCTGGTAACATTTAATCCATTGAATTTGCTTTGTTGGAGTCAGATTTTTTAATCTTCAGATATTTTTAAATGCATGTACACAGCTGAAGGAATCCTCAGCATGAAATACAAATATTTATAAACAAAAGTCATGCTGTCTCCACGACTCAGTTCATTTTTTCACTGCAATTTTTACAAACTGTGAGAAACATTTCATCTATTTGTAGCAAACTCAGAGTCTTTTTTTTTTTTTTCTGTAGCCAGTTCAACATAGCTTCATTTTCTGTCATCCTACAGGGCTGGATTAAATAAAAATTCATCATTCCTCCACCTGCTGCAAGAGTAAAGAAAAAAAACTCAAAAAATTCATCAATCCTCAGCCCATTTCCAATGACAGGGTTCTGTGATCCCTGTGCAATATGAGTGATCTCTTGATTTGGAGCTTGCAGACCCCTTCTTTCCCCAGCTAACAGCTTTTCAGTGCTAGCCTGCACCGCAGACCCTCAGGGTCTGAAGCCAAGAAGAAGACTCCTTTTTAGCTAAGCACCCCCTGGTCAGTCATGGAGACACAAGAGAAATAATTGCTCCATGTGCAGAGGAAATCTCAGCAAATTGAAAGCGAAATAGGCGAAGCACAGGGTAACAAAAGAAAGATCTTTACAGAAGATAATTTCACTTTTGTCTCCAACCTACTGGGTAAAGTATCTCTCAATAAGTTTGTTTTTACATTTGAGTCTGTTTCCCCCTAAGGTTAACTATGTCCTTCCCACATGAGGCACTACCTTAGCACCTCACATATTTATTTCCTCCTGTTGCTGCTGAGACTGTCTCAAATGAACATCTATCACTGTGGGATCCGTGTGCTCTTTGGTCCATCATGGGAAACAGCATTTATGGAAGACACTGTGGCTTTCTACCATGAAAATGTCTACAGCACTACATACAGTAGAATTATGACTTCTATAAAGAAAGGGGGGAAAAAATAACCCAGACAGGATATGAGGAACATCTATTTATATGAACACCCTTAAGATCTGGATGGAGTCTGAGCATGAGAACCCACAATATAGAGCAGACAAAAGGACAGGCACTTAGAGCGCAGATGAAGAAATGAGACCTGAAAGATGACATTTTAAAATAAATTGTTTCCTCCTAGATCTGAATTAAACCCATCTGATCACTTTAAGTTAATATAGCAACATCGTGTAAAAACGATTCATCCTTTAATTGCCATAATATTAGCATTTACAAAAAACCCCAAATGACTGATAAATCAGATTTTGTGTACATCCTGAACAAGCCAATTAGTACAGAGACTATCTCCTGCAATCTCTCTCTAGCCAATTGCTTCCCATCATTTTTTTCATAAAAATCGTCTGTACTCATGGTTCTTAATGAAGCAGGTAACTAGTTTTGCATTTCAGTAATTTGGTTCCTTCATCTAGAAAAGTTTACACATTTCAGTTCACCCAATCTTTTGCTGATTTACTTCCATGCACATCAAAATATAAATTTTACTAAACCACATTTATTGCTAGGAAAATAGGCACTTAATATGCACATGGCATTTAGACATGAGTGAAAAGTATAAGACTGTTTACAGACAGTATCAATAAAACCCTTTTGTTTTTTACTTCAAAACTGCTGTAAAGGACGATCATTATACTTGCGATCATATCTTCTAAGATGGCTAAATCCCTAATAAAAATTGTCAGAAAAAACATCTTTCTCTATACATTTAACTGAAAGCAGAGAAATAAACTTATTTTGACTGGTTTGCTGATTTTTTTCCAGTGTGCTTCCCATTCTCCAAATTTAAAAAAAAATATTTCTGTGGCTGGAATTCTAAAACGATTCTGCAGAAACTTACAGAGAGCTGATTTTGATTTTTGCACATTAATTTATCCCAGAGATCACTTAAATCCTATTCAGCTAGGAGACTGAAACCAGTACCACATTTAAAAGAGCAAAACCAATATGCTTTGAATATCTGGTTGTATAAGTGCTTAAAGTTCATAAGAAATTCAGCAGTCACATTTGTTTATTTATGTTTTTGTGTGTCAAATTCTGAAAAACAAACAGCACTGCTGAAATTGCGATCTGTTCACAGATAAATGACAAAGAAGAAATGGGGCCAACCTAATAAATTATTTGTTCACTGCATATAATTCACCCTCTTCTGCCGTGTCCTCAAGCAAATATCCCATTGCTTTCAGTCCACAGAACAGCTGTTGAACCGCCTCCTAGCTGTTTGCAGGAAGTTTGTTTGAATAAGGAGCAAGAATTAAGGACAAATTTCAAAACAAGAGGGAAAAAAAGTAACTACTCTGCTCTTTAAAGAATCCTGGACTTATTTTAATAAACTACAATAAATCACTTTTTCTTTGCATGGTGAATCTTCAATTTATGAAGTGCCCCATTTAGCATTATTATGAAAATAGACTTCATGGCTTTTAATTGGTTTCCTTATCAGTCCCAGAAAAACAGTTTTTAATAAACTAGGAATGGACTAACTCATTCTGCTGATTTCAAATCCATGCTTTGCAGAGTAGTACTCAGATATAATGTGGCTTCTTTCAGCTTAGGCAGGAATGAAGAAAGACAGAAGAGAGGGAAAATCAATGGGGGAGGAGGGGAAGAGACACTGAAAGAAAAGGATTCTTACCAAAAATACAAACTGCTTGCAAAGGGGACAAAACTGTATCACCTTCTTCATCCAGAGCAATGTCTCAGGGACATTTGGGATTGTGGTTGGATTCCTATAGGATGCAAGACCACAAACAGAGCTGGGGGTTTGTGGGCAGCTCCTCAGCTTTGATGGGGCACGTGGAGAAACACAGGTGAAACCTGACTGAGGAGGATCAGCAGAGGCAGGAGAGATGTTAGGGTTAGCTCAATCCCTGACATCATGTGCCTTGCACCAGCAGGACTGATACCTCTGCCCTGGGACGTGCTGGAGAGGGAACTGCAACCATTCATCTAGGCATGGGCGATTTCGGGTAGGGATGGCACTTTGCTCCTTGCAATTGTGTCACATTCACCTCTTCCTCCTGTCCCATCCACTCTGCCATGTCAGTGAGGAGGCAAATGCAGCTCTTCACTGGTTTTCCTTCCCAGCTGTGAGTCATTTCTGGAGACCAGAAGCTCTTTACTCACTACACTAGGTCGTGTACCTTCAATCAGACACCTGCTTTCAGCTTTTTGGGGAAAACCAGTCAGTAAAACCACAAGGATCCAGGTTTTGCTAAGTCTTACCTTGTGTTATTCAAGCCTGTCAGCAGGATCCGTGTCTGCATTCACATTCAGGCTCTATACAATCAGCTGTATAATGGCCAATTCCTGCTTTGAAAGTCTCACTGATTGATATATTATCTGTGCCCAAGCTGACAGGATTTGGTTTGGGAGAGGAGATGGTAGTGGGGAGCAGAGCTTCCTGAATGTAAGTTTTAAAAGCCACTACAAGAACCAGAGCACAGCAACATGGCCCTGGCTCCAAGCGTGCAGCAAGCAGATCCTGGATGGATCTGGCATGTAGGAACTGCAATTCTGTAAACCTGGACCCTTATGGTACCCCCTGTATTGCTCAGGTATGATGATAAACGGCTTTTTCTGTAGCAATTATCCCTGACCTTTTTATTCATTCAAAAAATCACATCAAAATATAATAGATTTCTAAATACACAGGAAGTGTCCCACTCTGTCATCCTATTCCCTTGCACTGCAGGGTTTTACCGTGTCTACCTGGGATGAGATGGCCCATGTTAACACAGTTCAGGGCCCTTGTTAACTTAGTTACAGCTTTACCTATTTATTTCAACTCTGTTTTGAAAGCATGGAGAACAGGCTCCAGCCTTTGCTTGGCAAGACATTAAACCAGTTGAAGATCTAGATATTTAGGAAATCTGTGATGCTTCTACCTATTCCAGTAGATAAAAGCCCATGGTTATCATTAATGAGAAGTTTCTGGGCTGTATACTCTTCAATATAATTTATCATATTTTTCTGGGTCATGAGCATGGACTCAAAAGATAGGGACTCTGCAAAATGACAGTTTTCTAAGTTTTGCAGGGTTTTTTGTTTGGTACAGTTTAAGTTATACTTGGCTTTTAATGTTTATATTTGTTTCCTTCAGCTTGGAAAACGACCCTCAGTTAGGGACATACTATCACCTTTATTCAGAGTGTCTGCACTGGGTTCTTTTCTTTTTTTAAGAGAGTTCAATTCCTCTGAGAAGTCACCTTTCTACCCTCACGGTGGATCCCAAAAGAGATGGACAGAGGAGGAAGATGTGTGGAAAATTATTTGTTTTTCTCAGAAGAGACCTACATCAGATTCTTGCTCCATTTCTGGCTTCTTTACATATGCATGTGTGTATTTTTACACATGCTTCTTTACACATGCATGAGGGTAATGCAATAGAGATCAGATACCTTTAAGAGGGACTACGCTGCAGCAAGGCATTGAGGAGATTCCCACAGCGCTGATGTTTGAGGTACAGTGGGATGGACCCACCATGCCAAGTCCTGCTGGGACTCCAGCTAGCAGAGGACAGTCTATGTACTGGTGTAATTTAAAAGATACTTTCAGGCTCAGTTCCAGCAGACACCAATTCCCCCAGACGAACTCAAAACTGAGACAGCACAACAGTTCCCAAACTGTGCTTTATCTAAGAGCTTTACCCACTCTTTCCATTCTTTCTTGTTAACAAAATATGAAACCCAACCAAAATATCAAAAGCAGTACAACAAATAGACATTTTACCAAGAATAGCATAGCAAATAAATAACATAATCCAGTCATCAAAATGTGTGCATGTGTAGGCCAACCATATACACTTGTTTCTGTTAGCTTGCTAAATGAAATAACATAGGACAAGTCTAGCAGAATGAAATGTAATTTTTCCCCGACATGTAAAGCTGCCAGAGTTTAAGACAAATAATCCCACTTGCTGATATCTGACTCTTGCATTTGGAGTGATACATAGCAAAGAATTTATCTGACTTCATCCTGTATTTGGTTTGGGTTTCCTTTTTTTCTTTTTTTTTTTTCTTTAAGACTTAGGGCAAAACCAAATGCTGCTGAGTCTTAGCTTTAAGAAATGAAAGTGTCAAGGTTGTGAGTGAAGTCCACATCTATTGCCAAAGTTTCAGAACTGTAGGGCAGAAGAGAAATGTACAAAAGAAATGTAGAAACAATATCCTGTAAGCAGAAACACCGAACACCTTCCTGTTAAAACAGTACCCCCAAAAAGAGATGGGGTCTCTTTGCTTTTAAAGCAGAAAGGCCTGCATTGGCTACATGTGAATTTCATTAGAATCCATTTATGTTATCAGCTGAAATTGCATCAACTCTGTGGAATGCATAGCACAGGAACTAGAAATGGCTTTAATTGTGTGTTTCTTATAGAACAGACACTCTAGTAAGTATTAATAAGAAAAATTATTTGGTGGCCTCTATATCTAGTTTTCAGTGACATACAGTTGTACCACAGAAACAGATCATGGCTAAAGAAATGAACAGCCAAGGTATCTGGTTATCATCTCGTATTAGAGGTAATTTCCCTGCACAAGATTTTAACATGTTGCTGAGCAGTAATGCAAAATAGGTACCAAATCACCCACACTGGCCTAAAGCATACAGCCTGATGAACTATCCATCACCAAGATTTCTCTGCTTCAGTAAAAAGCTCCTTGTCAGCACCATGACAAGAGGGAAACTGGTTCATCCAAGGCACTAGCCTTAAAACCAGATGACATGTGTGATCCCACCCACCACTGCAGACATCCTCTCCCTAAGTCACCAACAAACGTTACCGGTGTCACAGCAGATTAATTCAAGTTTAAATGTCACAGGCAACATTTCTCAGGCTGCTGCCTCAGTGTGCTCCCACTGATTTTTTTTCTACTTGCTCACTTTGAAAGGTATTAAAGCACAAGCTTTATTATAGCTCCCTAGAAACTGTACTTAAAGTACCAAGGTTAATTCAAAGTTTTCAAGGTTAATTCAAAGTTTTCAGACTTCTTTGAAAAATAATCCACAGCAGATGGATTACAAAGAATTTCTAAATGGTGATTTCTCCCTATGAGTAATCCACCGTCTTACTCATTTGTCTAGTTTCTACCTTTACAAAAATCCTCATGTTTAGCAGGTGTGCCACATACGTGCCAAGGAATGTAAAATAATTCCTATGCCAGTATAAGCAAAAACAAATATTAACCCCATGGCCATATGTATAATCTGCTGTTGCAAGGCAGCACTTGTTCCTTAACAGACGCAGCTTTTCCCTGTTAGAGGAGGATCATGATTTCAGCTGGCATGGTGGGTACAGCTCAGCCCTGCGCACCATGAAGCCAAATGACTTACAGTCATTTGCAGAACTCCTGTTTCCAATGTGAGTAGGCTTGTGCCTCCCCCCAAAGCACTGTGCTGCTCATATGAAAATGCAACAACTGGGCCTCAGGAAAGGGCATGTAACAAATTTTAATGAGATAAGTGATTTGGAAAGAAGACTTGGAGCTATATTACAGCTACTGGGAAATACTGACTATATTATACTGTACTGCTGCTCCCCTGCTTCCCAGTCTAATGTCCTACAGGACTGTGATCCGTTTTTCCACCTTTGGCAGTAATCTTGGTTGATTTTATTGTTTGCCTTGGAGAGAGGAGGTGGTTTGGGTTTTGCTTTTTAATTTCCTGTGCACAGTTCTTCAACTGGCCAAATTCCGTCTTCTTCCAGGATTTGAAAACATCCTTAATTTTCCAGTTTTCTTCAGTATTTACCAGTGCCATGTTTGTGACTTCAGTATCAAGAGGAGGAATGGCAATGTGCAAGAAACAATGAGATCTGAGAAGCTGCCAAGCCTTAGGAATTGAAAACTCCAACTATTCATGTGCACATCGGCCAAAGAGCCCAAAGGAGGAAGAAAAAAAAAAAAAAAAGAAAAGAAAAAAGAATGGAACAATTTCTTAGAGATTTAGAAGCTCCACCACCCCCCCCCACCACCACCCACCCCGACCACCACCCCCAAAGAGATGTGGAGCACAGAAGGAAAAGCAGCAGTGAAATTGAGCATCTGAACTTGTAAAAACCCATTGGAGTGCGGCTAGCCCACATCAAAGCCCATGTTACCACATCTTCACCATTTCTGGTTGCTGGGCTGTCCGGAGTGAACCTTCTGCAAGCTGATCCCATGAACTGCAGTCAGGGCCTCACCTGCTCTGTGGACGTGCCCAGGATTTGGCAGATTTCTTCCAATTAACATCTCTGAGATGCACCTCTCACTCCCAGCCACACTGTTAAATTCTTATCTAGGATCTCATCACCTCATGTCTCAATTACTGCAACATCCTTTTCCTGGCCACTGACAAACTCAGTCGTGCCCTGATGGTGTATTGATCCGTGATGCTGCTGCAGAGATCATCCCCTAGCCTCACATTTGGCTTGCTTTTTGTTCATCTTCCTAGCTGCTTTTCCCTGTCATTTCAAACAATCAACTGCCCTTCACTTTCAAGGACTCTTCGACCTTATTGCTCATTTTATTCAGCATCAAAAGGTCAACTCGCACACCCGAGCAGTCCATAGTGCCTGCTTCCACTCATAACTTGCCAACTTTGCAATTAGGTGTTTTTGTTGTGTGTCTTGAGACTCTTGGCCACATTTGTGAGAAAGTCTTTGCAAACCTGTAATACTACTTTGTTGCAATCTCTCTACAGAAGTACCTTCTGGCCAAAAAAAAAGCCCACTGCAGGTGGGCTCAAGTGACTGTCTGAGACATCCTTCTGTTAAGGCTAATTTTACAACAAAGGAGATGCCATAACATCAGAAACTTCTCGAAACAACACATGAAGTCTCTTCCCAAAGCAACCAGGAACAGGTTGACGTATGCTGGCTCACAACATTTAGCCTCAAAATGGAGAACTTTGTGAGCTCTTTCAGATGGTTACCACCTTTTCATTCTCTGTTCGCACAGCATCTACCAGCACCTTTTCCTTGCCTGTGACTGACATCCTACAATAATGCAGCAGGCAAGTTCCAACAGGTCTCTGATGAGCTGTCATACAAGAGGCTAATAGAGAAACTAACCAGCCATGGATGAGTGAAGCATGATGTCATAGATTAAAAATAGGCAGGAGACTGGGGGAAAAAAAAAAAAAAAAAAAGGAATAACCTTAAATTGCTAACTTCTATCTTGAAGGGGGCGGGGGAGAGGGGAGAGGGGGGGGAAGCCCAATCAGTTCTTTTGAGATCTCGTCTTGTCTCATGACATTCCATAAAAATACGACAGAATAGGAAAACATGTGTGGTGAGTACTGCAAAATAATGAACATTGTGGATAATTTATATTTATCATCTGAGAGGTTTGTAAGAAACTTTAGAGAGACCTAAACTAAGGTAACATAATAAAAGAAATATCAAAGCTGGTAAATTCCAAGCAATACATACTGGAGGACACAGTGTGCACCAGCATACATTACGCGGTTCGGTATTAACTAGGTCAGCTCTCAGAGCAAGGGAAGTGGTTGTTTCCCTCTACCAAGCCCTCATGAGGCCACATCTGGGATAATGTGTCCAGCTTTGAGCCTCCCAGTACAAGAACGATATTGGCAAACTGGAGTGAGTCCAGTGGAAACCAACTATGACAGTAGGAGGTGGAGCACATGGCACATGAGAAGAGGCTGAAGGAGACAGGTTAGAGCAAGGGTGAAGCCAGACCCTCCTTGGAGTCCACAGTGAAAAGACAAAAGTTGTACCAATCACAAATTGTATCCAAGGGAAATTCCAGCTGGACACACAAAAAATTTTCTCTCTGATGAGAGTTACGCAGCGCTGGCACAACAGCTCAGAAGGGCTGCAAAATCACCATCCTTGGAGAGTTTCAGATTTCAATGGGACATTACCCTGAGGGATCTGAACTAATTTAGAGGCTGGCTCTGCTTTGGTTGTTGAGGCATTGGACTATATCCTCAAGAAGTCCCTTCCTACATCAATTACTCTGAGTCTTTGAGCTCTCCATTCCAGTCTGGACAGGTCAATGTAAGTCTACACTATACAGAATTAAGATGAAAAGATTAAAAAATGCTTTAGATAGGTAAGTCTGAAGTGTCCGACTATGTGTCTAGTGTATCTGACCATGTGCAGTTCTGGGCTGCCCAGTGCAAAAGAGACATGGACATTCTGGAGTGAGTCCACAGAAGGGCCACAAAGATGATGAAGGGACTGGAGAATCTAGCTTGTGAGGAGAAGCTGAGAGAGCTGTGACTTTTCAGCCTGAGAAGACTAGGCTCAGGGGGATCTTATCCACATGTATAAATATCTGAGGCAGGTAAAGAAAACAGTGTCAGACTCTTCTCAGTGGCACCCAGGTACATGACAAGAGTCAAAGAGCACAGACTAAAATACAGGAAATTCTATCTGAAAAAAAAACCCAACCACCAAACTTTTTACTCTGTGGGTGGTCGAACACTGGCACAGGCTGCCCAGAGAGGTTATGGAGTCTCCATCTTTAGAGATGTTCAAAACCTGACTGGATGCAGCCCTGCTTTGAGTAGTGGGGCTGGACTAGATGATCTCCAGAGGTGTTTCCAGCCTTCACCTTTCTGTGATTATGTGATTTTGTGACTCTATATATTTGAGAATAAGACTGTGAAGATTATATGGTTACAACAGGTTTTGAAACAGGAATATAGAGAACCTCATTCTTCCAGGGTTTACGATGAAATCTAATGGGGAATTTCTTAGATCCTTTCCGACTTGCTCAACCCTTTTTCTTGGCCACTTTTACAGTCAGTACAGAACTCAAGGACACCTAAATTACTTCTCAGTTCCTGTGATTCTACAAAAATCCTTTCCTTTT
The DNA here is from genome assembly GCF_015220075.1 of Falco rusticolus. Taxonomy (NCBI): domain Eukaryota; kingdom Metazoa; phylum Chordata; class Aves; order Falconiformes; family Falconidae; genus Falco; species Falco rusticolus. The sequence continues at coordinate 32,760,578 of NC_051188.1, read as the reverse complement.
CCCCTCTCCACATAGTTGTGTGAGGTTCAAGCTGGGTAGGCAGACATCTGGGACCCAGAGAGATTCCCACCAGCAGGATTCCCAAAGATGTGGACAACATAATAACAGAGAATGTTTCATGGCCCATTCGAGAGTCATGCAGCTTTTTGTCTCCCCCCTCTCTGTCACAGCAAATGCTCACATGGAAAAACAGCATTCAAAGACGTTCAAATAAATATATAGTTGCAAATTCAAGGTCAGAACAGTGTTCTCAGCCATCTCTCCATCCTCTCCCATGAAGTTCTTCATGCACCGAGAAAGAACACAGCAAGATTACACATGCCTGAGTTAGTAGATTATGATAGGAAATGCTGTCTTATCTTCTGCTTTACAGCAACACACATTACAAATTGTCTGGCAGCTATTCACTCATTCACTCTCTGTAAATAACTATTCAGTAAAATCTGATGGAACTGTGCAAGTCACCAAAGTCTCACTGGGATTTTCCGCTCACAACTGCCAGGCTGGAACATCAGTGAGTCTCAAGGGCAAATTGTATGCAGCTGGGGGGAGGCTGGTGGGTCCTCCTATGGGTCTGCTGTGTTTTGATCGGTAACATTTGTCTGCTTGCTTGGTGCATGTTCTTTTGTTATTACTAAGTCTCCCCTTGGGTGACTGGTGCATCTGTGTTTCTGACATAAAAACCAGCTCTGCATCTCCTAGACCACTGTGTGCTAAAAGAAGAGGTCAGGACTGCATGGAGGGAGGGATGTGTGGCTCCTCTCATAAAACCTTAGCTCCACTCCAGACCTGCGAGAGCTCCTTGCCCGTTCGCTGGGAATGCTGACCTACCCGAGCCTGCAAAAGAAACCTCTGCCTTTTTGCTGGCTTTCAAACAGAGAAGTCATTTGCCCCAAAGACAAGAACCTGCACCAGTCTCTGGTGTATTCAGTTCTATTAGAGAATGTGTTAATTATGGTAATAACACAACTAATACAGCTTAGAGAAGTGAGTCTCAAATGGTACTTATAAGTTCCTGCTTTTCCTTTGTATGCTGCCTAAACAGACAATTGATTAGAAATCAGCAGAAATTTAGGTATATATGTATTTAATTTTTGTTAAGTAGGCACTTACATTCCATGTGTCTGCACTGTTTTGCACAGATCCATTTTCTCTACCTGGAAAAGTGGATAAGGTAGTCTGACATCTGCATTTTTCTGTGTTTCTATAAGCTTTTCAGATTGTGTCATAATGACATATATTTTCTAATTATGAAACCAAAATTTGGGAAAAGACCTCTTACGGTAGAAAAACGACTGGATGTCCAAAGTTGTCTGTCACTTTTTCAAACAACAATAAAGTTGTTACCTCTTTCTTAAATCACTGTTCTGTGCTGCTGACCCGCAGGTGATATCTACTGCCTTTTCTGCCCGCAAACCTCAACTTCAAGAAACAATTTTTTGTCAAGTTTTTTCTCACTTTTCCACTCTCATCTGCTTTTCTACGTAGCCAGAGGAAGAGGCAGAATACAGTTATTTTAGTTACAGCAGTGAGAAAGCAATTATGTCTGTGGTCACTGCCCACAAACACAAAGCCTCACTGCAGTAGACAAACAGGACTAAGAATATATCTCATCCTGGAAAATTAAGCATTGCCATCATGATCTCTTACACTTCCCTGTCTGAGGCAGGGACTTGGAAAGCATGCACTTGACACAATGTTTCTTTGTGGTTGAAAGGGTAAGAACTGACAAGAAACTACAGGAGTTTAGAATTAATGTCCATGCAGTGCAAGGGTGCGAAGAGATGCAAAGAATGAGAAAAAGAGCAATTCAGACTCTCAGGAAAGGATAACTCCCCCAGCAGAACAATGTATTTTTTAACCACTGACATCCATTGACCTCCTTCTCTTTAGCCCATAAATCTTGCCAGCTACCCTGACCCACTGAGACCTTTGATGGAAATACAGTAATTTAATTCAGACGTAATCCATTCTTTAATGATAGAGCATGCAGGGAAAGCTTACATGGGCTTGCCTGTACATGTAATTAGTAGATCAGAAGAATAAAACAATTAATTTCTCTCTGACCAGTTTGAGGAGATAAATGTTTATTTAATCCAAATTAAAATGTTCCTTTTTATTATTATTTTGTTCCTTCTTCTAGCCCAAACACTGGCATATGATTACAGCTGGGCAAGAAGCAGTATTCGTATCCCACAAAAGCCTGCTTATTAGAAGAGAACCAAAGGAATCTGCAGTGGGGTGAAATTACTGATTTCAAATGTTGAAGATTTTTGTGAAGAAGTTTTTGTTGAAGTCTGCAACCTGCCAGTTACCATTACATATCTCAGGTGAATGGTGTTTACTCAAGTACATATTAGCTGGAGTTCTCAGGACAGGCATTTACTCACACATTGTGACCAGAAATTCCACCCTGGATTAGACAGATCTTTCTTTCCACAATGGAAATTTCATGGCAGCTGCAATATTTTTCCATCTTTTTTTCCTTTACTCTGAGGAAAACATCTGTTTCTAACAAATTGAGAGGTGAATAAAGCTCCCATCTGGCCAAAAGACCGGACAGCTGTGATTATGTCAGGCGGTATGAGACTATCCCACTCACTGGATGGTGCTGAACAGGGATGCAGGTGGAGCCAAAGTCCTCCTGGAACCCAGTAAATACATGTCAAAACTGACGGCAACAAGAATTTTCTCTGATGAGAAACTCATTCCTCACACCAACAAGCTCTAAAAGTCACCTCTAAATGTTAAAAGATAAAACAATGTTGATGGGAGTTACAGTTTCTTCACCTCGCATGAATCTTGAATTTGTTCTTCTTCCAAGAAAAAGAAAAGAGGGGAAAAAAACACCCATATCAGAAATTAAAGCATTATGTTAGGAATCTGTGCCATACATTCCACAGGGTTGGAACTAGCATGAATGGCAGGGAAGGAACTAGAGCAATGATGATTTTCAAGGCAGGACACATAAAAAATAGCACAAAGTACATCCGAACACTAAAAAGCTTAGCCGATGCTGCACACAGAAAGCCCCACTGCAAGAGAAACACAAAGAAAGATCTTCTGGCCATTTTGGGCAGCAGTTGACAGGTAAGATTTCCTGTAAAAGGGATGACAACGTTGACCTTTAGAAAATTATCACCAGATAGCAGAGAAAAGCGTTCCTCTGTTTATCCTTGGGGGACTAGGACCTGCACACAGACAGGATGCCAAAACAAGACAAAAACCTTTTGGTATTTTCAAGTGTGCTGGGGTGCCACATCTACCCTGAGATGATCAGCTTCAAAATAAAGCTCTAGGAACACAGAAATAACATCCTTGTGAAATGTCCTGATTATTATACAAACACCAGTACTCTGGGCAGAACTCTGACTACAGGAAGGGCTCCATTAATTCCTGTTAATGGAGTTGCCTCTCTCCAAAGGTGATTTTCAGGCAGGCTGAAAAATTAAAAGGGAGATTTGTCCTCTGACACCAGGAACCTTTGCTTCCTGCACACAGAGAAACCAGGAGAGAAGTGTCCTTAAATTACAAGTTGCAGCAACCTCTTTTAACAATAGGCAGGCAAGCACATGGATTTCAGGAGAAATTATATTAATTACTCATAGAGAGTCTACTTTACAGATGAATTAATTATCTCCTGATATGCTATCTGTAGCTTTAGCAAACCTCATGGCCGTTAGAACAGACTGAAAACAAAGTCAGCCAAGCATCCGCCATCAGCAGAGAATGGTGAAGTCCCAACTCAGAAAGGGCTGGCACAAATGACTTCTGTCATATGGCTACCTGACTAATGAAAGGAAAGAAAAAAAAGTATGCTTCTTAGAAGCATACTCATTTATCTGTTTTGCCCCTTTTCTTTGTACGTATCTTCTGAAGAGTAAGAACTCCTTTTTCTTTTTTACTCCTTTTGATGAGAGGTTTGTCTAAACCTGCCCTTTACAGAAGCATGGCAGAAACTACTTGCTATGTGCACTGCTACCAGTGACCCCTTGTGGAAGCAGATTATCTTCTCCTGGTTCATAAATCTACCTGTCAACCCTACCTAGAGAGCAGGGAACTCATCAGTATGGATTACTGAAACCACTTCCTCCAGAAATAAAGCTACAGCAAGATAGATTAAAAAATAAAACAAAGATCCCCCCTGGGATGTGACAATTCCTTAACCCCGGCCTCAGAAAAAAATACAACCTTGAAATGGAGAAAAGTGATCTGTAAAACCAGATGCTGGGAAAAACAGAAAAATGGCATAGGAGCTTCAGCAACAATGCTTGATCCAATCTGGTTCAGAGCAGAGGTTTACTTTATGGCTCATATTTATTACGGCCAACAATGCTGAAACTGTACATTTCAAGGTTGCATCTGTATTTCAATTTACAAATCCCTATGGTTAAGAGATTTAAAATTCCACCATAAAATCTTGGTCAATGTGACCACAGGCCAAGGACACTTTTCTTCTTTTAATGTAATAATGAAATATTTTGCATATGACATTGGTGCCTTACAAGTGGATTCAAAATAAGAACCTCAGAAAGAAGAAAAAAACCCCAACAAACTACACAGGAGTGGTTTCCAATGTCATCTACAAATTAAAAACTGCTTGCCCAAATGTTTTTTATTAAAAAATAACTTTGATCCATGATATGGTATGGTGACTGGCAACAGAGGTTATTTATGTCAGGTTAGAAGCATCTTGAATTTAGCACTTTTTTTTTTTCTTTTTTTTTTTTGGTTCCTGCACAGTAAATTTTTCACATTACAACTCATAGCACATAGCTCTGCAGTCCTCTAACGGAGAAATTATCTAGTCCTGCTTGGCTAGAATTATCTAGTCCTGCTTGGCTAGAAGGACAATGGCCAATTAAAGAGCCAACTCTTCGGGAAGGACAAAAGATTTATGAAGACAAAGGCTCGGTCTTTGGTCCAAGTCCAGGCATCAAGGCTGGTCCAGGTATGTGGTCTGGGCATGCCTGTCCACCTAAAGCAGGCAAGCAGAGAAGCTCTGCTCGTACCTGACTTTTCAAGTCACTAGGAAGATTCCAGTCTCCCTCTGTGCTCAAGTTGACATTTCCCCAGCAGTACATGTCCAAAGCTATATAAAAAAGACATTTTTAGCGTATTAATTAACCAAGAATGGTTAAATATATAGCTCCAAGGCTGTACATGCTAAGTCAGCACAAGTCCACTGCCTTCCATAGGCTGGTTAACTCACCTGAGTCAGCGTTACAGCCTGTAACATTACAGAAAATCTTGAATTTCCTGACCTTTTCAGTTGGTGTGATAATGTTAATATAAACTTAAAGGAACTGTCATTTCTCTTTCTGAAAACCCTCTTTCTCCTTGGATTGCAGGATGCTGAATCACAGAGAAAAGAAGGCAGATTTCTCAATTGCCTGTAAGAAAATGACACCTGAGGCAAGCCTGATGTATGCAGGGACATCTTCTATTATATCCAAGGGGAAGTATATGACTCCGAGGACTGATAAATTACAAGTTTAGCTTAATAGAACTAAAACATTGCTTTTACCTGTACTCTTTTTCTTAAATTAAAAGGTTTGGAAAGGGTTTCACTTTTAAATACATATTAGTAGAATTTAGATTGTTTTTAACATTTTCACTGCCATTGTCCATGACTCCTGAGGTGCTCCCTAACAGCCATAAATTCATGCCTGGGTTCAGTCTGTTTGGTGGACAGTAATTGTTTTACCTCATTTTACAGAACTGGAGTACACCAGGTGTTAAACCACTTACAAGGGGACACATGTCAAAACAATGAACTGAAAAATGCAACCAACTGCTGCTGAGCTCCACTAACCCCTGTTTACATGTTAGCAGCATCTCTGCAAAAACCCTGAACACATATACTCCTGAATGACAGTATTAAATGACCAGTGATCAAACGGAGAGCAGGGAAATAAATAAACCTCATTAGGGAAAGTTAGGGTGAGAATCAGGTGTGCATCGGCTGTGGTGGTACCAACACAAAAATGTTCTTGCCCCACAGTAGAGAAAACACAAATCATTTTGCTGTTTCACTGAGAAATCAGCTTCCCCAAACTGCTTTCGTTTATTGGGGGGTGATGTTTTGCACAGATTATATCTTGGCCTGTAGACATGTGTTTGCTGAAATACATTCACCAATGGCAGCTGTTTGCCACTAGGTTGTTTCTTTTTGAAAACATAAATTTAATTGAAACAACTCAGTTAGTATAACTTTGTCACCTTTGTTTAATCTCATTTTTAAGCAGTTGACCTTAAATTCAGATCAACCCCAAAACAAAAGGCCTCTGGCAGAGATGTTTGTGCCGTTTCACACAAAAGAAGGAACATATAAGCCAACAATGGCAAAACAGAGCTTAACAGGATGTCCTTGCTTTGAAAATTTCATCCCTAATGTGCACTGATGCACTTTTATCTATAGGCATCTTTTTTAAGGAAACGAATCTTTAAAAGCCTTCCTCTTAAAAGCAGCCTGACAAGATCATCGGAAAAGCCCGTGAATATAAAGATACCTTATGAGCAGAGGTTGAAAGACAGAGCCTCTATATATTACAAGCTTGGCCTATAAGCACAGAAGCACACATCTGATTTATGTTAACTCCTGTGCTACCACTAGCCAAATAACATGACCAGGTAAGTGAGGAGATTGACACCCACACACCAGCACATCTCAAGCCCAGAATTTCTCTCACAGGGGCCACCCATAGGCAGCATTATTAGCATCTAGCTGTATTTTGCGCTAATGTGAACCTGGCATCTCGTGAATGGAGGCACACCACCACGTGAGCATGGCTATCAGAATCAGTTCCACATGGGAACGCTGAGCACCCTAACTGAGATCCATGCTACCAGGGGTTACAGCCAGTGAGCAATGCATTAAGGCCAGCACTGCCAGCCCCGTGGGCCAAATGTACTGCATCCTGCCTAAAAGTCTTCATGGCTGCCTGAGTCCATTTAAAATAAAAAAGTAAGGATAACAACCACTTCCTCCTTTACAAGGGAAGCCAACTAATCTCTCCAGGTCAGTTCCGAAGGATAGAGAACACTCTCGTTTTACCCGAATGTGAGCAGCACCTCCAGACTTCCCCATGGTTCTCTCCCCGTTACTTACAGCATATAAAAAGGGCAATTTAACTGAAGGAGTTTATATTTGGAGCTTTTTTCAGCACTGTTTCCAGAAAATAGCAGATGTTGGTTAATGATCTTTAGGCATTAGATCATAAACCATACTCATTTCAAACACTGCAATTGGAGCAATTATTTGTATATCATTAAGCAACATCCTCAGAGGAAGCTCAGTGTATTTCCTTATTGTATCATTTAAATATTCCTTATTGTTTTGTTTAAATACAAAAATATCAGATAACCTTTTATTTTCTATTTTTAAATTTACAGGCTCTTGGCAAGGTTCTTACCTCCCCTTCATTCCCTCTTCTCAGCAAAGCAATATATAAGCACAGTGTCATTACAAAGTGCAACATTTCTTCAGCTTCACAACACACAGACATAAAGCAGATGACATTTGTCCACACTGAGACACTGGATGAGCATTAAAACTGAAGCTTATGAGTTTACTTCCTCACAGAGTTACACAGCATGCTGTTCCCCACAAGAGGAATGATCTATTTTAAACTCCAGAAATATAATCAGATTGTTTATTTGAAAGCAAAGACAGATGGGTTTGAGTTAGGGTATGCCTGGGTTTACCTGTATTTAATAATAAAGCAATTGTATGTATTTTCAAATGCATAGAATATGCATATAAGTATATGCAATATATAGATACATGGAGACCGTCTATCTGTATATGCCCATCTATGAACAGATACCTATAATTGCTTACATATATAATAGTATCTGTTAAATAATACAACATATATTACCACATAGACATATATAAAGTAAGATTCTACCTCATAACATGAGCTAAGGTTCAGTTTTATGTAAATATCTACTGAAAATATTAGCTAGGCTTCTGATTCACTAGAACCACAATTAAAAAAAATAATTGCATAATATATGCTGAGAAATGCCTAGATACATGACAGATAAATTAGTTCAATTTGAACACACGTAGTGTACGAAATAAATTAATTCAATAAACATTGTGGCTTTCATCCAGCCAAAGCATATGTGAGTCCCAGTGAGTTCAGTTGTAATAACTAAAATTATTCAGGGGCAAAAGCATTTGCCGATCAAGGCCATATACGCGATTTGGTTGCTACATTATGTTAATTTTGGATCTACTATTTCACCATAAAATCTGACAAGGCAGTCATTTATGAGACCCAGAGAAGTGAATTATAGAGATTCCTCTACATACATAACAAGATCAATTATTAATTAACATTCAGAGACAAAGATATGTTGCTGCAGAGAAATTACTGAAGGGCATCTATTGACAATGCTGGCCATGGGGTGGGATCCTTTCTGGCTGCTGCGAGTGGGCCGCTGTGGTTTTAACCACAACACCCCAGGAACAGCCATGCCCTGTGTACAACCTGTCCATCTGCAGTTACTGCAAAGGGGACCCTCCCTGCCCCTTGTCCCCACACCACTGTTACAGCAAGTCGCTCTAGCTGGAACAAGGCAAACCCATGCATCACATTGGCCAGTTTAGAGGAAGATATTATCTCATCCCCTGACTGCTACTGTAATTCAGGTAGAGAATTACCTTTCTGCCGATCAGATCCTGCGCTGATGTAGTTAGCAGAACTCTGCTGGCATTAATGGAGCTGTGCAGATTTACATCCGTGAGAGCCCCATCTCCTGTACTCAAATCAGATCCAGACCAGCAGTAACCCAGCACATTGGACACGTAGGGTAGACCTCAGCTAACTTGTATAATCTAAAAAATAGGGATTGAATTTGAGCATGCTATCTAGGCTTTCTCAGCAGCATCTTTTCTTGTTTTGGGGCTTAGAGGGGGCAATTCATCCCACGTACCACATCGTCATCGGTTCATCTCATTGAACTGTGGACACCTCCCTCTGAGCTAGTTAGTCCCAGCTCCCTTCACTGTTAACAGAGGGAAATGCTTTTAAGGTGCAATGAATCTGTTTTATTTTGCATGTCTATTTAAAACTGAGATGATTCCTGTCCTAGAAATGCCTGCTTGTCTCCACTGACTATGCAGGATGACTAGCTCACATATGGGTGACAAAAGTCATCTCACCTCTGCGACGGCTTCATTAGCAATGGTGCTTTACACTGAGCAAAATAACAGAGAAGTACCAAATGTTAACTAAAACCAATTTTTGAACAGACTAATACTTGCATAATTAGAGATACAGATCTCAAGGCAAGGCAACATTAATACTCTCCTGCATGGTGCTTCCTGGCCAGAATTTTGGGGATATGTGATTGCACAGGAGCAAGGGACATTTCTGAACAGCAGCAAAACTTGCTCTGTTTCCTGTCTTCAACAGTCTTTGGTGGGGGAAATTTTTCAAAGGACTAAAAACCCCCCAATTTCTAATAATCATCCCCCTACAGGTAAAGTCTTTCTGACCCCCTAAATAGCCAGAAATCAGCTCCAACTGTGAAGCATAAAAATTAACATACCTCTACCTCTACTAATGTGTTTTCACTAACTGGTGTAACTCTGGAACACAAATCTATGGATGCCCCAACTGTATCTGAATCTAGACAGTCAAGATACTGACCAAACAATACTATGAAGCAATGAGTCCTCCAGTCTTATGAAGAAGAATTTCCTTTAAATTAGCATTAAGTAAATGGCTCTGGCTTGCCATACCCCAATTTGAGCCTTTATGCATGAATTACAGGAAGGAAAATGAAGACAGGATAAAACAGAGGAAACTGTTTTCCATAATGCTGTGTCCACAACCTTAAGCGGCCTGTTGGAGACACTGGTGACCTATTCTGCAGGTGATCAGGTCATGTCCATCTCCATTTGGCTTCATTTTGGTGAACAAAACTGTGTCCCTTAAAAGCCTTGTGCTGCATTTTCCATGCAGCTGTCCCTTATCCCCTTTCAGTGTTTGTGGCTACCACAGGAATAATGCACTTTCCAAGGTGGAGAACAGAAACTAAAAAAGGAATCAGCTCCAGACTGGTTACAAAATTGAAGGTTACAAAAACACCACCACCTTGCAGGCATTAACATTAGTAAGCTTTCTCAAGAAAGAGGAGGTTAGGATACACGGAGAACACAGTGGAAAATACCAATGAAATGTAAGTATAAATGACATCAATAAATCACAGGCCCAGCACATAACTCCACACAGCAATTCCCAGAAAGACAGTCCTAATCGATAATATATACATAACTCCTCTGAATTTGCTAATTTGTTTTTGAACAGTATGGAACCACTCCCTAATTTCAAAGTGCTGTCCAATAACTCTTTGTACTATGTAAAGTGCACATTTGGACATGTTGACTTCTCTAATTAGTCTATAAATACTTGACTTTTACCCACTACTTTGGTAAGTGTGATAATTGCTGGGGAAAGGCCAAAGCATTTATGGTCAATCAGATGATGAGAAAAGGAATATGGCCCTTTCAGTGAGTAAAATGTAAGGCATTCTGTGGCAAGGCAGAAGCTATTAGCAGGATCAATATTTCTCCTAGTACCTTAATAAATCATTATATCAAAGAACAGTTGCAGGATGAAGAAAACCTCATTCTACCAACAAGGATGCTTCCAAATCAGCAAATAAAACATCATTTAAATTACAAAGACCTAATTGGTGTACAAAGGCAAACGGCAAGCACAGAATACAGCCCTCTGATGCTAGGCATGTAAGCGTTTTGATTCATTAGTGAAGGAAGAAAAGCAGAAAGACAAAGAAACAGCTATGCTAAGAGCTCCACATGCATAACTTGCAAATTGGTGAATATGCATGAACCCACCACGCTGTAGCTGACTGATGAGACCATGTTTGGTGTAGATATCATAGGTGGCAGAAACAGAAGAGAACTTGGAAAACAGGATGGCCTTTGGTATCTTTACTATTGTACTGAAAATAATCCCCTTGCTATTATTTGCACTGAGGCTTTTTCCTCCTTTTCTTAGCTAGCTAAGAAATGGAAATAGCTAAGACATGTAAACTTGAGTGAGGGAAGGGAAGAAGTATTCTAATGGTTACTTTCAAGCAAGGGAAGTTCTTCTCTCAGCATACACTGCACATCACTGCTTACCCGATACAGCTATCATCACATGTAACCATACAGCTTTTTTGGCCACACAACCAAGAAAGAAACTTTAAGTTGAGGTAATTGGAGTTCTGTCCGAGTAAGGGTTGAAGGACCACAATCATGTACATATCCCACACAGTAGGTGACACTCCTAGTATACCTATATGGCTGTGAGAAGAAGATAAAGCATGCCAAACTACTTCGTATGGTGTTGCAAACCTACACGTTGCTATGGAGCACGCTAGTGCACAGCTTGTGAGCAGCCACCAGTACTTTTTTTGGAAATACCAACTCCCAGCGCTTTTGTTTTCTAGAGTTACCTTTCAATGTAACAGAGGAATGAGGAAACCTAGTGGGGAAAGAGTCACTGGAGTAATAACCACATGTGTGCCCACCAGGGGAAAAATGTAATACACTGTTGTAACCAGTATTCAGGTTTATTCTTTTGTTTGAATAGTCTCGATTTAGCTCTTTACTGGAGAGTTATTATAGAAAAGCAAATGCTTCCCAGTTGTTTAGTCACTACTTTTGAGCCCTGTCACAGCCTTGGAAGCTTGTTTCTAATTTATTCAGAAGCAACAATTATTGACTTTGTGAAGGAAAGTCAATTGTTGAAGGGGTTTCATTGTGGAAGTCAAAGTGGGTACTCTTTGGTTCTCCAGTTCATATTTCATACACTTCTAATTCCATATAGCTGACACTTTGGAAGGTCAACTGTCATATGGCTGGAAACCTGACATCCCAAGAAAGTAAACAGTGCCTGAAGAGGAGGGGGAAAGGAGCATCCTGTTGCTATGTGATAGCTCCTCTCCCCGCTCTGACCCAGCAGAGATCTCACCCATCTGTCAAAATTCTGTGGAAAGGCAGAGTTTTGGCTATATGGCAACTGACCTTTCGGGGTGCTGGCCATATGCATTTCCACCATGTGTCTGGATCTTTGAATTAAATGCATACATAAATATGAACAATTCCCAAATGTTTCATGCTCTGAACTCTCTCTATAGGTGTATTTGTTTTCTCAAACTGTAATTTATTCAAAAAGTAAAGTGGATCAGTCTCTCTGTAATTTACGCCTCAAATCAGTTTGTTGTTTGATTCTTCTGTTGGGAAAACTTATCAATCCTGCTTTAGAGAGCATAATATGCCAATTTTAGTAGTAAGGAAACTGCTGTAGTTTATATACTTAACTACCTGTAGGCCTCCCAAGGGTTCTTCCTCTCTTCCCGGGGAGATTATGTATTCTTCACCTCGTCTCACGCCCAGTAACACATATCAGCATTACATCTCTCCTAGGATCCCAGGACTATTTAAAAAAGCACTTGGAAATACCCTTTTTGCCTGCATCCCAAAGTATTACTTTTTGTTTGGTATGTATCGGCTTGGTAGACTGTAAACCACTGGAGGCAGGGACTACTCCTATTTGTTTACGTCCTTAGTGGCCTAAAGGCATTATCAGCTTCGTTCATCAAATTATCTGCAACAAAGGGGATCACTGTGAGCACGACACAAACTTTAGCGATCATGTCCAGTGGGATCACAGGGCAAAGGCAGCCAATGGAGTCCATGCGCCCTTTCAATTCTGCTATCACAAACCTCTTTTTTCCCAGTGCAGTAAAAAGACACACTAACTCTTCAAACAAATAACCAACAGCTATTGGGATGGTAGTAAATGGATTCAGAAAAGATTCAGGATTTTCTTATTCTAGTCAGCCTGAACAATTAATTAACAGCCTCCTTGTTTGTCATTAATTTTGTTGCCATAGTAGCCTCTATAAACGGTGTCTAACAAACAAGAAAGATTTATCTTTCTCACTCTAAATCGATCAGAAAAAGAATGATCTCACATTCATTTTTGTTTCATAATGACAGGTAAGGCACAGTGAATCATTACAACAGGGTATTCTGAGAAGGATAAGGTGTCAGTTATCTTAAAAAGCAATCTTAAAAAGCAGACCCAGAGATAAAAAGCGAAGTGCCACTTCTACGCAAACAGAAATACTGGCTCCAAAAGGAATATTAAAAAATTACAAGAGTTTATAAATAATAAATGGAAAAAACTTTCTAGATTTTTTTAACTCAAATTATGCATATTTTTCTTGGATATAAATAGTTCCATGTACTATTTTTTGCTCCAAATTCATAGTTGGTGAGAGACCAAGGAGGAAAAACATTGTAAGAGAATTTCTTAAAGAACAGAGTTAAAATAAATTAGTTGAAACAGAGAAATTTTTCTTCTGCTGTAGGTTTCTTGGCTTGTACAGACAACAGGAGCCCACAAGGGAGAAGGGATGGGGAGGTACACGTCTGCAACTAAATGCAGAGTAAGTTCTGGCCATCATCATGTGCTAGGGGTTTGGACATGTTTAGAGAACTACAGGCTGCAACCTGCAAATTGGATCAATATGTTTCTTGCCTGATAAATTCCAGGAGGGAGATAACAGGTCCATTATTGGAAAAGAGTGTTGTTGTCTTTCTTCTAGAGGACAAGGTGACAGATTCTCTTAAAGCAGTAACTGCTCTTTGCTTCTTCACAAAATCATGCTTTAAAAACAAGAGTCATTTCAAACTTCGTCCAATCTATAACCTTTCTCAGTTGGAGTGGGGAGTAGGGAAGAGTTGGAGCGTGGCAATGCAGCCAAAGTATTCAGACTTCCTTGATTAAGAAGCTAGTAATAATCCCAGGTACAAAATGCTCTAGTTACATGGGTCAACTCTTTCCACCAAGGAAAATAAAACAAACATGAAGGCAATGGGACTTCTGTTCCTCATTATATTAGTCATTTCCTACAGCCAAACTCAAATGACCTGGGATACTTTCTTGTACTATTGATACCCAAAATAATTGTCTCAGCTACAGACCATAGCACAGTGAAATCTTACTGAGATCAAACTGTTTTGTTCTTTACCTCACCTCTTGAAAGCCCTAAAGGGCAAATTTTTTGGCCACCTCCCATAATGCCCAAGGAATATGAACACCAAAGTGCTGAGGAGATCATGCAACCCTGAAAACTGCTGCCACAAATTCCGAATGACATCAAGAACATGCAAAAATCCTGATGTTTTAGTAACCATGTTTCCAATAGTTGACCCATCCACTTCTTTTATTGTTCAATTTCATGTTAATAGGGCAGTTTCTCTCCTGGGATAGGGTCCTATAAGCTACCAAACTGTGGAGAGGATAAGGGGACTAGGGAGCAGGGATTTGCCTCTGTAGTAACTGCACCGCAGTGAGTGATATAAAGCCTAGATGCTGGTGAGTAGACCAGGGCTTTGATCCTGACCCATTCTCCCTTCCACCAGATCCTTTCAGCTGCCTCAGTTCAAGCATTTGCCTGGCCATGCCCAAACCCACACTAGGGTCATTAAAAAAAAAAAAAAAATTAAATTTGGCTCTTTTAACATCAATTATTTCTCAGACCCAAATTTAGAAAGAATCTGCTGAGCCACTAAGCTCAGCTGAAGGGACGGTAACATCTGGTGCTGAGTGTGGAAATGAGAGCTTGAAGGCAGAATGCTCTGAGATCAGATCTGTATAATATAGTATCAAAAAAATATAAAAATGCAGCTAAAAGCAAAGAGCAGGTATGACTTTCATTCTCTCTGGTCATTTTTAACTGAACTTCTGCCTGTCCATCTATTACACCCTTACTGGCAGAGCTGGGGCAGTAACAAATTTGAACCCACTTTCAAGTCAGCATAAAAGCTGGAGAGAAGTCACAAGAGGTAATTTCATTACCAGAAGTTTAATGAAAAACAGCAGCCGGACAGCAAAGCAGCACACCAGTTGCTTCCTATGCAGAAGGCGGCTGACAAAGCAGCCAGCATAAACTCTGCCTGGGAAAAGCAGACGGGCTGGTGTGGGCAAACACAAATCCGGATGGCAGGGATGTGCCTCCACAGCCCAGGCTGCCCCTTGTCTGCAAGGACATGAGGGGAAGCCAGGAAACTGAGGTGGGAGTTTTAGGGGACAAGGGGACATTAATCTGTTAAAAGAGACCTCTCCACTCAATTTGTTTCCAGGGATCTGTTGTGCTATAAGTGCTGGGCAAAATCTACCACAGCACGCTCCTGCACAGTCCGGGTGTTTACACGAGCCTGCTGGGCTCAGGCTAAGCAAGTTCAGGATTGTTCTGCTCAGGGTCAGAGGCAACTGGAAGCAACGTAAACTTACTAGGAGTGCTGAGGCCCAGTTAACTGCACTGAGTCATGGCAATTTATTAGTTTGTACTCAATATCATGCTGACTGTGCTACACAGCTTTGGCTGGCTTGGAAAACGGACAAAGGGAACTCCCATCTACCAGTAGAGAGATGTGTAAACCCTTATCTGTAGGTCTGGGGACTCTCACTGAGCACCTGAATCCTGGTGAACTGAAGTATAAACCAAGCATTTCAAACTTTCGGGGAAATTTCACAGAAAGGAGTACAGAAGGAGAATTAGGGGAGTGAGGAATGGACTCTGGAGCAAGGCCATAAGCTGCTGAGTTACAGCTTTCTACTGGAAGTGCCAGGCAAAAGATCCATACCTTGAGCATATGGCTGGGGCTGCAGGGCTGTGATTACAGAGCAGAATCCAAGTTTGATTTAGGCTTCATAGTTGTAAGCACATCATGCATTCAGTGGTGAGACTGCCAGCAGTCCAGTGAATGCTCAGCACGTGCAGTGAAATGTCTTCGAAGAAGGAAGCAAAAGGCTGTCGTAAAGGACACCCACGCAGACTTGTGTTTTTTTATTACAACTTAAAGACCTTAAAATAGCATGTTGCATTTGGCTATCAAACACTGACTTTTTTTCTGAAAGCCTGTCCTATGGCACTGCAAGCTGCCTGCTGGGTGTATGGCTCTTGACAAACTTTCCAACAGAAATCTCAACTCACTTGAACCTAAAGACGGAGCTACAGAGGTGGAAAAATCAAAGATGCATTAATGGATGAAGGATTGTGGTACTGACCATTATGAAATCTGGAGGCAAAGGTCTCTAGCATTAAAGAGGACTGCTCCTGGAAGGACTATAGAAAGATCAGAGACTCAAAATGCCCCACATCCAAGAACAAGAGGACAACCAGCTCTCTCTGTATGTCTGCACTTCTCTGGGACCAGATAGTACATTTGATCAATCTCATTCATTTGTTACTGACGGGAGAACCTGACAGTAACTGGTCTGCAGAACTTTGCCCAGGGTTTCGGAGACATTGCTGAAGAGGTCACACACCCAAAAAAAACCCGAACAAACAAAACACCAAACCAAACAAGGATAAACCAAACAGCAAAAAAGAAGGCATTTTCAACAATGGTATTAGAGCTCATTGCAGAAGATGCTATGCCTTTAACCTGTTACTCTGTAATCATCTCATTTCCCTTCTCCCCTTGTTTCTTTGCCACTTCAAAACAGTAAAAAGGCTATGTGAAGAGAGAAGAATAAAACATGAGAACACTCGGGATGTTTTCATGGAGTGAAAGAACCACAGAAGATTGTGATTAGATACATAAATGAATTGGTGGCCTTCAAACATTAAAAGAACAGCATTATGAAGAAATTAAATCTCTAAGCGAAACACATGATGTCACTCAATTTTATGAACAAGGTGCCAGTTTTCAGATTCAGCCCTCTCCTGGATTTAACACATGACCTTTGCTTTCAAGATCCTTGGTCCCTCTGAAACATTTTTCTTTATTCTCTTTGGTGCTGGTACCTTGTTATTAATTGGATCAAGTCAGGTTTCCACAGAGACTATAAGAATAGGGACATCTGCGTGTTACCTGTCAAGTACTGCCTTAACTGTCTTCAATTGCTCTTGTAAATCTAGTCCCTCTGTGGAGTCCCATATTATAAAAATTGTACACCGACTTTCAAAGCCCTTCCTCTAGTCTGTGTAACGCTGCAACGTACTTTTGGTAGGGGGATGTTAAAGTGGAAAACCTTCCTAAGAAAACCACTAAGTGCAATAGTAATAATACCACTATCAGCAATAGTGAAAAGAAAGAGTTGGGTTGCTGCTCAATCGGAAGAAAAGCTGTTTGAAGGATCAGCTGTGATCAGAAAGCCACAACAGCTAACACTTAAGACAAAGGACTAGAAACTCTGGTCATAATAGGAAAAACTTGAGAGAACTGAGATATGTTAAAATTTTTCACATTGGCTGGGCCCTTTGAATTTCACCCTAGAATATGCAGAAAAATGACTGAGGGAATCTCGTTGCTGCTAGCAATTACCTTTGAAAGGTGAGGTCAGAAACAGTCAATTCAGCAAACACTCAGTAGGAAATAACCAAATAGGTTTAGTCTTGCTAAGAAGGACCTGAGGTTATCCACTGGATAACAAGCTTCATCCGAGTCACTGTCACATATGTACAAATGTCAGACTGAAAATGTAAAGGACAATGTTATCTACAAGACACATGAGGGAATTCTCCTTTGTTACTTCACTTTGGAAAGACCTCAACCATAACCTTAAGTGCAGTGTTTGATGCCACATTTTAAGGAGGATATGACTGATCGGCAGTGAGTACTCTACAAAATATAACAAAAAACTGGAGGAATAAGTTGTTGTTTAATGTGAAGAAGACAAGAGTTAGGGAGAAAATGAAAAAGACCCTAAAAATGTTAAAGATGGTTGCAACAAAAAAGGCAATAACTCATTCATGTTCATTGCAGGTAGGACAGAAGTAACTTGCAGGTTAAGAAAAGAAAAAAAAAAAAAAGCAATTTTCTAATGGTAAGGAAAATCAGGCTTTGGAATTAATTGCCCAGAGAATCTCCATCAGTAGAGGCCCTAAGAAACTGGTCATCCATAGCTCTGATGGGAAGAGTTTCAATAGATCTGATACAGCTGCAGGGCCCTCAAGCTACTTGCTAATTTTCAATGCCTCTAGGAAAAAAACCACCTGTGTCTAGTTAGCTGGAGAATAGTATTTTGAGTTCTAGGATATTTTGGGCAATAGTATGTATTACCTTTTCTTTGGTTAATTTTTAATAGTGTTCTGAAAGCTCAAAATTAAAGAGTGGCTTTACCCAAGATATTCTTTCATCTTTCTACTTTCACTTTTGCTGTTTGAGCAAACTGCCTGGTCAAACTTTCCTCTAATACTTCACAGAAAACTCTTGAACACAATATTTAGCAGGCTCCCTCCCCGCTTCCGCCCCCCTCCCCCCTGCAAATACGGGATCGATGACATTAAGAAGGAACACATTATTTCCTGAATGCTTGCCTAGTCATTATTGAATCATTTCTTCTACAGAGTCAAAGAAATCATAGAATTGTAAAATCATTTAAATTGGAAAAGACCATTAAGATCATCAAGCCCAACTGTTAACCTAACACTGCGAAGTCCACACAATAAACCATGTCTCTGAGCACCACGTCTAATACCTCCAGGGATGGTGACTCCTGATCAGCTTGTTCCAACGCTTGACAACCCTTTCGGGGAAAATTTTTTTCCTAATACCCAATCTAAACCTCCCCTGGCACAACTTGGGGTCGTTTCCTCTTGACCTATCACTTGTTACTTGGGAAAAGAGTCCGACATAGTTTCCTTTAAGTTGTGCTTTTTGTTTTTTCACTTGTGACACGTCATAATAACTTTCTATTTTCCCTTTTGTGAAACAATAATTGACCCTAGAAATCTGTCATTCTGCAGCAGTATATTTTAGGACTCTCAATCCCAAAGTGTTATGTGTGCTACACTTCAGCCTAGAAAGAAGGCTGAAAGTTTATTAAAATCATGGCTTTGCCTTACTATTATTTATGACATTGATTGAAATTTGCTTGGGTTTGGGTTCTGAAGATGAACAAAGGTAGTTTCTGACATAAACTTGTGTCAGAGAGTTTTTAAAGGCAGGCAACAAGAAGCTGCGTAATCATCACATGCAGCTTCCAATGGTGATTGCATTGCAAATACATTCACTGCAGGATCAAACTCACTATCATTCAGAAATAGTGTGGCCAGCAGATGTAAGGAAGTGACTGTCCCCCAGTACTTACCACTGGTGAGGCTGCACCTCTACAGAGGGATCTGGACAGGCTGGACCAATGGGCCATGGCCAGTTGTGTGAGGTTCAAACAGGAAAAGTGCTGGGTCCTGCACTTGGGTCACAGCAACCCCAGGCAGTGCTACAGGCCTGGGGAAGAGCCACTGGGAGGCTGCCTGGTGGGAAAGGACCTGGGGTGCTGGTTGATGGGCAGCTGAACATGAGCCAGCAGTGTGCCCAGGTGGCCAGGAGGGCCAGTAGCATCCTGGCTTGTATCAGAAACAGTGTGGCCAGCAGGTGGGGGTCAGTCTCTTCTCCCAGATAACAAGTGACAGGACAAGAGGAAACAGCCTCAAGTTGTGCCAGAGGAGGTTTAGATTGGAGATTAGGAAAAAATTTCTTCACTGAAATGATTGTCAAGCATTGGAACAGGCTGCCCAGGGAAGTGGTGGAGTCACCATCCCTGGACGTATTTAAAAGACGTGTAGACGTGGTGCTTAAGACATGGTATAGTGGTGGACATGGTAGTGTTAGGTTAACGGTTGGGCTTGATGATCTCAATAGTCTTTTCTAACCTAAATGATTCTATGGTTCTTTCACATGTACAAAATAAAATTAAAAAGAAATCCTTTAATATTTACTATTTGAACTGGTAGCCTTTCTGCAGCCTTTAGCTAAAAAGCAGGAATGAAAGAACATAAACCTGACAACATTGTGCTGGGCTGTGGTGACGAAAATAATTTTTTGGTAACTGTTCATTTTGCTTGGCGCTTGGCCATCTGAACACTCCTTGCTTTTTTAAGTAACAAGCTCTGCAAGTTTCACTGCAGTTTCTGGATACGTGGACAGTAGCGGGTGACAGTAGATTTCTCCTCTCAACTGGAGAAGATGTTTTAAGTGCCTTTCAGAAGTGAAATCAATTCATATCTTTCTGTCTATGGCAACAGACTCTCACTGGAGCTGTAGCTCATGACTTTTATCTTGTTGTGACACCTGCTTTGGTCAAGAGGATTACTGATTACTCCTCCTGGAAGGTGCCAATACTGATGATGTTCAGTTGAGCAGCTGTCCCCATTCTTGTATTATTATTATTCATTATGTAAGATTGATTCTTCTGAGGGTCTTAGTGATAGAAAACTTAGCAGTTCTTTGCTGCCTTCCTTTTAAAGGGACCTGAATGGACAATTATTGTTTCTGAAATGTGCTACAACCACCATTGTCACCTCATCTGTTGTTCAGATATCTCTGTGCAGCCAGAATGTGTGCAATGAAAAGGTGCAAGATGTGTCATTATCCATATGCTGACAGCTATCAGTTGCATACTTATTGTCTCTCCAACAACGCCATTCATTACCTAGTATCATACTGACAACAGTTTAAAGGCTAGAAGAGAGAAGACACTATCAGTGATTCCACCCAGACAAAACTGAGATACGATATGGATTGCAGTCATTTTAATTGAGGTATATCTCCATAATTAATTATTGAGCTTCTAAATTCTGGGCTTATTTTACATAATTTTTATCCATCTGAAAGTCATATTGACTATATTCAGCTTCTTAATGCTCGCACTTAAGTCAAACAGTCAACAGTACATGGAGGGATGCAGGTACAAGGGAAGAAGATGCAAAAAAAGTTATTGGAATGCGACCTATAGGATCTGCAAATGCTTATTCTGAAAAATGGGTAAATGAATGAAATCGACTACAATGTAAAGTCATTTTTGCTTCTAATATTTGGCAGATTACCATAATGAAAGTTATGTCAAACTGTCCTCTATCTTCACTGTAAGACACCAAATGACTTTCTGTGGAGCAAATAAAGCATAACTTGGATTTTAGAAATAACCTGGTGAAGGGTCTGGAGCACAAGTCTTACGAGGAATGGCGGAGGGGATGGAGGTTGTTTAGTCTGGAGAAAAGGAGGCTCAGGGTGGGTCTTATTGCTCTCGACAGCCACCTGAAAGGAGGCTGTAGACAGGTGGGGGTCCATCTCTTCCCCCAGATAACAAACAATAGGAAACAGCCTCAAGTTGGGCCAGGGGAGGTTTAAATTGGATATCAGGAAAAACTTCTTAACTGAAAGGGTGGTCAAACATTGGAACAGGCTGCCCAGGGAGGTGGCAGAATTACCATCCCTGGAGGTGTTTAAAAAATGTATAGATGCAGTGCTTAGCGACATGGTTTAGTGATGGACTTGGCAGTCCTGGGTGAACAGTTGGATTTGATGATCTTAAAGGTTCTTTCCAACCTAAATGATTCTATAATTCTATAATCCCTAAGTGTTGTGTACCTCTGGAAAAGACTCCACCAGGCAGCACTGAAATCTTCCTCACTGGAAGATTAGATAAACATCTCTCACAGATTTTCTAAACATCTTTGCTCTTGTTGGTAATGCAGGAAAATAAGCCAAATTATCTTTGGCGTTCCTAAGGTGTTCCTGACTGCTGACACTAAAGATCTCACATTTCTGTTTATGTAGTGCCCCAGAAGTGAAGATCAGGAAAGATCATTATCTAACTGTCACTTTGAAACAGAAGATGATGGGCACAAGAGTGAGGCTAGTAAAGAGCCTTAGTCCTGATCTGAGTCTATGGACACCTTGCATAGCTTGCAGGAGTCTCTCAGCCATTTTCCCATTCTTCTGGGGAGCAGCTATGATTAAACCACGGGGAAGTATTTAAGAATGTTTCTGGGCTGTTCCTCCAGCAGAGGAAGCACTTGCCACCATTCCTAAAAGTTTCTTGGAAAGAACTCACAACATAAAAGCCAATGGAAGGCAAATCTGCTGTCTGGGTTGGTTGGTTTGTTTTCCCTGCATCCATATTTATTTCAGTCTCTTGCAGAACACCTGCTCTGGCTGCAGCTCTTACTCAAGTGAGCAAACTGTAATTTTATTTTTTCTAATAATCACTTGCTTCTTGCCTTGCTGTGTGCAATAAAAAAAAAAACAAAGCCAGATAGTCACAGACCCTCTGAACCATCATTCAAAAATAAAAAATAGATACATGTGTTTATACTAGCTGCCACATACAACCCCCAATTTTGACACAATAGTCTTTACAAACTCACAGTCTTCTTTTAATTTCTGTTCTACTGAAATGCAACTGACCCTCCATGGCAGCTTTGTGAGATTTACTTCCCTCACCCTCCCATTTTATTCTGCCATATTTACTTTGAGCATCTAGTTTACAGATTTTTTCCAGCTACCAGGCTATTTGGTTTCCATCTGTTCAATAACTCAAGTATATGCATCAAATGCACACATGGCACATTCCCAGCTAGTAACATCCCCTTTCCTTTCTGCCTTTTTGTTGGCAGGTAGTTTGCATATAAGCTGCAGAAAGAGAACATGCTCCTCCACCGTTCTGGTTTGTACATCAGCTCCCCTCGCCTCCTCTTTTCAAACCTCCACACATGGTGTGAGGGCAGCCACTTCATCACCCTCGCAGCCTCTGGCAGGACAGCTGAGCTGTGAGCAAAGCCTGGTGACATGGAGGCTTTGGCTGCCGGCAGCATGGCTTTAAGGCAGGTATATGTATCTAATACAGTGGCTTCAAGGCTCTCCAAGTCCACGTGCAGCACCGGTATGGAGATCAAAGGTATGGTTTCCATGTTTACATGCTTGCATGGAAAAGTGCCCTCCTTAGGCTCTACCCTTCCTTTCTCACTCTCCCCCTCCATGACTTTTGACAGATCAGTATTTTGCCAGTTGTGTTTTCATTACTGAAGAAGCAGCAAGACAATGGAGTAGCACTCCTTCCACCAACCCACCGCCCCCCCCCCAGCAGAAGCCAACCCCAGCTGACCTGTGCCCAGAAGGCTGTAACAGGACAGAGCAGGGGAGCCCAGCCCCAGGAGATAGGAAGGGAGCTTCCCATCCCATGCAGCAGCCATGAACTATTTTCATTGGTTTTCGTTCTCTCGCTTCCCCCTAAAACAAAGATACTTGTTTCACTGTAGGGGTGCCAAGGGTAAAGGTTTGAGGACACCCCAAAAGGTGTTTGGAGAGATACAGCCTTTAATGACCCAAATAGAAAAAAAATAAGAAACTCTAGTAATAAATGAATAAAACTCAAAAAAAAAGCAAGAGCAAGCAACAAGCATGTCAGGGAAAAGGAAGCTTCTCTGGAGAATGGGCAAGAGATTGTAGGCAGGAAATAAAGGAGAGATTAAGAAAACAGGAACTGTGCAAGAGAAGGAGATACTATGAGGAGAAAAAAATACATGAAATTTGCAGTGAAAGACATGGGATAAATGGAAAAAGCTGACCTGGATTAAACTAATTATGTGGCTAGATCAGTATCCTGTTTTCCTCCAATGTCAATACCAGTTGCTACAGAGAAGTGGTATAAGAGATACCTACACAGCTGCAGAAGAAGCTTCACCCAAACCCCAAGCTGAGGATTGGTGAGTTCAGCCTTCAGTCAGGCAACGCTGTGTAATTGCTTTATTACTGTGTAATATAAAAAATATATCTGTGATGGCATCCTTATTGATGTAAATATCTATTTCTTGCAAAGGTTCAATGCAATACCTTTTGATAATACCTCGGGGCAATACTTTCCAAGGTGAAATTACATCTTCTATTTCCTTTTCAGTAGAAATGTCTTGGCTTTTAATTTAATTGGTTTTCCCTTGCTTCTGCATTATAATGAAGGTGCAGCACAGCCATACCCAAACTACTTTATGCCGCTTGGTATACATCTATCTAATATGTACATATAAAAATTAATATTATATTTATCCTCATTTTAAATGGCACAATACTAATTTTTATGAATATCACAAAGCCATTATTCTTCAGGAATCAGACTTGTAAACAAGGAAACTTTTAAAATGTTATAGGCAAATGACTTGCCTAAGCCTTCTTTGTATAGCAGCTGTTGACTGCAGTTGTATCAAATTCATTAGAACACCAGCTCAACCACACTTTGCTTCAGCAAATTTAGCAGTAGCTCTTGGAAGTCTTTGGTGAGCCATGATTCAAACGCTTACAGGCAGGTCTGGAATGAAAGATTTTATAAAGCTTCTGCTGCTAGTAAAGGATTTACAACCCAAACGTTGCAACATGTGCAACAAGTTTTCCGGGTTTTCCCATTATCCTAAATGTCTTTCACAGTTTGCACTTCTTTCTCCCCCTCCCCACCCCCCAAGAAAACCCACAAATTTTACCCTAAGGGATATCATCATTAAAGAAAGAAACAGTGCAGTCAAAGCTTTAGCATGACACAGATCATTCAACAGTTGTGCAATTATTCTGAAAAGCTACTTATTATTGAACACAGAGCTTTCACTGAACATAGGCCCGAGGCATCAAGATCAGATCTGTATCTGCAGTATCTCAACCAGTCTGATCTAGGGCTTTTGCTCATTACAGAAGCTGTAGCCTTGTGTGAGGTTTACATCTAGTTTCAAAGAGCTCCTAAAGCATTTTGGAGCTGGGTTGGCTTTAAAAGGCATTACCAAACCATAATAATTTCCAAGAACAAATTAGAAGTTGTATCAGATACCTCTCATCCCCTAAATCCACCTGGTTTTGTTTTTGTTTAAGGTTTACAAACCACTTTCCCTGCAGAATTCCTATAGACTAATGGAATAGTAAGTGACTACAGAAATAACAAGAAAAGCAGTAATACCCAAAGTGCTTTCAGGTAAACCAAGCAAATGAAAGAACATATTCCAAACATGAACATTTTTGACAATTGTTATTCAGGGCTTGATACAACTCCCACAGACCCTAAGTGTGATCCAGTAGCAAGATATGATGACCTAGATGGAAAAGTTGATTCCCACTGGTTTTTCTGAGCAGATTTCTATAAAAATGCTGTTCAGTACTACTTTTGAAAGCAGTAAGAAATCAAATTTTTCTCTGTTATATAGCTGCATAGAAAAACATATTGAAATGCAGGGGAGTGTTTTCTACTCTCTAAATCATTGTGATCATAGGCCACAGTGCTTATAACACTATCGTTCTAGCTGACAAGGACAAAACATTAGCTACAGGTTCCTCACTGCTCCTGGCCATGCTGACACTACAGGAGTCAAGCCATTATTATTCTGCTCTTTATAGTCTCTTAAATATCAACTTTTTTTTTTTTTTAATTTTCTTAAACTTTCCATGAACCTGAGCTCCTCCTGACCTGAAAGCCCCAGTAATTCTGCTGACCCTTTGCTAAGTGTGCTTCTCGAAACATCCACAGTTACAGCTGTGGGACAGCCACTCACATATTAGCAACCTGGGTGGAAGCAATCGATTGCAGGGCCTTTTAGGAAAATACAGTTTCAACACATACTGAAAGACATAGTGGTGAGGTGAAAATGACTTACAGGCCCAATTTCTTTCTGCAGTTCAACTGTATAAACTGCAATAACTCACTTCAAAGGAAAGATGAATGGGTTACTCTGCATTTTTACAACAGTAACAGAATACAGTTATGTCCTAAACACTTTGCAAGAAACAAAAATAATTTTCCACAACACTTGCTGTAAAATAAAATTATATTTTAATTTGGTTTGCATGTGTTCAAGACAAAAAAAAAAACCAAACCCAACTCAGCACAGAAGTCTACATGCTGAAATAATCAGAATGCAGAAGAGTTTACAGACCTGTACGAAGGTAGGTAACTTCTCAGCAGCCCCATCATGGGATTTCCAAAGGAACGTTACAAATTCTCATGGCCAATCCTGCAAGAAGTGGAAAGAATAGTTAAAACTAGAGAGTTTCTAAAGGAAAAGCAAATAAGATCAGTTGTCTCCTTGGATACACAATGCAGAAAGTCAGTGTAGAATTGGTTCAGAGGATGTTAAACATTTTAACTATGGAAGCAGGAAGATCATAACAATTATTTCAATATAACAAAGTCCAAGTTACATAAAATACAAAATGGTAATCTGTTTTTAAAGACATGTTATTGAAAACAGCCCTGATAAAAATGCAATGAATATGTGGGACTGAAATGGCAAAAAAAGAAAAAAGAGAGAAAATACTGCACCGATTTATATTCCCTTTGAACTGTCTGTAATACAGACCTTAAAGTGCATTTTCAAACATACAGCCTATCAAAGAAAGAGGCATTTATTTCTAGCCATGGCACTTCTAGACTTTTGGTAAATGAAACCAGAAGTAGTCTAGTGAAAATGTGCTGTGTGACAAAGCATGTACTGATGGGTTCTGCCCCACATCAGTAAACAATTGTTTTTTCCTTAACCGAAGGAAAGAATTTCAGCAGTAAACAAATGTATCATGTCTTGCATGAATTCTTCAACAGAGTCAAAGCAAACCTGTCTTCTCACGCCTCCTGCATGTGCTATTCCAAGTCAAAATACAAGTTATATTCCCCGAGATCTCTTAGTTGCTATGTTTTTGATTATGACAACCATGATACACAAGGGATGATGATACACAAGACACTAAAGCTTTCTGCTCTAATCCCCCTGGAATCTACACCCGTTGTTGTAAGGATAATTATCTGGGTATCCCCGAGGCCAATTTTTGCAGTTTTCATACAAAAATCACCTCTTGCATAAGACATGAAATTTAAAATCATCCCCTTCACAGATATCATTGAGTCACTCCATTACCTCTGGGACAGATATAAATTATGCATTCTTTGATTCTCTTTAAAATTTTAGATGCACGAAGGGACAGAGAAGCATCTAAATGGTACTAAAAATATAAGGCGTTCAAGAAAGAAACAATAACTTGCACGGTATTAACTGCTACAGTGCTCCGAAGGCTCCCTGCCTGGTCAAGAAAAGCACATAAAGCACTGAAACATAACAGCAGGCTTGCATGCTAATGGCTGCTAGTGACAAGGACTCATTGAATGTCACTGCTTCACATACTGCGTACTGTTCATTTTTCTTATCTATGTGACCTCTCCTTTGAAATGACTGATGAAACTCCCATGAATTAGCATCTCCACTTCTGGGTATTTGCCACCAAGAAGGCATTCAGTAACAGCTCTATTAAAATACAAAAATAAAGGGGAGAAAAGTCATAATTTTAACAAAAAATAGTCACTACATCTGTTAAAGGATACTCGGCGTGTACTGCAAAAGGACTGCTTCTCTGATGCCTCCTCATTAGGTTAGTTTTTACCTTGATGCCCTTTAAGAGTACTGGCTTGTCACAATACATGCATTCACATTTCAGACTTGGTTAACATTTTCATAATTGGTGTGAATAAAAAGAAATAGCTGTTACTGCAAGAAAAAAAGAAATGTCTCTGTTCTGATGCCCTGCTGCTATGATGACCTATTTCACACTAGCATCTGTTCTCTTCTGATGAACCACTCCAGATGTAAGCTGGCAAAACAGCACTGCAAGTATGTTACCCAGACGTCCACTGAGTGCTGCAGATGTTTTCTTCCATGCTTCACATTTAATGTGTGTCTGATTAATTTTTTCTTTATTATTTCAACTACTTGGCCTGCAGAATTTCCTATGAAGTTTATAGAATCTGGGATCCAATCTGCAACCATAAAGAGCACCTCCCTTTGTGTGAGTGGGTTTATTAGTCTGGAATAACAAGCCAAAAGAGCCTTGGTTGGAATTGCCAAAAGAAATGCAAACTTCAGTAATCTATTATGCCTTAATATTATTTGCCTGAGGATTTAACACTATGCTCATTCCAATTTCAAATTTACAGATGATGTTTGTAATATTCAGATGCATCAGTCTGACCAAAAATACTATGCCCATTCTCTGCCTCAAGCCCTTGACCTGAATGAGGTTATTGACAGGGATATGAATGACTTGAGAAGAAAACGAAACACAAAAGTAGTTTTATCGTGAAGTACAATATTTCTTCTGTCACTTAACCATATTTTTTTCCCCTCTCAAAATTACAGGGTAGACTGCAAATCTTCAAGGCTAGCAGCCACCACGACAGCCTAAGTGCCATTTAAAAGAATAATAATTTATTAGATGCCTTGGTAGAATAGCAAAGGTCACAGAGAAGACTCCCCAGGGAGGAGAGGATGACAAAGGTTACAAAGATGACTAAAGACCCGCCTACAGGAAGGGATTTTCATGGAAGGAAGATGTTTTGTTGTAACAGCTTCATCCTACCTAAAACATAGTCACCTCCTCCAAATGAACAGTTCAACTTTAAGTTAGCTATAAGGCATTGCTAACAAAATACACTTCTGAAATTTGTGGCTTAGTGGCTTGGCCACACACCTAGGGCCCACTGAGGTGGAAGACGGAAGACGCTGTGGGTCTGTCCCACAGGGCACAAGGGGATGGATGCCTAGCAACTGATTTGATCCCACCTGGAGGATCAAACTTGAAAACCTCCAGATCCAGAGTCTTTGCAAACCAGTCCCCAAATAGATGCCACTTTAGGGGCAGCCAGTACCATTTGAAGACCTGTGACAGACCGCCACAGACTGGTTAGGATCTCTTAGAAGCAATGTGAAGAGTTGTTATATGAGGAGCCTAAGACACACGGTTGACACATTGCTCCCAGGCAGTTATACATTTGCACACAAGCCACCACGCTACACAGCAGGTTGGGCTGCTTTTTCTTGCCACAGGTACAGTATTCCCCTCCTTCAGCTGCTGCAAGTATAGGGAAAAAACAAACAAACAAAAAAAAACCCCAAGGATGAAGACAAGCAGGAACAACTCTTCTTGGCACAGCTCCACTCTCCGCAGCAGCATCTCTAGGCTCATAAAATACGCATTAACTGGTGGGAGAAGCTAGCGCTGCAAACCTGGGGGTAACCGGCGGTGTCTGCAGAACATCAGAGTGATAAAGGAAACCTTAACCTCAAGCCGGCAATGCAATACAAGACAACTCTTATCTCTTCAGAAACGTGTGGTCATAACCATTTTGAAAACTGACCGTTTCCAACTGCTCCTGATTGCTTGTAGGAAGTTTCTGCAGCCAGATCGATGCCTGACACTTGTGGAGGAGGTCTGCATGGCCCTGAAGGGTACAGATGTAGTATGTGCCAGTCAAGAGGAGGTTATTGATACTATGAGTATAAAGGATTATTCTTAATTGCTATAGGACAACTGCTAGAGCCCATCTTCCCAGTAACTGATATTTGTGCCAGGTCTCCCAGTTCATAAAGAGGTACCTGAGGGCTGGGTAACCGTTCAGGTAGATTTATCCCAGGTGGTATTTGGGGACTCTCGTCTATTTTCTATACTAAAACAGGGGAATTTGTTGAAGGGGACTAATGCCACGGACATTCATAGTATCTGTGTTCCCTTGCTCTGGCAGTCCCTGGACTCTCACCATAGCTGACAAAGCCTTTAGCTGGCTATTCAGCTCACAGAGCATTTTTACAGTCCCATCACTGCACGCTGATGACAGTGGAGTGTTGCCTTCAGGAGAGCAAAGGGCAGAAGGCAAGCGGAAGGCAGAGTGCCGCCAAGCAAGCCTCCCATTGTAACAGTATCTTTTATCTTACACATCACCTGTAGGAGGAAGAGGATGGCACAGTAACATTGCAAACACAACAAATAATCCAGGTGATGCCCACTCTCGAGTGACAAAACCACCAGGCACGCTGCCAGGGAGCCCTCCTGAACCTGGCCAAGAAAGGGAACCGGCATTTCCGATGTGCGCTTTGCCTAATGCTTAGAGCTGCTTACTCCAGCGTGGCAGCTCCCTTTCAGTGCCAAGCCTTGGCGAGCTGTATATGTGGGCCTTTACACTCTCCCACATCGGTTTTGTGTGCTCTGTTTTCCTTTATTAATTTTAAACAGAATGGGAGGGAAGTAAATTCACCGTTGGGGATATGTCAGTGTTTGCTCAACATGCTCTATATACCTTTATTAATTTTGTATTGAATGGTGGATGAGATTTCACTCTGGGGGGAAATCAGGGATAGCAAAAGGTCTTTCCCACCACAGGGCAGCAGTGGGGAAGGGGAGGTTATTTCTCTGTGGGTTTGTTTTGAGTGATTTGCGTGCTTTCATGGGTTTCTAAAGCTGAGGAACTTGTGCTTTCATGAACAGGCAGTTTCCGTGCCATGACCTACTGGTCTAAGAGATTGATTATCTTAATGTAGCATTTGTTATGCAAGTCTTACAGCTTACAGTACATTTTAAAAGCAGCAGATGATGCCTGTGTGATAAGCAGCAGACGAGCTATGCTGTGCAAGAATAGTACGTAAAAAGGGAAATTTAAAAGCTTTGAAAATTAAGACCTATTTCCAAATAAGACTTATTTTTTAACAGTACAAATGCATAAAAAACCACATGAACTACAAAAGGGTGGTTGTTTGACACAGGTTCTCAAGGTTTAACTCTTGGCTCATTGCAAAATTGCTTCAATCAGCGTGACCAGCTTGGCAGCCTGTCTTTTCCACCCCTGCGATTCCCAGCCCCCCAACAAGCCAGCACTTGGCTTGGAGTATGCAGGGACACTTGATGCCTTGGACCGCTGTTCCCTTAGGCTTGACGGAGATTAAAAGTAGATAGCAAAGAGCTATCTATGAGAGTTGCTCACTTGTAGGTAGCTCTCTGCTATCTGCTTTTAATTCACATAGCAAAGTTACACTCTATCATAGCATGTCCCTTTGTTTCCAGACTCTTGGTCCTAGTATATCTTTATTCACCAGTATCATGATAGTGAAGGGAATATCCCTTTACTGTCCTATTTACTTTTTTGGAAAAAATTTCCAGAGGAGAAAAAAAAACAAACAATCAAACAAAAAACATTTCTCTCTTAATTTCCAGAAATTCCTAGGTCACAACTTGTTCATACTCAGCTTTGCCAGATGCTGGGAAATAGTAAACAGCGGTGTCCTGATGACTCTGGACTTTTCATGTATGATAGCCAAAAGGCAAGAAAACTACAGGTGCTCTTTATTGATCAGTTTTTCATTGCAGAAAGTACGTAACTTTTTCACTTGGAATACTGCAATGCCAGGTACAGAGCCTGTTTCCATTTTTGGAAATCTCTGCACATGGCAGGTCCCTTTTCCTCTTCTCCTACTGACTTTCCAAGCACAAAATCTGGTAATTTGTAGCTTCTCTCCAGCTCCTCCAGCGTGCAGAGGATGGAAGCTAGCCTTTTGTTTACTACACAGAGCAATCCAGACTGTATGGCTGACTTCTTTGTGACTCTTTGGTCCAGGAACCTGTTGTGGGTAGGGTGTCATGGGGCAAAGGTATCAGTGAACAGCAATTTGGGAACAATTTGCTGTACAAGGAAGGGAAGTGAATATTCATACGGGCAGTCCAATGCTTTTGTTTGCCTTTCCCCAGGCAGCTGTGACATGGAGAACATCTGACCTGACAGCAAAAGATCTGTTTTACTGATCAGAGGATGCCACAGTAAGATTTGTACTCATAAATAAAGACTTCTTAGGATATATGCTGCTGAACAGTGCCTTACTGAGATCACTGCTCGTAACAAACTTGAAATGGTGAACAGAATTAGTTATTTGTTTGAGCAAAACATGTTATAGACTTGAAAACTGAATTATGGACTATCTGGCTCTCACTGCACACGTTTATGGTACAAGTTATTCTTTTCCTAAGCTGGTGCAGCTGGCTCATGAACTCCTTGCGTGACTAATGGCAGGGGCAGAAAGCTTCTGCACTGAGAAGCACGGTTCCCGTTTTGAGCATCAGAAAGAGCGGAACTGCTTCAATTGAAAAATGAGCAAGGGAAACAGGAAAGAAAGGGGCTAGGGAACTGCAGCTGGCTGTCATGGGCTCTGTAGGTCAGTGCTTTTGCACTTGCTGAATACAGCTGGATTTTGGACAAGCAGGAGGGAATGAGGAAGGGCAGGATCTGGAAACTGGCTCACATCCATCCAAGATGATAACATGCAACCTAAGGAAAAAGTACTACGTACCAGGTACATGTCACAGCACACAATGCTAACAGCCTTTAATAAGGGCTAATGCAATGATACTCCCCAGCCTCTTTGCTGTGCTGCCTAGGTGTTGCTAAAGACTGAAGGCAGGCAGGAAGGCAGAGGGGCAGGGAGCAAAGGACTAGGCAGCCCTGCTTAGCTGTGAGCTCCTTGTTCAGGATCTTGCTTACTGCCCTGATGTAGGGGGACAGGAGTCAACCAGCACTCTACATCATTTGTCTGTTCTCTGTGTCCTGGACAAACCACAGGTCAGTAGTTGTATTCTGTGCCCAGTTCCTCTCCAATTCCTCCAAAAATAGAAAAGAAAAATCGAAGATGAACTGGCTAGAGTTCAGGGGGTTGTCCTTCACCTTCCTGCAAACCATCTTGCTCTCCTCTCCTCCAGTGCACTGTTTACGAAACTCTGGAGGGGAATTTTATTTAGCCATTGCCCCTCTTCACCCTGGAGAAGAGGAGGCTCAGGGCAGTATTCCAGTACTTAAAGGGTGGCTACAATGAGGATGGAGGCTCTCTCTTCATGAGGAGCCACATGGAAAAGACAAAGGGCAACAGGTACGAGTTGCACCAGTAGAGGTTTCATCTTGATATAAGGAATATTTTTTTTTTGCAGTGAGAACAATCAACCACTGTAACAACCTCCCCAAGGATGTGATAGAGTCCCCATCAATGGAGGTTTTCAAGATGCAATTGGACAGGGTGCTAGATAATCACATCTAGGCTTCCTTTCCCACAAAAGGTTGGACAGATGTTCTTTTGAGGTCTCTTCCAACCTGGGCTGTTCTATGATTCTGTGATTCGATATCCCCTCCCCCACCCACCCTTCCCACCCCCCAAATCCTATTTCTCTGGAGACTGATTCCCAGAGTTGCCCACCTAGACCTCCAAACCTACCCATATAATCTACTGTCTCCCTCTGAGGATAAGGTTGTCATAGAATTATTTAAACCAGAAAGGACACTTGGGGGTCATCTGGTCCAACACGCAGGTTGCTCAGGGTCTTGTCCAGTCAAGTTTTGAGTATCTTTGAGGATGGAGATTCCACAACATCTCTGGGCAATTCATGTCAGTGTTTGATCCCACCCATGGTGAATTTTTTTCCCTTAAATATGTAAAATCAGAATTTCATATGTTCCAAATTGCATCTGTTGCTTCTTCTTCTTCTTTCACCATGTACTCAGTGGAAAGAGTCTGGCTCTGACTCATCTATTGCCTCCCAGTAGGTAGTCATAGACAGCAGTAAGATCCCCCAATGACCTTCTCTTCATCTGAACAGTCCCAGATCCCTCCACATAGAATCACAGAATCATTTAGGTTAGAAAAGACCTTGAAGATTATTAGGTCCAGCCGTTAACCTAACACTGCCAAGTCCACCACTAAACCATGTCCCTAAGCACCACATCTACATGTCTTTTAAATACCTCCAGGGATGGTGACTCCACCACTTCCCTGGACAGCCTGTTCCACTGCTTGATGATCCCTTCAGAAAAGAAAATTTTCCTAATATCCAATCTAAACCTCTCCTGGCACAACTTGAAGACATTTCTTCTTGTCCTATCACCTCTACATGGGAGAAGAAACTAACACCCACCTCACTACAACCTCCTTTCAGGTAGTTGCAGAGAGTGATAAGGTCTCCCCTGACCCTCCTTACTTCATCCTTATCTGGTAGAGATACCAGGAAGGAAGTGCACATGCACATGGCAGGAAAAACTGTGATGTATCTATCACCTTTGTGAGTAACTCCCTCAGCAAAGAGCCATTTCAGTATTAAGACCATGAAGTCTGCCTGAGACACAGTAGCAGCAGTAAGTCTAGAGAAAACAACAGCCTGAAGGAGAATGCTTTTATCAGGACCAACAAACACTGGCTCTACTAACAAAAAAGCCACTTTGCATTATCATATGGGTTTTTTACAGTGCCAACAGCAGCACAAATTGAGTCCATACCCAGAGCTGATCATAAAGAGCATTGGAAAGCAAAACTTGGGTTTCTTCTTACTTTGTTACTATAGGAAAAGAATGAGAATGAAGGAGGCTGTTATATCAAGAATAGTGCTCAAAGCACTGAAGCAGCTGGCAGAAGTTCCTGATCAGTACAATGATTTGGGAAATCTACACATGAAATACAAATTCTAGTTAATATTTAAGATATTGTTCAGATGAGTAACTATCTGTCATAGATACTTTTTGTGCCAACATGGATTTACTATGTGGACAAGGTTTTCAACAAGTCCCTTCTAGATCAGAAACATCATCTACTTCTTCAATCTTCCTGGAATGAAGGCACTAAAATGTCAGAAGTTAGTAAGTTATACAAACTTACTTTCTTTTTTGCTTTTTCTTTTTTATTTTGCTTTATCTTTGCTGTCTTTTTCAAAAAGCTTATTCTGATTTCTTTTGATACTAGCTTCTTCTAGAGATTTACTTACAATAAAGTCTTGTCCTTGACCCAGCAAAATTTATGCACTGGTGGTTATCAGATGATCAGTTTTATGTAGAGGGAAGTGGTCTTTTGGACTGAACTACCTTCTTTATAGACAAGGTTCATGACTTTAAACACAGTTGCAAAATGTTTCTAGCACGTGTAGAAACACTTGCCATGTTTGTACTTACTTAAAATAACCAGATGGGACTGGATCCACAAAGCAATTCTTGTGGTTGGAAGAGGTTAACGGCACAACTAAGGTTGAAAACTGCTGTCTTAAACTATTTAGAGAAGAGCAAAGCCACGATCTGGAAATATATTCCTTTTTGGACTACAGACTAGAGGAATGAGCAGTGCTTGTGGCTGTTCCCAAAGGCTATTTCTTACTACATAAACTGTTGGGAAGGAGATTTGCTGGAGCTTCTTGCTGTCCTCCACTTTCACTCCCAGTCATTGTGTGTCATATAATTAAGCTTGGAGGAGATACATGTGTGTCTTGCCATGCCAACATTCACATACAATATGTTCTGCTTGAGATGAGAGGAGGCTTTCTAGCTATCTATCAGCAAGAATCAGTGAGGACACCTGAGGGATTGTGCAACTCCACGCCATTGCAGTAACAAGTAGGCAGATGCCCTTGACAGAAGGAAGGGTCATTATTTTTCTGAACAGTTTCCTATCCGTATCACCAGACTGTTCACTTCCAGTTTAGTAAGCAGCTTTTTAGGCAGAAATCAGCCTGGCAGAGACTCTAAACAACAAAGGTGTAATTAGGATCTGTTAGATTTGTGATGTGCCATCTTTGCCATGTTACCACTGATTTTGGAGTCCGCAGCTACTGGTAAAAAGCTTTCAGTAAAGAAAAACTTGTGAATGAAATAAAACTAACACCCTCACCCCTGCCCCACCCCTACCCAAGGAAAAAAAAAAAAAAAAAAAACCAAAAAAAAACCCCAACAAACAACAAACGAACCAATCAGTAATCCTATATTAGGGGGTATCTTCCAAGGGAAAAATCTTGATGGCACCCTTTCAAGTCTCTATAGCCTTGCATGTGGGAAGTTTCTGCAAAACCAGCCTGCATCCACGGAACACTGAAGGGCTGCAAGAATTCTGTATCGGAATAAATTCTTAAAGGACTTGTTCTTGCACAAACACTAAAATTGCAAAGTGTCTGCACTCATACAACTATAGCCATGTAAATTAAGGCCATGTTTTAAACAGAACAGATTCCTCCTGGGCCTGCAAGTGACTTGTATGTGCCTTTGTAATGTGCCCATCACATGTAATGTGCATATCACAAGAGCTGCACAGGCAGCTCTTACACTGAAGACTGTGTAAGTACAAACAGAGGTCACCTCTGGAAAAGATGGAGGCAGGGCCTCCAGCTGCCAAGTCCTAAGAGCCATACTTTCAAAGAACAGCAGCCATTTGTGCAGCCGAACTTCTGTGTTTCCAAGTACACATGCATATTAAAAATCACAGAAAAAAGAAATTAGTGAGGGAAGAAATGTCTCATAAAGCATTTCCAAAACCAGGGGTGGTCTGCATGTACGGCAGCCTATTTTGCACCCTACAAACACAAGTGGGGCTTTCCTCTGAAATACAAGCTTCTACTTTTGTACATGCTCTCCAGTTACACAGAAATATTTCAGTTTAGGGTTTTAAGCTTTTGAACACAGAACCTATTAAAAATTCAGAAAGGGATTTCCATAGGGTGCAAAGGGGTCACAGAGAAAGCCATAGCCCATTTTGAGAATTAGTTCAACAAAAGAAAACCTTACATACACTTAACTACAAGTTTGCCAAGACAAATATCCAGATTTCAGCAAAGGTCATTTCAGGTAAAGGTTTGAAATTCTTTAGATATCCAGGTATATATATGCAACAGGAATTAGAACAGAAAGAAAATCTATTTTGTTTTGTTTGCCTGGAATCTGCCACCTTTAAAGTCAACTTGTTAAAAACACTAGTTTCCATCTAGCAACAGCACCACAGCATGTATATAGCGCTTTAAGTGCAGAAGAGGATGTGAAGTCCCTCAGAAAACCCACGCTATTCTGTTTAGGACAGATTTTGATGATGTTTCCTACAACTTTCTAAGTGATGGCTGGGTCAGCAAGCTCTGGCACAAAATAGCAGGCAGTTGGGTGTGGACTAGACAGCATGTGGACAGGAGTCAGGCTAAGGACAGCAAGTGAGCCAGAACAATTGTTTCTGCACTGGAAATGCGGCTCTGATTTCTAAAGCATCTGCAGCATACAACCCTCAAGGAAAAAAAGATAATAAAAACCCTGAAACACTTGATTTTAAAATACAATCTTTAAATTTACATTGTAAGAGGATTTATGACTAAGATAGGAAGAAAAAAAAAGCTTCTAAATTATTACTTGCAATTTTGAGGAGGATATCACAGAGGCTGTTTAAAGGTCCAGTCCTGGCAGCCCACATGCATGTAAATTGTTCTGTACAGCTCAGTAGCACCCACTTTCATGAACAAGGATATGTGGCTAGAGACAGACTTGCAGGTTTAAACTGATTGCTTTATTTGTGGCATAAATTTCCTCCAATTAGTCAGAGAGCTGAACATTTCCTGCTTCCAATAAAACCCAAGAACATATAACAGTTAATAGATATTTGTAAAGCAGCTTTAAAAACTCTTATGAAAAAATGATTTTAAAAATCCTTTTCCCCACTGAACAACTCAGAGAAGTTGTCCCTGACAAAGGCCTGTAAGAGGCCAAAACAATGGTTATTTGTTCTCTTTTGCTCTTTACAAATGAAGCAAAATACAGTTAATACATTATGCATGTCCTCAAGCATATTTTTATTTAGCCTGTTTTGGTTTATTGTGCCTTGGGAAATTTCACTTTGGTTTTTTGTGCTTGGGAACTTTGATTTGATTTTGTTTTTCTGGTTAATAATAAAACTGAAATATTAGCGCAGGACATCAAGCAATCTACAGTGTGTGAGACTTGTTTAAGCTTCAATGAAACGGCCTCTCAACATCTCTTTTCCATTCCCTTATCTTATCAGTCGCCAAACCACTCTCAACAAGCTGGCCTGTCACTGGAGCAGTGCGGGCCAGTTGCTATTAGTCATTTCATTTCCCGTTAAGATGATCTGTTGTTTCACCCACAGGAACAAGATATCGACTTTCCCAGTAACATGCTATAGAGTCTCAGTACTGTACCGTTTAGGTACAGAAACTATTCTGTGCCTTATACTTCTAGAATTACCATTAAGGTAGTGCTTAAAACAGATAAGCACATTAAACAAGTAAACGACAATCCTCTGTCGTGAGGAATTTACTGCTATTGCAGAAGTGAAAGAGTAAGAGTGAACAGCAAAGCCTAAGGGAGAAAGAAGGGGAAGAAAGGACAATTGTCATGAGATTAGACAGTTAATTACAGTTGCTACATTCACATCTCAACACTACTTTTATTATTTCATTTTGGGATGGGGCATATCTTTTGGCATTCAGCAGCAATTTGTGTTCCCCTGGAAACACACAGGAAAAGGTGGCGAGTAAGAATTTATCAAGGGATGTCAGACCAAAGAGGTGGGAAGGGCAGTGGCTGAAGGGTTTTGATGGGGCTGAAAGCGAAGTTCAGACTAAGTAACCACCACAGTGAGGCAGAAGGTGGAAACAGACGTTAGAAAGGAAGACTTGCAAGGGCAGGAGTACAGGAGCGAGCAGTCACACAGCGGGGCTGAGGGGTAGGTAGGCTTTTGCCCTATTTCCCCATTTGTCTCTATGCTGCTGTACCGCGCTGGCTGGAGGGCAGCATCCATATACCACCGATACAATAAATTGGTATTCTTGGGATGATAGTTTCCCCCTTCCTCTTTTCCTAAGGGGATGTCCTCAGTCACTCACTAACTGTCCCAAAAGACTTCCAACCTAGGCAAAGAAGGAAATATGCCTACATGGAAAGCCTCCTGGAGGGTCACCTTTTATTATTCTGAAAGATGCACAGAAATTGTCAGTCTGTTTGTATACGTCCAGGCAGCAATGTACAAATGTGCTGCTCTACTTTTTATACAGCCACAAGACAATCTGGACGGAACCAGTCCTGTTCCAATTCTTCAAAGGCTTTAAGCCTGGAGGTCCTGTGCAGCATAACAAGTTATTCTGAAACTCTCAGTGGAGAGACTGTCCCAGTCCTTCAGAAGATGGTGGAAGACTGTTTCAGGATGTCATCCTCCTCTGTCCTCTTGTCTGAGCACCAAATCAATGGAGCTTCTCTATTGTGAACAGCACCCAGGGATGGAAATGATCTCTCACAGACCAAGAAATTTGTGATCTCTCCTATATGTGACCCACTTACAACCAAACACTCCTCCTTCCTACCACTGATTATCTTTTTTTCTGGTGGTGATTTTGGTTTGTTTCATTTGCTAGGGGTTGTATGTTTGTATGTATGTATGTATTTCCCCTGGGCCTGGTGGGACCCTGAAAAGGTGCTAATTAATTGCTGAAGAGAAGCTCCTCAGATGCAAGCTGAAGGGTCTGTCTGGCTGCCCAGGTGAGGAAGAAAGGAAAGGCTTCAGGGTCTTACAATTAAACTGTCTAGTCCTGCCACTTCCTATCTTCCCCCTCTCCCTGCACTCTTCTCATCTGTACTTAATTGTACAGGCATACTCTCACCATGAGGAATCCTCCGGACACAGCTAACGTATCTGGGAATCACACTCTGGTATGCTTGAACTGAGCAGGAACTTTCCTGGCTCACAGCCTGGGAATGAGCTGACAAGGGCTGGGAAACCCTCAGTGGCAATTCCCACTGGTATCTTGGTATCTCTCCTCTAATAAAGCTTCCCAGGGTACCTCATATAGCTCCTACAGCATGCACAGACAATTTAAGAGGCAATTGCTAAAGATGGACTGAAATGCAAGCCTCTGAACTGCCTTTTTGGTGACATTACTTGTTCTTGGGCCTGATAATTCTCAACAGCATGGATCACAAATGCTGACAGCTGAGATCAGGCTGGTGAACCCAGGTCTGAAACTGGCAGAATTGTTCAAGTTAACCTCAGGCTGCCCACCACTATGCAGATGTTCAAGTGGGGACTGCAAGTGTCTGTCAGGCATAGAGCAACAGCAAAAAGGAAAAAAATAATAATATTGGGAGCCCCTAGTAGAAAAATGCACCTTTTGGTGACCCTCAAAAAAAGTGCCTTTTGGCCACTTTAGTCCTAAACCTTGCTGGTGAAATAAGCTTTTGAGACTAAAAGGTATAAGCTGTCTGACAACGTTGTGAAGACGCCAGTTATCAGGGCTTGGC
The DNA here is from genome assembly GCF_015220075.1 of Falco rusticolus. Taxonomy (NCBI): domain Eukaryota; kingdom Metazoa; phylum Chordata; class Aves; order Falconiformes; family Falconidae; genus Falco; species Falco rusticolus. The sequence goes on along the minus strand of NC_051188.1, from coordinate 32,720,892 downwards.
TGGCAACCTGGGGCAGCATTTTCAAACTACTGCTACTGCAGCAGTCACTGCTGCAACAAAGCATGGACAACACTGCTAATAGCTGGGCTGCTAAGAGCTGATTTTGTGCTTTTTCTGCTACTCCTCTTGCATTAAAGGGAGTTTTTAAAAGAAAAAAATTAAAAGGTGTAGTCAGTATTAGACTTCTCACTTGGCCAAAAACCTATGTCCTCCCTTAGATAAGAGAGAGTTTCTCACTTGCCCCAGCTTCACCTGTTACTTAAAAAGAAGTCCATCAGGGAAACAACCATCCTTTTTCCTTTTCCACTGAATCCAGCATTTGCCACCTGGATGGATTCCTTTTCCCCTTTGCTGCTAACTGGAATTTATTCTCGTTGATCCTCCTATACAGACTTTTGGTAGTCTAACTCCACCACGCTCACAGGAGGCTTTCCCCAGTTAAGGAGGCATGACATCTATCAACCACCTCAACGTCTGATATATAGCCTCAGCATAAGCCCTCCTAACTCCAAATGAGCTGCCATGGTCACAGGGTACAGCGTCATACTGGCTTAACTTGGGCCCTGTAAATTGCTCATTTGCATCAGTGTACCACAGCATCTGACAGCATTGCTCTCCTCTTAACAACTCTAATGAGCTTGGGAATGGCAGCACTGGAGTGGCACACCCTGCCACGGAGACACTATTTCAGGCTGCAAAAGAACTGGTGCAGTTGCAACTCCTCTTTACTCTGCTGCTATACTTGGGATGTACGAGCCTAAAGGTGAGCTCAGAATTACCTGCTCTGGCTCTGCCATTCCAGTTCCTCCCTTATACCTCAATGTGTAGCCTCTTGCCTTTGTGGAATAAAACCTAATTCAGCTTTTCCAAGCTATTTTACCAGGGGAAAAGAAAACCCTGTTAAAAAGTGATATTCCATAAAACATTACTGTGTGTTACACTTTCCTCAGCTTTAACTTCATACACTTGGCACTTATCACCATCCTCTTTTCATACAAGTAACACAGTCATCACATGCTGATGTTAAGCACATGTAATACCCTCTTCCTTCCTGTTTTCTTTTCTCTCTGGAGTCCATACATTAGAAAAGGGATTTTCTAAATAGTGTTAAGAAAAGCTTCCAACTATTTCTGTTTGCTGTCCTTTATCACTGTGCTGGGGTTGCACCTAGCTGATACAAAGGTTCAGTTTTTCCAGCTGGGAATCAGACCAAGACACAGCAGTGGAAGCAGCAGTCAGATCCCATCGGCAAGGCATGAGTTTTCAAAGCTGTTACGAGTATGAACTCATTTAAGAATCACTTAACAATAATTTAAATTAATTTCAAAAAAAGAGTAAGAAAGCTTACCTTACTAACAGCTTTAGGGTCTGCACTATATCTGATCTCTCAGACTGGATCCCAGATGGGCAGAGCACCAAATTGCTATTTGAGTTTTAATTATTCTTGTTATTATATTCAAGATATGTCTGCAGACAAATTATGAAGCTCCTTATGAGTGGCCAGGAAGTAGGCACACATAAAGACCATCAAAATGCCTGGTCATACCTTGCGCTGTGGTAAAGCACAGTCACCAAACTGTCCCATGCAGATGTACCATAATTACAAAGGCTGCAGACAAACAAAGCATGGGAGAAGCCTTTTCCCAGCTAACTTTCACACATCATGCTCCCTATCAGAGATACTTCTGGGTTTCTGAGCTCTGTGTTTGTTTGCATCACTTTTCAGATACTTACAGAGGTTCTCAAGATGGCCAGCTATGGCCTTGGGTGAAGATGACTATTGAGCTGATGACAGGGACTGGCTGGAGCCTTAGTACTATTCTACTTCACCCATACACAGTGAGCTAAGCACAGAACGACTGCCCTGCAGATGGCATACAAGATGAAATGCTGGTTCCTGGTATTCCTCCATTCCCTGATCTTCATTCCACACTCACAACCACACCATCGAGACCGTTCATGCACCAGGCTGGGAGTCCCAGCTAGCTCCAGGATGCATCAGGGCCAGCAAAAGCAGTCACCCCTCAAGGAAAGAAACAGCAGCTTGAGCTGTCGGTCTCAGGCAGCGGCAAGCAAATCAGAAGACAGGCACCCACATCAAATTCTGACTGGTACATTGGAGGTATTTCAGTTGCCTTGTCCATATTATTAATTCATGCCCTCTTCACGCATCATTGCCTTACTTAGAGTCACATAGAACCTAAACATATATTAAAAAGACTATCACTACATAAACAGCTCATTAAAATGGATTTTAAATGGAGCCTATAAAACTAAAATAAGGGCATTCTACCCTTGGTTTAGATTTGTTTAGAATTAGAGATTTATGCTTGACTGGAGAAAACAAACGAGGGACAGTTCTATCATTTCAGCCTTACAGATGTGCCTACCCAACTGTGTATCCTGTAACAACTTAAAAGGCAGATCCAGTGTGATTCCTCTGTAGGCAAACACTAATCTCCTTACCTTCACAGACAACTGAAATAAACGGAAGTTGAATATTTGGTAGTTTAGCTAGATTATTCCATACAGACTCTATTTTCTCTAATTCCACAAAATAGATCCCTTTAAGGATATGCTTATGCACTCAGCAGTTGTCCTGCGCTTCATCTGCCCATTATCTGAGCTGCAAAGTATGAGACACAGGCAGCTCTATTCTACAAAAAAGACCATTGCAATACCTTGCTGTAAGATTGTGTCCATACTGAGAAAGCCTGCCTTGAATAAACCCGTTTTTGTAACACAGTGGGCATATGCATTACCCAAAAAACTCTGAAACTGTGTTTCAGCTTCAGTGCAACTGAAGTGACCTGGCTTTTACAGCAGTATTCACTTCAAAATGCATAGATGTAGAAGCATTTTGAAGTGTTCAGGATATCACAGTAAGACAAGAGACTGACCTGTTCCTCTAGGATTGCAAATGAAGGACTTAATTTTGTGACAGTATTTTTAAATATATTTGTAACTAGACTTACAGATCCTAATTAACAGATAAGTGACCTTGCCAAAATAAAGGTAGATCACTTAATGCAGGAGGTTCAATACTACGTTTAATGCTTTGGAAAGAAATCTTCGCTTCTATCTGGCAGCCTAGGTCAACATCTGCCTATTCATCTTTTTAGAACACACACCCCAATTCAAAGCATCATATTATATTATTACGGGACTGGCTATCAGAAGGTATGTGGCAACAATAAAAGCTCAAGAGTATATACTGCTCAATATGCTTGAGATCCAGCACTTCCCAGCTTAATATATTATTACAGGGAACGTCTAATTTCCAAGGGACATGAAGTGTTCAAACCCAAGTGGAAGGGAAAATGAACCAGTTTGAACAATGAGATTTTGAATAGCAGTTTTAAATAGCAGGTTTTCAATTCTAATCTATACTATTTAATGCACAATATCCATGATTCTGAAACAAACTCACACATTCTGCTTTTCACTTTCTTACTCATTATCCCATTTTGGAAAGGATGCATTACAAGAATCTTTTCTACAGTGTTTTAAGAAATAAACCATTTTCAGACATTTTAATGGTGCCACAATAAAAGCCAAATTTCACAGCATCTGTCATATGATTAATCACCATTTGATTCCTCCTGATTTTTTTTAAACCTTCTTTTCCACTGAGACCCTTTTTAAACCACAGTCCTTCCCATTCAAGGGTGAGACACCAAACATATCAAGAGAAGAGAAGAAGTAGGAGTTTCCCAGCTCTGTAGCACTGGTGTGAATCACAAGGGGAATTTTATGCCTCCCTGCAAACAGACACCATGGCAGAAGAAGCGGACACACCCTCAGCAGATGGGTCTTCAAATGTCTTCATGCTGACAAAACATGTTTCCAAGAAATTTTATGTCCAGAATGACCCACTTGCATTTCACATACAACTGATGCAGCACCCCAGGAAAGGCCATTCATCTTTTCCGTTAACTGTTGCTAGCTTTGCAGAATTGGAAAAGGACCTCAGCAGTGATCTACCAATTCAGTGCAGAAATTCCTCAAACATTGCTACTGTAAAAAGGGATGTATTCACACGTGTGTACTGCTTTCACTCTGAACTAAACATGGCAGACAACAGAGTAATATCTGTTACCATAGTCAGGGCTATCATTAGGAAACACATTACCCTGAACATCACAAGCCTTTTTTTTTTTCAAATGATGCCTTTTGGATTTGTGTTTTTCCATGGGAGAACTAAACAAAACTACTCTCAGTTAAAGACTCTCTCAGAAATCTGCCACAAGTCTCCTCAACTCCTGTAGTACCTGAATGCCACAGAACTAACGCTGCTGCTGGTAAAAAGGGGAGTGATCCCATCAGTGTCTGTGGCGTGCCATCCATCCACAGCTGGTGAGAAGCTGGCATGCGGTGGAGATGCCAAACAACTGTGTTGCCATTCACTTCCTTGGTCTGTCATGTCCACCCTCCAACTTCAGGACAGGAATTCATCCAGTTTTGAAGGCGGTTGGTGTGTATAGTATTGACTTAGTGCACCTTGAAAAGGCAACAATCATGATATATGTGATAAGTGTACTATAATGTCTACCTTGACGGCCCACAAACTTGATCCACTGTAGCTGCTGTCTTCAGAAGAGCTGAGACCTCATAATGCAGCTCAAATGTAAAAAATTCATTAGGTTCTTTCAGTTAGTAAAACAGCACCACAAAAATTAGACTGCTTCTGGCTGCCTGGGGATATTTTAACAAAATGGAAAATAATAGCCTTCAATGCACATGTGATTGACGTGTGTTTTCTCTGTTGATAACAGCCTATGTTTCCTGCCATTCTTGCAGAGCTTCAGAAGATTTGTACCACTCATCCTGCCTAAACTCCTTTTGAAGAAAAATACTAGTCAGGTTGCAGGAGTTAAAAAAAATCAACTTTAGAATAAATCAGTCTACAACTTTAGCCTCTGTGCGTGCCAAACCACATACTTGGTAGTATGATGTTAAGTATACTGAGTTAATTAGAAGCTTGTGCTTTTTCTTCACAGTTTCTATTAAGGGAAAATTCCCATTCTACCAGATACAGGTAACTACTGGGGGAGGACACACACACACACAAAACAAAAAAACACTCGTAAGAACTGTAGTAAAAGTTATTAAAGAATTACGTTCTCACTTGGTACAAAACCCCTAAATATCCAGAAAATTGTGATCAACTTCTCCTTCATGTAATACATCTGCTGTATAATCTGCTGGCTAGGTCTTTGATGTTCCGAAGAACACCAGCAACTGTCATAATTAAATCCTCTCTAGTTATTCAGATGCATAGCTCAACTAGTATTTCACACAATACCGTCAGTATGAAAGCCCACTGATTCTTTGACCTGCTAGTATAATTGGATTTAAATTATTACTTTTGAAGGGAATTACAGCTTGAAGTTTGGTATATTGTGGGGGTTTCCACCCTTCTCTTCAGTCAGCAAACAGCCCCAAGGAACATTTGTTTTTTGTGACAAAGCCATGTCCACATTATAATCCTGCACAGTAATCTCTTATGATGTCAGAAGTGCTGCTTTACGTCTGGGGAATAATTTGTCTGGATAAACAGAAACCATAAAGCAATATGGAGAAACATTTCACCAAGGACAAATGCTTTCTTGTGGATTTTTTTAGACTAGTAGTAATTACTTCCGTGTTCTTTTTCTTCCATGGCCCCAAAAGAGGAGTTTTAAATGATGATATTAAGTTGATGCATTCATGCTTATACGAAGGAAGTCAGAAGCCACTGTTTCACATCTGCTGGTTTTCATTTTGTGGTTTCCAATCCCAGGGCTTCTCACTGACTGCAGAGCACCCAGCCCCTCCTGCTTTCTCTTCCCTTCCTCTCTACCAAAAAAAGGGAAAAAGCCAAATGACATATTAAAATATATTTAACTTCCACTACTTTGCAAATACTCCTTAACATTTTGAAAGCTCTTTAAAAATTTCAAAATTTTGTGCCTTTATTTCTTTTTTCCAATAAGCCCCTTGAAGTCAATACACTGAAACATACAGTTATGTTTTAAACAATCCTCTGTTATTGTTGGTAAATATTTAAACAGCATCTTTTGTCAGATTCTCTGCCAATGTGAACTGCCTTGCTCCTTCCCATGGGGTTTAGAGCCTCAAAAGTGCACTCACCCACAAATGCTGGGGAAGAAAAGGAAGTTAATAAAATTGATAAGTTAAAAAGTAAACATGCAAAATCAACATCACTTATGCTATAGCTAGCACCCTTCAGCATGACTCACATTAATCCAATATGGACCGTACGCAGTACTTTCAGATGAAGAAGTTACAGCATCTTGCAGTCCTAACAACTTTTATAGCATGTCCTTGAAGTGTCCTGTTCCTTTCATCACTGCTGAGAAAATATCACAATCCCTTTACATTTTCTACCCATAATGATAGGGTGAGCAGTGCTGAGAAAAAATATGCAGTCACAATAACAGAGGAAAAAAACAGGATTCATGGGCATAGAAAGTAAATCACTAGGAAAGCCTGTCTTGTCCTCCTTTCTATTTTGCTTATAGGTCAGGCAATCTTAATGAAGCCTCCTCCACATGAGCTTTATTGTTTGCTCTTATACAGAGCACAGTTTATTTCAAACTCCTTAGTTATTTTTAAAAGCTATACTGAAAGTCCTGCATGGGTTATACTGGGTGTCTGCTGAAGAACTGCTACAATTACAAGGATCAAAGCAAGAGGACAGCACCATGCTCTGCTCTGTGATTTACCTGCCAGTATCAGGTAAAGTTGCTGGCAGAAAACTATGAATGATGATTACTCCCTTCTGAGTAATCCATGTCAGACAGGGAAAGGTGCTGCTATCTAACTGCCTAACTTCCCTCTAACTTTCAGCAGACAAATGAAGGTTGTTAGCTGCCCGCAATGTTATCTGTTCACCTGAATAAAGGTGATAAATACTCCCTGCTATATTTTCATACACAAATTTGAAGCTGGATTGAAGTCAGGTCAAGAACCTGCTTCAGCAAGTCATCCTTGCTACATATTTAGTTGGGACCCTTATCTGGTAGGGGAAGCAGAGGAGAAAAAGCCTTTGGGCAGCGGGGAGGAAAGAGGGGAAAAAGAGAACAAAGGTGCATATGTAGCATGGAGACATTACTGTGCTACCTTAATCTGTCTTTCCTGGCTGGTAATGGTTGTTAAAACAAAGTAAACACAGATACCAGTGTGTCAGCATCCAAAATACATTCCTAGGACCCCCCGGAACAGCCAAGCTGAAGTTTTGCCATTGCATCTTTATTGCTACCTGGAGCTCTGCAAACCAGCTAGACATAATTGCTAGCTTGGAGAAAGCTGCCTTTAAGCACAGGGCAGACTTACACAGCGCCTGCCAGGGGCTTTACCACATTTCTTCTGGCCTTCTTCTCTGGCTCTTGGCAGACTTGTCCCACCTACTCTCCCTACTTTGCTCCATGCGATGGTTTTCTACTATTTCCCTCGGGTTTTTTTCCCCTTTGAGTGATCTATCTCTCTCTGTTCTTCTGCTACTCTTCACTCACATAATGGTGATGAAGACGAAACAACTGCTGCATCTGAACATCACTTACCAACTCATTCTCTCCTTCACTCTTATTGACAAGGCTAAAGCCCAGTCCCATCCCCTTCCCATCACCTCAAATGCTTGTTCTTCTCCTTTTAGATAAAAAAGTTCTCCCAGACACAGTCTCAAATTCCTGAGATACTATTGTACTGTCTGGGGAACCCACCTACAGCCATATACAAACAGACCAGAGCAGCAAAGAAATGCGGGTTATTGAAATACAAATCACTAACACTGATCAGTCAGCAACTTTTCCAGACCACAATAGAGATAATTCAGAGCTCCCAAAAATAAGAGGTCAGTACACAAATGTGGCCAAGAAGCAAATTTTGGTCAAATCCTATCCTGAAACAGGCATACTCATTCCCCACTGAGTCACAGTGTCTAGATGAAAAATAACTCGTTTTAACCTTGTTTAATACTCTGAACAGGGGTAATCTAATAACAACCAGTAAGTTATTTTTGCCTTATGTCCAAAGCAAATGAGCAGTGGGGATTCTCTGCTGGAAACCCCATCTTTGTTCGATATCTTCTCGACAGATGTCGAACCTCCTGGCCTCATGCAAGGTGTGTAACAGAAATAGTTTATATGAACCCAGAAGATCTATGAAGTGAATGGACTCAGTAAATTCCCTAACAGCTAAAGCTGAATTGCTTAACTATATTGATTTTATGCAGACCTGCAGTGGTGAAATTCCTATATAAGTTCCTCAATGCTATTTTTTCTTTTATATCTTCTCCTCTTTATGGAGTCACCCATCAAAGATGGGCAGACACAGTCCATTCAATTTTTACTTTACTTTTTTTCTGAAAAAAATTTATTTATTATAACAAAAAAACCCCACTTCTGAATTTATCTGGCTGTTTTGGAAAGTAGATGTGGAACTAAAAGAACAACATGCCTTTCTATAGTATCTTCAGACATGCTTCTGAGGAACTGAGTTTCCCTGTATCTGTTCAATCCCTCTCCATCCTGACCACCAGAAAGAAGCTCAAAACAATGTGTTCTTCCTCCCATCCACACAATCTACTTTCATTCCTACAAAGCTACTGAAAAAAATAATCATTTCACATATTTCTCTTTTAGACCAGAAACCATGCAAAATCTTTTTAGGACATGCAAAATACAGAAGGGATCTGATAGAAACAGATGCCAGAACACTAATAACAGACCTAGTTATGGTGGCAGCTTCTCTGACACCGTCAGTCATTGTGGTAGTTCTCCAGGATTCTGTTATAAAGCCCACTGACATTTACAACCATTTAAAAATACCTATTTCTTGATTAATAGAATATTTTCTATATAAACCCTGCAACATTTCCAACAGCAATAGCCAAGAAACACATCTGTTTTCTTTGAACCTGTAAAAATCAGATGCCTTAAGGTAAATAGTTGTACCTCTGGTTCTTTGGGGTTTTGGGGTGGTTTTTTCTCAAATCTTCCTGTAACCTTGAGATTGAATTAGTATCTGCTTCGCACGTCCCTGGAGCTACCTTTCAAGTAAACACTCAGTGACAGCTCTTGCCAAGCCTCTCCAGACTTAAGGACACACCAAGTATTTCTGGCCTTCTTCAGAAGGGAAAGATGTGGGTGACACACCCAGAATCACTGAGGGCTTGCATCATTGCTCTGAGCACATTTCCATCACCCCTGGAAAAGCTGAGTTTGTTTGTTGCTATTTATCTGTCAAGGCCCTGCCTGTTCCATTCTTGGCAAAAGGAGTTTTACAGCACACAGGCTTTTGCAGACAGGATTCTTCTTGTTAAAACTTTCTTTCAATTATATTTCATTTGAGAGTTTTAGCCTTTTTCTAAACTCCTGCCATCAGCAGGGACCGTGCTTTAACAGTCAGCTACTATTCACTTTGCAAAACAATGTTTCCAGCAGCATAATCTTTGCCCAGAGCCCTACAGGCTCAACCTCTGGCACTTATCTACTCCTTGTTGAGATCTGCAGCAATGCAGTGTGTCTTTCCAGTACATTACTTCAGATTACAATGGACAGAATACAAGTCGTTTCAAGTTTTGCAAAGATTTTAGCACAATTTTTCCATTTGATTTTTTTAATTCTCCATATGCACATTTAAGAAATTTCAGTTCTAAGGTAGGGTGGGTCTAAGAAACCCTAGAAACCCAGCTTGCTTTCTGTAATTGCCTGCAGGCAGCGGGAATGGGTGCCAATTGCATTTGGAAGTATTGTTACAGGCAGAAATAGGTTCAGAGAGAATGAGGCCCGCATCCAGTCAAAGCAAAGGGCTCTCAGGAGAGAGCATGGTATTTTTCCACCCTCAGAAAGACTTCAGCTCTCTGGTGTCCTTGCTGTGTAACACTACTCCTGCCATTTCTGACAGCTCCAGGGTTCCTTTCACACCCTGTCCCACCCTCTTCCTCAGCTGTGGGTAAGGGACTTCAGTTCAATTCACTTGTGCTCTCTTCCTTAAAAGTATCATTAAAGAACCTACGTGGGAGAAGCCCTATTTAAATCCATCTACGTTCAACAATGGCAATAAAAAATGATTGCATGGTTAAGCTCATAGAAAGCCAAGCACAAGACCTAGGCCAGTATTCTTTTAATAAAATAATTGCTATTCAGGCGAGACTTTCTGTGCAACAATTATTTCTTTTTTAAAGGCAAAAAAATACTTGAATGAACACAAGCACTTGAATGACTTTATTTAATGCCGATCATAGTATTATATTATAAATATATTGGAATATTTCTTTAGTTTTGTATATTTTCTTTTCTAATCATACCACTAGAAAAAATAATACCACACTCCAGGATAAAAGAAAAACACTGTTATTGGAAAGAAGCTTCTTCTTTAGCTTGCCAAGCAGCTATCAGCCTTCCAAGCAGCAGAAACTGCATACAGTAGGGTTGCTATACAACATAATCAGTGGGACTTGGAGAATTGCTTTGCCCTTTCCAGACATATAATGATTGTTCTGAAGCAACCGTGTTTTGTGTGAGGAAGATTTGAAGGGAAGCAGGTGGACACTGATGACAGTAAACATCATGCAGCTGTTCGGGTTCAGGTAGGAGGAGGGCAACAGCCTGATGGCAGAGTATTTTGTTTCCATTCATGACCATCTTGAACAAGGACTCACAGGGAGAAAAGACAGTTCTGCTGTGATATGTGTTCAGTCCACTGAAACTCTAGTCTCCAAACATTTTTACCTTTTTAAAACACAGCAATAACTATCTGGCCAGACTGACTTCTTGTTTTGCCCTGATGATTTCAACGCAATAAAATTTCACACAGAGTGGTGCCACATGTGAAGGGTCACCAAAGACTTTAGTAAGAACTCGGTGTTAAAATTCAAGCACTACAGAGATAATAAGGGGGGGGGGGGGAGGGGGAAGGAAATTAGAGGTTACTTACTTGTCACTAACAGGCTTGGGTTACTTTGAGTATAAAGAAATCCATCATACCATCTAGACACGACAGTGTCTGTGCTTCATCAAAATATTTGTAAACAGCAGACTCTTTCATCAACAGAATGGATCAAATTCTACTCACCATAAGATAATTTCAGAAAGATTTTCCGGAAAGAGGATGCTCTCAGACTCCACAAATACAACTTGCCTGCTCTGCACACATTTCAAGTTACCCAGTCTAAACACTATCAATAAAATCAAAGTTATATACACAAACATACATATCTCTCCTTTGGAAAGAAAGAATTGCAGCAGCCCCTCTTTGTTAACTGAAAGGGTGTTTACTGGCAAAATCCTACTAATTCTAGCTCCCACCACCAACAGCCTGCCCTCACCAAAGGGAAGGACTGCAGGCTTTGGATAAATATAAATAATTCACAAAGTCAACCACACCATCGGCAGGAGGTGAGCTGTGTGCTCTCCTCTTCCACCAACACGTCAATGTGGTTCTTTTGTTTAATGAACTTCTGCCTGCTGTCATCTTTCTGGGGATTGTGCCCATTTGTGCAGACCACCAAGATAGAATAGCACAAATGCATCCAGCAAAGTGCCCTTAACAGGGACTTGCTTGCCAAAAGAGAACAGCCTCTCTTCTAGTTAGAGTTAGGAGAAAGCATTTGTGCTTAAATGGGAAAACATATTAATAGCTTCCCTGTTTCTTCCCCTCTGCAGGCTAATGTACTCCAGAAAACAGATATTTTTTGCAAAAGAGTAGGAATATATCTGGAAGAGCTATTTGTTAAACTACTGGCTACACACAGATAATACCATCCTGGGGACAATTTTTTCCTGCTACTTTTAATGTGAAGTAGCATTTTCAAAATCATTTTGTCAGACAGCTCTTCCACACGGGAAAGGCTTGAATTCTGATGGCCCTGAAGTAACAGTAATATTGCCTTTGCTGTACAGCCAGCTCTGCAAGATACTAAATGTCATTGACTTTCATTATTTAAAAGTGCACCTTTCCTGGTAGCATTTGCACTAAAAAACAAACCCTTTAGGAATGCGGAGGACCCAGCTGCAATCCAGAAATAATAAGAGTAATGACGTTAATAATAATTCTAACAAAGAGTAGTTTATCGAGCTTAGCAGAATTTTACCTTACAGAAGAAGATGCCCCACATCTCAGCTTATGTAGCACAGTAGCTACATTTCAGTCCTGAAGCGGTCAAGTAGTTGGACTAGAAGACCGTTGCAGGTACCTTCCAAGTAAACTATCCTATTCTAGTACATAAGCAAGCATCATTATCAGTGCTCCCATCTAAGAGAGATGGAAACCAGAATGCAGGCCAATGCCATCATTGCTCTGTGAAAAGTAAGAGGATGAGCCGCTGGCAGAGCAAGGAACAAATGTCCAAACATTTGAACTCTGGGCTTTAGTCAGTAGATCAGTGTGCCTCCAAGACCAAAACAGAAGACTCCTAATGTTTTGAGTGGGAGTGAGGAAAGACAGACTCGGCTGTAATTCATATCAGAAGGCAGTATAAAAGGAAGAGTGGTGACAGAAATAATGTGCAAAATTGCCCCAACGAAATCTTGGCCTATCAAAAGAAAACTTAGCAGGTAGGAATCTCCGGACACACTGGGTTGGCCTCATCAGATAAAGTACCACTGTCCACATCAAATCCAGTCAGGTCACGCTCCTTTCATACTCATCAGATAGAAATTGGCACATGTTGGTGTTAAGTGCTTGATCAAGTGCACATGTTCGTTCATCCCTGACCAGGAAATTCTCCTCCTAAAGCTCTGTGACCAACTTCATTTCCTTCCCAAGTAGATGTCTACAGTCTTTCAGTGGGCAGCCAATATGGACCAGCTAAAATTTAGATGAAGATACAGACCTCAAGAGTCCACTAGGATATACAGCATCTCTTATTTGAAGGCCAGTGTTGGTATTTTGTAAATAACAATAATTCTATCAACTCATGCATGGTAAAGATTGGGAAATGAGGAAAGAGGTCCCAATTACTTTTTCTTACATATTAAAATATGCTAATACAGCTAACTTATGGCATGTTTCCTTTTAGCTTTTTGATCTGTTTTGTTACTCTTCTGCGTTTGTATGCTCCCATTGTTCATTGAATAAGGATCATTTATTCAGGGAGAAGAAGGAGGGGGAGAGTGATGAACCTACATTAAAATGGCAAACACGAGCCCAGAATACTTCATGTTAAGCATAGAGAGAAATTTGTTTTCTGATGAGAAAAAAAACAGACCCTTGAACTTAAAAGTCAATGACAGGAAAAAAAACCTCGCATGAAGATATGATTTATAGTAGTAAAAGAAAGTTATTCAGGAGTCAATAATTTTTCAAAAGGATTAACAAAGCATATGCAGCATTACCCATAATGAGATAGGATAAGTATGGAAAGCTCAATTTGCATGCTATTTAGATTCAACAGATAGTTAAACTGTTGATATCTAAAGTGCTGTTGTTGTGACAGTAAAGGTAGAGGTCCTGCACATCCTCTGAAAATTAATATAGTTCAGAGAAAATGGTAAAAATTGCAATTCCTTTGGTATCTAGAGGGATTTAAACTATACAAGAAGGACGGTCCTTTAGATGGCTAAATTTCCTTTTTATCATCAAGTCGTGGGGGTTGGCTAAAAAAGGCATCAAGGTAACTTTTTTTAATTCAGATCTATCTACCTCTGGGATGCAACCAGGAATTTAATGCCAAATGGAAAACAGTAGGTAAGCTGAAAGCTGAAGTAATTTATCACTGCTATCTTTTCAACAGATAAGCATTTCTTTGTTTGAACAAATACACACGACAGTATATAAAAACAAAAAAGTTTTGAACACAGGGCTTCTGCATAATGAAATTTCAGAAAATATTCAGTATAAAAGTTCTGGTGCACAAAGAAGATTATTAATTTTCCTTCCACATGACAAATAGATAAATACCTTTATGTTAAACACAATTTTAAGTACCATACACTATTCAGGTTTGTATTTTTCAATACTTCAGAAAGCAAGAAGAGATGTATTGAAATTATTAATTTTTCAGCATATAAAGTTTAAAAAACCCAAACAATTCAATTGAAAACCAGTTCAGATGATAAATAATAACAATTATTTTTCCTTAGACTGCCACTTACAAACCCCATGTTGAATCTGGAAAAAAAAGTATTTCTTCCCATCTCATACATCATTACCAGTCATAATGATTCCTCAGATCCTCCTGCTGCAACCTCACTGTCTTGTATTTGTGCTGTCAGCATCAGCCATATCACCGATCTATGTTTCCTTTTCAGTCACCTCAGTGACTGATCGATTGGAATTTAGTGTATGGCTCTTTGGATGGTGCATGCCCCATTCTAATTGCTTTGGCTCAGCAAGGTAAACAAGAATAAAGAGCTATATAGTCCTTTCTCTTCCTGCATGTATATGAAGGAACAATACAATTAAAAATGACATACAACATTCAGCTACCATGAATAAAAAGAAGTAGAAAAAAAGGTGGTTGCATTTGAACCTATCGGACAAAATGTACAAGATTCCAATACATAGTCAGATCATTTTTAAAAGCTGATAAACACAATTGGAATCTGGAAACATCAGTATTGGAGAAAATCATTTATTATGTGGATTTTCTCTTGTTTTCTCTTCTCTGTGATTAATTAAAGTGAGCCAAGTTATCGATTGTGTTTTGACACTAGTGTCAGATGTGACTGCTGATACACTGATCCAACAGTCTATCAAAATGGAGAAAAAAAAAAGCTCTACATAGAACTAGAGTTTATAGCAAATCAAAACCACTGTATCAAATGTTTACATAAACCTAACAAGTATGCAGAAAGACAGAAAAGCCATTGCCCAATCAACCAACTGCCTCCCACAGCTGGTGGATATTGGAAGCAAAAGAAATGATGGGTTCTCTTAAGAGTAAAGGCAAGCACAGACATTAAGGAATAAGATCTTGAAGAAAAGAACCGGAGAAGAATGCAAGTCAACAGAAAGGAACCTAGGTGTTCTTCATTGTGCTGTTGAATCTTCAAGGAAGAGAAAGAACTTACAAAGGAACAAAGAAAAGGCCTTTCAAAGAATGAATTTTACAATGGAAAGGAAACTCCAGAGAAGACTGGGAGCTAAATGTGGAAGCCAGATACAAATCAAGCTAAATCAGTGAGAGGACAGAGAAGCTGCAGAAATGCAGTGTCCCCCCTGTTTTATTTCCATATTCACAAAAGCTATGTAGAAAGTCACTTTGCTTTAAAAAACTAAATGTCTGGTTCAGGCTAGCTGCCCTTGCACATCTCACATGGTGCTAACTTCTCTTTTGGCCTGGGCCTCCAAAATTACTTAGCACTGGTATCCAAACTTTACAGCAGATCACTGAAGAAGACCATTCTTCTCACAGTCCTTTTAAGACTTCTTGACAAGAGAACATAGAATCATAGAATGGTTTGAGTTGGAAGGGACCTCAAAGATCATGTAATTGCAACCCGCCATGGGCAGGGACATCTTCTACTAGACCTGATGGCTCAAAGCCCCATCCAACCTGGCCATGCACGCTTCCATGGATGAGGCAATCACACTTCACACCTCCTCTGGGCAACATGTGCCAATGGTCTCACCACCCTCATAGTGAGGAAACATCTTTCCTGCATGCTTAAACTCTTACAAGGATTCAAAATTAAGCTTTTAGCCTATGTCCTCCAGAAAAGGCAGGATTCAATAAACTCAACCTATGGGCTGGCAAGTTTGTCATATGCTTCTTGAGATGCTCACTACTTAAAGTGTGGTGAAGTGTACATTCTTCCACAGATGACAATCCCTTGCTCCTCCAGAAAAGATGGTGAGAAGACAGGTTTTGGCCTGACATGACACAGTTCTGCACACCTGACCAGGCAAAGCCTGGCATAATCCCAAACCAGCCTGAAAAGAGGTAAGAACAGTGCCATATAGAAACCTTCACCAAAAAGCAATCTGGGAATGACAGGTACATGGATGTATCTATATCTAGGTCATATCCATACTGGAAGCAAGAAGTTCTCAACACTTTTTTCCCTTTCAGATTTTCAAAAGGATGATGTAAAGACAAATGTTGAATAGGAGGCAAGTAGAACTGCAAAAAAGACGATGATGTGGCATAATGAGGTTGCAAACCAGACAACACTATATCTGCAGTGTAAGAAAGTTATATAACCGTTTTCTGAGTTTCCTGCATCAACTTAGAAAGATACCTCATTTCTACCAAGAGAACATATTGCAGCAAGCCCCCTTGCTGATTTAGGATAGTAGCGTTTACCTTTCCCTATAAGCCATCAGAAAGACAGTTGTATATTGTGTACATACAGTGGGGACATGGATTAATTTCAAACCTATCACACAATCTGATGAGATTTCCCTTGAGATCTCCTAACACTCTACAGCACTGTGAGCCATTATTTCCATACTTATTGGAAATAACGTCTGAGCCCAGGCAAGTCACAATATTCCCACTGAGAGTTGTCATGACGGGAGTAGAATTAATTCTTATTGTGCTTGTATGCATAGAGGGTCTTTTTGGCTTTATTAGCATGTACCCCAAATAGTATTTAAATCCATGATGATACAGTATCATGTGGGGCCTCCTAAATTTGGACGTATATTCCTGACTACATATACTGAATGCAAATCAGATTTCACCTGCATTCACATAAGTCTGATGCAACTGTCATCTTCAGCGGTCAAGCTCCTGACTCATGCCAGTATGGAATTGGAACTGGATCTGTGACATAACTGAAGTACTCAAGATCCTTTCAAGATGCAATTTATTAAGGAGATAGACCTTAATCGCAATGAGCTGTGATGCTAGTTTTCGTAGTTTAAAGGATGAGCAAGAAGCTTTATTTTTTTAATTGCAGTTAAATTCATTCACTCTTATTATGGAGTTAGTTATCTATTTTAAGCATTCTCCAGGTGGTTGCTGTTACCAGATGTGGACAGATCCCTTTGTGCTTCACTATGAAACTAGCCATGCTAGCATCTTTGGATGTGCTGAAGACTCAGCTATATTAAATAATTTTTAGATTTCCAAAACATTCTCCTGAAAACTTTTACCAATTATTTCTGGTTTATTTCCAAAAGCAAACTTTCTCAATTTTTAGTTGTTCTGTTCCTCTTACCTGATTCATACATGTATGCTTGTAACACTCCTATCTGTCACTATGGAAACAACTGTTCAGTCACTATAGCTGATGTCACTGAATGGATCAAGTAAATTATTTAAAAAAAAAAAACCACAAAAAAAACAAACAACAAAACTTCTAAACAAATCCAGTAACAATTTGGAGCAACCCAGAAAGAAATTCAATTGAAAGGGATGACTTAATTTCAGTTTTCAAAATTGCAGGGTTTTTTTTAACTTTTTATGTTTCTCTGTGGGCAGCAGCCACTGAATGAAATCCAGTAAAATGGGTTCTATCAAGCCCATCTCCTACCCAGCACCATATCTCATAATGAGACTGCTGCAGCTTCAAACCCAGCTCTGGCAAAACTTTTCATGGGAACCTGAGGCACAGCAGTCTTCTCCCTTTTGGGCATGCTGAGACCTGACTTGTACACTTACATAGCCACTTAACCATTCTAGCCAAAAAGCCTGAACATGCAGCTGTCTGCAACCAGCCTGCCATTGCCCAGCAGCTTTAAATATTACAGATATATATGTGCGTGTGTGTGTGTACCTATCTCCATTTCCCCAACAGAAATAACCGTAGGCCAGAAATCTTTTCAGTTGTCATGCCCTACCCATGTCAATGCTACAGTGATGTCTGTTTTATGGATCAATGTTGATTTTCATCTGGGATTCTGTAAAGCTTTGGGAAAAAAAAACCTTGGAAATGGAAAGAGAGATACCATTTCATAATCCAGAGCAGCCTTTTGGAGATTTTCCCATAAATCAAGTACAAATGCAGGATAACCATATTATTATTTAAATAATATACTTCTGTATTTAGCAGGAAAGTAGATAAACCCATTTAGGATTTTGGCTAACTTACAAATTTTTTACATATTTCTTCTAGCTACTGGTAGCACACAATTAAAAATGCCATTCCAAGGTGATTCTAACTTTAGAAATAATAATAAATCATATTTACAGTACTATCTTAATGTCTTAAAGCTTTATAATTTTGTCACATTTTGCATGAAAAGATATCCTCAACTTTATTTCTTAAATAACATCATTGATGCTGCCTTAGAAGCAGTCAGTTTTATCACTATTACATGTGAAATCTCTGGGGGATTAAACTTTAGGAGATACACTCACAAAAAAAGCAGCACCTCTTTTATACCCTTACTAATTAAATGCAATTAATTCACTAGCACCCTGGAGCTGCAGGTATTAAAAAATAATAAAATCCCCAAATACTTCTGCTTTGCATGTGATAAATGCTACAATCACTCTTACTTTTTAGCAAAAATAAAGAAGAAATAATATTAGGTCAAAGTGAAGTTCATCGCAGCAGGTCGATGGAGATTGTCAGAATTCATTAGCATCTGTGTGACTGGTAAATTATTGAGTTAATTTTAGGTTGAGTGACATATTTAGAAAACTACAAATCACCTTATTTTGTGAATTTAATCAACCTTTGCTCTTCCCTGGATAGTTCAGCATACATCTGCAATATTAAGTTGCAACTGACTTTTCACTCTTGTAGCCCTCACAAATACCAGCACTTTGCAAATTTTCAAACCATCAGCTGCATTAAATGCCGGTCTCCAGCAAGGAGTTCAACAGAAATAAAGCATTATAATTACAGAGAAAACAAAAATTTAAAAACAAACAAACAAACAATCTGAAAAGGAGGCTTTCTTTAACTGAAGTTTTAGCCAGTTTTATGCTGAAATCTCAATTTGCTTTGTGTCTAAGAATAAAAATGTTAAAGTTCATAAGATAACAATGCAGAAAGGAAACTTCTCTTTGGAAACTTAAAAAGAAAAAAGTTGCTGTTTGAAAAATTTAGTCAATCTACCAATCCTTCTTTGTGACACTCTGTTAGCCCAATTAAATCCCACTGCAAAACCAAAAATTGCACTGTATGTGGATATTCCAGCTGTGGCTTCTGAAAAACACTATTTTCAAAGTCAGGAAAAATCTTTTTCAAAGCTTATCATTATCTGGAAATAAGTCACAACTCCTAGCTAACTTGAGCTATTCATTTATTTCTCATTGAATATCTTCTGAACACTTAGCACAAAGTTTCTCTTCATTTCCGAAAGACATTTTATTAGCACTAGATTTGATATCGAACGTGACAATATTTAGGTAACACAGTGGGCTTTTCTAAGTAAAATTTAAACTGTGAAGATATGCATTTGCAAAAAGGGCAATTACTTGTATTTTGAATATGCAAACAAGTTGCTTTTGGATTACTGGCAGCTACAGCTTGGGCTCTGACACTTAGCTCTTATTAATAGGCAAAGCAATTAATGTAATTATAAATATGGAAAAGAAAAAATATCAACACTATTTACACTAGTTAGTTACTAGGAGGTAAAATACTTTGTCAGCTGTAATACAATACAAATTGCTGCAAAGCGTTTAATACAATTATAACATGCATATATTCAAAGCACTACAGTTTATATTCTAGGTCTGTCCTCTTGGGATCAATTTATGATACTCTATGCTGGGTATCTTGTCTTGACAAAATAATGATACTTCATTCCTGTGTTGCTACATTTGGCTACCACACACTCCATGTACGGGTAGGATTACAGATCCAGTCATTGCACAGTGAATAGCAATGCACATCGCCACGATGCACAGGGATGGGAGGGAGAAGGTGTGATTGGCATCTGTACAGAAAGCACCACATGAGTGTGCACCTGCCTCTCCAGTTTGGAAATGTTTTCCTCAAGCAAACACAGTAAAGAAGCATAACAATCAACAGCAAATTGTATCTACTTCTTCACTGTTGGCATTGGTTACTTGAATGTTCATATTAAAAAACCCACTTGGACATTTACCATCCTCACCCCATGCACACATGGCGTGTAGTGACAGGCAGCAACTCTGCAATGGAGGTTCAGGAGGTGTACAGAAAGTAATCTTGCAGGTGACAGCCAACTAGGGAAGTACTGTAAGGTGGAAAAACCACAGTCGTATCATAAGGGGACTGACGAATTCTTAAATACTCAAAGCCATTAAGCCATTTAAGCAGAAGACTGCCTTTGTTTTCCTTTGTTTTCTTGCATTTGGAATTAAATTTGTGTTCAGAATTACTGGTGTTACAAACTAACCAATCTTAAAAACAACTGTTTCAAAGTTCCTTATCAGTGCTTTAATTTCTGACAGTTGCGCAATACATTACTGATATCCTCAATTAATAACACCATGTGTTACTTGGGAATGTATGGTACATTTAGCAGCATGACTCATCCACAACTGCTCCAGTGAGTCAGAAGACACTGCTCCCAGGTTCCCAGGTACCAAAGTGTACCTTGTAGTCACCTATTGTAAACACGTTTGCTAGCACTGCAAAAGGAGACAAACGGTCACAACACCAAGCCAATTCAGAAAAGGGAAATAGTTTTAACGCAAAACTTCTTTGCATAACTTTGATAAATAGGAGGGACACACAGCAAAGATGCACAATACTAAATACGGTGCGGTGCCTGTATGGTAAAGCAAATTAAAAATGAACAGGGAACTGCTAAAACCTGACACCTTGTCTAACCAAACCAAATTGCTACTGCCCAGTAGACACTGGCTGATGCACACTCCTGCTTTATTTCCCATTTGCTCCATGGGGCTGCTCCAAAGTTCACCCAGAGCAAAACAGTCTTTTTTGGATAAAGCCTCAAGTAAGAACAAGAACAGACGAAGCATCTGTACGTAACTTCTGGCTCAGGGCTGGCTGTGAGGGCTCTTAAAACCCCAGCTTTTTGCTGGAGCAGCCTCAAGGCTGCTCCAACTCTCTTCCCTGCAGGCCATGGCCCCAAGGAGCAAACACAGTGATTAGAGCCCACTGTTTCAACCATGTTCCCCTCTCCTCTGAACAGAGCTGCCTTGCTCAAGTACTCCAGCAAGGAGCTGTTTGAGGAAACAGCCATTCAAACCCAGCACCATCTGCTGCCATGTACAACCTTTCTGGTTGTAATGGGAGAAAAACAGCCACCTTGCGCCTCCAGAGGGGTCTTGTGAGCCACAGATACCTGTAAGGCCACCAGCCACCTTCCTGCCTGCTATGTCAGGCCATGCAATACCTTGGGTGACCCAGCTGCAGGGGATGGTCAGGGGACTCTCCCGCCGGTGGGTGACTGCTGCCTGCTGTTAATGGACAGCAGTGCCCGTGAAGCCGGTGAAGCAGTGCCGAAGGGCTCCGTGCCCTGTGCAGCAACTTTGCCCTATGGACAGAGAAGGCACAACCCTTCCAGCTGAACTTCCCGGCTTCTGTCTGCTTCTCACAATTTAACGTTACTTTCTGTGTTTAATGTTTCAGATTTGCATGTAGTTTAAAATAATTAAGTTGGACCATGCCAGTTATTTCTCCGAGGTTTCAGAACACAAACTTTGTATTTCTTCGGCTGTCTGGCATAGGCTGCCACAGATGGAAGACAGATATCTGTCCGCCAATGTTTAAAGAGGACCAGATCTTTTTTCTTAAAAAAATTTCCTGTTTAGCGGTGGCAGTCATACAATCAGCCAGCCCAACTCGTCCCTCCCTAACAAGTGTATACATGAATGAACAAGGGAGACCATTGCCTGTGCAGGACACGCGCACACACACAGGGGTCTGAGGTGCACGGGGACTGCCTTGATGGTCAGTTTTGAAAAGAAAGGGGACAACTTTTTCTAAGCTGGATTGGAAAGCTCTGAAACTAACATACCCTTCTGCCAAAAGGGATTCATTTACTGAAAGGGAAGGAAAACAAGGTTGCCCAGTAGCTATTCCAGCTAAGGTCAGCCAGCAAGATTTGCTATTTCTGAGTCCTTCCAACCCAAACATCTGAGGGAAGTTGTTCAGTTGGTGCATGCTCTTACTAAATCAGCTGTGCTTTGCTCCCAGCTGATGGCTGCCAATTTAGACTGACCTCAAATCCTCCAGCTTCCTCCCCCCAGAGTTACAGTCATTCTCTGCTATTTCACCTGATCTTTAACAAAAGTTTCCACACCTTCCGGGCTCGTCACAACAACTCTTCAAGCATAAGCCAAAGCCAAACTGACAGAACAGATTTCATTTTTCTCTCAGAGACACACATATGCCACAAAGACTGCAGTTCATCACCTACACTTTACAAACATTGCTGAGCACACTCAAGTAGGATAGCGCTTTTGCAAGCATGGCAGTGCTGCTGCTTCTTTTTCTTTGCCCTTTTTCTTTTCTTTTAAAGTAAAAAGTTGCTTAAGTCTGTTTGAGGTTAAGTTCACAATTTATGCTCAGCGAGCTGTCTTGTGCTGTGTCCAAAACCAGCACAGAACCACTGTCACTTTTTCCTGGAATCCTGTCCACAGACTGGGGATTGGGGCTTCCTCTTCTGCTCTGGCATCCTTTGAGCCTGAATACTTCAGGGCTTGAAGATTTCTTCCTTACGCAGAAGGGTGGTGCTACTGGGTGGCGCCTGCATAACTGTGTGCATGCAGGGAGAAGTTTCCAGGAGCAATGGAAAGTAAGCTATGCCATAAAAATTTTACAGTGCTTACTCCTTTCTTCCTTTCTACATGACATGTTGGGAAAAATTTGGGGACAAAATGAATGCTGCCAACTTACAGGCATTGGGCAGTGTCTTGAGGAAAACAAGGAAAAGTGCTACCCCACAGACAAGGGCAAGGGTGGCAGGTGGGGAGAGGACAGACGGCTGGTTCGCTCCCACACGGGGACTAGCAGTTGCAGGTGAACCAAGGCCATGTGCCCTACTAATAGCAGCAGCTTCCTGCTCAAAATAAGAAGCAGGTTCACACATTAATTCTCCAGTTGTGTTCAGACATAAGCTGCAACACAGATGTTTGCAGGGCACAAAGGGGGCACCCAACAGAGCTGGCTGCAAAAAAAAAAAAAAAGTACAGGAATGACAGCAAGTTGCCTTTTACAGCAAGATCTCTAGAGAGGCAGTAAAAGGGAAGCTTATTCTGCTATGATTTTTTTTCCTGAAGCTCCTCCTTGTGTAAGATCCCACTGCTGCCAATCTCCAGAGACTGCAAATGAATTAGAAAGAGGAGGAGAAAGCAAAAAGCATGGATAAGCAAAATAAAGGAGCAAAGCAGAAAACAAAGCACAACAACTGAGACTAAAAAAAATGCATCACAAAGAGGGAAAAGATGAAAAGAAGTAAAGACACATCAATAGATATGAGAACTATTAACGAAATGTAATCATCAGAAACACTGCTGAGATCTTTTGCACGCACTCTGAAAGCACCATTAGACAGAGGATCTTCTGACAGGGCTGGACATAGGTCTGAAAATCCAGGAGACCCAGCAGTAGGACCATCATACATTAAGTGATCTAGGCAGCTACCTGACCCCATACATAAAATGGAGACAATGGTTCTTCAGCTTTTGCCAAACAGCTTGGGACCTATAGGTGAAGCACACTATGAAAATATTTTGCATTCTGATTCTTACAGAACAAGCTACTTACTGCAAAAAAACGTTTTTGTGAAAGGGTACTCTACACCAAAAAGTGGTCCTGGATTTTACTCATAAGAAGAATTCAACTTCTCCCCTATTATAAATCTCTTCAAAGTTTCTCATACAGAGCAAGGTAAGTTCAATTGTTACATTCATGTATTAAAGAAACCTTTTCCTCCTCAGAGCCCAAGCTCAAAAAATTGTCTAGATCTATAAACTCTTTAGAAAGAATAAAACCTTTTAAATCTTCTCTTGTTTCTTCTCCATTGCTAGGAGCTCAACAGAGTTTCAAGCACCATCAAGTATGACCTGACTTGTAAAAAAGAAATCACCTAAAAATTACTTCATTATATGCAGGAATGTATTTCTGAAATTGCCTGAATACTTTCTGTAAATGTTCCAACTGAGATACTAGCTTCACTGAAATACTTGAGAAAATTTCCAGGAACTTCAATATACCCAAGATTTTGACTTTTATGGCCATTTTTTTCCCAGTAGTCACATTCGTACTTTTACTACATTTAGCAGTTGCAAAGAAATCCAAGGAAACACAAACTAAAAACCAGTTAAAGCACAGCCTCAAGTATGGGTGGATCAAAAGTAGAGCTACTTCTTCCAGCTCACTGATTTTACCTTCAAAACTTCTCACTTGCTTGTGAAGATTCACCTTTTCATTCAGTCTGAAGGTAAATTTGTCAGTTTGGCTACAAATTTCTCTCCGAGTAATTGAGCATCATACCCTTCCCAATTTCTGCCATACAAATTCAACATGGACTATTGAAAATTCAGCCTGCAAAGATCATCACACTGTTCCATTCATGGCAGCTGAGATTTATCAAGGGCTTTAAGAAGTTCAGCATTAGTCTGTCAACAAATCTCACACACACTCCAAATCATCTAACACAAAACATACATATATCCATTGCACATACCTATTTATTGCAGATGTTCTCCAAGTCTCAAGAAGCATATAACCAAGAATTGCTTCAAGTTCACAATCCAAGATCTGAAAAACAGGTAATACGTATTTTTAATGTCACTAAAAGTATATGTATTAAGCATATAAAAGAAAAAAAATATTGTGTAAAATTACTCTTCAGAGTTTATGAGCTAGTCCTTCTGAAGTTGTGAATCACCTGAGAAATGTTGTGGGTGATAACAATGATGTTATGATAATTTATATGGTATGAAATTTAAGATACATGATATTGCATAGATTCTCGGACAACTTCTACATACAAGATCAAAAACAGTAGAAAATTCTGAGAACACATCTAATTTTCAAATAGCAGTTTTGCTACAACTATTTGTAATGAAAGAACAAAACCAACATACTGAATATGCAAAACTGCTAGTGGCGTATCAGAAAATACAAATTATTTAGGAAACCACAAGCATCCCTATGTACATTTAAGCAATATTCTGCCTTTAGTTCACAGCAAGACAGTGGCATGAATAGGAAAACCACATGAAAAATCAAGGATATCATTATGGGCATTACCTCTTTATTGTCTAGAAACGCTGAACATGCGCAGTTCTGCTACAAGTATGAAATTCTAGACATACACAAATGCTTAAAAAAAGGTAACACCTAATCACAATCAGTCCCAGAATCTCTAAATTTTGCTGATGATTCTCACACAGTGACCCTGAATGTAATGCATTTCATAAGTCTAACATGCTTCGGAAAGTAGAAAAGGGGAGGAGGATGCATTGGGAGAAAGAAACAGGCTTGGCAGACTGAGTACAGACACAAAGTTGGGGGGGGGGGGGGGGGGGGGGGGAGAGGAAAAAATTGTTCATGTCCAAATGCACTTGGTCCGATCTTTGTTCCGGACAATGACTTCTGAGATGACCACATCAGCTTCACCATCATGAGTACATGCTATATTGAGTATTTCTGAGTCACCACTAGCATCTTTGAAATCTGCAGCAGGAAACACCATTTCACAGGGTGCAGCCACACAGCCACAGCTCTTAAAAAAAAGTAATAATTAAGATTCCACACTAGAAAAAGTTTTGCCTCTTTCCTTTCCCAATAATTTTGCCTCAGCTTTTGCCTGCAGCTGCACTACTAGTATGCACCACATGATTCCCAGTGTAGGCAAAGTTAATCACCCCAGCAGAGTTAAGACAAATCGGTCGTAGAACAGCCTATATCCACTATGCATCAGTGGTGACCTGGCTGGGAGCACCTATGTGCTCCAGCTGAAGAGCAGGCATTTTCTTCTCCCAAGGCTCAGCCGACCAAAGGACTCCTAGACTCCCTCTGTTCCCTTCTGTGAGCTGGTAATTTTCAAGCAGAGAGACAAAATGTAAATATCAGCATGGATAATTATGTCACTGCTCATTTTTTGCAAGATAACCAGACAGAAAGATAAGGCTCACTCTGAGAAACAGAAGCAGTAGAAATTTTTATCTAGCAACTGCATGAAAGATTATATCAATTCTTACAAAAGCAACAGTTTGTTGATTTGTAACTGTTGCCGACTTTCATGTGTAAAAACAACAACTACAGAAATTCCTCACTGGTCTTCTCTACGTATTTTCAGGGAATCTCTACAAAAACGACAACTTCTAGGATTATTTATGCTATGCACTATGTTGCCATTCCTGCTGTTGATATCAACCACAGACAAGCCAGACTCAGAAGCTCAGATTCCATCACAGAGGCGCGAGTAACACCACTACATCTCTGCCCGTTACATCTCCTACTCAATTCTGCAAAAGAGATTTCCACAATAAGGTGTAGAGAAATCACAAAGAGAATGCCATTAAAGTTAATGTGAAAATCAGCCAAATATCATCTCTAAAAGGAGTAGGAGTTATTTACTAGGTAATATCAATAAAAATCTGCAAGATCTGAGGGCGGCCATAGTTTACCCTTTTTTTTACATAGTTACACGCTCCATTTTTCCTCCATGTCCTTCTTCATCAGTTAGCCTTGTAACACCTTTTCCACATGGAATCATAAGCTCATAGAACACCTTGAGTTGGAAGGGGCCCATAAGGGTTATCAAGTCCAACTCCCTTGCTCCTCGCAGGACTACCTAAAAGCAAACCATAAGACTAAGAGTGTCATCCAGATGCTCCTTGAACTCTGACAGGCTTGGTGCTGTGACCACTTCCCTGGGGAGCCTGTTCCAGCGATCAACCACCTCTCAGTGAAGAACCTTTTCCTAACGTCCAATCTGAACGTTCCCTGATGGAGCTTCATTCCATTTACTTGTGACCTGTCACTGGTCACCAGAGAGAGAGATCAGCACCTCCATCTCTGCTGCCCCTCTTGAGGCATTCCCTAGGCTACGCTTTCCCCTCTGACTTATCCCTCTTATCTCTTATCTGCTTCTATGGCTGCCCGTTTTCTCTTCACTTGCAAGGCCTCTACCATTGACTACGAACACTCATGTTACCACACCTTGACAGGAGTCACCACCCATCAGTTGAAGCACATTAACCACCTAAATGAACGCTGTTCCCTGGCTGTAACATCAGTCAAATGACCTTCACAACAGGTTGTATATTCCAGGAACTGAACTGTCAGGTCCAGCGAAACTTGTGTCATAAAGGTAACCTTCAAAACACTAACCGGGTGTAAAGTTCTACTAATGTGATAACGCATGAAATGATATCGCTCAAAGACATGTCTCAAGGGATTGTTGACCTGAGAAATTCTTATGACATATTTATAGAGAAACATTATGAATTACTGCATGGCTGAGATAGTTCTGCAACAGAAAGTTTGCAGCCAAAGATAAGACCAATTGTGTGTAAGTATGAGCACACGATTTGCTGCACATAACATTAGCAGTGTTTATTTTAGAAATGACCACCCATCAGATGGTTCCAAAAAAACTCACAGAGTTGCTAAAAGATACCAGGGAAAGTTTTTATTTGTAATACACTTTCTCTCTTTAATAACACCAGCTGTCGCCTTCACAAACGCATCATGCCCTTCACAGTTATCCCATATTCTGCAAACACCGAAAAAAACCCCAAACCCTCCCACAGTTATTAACATCTGCTTCATTTGCTGATTCTGACAAACTGAAGGACAAAGGCATGATTTAACAGATTGCTCCGCGTAAGGAAACAATGCAGTTCACGAAGGATTCATCAAATGCCCCTGTCAGAAAGCTTTACAAAGCACAGCTTAATGAACGTATGCAAATTGCTATAATATATAAAATGTCTGATACCACTTCAACAAGTAATGTGCTTATGAAATCTATGGAGAATGGTAAGACAGATCAATCCAATTTGTCTTCGAAATAAAGTGATTTGGTTTCCTCCAGATAATTTCAATCTCTTTTTTTTTAATGCCTTGTGGCATGACAGAAATGTATTACGTACAATGAACCACTGCTTTAGACCCTAGATGATGTAATTATTCAATAGAAAAAGCATTCAGCAAGAGACAAACTGGAAGCACACTGGTACACTTCAATATTTTCCTTCAATGTTTTGACACACTGGCATTTAAAAAAAAATTTGTTGTTTCCAAGCCTTGCTGCATTTAAACAGCCCCATTTTTTTATTTTTTTTTTTGCCATTGCTTGATGGGAGGTTGAAGCCTGGGTGTTAAGTCAGGCTGATATTTACAGCATGAGGAACTGCTCAGATATGACAGCACATCAGAAAACAACATACATCCAGGATGATCACTGCTATTGCTGTTTTCAACATTATTGATCTAGAGATCTGATCGTTTTCTTTTCATCAAGATAGGGAAAGAATGGCTTATGAGCTAAAATGATTTTCGATGAAAAAAACGAACATTTTCTAGAGCTTTTTTTCCCTCTGACAACTTAAAGTTCTTTTCACCAACTTACTTTAAAGAAAATCATAAAAACACATTTTCAGTGTTTTTCTAAGAAGCTGAAATGCACAATCAGCCTTTATGAATTTATGGAAAAACAAATAGAACTCTTTTTTTCTTGGGAAAAAAAACCCAACCAACAAAAAAAAACCAAGGAAAAGAACACGGCATACTAAGTACATCAGAAACTAGAAGGTACAGAGTTTCTGGATCTTGCCTTTACTAGGCTGGGCAGGTGTGAAAGAGAGAGGACTGTGATGTACCATCATTATCTCCCTTTCAAGACCTTTTTTCCCCTGAAAACATCTGCCAGAGGAGCCTAGGCACCGCTAGTGATGCCTTGTGTCTGAGATGTATTATATCACTGCTTCTGCGCTCTGTTTTTCAGTAGAGGTGCTACTCATCCTTTGAAATAAAGTCCTCAGACCATCATGTGTACCAACATAAAACTGATACTTGATAGTTCATAATTTTCGACAACCTTCTTATACCTTCAGGACCCCCAGTAATCCACAGGCTATGGATACAGAAATTGGCTGGCCTCTTCACCTTCCCTTCAGCCACATTCCTCTGGAGCCTGTAATGGATAAGGTCCAGGGTGCAGTTTGCCAGTTCTTTTACATGCTCCTTATTAGTTCTACAACTCTCCAGCTGGAGGTGTCCATCCCATTCTACAGAATCCAAGTTTTCATAGCAAATCAAAGGAACTCTCATGCTGGGACCACAAAACGGGAAAAAAAATCACAATACTCTCTAACTCTTTCTTGGGTGGTTCATTATGTTATGCTAAGAGAAGAATCCCTGATGTAATAGTCTAACAGACAAACAGTTTCAACTCTTTATATCATCCATTATAAGTTTCATGTGACTACACAAGTAATTGCTGTTATTGTCAAAACTAGGTGCAAGTTTTGCTCAGTGTCTTAAGGCAAAATGA
Organism: Falco rusticolus; assembly: GCF_015220075.1. Lineage (NCBI taxonomy): Eukaryota > Metazoa > Chordata > Aves > Falconiformes > Falconidae > Falco > Falco rusticolus. The sequence continues at coordinate 32,691,576 of NC_051188.1, read as the reverse complement.
CTAGAGTTGGGCAGCACTTAGTGCAGGGTTCTCAAATCTCTGCATCACGGGACTGCAGTTTCTGCACTTAGAATCAACTAAACTGTAAAATAAAGCGTCCAGGTTGAAATACCATGTCAGAAATGTACTATGACCTCATTTTAAAGGCATTAACTTGTAAAACCCCTTCCATTCTGTTACACTGAATATTCAAGATGTGCCAGGTACTGTGGAAAACATTTTTATTTCTCCACGAATAAATATACATTAGAAAGAGTGTTTATAACATTTTTCTAGAATAGGATTTATATCACTGACAATTAAGGGGTGATATTTTTAACACTGTATTACTTTTAGATGCCAGTTAACAGTATTTAACAAAGCAGGCTGTCCTCATTTTTACTTTTTTTTTTTTTTAATTCAGATTTGCAAGATGGTGGGTCCTCTGGCTTTGCATTCAGTCAAAGACTGAAATCTGGCAATAAATGAACATGATAAGCCTGCCTTTATTATACCTCATTTCTCAAAGTAACTCTTTCAGGTTCCATCATTACCATCCCTAGTTTAAAATTGCTCTTTATAACATAAAGCTCCAAGTACAGAAAAATGTCTCCTCTTTTGACTGTACATTGAGGACAACAGATTCACAGCTGATGTAGTTAATAAAGGCAAATTAAGGAAGCTTCATCTTACACCTCCTGTCTTATCTCCTGAACCTGTATGAAATTATACTATTTATCGTAAGTAAAATAAAACATTCTAACTTTTCCATGAAATAGGGAGGAAATTATTATTATTGGGAGTCAATATTCTTACAGCTCCCTTAAGATGCAACATCTAATAGATTTCAGGGGGGGGAAAAAAGAGCCTTTTGTACCGATTTCAGTTACAGTCTAATAAAACACCTTCAAAAAAGATATTAACTTGCACACCATCATTGACAAAATTACAGTCACACTGTGTGCAATGGAGTGAGCTACATGATAATGCAATAAAACATTTTTTTTAACCTCTTACTTTGGGGTTTTTTGCATCAGGGACATCAGTGTTTGAGTCGAGGCACACCGCTTTAACAAAATAGGTGGGAAGCACAGCCAGTCCACCCAGTTCCACATCCTTACCTGCTACCAGATTCCTGCCACCCATTGCAGCGAGGGTATTCACCCATTGCTGTTACAAAGTACTTGTACTGGACAGCAGTGTGATCAATAACAGCAAATGGTCCTGGGACAGTGAAGCAGATGAGAAAGTGAAATCCTTTCTTTGATTAGCTTCTTGGCTAGCTAGCACAAACCTATGATCCTTGTTGAAAAAAGAAAAACTAGGAGGTTTATAAGAATGTAGAACTTTTTCTACTCAAAGAAAGCTAATTTCTAATGGCTGAAAATGCTGTCTTCCCTGACCTGTGGGAAAATGCAAGAAAGGGCTCACTGCTCTAAAGTCTGTCTCCAAAGTAGCATCCAAGGTGCAAAGACTCTCAACCTGAAATATTTCTGTGAAAGTACAAAGTATTGAGCAACTTTACTGTGGCAGGCACTTCTAAAGGGAAAAGGTCCTCATTTGCCCTGACACAAGCAGAAGCAGCACACAACACAGCCACTGCTTTTGGTTTGACAATGTGGAATCTAAGCTACTTTGCCACATCTCTACAAGGGTCTGAGATATGCAGAAATGTGCTGCCACCATTACAGTCTACAGGTTGGAACAGAAACTCCATAAGGAAATACATACTTTTTTTTTTTTCCTCCTCTTTTTTAAAAGAAAGGCAGAAGCACTAAGCTGCACTATTTCATACCAGTGAAAGACTAGGTAAGTAGCTGAACGCAATAGATGCAATAAATCTCCAACCCTTCCTTTTCTTAACTACAGTCACAACTGTTGGGAAAACCCTGCTCAAATAATCATAAGGTATGTAAAAAGGGGTTCCAGTAAGTTGAATATAGATCATTATTTTTTCACAAGTAAGACCTATGAGGACAACATGGGTAAGTTCAGCATGCCCATGACATTCAGTTGTCCTGGAAGGTCCTTAAATAACATTTAGCACCACGATATCTGAAGATTATGACATCTCATTCCTGCATAAAAGGAGGAATCATTCAGAACTAGCTACCAGTAACATCCAGTCTCAGAAATCGCAGGTGAGTCAAAAATATCCATAGAAGAAACAAGAGGACCATCATGTCCTCCTTGAAATGGACACCTATCGTAATGGGGGCCAGCTGCAATTGACAGCTGTTTGCTCACATTATTTTTATCATTACAAAAAAGAAAGGTGAACACCCCCTCTTGTCTCAGAAGCAAATATGGAAGCTGGAGCTGTGAAGTGGAGAAGGATCAAACAACTTGAGAGGAGTCTAGGAAGCCTTTCTAAGCAGTCAGTCATGCCTCCTGAAAGGGGAGAATAGGCACCAAGATGTCATCCTCTAAAAAGTCAGAAATAATGAGGAATAGCTTATCAAGATATGGATTATTAGCAGACAGGATAGCGGCAGAATTAGTTCACCACATTGATGATAAAACAGTATTAGGAAAGCAGAGCAATTTTAAGGAAAGGTAGCTAAAATACCTGTCCAACACACTACTACAAGTCCTTCTCATCTCCAGTATCGTGATGCTTCAAAGTTAACTGTCCCAACAGACAACCCTGTACTCTGTCTGCTAGTGTCAAGATGAAGCATTGTATGCTATGGTAGGGCTGTAGTCTCCGAGGATTACATGTCTGTATGAATAATGAGGGTAGCTGCATTTTGTTCCAGTTACTGTGAATTAGGAGCAGAACCCCGTTGCCTGGCAAGCTTTCAGCACAGGCTTCTGGGTACAGTGCTTAGGCTGTCATATTGAAAGAATATGCTACTCAGAGGGATGAACTGGGTCTTGTCTAGTTTCCTTACCTTGCTTTGTCCAGGAGGACCCACCAGACAATAACTGTTCCACAGACACACACTCACATCACACAATCCCTTCCTAACACCACCAACGAAAGACCAACGTCCCAAATGTTTTTTTGGGAAGGCAGATGACAACCCCACTTCAAAGGTCTGGAAACAGCAAGGAACTTCTTACACTGACCTCAGACTGAAACCCTCTGGCATCTGTTAGCAAACAGCAGAATCTACCAACTGCTGGATTAAACATAAAAGAGGTGATAGTGCAAACACATGAGCAGTGGCCAGTCTCCTTTCTAACCCCTTTGGTAGCACTGTGACTTCATATTGCATCATGCTTAATTTTTTATTTTTTTTTATCTCTGTAAATGCTTCTATGCATTCTCACAAAAACTTCCCTAAATTTACTGAATTCTGCCTTCAAGTGATTTCGGTTTTCTACTCAACTACTGCACTTGGAGTTTATTCCAGAACTTCACCTCTTAGGATGTTTGAAAGATTTCTTTTAATTTTCAGTCTAAATTCATTCAGGATTAATTAATAAACATATTATCTTGTGCTGATATTATCCTTCAGTTTTAACAGATCTTCTCCCTCCCTGGTGTTTGCCCTCCAAAGGTATTTAGAACAAAGTTTTTTCCTGGATATTATACACAAATTATAGGGAACGGAGGCTTAGCATATTTTGTCAAAAAGTCTGACAGAAGATAACCATCCACTGGGAAAACATATTTAACTTATTTTTTTTACTAATGAACAAAAGGCAGATACTGATTTCTTTTCCTAGTTACTCCAGTACAAGCCAGGAATGATCATACTATAACCTATGGCTAGTCAAGAGGCAAGAATTGCATCTGAGCAGGCGTCTGCCTAGGGCTGCAGTAAGGGCTGTGAGCACTAAGTTGTCAGCGGAGAACAAATACCTGATGGAGGAGTGGAGAGCAGTAGGCACCTGCCATGCAAAAGCCATCATTTTAGAGGCCTTGGAAAGTGAAAGGCATTGACCATAGACTTTCTCCAGCCCAGAGAGACTTGAAAACCAACATATCTGGCATCTAGACCCCCAACTCTCTAGGTAAATGCTGCACCTGCTCCAGTTCAGATTGGACGCTAGGAAAAGGTTCTTCCCTGAGAGTGTGGTCAGTCACTGGCACCAAGCCTGTCAGAGTTCAAGGAGCATCTGGATGATGGTCTTAGTTATATGGTTTCGTTTTAGGCAGTCTTGCGAGGAGCAGGGAGCTGGACTCAATGTTTCTCCTGGCTTCCTTACAACTTGAGATATTCTGTGATTCTACGTCTATGTAAAAGGCAATGTTATCCACCCCCCTGTTTTTCAATGTAACCATCACACTTTTGCATTGAATTCAGTGCCACTCAGATGTGTTAGGAATAGTCTCAGGACTCACAACACATCAAGCCTCTCCGAGCGCCAAAGCACCCCACTTCTGTCTCCCAGCTGTGGTGGCATTGCCATGGAAAGAACCAAGACTTTAAACTCACTTCTTGAACCATGATGCCTGAACATCCAGAGACCCTATATTTAAATACCCAAGGAAGTCTGGGGTCCAGGACAGCAAGAGTGATTGATCTAAATCAGGTGGCCATCCAGCACGGCTATTCTGTATTGATCTCCAAGATTTCAGCACCTAGGGGGGGATTTGTCTCACTAACTGCAGATGTCAATATACGAGCTTATCACCTTGGGCTACCCTTAATTGAGAGAGAGAAATAGGTGCCTCTAGGGCTCAATTCCTCTCATCCTAATGTGGATATCTAAAATAGCTTAGATGAATTGCACCCAACTATAGGGTCCAATGATCATAAAAGCAATCTAGGGAGAGTAGCTTTGATGTAGGCACTTATGCTGTAGATAACTCAAGGTAGTTGACACAAATCTTACTGCTGAAGTCTGCCTCAGGAGAGCTGGCATTCAGACAGATCTCAAGCCACAAATAGGGGTTCAAAGGATGGGGTTTCAACGACACCATAATCTCATCTGTAAGTCTTTATTCACCCCAACCTTTTCTTGTTGAAGTTTAAAGAGAAGAATTTCAGATTTGGCTCGATAATAGCAGCAATAATAGTCATCATTAATCTAGGAAGACTGATTTATGAGAAAATATTAAAATAACTAAATATGTATAGCTTGACTAAAGCCACTATTGAAAGAGAAAGATGATAATTATCTACAAGCTCTGGAAGGATACACACACTAAGGATTTTTTTAATAGGGATTTTCAGGAAACTATAGCTAAGAGTAATGTGCTTATACTGACTGAGCAAAGTAAAATTTAGGTTGACAGGGAAAAAATTCCTAATAGTGAAATGTATTCTCTTGTGGAATAATCGTCCAAAGGAAATTGGCTGAAATTCAATCACATCGAAAGCCTACTGGACAAAGATCCGCAGAGAACAATCCTGCATTAGCTGCAAGATGGACTAGATGACCCAACAGCACTTTTTCATTTTTAAATTCCTATCGTTCTACTGTATAAAATAATCCAATAAGCCAAAGGGAAAAGGGAAATACGCTTTGCAACAACTGTACAGCTGTCTCTTCTTTGAGGTCTGCATGCTGCAAGCAGTGCATCTTGCACTGATTGCACCAAGGGAGGAAACATCTGTATGTGGTCAGAGTACTGTGTTAGTTTGGTGTTGCAAAGTCATGTGCCTGATGTCCCCTTCTCCCCCTTGCTCCACTCAATAATAAAATAACATTACCACAAGAATCGACTCTGTGTTGTAAATGTATCAATCATGATTTTTGCTGCACCAGCTACTCATAATTGGTTAAGCCTTCTTGATCTCAGATGGCAATTGGTGTTAAACAAAACACAGGAAATAAATAGCCTGTAGGCACATACTTCCACTGAAATAATCTTGCTACATGTTGATCTACAAGGAATAGGATAACAACGTTTTCCTAAAGTTATGGTACTCATATTTAAAGCTCTGCAACTCTCTAGTTTTGAAGAGGCTTTGACATTTTATAGCTAAACTATCTTGCTGAGAGTCTGTGTTAATATCCTGTCTGTTTTCTGTTACACTTTAAGCTGCAAATAACAGAAGTCTTCTTAAGGAACAACCATTCAATTTAATTGTGGATATGGCTCCCCTTTCCAGAGAGTATTAGATTGTCTTAACAATATATATTTTTTGGGTTTTTTTCCTGAAGAAAGTGCTTTCAAGTGTAACACTAGCTTTCTACAACTCATTGCAACTCCACTCTTCCCATAGCAGTTGCATTCTGTAATGCTGGAGAGGTCTGAGATTACAGAGAATGTATTCAGGATGTATAGCAGGGGACAACTTTTCTAGAAAAGATTTTAAAAGATCATCATCTGAAGAGTAGATCTGCATGCCAAAGAGGTTTTTGGGGGGTTTTTGTTTTGTTTTTTAGGGGGGGGGGTGGGGGGGGTGGGGGGGGGGGCAGCGCAGGGGGAGGGTTGCTTGAAGTGCTAAATTAAACATACAACAGCCGAGACAGGATTTCTGGTTTTCGAAAGAAGGAATGCTGATGGAATTCTATGTCTGCAGAACAAAACAGTGATCAACAGCTCACAGCTTACACCACTGATTCTGAATTATTCACATAATTTCTCCTTGATTCCTTCCTCTTCTGCAATGAACTTTCCAAATTAGAATCCAGAGTACTATTTTCCTACCTTCTGTCCTTTGTCAAAGAAGTTAAGGGAAAGCAAATATTAGAATTTTACCACACACAATCCTTCTAAATGCTTATACATTTGAGATTTTTCCTTCTCTCTTAAGATAATATGAGACATAAAACATGACTTACACTTTAACCGATGCAGCTGCTAATTCCAACTCACAGTGACAGAGTTAAGGCAATAAAATGGCAGCTGCATCCCTGCAGTCTACCTGCACCTGAAACCAAGGTTGCCTTAGTAGAAGCAACCCACTGCTTTTAATTGGTATGAATGTATGCTGAGAGAAAAACTGGTTTCCACATCACAGTTCAAAGGGGTTGGACAAAAAGCAGCCTGAGATGCCATAAAAGGTGAAAGATAATCAGCAGAAAGGTGCTGGGGACTAAGAGGCAGATCTATGGACAGGGGTGCAGGTACACAACAGGGAAAGCAGGCAGGGGTAGGAAAAGGAGTAGATGGGGAAAGGGCCCATATGAAGCAGCATTTTATCAACTCCAAAATAACCATGAGGCAGAAGACACCATCTACCAGAAAGCCCTAAAGATATGAGGAGGTCCTTTTATGCTGCAATATTCTGGGCAACCTGGGCAAAGCTCTGTACATAAACCCAGCAACAAAGTCTCTACTTCTGCCCTTGGGTTCTTTTCCACTTGATGCCTAAGCAAAGAAAAGGCAAAACTCAAATACTAAGACCAGGGTATGATGAGACAGAGGAACAGAAAAGCTGATTAAAGCATTTTCCAAGCCTCACACAGACAGGCAGATCAAGGAAGAAGCAGAAGGAATATTTTTTAATTACTTGTAGGAAATCATCACCAGGAAATTGGTTGTATTATACTTAACTCAGAAGGCTATTTCTAATGATGTTACTGCAACCAAAAGCTAACCTTGCTGTAATTTTTCACCAATGTATAATGTTGAAAGAATTAAGAAAAAAACTGAAAAAATATTCTATTTCTGTTTTAATTAAATGGGTGAGAATCAACCATTGAAAACTAATCACATGGAAGGACTACATAAAGCTCAGTTTGAGAGATGGCTTCTTCCAGCAGTTAGCAGAACTGTCAACATAGTGAAGATGCTATGACATGAAAATAGATTCACAGCTTTACAGCGGAGTAACTACTTGATTTCTTTGTCCAGTTTTGCTTTGCTCTATTAGAAGATGTGTGGCTAGACAGCAGCCATGAAGGCTACATAATTTCCTACTGCAGGTTTCTGCACTTACAAAGAAATATCTGGAGAGAGGGATGATTTATCGATGGAGTATGTTCAACATAGGGAGTTCCTTGAGGATGGGCAGGAAAGGGAGAGAGATGGCCAGTCCTGCACAGATCAGTGGGAAGCAAACTCATAGCAAGGCTCTGTAAGTGGCAGAAAGAAAGGGGCTTTGTTCATGGACATCTTCCAAAGAAGATTTCTTGGCATCTGTGGTTAAATTTGAGAGCTGCAGCCTGGAAAGAATGACCAAAGGAAAAGACTATCCCAGGGAGACCATCTGCAGGGGAGAAGACCTGTTTTCAGGTCCCTTTATTTCAGGCTGTCCTTCATAGCAGGTCACAGTTTTCTCTATTAAGAGTAATTTGGCTCTAGTTTAGTATTATGCATTGTAACACTCAGCATCAGGTACCAGAAGTTTTTAGGGTCACTGATTCAATGTGCTCAATTTTAGGAAACCAAAACTGCCTGATATAAAGTCCTGCCACAAACTCACATTACTGTTGAAAAGATAATGGAAAATTGAAAGAAACTGCAAAAAAATAATACATTTTTATACAACTGAAATGAATAAATTGAAAGCCAGGAAAAGCATTTTGGGGCTTGGGATTTTGTACATTAGCATTAGCCTTACTTCAGCAAGGACTCCAGGGAACGAGGTGGTGAAACAGAAAGGAAGAAGCAGGACAGTGATAAGAAGCATGGAGCTGTTGTCCTTGGTTTAGGGTAAGCAAAAGGAAACCATCTCAGCTGGAGAATGCAGAGAAGGCTCTGAATTAAAGGTGCACTTTTCAACATCAAATTATTTGCGACCTACTCTCAACGCAGAGTGAGAGAAGTCATGGGAAATTAAAATGCATGAAGATTGGGGACAAAAGCTTTCCTTGTTCTTAAAATCTTCTAATTTGGGGATCTGAGTCTAAAATTTTAAGCTTAGATAGCTATCAATGGCCCCTTTCTGGTTTTGCTTTGAGACGCACATTTTAAGCTACTATCCTGAGAACTCTTGGAAGGTTTTGTTTGGATGGTTTTGTGTTTGGGGATAAGGGGGACAAAAGTGAGTACAAGGGGATAATCATCTTAAAAGTATTCATATATTTCTGCAGGGTATCACAAGATTTTTTAGGGACTAAGGTTTTTCAGACCTAGCAGGTGACATGCTCAGATCTTTACCAAGCTGAAATGCTCCTGGGCTGCCCCTCCACTGCATAACATTACGCTCAGCAAATGTAACAATTACAGGGCTTTTTAAAACTTAGCAACACTTACAAAAAGATATCAAAATTTGCTTGGCATCCTGAGTTAGAAGAAAAAGAGACTAATTCATTACAAATGAGATTCTTAAATGTACTGTAACTACACAAAAATATCCAGCAAGTTTACGTGCATTAATGTTGCCACAATGTTGAAGTGTCTGTGAGTGCAATTGCATTACTCAATTAAGCCTCAAATTGTCAAATGTATTCATGCAGTGCAGGCATATCATATTTTGAAATGATCCCAGCCAGTTAGATAATACTCCCTTTCTGCACATGAAGTCATTCGACTTTCGAGAAAGAAAAAAAAAAAAATCAATCCTTCCAGTTTTCCTTTAGATCCCAGGTGGGTTGGATTTTTTAGCTTAAGCCTGCCTAAAACACAAAAATAGGAGTTTAAAGGCACATACCTCAGAACTTCACCAAGAGCAAAGGCCTAGGTTCTTTAACCACCATCCCCACTGCAGTCTTAAAATACCATATTATGGTCCCACTGCATTAGATTCTTCTACAAGTTCAGGTAAAGGGAAACCAGTTGTCCACAAACTGTGAACTTTCTAACTAATCAACTAATGTAACTAATCAAGACTAATAAATATGGAAGACTAAAGAGTCTCATCTTTCACTTAAGAAAGAAAGGCACACTCCGGTAAGCCAGCTTTTGAAGGATTTACATCCCAAGCATAGGATCATGAGATCTGCTGGCTACAGAGTGTTTTCACATGACTAAAAGAGGTCTTCCTGCTACTAATAAAACCAGTTTAAATTTTAATGGGGCTGTTCTGAAGAAGAATAATTAACATATGGTTGCCTTCCCTTATATTAGAGAAAAACCTAATAGTGACTAAATCATTATCTTCTGTATAAATTCAGCTGTCTTGGTCATGGTGAGTTGTGTGGCTGACTCATCTCAGAGACATGCATCACATAATGAGAATGAACACAAATCATTTGCAAGGTCAAGGATTAGATTTTACCTAAGACAGAGGACACAGGACCATATTATGAGGGACTACCTAGAAAGCAGCGGCTAGCCAACCATTACCTCTTTGAAATGCAGAAAATCCCTGACAGCTGGTTAATTGATAATACTGTATCACACTGCAATCTCTATGCTGTCAGCTTGATTGCTAGGCTTCAAGTGAGGGCATGTAATCTTGGCTTTTCACAGTCCCTGAGCTGAAGGTGTCATTCTGAATGCGTGGCTTACAAGCCCCAGATCCTTGCAGAGTTAAATTAATGTAAGAAATTTCTATCTGCTACAAAAGGGGCTCAAAGTAATCTCAAGCTGTGCAACAGCGTAGAGGACTTCTTGGGATGATGTGTCCACCAATTACGGCCACCAACACAGCACTAGTAGATGTCAAAGAGAAGTCAGGACACTGAATCTAACCAACAAGCTTTTGTCAGGACCTGCTAGATGTTGTTTAGGGATTTTAGCTGAAATAAAAAAAATAGGGAAATTATTAATTGCATTGAGTCTGGCAGGTGGGTTGTTATCCCAGCAGACACTCGGCAGACTGTGGGTTTGACTTAGTCACAAAAGGCTGTGGAGAAACTGGACCAGATAAAAAAAGTCTGCAAAACACATGCCTCTACTTGGAATCATCTTTACTAACACAGACATTCAAGCAGTCTTATTAGAGCAAGAACTAAAATAAACAGAACAATCACAGCTATCAGAGTACCACCAATTAATCATGAGGTTCTTTGTATTTTGAGAAAAAGAGAGGCATCTAAACCACCATCCACCTCTTGTCTAGGTACTCCTGTATATTCAGTGAAGCAAAAGGAGGAGCTTATGGCAACTGGATACCTAAGATGGCCAGTGAAGGACGTACAGGTGGATGGAGTAAATCCCAGCTGTTGCTGTATCACATTTCCATACAGTGTAGGGAGAGACAGGTAATGTCAAAATGCAATGCAAAATATAGCTGGTCTGAACCGCTCTTGGAAGCTGTCCTCTCAGCTGCATGGGGAGAAGAGGCACCTAATTAACATCTGTAGGATCAGCTCTGGATTCATCTCACCTTCCATCTTGGCACAGCAGACTCTCTATACAAATTTAGCATACCAAAGGATTAATCTACCCATCATTTAACTCAGATGTCCATAAAATGATTGCTGGGGTTCAGAGTGGCGCGGTAGACAAACTCCTGCTTCCATCAATCAGCTTTTCATTAACATCATTCATCCTGTCCTCTCTATTTTGAATAAAATCTGCTTTCTTTCTTTACCATGCAAATACCTCTTACATAATAAATACCACAACACAATAAATCCCTTGGTGTCCCTTTTTCCTTGTAGGGAAACTGTCTCTGCACTGCTTTATGCTGAAAAAGATTTTTCAGACCTTGGCACACCTATTAACTATAATATTTCCTTCCTGTGTAAGCGCATCCAAAGACTGTCTTTGTCATTTTCTCCCTGGTAAGGAAAGGTATTGCCATCAGAGATCTTCAGCTCTACCCGTTGGGCAGTGAATATCTGCACAGATGAAGGGTCCTGCTAGGATTGTCCTAGTTAGGACAAACCAAACTTAGACCATCCTCCAAAACAAACAAGGCATGAACGGTGGGCTGATTTGTTTGTTTTTGTTTCTTTGCTGTCCTGTTGGGCTCTCCAAAGGATTTTCAGATATAATTTATGGAAATTTTAAAAAGATTAAAAATTCAGGTTAACCCTACTAGAGGCTTTTAGCCACAGAAACAGCGTATAAAAAGAAAATAACCTTGAACTTTTTTCTTCTAAAGTTCTGCCACCTCCAGATCCTCTCCTCCTAGAAAATGAGTGAAGTTCAGAAAAAAAATCCAAGTTCAGACCCATCTTTGATTTTCATTCATCCATTCTCAAACAATTTGTCTGTACACTGAAGAAGGAAACACTAAAAATCTCTGTATGCATGTGAATGCAACCATCTGTAAGCAAAAGGACATTATCTGAGTGTAACAAAGAAAAGGCAACAGGAGGATCTGCTCCTGTAGTAATTACTGTCTGCTGTAACAGCATAATTTTGAGTTGTCAAAACCTGAGACCTCAAATAACCCCTTCCATGTTTTATTCAAGGCTTTCTGTCCTGGTTTCAGTTGGCATAGAGATAGTTTTCTTCCTAGTAGCTGGTAGAGTGCTGTGTTTTGGATTTAGTAAGAGCATGGTGTTGATAGAACTACTGGTGGATTTAGTTGTTGTTAATTAGCTTTTATACTAAGTCAAAGACTTCAGCTTCCCAGGCCCTGCCAGCAAGAGGGCTGTAGGGGCACAAGTAGCTGGGAGGGGACACAGCCAGGACAGCTGGCCCCAACTGGCCAAAGAGCTATTCCATATGACCATATGTCATCCTCAGTACATAAACTGAGGGGAGGCCGCCAGAGGGGGTGGATTGATGCACAAGGACTGGCTGGGTATCGATCAGCGGGTGGTGAGCAACTATATTGTGCATCACTTCTTTTTTTCATTTGGTTGGGATTTTTTTCTTGAGTTTTATTTCTCTTTCTCTTTGTTTTCTCCCTTCTCCGTACAATTATTGGTATTACTATTATTATAAATTGTTAGTAGCATTAGTGTTAATTTTACTTTATTTCAGGTAGTAAACTGTTTTTATCTCAAGGTTTTTACCTTTTTTCCAACTCTCTTCCCCATCCCACTGTGGCAGGGCAGGGGTATGAGCAAGCGGCTGCATGGTACTTAGTTGCTGGCTGGGGTTAAACCACAACCCTTCCCTGTGTCAAACTACTACTACTCTTCTAAATTTTCTCCATAATTTCTGCTTCCTCAACAGCCTTATTACCGACTTTCAGGGAAATACTCTATGCCAGAGAGCCACACTTTCATATGCATCTCCAAGACAGTTCCTTATCCTGCATTATTACCTCCTCTACTGCAAAAATGCCGTTTCTTCTGGGAAGAATTTGATTTCCTTACTTATCAACACCTTCCTCTGCACACCAATGTGTTTCCTCTCACCCTCCTTCAGTCACATAGTGCAAAAATCCTAGAAAAGGTGGAAGTGTTGTATGTGTTAATAAAAGGCTGATTAGAAATTGACTGCTAATGACATAGATGCTGCCTCCCATATTGCTGTGGGATTTTTTACCAACTATCAAGCCAGAACACGTGTGCACAGGTAGCAAATATACCATGGAGAGGCACTTGTGCACCTCGCTATTAGCCTGAAACAGATTTTCCAGCATCTGAGCAGTGACCCGTTAATAGCTTACATAATGAAAAACAGCACTGAAATGAGTCTGTGTGCTCGGCAAACTCTGATCATTAACCATGAGAAAGTGCTTCAAGTGGATCAAGGGAGAAACACATACCCCAGAGAACATTAAACAGAGAAGTCTTATTAGTAACAAGTAAACAGGTGCAACATCCCTCTAGAAATGGTGGGATGGACCCTCTCATTTCCCTTTGGTGGAAAGGAGACTAGGTCCCACCTTTCACAACAGAATACAAGATGGACTCTTGACATCCCTTCCCAGGTATCTACTTGCCAAAAGGGAACTCCATAAGAAATAAGTACGAAAAGAAAGCATATGGCTCATACAACTGCAGACTCACCACAGTGCAAACATAGCAGGAGCAGGCAGGGATTAAAAGCAATCCATATACAGATCCATACTGTACATGTGATAAGGAAAGACTAAGGCCCTTTGGGAGGCACTCCAATGGTCTGCAAGCCCACTGGGCTTCACTAGGTGGTGGCTGTGGTGCTTTTCTGTAGGAAGCTGGACCCTGACAAACAAACTTCAGAAAAGTCTACACCAGGGCTGCATCTTGAGCAGTTTCTCCATTAGCGATGACAACTCATGGCCAATACATGCACATGAGGTGGTAGTTCGCTATTGCAATGGTGCCCTTGTACCAACTTGAAATATTCAGAGACACACTTACACCACAGTTTTGGAAAGCCTGGTCTAAATATTTTGACCATTTCAATGAGACATTTCAATGAGATATTTCAAGGACTTTTTTTTTTTTTAATTGATCTTTAAAAAGGGTGAGGAAACAAGACAAAAATTTAGGTTTCCATTGACCCAAACCAGTATTTGTTATGTTTTACATGAAAATGAAAATCAATGTAGAGTTCACGTGAATGGAAAATATTGGTTTTAAAAAAAAAAAAAAAAATCATGGCTTAACAACTTTGGGGTTTTTTAAAAGTTAATTGCTTGCACTCCAGGATAAAGGATCAAGCACATGTGAAGCAGTTTAAATCCTTTTGTTCTATGTGAAACAGTTTAAATCCTAGGCTTGCCAGAGACACAGTCTCCAGGATATACCAAAGCTGCCTGAAGAACTCACGTTTCATACTTTCAGCAGTCTTCTACTTCCGTTCACAGTTCTCAGCTCTAGGCTTTATCCTAGAGATATGACGTGTATGTAGCAGTTCCCCATATTTCATTTTTATGAAATTGGAGTGACTCCTTTGATGCAAAATATGTAATTTCTTCTCACAAAAGGCTGATACGAGGGCCATTTGACAGGACAGGATGTTGCACTAATGTTTGAGATGCCTATCTCTGCAAGCAAGTCTGATGCTATACACAATGCTCACTTGGCTTCATTTCCTTATCTATTTTATGTGCATGAACAGCTGGAGATGGACGTATAGAGGCTTTAACCTTCTGCGGCACATCTAAAAAAATACACAACCAAAATCTATGCAGCTGTGAATGCCAGAAAGCCATCTGTATACAAGTTAATTGCTTTTGGTTTGAATAGTTTCCATTTTTATCCTACCATCTACATTTGCACCTATTCAGTGGTTCAATTTGGACGCAGCAGGGGAACATGAGCCATGTTCCAACCCAGCTCTTCCATCTTCCAGGCCTGCTTCACTGCAAGCCTTCCCTCAAAATCATTACCTCCTTTGAGCATTTTTTTTTCTCTATTTGTCTCAAGAAACCAACCGAGACAACCTAAGGAATGCTATTTTCACCAACACTTCTGTGGAGTGAATTACCGGGCTGAGTGGATGACAGGAGCAAAGCATGGGTTTATTTTCTGGTTTCCCAACCTCACTTACTTTCCAGTGACAAACTCGAGCTGTCCAGAAGCAGCAAATTCAGTCCTGAGCAGAAGGAACAGCAATGTCAGCCTATGAAGCACCTTTAACGGCTTTCAGAAACAACCAGCTGTTCCTTTTGGTCATTAAATCTGTAGATACACATACGTATGCACGTATAATAAATCAAGAATGCAAGTCATACTCCGAAAAAATCTCCAACATCTACTTAAAATATTGCTACTAATTACAGATGTGATTCAGACCAGTGATGTATTTCTAATTAGCAAAAATAATCAGTCCTGTTTTCCTTGGAGGAAACAAGTGTGGCCTAACTAGGGAAAATAAAACTAAAGTTAACACTAAACACTTCTGCTTTGTACCCTCTAAACAGTTTTTGTTAGTTCTGGCAGATCCTTTTTAATGACCCTATGAAAGCATCAATATTATCTAAGCAAATCCACTATTTTCTTCAAGTATCACTATCTGTAGATTGCATCTCAGAATGCAGCTTCCATCAGAGATTGCATGCAAAGATGGAACTTGTTTTATAGGCAGGCTTAAGCTTGTGATATTTACCAAAACTAAAATAAGCACATAGAAATGCTACTAAAGAAATATGCACGGCAACTTTTCTATATTCACAGAAAGCGTCATTGAAAAAAACAGAGCCGTGTCATCCCACTCTGTCCCTTCATAAATATATAGAATAAGTCTTTTAAACATTGCTTGCTAGCTGTAGGAACAATAACAACAAAAACCCTGCAGTGAGTCACTGTGGTCTTCTAGGAATAATTAAACTAAAATACTATTTATCGTCACCTTTCCCATTTATTTTACAGTTACTGGTCAAAACTACAGTGTCACCCCACAGACACACATAATCAACTTCATTTTCCATTCTAATCAAGAAATGGAGCTGTTAATGTCAAGAAACATTAAAAAGAAGCTACTCTACTGAACTTGCTCTGTCTAACTACCTGGTGTTACGTTTTGCAATAAAAACCCTCTCTGCCTGCCTGCAGCCAAAGGAGTGCAGGGGATCAATGGTGGGGGGGACCTAAATCATTCCCAGGCCCACTCCGCGCCAAGCCCATCACTGGAGCCATCCCATCTGCAGCACACAGGGAGCCTGGAGGCACCCTAGCAGCTTGGGGAGTCCCAGTAACCCCTGGGAGATACAAGCATAGACCCAGACCCACCAGGGGAGCCTAAGCATTGGGGACCAGGGGGTACACCCATCACCAGAAGTCCATGGGAGAGGCTCTCTGGGTCACCCCATGGCCTGACAGGAGTCACGGCCTGACAGGAGTCACAGCCTGCAGGCATGGGGCACGCTGTGGGGTGCAGGGGAAGGGCATTTTGGGATTGTATAAGACCTCAGTGTCTGTGGGAGGAACCAAATGTAGGTTGAAGGAGTAATGGAGGTGATTTAGGGAGGAACAAACATGGCAAAGCAGAGGGACAAGGGGATAAAAGAGGCCAGTTGCATGTGAACAGGCAGCTAGTCACTGCGCTTATCTGGCCATGCCCTATTCTGATCCACGCAGTCTGTCCCGTCTCCTCATTAAACACCATTTCTTCCTCTTCCCCTGGGCAAGGGGCTCTCACCAGCATGCAGGGGCTGGGGGGTCTAAGCACAGCAGCTGCAGAGGGACCAGGGTCGCAGAGCAGCTTGCGCCCAGGGTACCAGCACCCAGACCAACCAAGGGCATGTGCATCGCCATGTGAGGGCTCGCAAACAGCAAGCTGGTGAACTCACCTGGGAGCCCTCGCTGTGTCCCCGCAGGCAATGCCACCAGAGGAGATGGCCATCACAGGGAGCAGGGGATTCACAGCCAGCTGCCGGAGAGATAGGAGGGTCTATGCATGGACTGGGGAGACCTGTCTGTGTCTGGGAGTGAGGCACCAGGGGATCTAGGACCAGCTACTGGATGAACAGCATGTGGCAGGCCAGCTGCTGAGGAGTCTATGTGTGCACGTGTGTCCATGTCTGTGTGTCAGGGAGTTTGTACCAGCAGCTGGACTGGAGCAGAGGCTTTGGTGGCTCATATGTCCAGGTGCCAGCACCAGCAGAGACCAGATATCTGAGGCCAAATGCTGGGGACAGTGGCTATCTAAGCCCAGCTGCTGGAGGGATCCCTACTGTACGTACTTATATATTGTATACTCACCACTAATAGGTCTTAATCCTGAGCAGCCAGTGAGGGGAGCAGGCTGTGGTCATTGCTGCTGTTCACGTTTGCATGGGTACTGAATGTGTCTGCTGATCTTTGTGGCTGGCCACCTATATGACGTATATACACGTTGCATATGTGTATGTCTGTGTTTGCACTTACTAGCGTACTACTGTAGGAATACAGCCCTGCCTTCCTGCAGTTTGAATTGGGGGACATGGAGCTCTGGCAGCCTCATCTCAACTGCATTCAGCTTCCCCATAGCTTTTGGAAGCTCCCAAGAAAGGTGTTATCCATCATGGACAAACTAACATTTATCTGGAAATAAAGGGGTGTGATAGAACTGACAGTTCTCCAACTGCCCTGGTCGTGATCCTCTCACAGTAGCTGTGGCATAGACAGACAGCTCAGACTGAAAGACTTTCATGGCAGTCTCTGAAGGATCTTTTGTTTAGAAAAAGCCAAATCATTATTTTTTTATTTTGGTCAGAAAGGACGTTAATTACATAGCATCTGCTTTTGCGGTCTTGTATCATTTACCTTGTCTACACACCACAGCACATTCTGCTCATCAGCACCAAAAAGGAAAGTAAAAGAAAAGTTTCAGATCAAACCACTGCACCGCAGCACCAGCTTGTACTTTACTTTTCTCAGTTAAAAATAAGTTTTGGGATATACAGATACATAAGGAAATATGCTCTCCTATGTAAGAATACTGGAAAATTTTAACATAATTTATGTCTTATGCCATCTCTCCTGCCTCTTGTCTGTATTAACAGGGAACTTTAAGAGCCACAGGTCAACAGGGTCTAATACTTAGGGACAACTCAGACAGATAACCTGATCTGCCTCACAACAGCCTTATACTTCAACTGCTTCAACGGAGCTACCTGTAATTTGTACCAAAAGAAGATCAGGATCAGGTCCCTGGTTTCCAGCAACAATATGTCCCACAGCGCCAAGACAACGTTAGAAAGTGTCATATAGCACTTACATTTGAGGCATTCAAAGTCCTTTCACTAAGTAAACAATAAATGACCAGAGAAGCTGTTAGCTTCATGCTCAGCATTTCCACTATAGAGAAGAAACATCTTTTTTTGGAATGAGGACAGTACCTGACACATGACCCTCCAGGACAGGAGGGGAGATATTCTCACACCAAGGAATACAACAGCATTGGTTGAATAAGGAGAGTCTTACAAAGACATCATGAATTAGCAGAAAACTACTTTGGAAAGATAAGATATTAAACAATTTCTGTGGGGAATAAGAACACTGGAGATTATTTACTTTGCTTTAATTACTTTGGCATACTGCTAGATTAGTTTTTGTACGCTACTAGACTTTCACGCCATCATTTTACAAATGCAAAGCAGCGAGTTCATGTTCTGAATATTTAAAGTTCACCGTATCCACACTATCTTGTCCTATGCTAGAGTTTTTGCCACTCAATTCACAAATAAGGTGGTTACTGCCTCACTTTTAAAATTATTATTATTACAGTGATACAAGCAGCAACCTTAATTTCTAGGTATGTCTTTCTGGCTTGCCTTGCATCTATCTACATGTGTTTTAACAAGAAACCACTGTTAACATATACAATATTAAAACAAGGATAATCATCAAGTCTCACTGATGCTTTCAATCTAGATCACATAAGGTCATCCTCCACTGTCCTGGAACACTTTACTTTGAAGGAAAACTGGTAATAAGCCAATTTCCAGAGGGTTATAACTTATAAAAACACAATGTAACATTTGAAAGAAGTTTCCCTGAAGGCTTTATGAAGTGTTTAATAGGCTTTATAGTTATAGACCATATTACTGCACAACACTAATAAAATAGCAGTTTTAGACTCTCCATTAAATACAGCACAAAGAAACCTGTGATAAAAAAAATAACACACACTTGTCCCACTGTTTTGATACTAATGAGATTTATGGGAGCCTGAGCAAAAGATTTAATTGGCTGAAATAAAGATCCCACCTTCTCCTTGACTCTTTCCTATTAAACTATTCTAAGAATGAATTTACAAGAAATCCAAAATTTTCCTGCCTTGAAAAAAGCTGTCTGTACCTACAGTAATGGCAAACAATACCATTTTAATACATCTAAACAAGCAACAGTCTATTCAAGAAACAAAGCTCTGTAAACAAAAGGATTTTGATCTGAAGTTTCCTCAAACTAATTTGACACATTTTATTTCACATCAGGAGTTTTGGCCGTGAGTACTGTTAAAGAGCTCTGGACTTCTTTGCAGCATCAACAGAGCAGGGATTTTTCTTTTGATTCCCTGTTTGTGCAGTAAGGCCCACTTATTACAACTCTTCCACAGACATGAAAACCCTCAAAATAATGAATATTATGATAACAGTGAAATAAATACTGACCCAACAATAAATACCCATGCATTCATAAACAATTTCAATTGTAGTGTACCCCACAGATGCCTGAAGGATTACTCCACACAACATGACAACAGAGTTAATTTAAAGCCAACCGGGAGAAATTAAAAGGCTCAGGTTAATTAGTGCTATACAGCTGGGCTGGAGGCATGAAAAACAGAGCAACTGAGAAGAGTCTGGAGATAAGCAACCCTAGTTTCAGCTTCTCTCCTCACTACTCCTCATCTGCTCTCAGGCAGGGCACCATGACAGGGCTCTTCAGGAAGCAAAGAGGCCACTTCAGAAGTCCCTCTCTTCTGATAGCTTGACTCTTTGCTCCACTCGTCATGGTACTTCCCATGCCCGATTCCCAACGTGCCTGCCTTTCAAGGCACAAAGTGAAGAAGTGGGCCTCACCAAGCAAGCTGCTGAATCTTTCGATGCAACTGCTATCAAAGGGAGGGAGAACGTAAAACTGGGTAAAACTAGTAAAACTAGGCAGCATGAGAAAAGTTGCAATTTGTAAACAAGATGTTGAGGAAGATGGCTTACTGTCAAGAGAAAGGAAAACAGCAAAGGTAGGCAAAGGCTCTGGGAGATGGGCATTTATGGGGTGGTTCTTAAAATGTGTTTTGCAGCATTTGGTGACAGAAATATGAAACAAACTTTTTTTTAATGGGCTACAGCAAGTAAAATAGGAAAGAATGAACTCCAAAAAATAGTCATATACATAGTTTTTAATGTGTTCCTAAATATTTGAGTATCAGGACTTTGAAAATAGTAGTTACAGTTAATATGTTGTTACATATTACATAAAAAAAAATGTTGTAAACATGCAAATATTTGTTTGACTGGCTATGTAGGGAACAGATCCCTTACCAGAGACATATTTAAATTCTGATGTAAAAGGATCCAAAATCTTCACATTGAAAGGATTAACATTTGGATACCATGACAGGTTATACTCTCCAGCAAAATTTAATAACTCAGGAGTGGATTAGAAATACTCTTTTTTTTTTTTTTTTTTAATGAGAGCTAGAAGACAAAGGGTATCCAGCACACAAAGTTCCTTCCAAGTACAGAAAAAAAAAAAAATATCTGTAAATGAGCAGGTCTTCCTGAAGAAATTAGCAGATCAGATACAAAGATACTTTCTTGCTTAGAGAGTGGGTAACTCAGTTACCAGTCAGGCATCTCTGAAATGGCTGTGATCCATGAAGGGGACCAAACCCCGGCTGACCTAGTACCTGGTCAAGTGACTATGCATATGTATACATATAGGGCATCCCACAGTTTGGATACAATCTACCACTTATTATCTCCTGGGAAGTACGTGTATTCTGGACCTCACTTGGTCAGGAGCTCAGAGAAAAAACAGGTAAGTCAAAGACCAAGGAAAACTTAAGGGGAATATCCTTTCCCAGGAAGTGAGAAAGAAAAAAAGGAAAAGGTCTCTGATGCTGGCTGTCTGCTAAGATCACGGAACTGCAAGTTTGTGTGTTAAATCAGAGGGTTTTATATTTGAGTAATAAACTCTGTGCTAAAACCAAATATTTGCAGCAGGTTAAAGGACAGCATCAATTATTGTCTTCTCTGACAAGCCATTAGTTTGCAAGGCCTTACAGAAGGCAGCCTAAAGAAGGAACCTAAAAGTTCTGGGTACCTGCAACTTCATCACTTAGAAACCAATAGTATCTATGTTTAAGGTGAAATTTAATGTCTCTATTATCTTTAATTTAAATTTGAAAACCTGAGTGCCAAAAGGGCATAGTTTAGTCAGTAGATTCTCCAGATTTCTTGAATATGCACCTTAGCCAGCAGCCTCCTCACCTTTCTAGCAGAGCTGCATGATGCTCTAGTGGGATGGTCTCCTGCCGACCATCAGGTTTGGTGGCAGAGGCAGAATTCAGTCTTTCTATTGACAACAAATGATCCAGAGTTGCATAAGAGTTGCCAAGAACAGCACAGTAATTTCTTATTGCTAATCCCAAAAGTAGCACTGACTTTGATTAGCTCTCAGAGGAATCTAGCTAAAGATCGTGTCCTCTAAGCTGAACAGAAGAAATCATCAACAGGTGATGCTGTACTTTTGGTGAGATAAAATTTCAAGGACAGAGCTATTTTCCGTCTCATGTCATGCTGTTGTAGATACATAGATGGATATAACACATTACTGTAGATGTCTATTTGATATTATTTTCATGTTTATTGAAAAAAAAGATTAGAAATTTCTGTAGCATTAATTATGAAGTTCTATGTATAGTAATCTAGAAAAACTTCAAAAACATACAGTAACATACATGCTCTACAAAAAAACCAAACACACACAACTGTGACCTATAATTCTCAACCAAACTATTTCAAAAAGGTCTATCCCTCAAAGTACATATATGTTACATTTCAGGATTTCTTGTGCACTTTTTAAAATAAAATAAAATTTTGAAGTTGTGTTGTATTATACTTTTGCCTTGGAAACAAATGAATTTCTGGAGAAAAATACATACAAGATGAGGCTGAGGAACTCATTTTTTTTCCAGCCTTATGAAGAGAATGCTAAGGAGACATTTTATTACCTTCTATAGCTACCTGACAGGAGGTATTCACCAAGATGCACAGTGATAACACAAAAGGTAACACACACAATTTACAATAAGGGACATTCTCACTAAATATAAGGGGAACGGGGAAAGGGACACAAGAGTGGTCATACAGTAGAATGTGTATCCACAGAAGCTGGGATATCATCCATCCTTGGAGATGCTTAAAATCCAGCTAGACAATGCTCTGAGCCACTTGATCTAGCTGGTCCTACTTTGAGCAAAGGTTGGACCACATGGCCTCCGGAGATCCATTCCAGCCTAAAATAGTTCTGATTCTATGATACTGTGAGCAGAAAAAAGCTGTTTAAAGAGCCTGGTCTTTTGTAATATCTCTTTTTATCACTGCAAAAACATTAACATAAAAATACAGCAGTTTGCTGCTAATATCCTTCTGCATCTAATATAATAGAAACGCACCTCTACTGTATAAATCACAAATGACAGAACATTAGGTCTTTAAATAACATAATGAACACCAGAGATCATGAAGAGAAGTCATCCTTCAGGCTGTTATTAATAGGAATCAAAACCACAGTGTGCATCCTCCCACTGATTCCATTTGATTAGACATATCATAAGCATATGCAGGCCCTATGAGCCATGGAAAGGCCCCCACTTTCCACATCTCTTCGTAGAACTGGTGAACTAAGCAGTTCCCAGAGAAAAATTACACAATTTCACAACTTGAGACTCCCAGCTGATGGCCAACACCCAAGACTGAGTTGGGGCCTTTGAAACCAAAAAGTGGTGTGTTACAAATGAGCTAAAAGGGCAGGAGTTTATACATATAAGAAAGGGGATAAAAGTGGTTTAAAATTATTTGGGCATCAGGTCCAGAAAATAACATGAAATAAATATTTGCCCATAGCATACAATTTCACTTGTGCTTTATCCAGCTTTCAAGAAACATCCTCAACTTAAGGAAACCTGGCCTATACAAACGGCCTGAACGCTGCTAGGTCTGGCTCTGGTCCCACCTTGCCATCATGGAGGTCCATGCTCAAGGACCTAGTCCCCTCTTTAGATGGTAACATCAGAGAAGTAACTCCAGCTGTTCTAAATGTCAGCTTTGTTAACTATTTCACTGCTGTTCACAATAGCTACTGTGGTATTTCCCATATGTTTGCTGGCAAGCCAAAAGTCATAGTTGCCAAAATCACAAGGTTCAAACCTTCCCAGTGCAGTGGAATCTCTTTAGCATAACACCCTTTTCTCCTAAGATCAAGCAAACAAAGTCTGGCACCATGACCTCATCAGAACAATGTAAAATCAATTTATTCAACTGGAAAATAAATACTCAGAGATCAAGTATCCTAGCTGTAACATCACATCTTATATTTATGAAACCCTGGTACCATAAGATTCTAAAACAAGATGCAATTCTCAGTCTGCCACATCAAAGCGTGGCTGATTTCTAAACCCTTGATGAGGAAACCAGTTTGAGCACAAGGAGCTTGGGTTAAGAGTTACAGGGCTCTTATTTGCACTGTCACAAATGCTGACTGAAATTATATGTGCTGAAATGGAACTCAAAGATCAAAGAGGTAAGTTTTACAGTGAAATCTGAAAGACAGCATTCCAGTCCTGTGCAATACTCAAAGTGGCTGTCTTTGACTCAAAGTCTCATCTCCAACACAAACAGGCTCCAGCTTAGGAGCACTAAAGAGCAGAAACACAGGGGGTGATGCCAACTTACTGTTACAATGACCACTGTCAGTGCCACCACTGCAGCAACAGTGAAAGAACTTGCTAGATCTATAAACAAAAATAAACTTAATTCTTCCTATTTCTGATGCGACATTTTCCCATTTTAGATTTTGAAGATGCTAAGGAATTTTGGCTTCTTTAGCAAGTGGGCAGCGCTGTGTAAGCAAAGGGATGGGAGTGGAGCTTACCTCATGAAAGAGAGGAAAGCATCTTTACACACTAATTTATTTAATAACTTAAAAATGCTTTAAGTCAGGATTGGTGTGGGGCAGCGAGAAATAACAAAATCCTGTGGGGATGTATGAAGAGGAATGACATTGAGAAGTGTCTAAAAGCTACTTGAAATAAACTAATTAAGAAGAACATAAAGAAAGAACAGTGAATGAGTCTAGTGAAGTTCTATGTGCCCACAGTATAGTATTGGAAAGTAACTGGAGAAGCCAGATATCTAACTAAGCTATTATTTAATTGGAGTAACAGAGGCTTGGATAACCCATGTTTCTAAAATATGAATATAAAGAGGTATCATTCTTTCAAAAGGACTGGCAGCGGGAAATGGGTGCTGCATTGTGCATCAAGAAGATACACAACTGATGTAGTGCCAAGCCATAAGGAAATTCAGATCTTGGGGAAACTTCCATGTACTGATTACAAAGTTAGAGATGAAAAAAACCAGGAACACTCCCAAGGTGGGGATCTATTGCAAACCATCAAGCCAGGGAAATTAGGGAGAAAAGGTTTTGAAACAACTGGCAGAATCATCCAGAGTACAGGACTGGAATAACATGTATTTTAACTACTCCCACATCTGGGAGTAGTTGAGAAAGAAATACATCAGGAAATTTTGTTCAGCAAAATTCAGAATAAACTGGACTCGGCCTTTGATATAGAAGGTAAAGAAAGCAGCTAGTAGAGGGAAGAGGGGAACAGGATGGCTCTTCTAACGCCCCTGTAAAGTAACAGAGTTCATAATCCTGAGGATGCAAAACCACAAAACAGCAAAGCATTTTTCAACAGCAGGCTTAAATAAATTATTAAAGTACTAACATGGGTGCTGTCTAGTTGAAGAAACATTCAGAACACAATCACTGCAATCACAAAGGAGCAGCGTATTGCACAGAGTTGTGTTCCAGGTCCAATGCCATTCAATATTTCTATCAATGGCTTCAACAATGAGATAGAAGGTATCTATGAAATTCACAGATGATACGAAGAGACTGCAAGTATCTTCAAAGGCAGGATTAGAACTGAAAATTATATGGATAAATTGGAAAGATAGACTGGGATTCAGGTCCAGATCATAAACAAATTATTTTAACAGTTAATGGAGAACAAGTCAGTACATTCATTGGTGTTTGGGGACTTTAATGAGACTCTTCATCTGACCCTCAGTAAGACCATGTCCAATTGGCCAGGCTTCATTGACTAGATTGGGAATTTAGTGACCCACCCAACATATGATGTACATTTAGGCACCTACATTCAGATGTTTATAACCTGAAGCTGGATCCAATCTACAGTTTGAGAGCAGCATAGGAGTGAATTAGTAGGAACACATGCAAGATACTTGGGTACCTTGGTAATCAACTGTATAAAAATGAACTGTATAAATGCAGGAGGAGGAACCACTTTTTCAGGTGCATTTCTGTAGGAAAGGATCTCAAGTAAAGAATGCCTATCATACTGTGGCATAAATATAAAACCCCATAAACAGAATTATGGCATTATAGGCAGTGAGATATGTGAAGTAATCCTCTCTAAACAGAATTGTCTTACATTTAGTTTGGGACATCACGCCCCAAGAAAGACACAGAACATCTACAGAGTCAGATTTCTAGCAAACTAGCCTCTGAGGAAACATGGAAGTGAGAATTGTTCAGTGTTTGAAAAAGGACACCAAGAAGGAACCCTGTAAGTTGCTACATACCAAAGTGGCTGCTGAAAATAGGAGACATTCATGAAAGACAGGGTGATCAGTAATGAGTTCAAACTGCAGCAAGGAAGATTTTTACT
The DNA here is from genome assembly GCF_015220075.1 of Falco rusticolus. Lineage (NCBI taxonomy): Eukaryota > Metazoa > Chordata > Aves > Falconiformes > Falconidae > Falco > Falco rusticolus. The sequence goes on along the minus strand of NC_051188.1, from coordinate 32,665,676 downwards.
TTCTAGAAGTAAGCACAGGGAACACTGGAATAGAAGGTTTTTAAGAACAAACCAATGATCTGCCAGAATATAACTGATCTTGGCTTGGAATATCAGGATAGCCTAGGAGACCTCTAGATATCTTCCATCAGTGCTCTCACAGGTTAACAAAATTCAGAGGTACTCACCCCTGGGTCTGATGTGCAATCATGTGTGCCAATGACATTCACTAATTCCCAGGGCCAGTTCACAGAGGAACATCTGTCAGATTGATTTTTTTTTTTTTTTTCCCCCAGCAATTTGTAAGGGTTAGAACTCCTGGCAGACATGCAGTGGTTGCCACATCTCCACACAGTATGTCCTCTTTGTGTCCCAACACAGACATCCAGAACCATTAGTAACAGCAAAGGAGATGAGTGGAGCTCCACTATACCTTCTCACAAAGGTAGAGAAGAAATGAGATGAATACTGGTCAAAACCATACACATGTGGCCGGTCCTTTTGTCTGACTCATGAGTAACTCTGAAGCGAGACCATAACAATTCAACAGTGAGATTCTGGACCAAATACCTTGCTGCTGCAGTGCACTTCCTTCACTAAAGCTACTGTGACTAAGTAATTTAGCTCCCCTTATTTCAAGGCAGACATTGTTATTAATTCAGTGGTAATGGTTACCTCTCAGGTATCTTTTATTAGAGGGCCGCACAAGAAAGACTGAAATACTAAATGGAACTCAAACATTGCACCAATGTTCATTATACTTCACTTTACCATGATTTTTACAGTTCAGTATCTTGGTCTACTGCAGTCAGGTAATGCATGTGAGAAGTGAGAAAACCCTCACGGAGTTCTCCCAATAACCACACCTTATTGATCAAAAACATCTGTCAAAAGGGGAAGTTTGACTGAGTGTTTTCACGATTACTAATACACTTAAAAAAAAGAAAAAATATTGGCAAATTCTCTTTTTTGTGGTATAAACTGTATGTACTTCAAATTTTACTGCAGGTGTCCACACTATGCTTGCATGGGCAATGAAATATTCATAACGAATCCAGGATGATTAGCCAGAGTTGCTATATTTGCCAAATACCTGCCCTGAAGTAAAACTATAGAACAAACTCACCTATTTAATAGCAGAGAATGCAAATGTCACCATAAAAATCTTACCTATTCCTAAAACCAAGGGCAATGCTGGAACATGAAATAAAAGCTTTAATAATGTTTTAAAAAGATGTCATATTTTACACAGACTGCTTCTGAGGAAACCATCCTAACAAATCTTATCTGGTTTTCATAAATCCTCATTGGATGCAGTTTCAAAGATGTTTGGGAAAAAAATCAGTTAAATTTTCACACAACAAAGACAAATGAGCACATGCTGAAAGATCTAGATCAGACAGCGTTGAGATAACTGAACTTGTTCTCACCCCAACTGTTTATAAAAATGCAGGACCTAATCATTTACTCTCTTTTTTTCTGTACAAGAAAAAGCTTTAAAGGGTCTTCAGAATTTACATTTTTGACTGCCAAACAGGGTCTTCTTTGTTGACTTTATTTATTTTAAACTATCCACCACACTTCAAATGCTCCAGGATATTCCTGCTAAAGTTAAGTGGCTGAAATTTATACGGCTCCATATAAAGACATTGAAATGCCTCATTAACTCTTTTTCCTCCTCAGGACTGTTCTCTCCAACAGCTATGCATATCTATATATAGTTGAGACTTTATTTTCAGTTTTCTTAAAATTAATTCAGTTCATTAACTTCTGAATATCTCACACAAGCACCTGCAAGCCACACGAGTCCCTGCTTAGCCAGTACGATGAAACTCATGCACAGGACACAGCAGAAGGCCACTGTGCTCAGGTGAATTTTACTGCCTTACCATAACTGTAAGGTCTGGCTGTGAAAATGTAAACTAACATTTCAATCTCAATCAACTATCTAATGTAGTTTCTTCTTCCTTCCCCAGTCCCATGTTTCCAGACAGAAGACATTGGATGTTCTCAGATGAAGGTCCTAATAAAACAAAGAGTCCTGAGAATTAAGATGAGGAGATGGACTTCATATGATAAAGAGAGGAAGAATATCTTTGCCAACAGGCTTGCTACCATACGGAGAAAGCTTTTGGCTAGGTTCATGAGGGCATGGTATCTAAATACAGAAGTGAGGAAGCAGTGCTGATAAAGGGGATCTACATGTTGGAGGAGGCCATGTAACAGGGCATTCAGACTTCTCAAAAAGCTGTATGCCACTGCACAGAGCCTGAGCAATAAACAGGGAGAACTGGAAGTCTGTGCATGAGAGAAGAGCTGTGGCATGACCAGAATCGCAGATCTGGGGTTGCATACATGACCAGGGTATGGTCACAGATGCAGGATGTTTGAGAAAGAAAAGCAGACAAAAAGAAGAGGGAACTGCGTTTTCTGCAAAAATGTTCCTTGACTGCACAATGCTGCAGTGTATGAAACCTTCTCATCAATGTACATCAATGAAAGAAAGCCTGGCTGACCTTAAGTACTGTTAGTAATAGTCCTGGTTTGAGCAGGAAATTTGACTACAAACCTCCAGAGGTCCCCTATAGCTAGCATTCCTATGAAGCTATGGGAAAACAGTCTGGATTTTAAGCTATCTTCTCTTTTTAGTTTGAGTTGGGGGTTGTGTGTGGGGGGGTTTGGTTTTTCGGTGGGGTTTTTTTGGCTCTTTGTTTCCTTATTTTTACATATTGCCCAACCTCTGAATGTAGGGTTGAATCACTTTGGCTGTACTGCAGGTGAGTTTAGTCAATGGAGCGAAGGAAAAACGGGATGTTAAGCCACCTGGAGATTTCTCCTTGTCCAACCCTGAGGTTAGTCTAGTCAGACAGACGGGAAAGGTCTGGCAGAAAACCAGAAAAGCCAGCTTTAGCCCACTGATGGTCCCCTGCAGATTGCAAGTTTTCAGCTCTCCTTTCAGACCATATTCAAAGGGCCCTTTCATACTCTTCTGCAGTACTGACCAGGGTCCGGCCCTTAACAGCATTCACTAATAATTCAGAATCCCTGGCAGAAAAAAAATGCAAAATACATTCATAAAGCAAATATGTACAATAAAATAAATATCTCTGCATAACCCTTCTGACCCAAAGACTCCAGTTGTTCAACCCTTATTAAAGATTATACTACATTCACTAGTATACTATTAAAGCAGAACTTACAAAACCAAGTAAAAGAATAGCTGCATAAAGAATGAGGAATCTTATATTCTTTATCAGAGATGTGTGGGGGTTTTATTCACTAACTCAAAAAAGTTACCTTATCTTCCACAAATTACTAAGATTTGACATAAATTCTGCTTTGGGTTTGGGATTGTTATTTTTCTGACATTTTATGCTTTTATTCTTATTTATTGTCAAAACATTCTTTAAAAAGTATCATTGGAAACATCACTTAGGATTTGCTCAACATGCTGAGCTGCCATTTTACAAATTAGAGTACTGAATAGAATTTACTTCCTTAGTCTAGTCATAATCAAGTCTGGAACTACAACAAATGGCTAATATTATGCCCCAAGTTACTATTCCATGTATTTGTTTGCATAAGTCACTTGGGACCTTCTACACACACACACAAAATCTCTTAGATTTAAGTCTTGCACAGCAAAGAAATTCTCTAAGTGACTGGAACAATAATTAGTTTGTTTTTTAAAATAAATTCTGCCCCAAACATTTTTAATATACATTGTCAGTTCTTCTGCAGTCTTCATTTCAACAGCTTTGTGCCAGTTTACATAAATGACAATCTAGATCCTATAAATCACTGAAATCTAAGAAAATAAAGTTAATTCTAATGTACTCCTTGTCTTCCTAAATATGGCTGAAATCCCAGGGGAGGTTGTGCTCTCTTCCCTATTCTTTGAAGTTTGTATCAGAAATTATTGTGCAAGAGAGGAAAGAACAAGTGCTCATGACCTCTAAAAAAAATTAACATATTTACTTAGCTACCAACATAATTTACGCAAAAGTTCTGATCTATGGTTATTCACAGCACAGGGTGATCTGGAGAGAATTTTATTTTTTTGATTCTCATCACTGTCTTCAAAAAGTTTATTCTCATCTAAAATATGGCACCCCAGTAAGTTTGTAATCTTCTGATACAGCCGTCATGTTTCCCTAAAATACATACTACTCCAAATCAGGTTTCAGCAGTCTCTTAAAAGTTGCCCCAATCCAAATGTTTTTGGCCATAAAAATCAGCCATCTTTGAAAATTATCTCCAAATATACTATATCCTAGGCTCCTGTACTGAGGATACATGATAAAATATATGTGAAACCTTCATGGATATTTTATCTTGAAAGTCCTTCTTAATCCAACAAATATCAAATTTCAAGTGGCCTCCTCCTTCTCCGCCACCTTCCTGTGGGGAACTCAAAGCAGCTCTGTCCATAACCTCCTTCCATCTATGCCTTATCTCTGCACAACATCAGCAAACAAATTCCCAGTAGATGATCCATAAATCTATCATATCTGCTTTTTGCCTGCTTTCTACTGTCCCCATCAAACCCTCTTCCTCCAATGCTAACAGCCTCCTTGTAGTCCTTCTCTCTCGTCCTCCCCCATGAGATGTCTTGTTTAAGACCAGAATGAGTTAAATAAAGCAGGTAATGCCCTCCCCTATCTCAGCTCTCCATATCCTCCTCTAATCGCTCTGGACAGTATCACTGTCTTGCCTGTCATGCAAACCACAGCATGGATGACATTTTCAACTCAGTCTCTCAAATCCCAGTTACATGTCAGTTCAGTGGATTCGTTCTACATAACCTCTCTATTATATAGCTTTTCCTATCCATTCACACAGCTCGTGTTCCTGGCCAAAGCTTTCATCAGATCCATCATTACAGGCATCCTCTTCTCTATGTTTGACACACATAGTCTTGCCTGTTACAAAGGTTGTTTTCATTTGTCATTCACTTTAACCACACTGCTCCTCTTTGCCTTTGTCATATGCAATATGATTTTTTTCTCACATTTAAGGCTTTTTATTTCTCCCCTTACACCTAATGTATTTTCTCACTTTCTGTGGTGATGTCAGCTCTTCCAATAACACCAGCTTCTACTGTCTACTAGCTAAGCATTTCCAGGTACAGTCCACTAAAATATGCTTTGTCAAGATTCCTCCAAAATACTTTTTTTCCTCAACATGCTGAACACTTACTTATTATGCTGGTCAGTACTGTCTCATTATTGCCCTGTACTCCTCCAATCTGTCCATAGCCATCTGTTACCTCTTATCTCATACTCCTTTGGTTGCTTTCTTAAATGGCCTACATACATCTCTATATTGTGTCCACACGAAGAGGGGGCCCTCATTCACAATTCAAGTTTCTAGATACTAAAGCCAGTAAAGACTATTGGTAGTCTATGCAATTTCATACATAGGCATAAGGAAATGAGGATTACTATGTTTGAGACACCGAGAATCAACCAGATGATAATGGTGTCAAAAGGCAAGACTGTTTTTGTTGATGCTCTTCTCAAAGTCAACCAAATAGTCTTCTGCGAAAAGAAACGCAACCCTGAAATTCAGACCAGAGCCAGGAAGGTACATAATAGCTACACTGTACATGACATATATACATGATATATACCCACAAATATAGATATGTTTTTGTGGCTACATATACTTAAACACACACAGAAAAACAAACCCTAATCGATTTAAAGTATACTCTTGCTTTACATTTCAGCGCGTATCTTTTAAAGATGGATTTTCCAGCCTCAGAAAGTGCAAAATCATCTCTGCATTTAGTATCATTTCAGGTAAGCTCAATTCCAGGTGAAGGATAGACCAGCAGTGATTCACCACTTATGAATCAGCAGAAACTGTAGGGGAGGCAAGAGAAATTTATACCACAATTTCATACACAACTAATTTTAAAACATTCTTAACCAGACTAAGTCTCATTAATTGCCAACTTGGCAGCTCGCTCTTAAGGCAAGTAGTTTAATGACTGGTCAAGGACCTTGCAAGAGTTACCAGACCTGATTTTCATCTGCTTGCAAATGACGAGCAGACAATATGATCTTTAACTTCACCTTACTATCTCAGTTTTAACAATCCTGTCTTACACCTGTGTATGTATGTAGGTCTTCTTGCCTCACTGTCAGGCTGCACTCAACCTGTCACCGTCTGAGCCCAGGTCACTAAGCAAAGAATGACATACACTACCAACTTAAAATTACATTTAACTGCACAAGGGCATGCATGCATAGTAAAGGACAGAATACACTTAATTGGCTGTATAAAACAGTTTGAATTTAACACTTTGCTTCATGAAGTGGATTCTCCCACTGCAAGGTACTAGGAAGCCTTCCCATTTCCCCTTGTTAGTTCCTTCTATACCACTATTCTACATATAAAAGAAAGGGGAAGAAAGCAGCAAAATGGCAAGTGTCTAAGGGAAATGCAAACAGTCTGGAACAATGAAGGAATTAAAAGAGTGAGAATAGGAACAAAATGCTGGCAGGTTTGTGTTCTCCCTGGAGAACATCCAGCACAGAGCAAAAGTATTTTGAAATACTAGGCTAAATCCTGCACTAAAAGCCTTTAATGTTGTAGAGGTTACAGGTCACTTTCTGCTATGGTGTGCACTGCATGCCCACACTTAACACATGTACACCCAAACGAACTACTATGAAATATTCAAAACACTGCTCCAAAAATACGTAACCACCACATGTAAGTGCCTCTGGTCAGACACATGCATCCTCTGCATTTACAGACCTACTCAAACATGCAGGTAGTTGTTTCACTTCCCTGTGTTTTATTGGAATCCCAAGAGAATGCCAGAAGGCAAACGGCTTTCAGGCATAAAGTGTTTCTTTTTGTTAAATCATTCTCATTGTGTTAAGCACTGGTTTTTGGTATAAAGTACATCAGCCACATTTATAAACAGAAAACAGAGATCATCTATAGGTATTCTCAAAATTGGCTGATGATATCAAAGTCGCAAGGTACAGACACAGGAAGAATAATTCAAAACAAATTGAACTTCAGTATTCAATTACTTTGCCAGTCTCCAAAAGTCATTTAGCAAAGTGCTCTGCTCCACCAAGTATATATCTAGATATGAAGTAGTTAAACATATTGGAAAGCATGACATTTAAGATTATTGTCTGCTAAAAAGATGACCTTTATGAAAGTTACACAACAGAAGGTAGAGTTACTGAACATAAAAAAAAATATTTTTTACCGTACAATAGCAGTGTAATTAATAGCACACATTACCAGCCTTTACAAGAGAAGCAAATAGTTGAATTTACACCATTCACTTTAATATGCTGTTTTCTTTAAAGAAGAATCAGAAACGGAGACAAACTGCATTTAACAGGAAACGTTTCTGCTATTGAAAATAAGAGGGAAATAAAGCATGCCAAAAAGTTGCTTTTTTAAAAAAATTAATCACAGAGTCAGAGAAAAATCTACATTCAATTATTAATAGTTCAACACAAATCCACAACAGCATGCAACCAGGCAAATGAAAGGTAATGACAAATACTGCATCTAACACTCTGTCCTTAACTAACCTTATTATGCCTAAGGACTATAGCATGCGTGATATGTAAGATCACACATTTTCTTGGACACTAACGTAATCACCAACCAAAAAATGAAATTAATAGTTAATTATAAGACCCAATTTTCAACTTTAACTCCTTCTTGGCTTTTCTGAGTTTAGCCAAAGCTGCAATGCTGGTTATAACCTTTTCTTGGCTACATTTTTTTGAGAACAGAATAAAAGAAAAGAGAAAAACAACACTGTGCACATGAAAAAAAGAAAAAGTGCTTGTTGTAAACAACTGTGGGTTTAGGGACTTTTAATAAATACTGAGCATATTCACAATAGATAGACATACAGAAAAGAGAATGACATGCAAAGATGGACAGATTTTGGAGTATATTTTTGGAGGACATGCAAATCTACTCGGTAAACATCTGGAACTCAACAATTTAGCTTTGGAACCCACACAGCTCCTTACTCTAAGCACAGGACTGTTTCTGCAGAGGGTACCATTTGCTACTAAAAGGGACAGAAAGCCTACCAGTGAGGACTGAGGAAATCCCCATACTAAGCAGGAAGAAACATTTGTGGCAGGAGACTGGAACTGCCTGTTCTCTTGCCCCCATGCCTGCCAGCTGAACTACAGAAGCATCAGTTTGCTCTGTTCAAGGTCTTCGATAAACCCACATCGCCGAGGCATCATGAAAATAGCCAGTTGCTGGCTGCACAAGTGTGTAAAGTGCAACTTCATGTGAAGTTCATTCAGGCCCAAAGATTGCATGTTTTTAAAATGGCCTAAAATCTCTAGTAGGACCTTATTGAATATACTTGAGGTAGCTTACAGCCTGAGGTACATCAGTGAGAGTGTCTAGAAGCAGCAACACACCTACATGTTTGCTGCACTGAGCTCCAAGTCATACACAGCCCATAAATAAAAGAAGAAATGTGACCTTATTAATCTTTTGAATTCTCACAAAAGCAGGTTTGAGCTTTGGGCTTCCCAGAAAACCAACAAAAAATATTTAACTATCCAAATCCACTGTTTATGCAGATACATTTCCTCCCGACACTTCATTACAAAGACCCTAGCAAGGGCATGAGGTAACTTTTGTACAGTACTACATCAACAAGCCTCAAGAGACTCATACTCAGGTGGCCAGAAGTGACAACGGGGGGACAAGGACACACATGTCCTGGGCTTGTCTACAGGAAAGTTCTGCTGGGCTTGCTCTTCCCTCATCCATTCTCATGCTCTAGCTGTAGTAAAACAAACATTTCTAAATAACTAGATCCACTTACCTGGCTTTCACCAGCTTCCCAGTGAATTTACCACTACGAACCACATTGGTCAAACTAGATAATTCCCCAGATTCTTTAACATTTAATGGGCAACTTTTTCTTTCTCTTTGTTGATCATAGCAGCGTTTTCAAACCTACACCAACTAATGTGGAGAAAATACTATGTTCACTTCCACCAGCAGTCACTAACACCACATTTGCAAAGAGTCACAGAGCTGTGGCAGAAGCCACAAGGTTTCTTAGCTCCTCTAGGCAGAGGAGCCCAAGAAGAGGGCAAGATGAATTTTCCCTGGCACAGCCTCTTTCAGGGAACTGCTGCTTCCAGGTTGAGGAAACCTAAGCTGACCACTGAGAAACAACAGAGTTTGCATTTTACTTCTCTCTTGGCAGCTGTATGTTGAGGCAAAAAAATAATTTGGAAGGCTGGGAGGTGAATGATGGAGATGAGCAACACATTGCAGAATAACTGCTTCTAAATATCTGTGTGGATCTTACCTCAAAACTGGTGGGAGGGAGAAAATTTTCTTTCAGTAGGGAAAAATGTATTCCTGTAAAAGCTTTCTACTCTTCCCTGGCAGTCATGCCTGCTAAGTAGCTACTCAGCCTGGTGCTGGAACTGTTCTCCCAAAGAAATGACTTGCAGTAAAGAAAATGTCACTGCCACCAGTCATAAAACTGCCAAACATTTCAAGTTCTTACAGAATTGGTGTGGAGAGGACAAGGAAAGGTTTCTGATTCTCCCAAGATCACTGATGTGCTGTGAGACAGTTCTTGTGACCAGCACCATGAATCACTCTTCATAAACAGAAGTTTCTCAACAGCACGCTTACCACATTGGGTTCTCTTATATTCACACAGGCTGGACACATCCCATGAATGCTATGATATATTTTTCTTCTTTTTCTCTCAAAAAAATCCTCTCAACTGTTATCCTTTTATCAGGACAGCTATACATACAACCCTTCACTTTTAGAATACTTGATTTAGCCTTCCAAATTTTAGTAGAACCATTGACTAGGTTTTTAGATACAAGGAAAAAAAAGTTCTGGATTCTGCTTTATATTCACATCTACCTCAGGCAGCCACAGAATGAGATATGAGCAAGTCTGCAAAGCAGAGAAGGAAATGGTGCAGCCTTATAAAATTAGCAGCTGTTGACCCATAACTAATTTGCAATAGCAGTATTTTTCAATCTCATTAATGAGGTAGGATACAGAAATTCAAGGTACTGCACAAAAAATGTTAAATACAGCAAAGGCAGCTTCCCAAGCAAATTATCAGGGCCCCATTATGGATGCCCTGTCTAGAAACTTTGCAACAGACTGAAAGAACAGAAATGAAAACTTTTGTTACGAAGCCTGGTAGATTTTCATTACTTCCTGTGTACATCCCTTCAGCAGTAACTTACAACAGAGCATTTTATTATAAGTTGATGGGTCATTTTTTGACACGATGGCACTTTAGTAAAAAATAACTCACTGAAGAAACAGCATGAGTAATAAAGCCACTTACCACACAAATATGTGCAGATTTTTCCTGTAGTAACTAACCACATCACAGAACAGTTCAAACTTTATTCCACGTATATACAGTGTCACATTTTAAAATGTTGCTCATGACTGTGCTCTTGTACAAGTATCTATAAGTGTAGGATTTTTGAATGCTGTCTTTTTCTTTGGGTGGAGAACAGTAATGTCAGGAGCCATCATTATTAATTGCAGAGGTTTAAATCTTTGAATTTACAATCTTTACTAGCTCTAGGCATCAAATGTTGAAAGTATTACACATCTGCTGAAAACCTTGAACAGTCACTTCTTACAAAAGAACTTCTTATAAAAATTGCTTTGTGGAGACTGCAGGACATACTATTGCTGGATGGCACTCGCATACTTACCACTAGTACTGTCCTCTGCACAACTCCACAAGCTGCTTCTTTGATGCCTCTTTGGTACTGTTCCTGCTATTCTGTCTCTGCAAGGACAGCTTCTCTGTCCTTTTGCTTCTTATGAAAGGATTTCTTTCCTTTCTATACTGGGTCTGGCTGGGATGGAGTTAACTCCTCCCATAGCAGCCCTCACAGTGCTGTGCTTTGCACTTAAGACTAGGAGGGTGGCAGTAACGCACCCATGTGTTGGCTGCTGCTGAGCAGCACCCACACAGCACCAAAGCTGTGTCTCCAACATCCCACACAAGGGCCAGTAGGCTGGGGGTGGGCAAGAGGTTGGGAGGGGACACCACCAGGACAGCTGACCCTAGCTTTCCAAAGGGAGATGTCATATCATATGATGTTGTGCTCAGCAATAACAATTAAGAGAAAGGAGAAGGAGCAGGATTGTTCATTATTAAGGCATTTGTCTTCCGAAACAGCTGCTATGTGTACTGGGGTTCTGCTTCCCCTGAAGTGACTAGACATCACCTGCTAATGGGAAGTAGAGAATACATCGTTTTGCTTTGCTTCCACGTGCAGCCTTTGCTTTTCCTTATTGGACTGCCTTTATCTCAACCCACAATTTGTTCATCTTATTTTCTCCCCTCCTCAGCAGGACAGGGGGGAGTGAGAGAGCAGCTGGGTGGGTGGCTGGGCACCACAACTTTCTTTTCCTCCGCATTTACAGAGGAGTTTATAGGCCAGGAAGGTTCCTCCTGTAATGGCACCAAGAAACCACTAAACATTTAATTGTTGGAGCTTCTCCACTTCTCCCAGCTATGTGTTACACAACTTCCAGTTGATAACATCCTCTCTCCTGTATGCTCTGGATGTTATGTTCAAAGACTGAGGAAGAGGGCAAACAGCTGCTGTACTGATGCCAGTCTTCATGGCAGCACTGATAAAGCACTACTTTTCTAAACAGCTCTGGAAGACTCATAACTTTGCTCTCCATGTTGCATAAACTTCAAGATCATCCTACGACATGGCCTTTCTTTGCAGTCCATTCTAATCTTAGGTTGTTAGTGACAGACAGGTAGGCTAATATCTTGCATATTTTTATGGCAGTCCATGCTCCCAAGACATAAGGAAATTTGTTCAAAGAATTTACCAAACAGACCCAATAGGTATCTACTGATTTACTTCCTCAGAGATCATGAAAATATCAACGGCTGAATACGGTTGCTGAGAGAAAGCTCCTGCACCTTGCAACATTCGTGCTGGATTGATGTCAGGAGTGTAATTACTGCTTGTTAATAATATCCCTTATTATCGCAGTGTATTTTCTTAAAAACATCTAATTCTGGAAAACATCCCCCATAAAATATTAAATCAGATGATCAAGTCTGCTTTTTCCCCTTACTTGACGATTCAAAATTTTGTTTAACACAATTTTGAATATAATCACGCTCTTTCAAAGAAAAAAAAATAAAAGACAACTGTGCCACCACTAGACTGACCCTGTCTGAAATAGGAGGGACAGATTTCTCAGCAGGGAGAGGATGCAAAGCAAGTTTAAAAGAGGAAGTTGCAATGGGTCTTCCATAGAGAGGATCTGAAATTTGCAAGGAAACAGTTGTCACTGCTGAAATTGCCTGGCACAGATGTGTCACTTGGAGAATACAGAGGGTAGGAAAAGAAAAATGGCCCCAGAATAGCAACAAAATCGTGTTTCTCTCATGCCGTTGGGTATTTTAAAACAAAATTTTGTAGTCCTCTCTATGCAGTCTGTATTGGGTCTGGCTGAGCCCCACAGCAGCCCTCAGTGCCGTGCTCGTATTGGTAGCTAGAAAGCTGGTGATAACACACCAGTGTTTTAACTGCTGCTGAGCGGTCCTTGCACAGCATCACGGCTGTCTCCCCAACCTTCTTCACCACCTCTCCCCAGTAGGCTGGGGGTGGGCAAGATCTTGGGAGGGGACACAGCCAGGACAACTGACCCAAAGTGACCAGTGGGATATTCCATACCATATGGCATCTGCTCAGATAGAAAAGCTTAGGGAGAAAAGAAGGAAGAGAGGGCATTCATTATTTTCAGCGCTTGTCTTCTGGAGCAACTGCTACACATACAGAAGCTCTGCTTCCCGGGAAGCGGCTGAACATCACCTGCTGATAGGAAGTAGAGAACAACATTTTGTTTTCCTTTGCTTCCACTTGTGTGACTTTTGCTATTCATTAAACTGCCTTTATCTTGACCCACAAGTTGTTTTTTCCATCTTATTTTCTCCCCACCCTGTTCTGCTGAGGTGGGGAGTGACAGAGTGGCTTGGTGGGCACCTGACATCCAGGCAAGGTCAACCCACCACACAGTTGTACTGCATTATCATGTATAAAGGCTTTACTTACAGAAGTGTCCTTTACTGTGCTGCTGTATTGTGGTGTTCCTGCTGGGTATCAGGATCTCTCTGTTCCCCAAAGTCAAGCCAAAGGAAATCTTGGCTTTTCTATGACACAAAGATCTCATCCTCTGTTTGATGATGCTTTGGGACCACTGCATCTTTAGTGTTTTCATAGTGCTAACAACGTACTGATCTTTACTAAAGCTGCCTTAGAAGAACTTTTAAGTTCTTGTCAGCTCCCCAAACAAGATAAGTTCTTGGATTTCTAGTAAAGAATACAAAGCCTCTGCTCAGCATCATATTAGGCACACTGAGCAAACAGAGCACCATTTTCAGTTCTCCAGTGAAAGATAATTTTTTGCAAGAAATAGATCTTCCCCCTGCATGAACATGGAATTCCTGGGTGGAAGTAATGTAGAAAAGGAAAAAACCTTGATAAACTGTTTTCCCATTGTGAGATAAGCCAGTCAAAACCAACAAAAATATACCAAATTCCACCACAATATGTAGAAAATTTGCAGACATTACTTGGGGCTCTTTGTATATCCTGGGCAATGCACAGTAGTCTGCTTTATTTTATTTTCTTTCTCTTCATCATGTTCTTACGCACACACTTCATGATTGGATATTTTTATTCCCTGTGGTCTATTAAGTCTTCATCTTGATTTTCAGTGTTCCTACTTTGTTTCTTCTCCTTTCTTCCTGAACAACCCAACTTGTCTTTTTAATGTCTTTACTTCCAGAAACACCAGAGACCCTACTAAAAGGAGCTCCAACCTATTTGTAAAAAGGAAGCAATATCACTAGCAATTCTCTGTTAAAATTAATAAAGCCTTTCTATAGACAAAAGAAGATGGGGGTGGGGAATCACGATTTCAGAATAAAATTTTCAGTAATTAGTAAGAAAGTTTAATGGGCAATAATATAATTTAATAGTTACCAGATAGCTATTAAAATACAGTATTATATATTAAAACCTCTTACTAGGTAGCACAATTTACTAACCAATAAGCAGCTGATAGCTACAGATGAACCATTAAATTTAAGCAGCAAGATTTTGTTGTTCTGCTGCTGCCGTCAGCTATGGGTAGAATGGGCATTGGCTGTAAAAGGGACCACACGCAGCATCTTTCAAACTGTCAGTTTCATGCTGCTGGGAGAACTTGCCTCCTTCCAACTTTTTTCCTATTAGTTCAGTTATAAGCAAAATACACCCCTGCTTTACTAAGCAACACTCTGGAAGTAACGAATTTCAGAGACAAGTCAGCATCTGTGCACTTATTGCTTAGAAACTCCTATTCATTCCTTTAACTTTGAAAAGAGACTCATCAAGTTTAGCAGAATTGCCTCTGTGCTTAAAATATCTGTACATGTGTTTATAGATCTAAACTGTGGCGTACTTTCAGGATAATCAAAACTGATGCACAGCAAATCTTTTCTACATTTACTTAACATTCTGACTTCCCAGAAAAAGTGCTAAGTCAAATGATAAAGCCCAAACTGCAACAAGAACAAATTCACCACTACAAAGTGATACAAATAATTAAAATAAAACAGTTCAGTTAAGGATCTATGAAACACAAAAATACATGAGGAAAGAATCATCCTAGAAACAAAGTTATTTCAATTACAGCTTATTTTGACCCCTTTATGATGCATATACATCATAAATGAAAAAAGAACTTGTACAATGCCAGCTAACAAAAGTTATATCAATGGATTTTTTATGATCCTTAAGTGACCAAAACCACGTCTATAACACAGCAGTTTCTGTTAATTAAGAAAGAATACTATTATTTTAATGAAATGTATTATATATATTATTATGCAGCTAATTAGAGAATCTTTCAAAATATAAAGTGAGTGCCAAATAATCTTCTACTAAACAATAAACACCTATGTAAGTATACCCTGCACAAAAACCCGAAAGCCCCCCTTTGAGGTCCATTTCCTATTTTCTCGTATTCAAAAGTTTTTGTTCTGGGCTGAATCCAAGATGGTAAGAGCTGTCAACAGGCATATTTTAACCAAGTTTGCAGCACTTTAAATGAGATCCCATGCCTCATGGTGCATGTCCAAGCATAGAGATATGAATTTGAACAACTCACCTGTAAACAGTGGTTAGAAATATCTTTTCTTCATTACTACCTGGCAGAATTTCATCTGCCTCACCCAAACACAGACCTGACCGCAGCGATCCATCCCACTGTCACTTCCTTAATGTTTCCTACTTACAGCTGAAAATGTTTTACAGATTGTAAAACATGCAGCCGTATGTCTCAGAAGTGGCTAGTGGATATGGAGAAAAAAATATATCTATTACATATTTTTATATTTTTAAAAAAATCACCTTTGTGCTGCATGCTGTAAAATTCTTCTGTAACTAGTAGAGAATTAGGGTGCGACTATGCTATAAGAAATTGTCTTCACACAGCACTAAACCCAGTGCCGATCACAATGATAAAACAGCTTAAACCACCTAACTTCAAGCTGTTGAGCTGAGACACTCCTACAGAAGACAGCCAGAAAACGCGAGTACAGAATTCCCTTCTTTAAGAAGAACAAGATCCTATTTGCCATAACAGAAGCCATAATCTCCGAAGTCAAAAAGTTTACTTCCTTCTGCAACTGATCTCTCAGTGAGAAAACATGATCGGTGCATGATGGCTTCTGCATAGGGCACAGACAGCATGGCCCTAAAGGGGAACCTTGTGTACATGCCATCTAGGCTAACATGCTGAAGACATATGTCTAGACAGACCTCATCTGTTATGAATGCACGTGAGGAAGGTGCACTCTGAACTCCAGTCATAAATCACAAGTAAAGCTACACTATTCTGTGTAAAGCCCCTCAAATTTAAGCCAGCAGAGAAAACAAATCTAGAGCTTGCTTCTAACCACAGACGTAAATGTGTTCATGCCGCCGGCCCAAATCAGTAACTGGCAGTCAATAGCCTACAACAGCTGAAGTTTCTTTATTTTTTCTTAAGTGGTTTTCAAAGATAGTCATGGGCAAGCCACTGCAACAAGCCAGACTGCACCAAACAGAAGTATGTACAATGACAGTAAGATCCATCTTCACAAGAAACACTTGTGATCATAAAAAAACCCTATGGAAATGGGCCATGAGGACTCCAAAGAGCACCCACAAAATGAACACCCTCTGGCTGAACAGCAAGCAAAGTTGGAAAGCGGAGGGGAGGGGAGGGGCGAGACGAGAGAGAAAGAAACTTCCTCTCTGTCTGCCAAGCCCTCTACTTGTTTTAACAAATGAGCCATTAGCATCTCCAAATTATCTGGCCCAAGCTACAGCCAGCTCCCTTTCATCCAAGCCCAGGCACCAGCCAAACATTAGGAAATTACCAGCTGG
Organism: Falco rusticolus; assembly: GCF_015220075.1. Lineage (NCBI taxonomy): Eukaryota > Metazoa > Chordata > Aves > Falconiformes > Falconidae > Falco > Falco rusticolus. The sequence goes on along the minus strand of NC_051188.1, from coordinate 32,649,216 downwards.
GTCCAGCGTGAAGGCAGCGTGCCTGCATATCATCAGCACCACGGCATCAATGAATCCCAAGCCTTACTCTCCTTCACCACCTTTGTCCATACATTAAATGCACATGGCCATGGAAAGGAACCCACTTGCCTGAACCACTCACTACAAAGCCTGAAGGTAAATTATTACCCATTGGGATTTCTTTGAAGGAACTGGAGACCAGAAAGAATAAGAGATTCCTAACTGTAACTCTAGGTACCCTTGCAAGAATTGTACAAGCACACACTGAAGGAAAGATCTGCATTACCCCTTAAATTAGTATGAACATTAGTGATGCCTTTTCTAAAAGAAGTCCACAAAACAGGTGAGAACAGTTTCTATAGCCGCACTGCACATAGGTGTGAATTTGATTAACAGCATAAAGAAATGAAACTTTCCAAATGCTGACAAATATCTCACTGTCACTTCTTAATCTCTTTGTCCCAGAAAGTAGAGGGACAGGACAATTAATTCTAGTGGTACATTAGTTTACCTGTTTGAGTAAGTGATGGTAATAACCAACAAGGCATGTAATTATTTTTTCCAAAGACCAAAAACCTGAATATGAAAGTCAATCTTTTTGTGCTTCTTAAGCTGCTTCTCACTTAGACAGGCTCTTAGACATCTAGATAAGACCTCATAGACATTAAATCTAGTGACTTCCTACATTCCAAGAAAGTAAGAAAAAAAAATGGACATATTCATACACAGTGCAGTATTCAAACTAAGAACCTCAGATTTTCTAAGTTACAAGGCAGTCGACATTACTTAGCTGTAAAGTGGCATACCTGTTATGACACTACAGAATACACAGGACCCCAGGGCAAAAGAAGCCCTCACATTAAAAATGATCAGATTAGCATAATAAGAGGAGAAAGCAAAGCTGCGGGAACATTTGGGGAGCTTTTAATTTTTTTTCTCTTTACAGCATTTCAACTCCTCCAGCCAAAAAACACACATCATAGTTTAGTTCTCAGAAGTGCCCTCAGCCGAAAAGTAAGTTATTATAATATGGGGAATGATACTGGGACCTAAGTTAAGCTTTAATATCCTCCATGACATATAATAGATGGGGGCTCAGAACAGACTAAAACAAGCGCACATTTAAGTTTTCAAACCTAATAAAGACACTCAAATTACAGTGAGCTAGCAAGAATACCTCTAATACATACTTCTTTTACTGCCATTGTAGAACTAAGAATGTATGATGTTAGTTTTCACTCATAACTCTGTTGTAGAAAAGGCCCCATACAAAACCCGGTCCCCCTTGCACCCACTCAGCTCTCCCTGTTGCTGAACTGACATGGAAATGCAGCATGTCAGCATCCTGGGATACTCATCACAGCCAGGCACCATCTTGCCATCTATGAATGATCAAAAAATTACAAGCCCCAGCCACTGAAAAACAGTAGCTTCTTTACAGAGAAATGTACAGGAGGGGAAAACAGGAAAAAGCTATCAGATTCATTTTAGTTTGGAACAGAGCTTAATATTTCATTTCTTAATATGGACTCTTACAGAGATTTTCCAGTTCTGCTTCTTAACAATGCACCAGAACTGCTGTGCAGGACTAGACCAACACCACACTGCCAGAAGTCAAACAACAAAGGAAAATGCACAGATGAAGCAGTTCCAGAATAATCTGTCTGCTTGGAGTCAAGAGAAAACTCCTTTTAGATGTTACAGCCTCAGGCACAGTCCGAGCTTGATCCTGGTGGCTCTCTAATCTCTGGGTATCCCTGTTCCCCAGCCCATCATTCCTGGGTCCTGGACCTCACCTGTATGAGCTACACCTAAGCACAGGGCAGGCTGACAGCATCAGCCCCATGCTGCCTCTTTCAGATTTCTACGCTTCTCCCAGACCACTGGAAAAGATGAGCCTGATTTCCTGAAAGGTCCTGCTCTGCTTTTGACTAGGACATCAGAAACTTCTATCAGATATAAAGTATGTGGTGGAAAAAGTGCTCGGTCAGCTCCGGTTGTGTGAAAATGGCCTTCAAAGTCATTCCTAAGTATCAGTGTAAGATATATCCCAGAGGCAATTTTCTGCACTTTAAGATAGTTGAACCTGTACCTACCTCCTAGCTGCCTACATTCATCAGAGTCCTGGAGCAGCAGTGTTTGTTTCCCGACCAATTTATTTTTCCTTATGATTTCCTCTAATGAACTCTAGATTACTCAGGAATAACCTGGAGTTGACTTAACAGCTGCTAATAAATTCTAAGCAGGCCAGACATTAGAGGAACTAGCTAGCTACAGAGTCTGACATTGTGGACACAACCTACTTAGAGTCTGTCTCAGGGAGGTCTCCAAGAGATGCTGGGCCCTCCAAATGTTACTAACTTGTAGTTAAACAATCTCCAGTTCCCATACCTGATATTACTTAGGAGGAACAGAAAGACAGCAAGAAGCATGGAAGGCATGTGCTCTGATCACACACCAATAGCATTACGCTCAGCGAAACTTCACACACTAAAGTAATGCTTATTTCATTTTATGCAGTGATTATATGAATTAATTTTTAATCATATATGAGTACTGCCCAGTACATTTACAGTTAATGAATAATGTTCTTCAATAAAATATTAGTAGTTAAATGATCAGAAGAGTAATTTACTTAACTTATAATAAAGTTGCTAATGAGCTTCTTTTAAAAAAATCCAACTAGCTGAATATGAAATATATGAACAGTACTTATCCCTCCATAGAGTTACCCCCAAACTCTTAACTATACACCCAGCAAAGGTACACCTTTTTTTCGTGTAATCTCACCTAAAGCACACCTTGAAGTGTACTCAAAAGGTAAATCACTGTTGTAGTCAGAGTCCAACTCAGTTTGCTTCACACGAGGCACCAACTGTTGCAGCACAAACCAGCAGGCTGCAACAAAGCCTTTACCATCAGTCAGATTCTACTGTCCACAGTCAGACCACACTGCCCCTACTCCATCCAACCCCCTCTCCCACAATCCTCAGGGCTATTTAACTACTTAGCAAGGAGCTACAGACAGCTGCACATCATCCACCTCAATCAAGCCACTGCCTTCGAGGCAAGGCCACAGCTGCATGTTATCAATGCTAATCAACCCACCGCCTTCATTCCTCTACAAGTCACCTCTCTAGACTGAAATGAATCAGCGATATGTCTTTCCTTACTCTTCCTCAAAATGAAGTCAATCATTTCTTCCATTGGACCTAAAGCACCTGAACATGAGCATATGATTTCTCAGCCTGTAAAGTCACCCTCCAAAGTTACCTAGCAATTTTACAGGGAAGTAGTCACTTCACTGCTCAGGTCTCAGCTGTCTTCTCTGCCCTGTAACTTCAAAGATTGTCAGAAAGAATGAATTAGTTACAGACACTCCCTTTTCTTTCTTGCTTCTATTTGCATTCCTTTTGTCAACACACCTGAAGGTTGACCATTAGCTATCTCAGTTGAATGGGTATTCCACCTATTGGTGAAGAAAGGCTGGAGAGAAGATGCTGTTCACTCCCACAGTATTAAAGAGAAATTCCACTTAACAGTTGATCCCAGCTGAAGAACCTGAATTGAACATGTAACCATACCAGACTCTTTGTCTAGTCAGTGTGGAGAAATAAGTATCTTTAGAAGACATCAGCCGCACTAAGACCAAAATATATACCTACAGATACAGACCTGTAAAAGTATCTGCCTCTCTTCATTCAAAGGAGAGTTGGATGGCATATGTTTCTAGAATAGATGGCCTTGTTAAACACTTCAAAAGTTACCTGGAATGAATTCAGGCTTACTCATTCCCAAGATTCAAACTACCTCCTCATTTACTCAGTGACAAAGACATCAAGAGTATCTAGGACACACAACAGTTCTGGTCATGTAGTTTATGAGACTGACACATATAACAGTTTAACAACAGCAACAACAATAACAAAAAAACACACAAACAAACAACCAAAATCCACCAAGAAAAATATGAAGGCTGTGATGACATCCTCACACACAAAGACTCTCAGTAAATACATTGAGTATTTACTCAGTAAATAGCCTATTTTGCTACCTCCTCTAGCTCTATGAAATGGTAGTCTAGATTTTCATGCCCTGTTGGCTCCACTGCCCACTGCAGATATACAAGCAGATATGATTGATGGGCTTTACACTATGGAAGCCCTACTTGCTGGCAAATGCACATTTGAGAAAGGATTCCAGATCTCTGAGCCACAGCAAGAACTAACAGTGCCTGTAGACCATTTACATTTAGCATGTGACAAACACAACCATCCTTCTATCTGGTTCTTGATTAGAAGAATAGCTTTGGTTTACCCATGAAGGAAGTATTTATTCTAATTCTTGGTGGAGCGAGTATTCAGGATTAGGCAATGTTTAGGAGGGATTCCAAGGGAAACTTCCATGGAGGATAAATGAGCTAGTGAGTGCTGGGAATTTTTCAAGAACACTCTCCTGGAAAAGCAAAAACAGTTCATCCCCCTTCAAAGGTAAGGGAAGTAGGCAGAGCAAGAGACCCCCTTGGCTTAACTGCAAGCTTCTGAGTCTACTCAAAACCAAAAGACAAGCATACTAGAGATGGAAAAGTGGACAAACACCTGCTGAGAACAAGGGCATTGCTAGGGCATGCAGAGACACAGTTAGAAAAGTAAAAGCTCAGCTTGAATTGAAATTGGCCAAGATGTCAAAAACTACAAGGGTTCTTCATGTATGCAAACAGCAAGCAGAAACAGAAGGGAAATACTGGCCCACCGTTAAAACAGGAGAGGTGAATTAGTCACCAATAATGATGAAAAGGCAGAGGTTCTCAGCTTTCTTCACCTCTGTCTTTACAAGCACTGTTGGGCCCCAGGCCTTGGGAACAAAAATGCGGGTTGATGCAAACACAGACCCACCAGTGAAGGAAGAGTTGGTTTGTACATTATTTATTACAGGGTTTTGGCACCTACAAATGAATGGGCCTTGACAATATCCACCTGAGGGTAGGTGTTAAGAAATCTGGCTGACATTGTGAGGCTGCTCTCCATAATCTTTGAGAAGTCATGGACATTGGGGGACTTCCCAGAAGACTGGAAGAAGGCTAATGTCACCATCATCTACAAGAAGGGCTTAAAGGAGGATCCAGAAAATTATAGGCTCATCAGTTGTACTTCAGTCCCTGGGAAAGTTATGGAATGAATCCTCCTGGAGGCTATCACAAGTCAAATGAAGCACATGATTGGGAAACCCCAGCATGGATTCATCAAGAGCAAATGGTGTTTGACAAACCTGATTGACTTCTACAACAAAGTAATGGGCTTGGCTGATGTGGGGCACATGGTGGGCATTGCCTACCTGGATTTCTCCAAGGCTTTCAATATGGTTTTCCACAGCCTCCTCCTAGGAGTCTAGACAAGTGGTGTATGTGGTGGGTGGGGAACTGGCTGACTGGCTGCACCCAGAGGGTGGTGGTAAATAGCTCCTTTTCAAACTGGCAGCCTGTCACAAGTGGGGTCCCCCAGGGATCAATACTGGGCTAAATGCTGTGTAATATCTTCATAAGTGACATGGATGATGGGGTCAAGCGTACCCTAATGAAGTCTGCCAATGATATGAAACTGAGGGTTGAAGTAGACTCTTAAGAAGGGAGAGCCACCTTCCAGGAAGACCTGCGTAGGCTGGAGGTGTGGACTAACAAGAACCTTATGAAATTCAACAAGGACAAATGTAAAATCTTGCACCTAGGATAATATAACCCAGGAGTGCAGCACAGGCTGGGATCTACCCAGCTGAAAAGCAGCTCTGTGGAAAGGGACCTGGGAGTCCTAATGCACAAGCAGCTCGATATGAGTAAACAGTGTTCTGCTGCAGCAAAGAAAACCAACAGGATGCTGGGTTGCATCAACAAGGCCATCACCAGCAGAGATAAAGTAGTCATTATCCCACTCTACTCAGTGCTCATCAGGCCACACCTGGAATACTGTGTTCTGTTTTGGTCCCCAATATAAAATAAAAAAAGATGTGGATAGGCTGCAGAGGGTCCACAGAAGGGCCACAAAAATGATCAAAGGACTGGGAAGCCTGCCATAAGAGCAAAGGCTGAGAGAACTGGGTTTGTTCAGCATTGAAAAAAGAAGGGTTAGGGGAGAAATTATCACCACGTTGCAGTATTTAAAGGGTGGCTACACAGAAGATGGAGACTCCCTTTTTACAAGGAGTCACATGGAATAGACAAGGGGTAAGGGGTACAAGTTACTCGTGGGGAGATTCCAACTGGGCACAAAAGGAACATTTTTCACAATGAGAACAATCAGCCACTGGAATAATCTCCCCAGTAGTGGACTCCCCCAGCATCAGACACTTTTAAGATATGTCTGGGCAGGGTACTGGCCCATCTTGTCTAGACCATGCTTTCACCATGAAAGGTTGGACTTCCAACCTGCTATTCTATGATCCTATGATTAATATGAGCATAGATTCTCAATCTGTATCATTCAAGACAGAATTTGCAGTAAAATTCCCTACCTCTTTCTAAGGGAATTTATCTGAATTGGACAGCATATTTTCACACATTTTCAAAAAGCTCAGGCAGAGTTTCCCAGACAGACATTCAGTAATTCAGGTCCCAGTGCATTCAGCCAGCGTGTGCCTAAGCAGCCTAAGAGTTCTTCCTCTTTACCTGACCCACGTGGTACAAGTTTTTTGGATAACCCTCCCAATCCTTTATCTCTTCAAAGAAATGTGACTCAGGCACGCAAAGATAGTAAAGACCTCATGCTAGCTAAATCATAATCTTTCTCAATCCTATGTTCTTATAGACATTCAGGATTTATAGTTCAAAGCTAACACAATCAGTTTTACCTTACCTAGACTTGTATTTCTCTGCTTCCCTTTCCTAAGGTATGTTTACACTTAAACCAGAAAACTATCAGGAATATGAAATCGCAGGCAAAACAGCAGGAGTGATCTAGCAATTAGACCACCAGAACTTCTTCTCTGTATGGAAAAAGAATCCATCTAACTCATCATTCAGTAGTTTTGGTCTAACCTTGAAATCAAACACAATCAGAGCCTGTCCTTCCTTCAGTTCTTCCTAAATTCCCACAGATTAAGAGACCAAATTCCATTTTCAAATTTCCTGCATACTATCCCAATGGCATTATACAGAAGTACAATGACATACAAAATTAAGCCAAATAAGCTATTCTTCATAAGGGATTTTTTTTATCTTTTACTCTAAACTAGCCTAGATTTCCTGTCAGATGCCACAGTAAGATCTACACTTCTTTCTAGGAAGAAATTTCCCTGCACTGAGGCACAATAATCCTCCATGATATGTATATGACATACAAGTTTGAGCAGCCAAACAAATGAGATTGGAGATCAAATCTTGGAATGATACTCATCACAATACAGCAACAGTCTGAAGACACAAACTATGCATTTTTTTTCTTCCCCTTGGATGTGTTTTTCTAAGAGCTTGCAAAAAGGAACACCAACATTTTTGATGCAAAGAACATTGAGGATCAAACACCTCAAAACTGACAATAAAAATTTTAAATAGAAAAAAAGAAGTACTTAACTGCACACAGAGGAGAATACTTGGACTGCAACGTTCTTATGCATGCTACTGAGCTTTCCTTGGCCTTCATCAAATAAAAGGACCTCTTGTCCCTAACCAGGACCAGGGGGAACAGAGGGGCAGAAGTGGAGGTTTTGAGGCAGAAATTAAAGACCTGGAGTTGGGAAAAACATCATGAAAAAGGAATTTCCCTCTTCTTTCTTTCCTTCACTTACAAGATACTGAAAATTGCTTTTGCACAAACATTTATTTTCTACCATGCACTCTTTTTGTTGTCACTTTTAAGTCCCCTAGACACAAATCTATGGAAAATGAATACTCAAGATATATTTGAACAAATCCTTTCCAAAACAATAAACAGCAATTATTAACGACCTTTCCTGAGAGAAGGATCATAACAGACATCCACTGGGATAATTCTCCCATTCACATCATTTAAGGGAACAATACCACATACAGCACATAGAAGTGAAGTTTCACTACACATCTCTTTTCTGTCAGTGTAATGACAACCCAGAGGAGTGTGTTGATCCTGCGAATGTTCTTATCTATTTCTGAAATGGAAACTAAAACGCAGAAAAAGGAAGAACATTTACCAACAGTAACTCCAACACAACCACATTTGTAGCTTAAAAAAGTTTCTGTGGCGTAAACATCAAACAAGGTTTCATAAACTAATAGCAAAGCTAAACAGAGTTCCACTATCCCCAGACCGGCTTCTTTGCAAGAAAAATGCTAGATATTCTAGAAGCTATATTCTGTATTCTGTCAGACTGTGTTCTGACTTGCACCCAAAAATGGCAGAAGGAACTTCATCACACAAAATTAAGTACTAGCCATCTTGAAAACTACAAATCTGTCCTGGTTAGATATGTGGTGTCAATGTTTTAGAACCTTTTATTTGTGAATATTTGCTGTGACCCTCAGACCGCCTGAGGGCTCCTCAAAGACCAACCACACCGGACCAATCATCTGCTAGGAGCACAGGTTTGGTTTAAAGCAGCTTCACAGCTATTCTGAATTTGTTCACTCATCTGATGGTCCACCTACTGCAGAGAAGTTCTTGCTACATCTTTTCTCCTCATCCCCAGTCCTGACTTAGTTCTTCTTGTTCCAGAAGAGAATCAAAGCACATCTAAAGCTCCCTATGATGGAGCTGGTCAGTTAATCTACTTCAGGTCCTTCTACACTGCTCTTGGGCCAGGCTTTAGTTTAGGCAGGTTGAGTACATCATGTATTATTTTGTGTATGAATAGTAATGTTTGTTAGAGGCCCCAATACAAGATTAATGTTAGATTTTTAAAAATTGATGGAACTATTTCAAATACAGGAAAAGGTTTGATGGCATCCACTGGACAAAAAACAGATATAGTTGCAGTCATTCCTTTGCCAGAAAACTGTAGATCAAAATAAAACTGAAATTCTTGCCTGAAGAATGGAAGAAAGTGCACACACACACAAACCCTGCCTTTTCTATTCCTTCCCCCTGAGCTCTCATTGCTGCTAAGTGCCTAACAAGCATTTGTAGGTTTGTCCCTAGCAAAGTCTCTCAGAATTGGTAAGGCAGCACACATGCCTTTGCGCAGAAAGGCCAGAGACCAAGAAATAAACTTTTATAATTTCTCTTCTCAGGTATAAATGGAGGCAGATATGATGACAAATACATGTTTCAGAAAGCTGAATGTGTTGTTTTGGCAGAACACTATGGGATGCCAAACATTTCCCTTTCCACCTCAGATTACATAAAAATACCAATACTCAAGATTTCCCACATAAAAGGCCTGTTTCATTTCTAAAAGTCTGATTTTTTTATTCTTTGTGTGGTTGTGTATTTTTTGATCTTACCTGTTTCCTCCCAGTGTTCTGTTTATGCTGGGATACACTGGGGCTTGGGGGGAGGAACCAGAGGGGTTGGCCTTAGAGGTATGGTGAAAAGATCATCTCTCTGAAAAATCCCTGGCAGGGGATTGAAGCAAAGGAGGGTAAAATTTGTTCCATGGGAGAGTGCAAATGGGACTTTAACACGGATTGGACTCATGTCTGGTAGTCAAATGACATATGGCAAAAGCCAGACCACTGCATTAGTTAATTTGCATTTTTGACTCCTTGCTTATGCACTTATATAGTAACAACCACTCCCACCTCATACCATGAAATAAGGACATATTACCATAATTTATTACCATAATTTCCAATCAGGGGAAGCAAGATGTGAGTTCTCACTAAGCCAAATCAAGCCTTTTTTTTTTTTTTTTTTTCTTTTTGTTCCCCAAGGAACACACTGAAAAGCCTTTCATGTCAGGATAAATAATGGCAAGCCTTTCATTAGCTGGAATTTCTTACCAAGTACATGCAGAGATGGTGGATTCATAGCACACTTGGATATGGACATCCCCATTTGGGGAGTACCTGCATGACAGATACAGACACTGCACACATCAGGATCCTGTTGCCACAAAGCAAACAAAAATTTACATATGTGCTTTAAAATTTGAGCTGTCATTATTAGAAGCAAATGTGTTAGGTGCAGTTATGTTTTGAAAACTGTTTTTATACAGTTAAATGATGAGAGTTAGCGGGTTCATATCCATCCTGCAGAGTTTTTCAAGTCGTGTTCTATTACCTCCTGATATATCAAAACAAAAAACCCCAGCCATCTCCCCAAGAAAGATGCATTTATAGATTTCCAGAAACACCTAGGTGTTTCTGGAAACATGTGAACTGATGTTAAGGTAGAAAGCAAGCTTCCAAGCCAAAAGTACAAATAATTTCTACTGCTGTTCAAACCAAAGCAAGACAATGCTTGCATAAATCTTCCTACTATGCTTATCACTTTGCTTCAGTTACATGCATCCTGGCCTTAACATTATTGAGATTTAGAATTAATGACCCACTGAGATTTATAGGGTCAATTACACCTTTCAGCATTACCACTTTGGGGGCCTCTACAGCCTTAAAGAGACATTACAAGGTCGCTTGAAAAACTCTCATTAAGTTCGACAGACTTCAGATGAGGAATTCACTTGGCAATGTCCCTAGTAAGCAAGAAGTCCCCAAATTAATATTGCCCAGTTGCAGTAACTGAGGTGACAGAAATAATCTTTGCTTGCAGCCAGCACTGCACACAGACTGCTCAATGCAGACAATTCTATAGTTCTTGTGTTTCCTTTACCCCTTTTCACAGGCGTGGCTTTCTTTGAGCAACCCAAAGTGCTGAGAGTGATGTAAGCCACTAACAATAACCACATATGTTGCACAACAGAATAAAGTTTTGAAATTAAGGAAAAGCGTATCACTTCTTGAAATAAATAGACTTATAGGCAAACAGATATGATCAAAAAAATTCAGAACTCAAAACTTTTCTTCACCTAAGGATTTTTAATGAAGGAAAACAAATGACTAAGTAGATTGCTAGTCAGACTTCTGCCTGGCATGAATTAAGCCACTGAAGTATACAATTTATAATAGAAACACCAACACACACCTTTAACTACAGCATCACGGCCAAATGCCACCATAATTAGGCTAGAAATGCTGTGCTTTTAGTCATGAATAGGATGTGCTCAGCCTTATTTTCTATATAGGATTATGCCATCCAAGCACAGGCACCAACACTTATTGAGAAATTCATTGAAAGATAACAACTGATTTAAAAGTGGTTCATGTAAGTTTAGTTAAGGAGCAACTTCAGAGATTATTTTCAATTACTGAGATAAAATCATGGCTTTTCTCAGGAGAAAAAAAAAAAGTTTTTATATATATATACACTACATAGAACATATGAAAGCTTTAAGAATAGTCTGATTTCACAAACAGTATGAACCTTCTACTAATACTCCCTAACTCTGCTTTTCCCTCCCTCAAGTAATTTTCCCAATTATTTTCAACATTTTCTTCGATCAATTAATAAAAAGCAGGTTTTCTGCTGCACGTAGCAGGTTACCGAATTCCCTGTTACATTGAACGTGTTTACCCTGCTCTCAAGAATACTAACTGATAGTTTTATTTTCTTTCATCAGATCTGCAGGGCTCTGGCCAAGCATCAACAACTTCTGCACCAAACTCCTCGTTGATTTGAGAGAGCATGAGGGTGACAGGATGTAAGCACTAGTTCCAGTCCTTCTAAATTTGCATGAGGATCTGCAGGTAATAAACCAGAAAGCCTCTGTTAATCTGCATTTAAAAAACAGCTTTACAAGCTTGTCTTGAAACGTTGCAGGTCTGGAAAAAAGCACCATCTTCAGCTCCTCCAAATTCACTGTCAAACAGGTTAGCATCTTTATTTAATAAGTAACACATGGCATCCTTATCTGATGCAGATGGGATACATCTACACTGTCTACTTTAGATGTGTAACTTTCCTATGACCTAACCTTGTAATTGTAGGGTTCCCGCACACTCAGCAGATACTCAGACACCTGAAGCAGGCAATTCAGAGCTCAAGGGGCTGCACTACGCATTCTGTGTAAGCTCCTAATTCCAGCACTTCTGTTACATGCCCAGAGCGAGTCTGTGCAGTCCCTCCACACATTTCAGCACAGTACCACATCATGCACACTGTATGTAGGAAGCTGAGCCACTTTGCTACTTCAGCCTTCAACTCCACGAGTAAGAAAAAGAAATCTGCATAAGCAATATGCCTCTTTGGGCAACAGAAAGCCTCAGAAATTGAAGGGTGGGATACACAAAGAAATAAAGAAATGAGATTTATTTTCTCCAGCACAGAAACTTGGAGACATGTCATGAACATACATTAGCCTTCTTAAGGTAACTATTCAAGATACTGACATAGTTTACAGCGCAATCTCATCGCTCTCCCATCAGACCACCATTGGACTCATGCATGGCAGACCTGCAGCTCCACAGCAGTCTAACCCTTCTAATACATTCCATTTATCTTCCAAGGTACATTTAAAGAAAAATAATTCAATAATTTATATTCCAAATAGTAGAGTCACTAACAAGACACAGATCTTTTGGAGGTAAAAGAGGAAAGCGTATATGGAAGAACGTTTAAGGCCTTACTAGACTGGGGGAAAAAGCCTACCTTTGCAGAGAAAGTACTGCCATCCGTATGACTTTAAAGACAAAACCAAGGCTTTCTAGTCATAAGCCACCACAAAATTATTGGCTGATCACCTGCTGTCTTGCATGAACATCAAGCTGTTTCTCCAGCAAGATTTGTTCACTTACATTGCCCAAATGAATGTTTCTCTTAAAATTAAAAAAAAAATAAAAATAGCCCATTGAAAATAACTCCCTAATCTGCCATCCTTTCAATAGAATTGAAGTGCTCTTCACACACATAGTACACAAGCATCTTGAATTAGCAGGGCACTATTTTTAAATACATGAAGGATAAGATACGAAATTAGTTTCATGGGGAATGAGAACCTTAGAGATTATTTACTTTCCCTTAATTACTTTGACTCACCACTTATTTAGCTTTCCAATACTACTACTTATTTCACACTCAAATTTTGATACTGAAGACATATGAGCATGGCTTTTGAACATTTAAGATTATGGACCTTAATGATATATAACCACATTTCTAGAATTCACTTACTCACATAAAAAATAATTAAAGATACCATACGGTACAAATATTCCTTTCTTTGGAACAACTGTCTCCAAGTAAGGATCCCTATATAAAAGCAAGCACCTTTTTTTGAGCAAAAACATGAAAATTCTGACAACTGCACAAAACTATTACACTAGCCGCAGGCAGCCTCTTACAATACTACTGATCTTATATAATGTAAGGAGCAAAACAAAGATTATTATTCAAAAATTATTTTTGAAAGCAAGGAACTCAGGTAACTGGACAGCCTACCCAAGTCCCAAGCTGAAGAGAAGAAATTAAGTGTGGCCATAGAGCACTGCTGAGCTACATCCACTACCCAACCTGACTTCATATGACACTGGCACATTTCTGTTACTTGCACAGGATACGAAAAAAAAAGATAAGTTAGAGTAGATGAAATGCTATTCCAGAAAAAAGAGCACTTAGAGCAAATTTAAAATATAAAATTAACATAAAATAGTAATTAAAAAAAATAAGGTCTACAATCTTATTCCTGTAGAAAAAAACTAATTAGGATCTTTAAGACAGAGGCTTAGAATATAAAAAAGTGGGGAAACCAAACAGGAAGGATGAAGGGAGAAAAGAAAAGGAAAGTAATAAAGGCAACTGCATTAAACAGAAAATAGCAAGTCTGAAATATAAAATAAATGAAGGTCACAGTAAAAAGACATGGGACAGAGACACAAAGAGAAGGAGAAAGGAGAGTTATAAAAATGAAAGGAGAGAAGGGAAGACAAAAAGGGCTAGGGAGACAGACATACAGAAGGGATCACTTAAAATTAAAAACAAAACAAAACCAATAACAAAGAACAACCAAATAAGCAAAACACCCAAACAAACAAACAAACCTACCAACAACCACAGCTCTACATTCCTCTCCAAAAATTACTCTAGAAACCAGAGCTGGAACAAAAGTGAATTTCTTTCCATTGGCTAACAAAGCTTCATTCAATACTGACAGCTCAGGGTTCAGTCCTGTCTCTCTCAAGCAGTGGGACTTCTTGCCAGAACTTCTCAGCTCCCATGGGATTAAGGCTGAGCTGAAGCAATGCCTGAATGATTTTCCGCACTTGAACACCTGAGACACTGCATACCATAACATCAGCTCTGGATTTTTTAGGATGATTGGTCTTTATTAGGCAAGAGAATTAAGAAGTCAAAAATTGTGATGGTACTACACAGCAGCACATAGTACTGCCACCATGTATATGAAATCACAAGTTCTCTTATTAAGCTGAGTTATCAAACCACTTACTAGACTGTAAGGTACTAAAAATTATTCTATCAGCTGCCAATGACTAATCTATCAGAAAAAAATTATGGGCTGTTAGAGCAATTAGCAAAGGAATCATCATGAAATAAAGTGGATTTTCTGAAGCCTTTCCTGAAAAAGATGGTAAGAATAAAGCTTTGGGTTCCACTTTCCACCAGTAAATATTGCACCATTCCAACAAAACAACCATTGCAGTTGAGACGAAGAAGGAGCAGAGACCCTGAGAAGGATTTCTCAAATTGCTTATTAGAATATAATGAATATTAACAATAGACAGAACAAATTCTCTTGAGAATTGAGCATCACTGGGTTTTGGATCCCTTCTAGGCTGTTAAGGTTGCTAGGGAATACCACAGTTAATGCTGTATCTCCATACTGAAGAAGGGGGAAGGGTCTGAAAAACTGGATCTTAAGCATGGAGTTTTCTTTGTGCTTTGGAGAGAAAAAATCTGATGTTCTTGTAAAGCTTAAATAAGACACTTTCAAACTTAACAATACATTATCAAAGATAATGTTTAAAGAGGCATTGTGAGGAAGAACTTCTCTTACTGTGGTCAGGAGCAATACACCAGACTTGCCATTATACACACTCTTAGGGCAAGAAGCGGTCTACAAACCATAGCAGCTTTCTTTTGCTTTAACAGATAAAACCAACAAGTTTATTTTGTTTTAAAGAGATTATATGTCCATTTTTCATAGACCATTTAGAAAGGACATTGCTTTGGGCCTCCCAATGACAAATACACTGAGGCACCAGTAAGAGACAACACACTTTGTACTCCTTGACATGGATGAAAGAATTCAATTCAACTTTTATTTTTTCTGTCTGGAAAAAGAAATGGCTCAGAAAAATATTTTTTGGCCCTATTTCCCAATAACAAATCATTTATGATTTTCTGTCTCCATCTTCATCTGTTTCTCCTCCCTTTTCTTCACTAACTTTGGGTGACATTGGTCAAAGTGACCAAAACTGACAGAGGGCAGAGTCCCTTCATTTTCATGAAAATAAGTAGCTGAATAAAGGAGAAAAATAATAAACATCCTATGGTTTGAATGGTAGGTACTCAGCCTTGCATCAGAAAATCCACAGAGCAACCACCACCAAAAGAGAACCTGCAGAAAACAAGGTGAGGTTGGCTCCACACTCACACCACCATCATTTACCTGGTTATCCTCCCCATCCCGTAATATTCAAAACATCCCAACAAGGGAACTCTTAGTTACTGCAAGTATATAGCAAATACAGACACACTTTCATTGGCAACTGCTGTGACAGTTGATCTTCACACCACAGTATTATCTTAATAAACTGTCTCTCAGCCCCAGGGTCTTTGTTCTCATACAAGTGACCTACAGTTGGTCACCCTGGATCTTATACAAAGTATGAATAGCATAGAGGTTATATGAGTTAATTGCATAGTGACTGCAAAAATAGCGTGCTTGCTTCCTTTCAGCAATGTGGTCCTTCTCTACTGAAAACAACTGGAGTTACACTGTAATTCAAGTTGATGATACAACTGTATATCTGGGTAACTCTACCATTAGTTAATGTTACCACCACATGAGCTTGTCTATATGGTATTTGACAATGAAATTCAAGTTAAACAGCCTCCTCCAGAATACAATATTGAATTAATTAGGTAACTTGCTACATATTTAGAAAATGAAGATTAATATGCCTTTTATAATCATATCAAAATCCTACGGAATAAGAACCAGACCAAAACTTGTTATTGTTGTGTAACTCATGAATATCTCTTGAATTACTCAAAATGTAAATCACTGGAGATCAGAATCTGACCCAATACATCTTAAAAGAACATCTGACTCGTTACTCATGTAAAAAGGATGCAATCTCCATCAACACACCATGCACAGGATCCAATTTGTTTCCTGGGAGAGTTCAAAGTTCTCTGTCAAAAGAACTTAGATTCTGTTACTCCTACCATATTACGTTATTTGTATTGGTCTACATGCTACTTTTGCTACTGGTTATGGAATGAACATCTGGAGAAAAGCAGAAACTGGTGTCTAATGCACACTCAGCCTTTTCCCCATGCGCTTCCCAGAACTCGGGCAACTTTCTTCCTCTGCAGACAGCCACTGGAAATACTGTAAAAAGTCCATAAAGCTTTTACTAGCTAAAACAAATGACAGACTACCGAATTCACTTTGTAACATGATTATTCCTCCAACATGGTCCAAAACTGACAGCATGCAACTCTAAATAAAATACACAAAAATGTCGGAGCTGAGTCACAAGTCTCTAAACAGTTTAGTCTGCCATTTTTTTTTTTAGTCTATTTTTAGTTGTGCTTTAACAACTTGGAATATGTCTACACAAGCTTTTTGAAGACAGATTAGTTTTCTCTCTACCTATGCTTTACGACACTTTTGCACCAGCCAGGCCTGAACCTCAAGTTGTGTTAGCAAGGGATTATGGATGAAAAAGTGAATTTATCAAAAATGTTTCAAGCCTAACAGTGCAGCATGACAAAATGCTCCACATTGAGCTGGGCAGGGAAGAAAATATTTTCAAGCCTGAAATATCCATGTTCAACTGCCAGTGTCCCTTATAACTTGACTGCTACATATTCCACTGTTCTGACACAAACAGGGCTAACAGACTTATCTTCTGGATTTCAGTTTAAGTTATGAAACCACACTCCTTCTGACTGTTCCACTTCCTTTTATCCCACTCACTCTAAGGCTTGGTGAGAATCACAGACAAACAGAGCTGGAAACAACTATGCAATGAGATCAGTTAAATCCTTTAAAGACAACACAGTTCTATCTACCCTGTTCTTGAATACTTCAACTAGTAAAGGCCCTACAATGTTCACACAGTCCATTCTGGGACCCCTCTGCATCCCTACCAGTACAATAATTTTACTAAACTTGTTATTTCTTGCAACCTGTTTAGCCTATTACTTTTACTCTACTCACTGTGGACATTGCAGACTTTTTTAACTCTTATGTCAGACTTCTTCCTCTTCTCCACCTTCATTCAAAGCATTAATATTGTCATTCGGTTTCCACAGCTGCTGAGACCTCCTTCAATACTTTCCTCAAATATTTGGTGTTATTTATTCGCAAGATAGGGGAAGAAAGTTTCCACTGGAACTGCAGTGTCATCAGGCTGTAGCTGGTCAAAATCCTTCTGAAACCATCATTACTTGCCTTCCTAAGATTGTCAATTCTCTGGGGAGTACATTGCTTCATAAAAAAATTTTACTAAAGACACATTCAATTTCAGTTTCAATAAAAGTGCATTATTCAGGACCACAGAGTAGAGGCAAAAATAAAGACAAGATCTTCCTCGGAGGATGCCCAAGAGTAACTGAAGGAAGAGAGCATAAATACTCTTTTTTTCCAGCCAACTCCTAATTACACAGATGGTTCTTTCTCACAGAGATGAACTCAGCATCAGGACAAACCTACTTCAGAAGTTCTCATTTCAATTTGTTTCTGCTACTACTACTACGCTTGCTCCTCAGGCATTTACAGAACACCTCCTTGTCACCAGTCATCCCATGGCATCCCTTAGTGACATGGCTGATGTTACAGAGGTCTGCATTTTTCCTTGAATGGATGCTTATAACCACTCTCTGAACACTTCTGATATTCACTGAACCACTCTGCATTTATAGAACTACTGTTTTATTTCAGGTTTGAGGGTTTAGTTTTGCATCTCCCTTTTCCTTCATCCATTTAACAGTGAACTAGTGAATTTAAATGTCTTTGAAAGAGCAGTACACACAGGCTTACATCTCATCCTATATTTTGTGTTATGCTGACAGCAGTGTTAGCACAAAAGGAAGTTTCTCATCAAGTTTGAAGTCTTCATTTTCCTAGTGTTTAAGATAGGAGCAGCTATTGTTCTATGCCCTCCCGGATAACAATGACAAACCGATTCCTCTAGAATGAAATGACGTTGAAGAGCCACTGAAACAACTAGAACAGTGACTTCAGTGATCATCACAACTATATTTCAATGATGACAGGGTTGTCAAAGCATCTCATCTTTAAGATTATCAAATTCAATCTTCTGCTTTCAGTTCAATATTCAGTTTCATCTCACTGCCTGTCTGACATTGAGGAACCAAAATAAATGGATTTTCTGCATGATTTCAAGATGACCACTAGTCTTTTCTGTCTAGCTACTTGTGCAACATTTATACTTTAGGTATAGAAGAATTGTTTGATTACAGTGGGTTGACTGACTCACTTCACACTAGTCCCCTTATTCTTGGGCAAGATGAGCCTGAAAATTATTACTTTTATCATTTCTATTTTATTTGTAGTATATAGCACCAAACAGAATCAACTTTGTTGTTATGGAAAAGGTAAACTAGGTGCGAGACTGGCACACTTGCCCTACACAAAGCTTCCCTGTCAGATTTGCTGCCTACTTGCAGATTTGAACAAACGAAGCCTGCTCTGACCATGCACTTCTCCATTCTCTTCCTTCTCATCACTATCCACAGAGAACGGATTACATTAAGCAGCTACACCATTCTTTCATTACCAGAGAGCCGTCTTTCCCTTTTTCCCCAGCAACTTTATGCAGTTACGTAATCTCCCTTAACATCTTCCAAGAAACTTAAAAAGAAATCCAATTTTTCAGCCTTTCTCTTTTACTTAAAAAACCTTAATAGTTTCCTTCCCAGGCTGAAATGACAGCTGCCTTCTATTTTGCAAAGAAAACAATATAAACTACACATTAGGTATGTTCCGCAAAATGATACAGAAGTTAAACAAACGCATCATGAAAAACAAAACCACAAACCCCAGCTAATGACATATGCACTGCACCTGGTTTCACATGTTTTTCTGTGACAGTATTAACCCAGGGGTCCTCAAACCTTTTAACCAGGGGGGCGGCGCACGGATGAAGTGGCAGGCAGTCATCTGCGGCCAACCGCCGGGGGGGGGTGGGGTGTCTGTAAATACCGGGGGCCAGATTGAGGACCCGGGGGGGCTGTATCTGGCATGCAGGCCATAGTTTGAGGACCCCTGTATTAACCTTACAGAACTGGCAAGAAACTGGGTAGCTAAGTACACTGGCAACAGTACACTGAGGCTTTGACCTGTAGCATATCAGCTAAAGTTTAGTCCAGCTCCCTCTAGGAAATGAAAACACATGCTTTCCCACAGGCTGTTGATGAAATAAAATGGTAGTGGTTATGTGGTTCATACAAAATGGCAGATTACATTGCAGAAGAAGAGTCACCAGCATAAAGAGTATTTCCTCTTACTGTTAAGATCTGAATAAGCTTGAACCAAAAAGCTGGCCAAGGGTGCCTTCACTTGCTAAAATGAAATTAACCTAAGCAATGTTCATTTTAGGCCAGCTAATGGAAAAGCAACATAAAGATGCTAACTCAAACATACTTTCCAGGACCTTTAAGTCTTCAGCTTTCACATGTAACAGCCTGCCACCAACATCTCTGTTTATGCTCTGTGTGAAGACGGTGGAAGCCAGATGTGGGGGTGCTGAAAAGGCATGAGGAAGCATGGATAGACCACCCATTTACAGCTAGTAAATCTGCACAGAGTGTTTTTTACATCCAGGTGCCCATCATCCTTATCTGCCAGCAGAGGACCATAAACACACACTTTTTTTGATGCATCTATAACCATACCTCCCTGGGCTGTGATCTCAGCAGATTTCACTGCTAAGCAAGGGTCACACCTCCAAGGAAAACTCTCAATAAACTAAGTGGATCACTTATTCAGTAAATGCAACTCTTTCTTCTGAGTCAGTGTTGAAGTAATGCCAACATCCATCATAAGTCATCAGAAGAGATTAATTCATGGATCTGTGCCACCAAAAAACAGGCTTGTACCACTGCAGAATGAGAGGGAACTGCTTCACTTGGTAAAAAATAGCAAGCTCTTACTCTATATGCAGAGGAGCCACTCAGTTAGGATATAACAGTTTGACAGAACATCGGACCAGCAAAATATTAGGAAACAATCTGCTACTTTTAGATGAAACAAACTTACTTGTCATCGCTGAAATACCTCCCCTAAGGGCACAAGTACCACTGCCCGCTCCAAGAGCATGCCTTCATTCTGTTTATTGCATTCCACCTTCCTAGATTCACCCCACGCCTTTATCAGCTACTTTATTTCATTTCTTCTTTGTTTCCCTAACAAAATGCTTCCTAACAGGAATGGGTATGCGTAAACAGAGTTGGACAAAATACTGTTAAACCTTCACTATTCTACCCTAGGCAGAGCTGTTATGTCCTAAAGCATGTTTACACTGTGTGTGGTGCGCAGACTCCTTTGAAATCTACATAAAGCTAATGTGTCATACCAAAATAGTTGTATGTTATCCACTCCAGCCATGGAGGAACTGCTCGTCATCATGTATCAATGAGATCTAGTATACCAAATCCCACATCCTAAATGCTAATACTGTTAGAAGTACCTGTACAAAAACGCTTTAAAGCCTCATTTAACTCTAAAAATACAGATCTATTTACATAAACAAACCATAATTAAGATTGTTGTTGACCTCGTTTCTCCCTGCAAAGGCGACAGAATAATAATCTTACATTTACACACCATCTTTCAGTCTAAAGAATTCCATCCAAGTCTGATCTTAGACATACAGAAGAGCATTATTAACATACACAAATAATCCTAAGTAAACCAATCTACCCAATTTCATTACCAGCAACTACCAAGCTTGATCCACTCAGTCATATGGGTTCTTTTCATCTACCTTACCCACCCATCTATGAACTATCCACCCATAAAAAAAAACTGTCCATCTAAAATCAGCAATGCATTGGCAACAACTTCAGTCATAATCCTTATGTTATGCCTAAAAGAACCCCAGCTTCCTCCAGCTTCTCAGACCCCCTTCACCAACACTATCAACCAGCCCCCAGAGACAAACACCAGCAAGGCTGAACCTGGTTTAGCGGTCGGAGGATTTGGCTTTAAGTAGTTATCTGGGGTGTATTGGGAGTCTGCTGTTTTTTCACAAACAGACCAACATTTCCTGTTTTATTCTCCACACAGAAGACTTAAACCCAACTTCCACAAGTTCAAAACACCCTTTTCTTGCACCATCAAGTACTTAAACCAAAGGTCAGTCTCACCAGCCAGCTCTGCCCCAGATTAGCTTTCCCTTGTATGTGGTACTCCTGCAAAATCACTGTTTTAATCATTATCACACAAGAAAGGGTTATTCTGAATCACTTGTTTTTACCTTATGGTTACCCAAAATAGGCCTTGTTTAAACAGTTGGCTGTCAGGTATCCAATAAAGCATGGCAGAGGGAAATCCATCTCCTCCCCTGTAATTGGCATGGCTGTTGGAAAACATTCCCTGATGATATCAGTCTGCATGGTTTTTTTCTGAATACTTGCTTCGAGTAAAATGAATTGCAAGAAATCGGTGCAACAACATTATTCCAGGCAAGGCTTCCTCAAGAAAACTGCCATTACACATTGAACCTGCATCTTCCCAGTCTAAAGCAATGCACCCTGGGGAAGATCATCTATATGTCTCTCTTTCTCTCTCAGCCTCTTCCAGAAAACCCGCCACTGATGGCAATATTCATCAGGACTTGCACTGCACACAGACTAGCCAGATCACAGGAGACAGCTGTTAATGAGATCAGGGCATCATGATGGGGGGATAGGAAGGAAGCAGTAGTACCTGCTATCCATCATTGCTACCTGATGGCAGTAAGCTTTTTTAGATGATTAAACAAAATGCTGCAGAAACTGTCAACAAACAAGAAGCTGTCACCTCTGTGCCCTCTACACCACCCCAGGATGCTCATTGTTTTCAAAAGGGAAAATAAATGAATTAATAAACCAGAGCTGTTTACTGAACAGCTACTAAAAACTAATACTGTAGCTGATCTTCTCACATCCACCACCCCAACACTGACACAACCTGAACCCATATGATGACCCTGTTCGAGTCATGCCTTTATAAAAGCATAAACCCTAGCTGTCTTGGCACTGGAAACCACCTGGCCAAAGTACCAGCATTACTGTTTGAGAAAAATCAAGTCAAGCCCAGTATCTGACCTAGTTTCTCTTGTAACCTTCATCTGAAACTAGAATGAAACAGACATGGAAAAGGGCTGTTAGATACTGTACTCCATCTCCTTAAAAATACAGAACTGCATCCTCCAGTACATTTGCTAGGGACCTGCCTACCCTTATTTTAAATATCTGAAGGAAGAAGGGCTCTCACTACACCTGGTCTAATATAGGCTCCAATAGATATTTTTGTCATTTTTTCCCAGAATTCATCTTAAACTTTTATTTCCTCAATCTCTCCATTTAGTCCTAGGCAGTCTCTCACATAATGCACCAAAAAAAAACCAGATTCCTTTGACTAAAATACATTTCAAATATCTACATGTAGTTAAACTATCTCCCCATACTCACTGCCAGCCTAGAATTACATCTGTTTTTGAATACTTACCTTCAAGATAGTTCCTCCAGACCCCCAAGTATTTTGTTGCTGCTCTTTAAGCTTCAGTCAAATTGGCAATACCTTCCTGTTGATATGATATTCAGAGTTTTCAGATGTGTTCATGGCAGATTCTTATAAAAAGGGAATCCCACTTCTTTGTTCACGGACACAGTACCATGCTGTTCTATAATCAAGTCATGAGGCAGACTTATGTATTACTTCCTGCTGGGTCTTAATTTTAGATCCCTTACAGCATTGCTATTACCCGTCAGTAAGTTGGACACCCCTTGCCCTGCAAACTTGCCTTTTCCTCAAATCTGTTCCCTTCACTCTGCCATCCTGTAGGAATTCTCCTGAAGTTCTGGCTACACCAAAACAAAGACATCGGTTTCAAAGGTTATAGGTTTTGCTGAAGGCCCCTATTCAACAAAGTGTTGAATTACATGCCTAACTTTAACCACATGCTTAAATCCAGTTGATCGCAGCAAGCAGAGATGAGCTTAAGCATACATTTAGAAAAAAAAAAAAAAAGTTAGGCATGCAAGTCAGTGCTTTGCTGAACCAAATCCTCAGTTTCTGTAATCACTTGGGTGGTTTATTTTCCATATTTGGCAAGAATTGACATCCCAATGCTTTTATGTTATGGGATTTAAAAATGAACCTTCAAAAGAGTCTAAAACTGTCATCATCCTTTTGTTCCTTCCGTAAAATAAGAAAAGGAAATAAATACCTAAGTAAATATGCAACAGTACAGTAAGCATTAAGCCTATAGGATTTAAACACACAGTAAGTAACTCTATATTGTTGTTGCTGCAGTACCCTCTTCAAAAAAAAAAAAGTCGCTGTGAAAAATTTGGAAAAGCATGTGTATCTCAGTAAGATATCCAGCATGTTCACCAGCAGCTCATTAGCCACAACTGTCATTGCGTAGTTAAACGGAGAGAACAAAGCTGTCCATTGCTTAATTACTACCTACCAAATGCCTTTAAATGCAATGGATTTAACTCACTGTTCCACTAAAGATGGATTTTTAGGGGGTAGAAGGAGCAAGAAGGTATTAGTCTTTGGTTTTGGTCACGGGCTGGCTATTTCCACTAGTCGCCAACCCACATGACAATGGATGTAAGATTTTACATTCACCACCAGCAACAAACACAGTTGGCATAATGGAATTTTGTGGAGCCTATTTAAAATCATTTCCAAATGTCTTCCATTGTTTACACGCAGAATACTTCACGACCTTTCTCTTCGTTTGTACTTTTTGTTTTCTTTGCTTTCTCTCATTCTGACGCCTGGTAAACACAGGCAGAGGCTAAGTGGGGACTGCAATCAGGCAGCCATACCAAGCTTAATCTGTGGACTACCTAATTGTAACATTAAAGGTTTGGGAGGAGCACCATCTGAGAAAGAAACAGAGAAGAAAAATTGGAAAATGATTACTTCCTCTCAATCCATAAAGCCTTCCAAAATTCAATTAACATGTTCTAGACTAAACCATCCACACATGCTATGGCCCTAAAATGCATTATTTCAAATATAGAGAAGAAAGTAGCTGCTCATTTTTATTTTTCAGAATTATAATATTATCTGACCATTCCACTTCCATCTTTTGTTATTGAAGTAGTATCTGTTGTAACACTTTTGTACCTCAGTACTTGAGATGAACCAGAAAAGTATCTATAGGCAATATAAATAAATTGTACATGACTGCATATTGGATTTGTTAAATAATGCTGTGAACTCCAAAGTCACTCAGAGAATGCTGTTCCCACACCTACCACAAATACTGTTTTTAATAATGCATACATGATTGAGTTCGCTGTCCTCCCCACAACAAATTTTTCTTGTGACTATAGTTTCCCAAGTGGAAATAATACCTTCACTTTCACAGATTCACTGATGCAACCAATAGGAAAAGTACAATTGTTGGAGTTTTTTTATAGTGTGACTGCTGTAAATACCACTAGATAGCGAAGACTTGCAGGTAAAACTCTGTGAACAACTTTTTGCCACTCTCTCCTGTAAAGGAAGGAAAGGTGCAAAGAAACAAAAGCGTAGAAACTCCTCTGCTACACTGTACGTACCCATCTATGCCTACTCACCTCCTTTCCCTACTGCAGTTTAGCATCTCCAGCAGCCTTCGAAGCATGAACACTTGCTGGAAAGCTGAAACCCGGCAGGCAGTAAGCACCGATACCGGGTCAGATCCACAGCTTGCACTAATGGATTTTTTCAGATAGATGGCAGTGCACAAAGTGCATCCGAGATTGGTCCAGGGTTGAGATGCCATTTCAATGCTCAGGCACTTTAACGAAGGGAATTACTGCATTATCAAAAGCACTTTTAGAAAGCTCATGACTTAGGACCTGATCCTGTGCACCGTGATAGTTCTAGCTCTTTTGAAGGGGTGAACCGGGTGCCCAGAACGTAAACATGGCAAAGCAGCATTTAGGATTTTACTTCCCATTCCTGCGAGTGGCAAAGGATTTTTCTTTCAATACATTGTAACAAATCAGTTTTAAAACACAAAGCTAAAGGATGGAAAACAAGACAAAGTCCAAAAAGATACTTCATACTGGATACAGGACATGAAAAATCTGATTTTCAAGAGTCTGTAATGGCACAGATTCAGAAATAGTCCAGCAATAAGAACAGGGTATTTCCAATCACCCTTACTGGCAAAAATTCTACAGTTACTACTTAATTTTGTGCCCTTTGCGTTCTAACAGACACTGTTATTAAGCTAAGAGAGCAGAGTGAAATTATAACCATTTAACTGCATCTACCCCAGCAAATCCCTTTCTCACAAAAGGAAAACATTAACAAAGCAGCTGAAACAAATAGGGGTAAATCTCACTGCACAATTACCAGCTCTGTACCTTACTACTTGGGGGTTTTGACATATAGCTATCATGAAGTGGAAGCATCCACCATCGCTTTGTTTTCTGTTTGCAGTAGGGGGTTGCTAGGAAACAAAATACTATTGTCTGATTTCATGATCTATTGCCTGGTTTGCCTGGCAATAGAGTCTTCTAAATCTATTATTGGATTATTTGATACTTTACAGAGAGATTAAGACTAATGTTGAAAAACATGCACACAGAGAAACAGTAAAAAATGCCTCAAAATTCAGGGGAAAGGATGTATATGGTCCAGGTCGAGGAAGACAAACTATCTTGAGAAAAGATGAACTTAAGCAGTCTGGTGATATTTATATACGCACACACACGTGTATCGGCATTCCTCGACTGTGTCTGCAGTTTTGCCGACTTGTCAAAGACTCTCTTGATTCTGAGGATACAAAACGTTCTCTTACTACTCGAGAGCTACTGTACATAGCAAGTTCTGTAAATACCACATGCTGCAGAAAGCCTGGTGCGGGCGAGCACACACGCCAGAGTCGTTTTTGTTCTTGGAATTCAGCTCAGGGTTGTTTCAGTGCCTTGATTTCTTTATGTAATCATTTTTTTGCACATTTGGACAGATAGAAGAGTTGGACACAATTCCCTACTCTCCTCCTCCCTCCCTCCCTCGGTCATAACATATTTAAATAACTAAATAAATAAATAAATAGGTAGATAAATAAATAAAGGCATCAGGAAAAGAGATCTAAAATTGAAAACCACAATAGCAAAATTCACATATTTTTTTACAGTGGCACGTCTTTGTAAAGTGATAGATTAAAAGATTATTAAAACCAGACAAACATGGGTGCCTATCAAGGAATCCCCACAACACAACAGGAGACCTCAACAAAAAACCAATCATACTTAAAAGCTGAGAGACAGATGAAGAGAGTTCGGCACAAAGCCACAGAGAAAAAGGTTTTAAATAAAACCTGCAGAGTAGTTATTGTTCTTTTATGTATATCTACAATTTCACACCATGTACAACATGCACTATTTCAAAGTCCTTTCAACTTATTAATGTCTATGCATTTTATCATTCCATTTTAAATCTGAGGAAAAAAATGAACGAGGTACATTGCAAAAGACATCAAAGCTTTTGACACACTACTGCAGAACTTCCAGTGAATAATAATAAAAAAAAGAAGTATTAATACACAACATAGAAAATACATGATTAATGGGAAGGATCTGAGAGCTTTTCTTTCCTGCCCATGGATAGATTCATTCAGCCCCTAACCTGCCTTTCAGAAACCAGGAATCCTCACCAAAAGCACATTTAGAATTAAAGAAGAGAAGAGTAAAATCTAAGAGAGCTTTTCCCAACCCAGACAACAACAAGGTACTTCAGCGATTAAATCAAAGCAACGAGAGATGGACACGACCCACAACCAATCCCACACCTCGCCAGGGCAGGACACGGCTATTCCCTCAGCTGGTAACCCGCTACAATAACATTGCTGGGTACCAAACGGTGCCCAGCGGCTCCCGCGTCCCTCACTGGTCGCACACCGAGATCCTGTCACCTACAGTTTCGCTGAAACCTGTTTTTAAGCAGTCACTCAAGGAACGGAGAGAAAAGAGGAGGAGAGGGGTGGGATAGTCGCCTCTCGAGCTGTCACCAAAAACTGTTCTTGCAAACTGCAGGGGAGCTGCGGGGGACCTCGCAGCGGCAGCTACCTAAGTCTCGGGGGGAGAGCAGCGCTCGCGAATGGGAAGGACCCGGGGGTCCGACCGCGGCTGCCCTGGGTGCGCTGCCCGCCCGCCCACGCCTGTGCCCCGGTAGGCGGCTGCCCGGCGCGGAGGGGCTCTCCTCGGCGGGGGCAGCGCTGGCGCGGGAGCCCCCCATCCTCCCCGCCGCTGCAGCGGCAACTGCAATTAAAAAAAAAAAAAAAAAAAAAAAAAAGGGGGTGGGGGTGGTGTCAAAATAAATAAATAAATAGCCCGCTAGCAGAAATGCCAAACCCTGAGCATACAAACCCCCAACAACAACAAAAACCAGGCGCCCAGGAAAGCAAACTTTCTGACTCACCGGGGAGCCAGTGCCCGGGGGGGGCGGCGGGCAGAGGCGGGGGCGGCGCACGGCCCCGCGGCGCCGGGGGAGCAGAGCCGGAGCCGGGCGAGGCGGGCGCCGCCGGCGGGGCTGGGGCAGCGCGTCTCGCTCTGCTCCCACCGCCCTCCCCTCCCTCCCGGCCCGCCGAGTTCCTCCGCAGCGCCTCTCCGGCCTCCCCCGCCGGGAGCCGCCCGGGGCGGGCTGCCGCCGCGGGACCGCCGTACCTACCGGCTGCCGGTGCGCGGCCGCGGAGCAGCGGGAGCCGCCGCCGCCCCCCTTCGGTGGCTGCCGGGTCCGGCGGTGCTGCAGCAGGCGGAGGACGCCCCGCGGCGGCGGGGAGCGCGGGGCCGGCGGCGCGGGATGCCGGAGAGGCGGCGGCCGCCGATGTACAGGCAGCGCGGTGCCTCCGTCTGTGTGTCTGTGCGTGTGCGTGTGTGTGTGCCGGGGAGGGATGCTGCAAGGGACCGAGGGAAAATTCTCCCCTCCTAGCAAAGCCGCCGACAAATGGCAAGGCAGGTGTGCAGGGAAGGCACAGCTCCCGGAGGACGGGGAGGAGGAGGAGGAAGAGGAGGAAGGGGGAGAGGGGCGGTGAGGAGGGCGGGGAGCGCGCAGCCCGGCGGCGGGAGCTGCCGCGGGGCGTCACGGCGTCCCGGGGGCAGCGGCCCCGCCGAGGAGGTCCCGGCTGCGGCCTCCGGGGCGGGTGCTGTGGCCGCCAGGAGCGGGGTGAAGCGGCCGCCAGGAGCGGGGTGCAGCCCCGCCGCTGCAGCTGCCGGCGGGGAGCGCTCCCTGCTCCGCTTGCGGGTGGCAGTCGGCGGCGGGCAGCGGGGAGGGGGCCCTGCAGAGCGGCCGGGGCGGGAGCGGGGGACGCCCTTGGGGCCGGGAGCGCCCCAGACACCCCCGGCAGCGCTGCCGCAAGCTTTCCCCGAGGCCCCCCCGCAAACACACCCGGGCGCTGTTCACAGCGTTCTGTGCAGCTTTGGGAGCTACACCCGTCCGATGGGACCAGAGCTTTCTCTGGAAAGCCAGCCGTAAGAAGTAGTTGCATGTCTTCTCTACAGAGGCTACCCGTTCACCGTGGCTTGAAACCAGCACACCTCAGGGGAAACCCTTGCTACAGGGTCTGGGGGTTTTTAGCTTATTCATCTCCCTGGCAGGACACAACCCTCAGATGTGGCAAGAGCACCTGACCACACCTTTCATCTGCACAGCCATGGGGCCGGTGTCCAAGGACAGTTCTTCCCAGGACTAGGCGCTGGGCCCAGGGGGGCTGGTGGCAACAAGTGCTTCCCCAAAGCCAAGCGCTGCTCCTAGAGATGCCACTGAACCCCTTGCCTGAGCGAGAGCTAACAAAGGCTTTTGTGGCTGCATCCCGGCTCCCGTGGCAGCAGCTTGCTGAACTCTTCCCACTGTTTGAATGGGAAAAGCCTGTTCCTCTCCTGGCCTGAATTACCATGCAGGGCTGCTGTGAGCGGTCCCTTTCCTCTGTGGAGATGGTTGTGATTTAGTGCTGGAGGAAGCCTTTGTATGCCCATTTATAATACGTTTCGGCACACTTCTAGGTGATGATTAGTTGGCAAGTGAAAAGTGGCTGCGGCTGAAAGGTGGAAACTAACATCAGATATTAAATATTGCACACGGCAGGTATGATTTCTAGTCGTAGGAAGAAAATCTGATAGAAAAATCTCCTGCCCCTCTTTTTTTCACAGTACTTCTTTCACCAAAGCGGTACTGAATTACATCCACAGGTATTGGGCTAATTATATATGCTCACCAGCCCATCGGTTTAGGTTTACCAGCAAGCACACTTATGCAACAGAAGCGATTTCCACACCACTGGGCTCATCTGATTTAAACAATACTGGCTTGTGTTGCCTCTGTGTGTAGGGGTTTTTTCCCTTGGCTGGCAGGGTTGGTGTCACAGCTTCAGTATGAGAAGTGACACAAATTATACTGAGCAACACAGGGACACACGTGGAGGACGTAACACAGAAATTAATGCACTGGTTTAGGTAAGTGTTAACGACCTCCGCTGAGAAGCAGGACCCACTCTTGACCCATCCATGCAGATGTGGATTACTTATTTCCTGACTGGTTCTTGCTGTGCTTTTTAGTGGCCATACAGATAGCAGAATAAAGGAAAACTTGCTGGAGGCATTTCTCTTAAATGTAGCCCTGATGAAAGTAAGACATAATTATAACTTGGGCATCCACATCTTTTCAGTCTTTCAAAGTCCAGGCCCGAAGCACATTCATTCCTAAGAAAGTACCTTTTAAAAAGTATGCAGAAAACTTGTGGTGAGGTTCATGCACAACTCATGCTTCACCTGTAGTGTAAATTAGCTTGTGAAATCAAGGACTAGTTAAAAAAATCCCATAAACTCCAGTGAATGTATTTCTCAAGTTTGTTGCCTTTATCCGTGTTAAATTTGTTGCTTCATCTCTTTAAGCTAACACTGAATACAATTGTACTTAGAAACACACACACACACATGCGTACTACAACACACCACAGTTTAAACACACTGCTCTTGACTGTTGCATAACCATTGGTTGATATAAAACAGAGGTGAAAGAAAGTATCTCTGCCAGCATGGGGCTCGTTTAATGTAACTGACTGAACTGTGAATACACTTGGTAAGGTTATTTCACTATGGCAATTTAGGGTTGTCCCCTCCTCCCCTGGACAAGTGCGTGCATACGAACACGTGCACAAATCTGCAGAAGAAGGTGTTACCTTCGTTGCATGATTTTCACTAACACTTTCAGAATTTATTTGCTATTTGTAGGTCGGTACAGCTCCTGGTTCCAGCCAAGACCTCACTTTGTTATGTTCTGAATAGCTCTTGGGAAGTTGCTGGCTTGACCCTGAAGACTTTACAGTCTAATTTTTTAATAACTGAAGGATTATTTTTTTTAATTTAAAAAAGGACTCATTTTAGCTGTCGCATAAGCATGCATTATATCCCAAGGCTTCAATCGGAGCTGCACAGACATATCTGAGAGCACAATTAGGCCCTCTGGACCCTTTAAAGCTTCAAAAATAGTCAGTGTAATTCCTTATTCTGTGGATTCCTGCAAGCTTTACAGAGTATTTTTGAAAGCTGTAAATTCCTATTTATCCACTAAGAGGCTCACAGGCAATCTTCCCCTAATGGAAATAGAACCATAAAGCCAAAACATTAATATACACAATATGATACATTACACAGGGCTAGACTCGTTGGAGCCAACGAGAGGGCACAGCAGCCCTGCCACTACAGAGCCAGAGCCAAGAAGGTTTGCTCCACTTACTCAGCTTCCTGCACACGGGTTTCACTATCTGATTTATATTAGCACTGTACAGTTCTCTCTCTAAAAAAAAAAAAAAAAAAAAAACCACACAAAAACCATCTGAACCTTTGAATCCCTCATCTGTACTGGCTGGCAGCCGGTGCTGGCGAATCAGAGGGCACAGTTTGGTCTAAATACGAGACAGCTATTCTTCAATACTGTGCTGTTAATATGCAAATCTCAGTCCTCTGTCAACTGTAATCTCCTGCCTCTGATTGGCTTCAGTGATGAAAAAAATACAGGTTATTCATTAGCAGGCAAAATATGCTCTTCAGGTTCCTCCTTAAGAAGAAGCATTATAAAGCCTGGAGAACATACGTGCTAAAGACAAACAACAACAAAGCAAGCAAAAAAAAAAGCCAAGAAAATGTGATTATAAATGTGATAAAAGGGGAAATTGTGCATTTAAAAATCCTCCTGATACCCTTTCTTCTTCCTGGCTTTCTCCTGGGAGTTTTGCCAGTGACTGCAGATGGGCCATTTTTGTTCATTTCTCTTTCAACCTTTGCCTTCTACATACAATAGTGTGCTCAAGCTCACAGCAGAAAACTTGAGTTTGTACTGAGAATGTCATGTCTGTACTGGAAGACATGCATGGTCTGTCTCCATGGGTCAGCTTTACTGGCCTGCAAACAGAATGCCAGGAAGAAACATATCAATATTTATGGATAAATATCCTGATATCAAAAAGGTGGATGGAGCAATTGAGCAAGAAGCAATCTGTAGTTCAGCTCTTTAAAAGCCATTGCAAAAAACCACCACCAATATCAGCATCAATATTGGTGTGCTCTTCACAGAAGGCCAGATTTGGCTAACAACTGAACTTAGCAGGATGTTTTCTGCATGACATGAGCCAATGGGAACGCTCATGCCAACTCAAGTGTTGAGACAAACATTTCATTTTTCATCAGAGTCCAACATGTCATACAAGAGTAAATTGTGTTCTCCATTACGTGGTATAAAAATTAAATACTTCTGTCAACTCTGGCAGTGTTAAATTCTGAGGAATCTTCACAGAGCTGGGTTGGGCTTGAGGATCTCCAAAGCAGATGTGCAGCCACACTGTTTTCTCTCTTTGGCTTTATTTTGTAAATTTTCCTTCATTCTTGCAGTTCACCTTTCCTGAAACATAGCACCTGACAAGCTGCATTGTCTTCACTCCTGTACTGATGCAGCCAGCTCTCCTGCTTCCTTCTCTGAAGTGCCAGATGAGATCAAGCTGGTAATTTCTTAGATCTATGTATCCAGGCTGAAATCATGGTTCCAGTGAAATCAGTATTAATTTTATTATTAGTTTTGTCACAACTGTGATTTTGCTTCTTGGGATTGGCAGCAGTGTTTTTGGAGGACTGGACATAGGCTGTAATTTCCAGATAAGATGAAGGCAGCCAAGTACTGTTAGTGTACAGTGAGTGACCCTTCTCTTTCCTCAGCCTTTCTGCTCAGGGGGACCTAGATTAGTTTGGGTGGGTGGACAACCCCTCTAAAAAGAAGTAGAGGTCTCAGAAGTAAGGTAATCTTGCCTGTGTTTCCTACAAAGCATGTAAGGCAGCTCCGTGTACAAATTGCTAAACAAAGGGTGAAGCACCTGTGAGGAACCTGCAGGAAGAGTGTGATAGGGTTACCTGACTGCAAGTCCTTGGACACCTTGGAAGGATGGAGGGCTGAGCTCAGAGGGCACTTCACACAGGGCTTTTGATTAACTTGACACAAAATGAGAAGATGTAAAAAAGATAGCTATGTCTCAGAGCTGTTTTCCTTTTCTGTCTCATGCATTTCAGATACAAAGATAATGGGAACAGCACAAACAGAAATGCAGGCAGATACTGAAACTAAAGGTTAGAAGGAAAAGATTTTGACAAGAACCACATAGGCTTCCCACAGCAAAAGTCAAACACTGACCTCCACACAAATTAATACCACTTCAGCTACTATAAAGGAACTTTAATATTTCAGTTTCAGCAAAAAGCCTGAAAAACACATTATGCAATCCATTTATTCTGTTGTGTTTTTTACCTCAAGTGAGATGGCCATCTCTTTCAAATATACATAAGGATTATTGTTTAATAAATAATAATAAAGCTAGGTAGCAATTAACTCTTAAATGTCTTCTCCCTGGTCTGCTCTAGAGAAAAAAAGAAAAAATGTCCACATGCTTCAGCAGCCAGAGCGCCAAGTATATCCAACCAGATAATTGACACAACCATTGAGCCAGCACAGTGTTAACTCTGTTTTAAGCTTCTTCAAATCATCTAGCTTTAGAAACCATGTAACTTAATTGGATTGCTACAGACCTGACAGCTCCCTGTGTACTATGTGCTAACGGATTGCATCATTACTGTATGATTGGATACATAAGCTAATGCTGTCACTCTCGAGAACTGTCATCAGCCCTGAAGCTCATCTTTCATCTTCCAATCAACATCAGAAAATGAGACTGCTTTTCCCCCCCCTAAATCTGAGAAATAAAATTTGGGAGAATTTAAAACCATCATGTTTCGGAAGTGGAAGACTTGGGCCAGACCTCGCATCTTTGGTCACATAGGTAATTCTCCTTCATGCAGCCAGTTCCACTGAAACTCCGGCTTTTTTTCAGACTCATCAAAATACTCTACTTAGATGAGGAAAAGACTGCTGAACGAGATCTTTATAATCCCAAAGGAGAAAATATAAAGACAGTTTACAAGGCAACACTATGTATGCTCAGTAAACACAGATAGATGGTATGGGTAATACAAGCTAAACACCAGACTGACAAATTCTAAAATGCAGTTGCAGTTTCCACCTTAATGAAGCAAAAGCTAACAATATTTGTAAGCTGGGTATGTCCCCAAGGCACGAGTGACAGGCAGGTGCCAAATCATCATCAAAAGTCTGTGAGAATTATACCTCTCTGCCATATGAGTCAGCACACACCTCCCTGGCTTCAGAGATCTTTTGAAAGAGAGGATTGGTGTTTTGGCCTTTATGCTGTCTTTTTGCTGCTGATCCTGAACGCCCACTACACTTTATCACTGTTCTGCTAATGCATAACACAAGTTTCATTTTTATTTAGAAGTCACCCAAAGCTAGCAGAAAACCTTGTTCTTAACTCTTACGTGGGCAATCCAGATATTATTGCCCCATTTTGGCACGGAGGGAGGCACACTGAAAGCACAGTTGCTCAATCTTTCTCATGTTAAAGTCAATAAATGCTGACTTAATCTGATACTGATTGTTTTGTAGAAAAATGTCTGTTTTTCCAGCAACACAACTGGCAACTGGCAATTTTCAAAACAGTTAAAAGTAAAAATCCTGGAAGAACCTATTCCAGTAGGTTAGTTCCAATTTTTTTTCTTTTTTTGGGGGGTGGATGTGTGTCTATTATTTTAAACCAATAATGACAGCTATACAGAAAATGAGGTAAAAAATTACCATTTCAAGCCACTCTTCTCTAAAGGCACTATCACTATTTTTTTCCAGCAACTGCCCCTCTTCTTTTTGCCTTAGGGGATGAGTAGTCCTTGTGCAAACCTATCAGATAGATAGGCTGTTAAAGGTTTATTTTTCCCAAGCTGTACCATTCTATAAGTCAAAGACTCAGCCTGACCTACCTTGCTTGTGAAGATCTTCCTGACTAAGACTACAAAATCCTTCCACTGTTCTTTGTCATAACCACATCACTATGTAAAATTTTCACAAACCATTAACTGTCTATACAGTCCATGCATACTTGCCATGCATACTTTCACCAAGTAATCCTTCATTCAACCAACTGTCACCCCCGACATTGCACTTTGATGTTGTAAATAGTCCAGAATTTTACTAGGAGGAAAGATGCTGATTTTGTTTCCTTAGTTCAGCAAAGACTAAAATGCAGCCACATCTGGGGTGGCTCTTCAGCAATACACAGCAGTGCTATATAATATGATGATCAGGAATGGAAAATAAAGACTAATGTATTCAGCTGAAACAGCAACTGAAATTTCCATAGGCAGAATATAATTACCTGAGCTGGCATTCTGCCAGGACACTGGGGTTAACATTATTACTCCTACAATACTCCTATTTATGGGCAATATGGAAAAAAAAGTAACAACAGGATTTTTTAATTGAACCAGTGTGAACCCAACTACAGTAGGTTGCAGTCCAATTAAAATTGACAGCCCAGTGAAGCAGATACACATAACACACAGATAAATATAGAAAATCCAAGTTGTTCTCTTTCTCTTTGTCTTCTCTTGGTGTTGGTTTTTTTTTTTCTGCTGGATAGTTCATTTCATTTTCTAAATCTTTTGATGCCAGGAAAGTATCATTGACTGGAAACACTTACTAGCTTTTTGCAGACAGTTTTCATAACTTAAAATAAAGATGGAAAAATATATCCTGTTAAAATGTTTCAGCATTGCATTTCTTTCCTTTTCTACAGCACACCGTATTAAAATTACATTGGCTGTGCAGCAGGAGATTAGGAAGAGCAACTGCTTTTAACCTTTAGCAGTAAATGATGCTGAAGTCACTAAATCTGTCTTTGAATCACACACAATATGCACTACCAATAGGAAACTAGTAGCTAACCTACAAGCAAGCAGTCTGATCCCCTACCAAAAATGATGCAGAGGCTAAATCCTGAAAGGCAAAACGACTGTCTTTTCTCTCTCTTTTTTTTTTTTTTTCTTTTGGGAAAAATGCTTGAAATGGCATAAAATATATTACACTGTTTACTCCTGCTTCTGTAGTCTTCGTTCACATGAGTAGCACATGAGTAAAACACGTAGAACCATGCAAGCACCCACTGAGGTCAACAGGATTTCTGGGGAATTAATATTCCCCATCTGACAGAGGTGTTGCAAGGCACACTTCATTAGTGTTCTGAAGCACTCCGAGAGCCCTAGATAACAGCTGCTATATGTTGTAAGGAAATAGTACTAATCATTATTACAGAAGAGCTAAGCCATGTTTGTAGTTGACCATTGCCTGAATCTTTTCTGAAGTTATTGGGTTTGGAGATATGCCTCAAAGCAAATCTGTTATTTAATAGAATGAAGAAAGTAAAGCAGCAACAGGGTGTGTTTTAAGAGCAAAACAGAAGAAAGCTCCCCTGGGTTGTATCCTACTGACCTCTAGTTCCATTATTGTTTCTAAAATGTTTTTCCATTTCAGGCATTGCCACTGAATCCTTCCCAGGAAGCCCTGGGAAAGGATATAAAGTGAGGTCTCTACTAAGCTTGTAAGTAACATCTCTAAAAATGGAGAGCTGATTTATTTTTTCCTGACACCAGGTTTAAGGGGGAAAAACCCTCCAGGCTTTGGTTATGAATCTTCTATACGATAATAAATGGTGCCATCTACTGGCTTTCTTTTGCTCTTGATCAGTGTCAGGGTTTGATTGTACAGTATAGCTACTGCAAGTAGCATTAGAACACCAAAGAAATCAAGCCAACATGACTGTAGCTAGCATACTTCCTGACAACGGATCTTGGAATGATTTACAGAGGTTTCTGTAAAGCAAACAAGCCTAAAATGAAATATGAGTAATAGGAGAAAGAAAAATAGCAAGATGCAAGCAAGGGAGAAAAGGCAGTGTTCCAGCAGACATGAAACTGGATGAAGGGTCGATGCTGAAGACAGATACAGCTAAGCTGAACCAGATGCAGTCATCCCATAGGACAAATCAGTGACAAGACTCCTTGGAGAGCTTCTCTGATCCCTCCCAGTTAATTCTCTGTTAGAAAAATTATAGCCAATCATGCTGGGTTTTCCCTTCCACCCACTCCAGTTTCTTCTATTAAACAAAGAAGAAAATGTAAACAGCCCTGACTAAAGAAATATACAGATAAACAGAAAATTTATGGGTCAGTTTCTTTCTCAGAGCTCAATATTTTTCCTGATTTACACCAGGAGCAAGATTTGACTCTCTGACTTATGCCTCAGAAAACTACATGAACTGTGCCATGTTCTACTCTTAGGTACACTAAGCAATCTTGGCACCTTTTCTGGGGCCAAACTGGACTCACTCAGTAAAGGAACTGCTACAGAATATTTTGTTGCTGTTGTTTCTTTTAATGTATCTGGATAATTTGCTTGAGGAAGCAAAATCAGCTGTAGAGCTGTTTTAGTCTGATTTCCTAAGAGAAAGGGACAGTGCAATCACAGCATCTAGCAAAGGGAAAGTCTCAAAAATACACAATTTTTTCAACTGCTTCACAAAAAAGCAGAGTAACTGTTAGTGCTCCTTTGGAGGAAAAAAGCACGAATGGAAGCTCTTATTAGACAACAGACAACCCCATCAGATGGAAATCCATAGGAGGGTGCTCTCCTTCATTTTGGCTTCTCATAAAGTATGTGTTTGCCATGATAGTCTTCACCTGGTAAGAAACAGATAAGCAGGACAGGATGGAAATGCAGGGTATCAGGGCTTTTTTCACTACAGATGGCACCTGCATCTTAGCAAGTCACATCTTCTTGGGCTCCAGCTTCATCTCCTATCAATGAAGGTCATGTTCATCTGTGCCTCCTGGAGTGCTTTTAGACTTTAAAAAGCACAAGAGATCATGGAAACAAATGTAGATTTCTCCATGCCTGAATCAGAAGGGCAAAGAGAGTCTGCAGCTCTCATAGCAGAGTCTCATCTCCACGCCTGAACCCCAAGTTAAGATTTTATATAGCCCTCAGGAGTCTGAGTTTTGGCAGCAACCCCACACTGAGGAATTTCAGGCAATAGAACTCCATTTGGAGTTGTGCTGGAAAGGACAGGGAACACTGGAGTTGCTCTGGAAAGCCTTTCATGCAGCCCTTAAAGTGAGAGGCTTCTGGAAAGTAAAATCACACAACACAGGTTGAGAACCCTATTGCCACATGTGTAATCAGGACTTTCCAATGGGAGTAGCTGAGGGCTTATGACAATACAGTGGTATACATTTTGTGACTGGCACGCAGACCCAATCTAACAGACTCTGTTTTCACATCAATGTGTGCAAACATTTTCTTCTCACTTCATGTAGTTTACCCAGAAGTTAATGGCGTGATACCACAAACCTTAAGTCCTACAGATTTGGCATCCTGCTAGATACAGGATCAGATTTGTAGCAGGCTTTCATTAGTCTCCATTTACATTTTCCATCAGCCTCAGATTTTAACCTAATGAAGAAGATATTCAGCACATTGCTTCCTTCCACCAGGCAGGGCAGTTTCTGTTCCAGTAAGGGTGTGAAAAGGTAAGAGCTCTCTTTTTGGCACCAACTCTAACCTTCTGTCTTAAATGAACCCCAACTAGTTTGTAGTGATCTCTTGAACAGCATTAAGTTTTAAGAGTCTAGCTCCTGTAAGAAAGGTGCTGACAGTATTTTCATTCTCCAGCTCCTATAAGAAGTTCTCTAAACACCATGTAGCTTTGGAGAAATTGGCTACTGCTGCTGTGCAGGAAACCCATAGCTTCCAGTTCAATTCTTGGCTCCAGGAACAGGCAGGGAGCAAGCATGAGTCTAGGCAGCAGATGGGGACATTGCTAATTGGTCTGTTTTGATGCTGGGCCATTCGCTGACAGACAGCTCACGCTTCCCTCTTAGCAGTGATTTGCCATGTCAAAGAGCTACAGATATGGGAATGATAACAAAGAAAGTGCAAACAGCAATCACTTCAGTACAGACTCAAATGTGCTAACCAAATTTGCTGCAAAACATTATGAGGCAGCTTGCACTTGGCAGACTCTTTGCAGACCAAAAGATGTGATTTGTCCTTCTGACAGCATCAAGTGGCAATGATGTTATGTGAATGCTGTCATTTCTAATGCATTTTTGCTGTTTTCTTAAAAAGCCTGGTGATCATTATACAAGAAGGAAAGCAGAATGGACTACCATATGTGCAAAAAAATATGCTGGGTGAAAACTAGCATGAGAGCAGTGTTTAATAAACAAGAGATCAGAATTCAGTAAGGGTTGTGAGTGCAACAGAAGTTTTATCACAAAAGCAGGATTCACAGCCAGAAGCAGGAATAAAAACCTGCAGTTGCAACTGGAAGATAATTCAGGAGCATTCTGGAAGCAGTGGAAAAGTTTGGGAGCTGTTCCACCGAATTGTTCCAGTTTAAAGAAAGGCAGCAGATTACAATCTTCATACTGTGTAAAACTTCAACTTTCACATTTTCTTCTCCAGAGATTACTGGCTACAAATCTTAGCGTTTTTGCAGTAACAATTTTGGGTTTGTCTCTGTAATGTCCCTGCCATATTTTACATGCTCTGGGACAGTAAATGACTGTGATTACATTGCTTTGGGGAGGAATGATATCAGAGATTCTGTCTGCCTTTCACTTTTCAGCACAGTTGCTAAGTTCCTTGTGTTTTTTAAGGATTTTTTCTGGTTTTCATTAAAATGAAACAAAATTAAACTACTACACTCATTGCAGATCAGCCATTTACAATGCAGTACAACAAATAAAAAGTTTTTTGAATGGAAGGGATATAAAATGTCTTATCAAACCACCAGTGCCTAAAAAGAAGGAATTTTACTGCCCATGTGGATCTGTTTAACTATGTTGTATTGAAAAATGTCACCATCTAGAGGGCCTAGTTCTTTTCTTTCATTGTTTATAGAGCTGTGTATTTCTAAATATAGGAAACTGTAATGGGAAATGTTGGCAGAACCATCAGTGGTGTATCTCAGGTATACAAACGGTAATTTGAAATTTAAAAGCAACTATTTTGTCTTGACTTTTCTGAATGTCACCACCTCTCTACCAGTCAAATACAGGAAGAAAGACAGTTTGCTGCAGTATTTTCAACAGTAAATGACCAGAAGTTACCTAAAATAAGTGGCAAAGATAGGCTAAGTGAAATCGTGTCCTCATTTAAACCAGACACCTAGATTTTATGTGGCTAAAAGTAAGCAAGCTACATCTATGCTGTACTTTAGCTGAAAGATCCTGAAGTCCCGCTGAAGCTAATTGTGTTGACTCCTTCTGTAGCACATGGAAAAAGAGAGTCCTGTCCACAGTGATTCATGCTACCTATAACAGGCATCAATTTTAGCATGCGCACTGGATGTGCTTCTCAGTCCAAGAAGCCCACATGTATAGTGTATATTAGCTAATGCTTAAATGGCCAAATATTAGACAAGACAAATTCCAACACAGCCAAATGGAACATCTCAAGTGAAGGATATCACTGCAGGGCAATTCTGCTTTCCTAGAGCAATTAATTTCACCAAAACACTTACTTGAGGAGACGATGAATCACCTTCTTAAGGTACATACCTCTCTTCCACATAGGAAATCTAGCGTATGCATTTACATGCCTGGTATGACTAAAGTTAGGCAAGAATAACCACACACAGATTCAACAAACTTTGCTTCAAGTGGTCTTCTGCCTTGCTTGTCCATTCCACTATTAAAAGTCTCTTTGCCGTGCTGGAGAGGGGGCTGATCAGTTAATATAACATGTGTGTGCAGGCTGTTGAGGGAAGTGTTTTGCAGATAAATTACTTGGAATTCCAGCACTGAAGAACTGCACTAGTGTATCTACTAAGGAACATCATTCCTGGTTGGAGTTTATTAGGTACATCTGCAAAAGTAAGAGAATTAATGGCTGTGAGACAGACCATTCACTTTCATGACTGCTAAATCCCCACTGAAAAGGTACTTTCACTTGGCTATTGATTCAAACTAACTGCCTTGTTAAACAAACATGTCCTGCACTCTGCCCTAAAGCCGATTGTCATATATGAATGAGGAAAACCTAAAGTGGACATGTATTTCACACTGGTAATTTGGACTCAATAGCCTAAATTTCCCTTTTGTTATCTCAAACAAGTATGCCTCATTTTCCATTCAGAGGAGAAAAAAATCTCAATGAATGCATTTCCAATCAAACATTTCATCAGAATTCTCTGCTTTTGTATTGCACATTTCTAAACTTCTAATTTTAGTAGCATGTGTTCTATTAACAGATCTTCTCTTTCTCATTTATATTTGACCTTTTATACATCATTAATTAATGTTGTTAGCATCACAACACGTCAGCTCTTCTTGTGTTCCATTGCTTCTAAAACCAATGTTGCATTGCTGTTTTTCTTTTCAGCTGCTCTTTTCTGCTTTTATGACAGCTTTTGCATTGTTTCCCAATGTACATTATTTTCCACATTTATGTATAAAAAGCAAACATAATTATATGAAATTGTATCAGAAAATTAAAGCATTTGGGAAATACACTAATGAAAGTTCAACACTCCCTTTGTATGAGAAAATTAGCACTCTTGAAGGTCTAATAAGCATGGTTAAGAATGCCTCTGTTGCCAATAACCTAAAAAGCAGTCAAAATCCCCTGTGCAATCAGCTAGTAATATAATGTAACACTGAGGGGGAAAAAAAGGTATGTACTGAGAAAAAAAGCCCAAACATTGCAAAGCCATTCAAATGGAAGGAAAGCCACCTGCAGCTGCCTGGGCAATATGAAGGCAAAATTAGTTAGATTAAGTTTTAAAAGTGACAACTAAACTACCTATAGGTGTAACTGCCAATGTATGGTTCCTTTTTCAACTCCAGGCTTATTGAAGTGAGTGGTGTTAGACTAGACAAAAGCAGCAGTAAACCAGCCACTGATCTATTGGATCCTACTTTTCAATACAGAACCAAAAAGGCTTTGAAATTCATAAGTACTACATTTCTGAAAATGGAATAAGCATGCTCTGTAGCTTCTTTTCAGGTATAAAAGCAGTCAAAACAACCAAAACATTGTGACTGCTACTGTAAAAACTGAAGTGGTGATATCGTAATGAGTTACTTTTGATTTCATACTTTGATCCCTTTTTGAGTAGTGAGGTGTTTCTTTGTGTTTTGTGAGTGATAATTGCTGCAGTGCTATGTTAAATCATTGATATACTGGTTTTCTTGAGCAGCAGGATGAATATTTGAATAATTGCAAGGAAGTTCATTAAAATGAGTATAGCTATAGAAATGAGATTTTCCAGTAATTCGGTGAGGGGTTGTGTACAGTTCTGCAAACAATCTGTTGAGAAACATTCTTTTCCTATCTAGAGGATCAAATCTTTCACAGATTCTCTCAGAAAGACCAGGAAATGACAACTGAAAGGGGCTCTTTCTTCTCCACATGCTACCATGAGAATCCTTAATGCTGGTATTCAGGATTCCAGTTCAGCCATAGAATGGGTAACTCACCAAAACTCAAATTCTGTGTGTAAAAACTGATCTCAAGTGTGTTAGAGGTGTTGGAACTACCATACACCACTGAAGACCCTGCAGAGTAACACAGAAAAAGTCAATGTCAATGAGAAAACTCTCTTCCACTTTGGACTTTCAAGCCATTTCTTTTCTAGCACAGAAGACAGCAAAATGCTGGGTCCCATGATGGTTAGATACACTTGAGCCATTAGGTCACACAGTGAAGGCGTAGCTGCAGTGTTGAACTGCAACAGGATCCAGGTGCTACCTCTCCAGCTACCATACTTACGGCCTTAAAAAATGTAAGCAGCTACTGCATCCTGTGAGAAAGCACTGGAGGTGCCATGAGGAAGAGACATTCCATGGAAAACTGAGCATCAAACAAATCTCATAGTTTAGTTCAAAGAACGAGTTTAAAAAACAGTAACCTTCGGAGATCCTTCTGATACTCCAGAGTCAACATTAGGATCAGTACTTTAGAACTTTTGCACAGGTCTCTGTCACAGGAGTTAATGGGCACTGACAGTAACATAGACTGTGACTCCCCAGTGGCTGGAGGAAGATGAGGTTATGTGCTGACTGTGGAGGATTTTTCAGACTTAAGAACCTTATGTTCCACTATGGACTCTGCAGTATAAAATTAACACAGGCTTATGTACCACTCTTCTTCCTTCCTGAGTTTCTTTTACTTCCACTCATTGCAGCCTGTGTCTGTCTCCCATTCGTATTCCCCTGCTATCCTTCTCTAAGTTTATTACCTACATTTCCAACTTCATCCTAATTTTCAGTGGATGGCTCAGCATTTTTCTGGTCATTAGGTACTAATTTTAAAAGTCTAGGTTACAAAAAAGAGCCTGGAAATTCTCACTGATGCAAATATTATTGTCAACTGGTGACATAGTTCACATGACTGGAACGCTAAAGATCTTTATAGATAAAATTCGTTTAGGGGAAGAGGTGAAAGTAGTGAATGATGATGTAGTGACAGTACTACAAAGACACTGCTAGCTGGTCTGTATATCCCAATAATTCAGAAACTAATTGTCAGTGTGCTAAAACACAAAGACAAGAAGAGGATACAGAAAG
The DNA here is from genome assembly GCF_015220075.1 of Falco rusticolus. Taxonomy (NCBI): domain Eukaryota; kingdom Metazoa; phylum Chordata; class Aves; order Falconiformes; family Falconidae; genus Falco; species Falco rusticolus. Next base: position 32,605,813 of record NC_051188.1, on the reverse strand, counting down.
TGGGAAGGAGGAGGAGTCTTTATAGACCATGAAACCGTACCAGAATTACTTCTTACAACTTGTCTGCAGTGAGAGGCAGACTACAGGGGAGCAATTGTCTTGCCATGGGAGAATTCAATTTCAGAAATGTAGCATGGAGGTCACACAACTTATTAGAGTTTCTAAAATTATTCCTTGTGATCCTTTAACACAGAAAGTATTACTGCTCTCAGCACAGGGTAACTCAATTATGGTCTCACTGCAATGGATAGAGCTGTATTAATTCCTGGCCTGGAGTTGGTGAGGGATAACTGGAGATGATAGATGGGACTTATGTCATGTAATTTTAATCATCTACCACGAGTTTAGATTGCCTGCCCTGGACTCCTGCAGGCAACAGAGGGAAATAGGCATTGCTAGAAGGCAATTCATTCCATCTATTTTAAAGCCCCAGGACGTTTCATTTCACATCATGTTAGCTATCTAAAAGGTAGATCCCATCTAGATCCCCTCCACAATCAATGCAAAGTGATGGCACCACCAGAATGTGAATTACTAAATTCCAAACAGGTACCCAAGCCAGGCACGGTGAACCCCCTGCATAGTAGTTGATGCTACGAAATGGCTAATTTCTCATGGATGATGAAAACTGTGAGTGAAGTTGGCTGGGAAGAAGCAGATAGAAAAAAGCAAACGAAAAATGGGAGTTCCATGACAGAAGCTAAAAAGATGTTTAAAAAGCAAAGCGTACCCCACCAAGGAAGAGGAAATCTTCAGCGAAAAGCCTACTCTGGTTCACTGGCAGGTGAAAATACCTGTTAGAACCAGCCTCCCACTGCTCCCCAGTGTAACATATGGAAAACATGACACAATGCAATATATAAATGAGAAACTTACAGCCCACGAAATCAATAGGGAAGGCTAGAGAAATACAAAGGAAAATATGTGGCCAGCAATAAAACAATAATGGGGGGAAAAAATAATCAGGCATTTCCTAATAACGCTGTTGTGGCTGTGATGGCTTAAGGATATAGGGCTTGGATACGTCTTACCTAACATTAGACATCAGAATAGTTATTTACATCTGAGCTAGTGTTCCTTCACTCCTTTTACAGTCAATTGAGCAAAACAAGACTTTTTAGGGCACAATTTCTGTCATCTTAACGCAACTATATAAAACAGTTCAGATGAAACATCTCCTAGAAGTGGGGTTTTTTTCCTCCATGTCTGTAAAGGAAGAACCAATAGATCTAACTGGGGAAAAACTTGAGATACACCCAAGCTCTCCACTGCCAAAATGCTTGCTTGTTTTTCCAGATGCAGCAGTTAGCCTAACACAAATGCATTAGTAATTAAAGAAGTCTTAGCAACAGTATGAACTCATAATTTGAGAGATGGCAATAATTTTAGTAGAGATGCATGAAGGGTAGATAGCGTATTTGTACTGCAGTTGTTTGCAGTTGCAAGAGTTAGAATACTCAGCATCTCCTTTTCATCCTGCCTCTTTAGAAATAAACTAGCATTTAGTATTCACCATGTTCTGTAGAAATATTAACTAGTCTTATGATAAGTATTGATCTTCATATCGAAACAAGTATGAAAGGTGCCTTTACCATGTAAAAAGGTATTTCACCACTAGAGGGAACTATTAGACTTTATTGTCAGTGGGGGAAAAAAACTGCATTTCAAACTGTCGGTGTTGGTTCCACCGCAGGAGTCTTCATTACTTTGTTGAAAACACTGCAAGTGATATATTCGGTTAACGAACATAATGTGCAGATGATAGAAAAACATTGAAGCTTATGTGGCATTTAGTCAATGAGTATTGAATATATGGTATACAACATTCAGAATGAAATGAGAGACTAAGAAGCTTGCTACTCTTGGAAAGATTTAGAGAGAATTTTACTGAATTATGTAAAATTAGACTATGTTAAATTAAAAAGCTGCTGCAAAATGTAGAAACACTCATGTAATTTTCTGACAGGAGAAATCTCCATTCAATACAGAGCACTGTCCTCTGCTCATTATTGTAGCAACTATTTTCAAGCAGATTTATATTTAGTGACATGATAAAGCTGTCTCCTCTGTCTGCTTTCATCCAAATAGGGAATGTGCAGTACAATTATCTTTATATTTGGGAGTAGGGAGGGTAGAGATTTTGTTTGTTTATCTTGCTTTGTCCTTTGTAGTTTGTGGTTTATTTTTTTCTTTGTTTTGTTAGGTCACTACATGTTGCTTCCTCTAAATGCTTTTAAAAGCCAAATGAAAGAATTGAGTGTGGTACTTTAAGCAGGCTGTGAATTTTTTTGCTTCATCCATGTTTCTGAGGTAGTTCATTGCAACGTCCTAACCTTGCCCCTGAAGAAGTGTTTGCCTCTTGCAAAGTACACTGCTAAAAGAAAAGTATTTCAGTACTGCTTGGAATTCCTAAAGAAGTCACTGCATCGACATGACTCAGAGATACATGCTGCAGCTGCATTTTAACAAAGGATCTAATAATCACTTTGATAATGTTATAGTTATGCATTTCAGAAAACTAGGTTAGAGTTCTGAAAGTCTGGGGGGGCGGTTCACCCTCAGAAGCATGACATACCATCGATGCAGTGTGGCCACAATTTCTTCTTTCTCTGAAGCTTCATGTAGGAACCATAGTAGAATGGGATGCATTGCTTACTGTCACACATACACACAATTCTCTGCAAGAGACTCTCCTGAGAGCCAAAGCAAACTGCAACAGTGGCAAAGCAGCTCAACACTGATGTTTGTTCCCAATCCACCTTCCCTCTTCTGTTGTGTACCACTTGAATCCCCAACGAGAACAAAGATCTTAGCAGGTAAGGTTGTATTGTCTGACACATTTCCTCTGCTTCAGCATCTGAGGTTATTGGATCACATGAAAGGGTTTCATGTGGGGTGTCAGCTTAAAGGACGGGGAGATCCTTCCCTTTACCACACATCAGTACCTTTGCTGCATCGCATGATGTGATCCAATGGCTGCATCATCCCCCCGTGGAGTGTGGAGTTCACCCAACAGGAAAAATACATTTACACTATATTGTTGGAACAAATCCAGTTTCCTGTGCTTCAAACTTTTTCTAAGCAGTGCATAGAACTCATTAGTTGGTTAGTTTGTTTGTTTCTCTTGCTTTGCCCTTTGTAGTTTGTGGTTGTTGCTAAGTTTTTCCACACTTATTTATTTATATGTCCATGGCTGCTTTTAGCTTTGAGAGTGGGTAGTCACTTATCTTCCTGTTGCCTGCAGAGCGCCAAAGCCAGAAGTTCTTCCTTCCCTTAGTCCCACACCCATCCTCAGAAATGACTGATAGGGGTTTGGCAGCACGCTTCTCCACCGGAAGCTGGGAAAGCCTCGTGTATTAAGAATGCAGAGAGCATTCACTGAGTTATTCCCCAGAATTCATAAATCATTCTGCTACTGTCTGTGCCTGCTTGCTAAGAGAAAAAAAAAAAAAACAACCCTGAGATCAACCTACTACTGTTCAACATATTACCAAGAAAAAAACAGCCTCAGTAAGTTGCCAGGATTTGTTCGAAGTAGGCAATTTTATGAAAAGCTACATAAATTTGTTTTTCCATATGTTGTACAGGATGCTGATAGTTTAGAGAAGGCAGTAATGTATATTTCCTTGTTTCAGTTGAGTTTTTGCCCAGATGAGGTTTTCTCCCGATTAACTGAAATTCACTAGTAAAATACTAATTTTTATTTTCTTTTAATTATTATCTGTTAAATACTGAATGTTAAATTTGAAATTATGCACCTGGGAAAATATGTAAGTACTGTATGATACAAAGTTCTGTTCATCAGAAGTGTGCAAAATATATTTGATCCTGTAAAATGTGGTGTTTAGCACATGAAACAACTGACTACAGATTTCAGGTGTACCCACTCACTCAGTACCTAAACTTCCATAAGTTCTGTGGGGACTGAAGACAACCAAAGCTTCAAAGATTAGCTTTGATCTAATCCAATCAACTTAAGTGTCAAGGCAGTTGAGTTAAACACATAAATAGTATATTTATGTGGCATGAGACATTATAATTGTGGCATTTAGCTAGGACAGTGATGCCAGATGACAATAACACTCAGAGTCTGGATCTTAAAACAAACCATTTCAGAGAAGGAACAGACTTTTTGCAGCATGGTGGACTTCATACTAAACAACATTTGTATTAGAGTTCATACTCTATATAGTCAGTAAAGCATAAGTTAAATAGATTAAGGACTAGCTAACACATTTCCACAGATAATTTTTAAAGAAACTCCAACATATGAAGGGGGTATTCATAGTAAAATTCCACAGGTGTCGGTATTATGACCAACACTAGTATTTTTCTTTTTTATGGAATTTAAGATAAATTTAGTTCTAGCATAATTTCTTAATTAAATGAGAGCACAACAGTTATACATAGCACAGGCATATACTAAATACTTGAATCTGAATTATAGCTACATTTTGTGGCAGGAAAGCTGAGAAACTCAGGTGTACTTTGATTTCCAAAGCTCCCACTATTCATATGGGGATACAGCTAAACCATGCAACAGTTGCTTTCTGGCCTGCACAGCTGAATTTATTCTTGTGAAAACCAGGATGTGAATTGGAGAGAACCACAACCGGTCAGGGCTCTTTTTGATATGGAGTTCAGCTATTACCACATGTAGGGGAATGTAGTTACCAGAGGACTTGAGACACAATTGAGATAAGCTTAGTCCATTTAAATATGTATATTGAAAAAGCAAGTTTTACACTGAGGAAAAAAGAGAAATACAACTTTGATAGCTGAGATGCCTTGAAGGGGTCAAGGGCCCCAGTGGGCAAGAACATAAGCTCTCTTGCAAAGTACAGGGCAAAAAGGAGTATTAGACAACTTAGGCCTTGGATGATAGGAAGGCCTCTGTGTAGCAAAAGGGAACATCTCCTCTGCATGTTATATAGCACTAACAGGAGTATTACGTACAGCTCCTGTATTCATCCTCATTAAAATATATTAAACCATTTCAAAACATGTACAAAGGACCATAAAAGTAATATGAGATACTACAGTTTACTGAGATTTATGAAAAGGAACAATGAAAATACAGGCCCAAGGTATTTACTCGGTATGAGTGATTCATGCTGTACATGCATTAATACATAGAAACTGCCCCAATATCCAGAGAAGTAATAATGAACATCTTCATTGGTCAAAAAGAAAACTAAAAGTGTGATATTTTTGTTACATGAGAAGGTTTGGATTGTATGCTAGAGCTGTTTTCAACTGGTAATAAAGTGCAAGGTTTAACTGTGATCCTATTACTTTGACACTTACTACTATATTTAATTTGCTTGAAGTGCTTTTTGTACCTGATACCGTATCTTGATGCAATGGTTGTTCTGGTTCAGAAATAATTAAAAACTAAATGTGAAAACAACACAATATCAGTGGTTAAAGGCACATTTAAGGACATGCAGTCTTAATACCCTGCAAATTTTGGATATTGTACCAATTTTTGGGGGATACATTAAGCTAAAGCTCTTGGTCAGATCTGGAAGTCAGTAACTTTGGAAGGCTGAATCTATTTAATTCAGAAAGAAGACAGAGCATACATATTTTTATGGAAAGAAACTACCTGATATAAAGTACACTTATTTCACCATATGACTGAATAAACTGAAATTAGATATTATGCAAAGCAGAAGAACAGGTAATCACTAAAACTACTAGTAACACAGTAAACTCCAAGTCTGGAACCCTTTCTAGAGACAATACACATACAACAAATGTAAGATGTTTTGCTGTGTGTAGGGTTAAACAGTTGTAATGTTACAGTAATGTACTACACACTCTATAAGACTCAATGTTACTGCTTTCTGGACTCATGTCCAGCAATGAATGTGTGAGTCACATCAGAACAAAGCAGTTAAGATTAGGCATTAGATTTAAGATGTCCTTCTTTGCCTTCTTTTAGAATAAATTAGGTTAGTAAAGTTTTAACCCAGCAATTTGTATTAATATATTATATATATATTATATATATGTATATAATATATTATTGTATTAATATATGTAATAAACCCGGCAAAAAAAATTATTTGTATCACATTACTTTTCCTATAGCATAGGATACTGAGGTTGTACTTTCTACATTATTGCTTTAATGCAAGTAGTCTGGTTGACAACATTGCAAGGGAAAAAGACAAAGCCAAACAAACTTGAATCTAACAACATTGAGAGAGCCTTCATGAGTCAGCATATTTCTTAAAATAACTTTATATTAAGTGAAATAACATATTAAGGGAAAAGTAAATATACATGAATATATGAATGTTCTAACACAAGTAATAATAGTATTGCATTTTAAACTTTTGCTTTCCTAAGCTAACAATATGTAGGCAGTTTAACATTTTCCACAATAAATACTCATTTTGTTTAAATCTTCATTTTATATTCAGGAGTAAAGATAAATATAAATTATTCAAGACAGCACCTTACATAAAAAGCTACTACCATAGAACAGATAAATGTTATAGGTTATGTCCAGTCAGAATTATTACCTTAAGTGTAAGATTAGAGAAAGTACTGTAAATTCCTCAAATGCCAAGCACATAATAAAAAGAAGGCAAAGAAAAATGTCTACTCTTCACTACTATTTTAACAAGAATTTTTAATAGGCCATCATTTATATTAAGAATCATCTTACTGAGCATTAAGCACATAGATGTTAGATGGCCAGTACCAGCTAGTTAAGATCCTCTACACAGTAAGTTCCTCTAAAACCAATCATCTGTAATGCATTTGTATTTCTGGAGAGTGAGTTCCATTTTAAAAGCTGTCCAGATGTAGTACTCGCTTTACCTACTCATTCCTCTTTGCTAAGATATATTAGACCAGCTGAAGTCAGATTATTTGAAGCCCAGTTCTGAGTGAACTAGTTCCTAAGCATTTTATAGCTGGACTGCCTATGTCTTCCTTGTCCCCCATGCTAGGACATACTGGTGGATATATAGGCAAACAGGCTGCAACATCATCTATATGAACTTCCCACACATCAAAATACAGGCTATCAGAGCTTTCAGAGTTCCTTAGTGGGTTGCAATAATAACAGATGTGGATAAAAGATCTGGAGTTTTGGTATCTCAAGCATGCAAACATACACTGATACTAATTTCTCTGTAGGAAAAACAATGTAGATCTCAATCTTCAGAGATCTAATCAAATAAAAAGGAACTCCTTAAACTGTATTTGGTTGACTTCAAATGACTTTTTAGATAAAATCTGGCACATACTTTGAAAACACCTGGGACTGTTAATACGTTTCTTCCCAAACAGCCTCTGGCCACAGTTTAAAAAAGCAAAAGTTATTCCAAAGCATTACAGATCAAGCACAGCCTAGTTCAGGCCACAGAATGAGAGGGAGAAAAACTTTAAAAAGAAAAGAAATCACTGAGCCCTGGCCCAGCTATTGGGCTATTTACTAAAAGAGTTCCTCTGTCTGCAAAAGATTACCTACATTGTAGCTTTGTTAGGTTAGTTTTACATGCTACTTTGTAACTCCAGTACTCCAAGACACTTCCTTAGCTCTGCTGCCTTCTTCTCCAACTGCTGAATGTTCCAGTGCCATTGTCTTTTATTTGAACGGAGTTTGTTTAGTTGGCAATGCAAACGTTTTAGAATAGCATCATATCTTTTATTCTGTACCTATTAAATCAGAATAAAATTCACTTCAAAATTTCTTTCAAGTAATTTACAGAGGTGTGTTCAGCTCACCTAACTCTAAGTGTAGATTCTGACATTTAACCAAGTCATTCCACATTTACTTTATAGCTACTAAAGAGTCACAGACAACTCGGAAGCCATTCATCTGACTTATGTCAGATATCTGCTTTAGGACAATAAGAATTATGCCACTTTCTCACCAAGGGAAGAAAAGCTCCATCCCACTAAGAGCTTAAGTGAGGAGTTCGGTGTGGGTATCTGCTCTGTAGATGTCTACCATTTAACAAAGTAAAGCCCAACCAAAAAGTCAGCATCTCACAGCTGTGACAACACTTTGCACATGGAAGATTTCAGGCCCCAGAGTGAGAGGTTAGAACGGAAGGAATTTTCATTCTTTGACAAGTGTGTTTGGATATATGTTAGAGTATAAATGAGGTAACATAGATGGCTGGAGTAGCATCTTCACTGTTGCACTGTATTTACAAAGGTATTATTTTCTTTAAAAGGCCATTTATGGCAATGTGGTACTGTACCAATTTTCCCCTCATCACTGCCTTATGTGGAGACAAATGGCTGCTGCACACAACCCTCTGAAGATTTGCATTCTGAAGTGCAAAAGCATGAAACATTCATTATAATAAAAATGGAAATAACAGGTATTCACTTAATGAAAATTTGGGCTTACTTACCCTAGTTTGAATGGCACATGAGTGGTAGTGTGTAATTATTCTTTTGTCTGCTTATTGAAATGTTATTACACTGTATTTAACATACACATGATGGTATGTATACAGGTGCATCAGAACTACAGCATTGCCAGTGACTTCCTACAAGTCTCACTGTCTAAATTTAATGTATAACTAAGTAACTTAATCACAAATGTTTTATAAATTACACTGCCTTCTTTTACTAATGGTAGGTTGTCTTTCTTCATGTTGCCTGTCTCTCCATTGTAATCCTTCACAACTTTTTAACAGATGCTGTCAGATTCGCTCATGAGAATTGAGTGCTTACGGGACCCAAACACCACTAGGACTGTGTTGTACGACAGTGAAACATCTATGATCAATATTATCTGGGGTTTTTTTAGAAATGTGTCTCTAGCATCACTATTGGGAACTGTCTGGCACATCTGTTGAGGCAGGGAGCACTAATATGTTTACTGGACCGAGGGGAGAGAGAATATTGCTCTTTTTACTGAGCCTTGTGTACATAAAAGTTAACCATTAGAAAAAATTGTCTGGGCACTCGTGGAATCTCCACTGCTGGGCTCCCTCAAGGACATGATAGACAAGCATCTGCCAAGAATAATATAGCTGCATGTTGATATAGGGGAGAGAGTGCAGCAAGGGAATAGACAGTCTTTTGAGCTTTCTTTTTCTTATTATTTTTACATATCAACATATTTTCCATTATTTGTGGATGTCTTTGGTTAGTCTTTATGACGGAAGCCTTGTCCCTGCACAGGTAACCACCCTGATTTATTGTTGCCATCCCTGTCCAAGGCTGTGAACAGGCTCTGCTCTTCAAGAGACAGGGGGTAGGGCTGGTGCTCAGGAAACAGAATGTAAAAGGTCCACAAGTTGCCTTAAAAGTCCATCAGTACCCTGACCGATGAGAAGCATCCTAGTTAGGAATTAATTATAGTTTATTAATTATCAATGTCAGATTGCTGACTTCCCTTGGAAAAAAAAGAAAGCTTAGGCACAAATTCCCTTGCAGAAAGAAATTTCATCAATAATTTTTAACTTTCCAAAATTCAGCTGCTTTAGAAAGGCATCCCAAATTACATTCCTGCACAATATGCCTAGTTGGGGAAACCTTTGTGGGAAACCAGAAATAATACTGAGGTGAAAAGGGAGCACCGGGGCTGTAAGAGTCAGTCTATTCTGTTTGAGTGCCCACTTAGCCATTAACAAGCCTTTAACAGGAATTCTGTAGGCATTTAAGTATAGGGCTGTATAGGGGCCGACTTATGACATATGCTTAAAATCATTGCTGAATCAAGGCTCCAGAAGTCCTATGCAACAGCACTCTCATTAATCAGACATGAGGACTCACTTGTATCTGGAGGCTCAGAAACATGGGAGCTCACATACTCTTTGCAAATTTATGAATCATAGATTCACAGAACAGTTTGGGTTGGAAAGGACCTTCAAAAATCATCTAGCCCAACCCCCTGCCATAGGCAGGGACATCTTTCACTTGATCAGGCTGCTCAGAGCCTCATCCAGCCTGACCCTGACCATTTCCAACGATGACAACTTCTCTGGGCAAACTGTTTAATTCTTTCACCACCCTCCTTGTAAAAAAAAAAAAAAAAAAAATCTCCCTTATGTCCAACCTAGATCTACCCTCTTTCAACTGTTTAAAACGTTGCCCCTTATCCTGTCACTACAGGCCCTGGTAAAAAGTCTTTATCTTTCTTACAAGCCCCCTTTATATAGTCAGATGTTACAATAAGGTCTCTCTGGTGCCTTATCTCCTCCAGGCTGAACAACCTCAACTTTCTCAGCCTGTCTTCACAGGAGAGGTGCTCCACGCCTCTGACCATTTTCGTGGCCTTCCTCTGGACCTGCTCTAACAGCTCCATGTCTGTCTTGTACTGCGGACCCCAGTACTCCAGGCAGAGTCTCATGAGAGCAGTGTAGAAGGGGAGAACCACCTCCATCAACCTGCTGGTCACACTGCTTTTTATGCAGCCCAAGATACGGTTAGCCTTCTGGCCTGCAAGCACGTGTTGCTGGCTCATGTCCAATCTTTCATCTACTAATACCCTCAAGTCCTTCTAGGCAGGGCGGCTCTCAATCAATTTATCACCCAGCCTGTACTGATATCGGGGATTGCCCCAACCCAGATGCAGGACCTTCCACTTGACTTTGTTGAATTTCATGAGATTATGAGGAGGCCAGTTACTTTTGGCTCATGCAGTGCTAGAAGCTGAGAATCCAGGCAATATGTAAAAGTCGTATCACAAGTGCTGAAATCTTGAGGTGGGGACAGTCTGCAGGTTGAGACACCTAGCTTTAGTGGTGCACGTGTGATCTAAATGTCTACATTCTTGGTTTGATCAATAGAAATCTAGCCAATGCATACTACAAAGTCTAGAAAGACCAGATTATGCAGCTCACCCTACTGTAAACACCTACATATGACCGACTGAGCTGATCTCTAGAGTACTTCAACTGCACTAACCACACCTCCAGTGATTATAATGAGAACTCGTCTGACTCATGTGTAGTCACCCATATTTAAACAACCACACGTAGATGTCGGCAGTCTGTAGCTGAATCCCACCACTGCAGTTCAATGAGCTTCACCCATGTGCTTGGCTCATGAATATTCTTTCCTGAGTTGTGCTGAGGACTGCTGGATATTAGTGTCTGCCTGTCCATTGCCAGTTTTTATACTAAAAATTGGACTGTTTTCCAGAGAGCTCTTAATAGAAAATAACCTGAAAGATTCCATTTGTAAACCTGCTTCCTTCTGAGACAAAAAGATCATATAATCCAAACAAATGAAGAACAGATTAACCTTCACTATTTAATTAAACTTATTTTGATAACAGAACTTAACAGTATTTTTAGGCTGCCTAATTTCACTTTGCATTTAGAGAACTTTCTTAGGAGAATGTTGCCTTGATAAAAAAATATTTTCTCAGACACTGAATAGCACAGACCTAGTCTAAAGTGGCTGTGTTTTACTTTTCAGTTTAAAAATACTCTGCTGTTCCCTATTACATGAAAAATTATTTTTTCAACCTATATTTTACAATGGGCAATAGAGCTAACATTAGATCTGTTAATCTTTATATTTCAGGCTTTGCTTATTAAATTTTGTGGCATTTGTTTGAACTAACAAGATAAATGATTTGAAACTTCCAAACTAAAAACTATCTAGACATATAATTTCAGTAAGGAACAAAATATAAAATATAATTCAGTTATTTAAAAAGAGAAGGTTTTAACTATTTATCAGAATTTTATCTTGGCAGCTAATTAGGAGCCACTGTGTTATCCCTAATTTAATACCAGCTCAAATTAGGGAGATTCATGGGAAATCCATTTTCTTGGTGCAATTGATTCTCCCATTGATAAGTTATCAGGAACCACGAGACAAGTCATGAATAATCAATTCAGCAGTGAAATTTAAAGTATTCCCAAGGTACTACAGAAATAAAAACCCATGCATTTGGCTTTACAACCATTCAGTGACCTCCTTCTATTCAGGGCATCATTCCAAAAGTTCACAGCAGAAATCCTTCTTAAAACATTTAAATGTCCTTAACTTCAATTTTTCTCATGATAGCAGTTAAGTTCTGAATTTTAGAAAGACTACCAGTATCAAGAATTTCAGATAGCATGGTTACTGTACATACTTGAATAATGTATGGCCAGCAACAGTGTATAAAGTACTTCAAAACTCATTTGCACTATCTACATTCTGTCAGAAGAACTGTAATTCTATTTTATTCAAATGACTCACCTCAATTTCTTTTCTAAGCTTAGCATGCGTTTTTTTCTCTTCTTCCAGAAAGTCCATTTTTTTATTAATGAATTCTTTCAGTGTTGTGATTTCCCTTTTTAAAAGGGTAATTTCTTCCTGCAGATGTAAGTCAAGATACAATCTCCTTAAAAAGTTGCTCAGTACCTCTATTAAACTCATTAAAAATATTGTATTTTAACAGTCTCACTTCATTAATAGAGATGACATAAAGATCTATAATAAACGTCTTCATGTTAAAATAATTAATAATAACTACATTAACAAAAATTTTAAAATAGTACTTAATATAAGTAACTAAAATAACATCACATGGCTTTAGAAACTTAAGAAGATAATACTTTCAATCTGAAATAAGTAAACAACTACAATAATACAGAAATTTGAGCCCATTTTGGCGGTCTTAATTTTAAATTTTAAAATTTTAAAATGTAATGTATTGCAAAACCAAAGAATAATTAATGTATTTTTGGAGACAGATTATTCTTTCTCATAAGGAAATACAATGTTAATGAGTCTTTATTAATCAGTATTTAAAGACTTACTTGTACAACCAAATTTTCATCAATTTCCATGACTAGAGTAACACCAGATTTTCAATTTTTAATAACACAAGTTGCATCACAGTTGAAATCTGTGACCCCATTTCAAATTCATACTTGTGTTTGCTTGTATATTAGTAGCATTTTGTGGTAAAAAATCCCTACATAGTTGTTTTTGAGAAGTATGGCAAGTAGGGTCAAGAGAAAACATAAGTGTTAGATTAGAATACCAAAATAAATATATTTTACCCCTCTCCTCCTTTATATCACCATCTCATCAAATCTACCTCCCGTTGGCAAACAGCTCAACTGTATTTGTTACCTGACAGCAAAGTTAAAAAATAATACCATGCTCTTACATGAAAAATGTAACATGTCTCTGTTCCACAGAATTCTGAAAAGTGTCCATGTAAGTTTATTCAACAACCCAAAGAAGCCCAGTTTGCCAATTATATAAATTAATTTACAGCTCTGAAATTTTTTTTCATAGCCGAGTTAAACTGATCACATAGAACGAACCTGACTTTTACAATAATATACAGATAACAATGGCTGATGATTTTTTTACCACATACTGAAGCCAAAATTTCTTCAATTAATGTAGCATTATAGATGATCTATATTCCCCACAGTCAGTCCCGCATGAACCGTAAACATATTAGACAAACCAATCAACTATGGCAGAATTATTTGACATAAAAGGAAAATAATCAGAAGAAATATAATACCTGTACTTGTTTTATAACAGATCCTTCTGGATTCTGGAGATCTCGTATTAACTCCTCTTTCTTTGTCTTTAATTCTTGAACAACAGCTTTCTTTTTAGCAAGCTCAATCATAATTGGCATTTTACTTTCCATCTCCCAAAAGAGATGTTTATGAGCCTTTATTTTTTCCCGATACACATTATTTCTTGCAGATGTCACCTCAAACTCTTCTTGTACTGTTTCTGCATCGCACTTGAGCTTACCATTTTCAGAATATAGGGCTCTGACTTCAGCCTCCAGATTTTCACAGTGATATTTAGTCACTTCTATGGCATCATCTTGCAGATATATTTCCCTTTCTGTTGTCTTTGTTTCTGACAGAATGGAATCCATTTCTTTCTCTAGTTCCTGAAACTTTGCCTGTAAAATATTTCAGTGTTCACTTAATAACATTTTTGAGAGGATACTAGGTATCTAGTTAAACAATGTAATTTACATTTATTCAACAGTCTTCTTTGTCACTTGTTTAATGTGGCTTGAATGGAAGGTAGAGTTCTATTTTCTAAAATCACCACTTTAGAGGCACAATGCAAGAATCTTAGACTTTTCCTTTTTGACTGAATCTAAAATATGAAGTAAGTATCATTGAAATTACTTTTAAATCATTGCATTTGCAAGACACACAGGATGCAAGAACCCCAGTCCTAATGTTTGTTTAGAGCTGAAATCTGGTTAAGTCCTAATCAGACTAAAAATAACTAATGATACCACAAATCACTTAAAAACCCACATAAACACATAGATGGGTGTCTGGGGTGGAGATTCTCCTGAAATTTTTAATTCCCCGCTTTGTCACAGTAGTATTTGAGAGCTGGATTAATCCCAGCTGTTTTTAACCCCCTAAGAAATATACATCTAGTTCTAAAAAGGCCTCTACATACTCTCACTGATGAGAAGTTAACAACACAATACTTCGACCCATCAAGAAATCACAGCAACATATATTCATTTATGTTGGAAAAGATCTTTAAGATCATAGAGTCCAACTGTAAACCTAACACTGCCAAGTCCATCACCAAACCATGTCCCTAAGTGCTATGTCTACACATATATCTAAGCCAGGAGGGCTGAACTGCTGCCTCAGAAATGTTTGCTCTCTGATGACTACCAAGGGAGCCTAGATAACTAATACAGGGTTAACATCTGACTTGTAGGTGATGTAAGCTAGCTATAATGAATCCCACCCAAAGTAAGAGCCAACAGTAATGAACTGAAAGAATTAGCATCATGATTTATGTCACCTATTATCTTTTCTCTAATGGAAGCACTATGAGTTCTGTGAAATCTCTTATTCAATGTCTTGAACAGATTAGGACATTATTAACTGTTAAGAACAAGAAGTTTCTGCATAACTTTTAATTTGGAAATCTTGGGCTACGGTTTTAGTAGGGTAAGTATCACTGCCAGCCACCATTTACTGAGAACAGGAAAGCAAAAGATCTTAATGGCAAAGATCCTCCCAATTTGGAAAGGAAATTATTGTTTTCCATGTCTTCTGTGACATGCACACATGGAAATAGACATAAAGATGAAAAAACAGTTCTGCATTCTGAATTTATGTTCCTAATTATTTAACATTGCTGTTCTGCTAACACTAATGCTTGTATGGAATTTCCTAGAGTTTGGGCTTTTTGGAAAGAAAAAGGAAAAGGTATGGAAGGGGAAGAAAATAAATGAGCTAACTTAATTACCTAGGCCTCTAAAGTTCTTCAGGTTTTTTTGAAAACAGACACCCTTGTTTAAATTCTTTGATCACAAATAAATTGTTGCAGCTACGTCATACTATATTATGGGATGGTATATTATTAGGAGAAAGCTTCTTGCAAAGTGTGGCTAGTCAATTGACAGTCCTAAGCAATAAAAGTTTTCATTGCTCCTTCAGAGAAGTTATTTTTGTGCAAAATTTCAAACCAATTATTTTAGCTGTAGAGCTATTCACAGATGTTATAAATGGAACTCTACTACTTCCATCAACATTCTTCCATGCTCAAAAATGCCTGAATGCTATTGTGTCTTTCCTCAGACTAAAATATGTCTCTCAATAGAAATCTGATCTCAAAGGTTAAAAAATAATTGTAAGCTTAATAAATCCTGTGAGAGATTAGCACAGAAATTATAACAGTATTCACAAAAATCACATGTATCCAGTGTTCTATGAAAAATTACTAAATAAAACCAGCATTTAATGACTATTTAGGATACCCACCTCAAACACATAGAAAAAAGTATTTTGTATCAAAAAGATATTAAGAAAAAATTATAAAGTCTGGTAAAAATCTGCCAAAAATGGATGCTTTTAAAATCATTTTTTCCATTCTTTTCTTAGGAAATCACCATTAAAAAAAATCAAAAAGCTCTAACTTTGTATTGTGGTTTTGTTTTGTGGGTTTTGCTCAATTTTTTCTGGGGTTTGTTTTGGTTTTCCAAACAAAAAATAAAACATCTGCTGAAACCTGCTCTAAGGAAGTCTTAGTTGTGTTGCAACCTTGCTAATAACAATACACACACAGAGTTTTGGCTAAGCCTAAATGGCACCCACAGGAACAGAATTATCTGCTTTACACTTAAATGCAAACACCCAGAAAAAATGAAGCACCATCAGCTTCTCTTGCTCATAGGAATACTTCCTCATCTAATGAAAAAATTAAATTAATTAAACTATACTAAACAGGGTTTATTACCTGCAGTTGGAAAAGAACTGTTTTGCTATTTTCTATCTCTGATGCTTGTGAATGCTGCTTCTCTACAAGTTGTTTTACAACTTCAATTAGTGATGGAGAATTTGGCTTAGCCATTTTAGGTAAAAGGGCAGAACTGTAAGGACATAAAAAAGAAGTTAATTGTTTTATCTTCATTCTATTTATCTCCTAACTATTAATGAAAGAGAACAATATTAAGGGCTTTCCTTTGGGATTCCTAATCAATACATCACTTCATTTGGTTCATTTTTTAGTAACAATGACTGGTTACTAACGGGTGGACGCTCAAAACTAATGACTGAGAATTAGAACCCTTTATTGCAGAATTTTATAAACTAAAGTATTTGAACGTTCTAGCTTCTCTGCAGGGCACATCCTCAGTTTGTGAATACAGTCATAGCTCTTAAAAGCACTTCAAGAACATCTGAAATGCATGAGAGCTAAATATAGCCTGAATACTTAAATTATTCCAGTTACCATACTGCAACTGCCTAGTATATTAACTATTCAACTCTCCTTAATGTAAGATAAACTACAGACTGAGAAAACTGCCACATGTAAGTCACAAACTAGTATCATTATAAAGACATACCCCTGCCTGAGATCAGAAAACATTTCGTACTATTTTTGTATCACTTTGGATAATTAATAAAATCTGTATTGTTATATAAAAGCTCTGTATCTGAAGTGACACAGAACTCTCAAGTAAACACGACTCTGGCACAAGTGCATCTGCAGGCCCGGTATATTAAACGGCACTCAGAGGACCCACAAACCGTGCCTCAAGTTTCGTAGTCCTGACTAGGAAACCACATCTATAATTTTATTTTTGGGGCTGTTTCAACGGTTGTACTGGCACCCGGCATTTCTCCCCTCTATGCCGCTCAAGCACTCCACGCACCCCCACACACCAAGCAACCCTGTCCCTGCGGCACTGAAACGCATTCAGAGCAGAACCAGGCGCCCTGGGACGCGGCGACCACCTCTCGCCCCGACGCCGGCGACGAGCGGCGCCGACCCCCCTCACGCAGCCGACCCCCCTCAGGGGGGCTGCAACGGCCGCCCCGTCCCCGCCCCTTCCCGCCTAAACCGTGGCGCGCGCGGCGCCCGCCACCCGTCAGGGAGCGTCGGCCAAGGGCCGGCTCCGCGGCGCGGTGTACGGGCCTTAGGGAGCGTCGGAGAACTTCAGCCGGGGCAATGGAGCGGCGGAGGCGGCGGGAGGGGAGCGTGGCCGTTAGCGGCGGGCAAGGGGCACAGGGAGCCGGGAGAGGGCCGGCAGGCCTGTCCCTGGCAGGAGGCGGAGGAAAACCGGAGGGAACAGCGACGTAGGTGGGTGCTTCGTGGTGGGGCCCGTTGTGGTAGCGCAGCCTGGCTCGCCCAGGGGCTAAGGCAATTTTCTGAGCCTTTTTTCGCTTCTGAATTCCCCGAGTTATCTAATTCATTGGATTAAACTGCATTTCCTGTCATAATTCGTGAAGTGTTTGATGTACACTGCAGAGAATGTAAGTTTTGCTGGGCACCATTGGGTTACGAGGAAGAAGAAATGTCGCCTGGTTTCTACTGGACACAGTGCCCTGCCCATTCCAGTTCCACGGCTGTGGCCCTGTCTCCTGCCCCTCCTGCCCAGTCCTGTTCCTCTGAAGTCTAGGTTAGGGAATTTTAATTCTAAATCCCCACAATTTTTTATAATTCAGTGGCCCATATCTTCATAAAATCGGTTTATTTCATCCTTTTTTTGAAATGGCTGAAGCTGAATGTAATACTACAGCCAGAGACATCAATTTGTTGTTTGTCAGTGTTTTGTATCCTGGATATTTTCAGACCCTTTCCTTAGCCTTTCTCAGCACTCTGTACCAAAAATAACCCCAGTAATTCCTTTTTTCTCTCTTTGGTTGAACGAAAGGAAATGGTTGTGTTGGTCTCTCTCCAACGAGTCTGTCCCCCGTCCCTGTCCCCCGTCGTGTCCCCCCCCCGGTTAATTTTTAATGATCTAGTTCAGCACGTTTGCCAGGGAGTGGAAAGGCCCAGAGATAACTGATTTCTGCAGACTTCATAAAAACAGGTGTCTGGGCAGGGAAGGACGCGATAGCCGCATCAGTTCCCTCTGGGAAGGAGAGCCAGGAGGACTGCGCTCTCATCCCTCTGCCCAGCGTGTGCTGGAAGGACGAGCAGAAGGGGGACTCCCGAGGTGTGTTCTGGAGCTGGCAGAAATGTAGGTTACTGCAGTTGCAGGGAAGGTAGGAACAGAAGGCAAAGGACAGCAATTCGCAAGAAATCAGATGTTATTAATTCCTCTGTACATGAAAAAAATATTTATTTTCATTATTTTAATATTTAAAACTTTTGTTCTTGTCCTTTTTTTCAGTTGTCATATACTGATTGGTCATGACTACTTTTAGCACAGCTGAGAAAACGTATTTATTATTATTTGTTTCTTGGACAAAGCCTAATATAAATCCTTCATTCCCCCATTTGCCTTTTGACCTTTGCATTGTCCTGGCAAAACATTCAAACTTTTTTACAGAGCTCTGTGAAATTTCTGACTGCTCTGAGGAGAAATTACCATCTTGATTTTGGGCTTGTGGCCCTGAAGAGTGGCCGCTCATAACCTCTCTGTCTGGGGGCCTTCTGAATATACTTTTGCTTGACTGACTGCCAAATTCTTGACTGGGACTTGCAGTTCCAGCTCAGAAAAAGAAACTTACTCAGTCTGCACAAGTTTTTCTTTAAGGTCTTTGTGTTCTTGTTCCGTTTTGCCATGCTGTACGTTTCTGAATCTGAGATTGTGCAAAGCTGATGCATTAGAACATGATTATAGCTGCAAGGTTACAAGGCAGAGTTAATGCTGCTTCCGGGTTTAACGCTAACCAGGCACTTAATCATGTTGGTGCCTTTCAATACAGTTTGTTATTTCCTGTGTATGCTGACAGCAACAAAGGAGGGTCTCATCATTAAGAAGAAATACAGGTTCCCACTATAATCTTACCTAGAATAGGAATTTCCATCATGTACATAAAAATCAGCTGCAAGACTGACAGTGAGAAGTGAGATATATAAAGCTGGTAATGTGTGCTTATATCAGATGGTATCTTTCAAGAGTTTTAGAAGGATTGTCTACCTGTGTAAGTAAATTCCTGTGTTTTAAACTTTGAGTTTGTTTATAAAAACTGCATGTACTTCAGTATTTTCATTGTAAGTGCTGATTTCTGTTTCTTCAACCTCGCCTAAATACCCCTGAGTTAAGAGAGGCAGAGCGTTTTATTTTAATGCAGTTTAAGAGGCGTTTATATTTTTTTCCCCCATTTTTTTGTCTTTGCTGTTGGAATTTTATTACAAATTGGCTCTTGTTCCTGTTCATACGGGCTGCTTTAGTGACCTGTTTTCTTTCTCTGTGCATGTGTCTCTGGCAGATGTTAAATATTTCTTGCCTTTTTAATTTTCCCAAAATGATGTCTGTTCTCTGAGTTTCTGTAAGAAGATAAGGTGACCATTGGGATTCAAAGGTGCAGGAAATTGCCAGTGATCTTGCCTTGACCAAGAATGAGCTTTCAGAATTAGATTTCTGGGGGTTTTGAAAGTTGCTTTTTGGATCTTTTTTCTACCCTGAGCTGCCTCTTCTCTGCAGCCCAGTTTACTTTCCTTCATTGTTTCTTTTCTGTATTCACTATGCTTTTCTCCTTTTTGCTTTTGTTACCTCCTCACCGCTCCTCCCTTCTCATTATCTATCATTTTCTTTTATTTTCTTTCTCATTATATCAATGCAAGAGAATCTTTTTACCCTCCAAATGTTTGTACTGACAAAGTTTCAGAGGGTGAATGAAACAGCTAATGGGTGGCCTTGGCTTCAAGTTTGTGCAAGTATGTGTCTTGCAGTGTGTACTGAAATGAGCAACTCCTTAATAAATGCAGTTAATCTCTTCTGATCTAGTTATGTGCAGTGACACTTCCCATGAAATGCTGGGACTGTAGAGCATATTACTTAAAACCTGAATAACCATGAATGCGTTTCTCATAAGCTAGAACATTGCTGTGCTTGGTGAGGCTGTATTTTGAGAAGGGTTTTGTTAGGAGACTTGGAAAGCAGTCAAACAATTTTATTATGACTGTAAGCAAATTTAATTGTGACACTACTGGCCTCAGTAGGACTCTGTGATGCAAAACTGGAAGGATATGAGAGTCAATCAGCCCCATTACTTCTTTATGTACATCCCAATAATTGCCCCTGTGGACTTTTTGCAATACACACACAACTTAGTATCAATGAAGGCAATTACCTCTCTCTCTGCACTTTGCTTCCACCTTTTCTTTGGTGGTATTTTTCTGGGGAAATACAAGGAGTTAAATGAACTCTACTTACCTTCCACTATTGGCATATCTGAAGTGGAGCAGTAATCTGTTTTTCCACTACACCCCTTTGTTGTACTCTTTGCTGGGGCTATTAGCTATACCTAGACTGGGATCGTGTCGTATTCTTAGAGGCTTCCCACGGAGAGAGTCAGGGTAGGGAAGGAAATACCCTGATTTCCCATGTCATGGTCTTTGACATGACGCTGTTTTGACACTGTTTTCTTAGCAAGCTGTTTTGTCTAAAATCTATTATCAGCTGTGTGTAAATAATACTCTGAGCAAAATCAAGAGTCATAAATTCCATGGCAGATGTTTTATCTGCTGTTACATTTTGATACTTTCAATTCACCTGTTTTGATAGTCACTAATTAATCTTCGTAAGCATTCAACTTGCAGAAAGGTAAACATCATTTTCAGTCAGGATTATTTTTCTTCCAGTCTGGGGGAAAGAACAATGAAAAAAACACAGAATGTTTTCTGTAAAACCTCCTCTGAATATACAATCCATTAAAACCAGAAGGGTCTTTGACTTCTTGTTTGAGTGTGGAAACTCAGGGAATCCATTGTCAACCACAAAATGCCAAGGACACCAAGTCCACCATAGTGGTAGGCTTCAAGTACACACACAAGCAGTATTTTTGCAGGATAATGAAGTGCTGTGAAGCCAGAGCATGCATGTAGTTACAGGAGAATGAGGACTTGGAGCAGGAAAATAGTGCCAGGCATTATCTGGTACCGTTAGCTCTAGTAGCAGAGCATTCATTTCAAAGACTTAGAAGATTCTCAAGTCCCTTGTTCCTGCAAAGTTATTAAATTTCCTGTAAATGAATTAATATAGATGCACAATTTGTTACTGTGCAAAAAAATGGTGGTATTAAAGAATACTCTAAATAATTAGGGGTGTTACAACTGGTCATAAAGCTGCATGCATGCTTCCTGAATCAAGCACGGTGCTTAGTCGTGAAATCTAAATAGCCGTCTGTTCAAGGTTCCCAAAGCAGAGGCATGTAGTCTTTTGTTCCAGACCTCTGGAGGCTTGCACTGGAAACGAAAAAATTATCAGAGACAGAGAAAAGAAAATAAGAAACTTCTGAGAGGATATGTAAAATAGGCTCTCATAGGAACAGAGAGGAAGAGATGGATAGACAAGTTTCTACAAGTAGGCCTAGCTGG
Organism: Falco rusticolus; assembly: GCF_015220075.1. Lineage (NCBI taxonomy): Eukaryota > Metazoa > Chordata > Aves > Falconiformes > Falconidae > Falco > Falco rusticolus. The sequence goes on along the minus strand of NC_051188.1, from coordinate 32,584,087 downwards.
GTTTGGATCAAGAAAGTTCAGAAAAAGAAGAAAAAACCCCACCAAAACTGGACGTATACCATGGGTCTACAAGACAAGCTGTGAACTATAGAATGATTTTTGATAACTTAACATGTCTTGATTTCAGAGCATAGTGAAAAAGCTGAGGCAAGAAGTTGTGCACAGCATTATATTATTTTTTTCATTTAGTTCTGTGTAGATCTCGTGTTACTAGGTGAAGTTCCAGTAGCCTGTGCTGAGTTCCTATGCATGTTGAAAAGAAGAACTATACGGATCATGTGCCTTTCCACACAGAAGTTAGAAATTTGCAAGTAAATAGTTTTGGTAATGCAAAACAGAGAAGTGAAAAAAAGTTGTGTGGAAGCCTGTGGGAGTGATGTCATTGCGCTCACAGCCCAGCACCCCTGCTGCCAGGAGAGGTAGCAGACATGAGCTCCACCTCAGTGATAAGTGTAAAATCCCTCTGAAAAAAAGAAACTCCTCAAGTTCCAGGAAACCGAGGGACCTCTGTATTTGGTTCCCCTCATGGGAGCTGGAGGAGGGCCCAACAGTCAGAGGTCAAGAAGATCCATTAGGCTAATGTAGGTTGATTGATTCAGTAAATCTAATATTATGTACTAACCTTTTATCATCCCTGACCTGGGAAAAACCTGAGGTAGGCAGGGTGGTAGGGAAATACCCAAGTACTTAAATACATAATAATTCTCATTTCCGCTACTTCTCTTTTGATGCAGTAAAAAGATCCTAAGACCATAACTACTGCTATGCCACCTTCTCTACACAGTATCACTGAGTGCGTTGCCTTAATTACATAATTCTGTGGTTGGACTAATGATGCTGTCTTGCCTTTTTGTTTGTTTTTCAGGTTTTGTTACTGAATACTTGGTGGTTGTAGGAATCTCTAAATATCCTTGAATATGGTGGAAGCAGTATTGATAGATCTGTTCAGCCTACCAGCCAACTTGCAGAACATCCAAGGATTACTGCGTAACATGCTGGAAACTATTGATAAATGCTCTTCCATCCCAGCTCCATTTGTTTACATCATGTGTTACCAGAATCAGGGGAGTGACAAGGACAGTGAACAAGAGTCCTTGCTTCCACCTCTGAGAGATTTTCAGAATCTGAAGAAAAAACTAGAGGTGGTATGTGCTCTGACTGCAGCTGGTGCTTTATACACCATCAAACAAAGACTGGATGAAAAAGACCTAAGTGTCATTAAAGTTATTCTCCCTCCCTTAAGAAAAGACTTAATGAAAGTATATATAGACCATCTCTTTACAGCAGTCTACCAGTTTGAATTTGAGGATTTACAGGTGGCATCTGATTGTGAAAACCTACAGATATCTGAACCTCAGAGTGAAGGGCAAAGGCTTCCTACGCAGGACGTGGCACTTATCCAAAGAGAGATTCAGATGTACTTAGAAAGCCTGCCGAGCCTGAAAGGGGAGCTCACCATCCTCAGATCTTTCCTGATCCCAGGTAAAGAGAATCCCAGCTAATAGATTTTACAGAGACTGTTCCCAAGCATACCTGTTCAAGGGAATTGCAAAAAAGGTAAGGTTTGGAAATGTCTTCAGGCAGCAGATAATTCTCTATGATGTTGTAATAGTGTGTCATGTCTGTAAGATGGGGAAGCGACAATAGAGAGACAGCAAAAGACTGGCAAGTGTGTACCAGGTCTAGGGCATGACCAGAGGAAAGAGAGGCCCAGGGTTAGCGAGAGCATTAGTGCAGACAGTAAAATCCCTTCCCCTCTGTGTGGGAATTGCACACTTGGAGAGTTACCATCATCTTCTCAAAGAAAGGCAGGACAGGAGTTTCTTTTGGTCTGCAGCCTTGGACGTGCCTGGTTAATCAGATTGATGTCTCACTGTCCCTGCCATGGCATGACCCAGTTTACTGCAGCATGTTTCTGAAGTGGTGTGATTATGAGGTCACATGACTCAGAGGATTCAGGGGAAAGCTGAGAGGTTTGCTACTGCAAAAATTTGGAACTGTCTTTCCCTAAAAATATGTCTGTAATGATCCAGAACGTGAAAGGACCGTAACTTACTTAAAGCAATTTTTGTCTCCATTGTCTTCGAGATTTTGACTGTGACTTTGAAAGGTTCACATTACATAGAAGAGATTTTGAATCTCCACTCTGATTATGTCACAAAGCTTGTCAGCTGTTAAGACAGCAAAAATATCAGTTGTGGGACTTTCTGTATTTAACTGTGCCACGCAGACCCCTCCACCCTGTCTCCCCCAAAACAGTGACTGCATTTGATGCATGAGGCCATGATAAATGATCCACAAAGTAAAAAAAAGATTTTTCAACAATGCTCAAAATTCTCAGTGCTTTCAGTGTACTTCAGAAGGATGTTTGAGATTCTTTGAAGTGTTGAGAACTAGTACTCATTTGGCAAAAAACCTTGGGAGGTTAGAACATTTTTTAAAAAATGTGCTCTTAATTTTTCTCAGTGAGTTACCTCTTCTCTAGGGTTTGCGCTACAACTCTGCAAAAAGTCAGGCTAAATCTTGCAGGACTCCTTCTTGCTCCAAGGTCTGCCTTGCCCTCAGGGCATTATGATTATGAGCAAGAAGGAAACTTAGAATCCTTAAATTTAAATGACACAGCAAAATATGGGTAAAGCAATACTTAACTTGATGGGCTAATTCCAGCCCTCTTCAGTATAAAGCCATGTAATATCTGGACTTGTGTTGAAAACAATTGTTGTTGTCTTTTTTTGCCTTGCCAGATGAAATTTTCCTACATGGGTTCACCACAAGGACAGGTGGGATCTCCTACATACCAACTCTAAGCTCCTGCAATCTCTTCAGTAGTTCCAAGCGAAGGGACCCACAAGTTGTTGTTAAAGAAAATCTCCGCCGGCTAGCTAGTGTTGCAGGATTTAACCCAGAGGCTTTTCACAGAGTCAAGGTATCTTAGCAAGCAATGGATTTATATAAACAGATCAGATCTTCATGTATCACTGGGTAAAACTGTAGGCATTATTCTTGCCTTTCTCAGCAAGAACTTGTAAGACCCAGGACAATTAAAATATTTATGCTGGCACTTTATCTGTGGGAATAGCCATCCAAACTATCAGCCGTTCGGCTATGGTGGCTTTCTACTGATACATCTGTATGGCATTTGAACAAAGGAGTGCCTGATTTCCATGATTCAGAAGGTGCAGAGCGTTTTCCACACCAAAGAAAAATCCTTGCATTAGTCAGAACTGGGTTTTTTTGCTTGCCGTATCACCATCTGTGTTCTGTTTTTGCTTTGACAGATTGATCACGCTAATGCTGTGTGTATTATGGGAAAGACAGAGCCTGACAGCTATGATGGAATTGTTACAGATCAGAAAGGTGTTACGATAGCAGCTCCTGGTGCTGATTGCATACCCGTGCTGTTTGCTGATCCTGTCAGAAAAGTCTGCGGTGCTGCTCATTCTGGTAGGAATTTTAAATCATGGAGATCAAAATGACTAGGAGACCACTGGAAAGGGAGTTTTGGACTAAGGATTACAAATCAGTAAAGAAAGGAGCACTGAATGAGGATGAATAAATCCAAGGTCACATAACTATATAGACCCTGACCTGTTCAGTTTGTATCCTGCCAATAAAAAATTAGTCTTGAGAATAGTTTGTTTCCCAAGCTATGTATTTTTTTTATTTTATAACTTTAATAATTATTATTTATGTAGTTATACATTTATTTTGCTGATCTGGTAGCCAAAACCAAATAATTCTTTTAGCGCCCTGTCTAACTTCATATGTAAAAAACCAGCTATAAAGCCAATGCCCCCAACAATCATTTTGGATCAGAAGAAATATTTGTCTAACCCAAACCAAGTGAGAATAAAACTGAAGTAGGGATGTTTTAGCACAACCTGGGGTTATGTCTGACTTCAGAAGATGTCCTAGCTGTCAGGCTAGAACACATATCCTGTGGTGAGATTTTCCTGCTGGGGCTGTTTCACTTTATAAAAAAGTCTGTTATTTATGAGGTCAAGGAGAATGCACAGCTGTGAGTTTCTTCTCAGCTTTGATGCTAATACACCCCTCTAATATGGTAGGAAGCTTCACCTCTGCCTAGAACCTGTGAGTACCACCTAATTCATATAATTCTTCATGCATTCAGTAAATTAGCCAAAATAAACTTCAATTTCTGAGTCATAAGATGATTAAAACGTTGACTTTCCTTCAGTAAAGTGGGGTGGGGCGTGTCCATGCATGTCCCACCCTGTGCTTAACGAGCTTAGGTTAGAGAAAGTCCTAGCAATCTTAGGTTACAGAACATGAAAGCAGTAAGAATTGTGGTATGTCTGTCTGGGAGGAGAAGGGAATGTGATTTTTAATGGGGAGAAGAGATGGAGACAATTTTATCTACTCTTGAAAGTTTTACATTGTAAGTTTTCAAACCTAATTATTGCAAAATATTTAAATCTGTAGTTGCTCCTTTCTCTGCTGTCTCCTCATTTACCTAGTCCCTGACGCATCACACTGTTCCCCCAGCCCACACCGCTGCCTTTTCCAAGCATACCTCCTGGCTCTAGCCTGAACTCCTACCTTCCATCTCCCAAGTTTTGGCTTTTGTTCCCACATCACAATCCTTGCCAGGCTTCCAGTTATCTTTTCCTAAGTCATAGAATCATAGAATGGTTTGGGTCGGAGAGGACCTTAAAGATCATCTACTTCCACCCCGCTGCCACGGGCAGGGACGCCTTCCACTAGACCAGGTAGCTCAAAGACTCATCCAGCCTGGCCTTGAACACTTCCAGGGATGGAGCACCTGCAACTTCTCTGGGCAACCTGTTCCAGTGTCTTATGACTCTCACAGTAAAGAGGTTTTTTTCCTAATATCTAATGTAAATCTATCCTCTTTTAGTTTAAAACCATTACTCCTTGCCCTATCACTACAGGCCCAGTCTTTCTTATAAGCCCCCTTTAAGTATTGAAAGGCTGCAGTGAGGTCTTCCTAGAGCCTTCTCTTCTCCAGGCTGAGTCGTCCTTTCCTTCCTGCACAACCCCATCTCAGTTCATGTTTAACTTGAAAACATGTTGCTGTGTATACAAATAAAGACAACTAGGTATAAGGTCATCTCAGTCTTTTGATGTAGGAAAGCAGAGGAAAAAGTATTAGCATATCCTGTCCTTTGTTAAGACTTCCTGGGACTCAAACTGAGATAAGAGAACTCAAAGCTGGGCTTTTTTCTAGCTATTCTAAACAATGCTGAAGTGCAAAGTTTGGCTTTCTTCTGTCTATTCCAAACAATGTCTCTAGCTTAAGCCTTTTTTTTTTTTCCTAAAATAACATCAGAATAATTTTCACCATATTATAAAAATACACTTCTGACTGTAACATATTTCTGCTGTCATATTCCCATTTAAGTGTTTCAAGCACAGAGCCTGTAAGGTATGCTCTAGTTGCCCAAACCAGGACACTGAGAAAAAGGAATTCTGGAATCCTAATCTAAACTCTTCTCTCTAGTTTCCATCTCTACAAAATTGTATCAGCTAACAGAAAGTTGCTAATGTGTTGGGGGTTTTAAACAATAATTATTTATTATTAGATGTAATTATTTTTAGATGTAACTGTTTGTTGTAGTTTAATAATAGCTTATATTTTAGCTAATATCAAATTAAAGAGACGATTTATACAGTTCATTTTTCAACCTCTCATTCCTCACAGGATGGAAAGGCACATTGTTAGGAGTTTCTATGGCCACAGTAAATGCTATGGTATCTGAATACGGCTGTAATGTGAAAGATATCCTTGTGGTGCTGGGCCCATCTGTAGGACCTTGCTGCTACAAACTTCCTCACGAATCGGCAAAAGAATTTTACAGAATTGATCCGAAATGTGTGAGACTAATTGACTCTGCATGTCCTTACATTGATATTAGAAAAGCAACACGGTAAGCCTACTGAGTGAAAAAAAGACTTAATTGCACATTAGTTATCAACGATTATTTTGGTGTTGTATTATCCAGCACTGTTATGGTGAGGGTCCTCACAATCCAATTAGAAGTACTCTCTAGTACTTCGCAAATCATCAAATTATACCTTTGAATGAATGGTATCTGCTCACTTTTGCTGGGTTTCAACTATTATTTTACTGTTACACTGTTAGTTTATGGATTATAGGCAAATGTTCAAGTTAAATTTGGGTTTACTGGTTGCAGAAAAGCAATTATTGTAGTATAATACTGGAAGAAAGATAAAAGCAGACTGAAGTCCCAATCACAAATTGGCATGGTTTGTTCAGTTGGTACTTGAGGTGCTGTCTGAATGGTAGTGTCTTAAGGAATGTGAGTATGTATGAAAAATATTTTCTGTTTCTCTTTGTTTAAGGATTCTTCTTGAGAGTGGTGGGATCCTTCCTGAGAACATCCAAGATGATTCTGTCATAGACCAAAGCCAAAATATCACTTTCTGTACTGCATGCCACCCTGATAAATTCTACTCTCACTTCCGTGATGGCACTAACTTTGGGACACAGATGGGTTTCATATCAATCAAAGACTGAGATTGTATCTCTTGCTTTTAAATAGTATTTAGACAATAAGTCTTGTGCATTTCCTGGCATCCTGCTCTCCTCATAGAAGTTCTTCCCCCTTCCTTGCACAGACTTGTAACAGAGAATTCACAGATCTTGAGATTCTCCCACTTTTTCGCTTCCCTGCCATTCTGAGTCAAGAGTAAATGTCTAGGGTGTGGGGCCAATAATTCTTGTGTGAGACAGGCTGCAAAGGAAACAAGGACAACCCACACCAGTGACAAAGCCCTTCTGCAAGACTAGATGGAAGCTCCAATTTTTTCAAGCCTTGACCAAGTATTTCCCAGAAACCTCAGTTTTAAGGTGGTGAAAGTACCCCAGTCTTCATTAGCTTCTAAGTGAGACTTCTGAATGAAGTATGACATTACTGATACAGGAAGGAAAGCCTGTATTGCACATCAACTATTTGAGAACACCCAACTTTTGTAGTTTCAGCTGAAGATTAGCCTTACAGAATTACGTGCCTGGGATTGTTTTTCTTCTTTGGAGTTGTTTAAAGAGCTCCAAAACACTTACAGAACTTTTCCTATGGAAAATAACTTGAAAGTGAGAAGCACACAAGCTCCTTTGAGGCAGACCTTGAAAATATATGAACTCTTGCCATTCTCTATTTTTTGATTGTAGAAAAAGTAGGACTGTGAATCTTAATATGGTATGACATGACATGTTCATGTTTCCTTACAATTTTCTTTAAACTTTTGGTGATCTGCTGATGTCCATTGAGACAGTCCCAACAGTGGCAAGGCACTTAATAAACATCTGAAAAGGGGAGCGAATTTAGCCTCAGTTAATTTTACTGACCAATAGTTGACTTACCTGTCTTGCTCAGCACGTTCGAAGTATGCACTGTTTTGTTTTGGCTGTAAAAATTTTGCCTCTAGACATTAAAATAGACGTGATAGTTCCTGACACATAGACAGTGAGAGATTCCTAATAGAAAACTATGCTGACTGTAGCTTGCAGAGCTGCCAAGCACAAGCCTTGGGACAACTGTCCGCATGACGTAATTGCTATTTTGAATTCAACGGTCTTTACCGATTCTAGACTTTTATGTCCGCTAGAGGTCAGTGCTCGCTCACGCTGCACGCCAGTCCCTGGCTGCACCGCATCCTTTCCAAACCATGCATTTTGCAAAGCACTGTACAGCATAGTGGATACTGTTGCTTATGTAATCGTCTGCCAAGTTATTCTAGTATCTGTGCTTGAAGAGTAAACTGTTTTTCATTTTGTTGGGTTGTGATTCAGAGCTGGCCAATTTAGAACTTTCCTTGTCCTCTGGGAGAACAGACCTTCTGAAAAATTTTCTTTTACCTGTGAATAGTATTTCTCAGAGAAGAGCCTGGTTCTGAGTATGTTACCCTCTGACTGTAACCATCTACCAAAACCAATGCTTCTTCCAGCTCTCCTACTTCCTTAGAAATACTATTCCTCTTCTGGTTTAGCACTGCAGTACTTGACAATAAAAATTCTTACATTTTCAGTTACCTTTTAAAAACCTTACCATTGCTTTCATCGTTCTTGGTTTCTTTTGTAACTTCACTGTGGTGATGGTATGGCTTCAAACTGGAGGTTCAGGCTCCAACAGGGGCAGCACATACTCCTCAGTGCTGCCAAGCATGTTACTGCACAGTAACTGATGGTGTGTGTGGTATGTATCTGTATTGTGTGTGACATTCCAAATATAGGATAATATAATTATATGGACACTGACAGGCTTATTTTGCTGCACTAGGTAAAAAAAAAATGCAAATAAATAGCTACCTACCTTCACCTTTTAGTTCTGTCCCCTTACCTTGGTATGTAAGTGTGAACCACTTAGAGACACTGACATAGCAGTGAAATGAGTAAGGTGTCTTTCCTTCTGCTGTTTCTGCTGTGGGGGCAGTAGCACCACTTAGTCCTCAGTCCCTGCACCTGAAGCTCAGCCAAAGCTTGTCTGTCAGTGCCCTTCACTTAACCCTCTTCCCTTGTGGATTAAGTGCATGCTGTTAAAAGCAACTGAGTTACTTGCTTGTGCAAGGTGCTGCTTGACAGCTGAAACATCATAGGTGTCCATGTGCTTGCTGTTAGTCCGTCTCACCTCAAAGATCGTTTTAAACTAGTGCACTTGACTTTGCAGGAAGTAGAAAGACCTTGCAGCCATGCTACTTACCACAGTTCAAATGCTCATATATATAATGCTCAATATATTAAGTCATAGTAACATGATACTGATAGTAAGCCCTGGCTTGTTCATACCTGCTCAAGAATGACAGCAGAGACTTTCTGTTTAGACAAATGCCATTTACAGGTAGGATTGTGCAAGCTGGTGAGCATGTCAGAATAAGAAGAAACACCAAAGGCTTTACCTTTCAGAAGACAAATTGTTACCACAGTCATTGTTAATTATTTATTTTACACAGAATTGCCTAGATTGTAAACCTGTCAAGACAGGAGGCAGTCTTTTGTACATGGATTACTGAGAACTCCATGACCAATAAGAAGATAATAATATTCAGTCTCCAAACAGACTAGGCTCTGTATCATACAGAGTTTCTTTCAAAAGTCTTGCTACAGAGGCACTTTAATTCTGTTATTAAAAAAAAAAAAACTTTAGAGGAAGGGCATGATAAAAATGAGAGAAGGCTGTTTCGCACCTCTATTTACTTTTCAGTCCTTTGCTCACTGAAGGAGCCATGCAGATCAGCCCTGATTCACCACCTCTAGGGAAGCTCTTAAAGTGCTTCATAAATTGTTCAGCTGAACCTACCTAATGATCAGATTCCATTTCTTAAGCTTGCCCATGAATTTGTAAACTGCATTTGCCCTATTATTGTTATTAAATAACACTATTAATTATGATTGTGGTATGCCCTGAGGAGAGCACAAGGCATGAACACATTGAATATTGTTTTTGATAGCTATTATTGTGCAGTTAACATTTGTTATTATTGTAGATTCTGAATATGGGCCTCTTCATTTACATTTATATGTTTGAATGGAGTGTACCAAAACATGTCTCAGAAAGGCTTTCTTCACTATTCCAGTAAAAGAGGACAGCTCCAACACTGGTTCTGGTTCCAGTGTCTGGGGAAGCAGTGTGCAACTTCAGAGGCATAGATGAAAGCCTGAGATAATTAGTGAAATGTTTATCCAAACTGAGGCATTTATTGCCACAGGTATGGCGAAGAATATTAAGGAAGTTAGATAAAAAATGCTTTTAATAAATTTGTAGAGGTTGGTTCTGTTGGTGACTGCTAGTCTCTTTCTACTGACAATCCAAGGAGACAGGATGGGGGCTAGACAGTTGCTTGGTCTTAGTTCTGCATTTGATGGCTGTATTTGTGAGCAGCTGCAGACTTGGAAGCCTTGGGCCTGGATCTTCAGCAAAACATTTGGGCACATCTTGACTCACAGAAAGTATATTATTCCTCCCAAATTACAAGCATTCAATGACAGGAAGGTGTCTCCTTTCTCCAGCAGTAACATAGTTTGCAAAGTGGTTGTCTTTGCCTCTCATCTTACTTCCCTCATGCTTATCTCTTATGCATTGCTGAATTTATGTCCACCGCTGCTCACAGTTGCCCTACAAGGTTCATGAATCCAGTGGCAGGGTGTTGGAGGAAACAGATGCCATTCCGTGCAGAGCAGCACCGGTGTTGCTTTCTTTTGTGTGCATATGCTTTTTTTTATTTTAGCAGCAGTATGACATTTTTTGTCCTCAGCACAGGATCTTTATCAGTTTCCTCCAACCCATCCCCACTTTAGGTTTCTACAAGAGCTCCTAATTTCCAGCCTACATGGTGAAGAAGTCAATTTTCCTAGATTCCCTCATTGCTGTCCTCATTTCCACTCCATGCTCAATTTGCTGCTGGGTGATGCAAAGACGGAGATGAGCTGCACTCATTTGTCCAGAGGCTCAGAGGGGGTGTACGTGTGCACTCGCCTTGATGTCATGTGTGCGAGGCTTTTGTTCTCTGAGTACCAAAGTGGAACAATATAACTGGACAGTGCACTGACAGGAGCTGTAAATCCTCTATGTGACAGAGGAAATAATGTATTGACCTGCTGAGGGGTTTAACGTACCTCCGAAGACTGACAGCAAGCTCTGCCTGTAAGGCTGACTTGTTCTACTTTCCATTTCCAGCAGATGCTCTCCAGTGTTTCCAGATGAATGATTCAGATAGAAAAGTATGTGGATTTAAGAACTGTCCTAATTGGGTATAGCTTATATCCAGGATGTTACGAATTATTATCCAGTGTCACACCTTTTTATAAGACTAAGAGATTTTGTTGCTCTCCTTGCTTTAAGTATACAGTGCCTGTGGCTGTGGTGATAAAAAGCATGATTATGTATTTCCCAAAGGCACGTAGAGAAATAGGAAGGTAATTTTTTAAAGTGATCCCTCTGGTCTTTCGTTAGTAAGCATTTGACTTGCAGTAGCATCTCACATTACAAATACTGCTTGCTCCCTATATCTGTAAGCTCTTGAGGGGTGGGGGATGGGGGGGTGATGTGGGGCGGCGGGCTGTCAAATGAGGCCCACAAAAGAATTTCAGCAGTGCAGTCCCCCGAGGGCAGGGACTGAGGTCTCAGTCTTCCCACTCTGCAACTGTGGCATCATGTCCCCAGGGCAACCTGAATTCTGACAGTCATGGGAGCAAGGACACCACATGGATTTCCATTTGATTCCTGCAACAGAAAACAGATCTGAGACAAAAATCAGTATGTGACTAAACGATGGGAGTTCATTTTCACATTTGATTTTATCTAAGTGTTCATTTCCTCTCTTCTTGTGCAAATGTAATTCACAACTACTATCTACTCTCTTTGTTTTTCTGGTGGTGTCTCTTCTACATGTACCAAAGGCCTGAACATCTGAAATAAATAGGTTGCAACAAAAAAATTGGGGGAGTACCCACCATAAAACTGAGTAAGTGTTTTATAAGGGAGGTTGAAAGCAATGTTTGTATTTAAAGAGGTATAATTTCACTTTTTCTCATGTGATGCAATATCTTCAGGCAGCAATTCTTAGTTCAGGTCAGATGTTTCAGTTCAAAGTGATTTTATCAATGACAGCTATAGAAAGCCCTGCATATCTGAAGTGAATGTCTTAGCATTTCTCTTTGAGGCACTGAGCTCTATCCTAAAGGAATATTCAAGCATACACTGTTGCCAAAGGAAAGCATTGCTGTTCTACTTGGTTTTCTTTGTTTGAAAGCTGTGAGCTTGATTTTGCTGCACAAGAATGAATCACAAAAACCGCAGTTGTAGAAACCAAATTGTGACAGGTCTCCAACCCTTTTGGTTGGTTTTAATAGGTGCTTTTAGTAAGTACTTCATAAAATTAGTATTAAATAAAACAGGGTTATGCAGACAATTTTGTTCTGACTCTTTGCTTCTTTATATCATCCCCATAAAAAGCTTTCAGAACATGAAAAGTGAGGAGAGCAAGAAGCTCGTTAGAAAGGCTCTTATAGGCTTGTTGCTATATTTGATGCTTAGATCTTCCTCAGTTCCCTCAATTACCCTACAACTTTAATCGTCAAGTTTCTCAAGCACTAAAACATCCCAGCTCGCATAACTCTGTGCTAGCAATGTCAGAAACACAGATGTAGACTTGATAGTGATGTTTACATTGTAGCATTTCTTCAGCCTATCTGGTGCTGGCATAAATGATAGTGTGATAAAAACGTTATGCTGCAATGGTGAGATATTTTGAGAAAAACCTCCTAAGCAGCCCTGCATTTACTTGAGATTTTAGGGGCTGTAAATCAGTAGCAGTTTTTTGCTATTCACAAGGTTGGGAAAGTTAAAGATAACTTCACACACTCTCCTTATCTAGTACATGTCTTTATCAGAGCAACATGGTTTGGGTTTTAGAGTCTTGTCTGGTGTAGAATTATATTTCTGTAATTTCCTTTAAGAGTGGCTTCTTAAGAGACCGACTGCATATACATTGGCCAGGAAGCAAAAAATTCAGCTGACTTCTCTTCATTAGTTTATATTACAATTTAACACAAAAGTCTGCCAGAAAACGCAGGTGCCGCAAAATGGGGGAATCAGACTGCTCGAGCTAAAATGTCCTTGTAGGAGAAAGGGTATAGATTCAGACAAAGCTAATGGTTAGTTTCAACATCTTCAGGATGACACATTTCAATCCATCTTTCAGAACAACTCCTCATTTCCTGTTTTAAATATTAAGAGCAATCTGAAATAAACCATTTAAAACTTAAGAAGTGCCATGGCAAATTAAAACAAATATTGAAATCTCAGTTCATGCTGCAAAGAGAGAGCCTGTCTTCCACAGAGCTCATCACACTATTTATGTATATCTATCTGCATGAGCCAATCCTCTTATTTCTTCAGTAAATATTTCCTTCATAGATTGTAGATTGTTATGTTCCCTTTGGTAAATGTTTAGCTAAGTTTTACATGTGATATTTAGCTCCATTAGTCTTTCCTAAGATGATCTTTAAAGCTCTTAACTCTGCCCTATTAATGTCAATTAGGTGATAATCAGTTTTCCATTTTTCACTTACATGCTCTTTTAGGAGAGTGACATTTGAACTTTGTAGAGAGACTTTTTTTTTCTGGTAGGCTTGCAAAGTTGTCCTTCTCAGCACAAAAAACACTTGAAGCAGCCTTAATTGAATAACCTTGGTCTCCCTCTATTCCTTTTTTTTTTCCAAGAGTCATAGTCTATTGCACTTCAATTAGGATTTATTTTAGGCTTCCTAGCAGGAACTCATAATCCATCACATCGTTCCAGAAGCAATCTTCATGAAGGAGGCTTAACTGAGAAAGTGAAAAATAGTTGGTATTTTTGAGGCTGACGAAGGATTTATGGTAGGAGAAAATTTTTAACTTAAGCAAAAACTTTTTAAAAATCTGATGTTGGAAAGCTGACACAAGAAAACTAAAATATGGAAATAATTTCACAGTTTTTGCAGAGGGGGGAGGGGAGTTTAACAATGTGTGAAACCGAATATTCATCCCTTGAATTATATATGCATCAGGACTGGATGTCTTTGTGTGTACTGATTTATCCCCAGTAAACTGGGCTGCAGCTGGAAGAATAGAGTGAGGCTATTTCCTCACTGTAATAAAAGGTATCAGAAAAGAGGGATACAGCAGCATTCCTTTTAGCAAGTGAGTTAAAGAGTGCTCAGGCTAATGATGAACCACTTTCTACCGAGCCAATATCTGAGGCTGAAAAAACAGCCAGTCATTCCTTGGCTCTGCAGCAGTCTTGGAGGCTGTTATAAACAAACAGAAGCAGGGAACAAAAATCTCCTTTGGGATGCAACTAGCCTGAAACAGATATCCATGGTGAGACACTGTTGGATTGAAGAGGCAGAAAAAGACAGCACCGTGACGATGAAGACATTTCTACACCTGCTCATTAAAGATTTAGTGCAAGAAGAGTTTATCCATGTGGAAACATGGCCCCCTATACCACATTGTCCAAGCAGAGACAATGCTGCCAAGTGCTGCCAAGCATCTTCCTATCTGTAGTTATTTGCTGCAGTTGCTAAAGCTGTCAAGGCTTCTTAGTGCGGTCAGGAATTTTCCCCAAACCTGGAAAGGTTGGAGTATTGAATGCTTACAGACATGTCCTAGTTCTCCTCTCTCTTCATCCCTAATTTAAACCCTTCTATAGGCATACCGTGCACTCACAAGCTTCCAATCCATGCAAGCAGGTGGAGGACCACAGTTAATTGTGGGAGGCAGATAATGACCACTGTATATATTTCCTACACGCAGGACTCTGGGACCTCACTGGGTCCAGAATAATTGCAGTGATGGACACATCTGCCCTCACCCACTGCAGCTGTATTTCTGGACTGAAAATATGGAAGAGAAGCTGCTTTTTGAAATTTCACTCAGCTTGGCTAACAGCCCAATTCTGCAGACTTGGAAGATTTTCTATCATAATATTTCTCTGAAGCTAGCTGTGAGAATAAATGGCATGTATGTTTGGCTCAAGAGCTGAGAATTTGAAATTTTTGAAGAATCTTTTCTTGTTTGTTATGGAGCAAATCCCAAATTTCTTGCTTAGAAGTCCAGGCTCCCTGCTGCTATGGGGCCCCACCTGACCATCTTGACTAAAAGGGAGAAGTGCCCTCCTGTGTGAATACTTACCATAGATGTTTCTACTTTCAGCCATACTAATTACTATAGCAGAAGTATTTTCCCAGTGGACAAGACAGATTTACCTCCTGGTAAATCCTAGGAGGGCAGAGAGGACAAGGTTGCTAACTATGGTGAAACTTCTCCTTGCTATATGGCTGCCACCTAAGACCTTCAGGCAGGCTGCAATGCTGAGAAGAGGTAGATCATGAAGTGGAATGAACCAGTTACCTTGGGTTCTGCTAGAAACACATGGAATAGGTCAAAGTAGATTTTTTTGCACAGTATCTACTGTATATTTTGCTCTAGTCTGCCCAATGGGAAGTTGCCAAGCATCTTGAGCACTGCTTCTTTTGGAGCAATAGAAATTTCTGGTATCCTTGATCCTACCTAGCTCTTGGGTGGAGGATCAGACATCCTGGTACTAGCAGATCCTTCAAGATTTGGAGTGGTCAGCTGAATATCCTGTTATTACCACGCTTCTCATAAGGAAGTATTAAGGAAAAACTTCTAATCTGTGAATTTACAGTTGTTTAATTCTTCTTTGTGGGTGCCGCCACTAGTAAAGACAGTAAGATCTGAAAGGATCCTCTTCTAGATATATAAGATCTACAGACCAGGAGGCCTGTAGGGCTGTGCCAAACTTCCAGGCCCTGAAAGCACCATCCTAAAATTTCAGAGCTGTAAAACAAATACCAGATGTTCTCAAAGCTGAGGAAGGAGAGGGCGAGATTTCAAAGAGATACCCAAATAATGGCAATCCCACGGCTTTGCCTAAGGTGTGTTTGGGTGGCATCTGCAGCTGAGTTTGGGTCTGTCATAGGGCATCCCGAAAGCACAGCACCTGCAATGAAATAACCCTTTTCATGAGTCGTGGGACACAGAACTGGTTTGGGGCTGTGTTGCAAGAGCTTGTGAGCCTCATGCCTCTCCAAAGTCATAGCTGTATACATTTGGATACTGTAAATGCTCTTACACGGTTTTAGACTGGCTCTGGCTGCTGTTAGAAGACCCACCATGTGAAGTGCACACTTTTTTAATGAATAGGAATGTCGGGATACATTTTTGTTCTAGCAAGAAGCAGGCTATAAAAAATTTCTTCTATAAGCAGTCACAATTTCCAGCCATAGGTAAGGCCTTTTGTTTCAGTAAAAATCAGTGTTGCAATAATGTAGTAATTGCATTCTGAGTTACTGTTTTCACAAATAATCTGAACAAAGTAAACCTAGCTTTGACCATTTTGTTCTCAAATTCTGTCTGAGTATGCAGTTTCTACAGACCATCTCAGGAAATTTTGGACTGTTTCCTACTTCCTGTCTTATCCGTTGTGGGAAGCAGCATTTTTATTCTTATTTATTTACGAAGTGAGCAGAGGGAACAATTTAAAATTACTGTAGCATTTTTTCTTCTGTTTGTAGATTTCAGTTTACGTAGGTGTGTTTTTAGTTGGAGAGTATTTAAACTACTCAGCAAATGTTTTGTGGAGGTCATTGTTTGTGTTTTAAATTCACTGATCAGCTGTGATTAATCAGATTAGTCCTTTGACTGGAGGAGTGTGAATTACCTTTCCCTGTGTATAGCTGCTTGGGAACTGGAAGTGTGGTTATGGACATGAGTTCAAAATGCTCTTGATGGGAGAATTAAGTGCCAACAAAAAATGAATAAAAGCTTGTGGAAACAAGAATATAAAGACTAAAAACATTACCAAAGAGAGTATGTTTAAATATTGAAGTGAATAATCCCAGGTAATTTGGAGTGTAAAATTCACTTTGTTTATAGAGAGCACAACACCTCCCATAAAAACAGGAGGAGGATGGAGTCTTGTTGGCCAAAAGCCTAATGGTGGCCTGAGGACAGGAGAAGGACAGCGCTGTGCATTGTTCCCTTATGGGTTTACAAAGACTGCAGGATGCAAAGGGCCGTTTCCTTTCTCCCTCCATGCAGAGCCTCATCTTAATGCAAGAAATGGAAGAGAGCAGTAGTAGTACACTTGATCCAAAAAGGGTTGGCAGTAAAATGTATTCTGGTCAAACTTGGAGGGCAGCATACACTCTTACAGTACCCAGGCTTGCCCAGTGCTGCCTCCTTCTATAGGAAACACAGAGACTCGGTGTGACCCCTTGGGTAGGGGGTGCAAATATGGCATGCGTTGTACTAAATGGGGAAAACCAGAACTATATTGGATCGAAGGCTAGTAGTTCATCTTGACTGCAAAGCTTTATGATTAAGTCAGCCAGGGTCTGGTCTTTAACCTGCCATACAGGCTGTATACTCTGAAGTTCTTTGACGCATTGGTTGAAGATGGGAGTTCAGCACGTCCCGTGGGAGACCTAATTAGACTGATGGCCATGAGGACTTGCAAAAGGTGAGGAGAGGGAAAGCTGAAAAATGAAGTGTGGCTTAAAAGATTAATGCCACTTCTGAATACTATCTTCCTGAGTTTGGCTAGTAACCTATGGGAGAAAAAGAAAACTGGGACGCTTGCAAACTAAGATCCTTTTTAAACACTTTTCTGTCCTCAAAGGTTATCCAGGAGGATTCACAGACTGAGATGACTATTAGAGATGAGATTCTGATGAAAGCTTACCCTGGTTTATCAGTTATACTGTGGGACTGCTGTGCTGGAACTACATGGGAAATTGCTCCATTTAATATTGCTTCAGTTAATTTAATGAAAGTAGCTTTCTTCAGTTCCTATCACCTGCATGTCTAGGTCAATATTTAGCTTCTAATTCAATGTACTTCTTTGTCTGAGAGTAAAGTACTGTGATTGTTCCATTTTCATTTTACAGTGTCCTCAGTATTCCTATCTGTTAAGACAAATTAGACCAATTAGTCCTTCAGTGTCCCTGTACATGCCTGTTTTCACATTTTGGCCTGCAGAACTGACAGTAACAATTATTCACAGTTGAGCATTGCCAACGTTTCTGATCTTTTCTTACCAGAAACTCTAGCACATCACTCTGTTACATTTCCTTAATATTTTCAAAGTGCTTATTTTTTTTCCAGGAAGCGATAACACAGAAATCTCCCATAGCTTCTCTCTTTTTGTTTCTGTCTTTAATGATGTGCGTCACAGCCTTCATACTCCATAATCTAGGATCAATTTCTATTTTTTTTTTCAGCATATCCAGTATAAACTGAGATGGTACTGGTTTTTACTGGTGATGCTGATGGTACAATTCAAGCCACTACACTGGGAACTAGACCTAGACACTAGACCTAGACTTTGAAGGGTGCTCCATGAGCTGGACCTGGAAAAACTGTAATTTTATCGGTCTGTAGGGGGACATCTGCAAGAGGCCAAGCTCTCTCTGTACTGATTACTGTAGTTTCTTAATACAAGAAATTAATCCTGAATAAAAACAAGAATAGTGTTGTGGAAGAATATGGTGGTAAGATCAGTATATGAAAGTCTCTCGTGAGAAATATCTTGATAGAGTGCACAGAATTATTGCCAGAAAATGTGAAACATAGCAATGAAGTTGAAGGTCTCCAGTATCTCATAAGAGTTTGTTTTGTGCTTGAGAATATGCAGACAAGTCCAGGAATAAAGATTCTTGGAGTTTAAAGGAAATCATGGAACATAAGATTTCTCTGTTCTTTGAATAGAGTTGCCAACTCATTTGAATGCATATGCTTCCATCCATATTTTTATCACTTATTTACATGCATAGGCACACACTTTCAGCTATGCATCTGTGTTTAAAAATGCACACAAGAGCCATGTACAACTCCAAGCTTGTTTTTGTTAATATATATATATATATATATCAGGCCAGCCAGACAAATAGCAATAATATTTCTCCCACTTGCTCCTTCTTGGATGTCTCATTTACATATTTATGCAGCTTCAATTTTCTTTTCAAAATAAACCCCTATGAAATTATATGCCTAGGCTTACACAACACAAATCACAGAGCTCCTGAGTTTTTGATTAATTCTGTCCTCTTCCTTTTTGAAATTCTGGACTTCCCTGAATGTGAGGCTATGTCATCATTCATTTGCCTTCAGCAAAGGCACAATGGCTCCAGAATGAACTCTTAATTGTGGTCAGCATTTGTGTCACCACTGTTCATAACAAAACAAAAATTGATTGAATATCAGCTTTTTTATATTTATCTTGTAGAGCTGACTTACTGTACTATCATACTAAGTTATGTAACACTAACAAGAATAAAATAGGATGAGTTTTGCCTTGTTTTTAATTCTTTATTAATTTTCTTTAAAACAACAAGCAGATCACAAAACTGCTAGAAGAAGAAAAGAAATGGAGGTAATCAAAACAGGCTGTAACTTAAAACCTTAGTACATTCACAAGATTCATTACACAGTCACACAGCCGTGCAGTTGTGACCTACATGCTCTTTCTATCTGCTTTGTACTCAGTTATGCTGAGCTTTATATAGATTGAAAGACCTACAAGGAAAAAGTTATTTCCTGAATCGTCGCACAGCCTTTGTGCTGTGCCTCCAACATCAAAACACATGCTTGTACCAACATCAGATTATACCAAGAGGTGTAAATCCAGCTCAGCTATCAAAGGAAGGATGAACCCAAACCAGAAAATAAATTAGTGGCCTAGTGTAAATCTTCCCACTAGTGCTACATATAAAATTTCTGATGGAGAAAAAAGCTCTTCTGGGAAATCTCAGCATTTGAGCATGCAGTATTTAACTTGAAACATGTTGGGTTTTGCTGAGTTTTCACAGAATACACAAATGATCATTGCCCCATGACCAGGGAACCAAGAACAGGATTTGCTCTCGCCTCTAGAGCCCTCCTCAATGGAAGATTATAAAGAAAGGCAGAGCCAGGCTAACCCCAAGTGAAAGAATCTCATGCTGCACAGTGAAGGGACAAGGGGCAGCAGTTAGCAGTTATATCAAGGGAAATTCTGATTGCCTGGAAGTATTTTTTTTTTTTTTTTCTTCTCAGTGAGGGAGTTGCCCAGCGAGGCAATGATATCTCCAGCCATGGATATTTCAAAGCTCAACTGGGCAAGGACCACAGCAGTTAGCCATGTACTGAGTAGGGCTCAGGCTAGCCTAAACCATTCTGTGACCCCTTGACTTCAGAGAGATGAAATACTGATATTTCCAATTTATTTCATCAACCAATACCTCCTTCATAGTCAGTAGAGAGAAATTGGGTGCTACTCATTTTGATGCTAAGCTATTTAGGTTTGACAAGTTGTACCTAGAACAGCCTGTTTCTTTCCATTGGCTACAAAAGGCATCTTAGCCACCTGGTTCAGGTGTGGGCATCTACATGGCAGACAAGTGCATTTAGATAAGAAGAACAGCACCTATTTCACCTCCCAATAAGATGTTTCAGCATTGGGCATCCAGAACTGACGGGCTGCTTGGCCTCAGAGGAACTTTAGTGGGTTGTGGGAACCACTGAAGCCTTCAGCAGATGCTCAGCGAAACTGATATTCTCACATATTCTGAATATTCATTTTTTTATATCTATATCATGATAGGCCATGAAGGGCTCTGCAAAGGTCCTTTTATTGAGTGAATTAATCTAAAACTGATGTTTTAACAATTTGAGTGAGCTTGTGCATCCTCTGAGGAGTTTCCAGTTTGGTTTCAGTCTCATTCAAACAAGAATTTTAGAAGAGAGTTCTCATGCAATTCTATTTTTTGGGAAACTTGCAGTGCCCAAATGAGGGTCAAATGCTGAAAACAGGTTCATGAAGCTGTTATGTTTGTATTCAAATGAGATGATCACTATGTTAGTCCTGCCACCAGGTCTGCAAGAAAGCGAAACTGAGCATAATAAATATTTCCATTGCAATTAATTCGTGAGCCTGACATAATAGCTAATGTAGAAAGATCACCCTGATTTGTATGTGGTTGAAAAAAAATCATTATATTTTGAGAGATGGCTCCAGCGTAGTGAGAAGGAGGGCAGAGTGTAAGCACCTAACAGACACCGTGCTGAACGTGCGACCTACATCTGTTACCTCTGAAATACCATGTAAAGGGCTTTCTTATCAAGCTGGTTGTAAGGGAAAGGTTATTTTCTGCAGCCAAGGGACACTCTGCCAAGAGGGGGCAGACTTCTTTTATTGCCTTTCCTCTGAAGGCCATTGTAACTCAGAGAAACAGAGACTTGGCATTCACCAAGACAATGACAGTAACAGGCATTTCTTGTCAGCACCTGGGAGTAAAGCCATTAAGATTCTTTTTTTCTAGGAGGTACTGGTATGTCTCCCACAACTGTACACACAGTTTTAATTAAGATGTGATGTTTACTACCATCTTCCTGAGCCAGAACAGATGTTGCACTCCAGTGAAAGGCTCTTGCAAGACGGCTGAAGAATTCAGTGACATATGGAAATTAACGGGATTTTTGTGGTCAAATTTATCTTAGCGTTGCTTGCCATGAGGTAGTCTTGATTTGTGAGTGTAGCCTTTGGGGCTCTTCTACCACATCAGTCCAATCGTATTACTGAAAGTAATGATAAAACCACGTCTGTTAAGGTGCTTAGAAACATTAGTGACTATAACTAACACCTCTGAGTGGTGAAAAAGCACCTTTACACCAATAAGTGAACTCCCTTTCTCCCAGGCAAAGAGAAGTTAACTTGCTTGAAGTGCTGGAACAAGGTGGTAGGAGCAGTGGGAATAATCTTGACCAGTATTTCAGCGTAGGTGGATGCCAAACCGTGTGCTTCCCACTGGTGGATGGGCTGAGACCTCCATGAGAGGCCAAAGCACCATGTTGTCTTGGGCTCCCTACATGGTTAGCCTGCACCAAAAAGCGTATGCCTTAGCTCAGCCTGGCAGCCTCTCCGTTGGTAGGATCAGTGCCAGCTGTGATCTAAAAGCCAGGGACGGCGGCTGCCTGACACTGGGCCCCAGCTCCCCCATCCCACCTACCAGCAGGACTCCTCAGGGTGCATCTGCCCTGGATACATGGGTCGGGGTCTCCCAGAGCACAGGTAGCAGCAACACGCATGCACAACATACCGTGCACCCATATCTTGGGAAACCTGCCAAAATCAGGGAGAATTTGGCCTCCTCTGTGTGGACTCCTGCTGAGGCAGAAAGCATTTTATGGTATTAATAAGAATAGAGTTTGGCCCGTTGATTCTGAAGCAGACAAATGTCAAATGTGTAAAACTAAAGGAGCACTTGTTTTGAAGACAGTTCAGCTGCAAAAATGAATTGGCTTTGCTTTCCAGATCCTCCTACGAGTCCCCAGAATAGTTGGTGTGGTTTGCAGTTACACCACCCTATTTCTGAGCATGTTTTCTTCTCTTTTGTGTTGGCAGAAAGAAGTCCTTCTCTGCAACAAGAGAAACAAGAGGCTCCCTACATTTCATGTGGGTAAAATCAAAACAGGAGTATTTGCAGGTACAACTGCTTTCACAGCTACGTGCATCTCCATCACAGGATAAAGAGGGGTTTTGTAAATAGCCTGGTGTTCCTGTATTGACATTTCCTCCGCGGGCAGCGCTTCGGCTTTGTGCGGGTGCCTGGCACTTGCACACAGTTCTGCTCTGTTATGGAAAGCCAGGCATGCGTGAGCTGATTGCTGGAGACAAGCAAGGAAAGGGGGACCTCGGTGAAGACGAGTCAGTTGGGGACAGGGAACACTGTGTCTTTTGTGGAGTGGTGTTAAAAGGAAGAGGGAGGCGAGAGCGATGCTTGCACGGCATCCCCAGGGCCTTCTCTCGCTCCCCAAACGGGCGTCAGCAAAAGGCAGACCTGCCGGAGCATGGCAAAACAGTGCAGCAGGAAAATGAAAGCCTTGGGGTGAAATATAACTCCTGTGCAATTGTGGAATACGAGTCCGGGGCGTGGGGGGCTGGGGTTGGAAATCACACCGTTGCTGCTATGGAAACAAAATCCTCCCCATCACAGGGACGAGATGTGCCACAGTCTTGGGCAAGCTAACTGCTCCTCACATCACAAGCCAGACCACCCCACTCCCCACCTCTCCACTCTCTCCTTAGACCTTAACAGTTTCAAGGCCTTTTGTACAGAAATGAAGGGTTACGAAGCTGCAACAGTGTTCAACCAACCTTTCTAGCAAAATATATTCAGGTCTTTCTGCAAGAAATGCCAGAGGCTTTCTAGTTATTACCTGCCATTACAGGAATGTGCAGACTTTTTTGCTGCCCTCTGAATTAGATTGAGAGGAAAAATGGGGTTTAGAGAGATCACCTGTGCTTCATGTCTCCCTCCGGGGCTTTTTCCACTGCTGAGTTTGGATGAGAGATACTGGCTGGAGAATTCATTTTGGAGCGAGGCTTCTGGGTGCGAGTGATCTAGCGGAGGAAAACATGCTTCCTATCTGTGTTATTTCTGCTGCATCTGTGCCTGAGGAAATGAGAGCGGGGTTTTACTGGCAGAGGCAGGGGGGAGCAAGGACTGAGGAAGAGAAAGGAAAAGAAAAAGGGTGATAAGGGCTGAGCAGGCCTCTCATTAACTTGTCTTCGTGTATGCCTGTGCCGGGCTGTGGGGTATGAAAAGCAATTGCTTTCCGAGCCCTGGATATAAATATCTAGCTTTTTTTTTTTTTTTTTTCCTTTTCAGACAGCAGCTGTGTTCATTACAATGTGTGTGTTCACGACAGTTTTCTTACACCAGAGCCAGAGGCATATTGCTCAGTGGGTTACTGCAGATAGGCAAAGCTGCTAGCCATATATTTACTGCATCATCCATATAAAACCCCTGTATTTCAGAGAAACCTCTTAAACAGGCTAATCTGCAAGTATAAGTGAAGTAAAGCCCATGGCAGAAAACGGTCATAGCTGAGCTTAAGACCCCTGCTCAGAGGGAGTCCTGGTACCTGCTGGAATGAGGACAGGTGTATCTGCTGAATTCCTCAGGAGGTAAAAAGATATTCCCTATATTGGCAGCCAAAAAGCCAGGTACTGTGCCTGGGATGGGATGTTACTGGAAACTTGGAAAACACATCAGGGAGGTATGTCTACCCTATTCTTTTATAATTCCCTTTGTATCCATAATTAGCCGCTGTTGGAAAGCCTGAGTAATGCTGTTCTGCTAGTCTGACACACTTCCTTCTGTGAGGAATAGTCCCACTGAACTAAATAGCACCAGTCATGGGTATATTATTATGAATTACCAACAAGTATTTACAGGATTTTTACTCCATTGAGGTTTACCTGGCTTCTGCATTGGTCTAGCCCTTTGGATATTAGTGGAGACAACCCATTACATCGCTGTGAATGCCAGTATCAACCCTGCTTGCTGCATCCAAAAGTTTCTGGGGGCACACTGGTGGGCCTGAAGCACATGCTACAATGCTGCAGCATATTTTAACCATTGCTAAAAAGAAAAAAAAAAAAAAAAAGCATCTGGAGACAGAGAGACCTGGCCGAGTCCCAAGAGAGGGGCTGGAGCTGGGAGAAAATTCGCTGCTCTAGTGATCAGCATCTTCTGCAAAGACAGGAGCAGGAAGAATGTGAAGCATTTGTCCTGTCTGCAATGTTCTGTGACAAGAGATTCACCCTCTGTTATGAGCCCATTTCAGTTACAGTAAAACTCCTGCATGCCTCACTTCAGTGATTTTCAGTGAAAGGTCAGGAGGGGGTGGGCACTGGAGCAGCTAATTCAGCAATTGCACAGTACCCTCTCTTAGATTCTTGGGGTTTTATTCTGTATTAAAAATAAGAAGCTGTTGTTTACTCCAGGATTACTGAATGACTTCTGTTCCCATGATACCTAGAGGAGGCTGACAATTATTGTCCCTGGGTTCTCCCCGGAGCTATTTTCTTTGCTGGTGGGGAGGAAATTGTTCATGTTTCATTTGCCCTACCATTGTTCCAGCTGCCAGAGCGGGACCGTTGGTCCGCCAGCCTGCATCGGTGGCAGCAGCTCCCCTTCAGACCTGCCATCTGTTAGCGTTATTCCTATTATCATCTGCGCGATGGCACTGCCTAGATGGATGTCCCCCTGTGCTAGATGCCCCTCCGGCATGTCAGGAGCGGCAAGGGGGGCACAGTGGAGACAGATAAGGGACACAAGGGGCTGGAGAGGGGGACTTGCCTGCCCCAGTCCTCTAGGCAAGCTGGGAACAGGGCCTTGCACTGCATCCTACTGTCTCTGGCCCCTCTTGGTCTCTTACTGAAATACTTCTTTAAATAGCCACTGTAAATACCAGCTGCAGCACAACATAATGGGCCGCTAGTCCCCTGGTTTACAAAACAAGGCTCCTTATAAACATCCTCATTCCCAATCCTTGTATTATCCGGCACGATAAAAAAAAAGGAGAGGAATTTTCATTTAGTTTCACCGGGTTCTTAGCCCAGTGAGATCCTCTGTAACGTGGGGTCCTCACTGCTCTGGAGGGGGTTTGTTGGTCGACTCACAGGGTACCACAATGTCCCCTCCCAGGCCTGGATTTCGGGTGCTGCAGTCTCAGCTTGGGCCCCAGCGAGCCGAGCCCCCCTTGTAGACACGACCCTCCGCCCCTCCCCCAGCCCTGACCCCCCCTTGGCACCTTGTGGGAATACGCAGATACACCCTCTGCGTCCGACCGTGCCGAAACTCCCCGTGCGGAGCTACCGCCCGTCACTTCACCCCCCGCCTTTCCCGTTCCCTTTGTCCGGCGCCGGGGAGGCGGCCAGCCCCGGCCCCCCCGCGGGGCCCGCCGGGCCTGCAGTGCCCGCGCTGCGCCACCGGGCGGCGCCCTCCGCACGGCCACCTGGGCGCGCCCGCGGGCCGCGCAGCGCCACGCCGGGCAGGTGGTCCCGCACCCCGGCTGGGGAGGGGGCGCGGCACGGGAAGGGCATTTCCCCCTCAGCTCGGCCCCAGCAGTCGGGGGGCTCCGCGCACACGTCTGGGAAACGCGAGTGTTTCCACCGCCGGTGTTTTGTGAAGGGCGGGGTGGTAAAACGCGGCTGGGCTTTCCGGGGTAGCATCCACACAGCGCCGATCGCCAACGAGTTTTTCATCATTTACAGCATTTAGGCTTAGTAAGAAGTGTTTTCTTACTTGGCTTTCCCCCCCCGCGCCCTTCCTTCTAGCTTGGTTTTGATTTTGAAATGGCATTGGTGCCTCCAGATGTTCGAATGATTCAATAATAAATGCTCTCAGCACAATATTGTTCTTTTTTTTTTTTTTTTTTTTTTGACATGAAACTTAGCAGCAAAAATTTTCAACTTTAAAATAATTCCGTGTTTTCTGTTTGCCATGCTATGAGCAATAGTTCTAGCAAGTGGGTATATACTGGTCAATATCTAAATCATGTCTAGTTTCACTTTCTGAAAATTATGACTATTTTTTTAACCTGGAAATGTGGGTATCTGATGATTAACAGTTATGGTTTTAAGCTAATTTAATAAGTCTTAGGAAGGATATAAAAATAAAACCGGTAAAAAAAGAAACATTTCAAATCCTGTCAAACAGAAATGGATCTGCAATTTCCATTAGTTCAGTTCCTTCATTTTTTGACCCACGCATCATCCCAATAGTCTTCCCAGTCCTGATCTGAGCACTACTGTGGTGTGGGGCTACTTGGGGCTGTGTCAGAAGAGATACCAGTGTCCTGGCCCCCACATCATGCAGACTAGGGACCCACCTGCAGGATGCCACATCTCCTTTCCAGAGGAGACTGAGGTGATGGGAATGACTGCAGGGGTGCCCCTCCATCTCACCCTGGTCACAAGGTGCGAGTCCAGCTTCGGGAACTGGGAGTCTCCCATATTTACCAGTTTCTGTGTGGCTGCTCTGTCTGCTTTGCCTGGCAGAGCCACTTCCCTCCTCCACCTTTCCCAGCCCAGAACTGCAATTTCTGTCTTCATTTCTGTGTGTTTTGGAGAAGTCAGTTAGGCATGACATTTTGCCATTTTGGAGAGCAGGCTTGCTCCTGCAGTCTAGCTCATCACTGGTGCATTTTTAAACAAAGGACTGTAAATGCTTCAAGCAAGAAGGAGGAGGGTTTGCCTGTTCTTTGGTAACAAAATGGTTTTAGTTTACATGCGTTTGAAGAAGATAGTTTTGCTTGACAGCTAGAGCTAGAAGAAGCCTGAGGAACATGTAGTTTTTGTTGCTAGATGACTTGATATACCACACCCCCACCGCCCAGTAATCGATAGCTTTAAGTCAGACACAGTGCTTGGAAGAGGGACTCTGAGCTACAGCATCTGGGGAGATCCTCAAGCCCAGCTTCCCAAAGTTATATAGGGTACCTAAATCCCACTGAAGTCAGTAGCCCTACATAATCTGTGGGGACCTTGCATGAAGGTCAACTGCAATGTTTTAATTGTTTTTACTCTCTGTTTCAGCAAGTTAAAGGTGGACTGGTCCAGGCTGACCCCAACAATCATAAGCTGGATGGACACCCCATGGGCATGTATGGGCCTCCATGGCTGCACATCCCTGCTGTATAAAATTGTACATTGTTTTCTGTCCTATGTGTCTTAAGAAAAACCCCCAACAAATAGGCTGTGGCCAGCTTTCTTCCTCTTGTCTAGACCAGAGTCAAATTTTTGTAGCTCTGCCCTTCTTCCCTCAAAGGCCCTTGCCCCAAGACTGGTGGCACAACAGACAAGGCTTTTCTAAAGAAATGCAGGCAACAGAGAGTCCTTTTGCCAGCCCCATCCTTTCATTAGCTTTGAATCCAGAGGGCTGCTCCCTGGCAGTGGTGCTGCCAAGGAGAAATAAGCTGTGTCAGCTTGGGTTTGGATGCTTTCCCTCTTGGTCCCAGGCATTTTCTTCTGCAGTCATTGTAGGGCACAGGCAAACCAGGCAGCTGCCGAGGGGAGTTGATGGCCAGACCTAGAAAATGACCCATCACTGCTTTGCCGAGGCTGCAGAGCCAAGTGGCCAGTTGCAACCAAGGCCACGGCTGTGGTGATGAGAGCTGCATTCGCCCCTGGAAGGGGAAGCAGCCTCTCCCTGCAAGGCCCCTCATGCCCCATGGAGCTCCCAGGAGCGACCACTGCTAACCCTCCCCTTTCTGTGGCAGAAGCAGACCCACTAGCTGCACTCCTTGTTTCTCACTGTTAGAAAAGCCAAATAAAAGGCAAATGAACTAACTTCTGAACAGCCTTGAGCTTGGCGTCCCAGTGGGGACATCCTCCCTGTGATACATCACGCTGCAACAGCACTGTGCCTATTGACACCCCTCTCACGCCCTGGCCTCCTGGGTGGAGGATGAAGGCAAAAGAAGAAAGGTCAGAAAGATCAGATGAACAACACAGATGCAGCCCCACAACACTTCATTCAGGAAAACAGCTGCCTTTTTCCTCTGGGGTGTGAGCAATACGAAAGCAAGGACCAAAGCACCTGCATGCCATGATGCTGGTATGGAAACAGTAGCTGGCTGCAAAAGCTTTACTTGCACAGAGATCCCGGTGCAAGAGTTGGGGAGCAACAGCCAGCTGTGTTCACCTCAAGACTCCTTGCCTTCCTCATGTTCCAGCTTTCCACAGGGAAGGTGTGGACACCACTCCCACACCCGCGCACCTTGCTGGTAATGACTTATTTGCCCCTTCTGCTGTTGTATCCTGCATCTCAAGGTCTTCCTCCCAGCTGAAAAGAGAGGGCAAGGGCATGACCTAGCTGTCTGTCTGAAATTACTTGGGAGAGGGAAGGCCCTTCATGTGTACTGTGGGTTTTTAGGATTTCTTTGCATTTGTGTTTCTACCACAACTGGAGGGCTTATTTGAGGCTGGAATAGGGGCTGTGCCAGCACTTCGCAAAATGTTGGACATGTCCTGAGGATCCTCCCAGGAGGTAATGACAAGTGATACAAATTGACATGAGCATAGGCTGCATGTCTAGTAAAGCACACTAAAATGAACATCTGCTCTTTGGTGGGGGTTTTATGTAAATAAAGTAAAAATTGGTTATCTCTGCTTTCTGTCCAGTCATTGTGTCTTTGAAAGGGAAGGAAGAGCTCACTTCTAATGCTGTCACTGAAACCCAGCAGTAATAGTAGAAATGGATTTTCTGTCATCTTAAATTTTCAGGTTAGGACTTGCTATCTTCTCAAAAGCCCAATGCAAGTCATTAGGCTCACCTGGAATTGCACAATCACGGGATGATTTAGGTTGAAAGTGACCTTACCAGGTCATCTAGTCCAACCTGCTGCTCAAAGCAGAACCAGCTACATCAGGTTTCTCAGAGCTGTGTCCAGTCAAGTCCTGAGTATCTCCAAAGATGGAGAGACCACAGCTTCTGTGGGACACCTATGCCAATATTTTACTATCCTCAGAATATTTTTTTTTCTCCTGACACATAGTCAGAATGCAACATGTTGCAGCACATCTTTTTGCTGGTTTTGTGCAGCTCTGAGAAGAAAGTCTTCTCTATACCTTCCCCTTAGGTAGTTGTATTCAACCATAATAACAGTAATTTCCTCTCAACAAATCTCAGCCTTTTCTCATACGCCACATGCTGCAGCCCCGTGACCGTCTTGGTTGCCCTCTTCTGGGCTTACTCACATGTCCAAAACTGGAGACAATACTCTAGATGTGGTCTCACCAGGTTCCGAACAGAGGGTAACAGTGATCATTGACCTTCTGGCTACACTTTCGTTTACATAGCCCAGTATGTGTCCGGCCCTCTGCAGAAAGGGCACACTGTTGGCTCATACTCATCCTGCTCTCCAACAAATCATCCAAAGCCGCCTCTGCAAAGTTGCTTTCAATCCAGTTGACCCCCAGCCTATACTGGTGCTTGGAATGACTCTGTCAAAGATGCAGCACTGCATTTGCCTTTGTTGAAGTCTGTGATTCTTGTCAGCTCATTTCTCCAGCCTGCTGTTCTCCTTGCAAACAGAAACTCTGCCCTCCAGCTTATCAACTGCTCTCCCTAATTTGGTATCATTCATGAATGTGCTGAGAGTGCACTCCGTCCTGTCATTCAGGTCATTGATAAAGACATTAAACAATGCTGTCTAGCCCAGAGGGACACCATTGTTCCATGACCTGGATACCAGCTGGACTTTGTACTGGTCTTCTTATGCCTTTGAACCCAAAAGTCCAGCCAAATTTTAGCCCACCTTATTGTCCATTTATACAGTCAATATCCAACCAGTTTGGCTGTAAGGATACTATGCTAGGCTGTGTCAAAAAGTCTTCCTAAAGTCAACATCTGCTGTTCTCCTGTTGGCCCCTGAACCAATCACATCATAGATAAAAACAGGGTGGCTGAGGCATGATCTGCTCTTGGTAAATCCATGCTGACCCTTCCAAATTATCCTCTTGTCCTTCGTGTGCCTGGAAATGTTCTCTGTAGCCTTTCTGGCTCATAACTTGCTGGATCCTTCTTCTTGACTTTCTTCAAGAACACATTTGTGAATTTGCCTTTTTCCGATCATCAGGAACCTCCCCTGATTGCCATGACCTCTCAAAGGTGATAAGAAATGGACTTGCAATGACATTGGTCTGCCTCTTTCAGCCCCATCCTATGAATCACATCTTGTCCTATGGACCTGTGCATGTCTGGTTGACTTAGGTACTCCTCTTTGCCAAAGGTCCTGCTGCTACAACTTTGCCACGTTTGTTAACTCCATAGACTAAACCCAGCAATGGCTGCCAACCCACAGTCATATTACCAGGCTATTAAAATCAATGGGATTCCCTCCTCTGCTTTCACATTGTTTGAACAAAACTTTGTGGGTTACAAGTTTTTTGATGTTTAATCAGGAGCAAAAGTTCAATTATAGACAGCAGTAGGGAGTGTTTGAATTTTTGCTTCCCAAAACTACTCTATGCCTGAGACTTAATTTTTTGTTAAATGATGTCCCAAGTTTTGGGTTTTTTTTTAACCCAGCAAAACCCAGAAAACCATGGGATGCAAAATACATTCAACTCCTGACTTAAGTAAGGAGCCTGTTTGTCAGCACCAGGCCTTCTATCTTGTCATTCAGAGGCTCTGTGGAAGGGTCCACAACCTTCATTGTCATCTCAGCCTGAAGATCAAATAATTCTGATGCAAATATGCTGGTTTTGAATGAACGTGTGTTGATGACCGGAGAGCGGGAACAAATGGCTGCTAAAAGCAGAGGTATAACTGGGAAAAGAATTCAGTTGTGAGTTTTTAGCAAACACACACATGAGATCACTTTGAATATTCAAAAGAATGCATGTTACTTTCCATATAGTCTTGATTAGAATTATTTTATATTGCAACAAAAGCAGACCATGGACCAGTTATCTGAGTGCTGTTGAGGGACCGAGAAACCTGAATTTGATTTCTTGACCCACTGTAGTGTGAGTCACTTTGTCAAGATACTTTATCTGTGTACTTTAATAGCTTTGAGAACGTGGAATTTCATTTCTTCATTGGTAAGATTATGATGCTGTTAATAACACCACTGTGTTTTGAACTACTTGGATACTCTGCTACTGGTAATCCTATCAATATCATAATATAAATTAAATAGAAATGAAACTGCTTCACTGCAGACTGCTTTATCCAGTCTAAATGCAGCCCTTAAGATCAATAGCTATTTTTGCTCATTTTTAATGGACAATTCCCTATTCTTTTGTTGGTTTTTTTTTTTCCTTCTGCCAGTAAATACTGCCGGAAGGGTCACACCTTAGAATCAGTCTGTCCAAACAGGATTTACCCTGCCACTCCCCTGACTTTTTCCACTTTAAGAACTACTCTGACTATATCTGTGTAGAATAATACAGCTTTTTAATATATGTCAATGGAATATTATATTCATTTATATCACGGCTCAGTGTCCTGTCTGTATTTTACTATCAGGAGTATAATTCTTTGGTCTGAAAATGAATTTCCAAAATTATAGTCATGGTACTGTTGGCCACGGCTGGCTATTATGACCATTGCTTGGCTTTTGAACAGGATGGGAACTGTGCCAGAGAAGTAATTATTCCAAGTAAAGAACTCGACCCTTTAGAAGAACAATTCCTATTGTAAAACTGCATCTATGATTTCTATGCTGCTATAATCATGCAATGCAATAGCAATGGCATGGGATAGATGGAATACAGGACCAGTGGTCAGAACATCTGGCTTCTGTTCCTGGGTGTGGTGTCCCTCTCTTCAGCTCTAGCATGGGCAATCGCTGTCAGCTTGTCTCCTTGGAGGGATTTTCTTTTATTAGCTGTGAGTGATATTCTTGATGATGTGTGAAATCTGTGCTGAGGTACCTGATTAAAAAACAGCCATTTTTTTCTCTTCCTGAGGCCTGTTTGTTTCAATCTTTGCAAAACAAAATTTCTATCTTGAAGCATGGTTTGTGACCAAACAAAGTTCAAACATTGCTTGATTAGACAAAGTTGGAGAGTGATTCCTGTTACTAGAAGGGGGTTCAGAAGCCACTCCCAAACCTAAATCGCCTCCTAATATGGGGCTCCATGCTTCAGAGCGAAGCACAATATTAATAAGGTATTATAAAGTCTATTTTTTCCCCTCAGTCATTACTTCAGCATAAACAGATTGCAGTGCTTTGCATGGGGAGGAGTGTGAACTTCAGGAGCTGGTGAGCCGTCAGAGATGATAATAAGAGTTTCTGGCTGTGGGTAGAGACACACACACAAATCCCCACTGCAAACAGAGTACAGCCTGAGCTGCAAATATGAATGTCATTGCTCCGTGCTTATTTTCATTTCTAGCCAGTAAAATAATTCACTATGTCAATAGTACATGGGAGGCATGGATGCTAATTTACATTCCTTTGTAAAGGGTTTCAGATGATTATACTTCCCTCACAGCCAATCCTATGCTAATGAGAACTCTCTGATTCCAAAACACTGCCAGGATTAATGTTCGTGGACTCTGCACCAGGGTAAATGACCTGTGGCATAGCTTTAATTAAGGAAGACAGCCACATAATTAGAATAACAACAGCTTACTATCAATTTCTGCAGCAAGTCTCAGCCCCCGGGTGATACGTCATTTGTGTGCACCGCCTGCATGTGGGTGGACTACTACATGAAAGGCCCAGAAAAGAAAGCTTTGTCATTTCTAAATGGATATTACATAAACTGCACTCTTTGTGGAATCCCTGAAGCAGCAGTTGCAGCTTATTATTGCAAGAAGAAGAACAGAAACCAGTGTTGCACAACACAGACCTGAGGAGAGATTCATATGAACTGATCCCTGCTCTTTCGGCCTGCCTTTTTGAGCAGATGTAGTAAAAGATTTGGTGATGTTTCAGCCTAGGAGCTGACAGCTCTCTGGAGAGCAGACTACACATCAAAATATCTGGGTGCCTGGCCCCTCTCCTCTCCTTCATACTTTGTATGGCATGTTTTGCAGGGATGAAGCCTGCCCTGGGTATTTTAGGCTGTGTTTTCACTTGTCAACTATAAAAATTCCTGTGTGATCAGGGAGCTGGTTAGAAAAATAAGTCACCATTATCCATTAACCATTGTGCTTTCCAGATAAAGCTCTGTATGAGGGTGATTGAGTCTCAGCAGCCTGGCACTGAAGAAGGTGGGTATGGACCCATCTCTGGCAGTGACTAGCTTCCCTTTGTGTGTTTGCATGGCACCATAGTCAGATAAAGTCCTGCTTTTCAAACATAGCCACAAGGCACAGTCCATAGCCATGGACTCAAACTCTTTTACAACATAGATTCTCTAAAACTGCATTTTGGACCCTCCCCAAGCCCCAAATCTGGTTACATACAACTCCACTGTTCCTCTGACCCTCCACCCATCACCTCAGAATATGTCCATTTCACTGCCTTGACAGCCTGCCCAGCTATCCCATACAGCCACAAAGCAGAAGGAACCTTCAGGGGTCATTTAATGTTATCGCATGGCAGCATTCACAATGACGGCAGATGTCTAACTTGCTCGGAGAAAATGTTACCTGCGGTCTTCCTAGGAAGTCTATTGCAGTGTTTCACTGTCCTTGCAG
This sequence comes from Falco rusticolus, assembly GCF_015220075.1. Lineage (NCBI taxonomy): Eukaryota > Metazoa > Chordata > Aves > Falconiformes > Falconidae > Falco > Falco rusticolus. The sequence continues at coordinate 32,550,594 of NC_051188.1, read as the reverse complement.
TTAGAAAGTTTTTTCCTTATGTTTCAATGAAATCATCATTGCTGTAGGTTAAATCTTGTCCTATGTAACACGAATACTGGAAGGATTAATTCCTTTGTTATTTGCAGCAACCTTTCATGTGCTTGAAAACAGTCACTGTGTCCCTTCTTAGATGTTTGGTCATTCTCTTTGTTCTCCTTGATGTCTCTACAATAGATTCATATCTTTTCTAAAGTGGACTTTACTTGCTTTGGTTGCTTTTGACTTCAGCTTTAAGTTTCCCTGAATTTTAGATATTACTTTTTTTTTTGGCTCTGTCTGGGCACACAGGAGATTGTAGACCCTACAGAAATAAAAATAAAATGTTGTTATAATTATAGCATATAACAGTAACAAGGACAAAAATAATTATAGCAACATCTTAGCTGTTTAATGGCACGTCAGTGAATAAGGTGATACAGGGATAAATGAAAGCAGTCAGGCTTTTCATACGATATCCAGATGAGTTGCCTCATTGTCAGGCCTTTGAACCTTAAAAAATAACATTTCAGAGATCTGGTTGCAACATGACACATGACTGACTGATGTTCTAATTATTCCAGTGGACAACAGACTTGTTCCTACAGAACAAGTAGGTAATTATTTTTACTTATAATAAACTCTTCAGATTTCACTATTAACATCTGATCTTCAGCATTTGCACAAGCACAACACACAGACAGTGAATAATTATGTTAACACACCAGTGTTACCAGAAGCAGGGTTTTATTCTAAAGTAATACTTCATTAGTCAACGTTGTAATAAAGAACAGAGTTAAGTGCAGTAAACTCGATTATGAGTTGTGTAACTGTGATTGCTTCATACAGAAAATCAGGGAGCCTGTACTTGGTTTTCCTGACCGTCTGTGATTGGGATAGTGTTTCTGTGTGAGTAGGACGGGTCTTCACTACAGAACCAGCCCAAACTCTCAATCTCTTCTTGGTTTGTCTGTCTCATTAGTCTGTAGAAAATAAAACTTTGCTATGATATAGCAATATAGGCTGACAAAACAGTTTTTCCTAAATGATATATTATTGTGTATGAGCTGCCTACTACACTGTGTCAGGCAGTTACAGACAGACAACTTCTCCCATGCTTGCCTGGAGAGGACTCTTAGAGGGGTGGCTTCCAAACGTTTGGACCAGCAGATCGGTAGCCTTCAAGCTTTTCATTGGTCTGTGGTCCATCCAATAGGAAAATCAATAATATATACTATTTAACATCAGCAGATCAGTTATGTTCCTTATGGGCCATGTGCCATCTGCTCAGTTTGTGAGCCAGCACCCCTAACCTCTCAGGGCAAAAATCTGTGGGATGTGCCCCAGACACACATGCACAAGTACAAAAGCATTGAGGATAACAGAGAGAAAGCTGCTGGCCACAGCCATGCTCACCGCTGCATCAGGCTGTATCAGATGCTGTATCAGACCAGCCGCTCCCCTGGTTAGGCGAGAGGTAAAAATATGTGTGCACTGTTAATATGAGGGAAAAGGTAAATATGGCATTCACAAATGTTCAGTTGTTTGTGTACTTCTTACACCAGAGCAAGCTGCCCTTCCCAAAGTGAAGTTTGGGGTTTTCTTTATTGGGGTGTGTTTACCTGCACCTCTCCTCTCTTTGGGATTTCCCCTTTCATATCTGCTTCTTCCTTGCTTTAGGCCATATGCATGACTAACCTGTCCTTCCAGCTCAGATGTGTTAAACACAACTCCTCCCTGAAACCTTCTGCTCCAGTCCTCAGACCTGCCAGGTCGTGTCTGTTTTAGCATGAAGCTCCCACCTGGCTCCCTTCCTATTCACCTTTGCTTAATGCATTTAAAATGCAGAGCGGTGGGGTCCCTCCTGCCCCACAATATGCCATGCGGGTATAGCTGGTCAGGGAATCCTCTGATCTGCTGACAGCTGGGGTAGGTAAGGCAGGTCGCCCAGGCACTGTGCTGTTGTCCTGGTTGCATCTTCTTCAAAGGAGCCCTTTTAGGGTGCACGTGATCCACCGGGAGCATCTGGAGCTCCTCACCATCCTGTGACCCAGTGTGGCAGCAGGAGGAGATGGGCTGCTGTGCCATCTCAGCTTTCTGAAATTCAGATATGTGACAAGGCAGACTTTGGGGTGGGAGAGGGTGGCGGGTTGATGGACAAGTACATTCAGCCACTTAGGTAGGCAGAGGTCACTGCCCATGCAGTGCTTCTGGGCAGTGATAGTAATATGGATGGGGATTTGGGCAGAACATCCGAGTGTGGATCCCATTTATAGACACATGACCTCACCAGCAGGTTTCTTTAGTGCTAATTTGTGGTGCAGGTTAGGTGATGTTCAAGGGATTATCTAGAAATTGTTGCTTAGTGAAAGCAGCTGCCTAATAAAGTAAAAGTTATCTTTACTGGGATTGTTTCTAGGAGACTGCATTTATTGGAGAGTCATTATGGGTTTATGAACAGTTTTACCTTGTGAAGATTAGAGAACAATCACTGCAGGTGAAAGACACTAAAAGTTCAATTTGTCTCAGCCTGCGGAAATCTTTTACAACAGATCAGGTGAATGGTGGCTTGGAAATGGCCTTTCTTTCCATCGACTATAACGGGGGCTTAGTCTGACTGGCTCGCATGTGTATGCCATAAGTTAAATAAGCCAAATTCCACACTGAAAGTACAACAACCAGACCTAAATCTGGGATATGGATTCCTATGTTTCCCACTGCTGAATGAAGTGATACGATCCTTCTGTTATGGGGTATGCCCATAAATACAGATCCATTTTCCAGTACTGTCTTTTTAATATGCTCTGAATTAGAGACCCATACCCCCTTATCCCTCTACCTTCGTATTCCCCTGGGTTGTCATGGAGCGCTGTACCAGGGACATGTTCTTCCTACTCTCCAACCACATGTGAAAGCAGAAGATCCCTGCACATGACAGACACTTTCCCCAAGCAGGTGACTTGTTCAGCCCCAAGCCACCAGCCAGAGGACCATTGTTTTGCTCAGTTACTCAGAAACTTGCTGCGGACAGGCAAAAGCAAAGGGAAATGCCATCGGGCTATTCCTTCCATACCACAGGCAGGGAAGGCACCAAGGAAAACAAGTTTATGGCACCCATTTTGGAGATACCCAATCTAAATGAAACATCCCAAATGTCAAAAAAGTCTTCCTCATTTGTACATCTTAGAGCCAGGACAATGTCTATCTGAAGATATTTGTAGTGTGTTCACTGTTGGCTTCTGTTCTCAGGTCCCCATGGAGTCCAGCTGCTCATGCCAGCGCAGGTTGATATTAAGTGTCACTGGCTCATGGTGGGAGCATTTCTCCCCGCCTTTGCCCTGGGGTGGACAAATGCCACCCCAGGCATTTCGAAGGGGAGGAGAAGACCCCTTGGGCTTTTGCACTGCTCCCATGGTCGACTCTGCTCTCTGCAAGGGGAACAAAACATTGGGCGCTGACTGACCTCCACCACAGTGAGACATCTCCATGTTTCCCAAGGCTTGACAGGACATTGTTTACTCCGAATCAGGGAAGATTTTGGTCTAAAGTAATTGCTTTATGGGAAACAGGAAAAGCAGATAAGGAATACACATTACTGAAGGAGGAGGATAAACTATGCTAGTACAGATTGTCTTTGCCCTGATTTCATTGATTCACAGAAAGATGAATTACCTATCACGTCAGGAAGAAAATCACTCTCCCTTTCAAGAAGTTAATCTGATACCATGCTATGTGTGTATCAGGACCTGTGCTGATATTGCACTGGAAGGGAATGTTGGACTTTGTGGTTTGTGAATCAGCATTTGATGCCTGGTGCCCTGTTTAAAACGGGCACTTTTTAGGAAACATATATATGTCTATATTTTCTTCTACCCACAAATAAAAAAAAAAATGAGGGGGGAAAAAAAGGATATGACAACATCAATCCTTAGGAACACCAAAAAACTAAGTATAAGCAGCTGAAATTGATCCTTGTACCTATTCCCTAACAGTGGCTATTCTGCCATTGCACAGACACCATTTCAACCATCCAGTCCAGAGAAAAGTGGTGCAAAGAATTTCAGGTTTTTTTCTCCACAAGATAGGTGGTCTGGACTCACTTGGGCAGGAGTTTTCAGGAGCAAAAGCCCCTGTAAAGTGGCAACCAGTGTAAACCGCTTTGAGGATGTGTACTCTTGCCCTAAGATGGAGCTGGGCAAAACCCCATCTTCCTCAGCGGCTCCCTTGCTCTCAGCTGAACTGGCAGTGATATGAATAACAAGGCGGGACCAAATTTGAGATAAACTGAATGGACCTTTTTTTACATTTCTGTCATTGCCAAGATATGTGAACATCTTTTGCCTTGAACTTTATCATGCAGAACAGCGCAAAGGACTCTGAAAACAGGTAGGAACTCTGTCAAACCAGAATGATGGTTTTGCTCTCTCATCCTCTCTGAAATAAATCGGTTCACACAGAAACAGGGCAACAAAGAAGCAGTCCCACTTTCTAAAAACATTGTTTTCTCTTCTTTATCTTCCATTACTGCATTGAATAAGAAACAATTGTGCTGCCTTTCAGGATGGTAAGAGTGCTGGTGAGATTAGCCTTCTGTCTAGCACCCTCCTGGTTTTTCTCTTTCCTTGGGATGGGATATAGTGCCAAAGTCATCTCTGTTTGAAGAACAAAGGACAGAATGATAAGCAATTTATGTTATGAGTACTTTTGCAATGCTTTCTCATCCTAATTCCCGACAACCCCACATGACTCATTCTGCCTTCCTGCTGTGAGTGCTACTGGTCCTACATGTGAAATTAAATTCTGGAAAGCGTTTCACAGCAAGAGGGGTTTGCTCTTTGAATTCAAGCTCTTCTTTTTTTTTTTTTTTTTTTTTTGAGGCACACGTTTAGTTTGTGTTTAAAGGCTAACTGGTTTCACTTGCTAAACCTGCTTTTATTTATAGGCAAAGCTGCTCTTGCAGAATATGAATCATCAAAGCTCAGAGACTGAAAGGGTAGATGAGGTTACACACTCCACTCCTTTGCCAGGGCAAGCTCATACACAGCTGTCAATTCTGTGTCCGTTGTAGTAAACATTTGAAGCAATAGGATATCCAACACTTCTTTGGGAGACTTTTGGCTGAAGAAGCAAATGATGACTTTTGTCGCATCTCTCCTAGTTTTACCTTTTCAGATCCTGTAGCATCTGTACACACAAAACTTGTTATCGAACTAGCATAAATATGAAGCTCACAAGGAAGGGAAAACAAATGGCTCAACAAGCCGCAGGCACTGTGTTAGATGTAATGAAATGGCTGAAAAGGCTGGTTTTTTCTGGAATCTACACTAACCTCTTATCCACTTAGACCTCTGTCATTCTTCCATCTGCAGCATTCACTGTAACTTGTTAAAATTAAATCAGGCTTTTTGTTCCTGTGGTCTGTCCATGAGGTTTTTTCCTTCTCGTCTTAAATCCAATCTAACAAAGAACTCACTTTACTTGTACTCAGATCAAGTTCTCCTTTAGAAAAGACTGTCCATTTTTCAGTACCACTATTGTGGGCTTCAATTTACTTTTGTTGTGCTCCACTTTGGATGCATTGGATTCCTTCTCTTTCAATACAGCTGATTTAATCTCCCTCTTTTCCCTGCATCAGGTATCTGGGAGCAATTGGAATGAATTTATACTCCTTTTTGGTTTCACACTTCTGCCTCATTTTCTGATGTTGGCTACAGGGATGGAGAGTTCTGTGTTTTCTTTTCTGGAGATCTTAGCACAATGACAGCTTCAATTTTCGTGTATGCTGTTGGTGTGATTTAGGAGTTTTGCATTTTTCCCCCATTAGCTGTCAGTGTCAATCTTTTTGCTGTGCCAGAAATGTTCCCTTCCTCCGATGACATTAACTGTAATATATGTCACAGTTTGCATATTGTTCAGAACTGTGTTACAGCTTCATTCTGACTTGCTATGAAAACTCAGTTATCGCATTTTGCTTTACAACTTCATTGAGCCAGGCTCTTATGTGTAGATATAGATTTAAATACATGGTTACATTTGGATAAAACAAATGGTCTTAAACATACCTTTAATTTACAGGTAAAGAAGCTTTGCAGAATTGAGACTATACACTGTAGTGAAAATAAATGGTTTAAAACACAAGACCATGAGACTCGTCTCTATTTTTGCTCATCCCAACGCCCTTTTACAAAGCAGGGTCACTGCAAATTAGAATTTGCAATTCTTTATTTTAGCTTGAGCATAATCAAAAGACTCAGAACAATAAAATGAACCTCAGACATCCTGAGCAATAGAGATGTACAAAGTGGCGCTGGTGAAGCAACACCAGGTGGAGTTTATTAAACTGTGAGCTCTGGAGCAATTAGGTGCTCTCGGCAGATTGGCAGGGCTGGAGGGATTTTTTTAGCTGATTTTTTTTTTCCTGTGCTGTTTATTAAATCATAAATCCACTGGCTGGGATCATAGAAACATGTACAGCTTTCACTACGTTCATTACATCTTGGTTTGCAAGGGAAGGTCACCAATGGCTCTCACACAGAGAATTGCATTGTACAGGAACATGGTTATTAAATGTACTCTCAGAGCATTTTAAAGTCATTTGCGTTAAGAAAAAACATGGCTACAGTAACTTCACTACAGAAACATATACGTGCAGTAAAGACATGCAAACATATACACAAGTCTCATAATGCCTTGTGAGAGCTAGTCTGTATCCTTCTGTTCTGTTGATGTATGAGAAATGTAACTCATATTTAAAAAAGGCTGCTGTGTCCATTTTTGGCCATGCTGGATTCCATAGCATCCTGCAGACATAGATGGATTAGTGTTTGATCTCATTCTCTTTTCTAGGTGGCACTGGCAATCTGTGCTATAAATTCATGTGGTGCCTGGAGGGTCTTTTTAATTTTATTCATTTGAGTTCCCCACTAGCAGTTCTGGTTCGAGCTACAAACCTGCAAAGCAAACCAATTCGTAACCTAGACAAACTGCAGAACTGACATCTCAGAAAAGGAGCCCAGGAGGTGGTGAACATATTCTGAAGTTCTGAAATCAAAAGAAGAGCAAAGAAAGAAAACAAGCTTAAAAAAAAAACAACAACAAAAAACCAAAACAACCAAAAAACAACCAAACCACAACCCCCCCCAAATGTATAAATGTTTTATTTCCTTTAGTGCTATCTTAAAATGGAGCCATCCCATAGCTAAAACAAAACTGTTAGAAACAATTAGTTCCACAATGGGGTATACTCTTTATCTGCAACTGCTTAAGGTTCAAAAGACTGCCTCTGTCTTGTAACAGGTCAGGACAGAACCATGATACTCATTGGGAGATTGTGTATGTATGTACATACATACATATGTGCATGTATAAGTACATGCATGAATACACATATGTATGTGTATGAGTGAAAATGGATCTGTGTGCATGCATGAGTTTATAAGTGTACATGATTCAGGTATGTCCTGGCATGTATGCTTATATATCTAAGTCAAGTAAAATATATGTGTGTGTATGAAATCCAAAAATATAATTGCATATTTCCTCTTACTCTCCCTGTGGACAGTTGTGTGCTTATTTTCCAAGATACATCTTTAGTTAAAATGCTAAGGGTTGGCTCCTTTTCTTTTGGAAGTAGGACCAATGACTTGACGCTGGCTCTGACACCCTGTGACAAACGTGGTGGTGTATCTATGTAGGAACCACTCTGAAGGCTGGCGTGTACAGTCAAGAACAAAGATACTACTGTCCTTGGTCATGCACTTACATACCACAACTGTGTCCATTTTTGTAAAACAAAAAGTCCAGCAAATACCATCCAATCAATCCATCCAATACACCACCAGTTGATGGCAGCTCAGAACAGACATAGCTCTCTGTCCATCCTCCACCGTGCCTGTACATCTGGGTAAGCAGAACAAAAGCTACGCAACATAAACGCTGCTCCCTTCAGTGCTGTCACCCTGGGTACTTGCCCCGACCATCTTAGTCCTTCCTGGAGGACTTTCCACCCTTCCAAAGGCATGAGTGCTTATCAAAATTGCCCTTCTCTGTGTTGTGTTCCCATTCACAGAGTGAGGAGACCCAGAAAGAGGACACTCCTAGTCCCATCGTCATGCTCATTAGTCAAGATGTGTTTGCAAGGCTTACTCAGTCGTACAGGAGGGACATGGCTCAGAAGCTGGTCACATAATTACCAGGGAGTTTCAGAATATCTTTTCAAGCAAAGGTTTACATCTGAGTTTGCAGGGCTTCAGGAACTGGCGGAATTGTTCTCTGTAACACCAACTAGCTTTTTTGTCACGACACTTAGCTGTAAATACAGCAACAGCATAGATGCAACCAGGAACAACTAAAAGATTAGCAATAGCTTTACACACAGCCTCAAATTCCCTGTGCAAGTACAAGCCCTGGATACAGGAGATAACACTAGCAATATTTTTCATTTTAAACTGGCCTTGGTGGCGTGACAGAAATTCTACTGGTAGATAGTGCTGGTGTGTGATGTACTTTCTGACATGACTAGTGGGAACTGGATGCGCAACAGGGCCACACATTTTGAAGCAGTGCCATTAATCTCCCAACTGTAAGCGCCCATCTAGTATTTAATCTTTCAGCTGGAGTTGCTCTGTAAGGGTGAACTCACTCCTGGAATCATTCAGCTTGGCTCAGCTCCATTCAGATTCTGGACAAGCATCAGCATATTGCAAGGAGTGTCTGGTTGATATAATAATTCAACAAAAGAGGATTTTCTCCTGTGATAAACTGGGCTGCAGGATAAACTAAATAGTGTATATAAAAACTAGAGCCAGAGGAAAGCAAGGCTGCCAGGTGAAAGTCTCAAACTCTTGAGCATAAATCAAGTCTCAGAAAGCAAGAAGAAATAGTGGCAGAGCTCGAATCAGTAAGGAATGGTCATTATAGTAATTGTGTGGGTAAGAGATGGATGGATAGCTGCCTACTGGAACTATCTCTTCCTGCTAAGTACCCTTTCCTAACACTGTGACAAAGTCCATTAACATTAATGGAAAATTTCCAATTGACACAAGGAGCCTCTGAATAGGCTTATCACTACTATCTATGACAAGAATCAAACTTCAAGCCTGCACTAATAGTAAAGAGATAGTACAGTTGTCTACACTGATGCAAATAGGTACATGAAATCAGATGTCCCGAGGGTCTGAAGAACCATCAATTCTTCGCAACGGTTCTGTCTCCCATTAGAAATTAATTTAATTTCAACAAATATCATTTGGAGAAAGGATCCCAGGGGTCTATTTAGTCAGGTCTCATGAGTTTCCAGGGAAGATGAAACTACATGGAAGACAGAATGGTTTTGCAAGTGGTTTCTAAGACATAACCCAGAAGGTCAGCTCTGCTGAACGCTAGCAGGGCTCGGTACTGCTCTGTTCTGGATTTTGTGGCTGTGCAGCAAGCAGTTCTATTGCCATGGGACTGAGGGTGGGCAGAAGTGAGAAAGGCAGTCCCAGTTCCTTCCCAGTAAAAGTTCAGCCCATCTTTATTTTTAATTATTCCGTCAACCTTTTGCCCTTTTGATGGCCCTGCTTTCAGGAAATGAAAACGGAAGCTGCTGTCTCTTTTGAGCCAGGCCATCGGTGGCTCTCAATAAACAGTCCTTTCTACCAGTGCCAAATATCATGAGAAAGGGCTATTGTGACAGAGTAAGTCAAGGTGAGATCAGATGCTCTGGCTTAATTGCTGCTCCAGCTTGGCAAAGGCTCTCCTTACAATCACAATATTTGTTTTGAAAGCAGGACAGTAGCTAGGAGAAAGGACTTTCCAGCTCATTTTCAGGAAACAGATGGAGAACTGGACTTATACTGTAGTTCTTGACAAATTGTACGTGGTACTGCTGAACACTCGGTTCATAGGTTGCATTAGCCTTGACAGGTAGCCCTTTCCAACAGATGATAATGCAGCATTTAACATCCCTGCTCTGCTTTGCTAGATCACTTCCTCAGGAGAGGCTGAAACCCAGGAGAGCCGTCAGCAAGATTGTGATAGCCAAGGAGTTCCTGTGGTTGCCATGCGCACCACTGCACAGGCTCCCAGGGCTGCTCAACCTCCCCAAGTGGAAGTAGGCACTTCATCCTGTCATTGCAGCTAGGACCACAGAGGATCAGTAGTGCGCATCACCCCCATCCTCAGCGGGGTGGTTTCTTCCTGTGGTTATATCTCTTATCATAATAGAGGGTGGAGACACTTTTGAGATAGGTTGGAGGTTATTGTTCTTTGGGGTGAATAAGAGGTCCAGATTACATGTGAGCCCCTCTAGGCAGTATCAGTGCAAAGGGACAAGACAGCACCTGCCCCAAAGAGTTTATGGTATTGATGATGGTTAGAGGCTGAGTGGAAAAAGGCTGGTGAGCAGAGGCACAAAGATCTGCTGGGACCATGATGCTCAGTGTTGCCTTTCATTGGAAACTGGGATGGGGGAGTAGAGCGGGAGAAGGATGTGGGTGCCCGTGCCCCATCGGGAAGTGTTGCACAGCTGGGGGCACACCTGGCCTGGGAAACCAGAAGCTCTTCTAGGTCCTCCCTCTTCTACAGAAACAGCCAGAGAATAATGGAGCTGCCTCAGGGAGCTGGGACCTGACCATGGGCCACCCAACCCTTTTACTGGTGCTTCCAAGTGTTTCCCATAATTGCTACAGGGATGTGCCCTTTACAGCTTACTTGCCCCCTCTTGCCAGGTACTTAAAAATGCTCAGATCCAGAGTGGCAGTAATGTAGTATATCTTCATCCCATCATCAGGATATCTGAGAATTTCAGCCCCTCATTTGGCACTATTTGTTGTGACAATTGAACAAAATACTACCATGTGTGTATACACACACACACACACACACACGTGTATATATAATGCTTGTCTTAATGTAACACTGAGTACAATTGAAAGAACCAAGACATGAACTCAAAGGAAAAGTTCAGAGGCTAAGGGCAGCTTTTAAGCCTTCGGAAATACTGAAATGGAAACAAAGTGGGAATTGTCAAACATGTAGGAAATAATTTCTGCTTCAAATTTATTGAAGACATTGGAATTACTCCAAAGAGGAGCTGGTCCATTAAATCACTTAAGAGTGGCTGCACGGAGTCAAATCAAAAGTCTATCAAGATAGTGTCATGTCATTGACAGTTATTGGTAGCAGATGCTGAAAAAGAACATAAGAAGGAGGGCAAGGAGAGTGGATCTAGCTAACCTCTAATAAAATCTGTATGTTGGGGACTTCTGGACCTATTCTCCACAGTGAGCTCACCTTATCCTTTCAGACCCAATGTTCACAGTCTCTTTCATTGACCTGTTTTACTTTTGGCTTTCCAAAAGTTTATGGCAGTGAATTTATGGCAGTGAAAATTTTACGACAGTGACTCTCCTCGCTGAATTATTGGCTGTGTGAAAGAGTATTCCCTTTAGTTTGCTTGAAATGTTCTGCTTGATCATTTAAATTGGTGTCCCCCCCTCCTTCCCTGCAATGAGCAATTGCACACTTTCTGGTCTGCCTGGAAAGCTGCATGATTTTAGATTTCACCTCATTCTCTTTTCCAGATTGAAGAATCCCAACCTGTTTACTTTCTCCATAAAGAGGAGCTGATCACCTTTTTGACTCCATCTGTGCCTTTTCTATAGTTCAACTGTAAGGCCGCTCAAGAATATGAGTCCTGCCGCACCCATATAAAGCACCTTGCACGTGTGTGTTGCCTTCCTCTGACCCAGCTGACATTACAGTCAGTCAGGAGGAAATTGCAAGATGCAGAATTTCTGCAGGTAGAATTTATGTAAATGGGTACAGTTTCTGCATTGCGGACTGGAAAAAAGATAATTTTGCCGTCTCTGCCCCTCCACCAGAGCTATCTATTTCTAGTTAGCACAAGCAATACAGCTGCCTGGTGACGTTGCACTGTTCAAGGCTGGGCAGGGCAGAATTAATAGCAGGAGATACTTCAATGAAAATCGAGCACCAGGAAAGGAGTGATGTGTTTGGATTTGCTTTATACCCTAAGATGCAAAGCAGGTAGGAATACTGGACCAATTCCAGCTATATTGCACAGAGGCGCCCAAAGATACCAGCATTAAAGAGCCCTTTTATTTCCTGAGCCATGCCTCAGTAGTCAGGAGAACTTGTTCAGTGGGCCTGAAGCCAAAAGGCCCAACCGCCTGACTTTGCGAAGCTGATGTTTACTGTCCCTTGTATCACAAAGCTGCTGCCTGGAGAGCAGCTGGCCGGAGGTGTCTGGAACAGTCCCAGCCACCGTTTCATAAGAAACTCTTTCTACATCTCTGCTTTCCCACAAAGGCTCATATTTTGTAATTGCTGGTGGGCAGGAGGCTGATGAAATGCATAGCTGATCTGAAAACATAAAAAAGCAACAGGCAAGATTTAAAAATTATACCAGTCATGGTTAGGCCTGTGAAGTACATGACACACAGTCATTGCGCAAGGAGGAACAACAAATGCACTGCCCCCGCCACCGGCCGGTGTCCTGCCTGTGGTGCAAGGGGTGGGAGTCTGGGTGGTTAATTTACACCTCACTAAAAGCCAGATTATAAATTCATTGTCCTCTCCCTTCCTCCTCCTCTTCCACATCCTCTCCGGAATGTAGAGCTGATTTGTACCAGAATCATTTTAATTACACGCTTATTTTTAAAAAGCCTCAAACTTCATCTTCTTGTGCCTGAGACCTAAGGTTGTCTGAAACAGAATCCCCCTTTGAATCAGAAATGGGCTGAAATGCAGTGAAATGCAGTAGTGTCGACTCTGACACCCTGGGAACTGTGAACTCTGCCTCTCTTCTGGTGGTCCCTTTCAGTTTGTGGGGAGGAGGTCAGGAGTGAAACCAAATGAGCCAACACCTTGCTGGTTCCCGGTCCCCATGGAGAAATGTGGGATTTGGCTTTCCCATGCTCTCAGCCTGGCAGACAAACACCCTCCCCAAAAAAACCCTGAAAAGCAATGAAAGCTGGTGAGTCAGTAATTACTCACCCCATCAACATTTAGCTACATGCATGCTGCCTCTTTGTGCCACCTTCTTTGCCCCTAGGTCATGGATCAGGGAACTTAATGGAGGGTTACAGACCTACTATGTGTCTCTTTCACCTCCGCTGATTGTAGCCATCATCGTATGGGCTCTATAGCCCACCTGCATGGATCTGCCTGGGGATGGATGCCATGGCTGCCCTTCTGACCACAACATGTGTGGATGCAGTGCCTAGGGACATGGTTTAGTGGTGGCCTTGGCTTGGGTTAACCTGGGTTAACGGTTGGACTTGATGATCTGAAAGGTCTTTTCCAATCTAAATGATTCTAAATGATTCTATGAATCTGTGTTGGTAATGTTGCTGGGGGAGGACTAGTGCTCCAGCATTTCATCATGATCAAAAGGAAAGAAGATTACAAAGGTGATTTCAAAAGTTGCGTTGTGACTGAAAGGCTGTGTCCTTTCCCTCTGACTCTCCTCTGATGTTCACAGCCCATGCCAGGGGAAAAAAAAAAAAAAAGAAAAAGGTATTGCTTAGACTCTGAGTCCCAGCTGTACCAAGGCCAGCTTATCCCAGTTTGCAGAGGATGCCTCATTTTGCTATGATCTGAACACCAAAAATCTCCAAATACTCAAGCACCATAGATTGCCTAATACATTCCTTGGAGACCTAACGGGAAACAGGTCCCATTTGGTTTTTGACACATTAGGGTTATGCAGATAAGAGACAGAGATGTTGGATTTTCTGGCTCGCTTTCTTCATCATGAAAGGTGCAGAAGACACAGCAGCCCATGCCATCACAGGGTGGAGGTATTTATATGGAGCACACTCGGCTTGGGAGGTAGGTCTGAGCTGCTTGTGAGCCACCCTCACCTGCTGACCATCTTCTAGCAGATGAGAAACGGCCTTTTGCACAAGCAAGACCAGGGTCCCATTTTACTAGAAGGATTTTGTCAAAACTTCCCAAATATGAGGAGAATCATCAAATGAGGAAAACATAATGTTTTAGAAGAACTCCAGCCTCTCAGGGCTACCTCAGCTGCCTGAATGTTGTTGTGCATTGTAATGGCGAGACAGTTGTCAACAGGGTTGCTCCTCAGAGACAAACAGAGGCAGCAGTGTTTATTTCGGCTGTTACAGGGCCAGCCTGTGTATATGATTCATGACAAATGAGCTTATCTACTGGGAACTTCCTTGAGTACCTAAAAATTCGTTCCAGTTTTTATGTTCACTGGTAATGATAAGCGTAAAGGGAAACTGAGTGCACTGTTTTTATTCCTGCCTGAGTACTTGTGTTTTCCACATAAAGAGACATGAAGATGCTGCTTTGCAACCTCCTCTCCTCCTGGGGACAGGAGGAGGATATAGTTGCTTTTAATTGAGTAAACCATTGTCAGGGCACAGTCCACAAGTCTCCAGCTACCCTGGCAAGTGGCCAGACAAACAAGATTGCTCCATTTTGAGCCTCAAGTGTCATTGAAGTGTGACATATTAGCAAGAATAGCCTTGGATGGAAAACATACCTCAACCTGTGACTCAGCAAGCTGTGAAGCAGAAGTCTCTCGCTCTGTCTTCTTATTTTTACAGTCTGGGAGAATCTCTGTTTCTAATAGCATGAACCTCATCTCAGCAGTGAAATTGCTCTCTGAGCAACCTTCCTAATTACATCACATGCAGCCCTCTGCTCCCTTTCACTGATAATCACCCAAGCACCTTGTGGCTAACAAGCATATGCAGCTTTCGCTTCTGCGGCAAGCACCATTAGAAAAGTATTAACGTACTTTAGCTTTCTGTAATGTCATGAGGAGTTTTATTGTTCTTTGTATAAAGTTGACCATGGACGTCTGCTTTTCTTTTGCATTTTATTCCAGCTCACCCATCTGTTCTCTGTGGTGGAATAAAGGAGGTAGGTTGGCATCTGGTTAGCCAGCATTTCACAGACCAGCACTGGCTCATCTCCTGTTTCAGGATTCTTGCTCCTGCACACAACCTTTAGATGTGTTCAATGCTACACGATGCTACATTACATTGCATTATATTACATTACATTACATTATTCTATTCTATTCTGTTCTATTCTGTTCTATTCTATTCTATTCTATTCTATTCTGATTTTAATTTTCTTGTCCTCGTCTGGATGCCAGGTCAGATGACGTGTACTTCAGACCCTGTAAATCAAATAAATCAGATGTCTGTGAATCAGATATTCCATAAATGTGTTCACCATGGCAAAAAGCCTCCTCTTCTTTCCCACCTCCTGACTAAGGCGTCATCTGGAGTGCCCTGTGCCACCGTGGGGATGCAGGCAGAGTCCCTTCCAGCTGGTGTGCTGCTGATTCAGTGGTACTTACAGGAGCTGCACCACCCATTGCCAACTGTTCTGTGAATTAGATATGCAGGAATTGCCATGCCAGAACAGGCCACTGGTCCATCTAGTGGCTAATGTAAGATTTTTTAGAGAAAGACATAAAAGGCTTATAATGAATCCAATTAGTCAAGGTTATACCAGTGGGGGATATTTCTCCCTGACCTCAGCTGGTTATCAGATTATGTACCCTGAAGCATAAGGGTTGATAGCCTTTGTCGTTTCAGTGTATCTGGAGTAGCTGCAGATGCTCTGTTTATTTATATTTATGTTTAGGAACAAATTCAACTCATATACACGAGCTTGCAACTTCTCTAGTTTCAGTGGTGTCAAACTGGCAGTGAGTCAGATAAATCTATTGATTAAATACATGTTTTTGAACATGGAAGAATAATGTTAAGCTTTTGATTTTTTTTTTCTCCACACCAGAAAATAGATCTGTTCGTACAGAAGAGCATTGCTTACACTGCAATATTCTTAAACAGATTTTTTCAACATGGGCACAGCAATTTAAAAAAAAAAAAAAATCAACAAAACCAAACAGCTGGCGTTTATTGAGGCAGACTTTTCACAGGAGCAAGATCAATCTTAGGAAAGTAAACCTCAAGTGCCTACTGTAATATTGATATGTACCTCAGACTTCAGTGTTTTTTAATGCATTTTTAATGAAGAAACACTTTATAGAAACACAGTGTGCCACTTCAAAATATTGCTGTGATATTTTCTGTTGAATTCACCTGGCTCTAAAAAGTAACGCAATAGCAGTGAAGGTAGGTATAAATTGCCCCCCACATCCCAGTGTTTATTACAAATGTGACTTCCATTTGTGAGAAGGGAGCGTATACGTGAGTGTGTGTGTTTGCTTGTGCATTTATAGGTCTGGCATCAACCTGGTCGGCTGTTCACAGTGAAAGGTTGCTGAGACCTGTATGCAAGGACCAGTTTCTGTGATGAATTTAACCAGTCCTCTTCACGGTATTCCAGGTGGCTCACTGCCTCTGTGTGTGAACAGAATCATCCTGCAGATTTCTCCTGGGTTTTGCTGTGAATATTACTTTGAGTATTCACTGATTTACATACAAATCAAGTCCTGTACTGATCACCTAAACCACATGCTGTTATGTCTACTCCCTGATGGGGATGCAGCCAAGTCATCTAGGGGCTTTCAGCTGGTTTTGGAGAATATCCATTTGTAAAAGGTGTGCATAGTATGCTTTTTACATTACTGACATATTCATTTTTAAAAGGTAGAAAGGCAACAGGAGAGGTGCTGTATGAATCAGAAGATGAAGTGTTTGCTGTAGAAACTACCTCTCATGCAATTAATAGTGAAACATTTGTTAATATCTGGTGAACACCTGCATATACTATTACTAAGAATAACATTTAATTCCAGTTTCTCCAGGAGAAACATTGCAGAACCATGCCTCTTTCCTATGATGTGGTACATTTGAAATAAAACAAGAGCCTGGTGCTTGGAAGAATTCCTAAAGCTTCCCCAATTCATCAGTTGTCCTTCTTCAATGCCTCTGAGATCATTCCCTGATATGTCATTGTGTCGCAATGCTTTTCTGCAGCTGTCCCCCCCACCTTCACACAGGGTTTAAGTGTCATATTTCTTCTAATGCCCCTTGCAGGGTTTCAGATGGTCATTTACACCCGTGCCAAGGGATTGCACAGGGTGGATATTTGCATCACCTGCCATTAGCACATAGGAACACAGTGTCCTCAGAATCCCCTTCCCTGCTGGAGGACGAGAGGCTATTCCAGAGACTAGCCCAGAGGCCAGACCTGTCCACAGGTGCATGGGATGGCATGTCCTGATTAGATCCACCCTCCGTTCTCACTGGGAGCTTGTTCACAGCAGACCGTTGCTACCATTTGGTTTGAGTTGCCTTTCTGTGGAAACTTGGGTGACAGAAAAGTTCAGAGTTTGGTGAGCACCTGGACTAGGGCATGTCTGGAGTGTGCCTCCAGATGAGGAATGTGGACGTGTGCCCAGGTAGAGTGATATAGATACAACTGTACAGTATCTAAGTTAAGCTCCTCTTCTGAACTACCACCTGGAGGAAAGTCTCTCCTTCTGCACTACAAATTAAACCTAAAAGCTGGAGACAAGCAATAACAACCCTCTATAACCTAACCACAAGGAGAAGTAGGGCATTTAGACTTGCTGGAGGCTCAGACACACTTTCCACTGGTGTCGTGCTGGGATAATAATCAACGTCTGGGATGCTCTTCCAGCCTATGACTCAACCACGCTGAATCATCCTACTCTAAAAATTGGGTGAACAATGAAAATGTGGATTGAAAATCAAAGATGATGCAGGATGGTGCCTACCTCCTTCTCACAAACATTCATCTTCACATGCTTTCTGAATATTTCAAAGTGTTTTGGTATGTATTTTCCTGAAATGTTTTTTTTCAGCTCTGGCAGTTAATGAAAACTCATCAAATGCGGTATTATATTGACACTTAGATGCATGCTATCTCTATTACTTGTTCTTCTCTATTCATTTTCATGAACATAAAAGTTGAGGAGTTGAACCTTGGTTTTTGATTAATATACTGCTTGTTCCTAGCACAAGGATTTCTGTAGAGGATGAACTGCAGCAAATGAATCCTGAGCAGAGTGCCAGTGAACCTACTGGAGTGACCCCAGACACGAATTTGTCCCCCCATATCTACTTGGACTTTTTGCCTATTTACAAAGGATTTGGCTGAAAAATCCCTTGGCTTAAGCATGTCTAAAGTTCAGTTTATTTTTACTGACTTGGGTCCTGCAGGACTCCTAAGGATCGCAGGCACCAGACAGCTGTGTTTAGCCTTGTCTCTTACAGTAACGTCAAGGAAACCTATCATAACTGGCAAGCCTTCTAAAAACATGAGTGCTCATGGATTACAAAAGGAGAAAACAGTCAGATTAAAATAAACTGTTACCAGACAAAAAGACATCCACCCTTTCCCCCCATAACTTCTTAAAAAACCAGGGAATTTGCTTTGATCAGACTTTAAGGTGAGACCAGATCTCCTGGAAGTTATCTTCAAGCTAACAAAATAGTGATAAGGAATGGAGGAAATGGAGCCAAGATATGGCATGTTTGTTAAAAGACAAAAATGTGGCCATTGTGACAATCTCTTCCAAGATCTCCCAGAAAGGACATTACAGAAAAAGCCTAGCTGAGCCCTGAACAGGTTTTCCATTCTTGCACAGTTGGTCTGTTTGTGTGGCTTAGGCATTACATGGAAATATTCTCTGGAAGAGACACAGAGAGACTTGAAAATTCAGCCATCTCTAGTTTCTGGGACAGTCAAAGTATAGAGTGCAAGTGAAAAAAAAAAAAATTAAACCAAAAAACCTCCAAACCCCAAACCAAATTAAACAAAAAAGCCCCACCCAACAAAAAAACATCCAAACCCCTCAATATTGGTCTCTGTTGGGGAGCTGAGCCACTAAGGGATTTCAAAGCCAACACATGCTCTTGCCCAAACTTCTGGAAACTCTAGAAGAATGAGTTTCCCAAGGGAACATTTCATGCTATGGATAAAAGGCTATTAAAAAAAATAGAAGTTGCAGAGAATTTGGCCCACCTGGTCAATGCTACACTAGTGTGAATCACTTTACCAGGTCAGGCTGGACAACCTGCTCAGCTGGAGCTAGCCTGCTGTAAACCCAGCTTCACTAGCCAGTTGACAGAGGGTTTGTGCGAAGCAGCTGGAAGACCCCTGTGAAAATGAGCCTTTAATTTTCATGGAGCAGTTCCAGGTTTAAAATGGAGTGAGTGAGATAAGAATTTGCAGTGAGAGAGTGTGGCTCCATCAGCCTGAAGCCAGTGGGAGGGATGGGGAGTCTCCCTGCCATGGGAGGAGCAGCCAGGTCTGTCACCAAAACGGGAGGCGCCTGAGAGTGAGCAACCCCATCCTCAAAAAGGCATCTGAGAGAGGTGGGATGAATGATCCTTGTGGAGTCCTTCCCTCTTTCCACTGACTGCAAGAGAAGCACAAGCAATGTTTTTGACTCTTTTCTCAGCCTTTACACCCTTAAAAATCTGAGTCTGGTGGAACAACTCAAGGAAAATGGCTTATTGCCCCTGCAGGTGCCAAGGCTGAGGTGCAGATAAGCAGAGGACTCCCTGTGTTATCAGTCAGGTCTCCTCCACCCAGCTATATTTAGAGGGAAGAAGCCCAACAGCACAAACAGGATTTGCGCATGCGGTTATCTTGTTTGTCTAGATTTTGAGTAGCAGCAAATTGCTTGACAGGGCATTCAGAGGAAGGTGAAAACAAACAGCCTTCCATCTGGAGTTTCTCTGATAGTACAATTTTTTCAAACTGAGAACCCAGCATGACCTGAAGTCACATGGAAAAAGGGTCAGAAGTGGTCATGGCTCTGAAAGAAATCGGGGGCTTGCAAGCTGCTTGTCAGCAAGGACTTCTGCTTAGCACATGATTTCCACAGTGCAGTTTTGTCCTGGCTGTATAAGATACAATGCTTAGATAAGAACTACAAAATGTAGACAGTAAAAGGACTTTCTATTTAAACTTGTGGTGGTTGCGCTAAGGATAACCCAGGTCTTACCTGGTATATTCATGATAAGGGACAGAGTAAATGCAAGGGATGTGCCTTGCACGTCAGCTCAGAACATCTTGACTTTATGTACTGCTGGGTAGTGTCTAATGATGCTGTCCTGAAATCATGTAAAAAACAGGGAGTCATCCCTGCAGGTAGTTTGGTAGTTTGCCATGTGTCCTGAGTCCCAGGATCATTTTGGATGTTGTTGGTGTTCAGGGCATGACCTGGCCCTTTCAAGGCTTGTTGTTTATTGAGTCTGATGCATATCTATAATTGTGAATTAATATGCTGACTACTAGTCACTCCCATTCTTGCTTAAAAGATGCTTTTCTCAAATTCCAGACATCTTGCAGCTCCTGGATCTTAGGATAAAGAAGGGCAATTTAATGGTGCCATTTATGTACTCTTTGAACGTTACGTCAATTTTTGGCTTTGTTTCCCTTGACTTGGCAGCAGGACTGTTTTGCTTCATACCTAATTTCTTCCAAGCCCTTACCAGGCACTGAGTCTGCACTGTCAAGGAAGGCAGGAGAGGGAAGCCATGGAGAGTTGTCATAGTCCTTGGCATGGCACACCATGACTCCATCACTGCTTCAGAGCAGGAGCAGGAGCAAAAAGGCAGCATGAGCAGCATGTGCACTGTGGAAAGCAGTGAAGCAGGGCCCTCCATCCAGCCAAGCACCACAGCTCAGTTAGGAAACCAGAGCAGTCCTCACTTTCCTTCACAGTCCAATGGCCTGCACAGACATTTTGCAGCTCTTTCTATGGTTTTCCAGTTCTGTGTTTCTCCTCACATTGCTACTTCCTTGCCCTTCAGACCTTCCCCCACCCTACCCCATCCCATCCTGTCCCATCCCATCCCGTCCCGTCCCATCCCGTCCCTGCCAGCTGGCCTCAGGCAACTCAAATGACACGGTGGGGCAGGACAGCCTCTCCCCATCCAGGTGCAAAAGCGGCTGTTGTTCCTTCACCTTCCCTAGCCAGCCATCACGCCCACATCCAACTGCCGCTAAGCAAAGCAGCATGAAGCCAGCGGATTTGCATACATCTGTGCAAGCTTTCTGTGAGGTCTGAGTGGCTGAGTTTCACTTTGGGTTTCAGGCATATCTGGAGCCAGACAGTGGTGGATCTCAGCAAGCGTGCAAGTGATGTGTTCTGCCCTGCCAGGTTGGGTATTCCGCTGTTGGATAATTCACTGGCTACTTATACAGATACTTAAAGGTTCCCTTTACTGGGCCTACAATTATTGTCAAGACTTTGCTGCTTTTGTCACTGATACCTGTAAGGGAAGTCTCTGGGATTGTTTAGTCTTTGGAAGAAATGACCAAAGCGGTGGTGGTGGGGATATAGTACCAGTTTTCAAATAGAATAAACATTGCTAGCAAGAAGGGTGTCCTCTCCATGTCCTTGGAGGACAAGACAAAGTGGAAGTGGCTTCAGTTATCAAAAAGAGAGATTTTGCTTAGGTACTAGGGAAAAAATTCTCATGGCAAAGATGATAGTGCAGCCATGGAACAGCTTATCAGGGAGCGTAGCCTCCATCATGGTGCCAGAGCAGGAGGTGGCAGAGGTCCAGCACAGATTAGATCAGTATCTGACTCTGTTGATCAACTGTAGAACAGACAGATGGACCAGGTGACTTCTCAAGGTCTCTTCTAGCCCTGTTTTCTCTGACTCATTTATAAAAAGTAGCACCAAGAAGCTGCAATCAGTGCAGTTTTGGAGCTATATTAAGATGGGTAAGAAAGGACCTCTACCCAGGAAAACCTCAGGTCAGCAGAGATGAGACAAAATGCGCCTGGGGGGTAAGGGAGGCAGAGAGAGGGAAGCCAGGTTTCCCAAAGCTGCCCAGTAACAAGACAGTGGGGAGGAATCTGTGCTTCTGGAGCCAACATTTAGTGGCTGCCTGACCAGAGGCTGGCCAGAAACATTTTCTGTATTGACAGTGGGTCTGAAGTTTGGTGAGTTTTAGATTGCTTTCAAATACTTTTAATATTTTGTAGCCCTATCAGAAGGCTACAAAACTGCCCATTCTGCCTTTCAAAGGCCAAGATAATGCCTTGAAGTACTTCAAATCCCTTATCAAGCCCTGTAGCACACAAGGTTTTGCTCACACAGCCCCAATGTCAGATTTCCACGTGATGCTTTTCTGCAGAAAAGCCCAAGAGCTGAGGAGACATCCATATGATTTGATGAATCCACAAAGTTCTCTCTGTCCTTCTTTCCTTTTCACCATAGGAGAGCAACTGGCTGGTCATCTGTGAGCTGAAATCCCAAAGCATGTAGGATGATGGTTTCACTGAGAGAGGGCTGCTGAAGAACCAGGCTGCAGCAGCAGCAGCTGCAAAATAACTTAGGCTGCTTCTTCAGCTTCATTTGTGGAGCTGGGAGCATTTAATGAATTAGGGAAAAGAATAGTTATATTAATCATTTGATCTTGATCTTTTTGCACTCTAAGTCACAGTTACTACCTGAGGGACTTGCACAGGCTCAGCTGGAGCTGTCACACTTGATGCTTGAGTTTGGAGCACAAAAAGCCAATACACACACACACAGAGGGACGTGCATGGAGGCAAGCCTGCCTGTCCCTGGTCCCTGGTCATTCCCTGTCAGCAGAAGTGGCAGCTCCCAGCATGATGTTATCTCCTGGAGCTGGGGCAGATGGCAAGGAGGTCGGTAGGAAGTGTGAAGCAGGGAACCTCCTCAGGTCTTTGTATTTCCCCGTTCACAGGACAAGCAGTGTCCAGCTCTGTGCTTACCGGAGGGGAGTCAGAGGTAAGTCATGCTCCTGGCCGTGCTGGCGAGCCTCAGCAGCGTGGGCAGCGGGCAGTGGGAGGCTGCGGCATGCTCCCTGCCAGCGGGCTGCTCTGCCAGGGCAGGGGAGGAGGGTGCTGGCAGGTAGAACAGCACCGCCGACATGGCACGCCAAGCCCCCGCAACCTGGCAGGTGGACGGGCTCTGCCAGATTGCCTGCGAGCCAGCAAACAAATCAAGCAGAGTCGGCGGCATCTCCAGGCAGCTCAGCTCCCGCAGGTGGTGGTTTTATTTCCAACATCAGGGGAGGAATGCTGAGTCTCTGCAGAGAGATGGGGGAGAGGGAAGCTTGCTTTTGTTCACTCCGATTTTTTTGCAGAGACACCAGAATAGCCTTTCCCAGCACTGGCTTATTTGCCTTCTGTGTGAAGAAAGCAAAAGCTGCTTAATTAAGGAGTCATGTTGATAGATTTTTACCCTTTTTTTCTTTCTAGGAATTTGACTCACTAAACACGCTGCATGGTCATGTGTTCCTTACAGACGAGCTCATTTCTGTTTACCCATCACAGCACACAGCCCTGCACTCTTTTCTAGCTGTGAAACCAGAGCACTGAGCTGGTCCTTCATGACTTCCCAGTAGCTCTGACAGCCATCCCAGAGCTTCCTCACAGGAGGACTCTCCCTCCCCAGCAAGCTCACTGCTAGGAGCCCGCTGCTTCTGGTCTGGCTGCTCTGTATTTATGCAGGGAAGCCCAGGATAGCTGTAATAAACCCTTTTCAGCAATGATTGATGTTTCTGTTTTAGTGGGCAGTGGTGGCATTCGCTGGGGGATCTCACAGTCTGTGGGAGGGCAGGGTATCCTCCAGTCTAGCTGCTGTTTGCCATTTGGTATTTATTAGTAGTAGTGAATAACAGGGAGAACTAAGTTCATCCTCTCCCCTGGGAGCTGTTTGTATTATTTAAAATAGCAGAACAACCAAATCAAAACCAGGAGCAGACTCTTAGGGATATCATCCCTCCCAAAACTAGCACCACAATAATCCTCAAGCCTTGCAAATAACCTTCAGCATCGTACATCACCCTGTTTCAATGAACAGCCACTCTTGGAGAATGCCTCAAAGAGCAATAATCTGTGGTAACTTTCAGCAGTAGAAGTGTTTGATAAAAGTTCCCCCTACACGAAGGGGAGCTTGCAGATACAGCATCTTCAGGCTAGAAGTTAATCTAGTTGGGAAGCCTTTGACCCACCACAAGTTGGTGGACAAATTGGCTTCTCAGGAGATGACGAGTTGTGTCCCAGAAGATCCCACAAGTACCTTTGTGCAGTGGACTGAAATGAATCATCCCACAAGCCCATGTGAACTGGAAATGGGAGTCGGTATTGGTATAATAAAGACTACATGGTATGTGCAAATTTCCCATCTCTGCTGCTCTGCTAACCAAGGTTTTCATGTAATCAAGAACAAGGGAAGGCCCTGTCAAGGACAGTTTGGTGATGTGAGTATGATGGCTCTAGCAGAAAATCACTGTCAATTCATAGGAAACACACAAGACTTGACCTGAAGTCTCTTATGGAAGAAGAACAATAACATCTGTCGTTGCTGGCCATCGAATGTGGTCAGCCAAGGCTACAGACTAAGTACTGACTGCCTTGGATGGTCCCCACCTGAATACTGAATGAAACATATGCAACAGCGTGTGGAGTGAAGCCATGCCCTGTTGCAGTTCTCTACAAACAGGCTATCGATGTGTAATTGTCTCAGATGTGACCTGCACAGTGGCAAGCCTGTGCAGGGCAGCAGGGTACCTGCTGATAACCAGTGATGGATGAATGTCCATGTGCAGCACCATCTGGCAGAGCTGGAGCTGGCCCTATCCATTTGTTACTCTGAAGGAAACCCCAGGAAAATGAGGAGTTCTCTGTGTTTCACTGATCCGTCAGGAAAGACGAATTGACAAGCTGAGGGCGTCTTGGCTAAAGACACAACAAAATAGCCTCTGGGTCAACGGCTTCGTTGCTAAGGCCATTACCCTTGGACATAACTTCAGAAAGGTGGGTTTTTTTTAAAGTGATTGAGGTGACAAAGGATTTTATTATCTTTGTTACTACGGTGCATGAATTTGAGAAGTCATCTAAGCTCCAGCAGCACTGATTTCCAGATCCAGGCATTAATGATAACTATGATACAATGATAAAATATTGAAGTTGTTGAAATGTGATCCAATTTCAAGACTCTGTGTAGGGCACAATCCACATTACTAGAGTCTATTTAAAGATATTTACTTGGCTACAGATGAAAAGGAAATGATAAGAGGATAGTATTAACATAGATACTTCAAGAAGAGTAGGGGTAGGAACTGTTTAAGCTGGTATTCACCGCAGAGAAGTATCTATTAAATCTCAACCTAGGTATTTGCCAATGTTGAGCTAGTTGCTGCAGTGGTAACATCTTCTTGAGGGGCGTTAATAGAAGTTATTAAATATAAGTAAATATTTACAAATGACATTTTCATAAATGGGCACGATGGATGCACATGCAAAAACTTGTTTGGGTGAAAGCAGAGCAGTTGCAGACACAGAGCGACTGCTGGCACATGTGAGTAGCTGCTGGAATTTACCTTGAACACAAATATGTTCATTTGCATGGTTAAATGTTGGCTTCAAGCAAGCACCTGGATTTGATGCAATTAATGGATCTGGTGGGTGCTATTCCAGTCACCCAAACACTCATGAGACAGACCTACAAAGTAACTGAAAAAGCTTAGTAAAGGGTTTTCTTCGGAATAGGTTTTATGGTTTTATTTGCCATCTAACTTCAGAGTTTTTCTGGCTTATTTGGCCATGTCTCTAACTCTTCAATAAACCCATAGAAGTTCTGAATTCCTCTCTTTTTTGGTAATTAGAATTTTCAATTCCATAGTAATAATTTTTTCACAGGAACTAGGGTTTCAGGGGAGCTTGGTTCGGGGTCTAATGTGAATGAAGAGCATCAGCAACCACCATCTCATAAATCCTTTGGGAAAGGTTAGCATTAAAGCAAGGCAGGACAGTCCTCCTTCCATGCTGGCAGGAGATCTGGCAAGCTGGCTGTATGTCTCAAGGTGAAAAGCCAGTGTCTGACCAGGGATCACGCATCACCCTGGCTCTTCAAGATGCCAGGTTATGCCACTCTGCTAGAGGCTTCATCTAAAAGTACAGCAAATAAAACAGTGATATTAACTTCCTGCCCTGCAATACTGGTTTCCATACACTCCACACAGAGCTGCAATTAATGGTCGTAAAGAAACAAAATTAAATTCTGAAAAATAAACTCTTTTCCTCAGGTCTAACTTGCCTGGCAAAGATCATGTTTATTATCTTCTAGAGAGGTGATTGCCAGGCACTGAAACAAGTTACCACACATCTTTCCCCTCTCCACACCCCTCTTGCTTGCTCTGCAAGCATTATCACAGTGGCTTGATGCTAAGGCTCTAAGGAGCTTGATGAAGACTGATTTGAGTGCGCAATGGCTCCCATTTCACTAGCACACTCAGGCAGTGTATATAGAACACTCTGGAAAATGCCACCAGAAACCTGGAAACATTAGTCTGAACCTGGAAATGTCTACCATGTTCAAGACACCTGAGGAAATCTGTCTGCGCAGCCTCTCCTTTTTTTCTGTCCATAAGAAATTGTTATAGAGACACAAAACAGAACGTGTGTATGTCCATATACCACAAATGGTGGAGGAACGGTCATATCTCATTTTGGAGTGACCAGGTGTCATTTACACAGCATGGTGCCAGGAGCACACCATAAACTCAAAGTGTATCTTGGTTTGCCTCCCTCACCTACTCTGAGAAGATCCATCCTGGGCAGATGGTGAAGACAATGTCCAAGGAGCCCAGTCTCCAAGGAGGACCCTGAGACATAGGTAGAACATGTCCCAGTTCTCTGTTTTGTTGTCTTGCCACTATGACTGTGCCCTGAGACTGTTGTGCACTAAGAACTGAGTACCACCGACCTGGTCCCTTCATGACTAAGACAGAGATTTTCAGGCTCTGCTTTGTGTATGAAGAGAACAGACTTCAGCACAAAGACAAATATAACCTGTAAACATTGTCATATCTATGCAGCTGCCTTTGAACTCCAGCTTCTGTCCTGAATCTGTATGTAGCTGGTCCTTAGCATTTCACAGGCTCATGCAATGGTGGGATAAATCAGGCTGGAGCTCCAGAGCAAGCCGGCAGGCATTGCTCCTCAGCTTCATGGCTCTGTGCTGAATCACCTCCAGCACTGTTTCCTTGTATTGTTGCCAGGGGTCTCCCAGTAGCAGCAGAGAGGTGTGTTAGTGGTATCCAAAAAGATACCAAAAAGATCAGCAAGATCTTTGTTTTCTTAGTGTCTGTTTCAAGGCTAAATAACATTTTAACCTTCACGCTCATGTTTAAGTGATGTACATGTGTGTGCAAGGGCTTAGTGTAAGTTTTGGAAGACCCTAGAGCCTCCAGAGCAGTGATAAAGGATGATGAGAGGGTGAAGGAGCTCCTTCACTGCTCACGTCTGCTCCGTAGTGTGCACACTCTACTAGCCAACGTCCGATTCACCCCACAGCATAATTTTTAGTTCACTTCAGAAAGTAGGTTGTGTGCAAAATAATATGTACAGGGACTGGAAGCCTGGCAATTAGCAGGGGAGCTCTTTGACAATATAGAAACATTCTGTTAACGCCAGTTATTTTTATGCCTGGCTTCTGCCCTTCACAGCCTCTGCATACAGACCTTTTTAACCAGATGTCCCTTTGATGTTCAGCCCAAATCAGTGTGAGTACTCCTTTTCTCCAGCCCCCTTGCCTCAGCACCATCCAAAATAAAAATGTGCTTCATCTCTTGCCCTTCTATTTCTGCCTGTGCCATTGAAGATGTAACATGGTGTAATTTCCTTTGCACACCATTGCCCTTGCTGTCTCTTAAGGGAAAACACTTCCCTCTGCACAGTATAGGTAGCAGAGGAGCCATCAACTGTTTAAAAAGTGATGGCTCAATTCTGTAAGCATGAGGACTAGAAACTGTGAGGGGCATCCCAGAAAAGTTGGGGTGTTGTTCAGAAGCTACTATTGTGTTCAGGAGCAAAACCAAAGTTCATCAGCAATATGACCTTCCTCAAAGTCAGAGGATTTGGGGCTGTGATGGAGTTCCATCTTCGGGATAAGGGTGGCCTTCTGTTTTCTTCATCTCTCTTATGATCCAGTAGATTCAAATCCATCTTCTCTCCACTTCCTTTCAAAAGAAATAAAGACTCGTTTGCTTTGCTCTATTGTCTTCAGCGCCCATGCTCAAGGTTCCTATTTTCTCCAGCCTAGAGGTAAACAGTCTGGGAAAAGTCTTAGAAGCAGCACTGGGCTTTAACAGGTTGCTCGTTGGCAATCTGTACAAAAAGTTTTGAAGTGCAAAAACTAGTAGTAGTAGAAAAGGATGAAAAATAATAATAAGCAAAAGCTCGGAGTCCCACAAATTGTTTCTAAAATGCTTAAAACAAGGGGGCCTTCTGGGGCACGAGGGAGCTGAGAGTCAAAAATGGATTGACATTTCTGTGTTTCTTTTTTGACACTGCTAGGGTTGATTAAGTGATAATTAGGCTAGAGAGTGTGCCAACAGTCACTGCTTCACCCTATTCCTTTACCCCCTCAGGACTTGTCACCACTGAATAAAGGGTAGAAATTATATTAGAAGTGCCTGCAGTTTTGAGACTGTGTAAATTAAGAAGCTTGTGCTTTTTAATGGTTTATGGCTGATTCGAGGCAAATCAAATTTCCAGACTGATTTCCTCCCCCACCCCCCCACCTCCCCACCCCACAGAAATGAAAGGAGATTGGGTTACATGCTTTTTGCTAGTAGGATCTAGAGCCCACAGAACTAGTGCATGGAGCTTAGCTGTGTCTGCATTTCTGTAGACATAATAGTGGAGGTACACAGATGCTTTCCACACGTGGAGTGGGAAACAAGGACAAATGTCAGTGTATAATACTGGCTTTCCCAGAGGACAGACAGTGATTAATACAATACTAACAATCATACAAAGTATCTTTCAATGTTTCTTCTGCTGCACAGCTGGGACTTCCAGTCTGAGGGGGGAGTCATTTTAACTCCTTTGTTCTGATTCAGAAATACAAATATTTTTTTGTAAAAATCTCACAAAACGAAAATTCCATTAAAGACATCCCCCAGTGGCTGGAGAAGTGTATAGTTTAGGAAAATTTTGAATATCTATTGAAAAATTCCCTAATCGATTATCTTGACTTCCAAGTGAATTTAATTTAATTTTAGCATTTGTTACTTGATTTTAGATTCTTTCATGAAGTTTTTAAAACATGACTTCTAGTTTTGTGACATTTTATGTGCAAAACTAATACTTATTTAGAAAACAACTTATTCTATAGTAGCAAAAATATAAAATATTCAGAGTGCAAATAACTATGATCGAACAAAACCCCTTATGTTCTAGAAGTTAGTGTTTCCTGTTGATTTGTAAGGAAATAATTTGTTGCATTGCTCAGGGGAAGATGAGCTCTGAGCACAACATCTACAGGGGCTGTATCTTCTTATTTAATTAAAATATGAGTTAGGTGCATGAATATTAATTATGTGAGTGTATCTGGTAGCAGTTGTTTCCAATTTCCTAGCATTCACTTGCTACTATTACCTGTATACCTTAGATAATGTGATAAGCTCCTAGGCCATTTTTATCCTGGCTTTTTCAGGTAGCATCTGTGCAAAAATTAAAATTGGTAATTCCTCCATAGCTTCTGGGAGAGAAGAACGTAGGAATGGCAAACGGAACAGAGTATGCATGTGGCCTAACTAAAGGCATGAAAAAATTTGAGCAAATATTTGAGGGAAGTGGCTAGTGTGCTTACCTGACTCTATTTATGTCCCATCCCTGGATACGATCAAGGCCAGGCTGGGCAGGGCTCTGAGCAACCTGATTGAGTGGAAGGTGTCTCTGCCCATTGCAGGGGGGTGGGAGTAGATGACCTTTACAGGTCCCTTCCAACCCAAACCATTCTCTGATTCTTCTATTAGAAAACATGCTAAATTTGCCACTGATCAAATTGATTTTATTTTTTTAATATTAATGATTAATTATCAACCCCGTAGCACCTTATACTTGGACACACAAAAACTAAGCTCATTTCCTATCTCCCTTCTGGTATGACCATAGCCTAATACCGAAGCCTTCCCTCTGCTACCAAAGGGTATGCATAGCACTCGATGCCACTGCTTTCTTTACTTAACATGATAAGGACAGGTCTTGTAACTTGACAGGCTAACAGGAGGCATTTTCATTTAATTCCCCAACTCTTCAATCATGAATTTCAATGTTAAGCTATTACCATGCCAAAATGTGAAAAATATAGCCAAGAGGTACCTTTAGTTATTGTAGCTGCTGGCTCACCCCTGGGAGAGGCAGGACTGCATAATTTATCTGATGTTTCTCCTGAGTAAGAACATATTTTCAAAATCAAAACTGATGATAGATTTGCGGTAACAGTGTTGAGATTCCTGAGATAGTTCTGTTCTGGTGCCCTGTTTGTCTGTCTGATAAACCATGCTAATGTTGCTCTTGGCACCCTCCAGATGGCTGGCAAGTGGGTATATCCCTCTCAATGGAGCATTTTTCCAGTACCAGAGCTGAACTGGAAAATGAACCTGGGGGCACAATTCAGCGGCTGAGTGCCTGTGGAATGCGAAAGGAATCCAGACATTTAATTCCCTGGTAGCTCTCTGGAAAATCCCTGCCTCACTGCTCTCAGTAGCTTCAGCACGTAACCCTGAGCAGCTGGCATTGCCAACGAGCACCAGAACAGCTGGGGGAGTGCACGCTCATGAGGCATTTCTCCTTGGAAATGCTTTGTCACATCAGCGGAGATGCTGTTCCAGGGACCTGCTATTTTCCTAGCAAACCTGTGATGAATGCCACTGGTCTCAGAACTTACGAAATAGTAGTAGTGGTAGTAGTAATAATAACAAAAACAACAACAACAATTTTATTATAATATTAATAATAGTAATAACAATAGTAAAAGTAATAATAATAACAACAACAACAAAAACAAAAAAAAAAAGGAGGGATGTGGTTGATGAAATCCTCTAAAAAATGCTGGCCGTTTTAGCAGGTATGGGATGTCTGGTTGTGATCCCCCCTGTTGGCACCCCACAACAGGGGCAAAAGGCACATGCCTCTGTGAATATTTCTCTAACCTTGTCAGTGAGACCCCTTCTACAACCCACAGGGATCCCTCAAAGGGCAGTTCACCCCATCTTGGCATAGTATCTAGGAGCAGAAGACTGACTCACTCTCTGTGGGGCCCTGTCTTAGATGCTGACATGGAAGGAGCCAACACCTGATTTTAAATGACCACATTTGGGTGAGATGAACCCACCCTCCCATGTATATAAACATTTAGCTCACATGGCTGAAGCATATGGACTGTTGCGTTTATCACTCCAGTACTCACCTCACACCAAAGTCTAGTTAAAATGTACACAGCAAAAAAGGGATCTTTTTCCTCATGTCACCACCCCTCTCCAGCACCACTGCAAGCACTGCAGATACCACCACGTACAAGTAGCTCAAGTGGCCCCAAGATTTACCCTCACCTCCAGCTACAGATTATTCAACCAGCAGCCGTGCCTCCGAAGTGAAGGTCAGCCGTCACTCAGAGAGCTCCTGATGGGTTGCCAGTGGCTTGTAAACCAACGCTTTCCCTAAAGAAAAAGAAACTCTTTCAGGAACAAACAATTCCCATGTCAGCTGATGCTCAGCCAGCACAGAGGCAGACGTTAGTGACTTCCAGCAGGGAGAAGGGTCAAACTCAAAAATCCCCTAAATTTCCTGACCTAGATGAGACCAGTCTCACCATGAATAAGAATCATATCACCATTAACACCCCAAAATAATGATTATTGTCATGCCTAGGACTGGTAATGAGATATATCCATTGAAGCTGTTTATATTTTTTTGTATAAAGTATGATTGTCGGGGGTGGGGGGGTGGGGTGTTGTAGGAAATGCCTTATTTATTGAACAGATTGCAATGTGAGACTGGAGTATGGTTTCACCAGGTGGGAAAGCATTTTACCTTAACGAAGGTTAATGACTTGCTGGCAGTTCAGCCAAGTCATTATCATTGAGATCTGTTTGCTCCCAGGATGGGAGAGGACAGCCTCTGCCCACCAAAAAAACCCATCAGTATCCCTAGAGAGCTGAAGGCAGATGCTAGCCCTGGGGCAGGAGTGTGTTAAATGCTTCCCGAATAAATTAATACCCATAATCCCAGGAGTGAAGAGTGACTAGAAGCTGAGAAGCCCAGGAGACCTCAAGGAAGGGAAAACAAATTAAATGAGGTTTTCTGTCAGGAAAGACATGAAGCTTAGGTAAGAAATGAGTTGTTAAGTATGGCTCGTTAGGTGAAAGCAAGGAAGCCTTCCTGGAGCTGATCTTCAAAAACGAAAATAAGTGCTTGTGCTTTTGTCTTCTCCTATCTCTAGGTTCTTTCAGACTTTTGTTTGCATTTAGGCTCTGTAAATAAGCGCAAGTGTCTGCTATGTGTAAGACTGGTGTTAAGGATGATGAGAATGTGTCTGAGGCACCTGGCAAACAGCAAGCTATTCCCTGTTGCATGGCTCTTGCAATCCTTAACCTTAAAAACTAGTGCTGGAGCTGTGTGTTGAAATTAATTTCTGTGGGTGTTTAGGTGGAAAAAGAAGGCTTCCTCAGGTAAGTGCAGAGGCTACACATTTAGGAATGAGAAGGAGGAGAATCTGTTTGGAAGAAACTTTCCAATGGCCTGTATTAGCCGGGAAAGTGCATAGCTCTCCAGCAAAACAGTAAGAGAACGCCCATACCCCCAGGGTTCTAGTAACAGACACGTGTTAGCAAATAACATTACATTTCAAGTTACAAGACTCCAATCAAATGAGTAATCATGTAAAAGTGGAAAATTTGCTGACTTCCTTTCTCTATAGCAATTTTACAGACAACAATTCTGCATGTTGCCATGGTTTAGCTCATCAAGTGTATGACAACATCTTTAAGATGGGGATGACTTCCTGAGTCTGTAAGAACGTCTCTCAATAAAAGTACTCTCATTTGCAGATATGGGGAACACATAGAGCTCACATGGAAATGCCTCTGAAAAAACCCAGCTGTTCATACCTGTATGGTGCATTGGTGCATGCACACAGTGTGATAGTACACTGACATGGTGATCCCAGCCAACCAAAACTTCAGACTAGTCCTAGTTCCTTTCCGTCTCTTTTGCCAGGGATACATCAACATATGTCAGATGAAGCTGTCCCACATGATGGAACCCATGAAACACAGGTAGTGGGTCTGGCTGGGATGGCGTTAATTTTCCCCATAGAAGCCCATATAGAGCTGTGCTTTGCGCTGTGGCTGGGGTGGTGTTGGTAACCTGCTGGTGTGCTGGCTGCTGCTGAGCAGTGCCTGCACAGCACCCAGGCTGGCCCTCCAGCACCCTGCCTAAGGGCCAGTAGGCTGGGGGTGAGCAAGAGGCTGGGAGGGGACAGCCAGGACAGCTGACCCCAGCTGACCAAAAGGATATCCCATGCCATATGACATAGTGCTTAGCAATAAAAGCTAAGAGAAAGGGAGGCAGGGGAGATGATTTGTTATTGAGGCATTTGTTTTCTGAAGCAATCACTGTGCATACTGGGGCATGGCTTCCCAGGAAGTGTCTGGACATCGTCTGCTGATGGGAAGTAGAAGTAGACTATACTTCTCCTTTGGTTTTGTGGCTTTGCTTTGCTTTGCTTCTGCACACAATCTTCCCACCCCACCCACCCACGCTTTTAGACTGCCTTTACCTTGATCCGTGAGGTTTTTACGTCTTGTTTTCTCTCCCTGTCCTGCTGAGGAGGGCAATTGAGAGAGCAGATGGGTGGGCACTTGGCAGCCAGCCAAGATCAGCCCACCACACCAGCTACAGTACATCTGGTCCCAGACGAACGAGTACAGTATTCATCATGTTCCCAGATGAGTGACCAGGAACAGTCGTTGTTCAGAAAGCCAACTTATGGTTCTTCAAAAATTAAACCAAACGCATGGGGGAAAGAGAGAACTCCTATCCTGTGTTTAATGGAGCAAGACTGTCTATATAGGATTGTATCAAAGTGACACCTGACCGTATTACACACTGATTTCTTCCCCTCATGGCAGTAATATGAGCAGCCACTTGTGCTAAGAGAGCATCCAGAGAAGTGACATATGGGGGAGCAATCCCCTCTTGCAGACCTCTTCTTGTGACCCCAAGGGAATTCTTGAGCACCCAGCTATGCCCATGTGTATTTGCCCTGACCAAAAATATGAAGAACATAATGGGTTCCACTTTTAGCTCAGTGCCACTGAAGCTATGTAAATCTAATACAGTTAGTGGCAGTTTTTAGTACAGTGACCTGAAAACCTAAACCAAATTTGTCGTTTTGTTATGGGTTGTTTTGGATATTTTTGCTTTTTATAATGCAGCTTCTTTAACCCAGATGAATTGTTATGTGATTAAGAGACCTTGGAGACAGAAGATGAGAAATCTGCCAAGCCCATAGATAGGTGATGTGCAATTAATGGAGTAATTTTAGCATCTTAGTGCCTCAGGTCCTTTATTTATTCAGAGATGGTATTTTCCCCTTCCTTCCTCAGAGGTGGTTGCGTGGAATGCAGGGAACACCTGCAATGACCTTTAATGATTTCAGCTGCTGTAAAAGTCAATGTATTAATGGACCCTCAACATTTTGGCTCAATGGAAAGAATGACTGAGAAAAAATAACATTAAAAAGTGCATGTTCCAGGCTACGAGCTGTGCTTAGGGTCTATATTAAAGAGTCTATTAAGGTCCTGTTGGTGATTTTTCTTTTCACTCAGTGGGATTGACTCCATATGCCTTGTACTCTTTTAGCTATTATCCCAGGCTGGAGGAGTTGCTGCTCTTTCCTCTTGGCCATAAATGTGTAGCTGGAGCCTACTTGTGAGGTCCTTGGCTGCCTGGCAGGCCTTCAAAATGAGGAGGGCAAACTGAAGGAGCGTAGTTTCTTCCTTGCTCTTCTTACATAGCCTTGCATGTTTGGATTCCCACAGCAGAACCATTGATGGTTACTGAGTTTTTCTCTAGTACAGTGGTTACAGTGGTCCTCACAAACACTGAAAGATGGCAGCTGCCTGCCTGTGTGTCTGCAGTGGTGAACCTCACCCCCAAACTTCTGGATGCTTCCCCAGCTCCCTAGATCTTTTGTGATTCATGGATGCTCATGGAAAGCAAAACCCTAAAACACAACAGTGCTTTGGAGATGAGTTTCAAAGCCACATCTGTAAAAAGTTACTGGTCTTGTCTTCTTAAAAGGCAGCAGAAACACCGAGGACATTCAGCTCTGATCTTAGTCCTCATGTCTCAGGCTCAGTGTGGTGTGTGAAGTCATTTGAACACGTACAGCCTTGGAGCAACTAAGTGGGTGTGAGAGTGTCTGCGGCTCCTGGGCACCTGTTGGTTTCCATGTCAGAACCAGAACAGGCTTATTAAAAGACATGACGTAGTCCATTTATTTTGGTGGAGTTTTCAGCCGTGCAATTTGATTTGACTGTGGGTGACAAGCTATACTGGACAGTGCCTTATTCAGCCTTAGTATTCTCATGTTGTAGATCGCAACCTTATCTTGTTTGTTCCACAGCCCTCCTCCCAGTTCACCCTCCTGCACCAGCATGCAGTTGCTTTATTTTTAGATAATTAACCTTTTCTTTTGCAGGCAGTAGATGAAGTGCAGGGCTTTATAATTGATATGCTGTTGTCTCTGACTTCTTTACACCCACGTGGGGGCTTTCAGTCATTGTTAGGGCTGGAGTCTTGGTCTGAATCCACGACACAGAGCTGCCTTATTATTTACCCTGAGTAGGAATGCAGCAGAAATCAATGAAATGAATGATTGTTATTACCCAGAACTGACTGGAATTCAGATGCTGAATGATGTGCCCAAATGAATTTTTAAGAAAGCAGAAGTGCACAGTGGCTGCGTAATGCCAAGTTACACTTGAAGGCAATGCTTTCGTTAAGAGGTGAACATCTGACTGTACCAGGATTTTCAGTGCCTAGTTAGCAGGAAAATCCCTGACATTTTATTGACTAAAAAATTTCTCAAGAGGCATGTTGGTTAAAGCAGCACCTAAATATTGAAATAAAAGGCAGTGCCCAAGTCTTCAAGTAGAGCCAAGAAGATAAACCATGTCCTAGGGAGGTCCTGTCCCACAAGCCTAATTTCCACAAGCAGGTCTTAGAAAGCAGTTTAAAGTACTGCCCACGTGGATGTTGGCTGAATACAACATTTATCCTGGGGCACAGGGGCTTTTAATCTTTAGATCATTGAAGGGTTGGGTTTTTATGAGAGCTGTAAGTAGGATGTGATTCATGAATGCACATCATCACTTCTTAGCACTCGTGAACACTTGGAAAGTCAGCATGACCTGGGATTGAATCTGTTTTTTCTAGCAAATAGGATTCTGTACTGTAACTACCTCAGAGCCTGGCATTGCAGGTATAGTGTAGTAGATCGTGCAGCTACTGTAAGATTTGCTGCTGGTTGTGTTCACTTAAATTGACTGAAGCTGCACTTTGCGTAGAAGTAAACAAGCATCATGTAGGGGAGAAGGGAAGGGAAGTCTTTTCCTTTCTTCAGCCACAGAGAGGTGATTTCACAGGTTCTCCCTGGATTCCTTGCCAAAACCATCATCATTCCCAGTCCTCTAGACAAATGCCTGACTTGACTTTAGTGGTCCTGTGTAAGATCACAGGCTCAGTTTGCTGGAAACCCAAGGTGAGATTATGTCGGAGCAGTTGCTGATGCCCAAGAGATGTAAGTACAGTCTTTGTTTCTGATGCAGATGGCCATTCTCTAGTGCAGGGAAGAGAAAGAAGGCTGTACTCGTTGGGCTGACCCCATAATGCAGCTGAGCCCTCGCACCTCACTCGTAAACTCCCATGCTCTTTGCTCTTGCTCCTTGCCATCCCCGTGCAGAAGGCAAGTTTGCCAGCAGCAGCCACAACCCAGCAAAGGTGCTGGATGGGAAAGGAAGTGGCTACGTGACCTGCTGCCCACCACCCCTGAGTCCCACCACCCCCGAGTCCCACCACCCCCACTTCCCTGCCCGCAGCAGCGCCATCCCAGCAACAGCGCATGGTGACAGGGAGCGACCCCGCAAACGGGATGGGGGAAAGGGGCCCTCACCTCAGCCTGGGCCTGCACAGTCCCCTTTGGGCTTTTATTGAGCCATCCAGAAGTACGCCTGCCTACACCGAGTAATTGCATTTTGTTGTGGATGTTATAAAATACATTGGAAACATGTGTGGCTAGAAAGGGCACATTAAACTCCTGCATCTCAGTGTGCATTTTTTTGCTCTGTTTTGTTTTGATTTAACAGGCCAAAGGAGGCATTTCGATGAGGAGCTGTGGCGCTCTCGTAGTTTTCTCTTTTCACCAGTGGGCTGTGGGCATGTGTGTCAGGGAGGGAGCAAACTCAGGGCTGCTACAGGTTCAAAGGGAGGGCTTTGCTCTGTCTAAGTCATCCCAAATGGCAACCCAGGGTAGCATCCCCTCCCTCTAGGACATTTTCCAGTGGCTTGTGGAAAGGGGGTTCATCTCTAGGGGAGCATTTGGTGTCAGGGCAATACTTGATGAGAAACGGCAGTCTTTCTCAGCAGCACTTTGTGGATATCGTATCTGTCAGAGTCACATTCCCATCACTACTCATGGGACAAGTTTAGTGCATTGCCCAGGACTCCTAGCTATCTATCTGAGTGGGTTATCTCTGTTATTGGCAGTGGCGCTTAGGGTCTGATTCTCTATAAAGTACCTAGGAGCTACCTGAGGTTTTGCAGGATCAGTCAGTGGGTTTATGGACAGGTCCTGTTTCACCTTTGTTGGGTTCCTCTTTGTGCAGCCCTGCAATCAGGAGCTGATCACGGAAAGCAGCGTGATATGTCAGGTTTCATTATCACCCCAGTTCCTGATAAAGGATGAAGATTGAGCAGCCCATTTCTCACAGTTTTCAGCTTTCATCGGCCTTTGTGCACAAAGCAGTGTTTAAAATGTTGCTACCACTCTCCCCTGCAAATAAGAGAAGTCTGTGCCTCCAGCAGAAGGTATAAAGTATTTAGTTTATTCAGGGAAAGATAGCAATCACGAACGTTAGGCTGAGTTTAAAAGCCTTGGATTTTATTAGGGAAATTTACTTCAGTTTAATAGGAAAGTAAGGGGAGGGGTGGAGGGGGTGAGAGGAACGAGAAGGAAATTTCAAACAAAAATGTTCCAAGACCTCTTATTCATGAGTTTAGCTTTTGCCTATTGAGCTTAAACAACTTTCCATTAACATTCCTTATTGAGTACTGTAAATGGAAAAAGCAAATAAACATTAGTCTGTGGCCTGATGTGTTGTCAGTGATGCTGTTCATGAATTTTTTTTCTCTGTCAGTGAGAGGGAGGGTGCCAGCAGCACTGCTAGTTGCCAGCCTGGTCAGACTCTGTGCTGCATCTCTGTGCAAAGCAGGCAAAAGAAAAAGCTTTGTTTCACTTCCATGCTGCCTAGATTGAGGACTGATGTGGGGCTTATAAAATGCACTCTGAAGTAAATTAATGGTTGTCAAAGGTGAGCCTTCCACCATCATATTGTACCCTCCCTTTCCTGAGCTGCCCAAGCTCTGTTTCGCAAACAGTAGGGTTTTCTGGAGTCCACCATTCTCATCTGCAGATCTTTACAGCTGTAATGAGCAAGGACATCTCTTTGATTTCCAGTCTGCATTTTGTTGACTTACTTGTGTTTAGGCGAGGATTCTCCATAGCAGTTCCTTCCTTTCTCTCTCTCTTTCAAGTTTGGCCTCCACCCCTCCTCCTCCTCACTGGCTTGAAATACATGGACATCAGTTATACCCCTTTTCAAGACTTCACACTGAAATAGCCAAAATTTTCTAGACTCTTCTTAGGAAAGAACATCTTGTCACCACACACGGCTCCCTAGCAGGACTCAGCAAATTCATTTCACTAAGTGCTTTACCTACTGTTCTCATAAATACCTGTACTTTCCGCCTCTTGGTTGGGTGTTTGCCCAGCCACTGACACTACCTTTTCCATTGCCATATCTTCCTTTGCCTTCCTTTGCCTTCCTTTCTTCTTGCAGTCTACTCAGAATTGCATGTAAGATAGACACTTACTTCCAGTCCTGCCCTTTTGTCCCTTATTTTAAGTGTCTTCTTATCAGAAACAACAGCTGAAGACGAGTGAAAGAAATTTCTTATGCAGGAAAGATCACTTTTAGGAACAGCACAGACCTGCTTCAGCACACACGTTGTTTTCAACCACCTGTTCTTCAGCATTCCACAAGACTTCTTCTCCCTCTGTCTGCAAGACCAGAATTCCACTACAGGGCACCTGAGGGTATTTGAGCTCTTTTCTTCCTTGGGTGGACCACGGCAACCCCAAATCTCCTGGCCAGAAAGATGTTCAGTTCCATGAACTGGGCTAACTTCTTGTTTCATACACGCTCTACCACAGGCTAAAATCTTTGTTACAGTTATCACACTAGCCAGCTTTATCAAACAACATCCACTTTTGGCTAAATTTAGTGACAAAAGTTGTGGAGGAAGTGGAAGAAAAGGCCACTCACCTATCCTTACGCTTTTTCTGTGTCAGGCTATCTGGAGGGAACTCTTGCCCCAGCATAAAGTGGGAGCATTGTATCAGGGCTATCTGAAGTCAGTGCACGATCAGCTACGTGCTGTGTAGTATTACTTGGACACAGAACACAGCATCCTACCATGGGGTGAGGCCAGAACACCTGGGGCTTGCATGAAAGTGCATCACCAGGTCTCAGATGATCTTTCCGTACCTCTTCTCAGATGCCAACAGACAACTGACCGGGTAGGCCAGCACATCTTTCTATACTGTGGTGGTTTTCAGCTCATTATTTTTGTTCCTAGCTAGTAACGTACTCTAATAACAGGTTCATACTCCCCTCTGATAAAACTTTTGCCCCAGATTCAGGACAGGAGAGGCAGAGAACAAAGGAATCTCTCTGTTCTTGATCATAACCCAAAGAAGCTGGAGTAGTCAGAGAGTAAAGCATGTGTACCTTTGCTGGAAATGATTATACTTTGTACTTACAATACCTGGCTCTGCATTGTTTAGTAAGGTTTTTATTTGAATAGTTTTTATCCTGTGGGGAATTACAACATGTACTGAATTCAGGCTTCTTAACTGGAGGTGGGAGTCTTCTCCAGACTCTTGACATAAAAATTTAGGCATGTGATTACAGGTGTCTTCATGAGCACAAGGTGACAAAGCTCCCTACATATTTAATGGAAAGCCAGAGCTTGATTCAGTTGCTTAAGAGTAGGTGTCTGATACTATTTGTGCTGCCAGAGGTCATCTAAGACATCTGCGCTAAGCTTGCAGATATGGCACAAGATCTACAAAGAGCCACACCTTTCTGGAAAAGCATCTCTCAACTGTAGGTGGTACCCTTAAGGGCATCTCAGTGACCCTGGATGCCCAGGCTTCAGTAACAGAATCAGAGCAAAAGAGCTCAGAGCTATTCAGGTCACCTACACTAGGCACCTACACCTGTCATCCAAATAGCTCTGCAGACTCCACTGACCATATTAATGAGCAACAGGAGCTGTTGTATTGGCACCAGCAGGAGCTCTGACACCCAGCTCGCATGTAGGAATGCATGCTGAAGGCACCTAAATGACCTGCACCTGGGGCTGAATGTCAGCATATGTGCTTAGCTTAGGATGGAGGTCTTCGAGGGGGCAGTTCAGAGCATCCATTCATTAATTGGGTAAGGAATCTCTGCTGTTGAAATCAGATGCTTCCAGTGAGATGGTATTTCTGTGGAGGAGTGAATGAGGAGAGGAGGAAGACAGAGAAGAAAGCAGGAATGGAGCTGTTGTACAGGATCTTGGGTTGTGATAGAACAGCTGGTTATGGCAAATATTTGTAGAGTGATGGATTATGGGTCACATACATTTCAATTAAAAGGCTATACAGGCAAAGGTAGGCTGGTAAGTAAGATTATTTTTTTTCTTTCAGAAGGGGAAGCTTTGATAAATTGAAGGAACTAATTAACAAAGACAGCTGATCTCAGGATTTGAATGTGTCTGTGTGAATTTCAACCAGCTACAGAAAATATCTTAAACTTCTATTCCAAGTAAGAAAAGAGAACAAGTAAAGAAGGACTGTAAACATACGTGGGTGAATAACCCAGGGGTAAACAATCCTAGGAACACAGAAGGAACAGAGAAACAAAAATGGAAAAACTGGAGCAAGGAAACTGTCTTAAAAGTTGTAGAGGTAAAAGCAAGATTTTGAAAGCTCCAAGTGAACTACAGGCTTCAAAGTTTGGGAGACAAGGATGAGATATTCACCGGTTGTATTAAAAAATGAAGAATTAAGGAAATTGTGCATTATGGGGTGAATGGTACAGGTATTATAACTTTGTATCCAAAAGCTAAGAGAATGTGTTTCCTCTGTTTTCAAGAACATGGGGAGAAAGGCTGTGGTTAATGCAAATGAGTTTATCTACATGGAGCTCAGGTGCTTATGAACAGACAACCTCCATCACAGGACTTTGAAAGAACTGGCAAACGGCACCAGGCTTGGTAGAAAAGTTTTTCAATAGAAATCTCAAGTTAGAGGTTAGAAACAAGTTAGAAACAGAAAATAACAAAGGTAATACTTATGTTTTAGCAATGTGAAAACATAACATGGGAAACTATAGGCTTGCTAATCTGATCTCAATCAACCACAGGTCCTTGGAATGAAATAAAAGACTGTGGGTAACATGTAAATGAGAGAAATGCATCATACTAGACTAACCTTTCCTTGATAGGATAATTCACTTTCTGAGGCAAAGGAAATTAAGCAAATCATACCTATCTAAATTTAAGTGAAGCATTTGAGATGGGGCTGAATAGACAAGAATTATGTGAGCTGGAGAAAGGGATTAACAGAAGAAATGTTATAGAGAACTGGCTAAAGATAAGACATAAATGGGGATAGTATGGAAAGTAAAGGCATTATAGGAGAGGCACTCTCTCTGATGTGGCTGGTGATTTAAACATATTTTGCCAAGGCAGAGGAAAATAAGAGTATCCAAATAATATGGGATGTGATTCATGAGTACTTAGGTTCTAATAATAAGAGTTTCTGCTGTCAGCTGAGAGCTTTTCTGAAGTATATGGCTGAAAGGCCAGCTGACTAGAAGCCATGAAAAAGACAAACATGATCTTAACAGTACCAGTATGTTAAAAAAAAAAAGGGGGGGGGGGGGGCGGGGCGGAAGAATGTATGCCATTGTAGAAGACATGGGTGACATTTTAGGTGCAATATCTCAATTAGCTACAACTAGGATTTTTTTTTAGCTTAGTTAGATCAGGTGAGCAGGATGCTTTATAGATTGTTAGATTTGTTTGTTCAGCCAACAGTGGTTTCGCTCACCCTGGTTTTCTTCACGTGACTGAGATTGCCTCCTTTGCACACATATCCAGTAAGTCACGCCAGCGCTGCCCGGTGTCACTTTTGCCTGTTGCCTTTGTCGCACTTCTGCTTTCTGCATAATT
This sequence comes from Falco rusticolus, assembly GCF_015220075.1. NCBI lineage: Eukaryota > Metazoa > Chordata > Aves > Falconiformes > Falconidae > Falco > Falco rusticolus. The sequence goes on along the minus strand of NC_051188.1, from coordinate 32,508,255 downwards.
TTGTGTCCCAGATATCAACTATGACTTGGCTGGGTAATGGTAAATCATAAATGTAGAGTGACACTTCATACCTGTAACTGCAGTGAAAGTGATTTTAAAAATGTCCCTGCCTCTCCTACACATTGCATTACAGGGGGACTGCAGATTACAGTGCATCTGAGGCATGTTAGCAGCAATGGGCTTGGCTAGTTCCCACTCAGACTTTGCCCTTCTCCTTTTCTCTTTTCACCCATTATAGTTTTGTATGACACTGCAGGGGGAAAAAAAAAAAAACCAATCCAGCTTGCCTGGCTTTGCAGACTGTTTGACTTGATGACATTTGCTACCAAAGGTTAGTGTGTGAATGTGTGTTAGCTGTTCCTGAGTAATTCATAGAAGAAAAAGACAAAAGTTGTTTTCAGGTTTTAAACCTTAAATTGAGTCTTTTGAGATCAGACCAGAAATAGGTATGAAATCATTACAGGCAAAATACAAGGTTTGGTGTAAAAGTAAATTGCAGATCTACCTGCAGACATCTGGCTCCCCTGGTATACCAGGCTTCTGAAAACAAAAAGCATTAGAACAGAAGCCAAGAGCCAAACTTGTCAAAATTTAGCTACAGGAAACACAGGCCCCATCTAAGAAACAGGGAACAGTCTCTTGGAAGGAGGGATGAGCTGCCACTGCAAGTGCACAGTAAGGAGAACAAAAAACGTAATTCTTGCTTGTTAAAACAAGCAGATGATGAGTAAGGAACAAGGTTCACCCCTGTGAAAGGATGTCTGGTGCTGGTAGTCATGGCTTCAGTGAGGATGTCATAATGGAGGAGACAATAAAGAAAAACAGTAAAAAATTATTTAAGGTTGGGAAAAATGCCTGCAAATGAGAGGTTGAAAGTTTAGCAAAGAAAGGACTGGGAGGTGACTGTACTAGAGTATATAATTACTTGGAGTCAGTAAAATGTGCTTCCATCCAGTTGTGACACAAGATGGGAAGAGATACTTGTGGGAAGCACAGGTCCCTGACCCCAGTGCCAGTGTATATGGGTGAACTGCTTTGCACGGTGCACAGATGGACCAACTATATGGTCTAACAGTTCCTTTTAACCCTAAATTCTGTGAATTATATTGCAAAGACTTTTCTCTATCCAGGGCTCCCATCTCTCACCTGAAGACAGAGAAAAAGTCCTGTGGAAGGCTTTCCACTGACTTCAGGGTCTGTGGTCCAGGGCCACAACATAGCAGTGACATACAGAGGGAAGTAATAACTCTTTAGAGAAGTATCAAACAACAGTAGTGGCCTGAAAAGTAGCTGTCCTTCTAGGGCTGTGAAATTAAAGTTGTGAAAGACAGGCAAATGCTGTCTTTCCAACCAAGGAAGACTTGGAAAACCTGAGCCCACCTATGGCAACCCTTACAGGTGCTGGGTGGCGTGCTGGAACTCTGCTGACAAGACTATGAACATCTCTGAGGGAATTAGCTCTTCATGTTAATTTTCTAGCTGCAGCTTAGAACCGATCTCTTCTATACATTACCTTTGATCTGCAATTTTATTTTTTTCCCAGAGTGGAGCTTGCTGCATTGCAGTTTCCTCAGGTAAAACCATGTGGGCTCTGTTGTGCTGCGCAGCTGGGGAGATGTGCTTCCCCCCTTGGCCCTTGCACAAAGCCCGAAGGTCAAAGCAGTTACGAGCTCCTCACTGGGACTGACTTGCTAATTATCAACTTCAATTTCATGCACTGTTTTTATCCATTTAGCTTCTAAAGAAAGACTTTGATGCTGTGTTTAACAGAAAAATTCCAGTTCATGCTCATCGGCTCTTCAAATCTCCTTTGCCACAAGAGATGCGTTTTTTTCGGAAGGCTGAGAGACCTCTCTGTGCTGAGCTGTTACATTCACTGTTCAGTGCTGTAACAGCAAGACTACGTTGCACCTTTCACCATCAGGGCTTTAAAACAGTCAGGTACCTCTACCTGCTATGATGCATACGTACCACAGAAAAAGATGAGGATGAGGAAAGACCCAGGTACACGTTTCTTTGTCCAAGCCCTATACCACAGCGGGACACAACAGGGGGGCTGTGGTCAGTGGTGGGAGATGACAAGGGAGGATGCCTTCTGGAGGTCTCTCGCTTTCCACGGCCATTGTCGTTTTAAATGCCATGCAAAATTTAGGCAGCTGAACTAGGTGATAGAGATAAATTGCTAAATCATGCAAGGACAAGAACAGCATTAGGAATCTAGTGCATCCCTACCCCATAAATTATACTAGAATTTCATCAGATGTGCTTCTTTGAAGAGTGTCTTAGGACCATGCATATGACAGGACGGGCTGTTTTATCCTAAGTATGTAGATGTTTTAGCCCTGTTCCCTGGGCACACCGAGGAGACAGAACTGATTCCCTGCAGTGCTCTGGTGGATGTGGCCAAGAAAGATTATGGGTAACCTCTTTCTGGCAGTGATCACCATCCAGCCTTGTGACTCTGATTTTCCTCAGTTATGTCATCAGGATGATTATTTTTCCCCCATTCTGCCTGAAGACACACTTCAGATCCGATCTGTCCCAGCTGAAACAGCTCAGCTTGGTCTGGCAAAAAGCAGCCAAAGGATTTCATTACTGTGGATGTTTAACTCTGATGTTGAGTATTTGAATGAACCCTTTATTTCTCTCTATGTCTGAAAACACAATGCAACCTCATTAATATTGCCCTCCTCTACCTCCTCAACACAGCACTGCAGAAGGAGCCCTTGCCAACATCATCATCAGCCGATAGTGGGAAAATCTCCATGGGATTTCTCCAAATCAAGATTGTGAAGGGGCAGAGAGGCTCCTGCTGCTCCCAGGAGGAGCTACTCAGGTGCTAGTATACCCAGAAGCTGAGATGTCCAAATGTCAGTGTGGGATTGAGATAGACTTGGAGGGGCTTGGATCTGGGTTGTATCTGACATACAGCACAATGAGGCTGCCTCTTCCTGCTGAGTGGTCTTTACTGGGGTTCTTCCCAAGGAAACTTCAAGCAGAAAGCAGCAAGATTTTGGCCCTTTCTGTCCCTTGCTGCAGAGAAAAAGGGTCAAACGGCGTAGGCAGGGGGATTAGCGCAGTATCGAGGTCTCTGTGGTTTCTTATTTTTTTAACCAAATCTGCAGACTTTGGAGGCTTTAGTAAATCCTCCTCTTTCAGCATCATTTCAAAGCAAAAGCAAGAGTCCTAAGGCTTACCTATGACCTAACTGCTCAAAAGTGCAAATTTGTTTCCCTTAAAATTCAGACTAAACAGTTTCAAAGCCTCCAGAGAATTTACCTAAGCTTTGCCAGGTTCTGAATTAGTCACGTTAAAAAAAGGTAAATATTCTTTGCTAAAATGACTGCCCATCCTGGTGCCTGAAAGAGATGTTACTAGGGTCAGCTAAAAGCAGAGGTATAATTGTCCTGGGGCAGTACCCCCTCAACACCCCACAGAGTGCCTTTCTGCTCCCCCCGAGTAGCACTACGAGAGTCTATCGCATTCTTGTTTTCTGTGTATACTACTGGGGAATAAAGGATGAAAGAGAGGTAAAGTGTGATGACCTGCTCCTGAAGATGACAGTTGAAAACTGCAGTTGGTCTGCCAACAGCCCTCTGGAGCGGAGAGCCTGTGTGCTGCCCTTCAGCACAGCTGTGGCCCATGAAAGAAAGGTCTGAAGATTTAACTGCAACAAGAAAGCCTCCACTACAAAGAAAACACAGAAGCAAAAAGGTGAGAGCGTAAATTCTGGCACCAGTGACTTCTAGCCATGTCTCAATAAGGAGGGCAGATTGTCTGGGCAGCATGCTATTCAGCGGCAATATCAAGTATTGATTTATTTCCAAGAAACCTTAATTACATTGTTCAAAGTCTTGAAAGAGAAGGACTGTCTTGGAGTTATCAGCAATCCAAGACCCGGCAGTAGATAACAAAACCCATCAGTGATTCTGAGCTGTTTTAATACACTTCTTGATGTGTTTCTCAGAAAAAAAAAAACCAAACCCCAGAAGACAGTCCTCACCAGATACGCTCTTTTAATCTAACTAACCAGTGCTGTATGCTGGCATCACCTTGTTCCATTACCTCCTCACATTGTTGAAGCTTTATGCTTCAGTTGCCTGAATGGATGAGGAGATAACCTCTACTTCCAGAGCATCCTTTGGATTTTTATGGTGTTTTGAATTAGTGATGCAAATCTAATTTTGTTGAAACAGACCTAGACTCCATTACTGAAGGAGCACTTTCTATTTGGATTAACAAGGCTGCATTGTGTCACTGCCTGATGTAAGGTGCAGAAGTGCCCAATTTATCAGAATATTAAATGCAAGAGCCTGTTGTGGTTTCTCTCTAGCCTACAGAATGTACATTTGCAGGTCTGCAGCTGAACTCCCTTCATCAAACACCTCATTACCTTGGCAAAGTGAAAGGGAATAGCAACTTAAATATTTCAGGAATATACTGGTTATACATTAACCCATGAGTCTGTAGCTGTAGGAATCAGAAAACCACCACATCCTATCTTTTGTTTAATAGAAAATTGAATTTTTTAAAAAAAAATATTCCTGTAGAGTATGAGATGTTACTCCTGACAGAAATGAGCGTGAAGGAGGAGGAATAGTGTTGGTAAGGAATTCAACCTATAGCCATACTGGGGTACCCGAGAGCATTTCTGAGGTGTGTGCTCCCACTCTGTGTTGAAATGAGACACAGGAACACACCACCCACCCCCTCCAGGGTCTGGTGTCCCCAGAGGGTGTGTGGGCTGGACAGAAATGCTGGAATAATCCAGAAAAGTCTCTTATCTGCACTTCCAAGGGAACAGGATCCCACAGTATCCCCCTCACTATCCCACTGGCCAATTTAAACAGAGACCGAGAAATCAAGTTTTTCTTTCTGGCTGAGTAAAAAGCTTTCTGAGTGACCTTGTAGAGTTACTTGTTCCTTTGTGGCTGGTCTATCTTATATAAATCAATGGTTTTTGGTTGGTTTTTTTTTTTCCTAAGTAGCAAACACATTAGAAGTGGAAAAAACACTGGACATTACAGATGGATACTCCAATAGGAGGAAGCAGCTAAGTACACAGGAGCAAACTTCAGGGCTTTGCAAACCAACATGCCATCCCTTGTGAGGCTCTGTCCGTTTGCAGTGGGTTTGCCAAAGAAAAGAGAACAAAATTATAAAATGTCTCCACGCAGTGGGGGAAAATGCATAATCCCCTTGGCACAGGGTGACAAGGAGCAGGATACAGGTCTATTGAGGCTGCAGAACCGATGTTTTAGCTCTAAAGCCCTCCTTTTCCTAAGAGGAATCATTACACAGAAATTCTGCACATCTCAAAACAGCAAATTCTCCCCAATTCATCTAGAAAGCCTTTGTCATTGTTAACATTTTAGCTGCAAAAAACAGGGAATGGTTGACAACAGCCAGCTGAACAGCTGCCCCACCAAATAAAGGAGATGGGTAGGATGGTAAATTCTGAGTTTGCAGCTCGTATGCTGTAAAGCTCTGCTGTGTTCAGGATTGATACACCTGCCACAAGGCATGGGAAATAACACTGCACTGGACTGTTGTGTGCAAACCCAGAGCTGTTATGCAAGACTGACTTTTCCAGAGAACTATAAACTTCAGTGAACTGTGTATCTTCTCTGTCTGTTGTTGTTTATGTGGCACTGATTTATCTATCCATCCATCCACCCAAAAGTAACTCACAGCTAGAGACTTCTCAAATGCTGTACAAGTGTTTCCATGTCCATATTTCCATTCTCCCAGGAGTTATCATTCTGGCAGTTCACAAAACTCTTTGTCAGTCTCAATAAAGACAAGAACTTAATTGTGCAGAACAGATAGTTTTTTGCGGTGGCACTCTGCCTACTGGTTATGAAGATGGCCAAAATTACCAAAAACTTACTTTTGGGGTAAAGTCTGCAGCATAAACTGTTGGATTTTATTTCACTGGAACGAAAGTCACTGCATTTTCAAAATGTGTCTTCAGTTGTATGTACTGCTAATCACCCCCATAACCAAAGGGGAGAACTACTGCAGCAAACCATATGGGGCTATAAACAATAGGAGGGAAAAGGGTCATCTTGTTGCAGACGTGATGGGAGCAGGCACAGTTCAAGACCCTTTGTTGCTTCTAGTCTGCCTTACAGCAGACTCTATAGGGACGCAAGGAGAGGAGAGGATCCTTAAAGATACTCAAATCCCACTTTAGATTGCTTGAAGTGCCTTAGCAGTGCAGAAGCATTTGAGCATCCCAGGAAGTCCTGCCTATGCCAGTGAGCTTTGAAGGTCTGATCTTGAGGGTCCTTGGCCCAGATCCTTAGACACTTATGATTCCCACTGAAATGGGACTAAATGGGAGTTAGTGAGGTGATGAAGTTAACCTCTAGTGTCACTTCCTCATCTTTACAACTCAAAAAGGTATGGGGATATAAAATTGGGGCACTGCCAATTGCAAATCATTATGTGAGGATCGGCATTGGAGGACAAACCTGAGGCTGGCAGATCTAATGATGCATCACTCAAAGAGAGTGGGCAATATAATGATCTTAATCTTTGAAGATATTATATGCTCATATACTTGCATAAAAGAGTGTCTTAAAGAGGGTGCAATTGTTTTAATCATGTCCCTGAGCTGGATCTGGGTTGCTGCAAGTCGCAAGCTGTATTTCTGCAAGTGCTTCAAACCTTTCAAAATAATGTATTTTTGGAATTTGTGATTATCTTGTGAACATTAACTCAGTTGGCTTCCTGGCAGATCAGACCTGAGTAGAGTAAAGATCTAATGACTGTGGAGGTCAAACAAAGCAGTTAACAACTGGTGCTTTAAGAAAGGAGCCCATGGAAGGACGCTGCCTTTTTTTTAGTGTTGGCTAAAGATGCATTTGATCCTTAACCAGGCGGTGGGGGGATTTCTCTCAAGACTAGTTTGTACTATGCAGAAGTGACTAAGTGCGAGCTGGCCTCCTCTTCTTTCTTGCACCTGGTGGGATTTCCATTTGTATGTATCCTGGGCAGAGGTACAAGACTATCAAAGCAGCAGCACAGCTTTTCTTCACTCATTTGGTCTAAGTGCAAATGACTATATGAAATAAAAAGTCAGAAGAGTTAGGCTTTATATCACATTTTGTTCCCAGTCTTAAGTCTCTGAAGAACAAATAAAAATTACATTTTCTGAAACCATGACTCTTATCTCAAATGTCCAAGATGAATTCCTCTGTTCCCTTCCTTCCTCCCCTACAGCCTTTTGGGCTCAACAGCCTGAAATGTTTCTTATCTCTGTTCCTAAAACGGACTGCATCTCCTTCCCGCCTCCTCTTTCTCACAAGCATTCACACAGCCATCCCCCTCCATGGCAGGAAGCCCCAGAGGGTTCTGGTCTCATGATGATTGGCAGAAGAATAAAGTTGTTCAATTCTTGGTCTGAATTCACTGCTGACCTTGCTTGGGCAATCTCTTGAGGTTCCTTCCAAGCTGAACGGCTCTCTGAGATGATAATTCACATGTCATGAGGGGAGGCTCTGAGCCACTGGCCAGCCTGTCTGCAGGGAAGCAGTCACCTCACAAATTACCTACAGTGGTGCTCCGGCATTAAGCAAAAATGCAAAAATGTGCAGATCACTGCACACAGCAAACGCAAGCAGAGGCACAGCTGCCTAAAATCTGCCTTTTGGAAAGTCAATAGTGTCAGCCCTGAGAGAACTGTTGCCTGGCACCTTGTTCTAGTCAGTTCTTTAAACACTGGGAGAGCTGCCCCCCATTGCAGTCCTGGGAGAGCTGCAAGATGAAAAGACATACAGGATTTCCCTGAAGTCAGCTACATGTGGATTTTATTACAATACAAAAATTTGGGAGTGTACTGGGTGCTGTAGCGTACATGCCAGAAAAGTGGCTAAGGGAAACAGTCCACTTGTAAACACTTGTAGCGCCCCTACATCCAAAGCGGTCAGGAACATATGCAGCGAAACTCTTCCGTGGAAAAGGAAAGGAAGGAAAGCGGGTAGCCTCAGGGCTTGCTTTCATACAGTTTAGAAGCAGACTTCCTGTGCGATAAAGAAAACTACTGTGGAGTTTACAGTTTGGTCCTGACCTCCTCATACCTCCAGGTTCCCAGAGGGGAATCGCAGAAAGGACTAGCTCCTCTGTTGTGGCCCAGGTGCTTACATTTGCATTATGTTAATTAACGCATTCTGCACGGAGACATTTCTCAATCACCTGTTCTGCTGTGGATACAAATATTAAGTCAGAAATGAAAACGCTCCAAATTAGCTAAGTGGTTCCCTTCATTTGAGGATGACCTGCGATTCCCAGTCTTGTGAGAAAACATGGCATTCTCTAGAAGACTGAGAAATCAGGTTATATCAAGTAATTTGCTAAAATCCTTTTAAACTCCTGTTAAGATTTGGAACTGAGAAGCTAATTTAAATTCATCCCATTTCACCCATTGCTAGTTTTATTTATGCTGCAATACTTCCAAATAATATTTAACCGGCATGCAAGTAATAGATGTGCAGATGGTAGGTGGGTAGAAGGATAATTTATTACCCAGAGCAAGCTATAAACCAGCTTTACCAGTTGTAAATGGTACCCTGCATGTTTCAGACCTTTGACACTTTAAACTGTAGTTAACATGTATGATGATTTAGCCCACAAACCAATTTCACCCTGAAACAATGCATTTCCTTGATTAAAGGGCTTCTTAAGGGTATATTTAATGTATCATGTAACAGTAAAATCCTTTAACTTAGCAAATAATTCCGGATTTCCAAAACTGCACCAAGCCAAGGTTGTACTGGCAGTCCCCTATCTGCTTCGTAGGAACCATATTTCTCCTTTTTAAACTAGATTTTAAAAAAGTAATAATAAAATATTGGAAATGCAAACAGCGCATAGAATAAAAATATTCAAACCTTTCTTGGAAAAAATAGAAGACCATATAGGTAGCTGGACATATTTTCAGGTATGTGGATGCACACCATTATTTCATGGAAACCAGGATATTCAGCACTGGAAAGATCTCAAGACATTTTCTGGGCTGGGTGTTCCCAGACTGTGGGACATTTATCACTGATGACATATAAAGCCATTTCTAGGATGTTCATGAAGGCAGCTCACCTATTTCTTAAGATAAACTTATCCATGTAGGCAGTTGCAACAAAACCAGTCGATAACACTGAAAAAATGGGCATCATTAAAGATACCAGGAGTGTGGGAGAGAGGTGGGGAAACCGGAGAGCATGGCACCGGGAACTTAATTTGAATTGGATGGTTGTATGTGATAAGAGGAAAAAAGGCCAGAGGCAACTCTCTTGCTCATGACATTGTTGCAATACCAGCAAACTCGCCCAAAAATCCCTTAGGATACTGCTTCTTAACTGGTTCTTAGAAAACCCAGTGAAAGTGATTGCTGTATTACTTCAGCCTTAGCCTTTTTCTTTCCAATACTCCTTCCTGCTGATGCTCTATTTCTTAGAGCTTGATGCTGAAAAGTGTGATGCAGGGGATTCAAACAGGTTTCTCCACAAGAGCGTGCCTGGATTGCATAGATTTTCCTGGCTGTGCCCACGCATCTGTGAGCAACCGAGTGCAGCTGGTTTGGTCTCTGTGCAATGACAGAAATGGAGGTCTGCTGTCCAGCCCACATCATGGCTCTCCCTCTTCTTTGCCCCAGGTTCCTGTGGGCTCTGCTTCAGTTGTTTCACTGGATTCAATGTCCACACTTGTCAGGGGTAGAAAACTGTCTTTGGTCAGTGTGTTCTCTAGAGGTCCCTCAATTTACATCTGGACACAGTGACATTTAAATGCTGTTAGGTACAGCAGCGGCTCTGTGCAGTGGCTCTGTACCGTCCGGAGTGACAAGCGCAGTGAAGTCTTTGCCAGGGGCGTGCACCAGCAGCAGCAAACCCAGGCCTCAGTGGGTGCTTCAGGGAACTTATGGTGCGTTACCTTTGCTCTCAGAAAGCAGTGATACATGATGCATGTCCATGTGGAGGGATGGGACCAACTACCATAAAGAAAGACACAGTAAGAGGTCAGCTTGGTCATTCAAACCAAACACAAATGTTTTCTATTGCCTCTTCTTCATTCTGTTCTTCTTGTATTTACAAACTTTGGATGTCCTTTTCTGTTATTTTAGTCACCATCTGTGTCTATACTTTGTTTAAGCACCTAATAGTGCCTTTTTTCTTTTTTTTTTAAAGAAAACTGCACTGATATCCAAGTCTAACTGAGGGTTTTTTCCTGAATTTATTTTCTTTCAGTGGCTTTTAAGCATAAGCTTCAGTCTCACTTCCTCCTTTGTATTCCCTTTTCATTCTCCAACTCTGATGTTTTCAGTCATTTCTAAGTTTTTGCCTTCTTAACATTTTGTGTTGCATTTATGCATACTGGAATGGAGTCTGCTGGCAGTACATCTACCTTTAAGTACCTTTTGCAGACTGTGTGATATTAGTTTATGACCCATAAGCTGAAAGCTGCTGCACTACACTCTTCTCTGTTTTACTAACAGCAAAATTTGATTCATTTGCACCTGAGATTATCTGTGCTACAAAACACCATGGGAGCAGAGCTTGTCAGGAAATGCCTGGGGAACCCAGAAATTATATGGAACAGTCTTTAAAAAAACAAAAACAAAAACAAAAAAACAAATAACAAAACGAACAAAACCCCAACAAACTATTTCCTATCAGTTTTGGTGTCATGAAGGCTTTACCCAATTCATACTGTGCACCCATTATTTTGCTCAGAACGACACGTTTTCAGAAAGCCCCATTCACAGAAATCCAGGGATGGGAATGCAGAGGTGGGTGTTGGGTGCTCCTTGGACCCAAGGGAGATCAGCAGCAGCTTCCTCCATGAGTCAGCCTTGCTGGAAATTATACCCAGGCTCTTGCTTCGTCCTCCCCATGACGCAGCAAACCTGGAGACAGAAAAGCCAGCATCACTCATAAGCTCATGTACGTTGTGCCCATCCTCAAGTGGTTGACGGAGACGAGATTGCTCAGCTCAGCAGCTGCCTATTTTTTTCCTGCCAAGTGTAAAGGGGCCCAATGGCTTTTGTGCAGGCAGGCTTTACCTTGGCTGTGTCCCTTTAAATCAAAGCGTTTGCAATTCAGTAAAGGCAAAGTATAAGTACAATGAAAGCCAGGAGTTCCTTTCAGTATGGAAATGTTTCCCTGAGTGACTCAAATTGAATTTCATAAGAAGAAATCCATAGTTCCATGAAATTTATAGATGCATTATAAAAAAGAAGTATATTGTAGGTTACTTGATTTACTGTTGATTCTTTGGGCAGCACTCAGCAGAGTAAGGAGGAATGTGATTTGGAAATACACTGGAGGGGATTCAGCAGTATGCTGGCAGCATCAAGTTTCATCCAATTTGAGGGGATTTTCACTCTCCTTGGATACTGTAACTAGCTGGGCTTACTATCAAATTACATTTTGCTGGATCTCCTGTAAATCTGAGAACTAGTGACAATAAATGCAGATATAGCGACTTTGCCTCATTTGCGCTCCCATTAAGCTTTCGATTATTCTGACATAATTTGTTTCTCTTCTACTGTCCCTGTTTTTATGGGTTGTGTATGGAGACCAAAGCTTCTATACTGCAGGAGGACACATGCAAAGACAGTCCATGGGGGAGTAAGCAGAAGAGCAATATTATTTGGATTTCAAATGAAGCCTTTTGTCTGTGACCAGTTACCGGATCTGTGCATGCATGTAGGTGAAGCTGGTCTTAGGTGTTAGAGCGAAAGCAAGTCTATGGGACTACTGAGTGTATCCAGGCCCTTGGTCAACACCTTGGATTTGAAACCAGCACACACCCCCTAGCAGCTACAACAGGTTCATTTGTCCTGTGTGCTAGGCACAGCATCACACAAGCACCAGCAGGTTACACAGTAGGTATTGCTGTTCCATGTAGTGTAAATTGGCACTAAAGATAAGTAGGAGCTTAGGTGGTTCTGTGTGTCCACTGTGGTGGATGTATCTGGGGGGGTAGGGGTAGGGAAGTCTATCTCATTTATGGAAGGTACCAGAAGGCAATCTGTGTGTGAAGAATGAGGATTATGGATGAAAGGTCCTTAAGAACTGGTACTGTCCCCAGTTGTGTCTACAAAAATGGTGTAGATATCTGAGTATTGGCTCTTTCTATAACCCAGAGTTATAGTTAGTGACTAGTGCTTCTTGTGATCTTACCATCACATTAACATATATGTAAATTTCCACCAACATGGAGCAGACTTGTATTGTCTAGCTTGGGTAGAATGAGCAAGTGACCATCTTCATTTCCACATCTTCCAGACATGTCCTACATTCATCCTTTCATCCAGCCAGAGATTTCTGCAAGCCTTGCATGCCAATCTAAGCTCACGAAAGGCAGGCTGAATGTGCATTGACCATACAGTCCACCCTGCAACAAGGCAGTGTGTATCATTGCCCCCTGTTCTCTCTCCTCCTGCACTTGCGAGGTTTTCTAATGATGCTGTTCTGCATAGCCACTTGGACCACTTTTCCTCCACATCCACAGCTAGACCCATGGAGAGCAGAGAAGCTGTTGGGAAAGACATCATTGTCAGTGAAGAAGGTGTGGTTACAGGCTCACTGTTCCTTGGATCTTTCTACCATTCCATCATTCCTTCTACATTCCTTTCCATCACTCAGATCAGAAAATACTACTGCTTTGGAGGCAACTGCAGCCACAGGAGCGCTGAGCTTCTGTTTTGCCTTTACAGAGTTCCCTAATGAACCTTAGGTTTACTGGAGCTCCTTGCTGGAAGAGTAAATATGGCTCTGTCTGTAATCCGTTTTCATTAAAAAAAAACTGTCCTGCAACGTCATCTGCAAACAGAGAATGGGAGATAAACTGCACTTCAGAGTTTCAAAACAAATGATGAGCTGTGGCAGGCAAGAGCACATGGAGCATGTGAAGGCAAAGGACCAGGAAGGCTGTAGAAGTGGTGAGACCATGAAACCAGCAGCCTGCCTTTGCTAGAGAGACAGACTGGCTCCCACAAAGCCAAAAGAATCTTATTCTAGTAATCGCAAACAGCCGTGCTTGCTTAATGCAGCATGCAAAAAACGTGCAAAAGCAAACCATGAAGCCTGCCACAGAGGTATCAGTAAGCAGACACTTGAAAAGGCTGGGTGCTTGTTAATGTTTAACAAGCAAGTCCTCATATGACTCAGTATGTTGAGCTTTATTTACCTAATCCCTAAATTCACCAAGGGAAAAAGGACTCTCTTTATTAGCTTATGATAAATAAGTAAAGAGGAGGACCTGGAGTAATCTTGCCGAATTTATTCCATTTAATAGTAAAGGAGCCTGTTCTACACAGCCATTCCTTTATGAGATTAAGCAATATTTTAGAGTGATTTAAGCAAATCTTACCATGAATATGATGGTGGAAGAGACAAAATTTGCCCATCCTGGAGTGTGCAACTGGATTTGAGAACCGTCTTTAAATTACCATTTCTGCCAGACTCATCTGTGGTAGAACCTGGGAGCAAGTGAGGAGGCACTATCCTGAGCCAGAGTTAGTTTTATTTTAGACAGGGACTCATAGTTCAAATCTAAGGCCAAATCATGCCTTAATGGAATATCACTGTGGGAAATCTGTAGCTTCTCTAGCTGCATTTTAATAATCAGTCTTCTGTCCAATTCTGTGGAAAATATAGGCTTTTCTCTGCTACTGAAAATAATTTTTATGGAATTATACTGGTTTTTTCCCCCAGTTTACGCAGTAGGGTAAAGATACTCTCACTGCGGGATGACACCAAAATCCCAGCTGACCAAAGAATGGCTTCCAAGCTGAACTAGACAACGAGTCTCAACCAAGACTACTGCAGTAGGATGCGAAGTGCCATGTCCAGGGCTCAGATTTTAGAGTTTATCTGAAGACCCACTCTCACGGCCCAGCTCAGGCGGAGCGAGTGACACAGCCATGTTTCACAAAACCCATGTCAAAAGCAGGACAACAAATGGTCTTGCTTGGCAGCAGTCGATGCTGTGGGATATGATCCCCTGCGAAGCAGGTTGGAGAAACCTCACTCCCATCAGAGGGAGAATCCTCCATTCCTGATGTCTGCTTTAACAGGCGTTTATAAAAGCCATTGCACTTAATGAAACCAGGAGTGCTATTTTTAGGCTACAGCACTAGGAATTCTGCTAGGTTTGTTTAATACAGAGCAGTCATTTCCTTTAAAAGTCTGCGTATGGTTTTACTATCTGACTGCCCATCCATACCTCAGCTAACATTCTGGGGGTTTTTTGAGTTCTGACTTTCATCTTTTCTGGTTGCCATGGTGACAGCAATACAAACACCTCCAAAGGATGAGCTACTTCCCTTGGAAGAAGAACGTCTTACTGTATACGCCAGGACTGCAGAAACGTTTAATGTAATTTTGACCACATGGTAAGCTAGTTTGGTGGGTCATAAAGCAGAAAACACCATCTGGGGCCAAGGTCATGTCAGCTCCATCAAGGGAGCATTTTATTTTATTCTGTTCTATTCTGAAGACCACATTTTGTTTCTCACTCAGGACAAATCAGGGATATAACTTACGAAGAGTATTTTGCAACCTAAATAGCTATTTATAGATTAGGTGGAATATTTACTGCCAAAAGAAGTTTCTCCTCAGATTCTGATCTAAATCACTTTGATTATATGCTCTCAGAAACATGTTCCAGCCCCTTATCCTCGCATTCATCGTGTCTTCCACACAGGAGGGTGAATAAAACATCTGATAACTGTTAGCAGATACGGTAAATGCAGTTCTACATCTGATGAAACTGGGAGAGAGTGTGCAAATAACTTGATCAAACTGTACATAGGAGATGAGTGCCAGAGCCCACAGAGGGCCCCTGCATGGACTGCATGGTACGTGGTCCCATGCTCAGACTACTTGAACACAACACTTTGACAGCAAACCTGTCATACAAAATGCTAGTCTCCAAAGCAGCTCCAACATAATCAACAAAGATTTTACAATGTCCCTGGCTGGGAACAGCATGTCATGGGTACTGGATGGTATGTAGCAACCTTCCTACCCCTAGTCTCTGCAGGGTTAAAAAAATCTCAAACTGTGCTTGGGTGTGGGTTTCTTCTGGTGCTTCTGCATTACTTTCCTGTGGGAGGGAATTGTTGAACTATACTTGTACCTGGGGAAAAAAATAATGTTTTCTACAAATAACTATTCGCGTTGGATTCCGGAGAAAAATCCTTGCAATATGAAGAGAGGCAGCCTCATGCATTGTAATTTAGGGTTAAACCCAGGATGCTAGAATTTCTCTTTTTTGGCATGCAAAGAGTTAAAGCAATATGCTTTCAAATGCCCCTAGCTGCAGTCCCACCTCCTTCCACTCCAGGTCCCTGCCCTATATTCTGGCACTGCAACTGGTGACTAAAATTCTGAAGGAAAACAGAAGGAGCAATATTATTAGCATTTGAAAAATGTAAGAACAAACTTTGTTCCCTTAGGGAATCGCTTGAGTGACACAATGGAAAAAAGCCCCGGGGCATGTCTTCCTGCACCCTCTGCCTCTACCACCAGTGCAAAGGCCCCTGGGCTTCCAATGGAATTAAGTCTGCATTTCATGCAAGCAGGGCACATCTTGAAGAGATCTTTCTTAGCCATGAACATATCCCAGATCTTGTCGGTGCTGTTCAGTAACAGGGAATTAAGTTCACCTTGTGCCCAGTTTGACAGCAAATATTCTTCATCTGTCTTTGCAGTTCTGAGATTTATACTGTTATAATAAATTCTAAAACCCCCTAATAAGTTAAATATTTTATCCAATATCATCTCCAAGATAGAAAAAACCCAAAACCAACCCTGAAACAGCATCCTTGGACATATGTACATGCAAGCCTAGACTGTATATTACTAATATATTTACTTTGAGGCAGATATATAGGGTAAAAATTAACATGTGACTCAAAGGTTTAGAGTATTTTGAAAATAACTCTAAAGGTAGCTCCAAGGTTTCAGTTTGGCACTGAAGTACTTGTAAATCTCCTTATATATTTGTGAAAATGGCAGTTAGAAGGTGGCTTTTTAAAAATTTTAATAGCAGCAGCTGTCCAAACACACTGCAAGACCCCTTTACACAAATATACAACATCTACTGAATTTTTGGATTGGTATTTTATTTACAAGCAAATCCAGTTGCTTTTGCACTCCTGTCATATACTGCATTTCACAGATGGTTGGGTTTGGGGTTTTTTTGTTTTGTTTTAAAGAGCTTTTGGGGTTTCTGAGAGGGAGAATGGCAAGACTGAAGTAGAAAAGAGAAAAACCGATGTGCCAGTGCTCAGCACAGCAGTTTTGTAATTACCATGAGTTCAGTGCTTTTTAAAGATCCACAAGAAAACTAATGCAGAGTGCATAGCAGTCCAGGGCAGAGAAGCAACTCTGATTTTGTATGCATGCAAATATTTGAGAGCTGTGTTGCAGCAGTACAGGTGGTGACTGTCCCCAGTTTAACTACACCAAAGGCCACTTTTGCCATCAGACCTTGCCCATTGCTCCTCATCAGGTCTCATGACTCCAAACCCAGAAAGCAGCACCCCATGCCCCAGGGCATCACGGTGGTGTGGCACTGAGACAGCCCTGCATGGGGGCTCCTGCTGCATGCCCATCCCTGGTACAGACTGTGTTTCCCATTCTCTGGCCAGCCCTCCTTTGCCACATGTAACCACTAATTTGGGGCAGGTGAGAGGGACCAAGCCATTGGCAACCTGTCTTTGATGGGGTCCTGACCCTTAGCTTTGCCAGTGGGGAACACAAAGTACTGGCAGGCTGGGGGGTATCCAGATATGGTATCTAGACCTATTTAGAAGTTATTGCATCTTGGTGAGCCTTCCAGGTCAGAGAGGTTATTTAACCAGTGCTTGAAAAAGACCTTGAGACGTGGCTGGATGCGTATGAGTTGTCACTTAGACTATGCTCTTCACACTGCTGCTGGGACGTATTGAAGCAAGTCAGACCATCACCATCTCAAAAGTACTGGAGAACCCACGCTGGCTAGAAAGGGCTCCAGACTGTTCTGAGAAATTGGCTCTGGGAATCAGCTAGTTTTGACACATAGAGCTGATTAAAATAGTCCCATATTCACATTTCTGTCTCACACAAATGCTGGCTTTGGCAGAATTTTTTTCAGATCTTAAACTTTCATCTCAGTAAGATGTATGAACCTGATGGGAAGATTTTACACCTGCTGGGGTAAGAAATGACTAACACCAGCCATACTGTAAGTAAGCACCATGCAAAAATCCCTACTGCCACTCTGGTGCTGTTATTGGCACCTCTAATTCTTACGATCTCTTTGCTATCCAGCCATACCGTGCATCTTCTTTGCTATTCATTCTGTATCATGCAAACCGCTTGCTATCCCACCATATCATGCAACCTCTTTGCTGCTTTAGCCCAGGCTGTCAATAATTGCCATACTCAGGAATCTTCCAGAGCTGAGAAGGGCTGCAGACAAGACCTAGAGCCAGGTGGCTACCCTGGGAGTTTTATGGATCTACTGGATGGAAAGGGCAAGTGGGCAAGTGACTGTGTCCTTTCACAGACAGGACTCAGGTTTCCATAGTGTGACCCTTTGTCAGCAGTGCTCTAGTGATTCCTCCCTCATACAGCAGTCCTTGGGTCTCCCAGCTGGAAATGCTGTCTCTCACAGCCTCTGGCACAATGATGTGGGGACTCACCCAAGATCTCTTTTTAAGAGGGCTGGCTGGTGCAGAGTGACTCCTGTGCATGCAAAAGGAGGGCCCATGTTCAGGCATGTCCCATGGAATGAGATAAAGCTTGGAAAAGACTGATTCTTGGACAAATGCAATAAGGAAATAACCAGCCTATTCCCCCATTTTCTGAGGAGCTCCACAGAATCAGCAAGACTACATCCAACTATTCTGATAACCACTAAGAATATAACTGCTTTAGGAATAACAGAAAAAAATGAATGTAAACAGGGAAAGGGGGAAGCAGGAACGCTTCCAGAAAAACCAGGAAGAGAACAAAGCCGTGAACTCTGGAAAAAGAAGATGAAACAGGGGAGCCGGAGACATACGAACATCAGTATTAGTCAGACTGTTGCTGAGAAACTGAGAACACGTCTGATCTAACTCCCACTAGACGTGAGTGGTGGGTTTCACAGGAGGAATGAAAGCTCAGTAAGAAGCAACATTAGGTTTAAGAGCAAATTTTCAGATGGAATTAAAATTAAGTCATTGAATCATCTCCCAAAATGTCATTTTACCCCCACCCCACCACATTTCCCACACTGTTGTCCAAGGTTTTTCTTACATGAAAGCAAGAGCTGTCTGAAGACCATTAAGCAGTCAGCTCAGTGACATTTGAGCATGGACTAAATGTAAGCCTTCGCATACTTTCCTTATCCATGGAGCTGAGACTCAACACTTCCAAGGAAATAAAAAGATTTACAGATTACACAACCATGTATGCACCCACTAAGGTAGCCCTGCCTTCCTTCTCAGCCCTGTCTCAGCTCAGACACCATGGAGAACAGCATCAAGGTAACCATAGTGACAAGTGCCTTAAAATGGTTATAGCCACAATCATTCAAAATGAACAGCTGCGTAAGTCTGGCCTAATCCTAACAAAATCCTCCGAAGTCTGTCAACATAAAAATAGAAAGATGAGAAGAAGAACAAACAAACAAAAAAGCCATCCACCTACTCAAAATTAGTGCTGCCTCAAAGAGAGGGCAATTTGTGCTTTGCAGCTAGATCTGCCTTCTGCTGCTCCAGAAGACAGGGCCTTTGTGTCACAAGTTCATTGTTATATTTTTAGACCCAGACACTGAAAGGTGGGGCCCGAATAAAACCCTCATTGTGCTTCGGCAGCAAACAGGAAGCAAATGATACCTTACGGAGGTCAAGCTCGATCCGAGTTCTCTGGAAGGCTGGTGTTTGTTTGTTTGTTTTCTTTTTCCCAGACATTATAGTTTTCTCATTACCTTCTTTCACAGGAAGTTTTTAATAGCTCTTCATGTGGCTATTATGGTAGTCACAGTGCGGAGAGGTTTAAAGGCTTTAAGTGACTTTCTGGAAGAGCATCAAGCTTGGGTTAAATAACCACTCTGCTAATTTAACTTGGGTTTTCTGCTTACGGCAAGCCCAAAGTCATCCTCTGCGGGTCAAGATGTCAATATCCCCAGCTGCACTTTGCCTTTGAGAAAGGTGCTGGCACGCCAGTCAGCACTCGCTGTGATGAATAAGGCAGAGCTGTAAGGTGCAGACAAAGAGAGGTTATGTCAGGTCTGGATCAGGAGTTTTTGTGCAGGACTAGCCACATACTGGCAGTATATGCCTCTGGCTATCTAAGGAGCTGTGTTTGTAGTATGTTTTCTTTCCTGAGCTTCTAGGATCCCACCAAGATCCATCCTCTTTCCACCTCCCAGCTCCCTTTATAAATTTCTTACGACTGTGCATACAAGAGGACCTTCAGCTTCCCATGTGTGAACAACAGCCATCATAATGAGGTGTTGATATGTTTGGAACGCTACCTGCTACTATAATAGAAATGATTAACAGCAATAGATCATTTTCCACACCCACACAGATAATAGCATCTCTCCTGGGATGGCTGATAATCTAATTGTGGCAGAATGCAGGGAGGTCTGAAGCACATTTCATTAGTAGCTATTGACCGGGGTATTCTGTCTCGTCCTTCAGGAAAAAAAAAAAAATTACAAAAACCACCTGACAGGAAAAAGGAAAAGCGTGTGCAGTACTTTTTAAAAATCAACACAGACATAATTAAGGATAACAATGCAGCAGCAAGTCAGCGCGACCGACCGGCATTCTCTTGTTCTGCCACGCACGACAACATATTTCCCCCAAGAGACGTTTTTTGAGGTGCACAAGTTCACCTGCAGCCTGGTAATTCACTTTGAGATGGGACTGTGATCACTTAATGGACTCTTCTGTGCTGGCTGCTATGGTAACTGCTGCATCACACTCTCCATAGGCTTGTTTTTGGAGGAGCGCGTAAACGGCGAGAGCAAATCTCAGATGGGTTTGTTACTGGAATCGAAATCCCAGGGCAGATTTGCAAGTTTACACATGGTCTTGGCCCACTGTACTCTCCTTTTATGGGCATGTTTGCTCATTTGGCTTAATTTTAAACCCAGTCCTTCAGCATTGTGTGCTCAAAAACACTTCTTAGAATTGAAGTCTTTTGGGTTTGGGCTGGGTATGAGACACATGTGGGAAGTGTTAAAAAAAAAAAAAAAAAAAAAAAACATAGAGAAAATCCTAAAAGATGAGACATATAGAGCAGAGATTGGGTTAAAACACTCAGCCCATCTGGCCTGGTCGCTAAGCTCAAGGGCTGCAGAAGCAAAGCTCTCTCTAAAAACGAGCAAAGAAATGTCCTCAGGAGCTGGGAAAAACAGGTACCAAGTCCTAACCAAATGTGACCAAAGCAGGGGTGACCAGGCAAACAGTCTGGAGCAATGATTCAGCGACCTGCGAGTGGAGAATTTTGACCCATCTCCTTGGTGCGAGCTTTACCGTGAGAGGTGACATTTGCCATCCCCTGCCTGATCTGTCCGCAGAGAGGGACAAGGCTGAGTGTCAGGTCTGGGGCAGGATGGATGACTGCAGCAAGTGGGAAGAAGGAAAGTGCAGGGGGAAAGAAAGGGGAAAAGGCAAGGAGAAAGTGGCAAGAGAAAGAGAAGAGATGGAAAACTGGAGGTGGATTTCAGCAATCTGCTAGAAACTGGCAAACATGTTCCTGCAAAAGAATGGTGAGTCTGGGATGAGGTCAGACTGTGGGAGACGCATAGGACAGAGGTGGTAGCAGAGGATGCAGGCTCGTGTCTGGGCAGGAAGCAGACCTGGAGCTGGAAGGGGCCTCAAGAAATGAAGAAGGCTATTCCTCTGCCCGTGGCAGGCCCCTCCCCGTCAGGGACATTTCTCATAGATCTGTGCATGACCCGTTCTTAAAGGTCTTCATCAACAGATTCTCCAGGACTTTCCCAACCCTTTCAGTGGTTCACCCTCCTCTTCATTAACATGTCTCTCTCAGAGCTGGTGTTGAATCTCCCCATTCTTTCCCAGATGGATGAGGAGAACAGATTAATTACATCTTCTTTTCAGCAGTGTTTGAAGACAACTTAGTCTACTTCCCCACATCCTTCTCTAGGATTTCTTAAAATTAATTGCAGAATCACAGAATGGTTGGGGTTGGAAGGGACCTCTGGAGATCATCTAGTCCAACCCCCTGCTAAAGCAGGTTCACCTAGAGCAGATTGCACAGAATCACAGCCAAGGTGGGTTTTGAATGTCTCCAGAGAAGGAGAATTTCAGTTGATGCCTTACCAATGAGCTTCAGAAGGATTATTTCATGGAAGCTATATTCATCTCAGGTGACTTCAGTATCATGTCACACTTTTTTGTAACAACCTAATGTTCCTGACCCACGGCCAGCTTGTGATACACCATTACATTCATACATTCGTCTCCAAAACTGCTACCAACCAATTTTCCACCACTATATGATCATGTCATTGATTATTCTAGCCTGAGTACACTACCTTTTGTACCTGCCAAATACAATTTGGATTTTTCTTTTCAGACCACTTCTTCCTTAAGGTAATTTTGAATGTTAACACTTTCCTTCAAAATATTTCCCTTCACTGGTCTCCAAATTTAATGTGTGGCCTTTCTAGTCTCTCATCTGTTTTGCTAATGTACTGAATAGATAGGAATCAAGACAGACCCTTGCAAATCTCTACTGAATCCTTTTACTTTAACATGGATCTAAGGATAACTTCTTCCTGAAAAAATGCAGAAGAGATAGGAAAATGAAGAAGAAAGCAGGAATAGGTCACTTAGGGTAAAAAATTGTGTCAGGGGCGTGGTAGAGTTAAATACCTAGGTAAACGGCCTGTAGTGGAATACTACTCCTTAAAGCCATAAGGTAAGAGACAGAAATGAGTGAAAGGACTAAAGCAAACAAGCTGAAAATCAAGGGAGCCATGACTGGACTGGTGGGTTCCCAAGACATTTGATAAAATCGGTGCATCAAATTTAAATTTAAAAAAAGAATTAACATTCTGCATTAACAAAATGCAGAACTTATACGTGGTGACTGTTAAATCAATCAAAAGGAAAACGCAGTTAAAGAATAGGTGGGCAGGTGGTGGTGGGCTAGTTCTACAGCCAAATGAGAAAGATCTGGCAAGGGTAATAGCGCTGGAGAAGCAGGTCATGCAGAACTGGGTTGTGCTGTTCTCTTGTGCCTGCAGCTGCATATCGCTCCAGTTACGCCCATGGGACAAGCCCAAGGAGAAGGCAACATGGTCTGAGTAAGTACCCAGTAGAACACAGAGCAGGAGAGTGAATGACTGAAAGTCATCTGATATTAGCCATCAGCAGAAAACGATGGAGAGCTGCTTTTCTCCTGGCTGCTGCATCTCTGCAACCTGCCATATGTAAAAGTGGGGCTTTCAAAACAGGATCAGTGTGCATAGCCCCGAGGAAGACAGGCAATGGAAAGAGAGGTTGGTATATCTCACTTCCCGCCCTCCCCTGCTGCCCCTTTCCCAGCTGAGGCTGCCAGCTCCTGGGTCTGCTGTGGGTTTGAACATCAGGCCTTAGCTAAGCTGTGGTAGCTGGGACATCCTGACTGTCCTCATCACCTGGCATCAGCTATTTAGGCTTTCCGCCCTCTGTCCTGTATGATGACTTCTGAGGTGGCAAAAGCAGCCCAGTGTGAGTGGCAGGGCTGTAGGGCTGGCAGGGACAGACCACCACAATGAGATCTTCTCAGAGTGTGTCACCACAACTGTCACTGCAAAGGTGTAATGACAGGTCACCATGCAAGCATTAAGGTCATGGGTGTGGAAATGACCACCCCAGTGCTCCCAGTAACATGCACCTGCTCCTGACTGTCCTAAAATGTGTGACAACTCAGTGGGGACAGACCTCAGCCACTTGGGGTTGGTCCCAGGGCACGGTCACTGATGGCGATTCACATGCTGAGCTCTTCTTGCTCACCACACACATGGGTCTTCATCTGATGCACATTACCCAAAATAGAAAGCCCTCTTTAGCAACATGGTTGTCTCTGGAGTCATGTCTGGGCCTCACTCAGCGCAGCTGCTGAGGCTCACCCTCCTTGGAGACATCAAGCTCCTCAGCCTACATTCGGGTGCTGCCAGCATCCCAGGAAGCTTTCAGCCATAGGGAGCAGACAAGCTGTGATAACACTCTCTTCCCATATATTTTGCAAATCAGCAGGTCTTCCCAGGTGCCACCAGCAATGGTTTTGCTGCCATGTTGTCCCTCCATGGAAGCTCTTCTGATGAGGAGCAGCAGGAAACATTCCTGAGCCCTGGTCTGCAGCTGCAGGGTCTGTGGGTGCAAGAGGTAGTACATGGGGGTGAGGAACGCAAGAATGATGCTGAGCAGGCATCTTATGCGGTAGTGAAAGTTATCGCCCTAGCATTGCAGTCCTTCAGGGACCCTGCTGCTTTATGTCCCTCCAGATGAACATAAGGAAAGGGGCCCTTTCACTCTGGATTATACTGGCAACTGCCTACCACTAAAAAGAAATCCTATACCCACTGTTTCAGAGGCCTTGACCTTTCTATCATCCACTGTCCTTCAAAATAAAGAGCATACATAATTACTCAAACAAACAAGGCCTAGGCTTTTTCAGCCTGTTTTATGCTTTTATGTATGAGATATATCTCACTGTACCAAAAAGAAAGAGACAAATTAGCCTGAAGCATCCATTTTTCAAGATACCTGGGCATGGTTTTCTGCAAGAGAAAAATGAGCCTGAAGCCATCTGCTATTTCCTGTGAAATATCTCCCCTGCCTGACGGGGCTGACTGCTGCACTTCTTACTTCCTTTACACATGCAGAGAAAAAAAAAAAAGCAGCTCACGGCCACCCGCACTTCCAGCTCTGTTTACTGATATCCACAGTTTCCTCATGAGACTTTGCCAGAAAGGCAGTTTAGCTGACTACAGGCAGTTCTCATTAATCCCCCCCGGCTAAACAAGATGAAGAATGGAAAACTGCAAAGGAGGAAAGCCAGCAAATTGCATCAAAGCAACATTTTAGGAAGCCTAAGCAAGACATTTTTTGTAGCACGCCCCCACTGATCAGCAGTTGTTTCTAACGAATTGCTTTTTACCAGCCCAAAGCACACACATTTCTGTGCCTATGAGGCTATTTGTAACATCTCTGGAAGGGCACTTCCTTCCTCCTGTGTTCCCGCTGCTTTTTGATAAGAGTCTCCACTGCATTCAGAACATCATTAATTAGCTGACTGAGGGCACTGACCCTTCTTTCTGCCTTATTTAAATTGTTTGCATTTCAGAGGAGCTAATAAAAGGCACCAGTGGCAATGCTGTAAGCAGCAGTGAAGTTATGACATTGCTGCTGCACTTCTTAATGCATCCTTTGGGCTGCTTTTGTGTCTGAAAGTACAACAAGTGGGATGGGAGGGCCCTTCTTCCTCCCCATTCCCCTGGCCAACACTGCTATGGGGGAAACCTCCTTCTCAGCTGGCTAGGCGGCTGGTTTGTTTGCCTGTTTGCATAGCTTATGGGTGAGATAACATAGGAGGAAGCATGTTGCACAGGCAGCCTGGAGAGCAGGCTGGGGTTCTGCCCTGTGGGAGGTGGAGGAGCAGGCAGACCCCTTGGCATACCCCTGACATGGCCATGCTCTGCTGACTTCCATGGGAAGAGGGACTTTCCCCTCTGAAGAGGGGCAACAGAAAAGCACAAGGTATACAAGCTAGCGTCTGGCTCCATTTCATGGGATCACAGGATAATAGTTGAGGTTGGCAGGGACCCCTGCTCAGAGCAGGGTCAGCTACAGCAGGTTTCTCAGGGCTGTTTGAGGTCAGGTTTTGGATACTTCCAAAGCTGGAGACATCACAACCTCTCTAGGCAACCTATGCCAGTGTTCAACCACCTTCATAGTTAAAAAGTGTATTATCCACAGGAGTTTGCTGTGTTTTGGTTTGTGCTCATTGCCTCTTGTCCTGTCACTGGACACCACTGAGCACAGCCTGGTCCTGTCTTCTTTACCATCAGGTATTTATGCATATGGATAAGACCCCCCTGAGCCTTCTCTCCTGTGAGCTGAGCAGTTCCAACTCTCTCAGCCTCTCTTTGCATGAGAGATGCTCCAGTCCATCATCCTCATGGCCTCTCATGAGACATTGCTAATGAGGCTCTCAGTGACTGACACTTTCGAGCATCTGTTTTCTGCCTTCCAATCAGCTCCTCTTTTGCCATAACCACCCTGTCAGGCTGGAGGAACCCAGCTGAAAATTGCTCATACGCTGATGTCTGTATAAAAGATCTCCCAGCCCATGCACATGATGCTTCCCTGACAGCACGCCAGAGTCAGATCACTTGACTTGCTTTTTGTTTCCCTTTCTCTGCCAAACTCACAGACCCAGCAGCCACAGAAATAAAACCTCCAAGGCATGAAGTCAGGTTTTTGGTAAAGACACAGAAATCAGCATTCATTTCTTTATTCTTGTTTTGGCAAGTGACATTGCCCATTGCTCATATCCCCTACTACCTGTCTCCACTGGCAGTGTAATGAGCAGGGAGCTCACTTCCTACGCACCAAGAAAGTCATTCCCTTTTTGAGCTTAAGCGTTGCAATCACTGAGGTACCTAAGTCAGGCAGTTCTTGTAGATGGCTTGGAAACAAGTAGGCAGTCTTTCTGTGTTTTATTTCAATAAAAGCAACCATGTTTCCTTCTCCTTTATCCTTCTTGCTTTTTTTAAGTTGTAGATTCCGCAGAGCATCTGTCTCCTACACAGTGTTAGCCTAATATAATAAAAAAATCTGTGGTGATGTGATATTATGGGATACATACAAAATATTAGAAAAGGAGATAGATAGATACGTACTTACATACATGCATACATAGTTACATACACATTATGAAGACTAACAATCAAAATACAGGTTCTTTTTCCCTTGAGACATTCCTATTAGTGGCACCCAGAGTGACTTCTTGCCTTTTCTTAAATGAGATTTCCAAAACAAGCTTCTGAACGTGTTTCCTTTACAGAATAATGGTTATGAATGAGGGGCAGCTTCAGGACATTCCAGGCTTCCTGTAAGCTGTATCTGTATTGGTTGCAACAGCATCCATAAATGCAGGTGTGCAGGGAAAAGGGTGGGATAAAGTTGCACATCGCTGAAAGTCCAAACAAAGCCAAGTCAGGCTGATCTTCTGAAAGGATACAACTTCATGGCATTCACATTTCAAAGTTTTAAGGTAAAAAAGGCTTGGCAGTTTTGTAAATAGCTTAACAGCCCTGTAAAACCCTGACAGATTTTCCCAAGCTTAGGAGAAAGATGGAAACTCTAATAGTTAGTTTGAGCGAAAGTAAATCCCTTACTAGTCAATCTTTCTGATGGGAAAGGAAATTATTCTATAGACCTGGCCAGGGACGATCACATATTCCATCAGAATAATTTCTGTGGGCAGAGACCCACAAACCTACAGTATGAAGGAACAGATGAAGAGACCACCATACCCGCTGGAGGGATTACAGCTCACTGTTTTATAGCTACATGCTGCTTTGCCAGCCCGTCTGAAGTTACAGCATTTCCGTAATCCACATAATGTACTGCAGAGGCATTAAGTTTGAGTAAACCAAACAGTAGTGGGTGTGACAGCCGTGCGGTAAACGCTTGACTCAGATGTCTACCACAGAACGTAAGTTTCTCATATATTTCTGTCCTCTTCAGTGCAGACAACAAACAAGGCTGGAACTTACTGGTCAAGGGCTGAGTGGGGCTGTGTCAGGATGACTAAACACCTGCCCTGGCTGTGGCACCAATCCCTGACTAATCTCTCCATGCCTGAGGCTTCAGTCTTTCTGTTTGCTTTGTTCTCAGGAATCGCTCACAGCAGGAGAAGAGTAATATTGTTTCTGGAATAATTCCCCTGGACTTCAATTGACCCAAGATTTGGCTAAATGTGTTGTAAGTGATACAGCAATACAAAAACATGAGGAAAAGTGGGAAGCTGATTACATTTGCTACAAACAACTGCTGTCTGCAGCCTGTGTGCGTTGGCAGGGTACAGCACAGTTTCTGAGAGGACGGATTGTATACGTCCTTTCGTTCTGCAGATCCAGGTCAATGAGTCTTGTAGCAGAAAGTGACACACATGTTGAGTTGTTTTCAGGAGCTAGATCTTAGCTGTGATACTGGAAATGCTCAGATGAATGTACTATTATGCAGAGCCATATAAACAACGAACTTCATGAAGAAGTCCAGAGATTTTGGAGAAAGACCTGAGCATAGCACAAAATCATTTTTGGATGTCCCGCTGCTTGTAGACTCTGTCCTTTCGAGCATGGCAAAGCCTTTCTTCCTGGGGTAACTGTTATGCTTCAAGCTCTCTGGTGTTACCTGGCTTTAATAATTAACTCCACTTACGGATATAGCTGTTTTAGTTTATTTACTTTATAAACTGTGGATTTTTCAGATGCTTCTTGGAATAGCAGCTCTCTGCTCAGTAAAGTTGAGGGTAGTTGGTAGTTTCCAGCTAAACAGGCTCTAAGCTTGGACTGACTTTCTGGGTACACTTTAACACACAAGTAGCAGCAGAATTTGCACACTGTTTGTAGTATCACCGGTCCCCATTTTACAGTATGAAGGTTTGTTGGCTGATACTTCCAAAGCTGTGGCAGCAGGAGAAAGAGCATAAACATGACACTTGTTTTCTTCTGGGTAGTTGATGTTTTCAATAAAGATTGACCCAAAATCAGCTGTTACAGTACACAAGCTAAGTACCCTAAAAGTAACTAAACCTCATTCTATTTCAGACTTAAAAACCAGAAGGCTTTTGAGCCAAATAAGTCTTCCCAAATGAAAGTTGTCTTAACAAAAGATGTGGCCTCTCTTTATAAACATTTTTTGTCTGTGTTTTCGGATCATCACAGTTCTAGCAACTCCACTAATAAACTTAATTTTGCATTGTAAGCTCTGGTGTCAATTTAAATCTTGAATTGAGATGCAGATCCTGGAGTGAGTTGAATGTTAGCTGACATAGGGAATGTCTCAAAATGAACTAATGCCTATCAGTAACAACAGTAACTGATTTAGCCGTCAGATGAGCTGCGATCAGCGAGGAACTTCATTTTAATAAGTTACTAGGAAAAGGATTTCAACCTTTGTCTGTGGTTTGGTTTGCTGTTATGCTCTAAGGTTTCTGATTCTACTCCCCCCTTACAAATACCAGCTAAAGTAAGTCTTACTTGACAGTTGCTTATTTATTTACAACGTCTTTCAGCACACATCTGGGAGTGATGGAGTTAAAAAAAAAGCAGTTGCATGGGGGGAGCTATTATGCTGACTTTGTTCTTGAGAATTCTTTGATATTCTTAATGAGACATGAAGAAATACTAAAAGAAGCAGCAAAACTGTTCTGAATATTTTCCTATCTGCAGGTCCCCCTAGATTCTTCCTGCAATATGGGAACACGAAGAAGACACTGAGTCTGGGCCATCAGATGTCATTATGCTCCTCTGTTACGCAAGAAAATGATTGGAAGGCATGTTCATAAAGGAGATCATCATTATACAATTAGAGTGAAACTAAGCTGGTGTTTGGGAGCATTTAAGCTACCATTAGAAACTGAAGCTCAAGCTAAAATCATATTTCAGCAATGTTCTGACAAAAGCCCTGAAGGAAATTGTCCTAAGTGAGTTTTGCCTGGATCTATGTGCTGGGTTATACAGTAGAGCTGATCCCTGGCATTGCAAAGATACAATGCCAACAACATGCAGAAAAAGAGTCTCTCAGGTAACACAGATAACTTCTGTTTGAGTCTCCAGGCCTGTTCTACCCACCTTGCAGTGACTTCTAGCCTAAGCTGTATCAACCACGAGCCAGAGGACTTGCTGCATTCACTCTTGCTTGAAGCAAAGAACATTTCTTTCCAAAAGCAAATCCAATCTTGATTTGGAAATTGCCAGTAGTGGAAGAATCAACCACAAGCCTGGATAAATGTTTCCAATGGTTAATTATCTCTGTGGTTAAAAAACATTCCTTACTTCTAGTCTGAATTTGCCCAGCTCCTGCCTTCAACCACTGGATCTCATTACATCGTTATCAGCTACGCTAAGAGTCCTTTTTAATATTTCTCTTATCCATGTAGGCATTCACAGGTGAGATTCAACTTAGTCAGCTTTAGATGCCAAGCGCCCACTCTATAATCTAAATTAATTCAGTAGGTCCCATTGTACTCAGTGAAGAAAGAAAAAATCATTCCGCATCCACACTCCTGGCTGCTGGCAGGCACACCTACCCTGTGTGACATAGCTGGGTGTGGATGTGCCTTCCCTCTGCTCCTGTCTGACATTGTATGGGGACCCTGTGTCTGGATGACTCTTGCTGTGACTTTTCCATGTTTGACCATGCATGCAACAGGGGTTTTGTACAGGTGATGTCCGTAATAGGGCAATTGCATCTCCAGGTTCCTCTCTAGCCTCCTTGAAATCCCAGATACATTTGTGAGTGATCTCATTCCTGTGGCCTGCTTGCTCTGTGTTTACTCCATATCCCTCTACCTCTGTCAGGTTTTCCCATAACTATGCAAGTCTTGCAATGACAGCCAAGCTGTCTCCCACATCCTTGTTAGTTTTTCTGTTCTAGACTGCTCAAGGCCATTTGGTGATGTTGGGCCTGCCATTGCTTATGCAGTGTGCCCTTTCCTCATACGGATGAGGAAATTTATTGGATTATTTCATATCCAATGAAATGGTTGATGTAGAAAGCTCATCTGGCACATTTCAGGGCAAATATGCTATTCCAGAAAGGGTGACTGAACTTCTGTTTGAGGAAAGAAGCATCATTTCCTCTAGTGGAATCCTCAATCCCACAGTTCCCCAAGGCTCTCATTTTCCAAGAACACCAAGAGCTACTGGAAGAATTTCCTTCTCTTCCCATCCCACTCTGGCCAGCTCAACACCCAAACTACTTCCATGGTCTGATTCTCTCCTTACTGAGAAAGCAGGATGTTTTCTAGACAAGTCCACTTCCACCTTACAATTTCTTACTGAGCTAAGGGGGGAAGGGTGGTGGTGTTCCTTGACTCCATTAACAGGAATTGTGCTGTTTTAATATCAGTCTTGCAGGTTCACAACAATTCCACTGAATCAGGTCACTAAGCCAAGGAGTATCTGCAATAGGGATCTGAATGGCTCTGGAACTAATGTGTCCAGCTCAGAGTAGTATATTTTTGCTTTTGCAAAAGTAAAATTCAAAAGATTAAAGGAATGAATGGACTAGTAGTGCCACAATGGGAACAAATAACTCACTGATGAGAACCTGAAGGATTCTACCCGCTTGTATTCTTAGACTGATGCGAACCATTCATCGTCTCAGAGATATAGCGGACGCTGGAGTAGAAGTCTTTTTATGTAGGGAAGAATCACAAGCCCAGAATGTTGAAAAAGATTGGCTGAGGCTTCAGTCCTTGTGAGTAAACAGAGTGAATTCTACAAAATGCTGGTGCAGTAACATCATACTTCACCCAGCAGCTAACAACAAGGATTTCCGCAGTAGTGGCAATGTGGCCCTTGAGACCCCACTGGAAACTTGCTGCTGTTTACAGAGAAAATCACCCTGAACTGGTGGCTGTGCTTGTGTTTATGTGTGTGTGATCACAGGCACAGCTCATGATGGATATCACATTAGCAGAGTACTTTCACCACTGCTCACAGAAGCACAGATGTGCCAAAAGCTGTGATCCAGAGGGAACACGTCAAAGGCTGAGTGAGAACAGTTAATCCTTCACATCTATCCTGTCTTTTTCGCTGTAATTGCCTGCAGGAATGCTGCCTATCACCAGCTGTGGCAGAGTATGTAGGCAAAAACTGAGCCGGGGGATCTCAGATCATTGCAACTCCCTCCATGAAAACTACTGTACGTACCATGAAGGTAACATCGTGCATTTGATGCCAGCCCAGCCTGGATTTGCACTGCAGTCAGATACCATGTTCAGATGGCATAATCTGTGGCAAATCTACAACCCTGTTCCCCAAGAACTGTCACAGCCTCTGCTCCAATGCCCACAGCATAGCATCCTGCTGGGTGACATCATGGTTTAACAGTAGTACCCCGACGGGGTTAAAGCAGATCACACAGACTACTATAAGATATAAGATCATAACACCCACCAGAAGTGGGTTTTAGGAAGACTTTTTGGGAAAAGCTGAATATGGCCTTTAGACCTAAACCTCTTCTCCTTGATCTTCACAGTTTGATACTGAAAGGCAATAACACTGGGCAGAGGGTTTCCCTCTTCACCCAGAGATCTATATTATGGGCTTGTTCCAGCCTCACAAGAGGATTTGTGCTTCATATTTCTTTGGAACAGCTTCACAGCTTACAGATATTTGCACATGATGGAGCTGGAATAAGACTTTTAAAGATTTGTAAATAATTTAGGCAGATAACGCCCATTCATTTAATGTAATTCTCTAGGAAGTATTAAAAAATCCCCGTCAAGGTTTTTAGGAGAAATTTCTTTCTGTGCCAGAAAACCTTTACATAGCTCCTGCCAATGCTACTGTGGAAATAATAATACTGGGAGATTTCAAAATCATGTTTATAAGCAGGAGCTGCTATGGTTCAGAAAACTCCAGTGATTCACCAGCACTGTTGTTATGGTTAATTTTCCTGGAAAAGTACATTATTGCAACAATTCCTCTTTTTTGTCATCACAGTTTTTATTTCATTATCTGTTTGTTTTTATTGCTGGATCTTAGTTTGGCACAGAGATCCTTGTATCTAAAAAGGGGTTTTAAAACCATCAGTGTATTTAAA
Source organism: Falco rusticolus (assembly GCF_015220075.1). Lineage (NCBI taxonomy): Eukaryota > Metazoa > Chordata > Aves > Falconiformes > Falconidae > Falco > Falco rusticolus. Next base: position 32,476,409 of record NC_051188.1, on the reverse strand, counting down.
CTTATATAAATTGCCAGGGGATTTTATTTTTTGGCTTTTTAAGTAACATTGTGTTTTTGTACTTTTTAACAGCAATAAGCAATCCTTCTGCTCAATAGCAGTATTTTTAAGTGACGTTTCAACTTTTGTGGCTGCAGTCCACTCTTTTATATTGTGGGAAATGCCCTGCCTCTGAACTGTGTAAGTGATACGTCACATTCTCCACAAGTCTGCTTTTCAGCAGAAAGGAGTAAACACCTCTGAGGTCCTGAGGACATGTTATTAAACAGTGTCCAGTACTTACAAGGATTGCGATAACGATAGCTGAGGAGTTAGTAGAGAAAAAACACCAGGTCAGGAGAAAGTTGCTGAGGAAGGGGCAAGAGGAGTAACTTGAAGTAATAGCATAAAATGAAGCAAAGGAAAATTACATCTTAATTGTCCAGAAGCTGCTAGACTGCTGAACAAGCCTCCCAGGGGAGGTGGTGGGAGTCCTGGAGGATAAATGGTAAACACAGGCCTGGACAAAGCAAAGGAAAATGTGCTGGCAACCATTCTTCTACATGGCAGAGATACGATAGGTGGCCTAAAACATCCCAGAAGTCATCTGTGAAGCATCTCTTGAGGCAGATAGTAAGCAGGAGGTGGTGGCCAGTCCCTCCAGCCCCTCTTGTAGCTCCAGCCCCTGCCCATCTTCCCTTTTCCCTTCTCTCCTCCTGCTGCTCACTTCTCAACTCCCTTCCTGCCCTCCCTATAAGGCCTCTCTTAAGCAGCTCTCCATGTTTGTTGTAACTCTTTCCAAGAAGTCTGACAAGCATGGCGACATTCTGGGTTATCACAGTACACAGGAGCTGTATGAGATCACTCATATCATTACCACCACAAATACTGTCTGTCACAGCCATGTATCACCTGCCGCTTGTAAGATGGTCGCAACTCAGCTTAAGGTTTTCCTGTGAGAAAATGGGGATGGACACTTGGAGGAGGGCCCTACTGTCATGAAATGGATGAGACGCATGGGTGCAGCATGCTCATACCCTCCTCACTGCATGCCTCTGGATCTGTGGTCATGGACAATGCATCCAGAGTTTTCAGTTTTGTGATGGATATTTTCAGACATCCATCAGAAGGTTGGTCCCACATGACATGGACAGCTGGGGAGCTTGGAATGAGGAAAGGTGGAGGATAAACATCCTCCTTTTCCATAAAGAACAAGGAAGGCACAGAAAGAAGCATTTTAAGAGTGATGTCAAATTTTTCTCACCCAAAGGCAATCTCTCTAGGTCAGATTCCTCTGAACAAAGGAAGACGTCTACATCTTGGCATCCTAGGTCTCTCAGCATCAGCAGGAATAATAAGCACAATTAAAGGTGGACTTCTCATCTGTAGGTAGACATTTCAAATGCAGCACATATTCCTTCGCATTGACTCAACAGGGATCCAAAAGTGATTAGCTCAGGTGTAAATAGTTGTGTTGTAGACACACGACAGGTGACATGGATCTTGCCTCCATGCCTTGGTATGCCCTGTTTTTCCTCTTCACCAGGGCTGCAGGCAGCAAAGCTTAACACCACTCCTGCTTCAATAGTTTAATTTCCCTTTGTCTTTTAGTCCATTTTTGATTCATGCCTGGACTTTGTGACTTTGTCCATGCCACTCCCAGTACGCAGAGCATTCCTCCAGTTGACCTTTGTCAAACATCCTTATTCTTAAACCAGCTCAAAGCACACCTATTCTTGGAAATACTGAAGCTGCCGTGTCCTCACCCTGAGCAGAGTTTGCTCAGTCCTGTGGTACACTGCTGGCATTGCCAAGGGAGAACCTCCTCTCGTTTGTATTTCACCGGTTCCTTGTTGCAAGGAGGTGCTGGATCATGCAAACAAAATAATAAATTCACCTCTCTAAAACTTGGAAGGTAAGTCATTCCCTTGTGCAGAGTGGAAGATAGGGGGAAATTTGAAAGGAGACCTGTGAATTGTCTTGTGACTGTCATTACATGAATGGCTTCTGCCAAAACGGGGGAATAAATTGCTCTCTGTGGCCACCAAAGGTAGGATGAGAAGCAATGTACTAAAATAGCAGCAAAGGTGAGATGTTAGGGGAAGCTTTCTGAAGGAAATGATAATGGTGGTCTGGAGTTCATTAGTTAGATGGCAGACACTCTGTTACGGTTGTTTTTAAGATCAAGCTTGAGAAACATAGCACACTGCGGTCACAGCTAAGGAGCAGGACAATGGGGTACATGGCTGTCTGTGGCCTGTTTCCCAGGAGTAGATAAGTATCCAAATGTGATGAATCACAGGGCAGGAATCCTAGCTCATCCTGGGGCAGGACAGGGGCAGGGGGGAAGGTTAGCATTTGGTGAAGTAGTTTTGTAGCCCCAGGGAAGGTTGTTGTTGGGGTCATGGCCCTGTTTGATTTTTAATGAAGCTGCTTATTCTGCAGAGCTCACAGAGAAAACTCCCGCTGAGGTTAACAACAGTTGAAGTTCAGGAGAGTGTACAGAGTTGGTGAAAGTCAAGTAAAAAAAAAAAAATCAGATGCGTTTGTTGTTCCTACTTGTTGCTCTAAGAGACACTTGAAAATACAGATCTGCCAGGTGCTTTTCTCATTTGAAGAACAGCATTTTCTAAGTATTCTTTGTGTAGTTATGAGTTGCATCCCATTCCTATATGCAAAAGGGCTGCCATTTGAACAGGCTTGCAGGTAGACTGGAGAAATGTCTGGTTTGACCTAGGAAATCCAGGTTTAAGGTAAGTATAGGAGGTGAGATTCTACCAAAGCTGCAGTAAAAGCTACAGCACTAAGGCGGAATGGTTCCCTGGGGACACAGCTGGAAGATACCATGAGTGCTGTCTTACAACCTGTTTCCCATTCCCAGCCCAGGAACCACTGCAAGCAGCAGCTCTTCTCATCTTTTCCCTGTTTCTTCAGCCTCATACAGATTCCTACGTAGGTTCAAATGCTCTGTCAGGCCCTGGTGCCCCTCCTGACCAAAGCTGAGCCCCAAAAGCAAATAACATTGTCATCTTCTCCAGTGGCTTCTACAGCTTACCCCAAACACCATATTGCCACAGCTAAAGTGGTAGCAGTACCAAAGCCTGGTGGGACATTATCTCAGCTTTATCTCCATGGACTTCAGTTACAGGCATATGGGTATAGGTAGTCTTACTCTGGCCCCACACAACACTGTCATCAAGTGTCTTATATATCCCCTGTGTCCCTGTACTATCCCAATGAAGATTTAATGAGTACTATTTCTGTAACAACAGGAACTTGATGACGTGAAGAAAAGAAATCTTTTCCATTCCCATTTTCCTCAGGGACTTCCAAGACCTGTTAGATGTCTATCCCATAGGGTAGGCATACAAGTGATTTCTCACACTTCTGGTTCCCCCAGTCTCCAAGACCAGGAGACTTTTTTGAACATGTTCTAACTCCCTTCCAACATATGCTCAGCTTCTTTTGATGGAAACACCTTTGCTGATTCACATCCTTGTGATGAGCTGGGATTTGGCCAGGGGACACACCTGGAAACATGAGCTGAGAAACATGCAAGGATACTGACCCAGCAAGCATGCTATAGCAGGGTCTACACTTGCTCTGGCACCCTGTATCTCTGTCAGATGGTTATACAATTTTACTCTTTAGGCAGGTACCCAGTTGCTCAGCTTCATCCTGCTGTAAGGTCGTGTCTGTCCTGTCCATTTCTACAAGCTAAGGAGTAAGATCCTGGCACTCTTCCAGAGGGGTATCCTTTCTGGAGGCAAAGCTGTGCTGCCCGTGTCTGGGGAATGATGTGTGATGTCCCTCCTGTGATGTCAGTGCTTGACTGGACAACATACTCAAATTGCCACATGCTGTAGCTGTCTCCATGGTGCCATGGTGGCTTGTGTGGCCCAACTCACACCAAGACATGCTGCTGTCTCCTGAGGCTCAGAAGGTGACATGGAAATATTATGTGTGTTGTCCTGCTGCAGTAACTACATTGCCAAGAGGAAGCCATCACCCTGAGGGAAGCAAAAGCCTTGGGACTGGCTGGAACAAAGGGGAAGGAGGCATGCCCTAGGCCAGACTGGTCCTTTGTCCTCATGTGTTAGGGCACACGTGTCCTTGGATGGGTTCAGTCAAGCTCATGCACATAAAACTCTTCACACAACCTCTTAAGTTAGTGAGCTGTAAAGACCCCAAGGACTTACTCCTTCATATTGCTTCTTCTTGGGTATCACCTCCAGCATGGAGGTCTGAAGCCAGGTAAGCAGAAATGGGACTTCTTTCTGCCATGTGCAGAGCAAACCCAGCTTAGCCCAAACTCACGGACCTGGGTAGGTTCAAGCACCACTGTAACGATGCACCCTCCCATCAGTCCTGCCAAGACTGGCACCAGAAACCCCTGGAGAAGGGGTTTGAAGCAGCCTCAGGAGAGGTGGAAGGAGAGGGGAGGACTAGCTAGGGAGTTGGCTGAGCCAGGCAAGTCAGGTGAGGTGGTGAATCAATGCATCATTCCCGAGCAACCACAAGACAACTCCCCAAGTGGTTGCCCCTCCCAGGCAGGAGTATGTTTCTGCACAATGTACGTGGATTGCTGCTGGCAGTGAATCCCCTCTCAGGACCCAGCAGATGAGTAAGAGGTGATTCAGGTCTTTGCAGTCCTCCTTGCTCAAGTGGAGCTGGGTAGAGTACGCAAAATATGAAGCCTGTTTGTATTTTTTCTATGTGACTGCTAGTTTTACTATAAACTGTAAAAACTGCACAAGGGCATTTTTTCTGGACAAACTTGCCTGCTGGGTGCACACATTAAGCTGTAAATCCAGTCTTTCATAGGAGAAAACAGCTTCATTTATAAGTGTCCCATTAGGCAAGAACATGCTTCATTATTTGTGGGGAGACCATTCTCCTGCCCACATGTTGAGGTATCTTGGAAGCAGTATGTAACTCATTGAGGACCTATTATTAATCTGAATTTATTAAGTGCTGACAGATGTGCTTGGTGCTTTACAGTCACATAAGGGAACCCTTGTGGCTGCAGTGTTTCAAGAGAAAACTCCAAGGAAAAGGTGGAAGCCTTTTTGGTTTAAGGAGGCTGAAAGACACTGTTCTGGTTTTTGGAACGCTGGCCTCAGCGGCACTCCATGGCAAAGTGCTGATAAACACCAACAGGAACAAACAGGGACTCTCCCCTCTGCAATTGGCTAGGTAACATCTGCTACACTGATTCTGTCTGCCTGAGCTACAGCTGAGGAACACAAAGATGCTGGATACATTAATATAAAATTTGGTTTGTTTTCATCTGTGAGAAGACTTTAGCTTCTCATTCTGAAGCCAATTTGTGGGCTGCAGGTTTTCTTTGATCTTACGCACTGTGCTCTCCCATTACCCTGTCCTGCCAAAGGGAATGGCATCTCCTGTGTCCATGGCTGCTAAAGAAAGTGCAGTAACAGAGAAAAATACACCCAAACTATTTTATTTTTAATGATAGTTCTAACACTCTCTTTCAGTGGTGATGAGTCACAATTCAGCTAATAGAGGGACACTTAATTATAAAATTCTGGGTTTGGGCCTGACACTACAGAGTAGTAAATGATACAGACTCACACAACATAGAGCTATTTTTTTCTTAAAACAAAACTGACTACGCTACATGAGTAGATATGTTTGGTTTTCCAGGCTGTCTGTTTGTGAGACTTTTTTGGTAGCTTCACAAAGTAAAATGTCACCAAACTCTTTACCTTGTGACAACAGCCTTGAGATACTGACAATACTTAAATTGTAGTAAAGGGTGAGCAGGCATGCTCCCTTCTTGCTGCTATTGGCAGGAGAGGTGAGACCCGAAAGGCCCACACCACATATGCTCTTACATATGCTCTTTAAAACTAGTGAGTCAAAGACATGTGGTATGGAGTCTGGGAAACCTTCCCGCTAACTTGTTCCAGGTCCTTAAGCTTGTTGTGTGATGGTGAGGGTGATAATGATTAAAAGAAGAATCTGTTATGTTTGGGGAGGTGACATGGCAAGACACTTGTTTTTTTTTTTCATTCCCCTCCCACAGGTTAGATTACACTACAGAGAAAGAATTTACCCAAAGGCAGATAATGCTTAAACCATTTACAAATAATTAATAGACATCAGAATCATTGCGTACTACAGAAAATTGAGTCCCAAAAAGCTACACAATAACTTTCCTTGTTAGAGTAAAGGATGTTTGTTTAGGCTTAGTTGGTGCTTCCAACTGCCTGATTACCCAGAAATAAGGTAGCTGTGCTCTTAAGGAAGTCAGAAATGTGCAATGATGAGTGCTGGGCAACACAGGCCACACTGTTTTCAGAAAACATCGTGCAGATATGTTGGCAAATTAGTTTTGCAGGTGGGGGCAGTGTGTCTGTTTGCTTCTTTAAATGTCTTTTGCATTTTCTGAAAGGTCAAAATAACTTTGCATTTTGTCTGCAGAATCTGTTTCTTCTTTTGTAACATCATGCATTGAAGTGGCATCTTAGACACAGCTGATGTCTCTACTCAGGATTCATGAGGAGCATCCTCCTGACCATGGCCAGCAACAGGACCTCCCTTGTCCATCATGGGTGATCAGCATTCCTCTTTGGGACCATGGAAGCAGCAGGAAAGAGTGGATGCTCTCCAAACACCGAGTGCCCAGGGCGGCCCCATAAAACATGAAAAGTCATAGAACTGTTTAGTTTGGAAAAGACCTTAAAGATCATAATGTCAAACCGTTAACACTGCCAAGTCCACCACTAAACCACTAAGTACCACATCTACATGTCTTTGAAATACCTGCAGGGATGGTTACTTCGTCACTTCCCTGGGCAGCCTGTTGCAATGTTTGTCAACCCTGTCAGTGAATGAATTTTTCCTAATATCCAATCAAATGTCCCCTGGCGTTGGCTTGAGGCTGCTTCCTCTTATCCTTTGTTACCTGGGAAAAGAGTCTGACCTCCACCTCACTACAACTTCTTTTCAGGTAGTTGTAGAGAGTGATAAGGTCTCCCCTGAGCCTCCTTTTCTGTGCTCCAGACCCTTCACCAGCTTTGTTGCCCTTTTTTTGGACTCACTCCAGCACCTTTCTTGTAGTCTTTCTTGTAGTGAGGGGCCTAAAACTGAACACAGTATTCGAGGATTGACCTCTCCAGTGCCGAGTACAGGGGGAAAGTCCCATCTCCTCATCTGTGTCACATGCTCATTTTGGCTGCCTGTTCTCCCAGGGCATGGGAAGTGCCACTGCTCAGCTGCTGGCAACCCTTGCACCCCAGGGACAGTGCAGCTGGCAGAAAGAGAAGCTAAACCAGCCCAGCTCCTTAGCTTGTTAAACAGTGCTGCAGGGAAGGAAGGGGATACATCTGCTCCCGAGGTTTTGCAGAGGAGGTTGGGCAACATCCCTTTTCCCTAGGGGCTCCTTGCAGCTGCAAGCTAACACCAGACCCTGTCCCGCACTGGTGGCACAGCACAGCCGAGCATCTTTCTGATGGTGCCACTTCCTACCTCATGCTGCTTGCAGTTCTGGCACACCAGTCTCAGTTTGGCTTGAAATGGGTAAGATCTGGCCTGCTGAGCTGGGGTGTAAACGGGGGCTTAGCCATGCAGCAGCTGGAAGCCAGCTTTCTGGATTTGCTCCTGTTGTTTGCCAAATACTCTCCGTTCATGGGAAGACGATGAAAAACATTTCTGGGAGTTTGTGGCTGTCTAGTTCCTAGCAAGCCATTAATATGAGGGAGGGGAGGAAAACCCAAGTCCAAAACCCTAGAACCTGGACAGTTTACAAACCTTCTTTATAGCTTAAATAAAGGCTTGGTCTAATTCTTCTAATTGTCTGGAACAGCTCTTACCATTTCCCAGATGGTTACTTAAGTGCATGTAAGTACTCCAGCTACTATGCCTGTTGTTGTGCTGCGTTCCTTTCTTCCTGGCTGACGTGGAGCAATGAAACTACCCAGGTTTGACATTACAAACCAGGACATTGAAGCCAGAACATGAATGTAAAAGGCAATAAATACCCTGCTAATCTCTCCAGCAACACAGAAGCAGGAGCAGCCACTTTTTGCTCCAGAAAACTCAAGATGGTGTTTAGTAAGGTTTTTTTAATTCTTGGAGTTCATGTCATTCCGGTTTTTGAATGTATACATATATTTGTGTCCAAATGGTTCATACTGCTATAGCAAGACCTTAGCTTTTTCCTTGGACCCCAGGACTGCAATTGCCTACCACTCTGACATGGCAGTTAACATCTCTCTGAGACTAAAGTCCCCTTCTGTGAAATAAGGTTGTCACACTTCATTGAATTCTGGCTGTTTAGACTATTAGGCTTTTCAGTGTTAAAGGACTTCTACTTCTTTATGGGATCCAACATAGTGACTTCTAAGCTTCCTTCAGGTCTCTGAGGGAAAATGTAACACAGAGAATTAGCTACAGAGCTCCCACAAATTAAAAATTGTGCTCCCCTGAGACACAATCAGGCATTTTACTAGTCAGTTGTTAGGAAGGTAGCAAATGTTGTCTCCATTCTCTTAAGAATGCCTATTTTTATGATTTATGCAGTTCAATATTTTATATTCAGCCTGTCCTCAGCCACCTCAAGTACTCCTATCAAACTCAGTAAAACTTCATCTGTTCATTAGAAGGCAAATCAGGGACACTGAGGCAATATTTTCATCCTCACACCGCTTGGGCACGTTCCCAGTTGTCCCAAGAAAGTTTCCAAAGCCATGTTTCACCTGGCTGGTCCAGTACCCAGCAGGACCTGTGCTGCAGACCACACAGACCATCCTGAGAGGAGAGTACAAACCTGGATGACTACAATGCCAAATCGCTATCTCCACAGATCAAGCTTTGTGATTTCCAGACACAAAGCAGCATTGACAAGTATGATTTAGCCACATGCATCCATCTCACTCAGGGCAATGCCCTTTCCTTCATCATCTCAGCATCTCCAGAGGACAATTCAGATCTCTGAGCTGCTGTTCAGGTTTTTGTCTCTCACTCCTTTGAGTACATAGGTAATATGGGAAGCTCCTACCTTTGACATGTCGGCTAGGTGAGATGACTCTAGCAGAAAATCTTTCCCTTCCCTTCCCTTCCCTTCCCTTCCCTTCCCTTCCCTTCCCTTCCCTTCCCTTCCCTTCCCTTCCCTTCCCTTCCCTTCCCTTCCCTTCCCTTCCCTTCCCTTCCCTTCCCTTCCCTTCCCTTCCCTTCCCTTCCCTTCCCTTCCCTTCCCTTCCCTTCCCTTCCCTTCCCTTCCCTTCCCTTCCCTTCCCTTCCCTTCCCTTCCCTTCCCTTCCCTTCCCTTCCCTTCCCTTCCCTTCCCTTCCCTTCCTTCCCTTCCCTTCCCTTCCCTTCCCTTCCCTTCCCTTCCCTTCCCTTCCCTTCCCTTCCCTTCCCTTCCCTTCCCTTCCCTTCCCTTCCCTTCCCTTCCCTTCCCTTCCCTTCCCTTCCCTTCCCTTCCTTTCCCTTCCCTTCCCTTCCCTTCCCTTCCCTTCCCTTCCCTTCCCTTCCCTTCCCACATTTTATTTACTAAACCTGCATTTAGATGAGAAACAATAAAAGATTGCCAATAATCTATACCAGGAGTTTATACTGGGAGCTTCTACTTACAGTATTTTAGCATCCTTGAAGAGAGACGAGATACCTGTTTCTCAGGCTCCTGTATCAAATAAGATCTGTTTACAAACTAGTCCTTTTATTGATATCTTGTAATGGGGACATCTGGTCTCTGAGCATCAAGCTGCCTATTTTCCTTTCAGTATGGCACTTTGGTCACGGAATGAGAAATGTTCCCTTTCCTAGCACCCGTTGAAATTATGTTCTCTCCGAAGGACCTCTCCGCTCCCAGGCCATCCAGCTAACCACCGATGGAGTCCCCCGGCACCCTACTTACCCAGCAGTTTTTAGGAGCATACATATGCTCAGGCAGATTTCACAGGAATGTTTCCCTCCCCATGGCTGGGGTCCAAGTCCTGCTCCCCACTCTGGCAACCTCCTTTAGGAGCATTAGGAGAGCTCTGGCATCCTCCTTTCCCATCCCACTGCAGCCTGGGGCAGGAACCTAGACTAAACACTCGCTTGGTCAAGGAAACAGCTGGGGTGTCCGTCATCTGCTGCTTGTCCAGAGCAGGCATGCTTGTGTGAACCCAGCACTGGCTCACGCCACCTGCCCCTCTGCCCCTCCTACACCGACATCTTCATTCTTTCCTCCAGAGCTTTCAGAAATGGAAAACAAAGATTCAGACTGTCTTGGATCCAGGCACGGGAGCACGGCAGGATGACGTCTATAAACATCCAGAAAATAATAGCATAATTTAACTTTCAGCAGAAGGCTTATTTACCTCTGAAGAGATTACACCAAGTGTTTCCATGCAGAGCAGAGCAGTGGAGTAGATGTAAAACCATGACAGGAAACTTTTTATACACGAAAGGGGATTGTAAATTTCTGGCGTAAAGTTATGGATTACATTCATGAGACAGTAAGTCAGATGGTTCTGCTTTACAACCACTAGAGATTTGCCCTTTACAACCATTCAGAGTAGTGATGCTTAAACAGACTGGTGAAAGAAAGTTAGGGGGAGCAGCACGCTCCCCCTCCACAAGAACCAGTCAGTGTTGGGGGGCACAGCAGGAGAGCCCACCCTGCCAGAGAGCCTGGCTTGCCATCCCAGGAGTTGTACCCATGACCCAACAGAGCACCTTGGGAGCAAGGAATGACAACTGCATGTAGCCTGGCTGCAGTGTGTGAGCTGCTGTGGGCTCTGTGGCTAATTCTGCATGGCAAAATAAAGAGCAGGATCAAAAGAAAACCTAAATTCACCAAGCCCGTGGCTGCAATTGGCACTCCGGCGTGTGCATGCATGCCAGGCATATGGACAGTCAGCAGCCCTGGACTGGAGGATGGTCTGCATCATACTTCACTGGCAGAGCAGATACACCTTGCCCCAGGCATGGTGAAGATTTCCAAGCAGGAGGAGATGGGTAATGCTGGTAAATAACCTTCAGGATACAGAGCTTGATTCTCATCCCACTTGCTCTGGTCTGTTAGCAGTAGGATGTGACCCCTTGGAAGCCCAGTTACTCAGAGAGTGTCCCAAGCCGGTGAGGAACCTGTCCCCAACCTCCTGCTCTACCCCAAAGGTACTGAGCATATGGCAGTGACTACTGGGTTTCTCAGACAAAGAGAGGGGCCCTTGGCAGCAACGTGTAAGAGGAATGCCAGGCCAACTGTACTATTAAAAATTAAGCAGGCATAAGAATGAGCAGGGGATACTGGAAGTGCCCCAGACACAGGAATGGACCCAAAGAAGTGCATTGCGAGCATCTCCTGCTCTGTTCTCTAATATGACTTCCATTTGCATGCAGTAGCAGCAAAATCCCATCTCCTGGTATTAGAGTCAATGTATATTTGTGGGAGATTTCTGAGCCCAAACTACCCAATTCTTGTGTTTGGGGTGGCAAAAAAAAACCCACCAGCAAATCCCCAAAAAGCAGTGCTGCCCTGTGGGGCAGCAAAAGGGTGATGTGAGAAACACCATTACAATTTCTGGATGCAGGTTGAGTGGATAAAGCTTTAGATGTTTCTGCTGAGCCATCCGGGTGTTGAGGGCTCTGTGGGGAGAGGGTAGTTGTGCTTAAGCTGAGACACTCTGGAATCGTGGCAGGTGGGTGCCCCATGCTTCACTGGGTGGGTGGGTAGGAGAGGCAGTGGGACAAAGGCAGAGGCAAGAGGGGATCCTGCAGGGGTTAGCGAAGCATATAAAAAAAGCAGATGCTTTGGTCTCCTTTCCAGGATGTGTTCAGTAATTTTATTTTAGAAGAACAAGGAACCCAATTAAAATGGAAATTCACAGTTATTGTAGTGATGCTCATAGGTCTACTTGACTTAGAGCTGAACGTACACCCAAGCAGGTAATAAGACATTTCCCATCCTGAGGAAACTGTGGTCCAAATGCACATGGCAGAGAGAGGGTGGAAGAGAAACGAAGGCCAGGCAAGCCTTGTGCCCACCCTGCCAATGGATACGGTACAGCAGGGGCAGAGGGGAGCCCTGCTGCTCTCCCCGGGCTGGTGCACAGCTACAGCCCTGCTGCCTCCTTGGGAAAACACCACGGCTGTAGTGAGGCAAGATCAGGCCTCCCAGCTCCTCTGCAGCAGCTGGTGAGTCTGAAGTCACAGCTCCATGCGCCTCTGTCCAGGCAGTTTTAGTATCTGTTTAGTGGGAAAAAATGGGTGTAGCTAAACACTTTAATTGAGGTACTTCTATCAGGTGGATATTATACATCTACAGACTCCCCTGGTCACCTACCATTACCGTACCCGAGCAATACAAGTGACTCAAGGTTTCTAGGGCCCCTTTAATTTAATGGTCGTTTATCAGCCCTGAATTACAGTGTGAAGGACCGGGAGGGAAAGTGAATCTTTTTAAAAGCCATTTAAAGCAGAGCAGAGCCCTCTTATCCATTCTGCACCCCGGGTTAGCTCCCCAGGCTCTTGGTGTGGTACTACTGTCTCTTCCTACATGCTTTTTTCAGTACAGGGCAAAAGCAAGCTTTTCCCTCCTCCCCTCCACTGCAGTTAAGCTCCATAGAGACTAGGGACCATGACTTTTGCTTATGCAGGTGCAAGCCAGTGCAGTCACAGGGAAGTGACTTGGGTCTTGGCACTGCTGCTATTTGCTCCATTGTGCAAACGGGATCCCAGTACGCATCAGGCTTCCCACTCTTTATTCAGTCAGTGGTTTGTCCTGGGCTGACCTGGATGTAGCAAGTGAGAAAAATACCGGACGAAGCCTCGTTTAATCCTAGGTTCTCTTTTAACTACTAACCAAGCCGCCTCTGTACCACCATGTCACATTGAGAGGATGTGGACAAATATATCTGTGCTGAGGAGTGGCAGAGGCTGTAGTCTGCATTTAGAAATGCTGAGCAGCATGTTTTCCTAAGCTGGCTAATTAGTATGGTCTTGAAACTAACGGCTGCATTTAACTGACAAGGCAATATGCTCTTCACCCATCCCTTGAGATGTCAGGAGAATTATTTCTTTTGAAAAGCATGCCTGTTAACTCGTTCTTCTCTATCCACTTTGATCTTTTCAGTATAATCCTTTCCCTCTGCATTTCTTTTCTCCCTACAGAGGAGACCATGAAAGCAAATCATATTGATTTGCAACTGGCTCTTCCTCCCTTGCCTGCTGAGTTGCAAAGCTGGGTCTTCTGTGTCAGCAGCAGCAGGCGGGGCAGCTCTGCCACCCTGGTCTCGCATGAGGTGCTGGGGAAAAGGCAACACCATGGTCTCAAAGTGTTAGCACTGGTGCAACCACGAAAAAGGTGCTGTTAGAGAAACTGAATGGCTACAGATGCCTCTGTCCTTCTGCAGGGCAGCGTGGAAGAAGAGGCAGTGATTCAGCAAGTCACAATTTTCCTCCCAGGTTGTTCCCCTGGGCTCTGGATTAAACTAAAACTTGATGACCTGGCCTTTAAGTGGGAAGGAGGATGGAGTTTTCTGACAAATCTCATTTGGATCCAAGTACCATGCAATTCTTCATGCAATATACACCCATACCCCAAGATGTGTGTCGTTTCTCCACATGAAGATGCTTGTTAATACTTAACAAAAGCAGGTTAGGGTCTAAAGGTAAATGGTATTTGGTGGGAAAGAAAAAAGGGAATATAGCAGTAAAGATACTTCGATATTTAGGGCCAAATCTTGCCCTCAATTTGAAGGCACAACAATAGGAAATGTTTGTGTGTATCTGAAGTTGGATATACTGTTGAGTATATCCAAGAACCGAGAAATTAATTGCCAAATTAGCAAGTACTGCACTTCTCAGTCTCAGTAGCAGTGGCAAATCTGGCCTTGCAAGAGAGTCAGAAGGGATTTCAATGTTTAGGTTGCCCTTGAGATACGAGAGGCATAATTTTGCAAGATAAATGTTTATCTTTTGCATCTCCAGAAATATGCTTGAGGAGACTCTCTTCCCTCCCACAAGGATCTGTTTGGCAGTTGAAAAGACTCGCTAGCTTTGCATTTCCAAGTAGCGATGCCTCTATTTTGGCTTCCATATTCAGGGAATGGGCTAACAGTAGCTGTATTCCAGGAGTGCTGAGCACTTCTCCACATTATTTACAGTTACTGCAAGCTACAGATCTTTAGGATTTCACAAGGTCAAGTCACCAGGACTTAAATCACTGCAGCATGGAATTATAGTCCTATTTTGAGCCACCAACATTTTGAAATTTTGCTCCAAGCCAGCAATTGCCTGCAATATCATACAAAATTAAAAAAAAAAAAAAGGCAGAAAAAGAGTAAGCGAATAAGAGAGGTTTGGCTGTGAATAACGCTATTACACACTGTGCACCAAAAGGAGATGACTTCAGGGATAAATGACTCTTGTGACTGACTTCCCCAAATCACAGGATGTCAGTTTGTGTTTTGAAGGCACCTACTATGTATTGCAAAGGACTGATGTGAAAAAGTGCATGCTGTCCCCAGACTAAATAAGTGTCGCTTTGTTTTCAACTTAGAAAAGACAGAAAGAAAGAGGGAAAGGAAGGGAGGGACAGAGAAAGCATGTTACAGATGAAAGCACATTCTCAAAGGTCACACCAGAGTGTCCTTACCTCAGCAAATGCTCTGGTTTAACTTCATAACAGAATAATCCAGCTATCTGATACCGCCTGAGAAATAAACAGTGTTCTTTAAAGCTCTTGCCCATTTCACAGCACTTCCCTGTGACACTGTAATAAAGTAGGTTGCAGCAAGTATCCTGCATGCCATGCCTCCAAATGTACCAGTTAATTACTGAGCCCTTTAAACCTGGTAACAAGACAAGCCTTGTTCTTTCAACCTATTGCTTTTTGCCAAAAAAAAAAAAAAAAAAAAAAAAAGAGTCTGTTGGGCAAATAAATCTTTCCAGAAAAAACAGATTTGTTTCCAAATCAGTCAACTGTGCTGAACTGGAAAGGAAGAAATGTTATTTTTTCCAGGATGAAAGCAAAACAAGATCTCTCCCTGTTTACCCTGTCTCACCCATTTCTAAAGAAGGTCAGTTTAATTCCTTCATTAATTTTTCCTGCTGTCTTATTTATCTTGAAGTCTTCTAGTCTTTTTCAGTTTCACTGGCAAAGACCAGCCTAGTTGGTCCAACATAGGGTACCCTGTGCTTTGCCCTTCACAGCCATGTGAAGATGCTGAATAGAGCTGAGAGAGCTGTAAACATCCAGAGTTTTTCCTTTCTTCCTCCCTTTCTCCATGCTCCTGAAAAAACCATAAATCTCAAGTGCTTATTGTTGATTTGTTTTCCTTTTAGTATCTTGTTCATCACAGATGCTCCTAAGTCTGTGAAAATGATCACAAATTCAGACTGCCCCAGCCTTGTGTGTTGTGTCACACTGAAACCCTTGCGCCATAAACATCTTCTAATACTGATGCCTCAGACTGGGTTTGGAAGGAAGGGATAGCAGTAGAAATATGAGGCAATACAGTAAGCCAGACAAAAGAGCTTTGCTATCTTCATAACAGGTAGCTTTTAAGCTTTAACTCAGAAGGAGCTTTGGGCAAGTCTTCGGGCAGCTGCAGTCAATAGGGACCATCAGGCTGGCTTACACCAACCCCCCTAGCAGCTAGCATGCAAGGTGTGTTTTGCATGCTGGGAGAGCCAAAAGGCAGAACTAGATGTACATTTCTTTCACAGTCAATGTCTGTAAGAGAGGGTCATTAGATCAGTTACTTTGTTCTCCTAGATGACATCTTGAGGAAAATGCACCCAGCTGAATTCTCCTGTAAGTGCTCTTATTGTGCTGGGTTGGTTACACCAGTTTAACCTCTTCTGCCCTCACGTACACTCCATCGACTTCAGAGTACAGCATCGACAAAACTGCCTAAAGGGAGGTACATGTTACCTGCCGATATGCAGGTTTTAGCTTAGAAGGCTGAGACACATGATGAAGTGCCCATACCTTATCTTCAGCCTCTTCTGCCGTTGAATTACCTCACTGGTGCCTCAGGCGCTGAGCGTTCTGACAGGGCTGCACAGCTTCCCTGGGGCATGGGAAGCTGTGAAGTGGTGACTCAGGTACCCTAACCTGATCAGTGCTCCAGTGCAGCTGGGCAAGTCTAGAAGCATTCCAGGTTCTTGCAGTAGACACACCAAAGAAGCTAGAAGAGCCACCATGACTAAAGACTCCATGTGAAACTCTCCAGTAGTATGTTGAACCCATAGTTGGACTCAGTTCTCAATTTGGCTTCTGCACTGAAGGTCACAGACCTGTTATACTACAAAATGTACTACTTCTACAACCAGAAAACAACAGAATATAATATATGGCAGTCCCTACCTGTGTTCATAGTTTTGCTAGGAAAAGGAGCAGTAATTTCACATCTTCCAGGGCAATTCCAGTTCAAGTGTCAATGTTAAGTGCAGCAGTCCTTGCAAAACAAACCAATGCTCCCTCAGGCTCCCTTTTGGTTACTAGTCAGATTTTATCCAGTGTCCTAGAGCTACCAGTGCTTTTGTTTCACAGTGTTGTCCTTCACCAGCCCAGATGCTAGATTAGTCAAGCATTCTGCTCTTTTCTGCCATTAGTGACACAGGAGGCAGATTGCCTGACACCCATTTGTCCCATCAGAAGTCTTTTCCTTGTTTCAGTGTTTGTCCCTTTCAGAGGGCTTTCTGAAGTTGCCTAGGTGCTCCTGCTGGAGGGAGTGCCTCACAGGATGAGGTCACCTACTTGTTTGCAGGGAAGATGCCAGCCCAGGAAGCACAGGAATTCTTTCCTGGAGTGCTGTATTTCCTAAGGGGCAATACCTCTAGCAGGGAGGGGCACATCTGTTTCTACACACCCCTGGCACATGGGTTCCTGTTGGAAGTAATTGCCTTGGTGACACTTTCTCCATATTGGATTCAATAATGAGAGCTACAGATCCCATAGTACCAAAGCCATTTAGAAAATGCTACCTACCTCATTTTAGCTCAGGCACCCACTGCTGGGATATATGAACCATTCTTAAAATGCCAACTGATCTGTTCTGCTGACTTTCATGGGAATGGATCCATGCTCCATCATCAGTTCTGTAACCTCCTCAGACTTCTGGGGATTGTCATTTTGAGACATGGTTAATAATAAAGAAAGTATTTTCAGAAAACCAAATAGAGTGGCTGTGAAAATCATCACACTCCCATTGAAGTCAACAGGAGTTTATTTCAGTGGGAGCAGGTGGCACCTGCTTTTTCTTTATAATCAGCATTTATTCACTCACTCTAGATGCTCCTAAAATCTTTACACTGTCAGTCCTTCTCTACATAGACCTAGTCTGGCCTGTGCAAAAGCAACATTTGCCAGCTGTGCTTCCAAGAAATTACACTGTGCAAATAATTATGCTAGAGGAGAACAGCCTTGGCAGCAAGTACCTGGGAACTGGAGAAATGCAAGGAGTCAAAGGGGAAGGCTTTGGAGAGTGCTGCCATAAACTAGCTGGTGGGATGTATTAGGGAGACATTCAGCAAATGCGACTGAGACCTCTGATTCTCTGCCAGCTGTCAGGTTTGGAATTACAGCCATAACAATTAGCCATGATTACTTCCCGATGTTGTTAAGTACAGTGCAAAGATCACCAGTTGGAGTAGTTTATTTCTGTGATATTTTAGTGTGGTGCCAAAGAAGAGTGTCAGATCTTAGGGCTAAAGACTAGTGATGGATTGGCAGGTGTGCTCAGGGAAGAAGACAGGAGGATCAATATTTACTGTTTATGCTTAGCGGGTCTCCTCAAGACATGTACTGGCAGTATCTGCTGAAACAAAGCCATTATTAAATACGTGAATAAAGATAGTAACATCCCCAAGTAGTGCCATAGAATCATGTAGCAGTCCAGCTAGTTGCCCTGTAGCTCGACCTAGCCAACCTTGAGCTATTTCCTGATCAAAAGCATGAAGAAAAGATCTATTTTGTTGCATAGCCAAAAGATCAAATGTTAATACATTATTGGGCTTTACCTAGAACTCATGTCCACCATTGGCAGGCCACTGGTTTAGGATCCTAAGATCTCATAGACAAAAGTAATGAGGAAACACCAGAACTGAAGACCTGTATGAGTGCCCTTGGTGCCAGGTAATCAAAAGAAATGTTTCCAGCTGAGTTCCTCTGACAACCATAGCTAAACCCAGAAGAAAACACCTCTCTAGACAGCGTAGGGTACCAGTTACTAACTGTGTTCATCAGTAGTATCTGATATCCTATGGAAAGGTATTGTGATTTGAAACACGTTTAAACAAAATATTCTAAGCTTGCTATACCTTAATTTTGTATTTCAGGTTTACACTTTCAGGGAGTACAGGCTGAGAACTATTTACTCAGACGGGACTGGATAACCTCACCACAGTCAGTCTTTTCCCTCTTTGTTTAAATTCTCCCATACTTCTACTCATAACCTCCAGGCTTTTGTGAAGAATTTGTAGAGTGAAGAAGGGGTTTGTGTAGAGAGGTGAATCAGTTCAGCAGACCAGCTTGAAAGACTTGCTTATCCTTGTTGACCTCAAAACATGGTGTAATGTCAAAGGGTTCAGCTAGAGATATCATGACTCCAGTCATGCCCAGTTTGCAAAGTCTAAAGTTGAGGTGTTTGAACCTAGCCTATTGTGGTCTATAAAAACGGTTGTTGCATACAGAATTACTATTTTTAAGACCCAGCCAAATAATGTACCATCAGTAACTAATCTGATGCCTTCTTGAGCATCTGCACTCCAATCACCGTGTCCTAACCAGTGTATAGTTCCTGGCTTGGGTGCTGGATACCTCCTGTCCAAGAGGTGTGATACAGAGCTGTTCAGTTACAAGTCATCATGGGAGGCAAAGTCATTGTTTATCTTCTTTGCCAGAACAAATGTGACTCTCATAATCAGGCTTTGGTTAAGCGTTTCTGCCAGATCAAACGAATGCCCATGGAAACAAACCGTGGCAAAAAATAGTTTAGTTAAACCTTTGAACTAACCCTCTCTGAAATTCTTTTGGCAATGTTTATTCAGATTTAATTGTTTCATGAACACACAACAGTTTAAACAGGGCCTTAGAATCAACATCAAGCCCATACAGTTCATTTGATACAATTTAATTTGACCACTTGAGAGACATAAACATTCTTAACATGTGAATTAAAGGTGTCTCTGGAAGGCATTCAGCTTTTCACTAAATGTTGTTAAGAAGTAGACAGAAGCGAAACAGAGGACTGTTATAGGGTCAGTAATCTGATATTCTGCTATCATTACCATGAAGCTCTTTTTCACAGTAAAAACACCTTAGACATGAGATTCCAGGAAGAGGCGATTTTTTAGTATGAAAGAATAGACGCTTTGCTCTTTTATAATTAATGGAAGGAAAATCTTGCTGAAGTCTGCATAAGTTTAAGTTACACAAGATCTGGATATACTGCTCCCTTACAGGACACAACCTGGTAAGTTATTGTTCCCAATGTTGCTAAAATTTGTGTGGAAATGTAAGGTTACTAAGTATACAGCAAACTGTTTGATTTTCTGTCTTCCTTAGAGACAGTGGAAACCAGTGGGTAAAAAAAAATAACCCTCAATTATTCCCTTAACTTAAGCAGGAACCTTTTAACTCTACATCAAGGTGAAAGCCCAAATTTTCACTAACTTACATTGAAGTCAAAGGCTTCAAAGACATCTCCGATGCTTTTGTCCAGGAAGAAGCAAAGTGTCTTATGGATGCCCAGCGAAGTTTGTCCTGTGGGGGAGTAGCCATGTACAGCTTAGGGCAAAAACCTTGCACACATGCTAGGAAGAATGGGACCACGTTTACACAGATAACACTGCCTCCAGGTTCCCCATTTCCTCTTGGTTTGCTTCTGGTAACAAAGGTACCAGGAGAGGTACATCTGCTTCTGAAAATTGCAAGCACCTGCAAAGTGGAGGTGCCAAAAAGTAGTGACTTCTATAGGGTATGAAGCCACCTTGAGTCTCATGGAGAGTTCCCGATCTGCTGAGGAGAAAGATCCTGGGGGTGAGGAAAGCACCATGCAGCAAAATGCACCTCGTATATGTGGCCTCAGGTAGATTTGGGTCTGGGAGAGGAGTGATGTAAACACATCTACAGGGTGTTTCAGCCTAAGGCAAAGTGCTCCCAGAACTCCCAAAAGTTCCCGTCCTGCTCCAGTGATTAGTGGAGGTACCTAAGGGCAGTTAGACTACTGGCTTAAGTGCCTCAGCAAAGGCTAAAAGACAGGATGAATCTCGGTTCTAGGCTCACAAGAATACTTACATAAGCCAGTGTTTAGCACTTTGGTTTATTATGCCAAAAGGAAGAGAAAGGAGAAAAACAGGAAAGAATAATCTGCCTTCTGAGCTACTTAAAGTAAAAGTGAAAGGACATTTGTCAGTCACATATGAAAAGCAAAGACAGCATAACACTGAGAACTGAGATTAAAAAGAAAAGAAAAAAAATGTTTGTGTTCATTCCTTTAGCTGCTGTTCTCTTCTACAGAACTTTTTGTTGCCTGCTCTGGAGTGACCTGTGATTTATGGTTTGCTACCAACAAACACTAGATAGGTGATAGCAGTGCAATTTGTCCACAGAAAGATGGCTGTGGAGATGCTCCAACACAGTCCAGACTTCCTAGAAGCTTACCAAAACATACACATAAGGACAACTAAATCTTGATATAGCACTTCTCATTCCCAGATTAGGGTCACCATTTTCTACCCAGACATGTTCTCTTTTGCTCTAGACCTGGCCAGGTGTATTTCTATCCCTGGGAATGGCAGATAAAGGGGAAATGTGTCACTTGTCTGCTTTGGCCAAGGGAAGAGCAGCAATGGAGTACTTCGAGGTTAGATACAGAGTGGAAATAGATGGATGGACCCCAGGGAGCTGCAGAAGATATGAAGACTCTAGCTCTGAGGGTCTGGGACAGCCATCGTTGGAGGGGCTAGGTAGAAAAAGTAGAAAAGTGAATGGAAGAATAAACTTGCAGAGGTAGGATTGAGCAGACTTTGACAAGTGCTCAAGGTGGGGCAAGTGCTCAAGACAAGGGCAGGTGGGGAAGTTGCAGACTGTGGCTAGGACTGTAGGAAAAGGAACAGAAAAGTGAAGTGCTCTGGGCTCTCAGAGATGAGAGGCTGAGGATAAAGACATCAAAGTGTAGCTCTCCTCCCACAGCTTTAACGAGAATACTTCTTACGAGCAGAACAACATGAACACATAGGACCTCTCTGCTCTCTTAAAACCCATGACAAAGGGATGCCTACTTACAGTCTCCTTCTACTTTGTTAACACTACTTGGACCAATGTGTTAACTATAAGTCTCAAAGGACTTCACAGGAGAGCAGTAGTACTGTTGGCCTATAGGAGCAACAAGACTAGACAGAGGTAATCATCACTTCTTCAGAGTAGCCCTGCCCTGCAGACACCGCTAAGACTGCAGTGGATATGTACTTGCTGCTGTTAACTACAAACTCACTCAGCAGCAAAAGCAGAGAGCTCAGTTCAGGCAGCACAAACTCAAATGACGGCTTGAGCAACTGGACCACCTTGCAGTACGGACATGCAGGGGCTCTTTTTCTTTAAATATGGATCCCAAGACAGAAATAATTCTTTCTGCTTGTTGTCTTTTTCAGTAGGAAGTGTGTGGGAAACCTTGATGGCTGCACCTCAGCTCACCTAAACAACTTTTTTACAGAATGCTCACAAACGTACATCACATGCCTGGAGGTATGCTGTTGGAGCATAAGTATGAGGACACAAGCCGTTGGGAGTGGTGGAGGGCTGCTTTAGGTAGAGGGAGCTAAATCTGGTGCATTTTTATCCATACTGTGTTTGGGAGGGGTCCACAGAATTTTTTTCAGAGCAATATGTGTCTGTGGTCACCATGTGCATGACCACTGGTCAGCTGATACAGGTCACCTCTAACATCAGATGACACTTCTAGCTTGAAATGAGTCACTGTCATTGCTGTACATAGCTTTTTTGTTGCTGTCAGTCTCACTAAACACACACTAAGTTGTTTGGCTAGTTGGGTAGCAAAAAAAAAAAAAAAAAAAGGGAAAAAAGAAGTAGTTGCTTAAGAGCTACTGCTTTTTGAGGGCTTGGGATTTCCATTGCTTTTTGCTGGTCAGCAAAACTTGCTAAGCAGAACCAGAAGGCTGTGGCCCCTGCACACTGCTGTCAGTTTGAGTTGGAACGTGCTACCTCAGTGTGCGTAACCTAACCGTGAGAACAAGCCTCACTGCCCTGCAAACCTCGCCAAGCCTGCGTTTTAATGCTTAATGTAATTCTTGGCCTGCTGTCATTTTGGCAGCACTTCGGCTGTGGACCTCAATTTAATACAATTATTAAATGTAAGATGAATACCATGTAGGATACATCAGTCATCATAGCCTAGGCTAGAAGTCTGGATCTCAAGAGGTGATGCTGCCAGTCCCATTGTTAGAGAATCAAACGCATCCCACTCTACCCCGGGTGATGTTTGTCCAACTTATTCATAAAAACCTCCAGCCACAGAAGGATCTTTGGTAGCTCTGTAGGTCTGTGTTCTGGTTTCAGCAATCCCAGACCCACAGCAACAGCACAGTGAGCCACAGTGCTCCTGTGCTCACAAGGTGTTGATCTGGGCATCAGGAGAACTAGGCATTGCTTCCCAGTTCTCTTGCTGACCTGTTCGGTGATCCTTCTGGACTTCCCAAACTTATGAAAAGAGAAATGATGATGTTGACTTTACCTGACAAAGCACTTGGATGAAAAGCACTTTTGATAATGGTCTACAGAGTAAAAAGCCCCTAATATTATTAACATTGAATAGTATTATTAAAAAAATAAAATAATCACTATTATTAAAATCAGATAATAACTCATTTAAATACACTTGGAACACAAAGCCTCATCTAAAAAAAATGATTGTTTTCTTTTGTAGAGGGAAAAATTTAGGGGACTGGTCCCCTTTCCTTGAAATCTATAAGATTTGGGCTACAGGTTGCTGGATGGTGAGAGAAGCAAATTTCTGCTCTTTAGTGTATTGTTTTAATCCCATCTGTATAGGACTTCAGTGGGAAAGCAAATGGATCTTTCACATAATCATTTACTAAATTCCCCCTCTGATGGAGAGCCTGTAGCTAACCATCTCCAGGTAAGAGCTGATGAGCATAGTTGGGAGCACGGGGTCATCATACACATAGTCCTTTGCCCTTTGGAGCTGGAAGTTTTGCATGGCCCTGGGGATTCTAGGGGTGTTTTTAGAAGGGAGGCTTCAAATGCATTCCTGACTGCTTTTTTGAGAGCAAACCACAATTACATGGGGAAAGCATAGTGAAGGTATTTGACTGCCAGGCGCTGGAGAGATGATCTGCAGGAACACTTGTGTTTGTGTGGCTTAGGTTATTTAATTTGGAATGTCCTTTGACTTGACTCCCCTGTCCTCCTCTCCTCCAGCGCACACAGAACAATGAGGCTCTTGGGGAACTTCCATCTCCCCCATGCAAGAATTTTGCCTCTGACATGTATGAGGAGTAGGAACAGGACTGCAGCAATAAATAAATACCAATGTGATTAAAAACAAATGTATGAAGCATTATTAATGATACACTGGAGAGAATGGAAGCATGGTGTGCCAGAAATACCATCAGGATCTGAATGGATATCAAGGGCTACATAGCCTGATGTTAAGGAAGCAGAAGGGGACAAAGCAATGATTTACTGTGCAGACAGCCATATCCAAGCCTGCAGCTGGATGTTTCCTGTTTGATTAGTAGAGCTGTTTCAAATAAGAAGGACAGATCAGACTCAGGTCTATGCAGGTATCCTACCTCTGTCAACAGAAACTGCCATCTTTTCTCCTGTTTTCATTATTCAGCACACCCCCTGTCCCCCCTTCCATCATGCATTCTATGCTCACAGCTTTTGGAGAAGTTTTGACAACCTGCAGCCCATCTGTCCTTGCTTTGAAGGCATTTCTGGAAAGGCAGCTGGATTGTCTGGATGCCCAGCAAAACCGTTGTGCAGGCTAAGGTTTTTGTGGTACAGGGAGCCTCTCACCTTAAAAGCACAGCTCTTTTCCAGCAATTTTCCCATTTTTGCCCCTGATGCGTTTGAAATGCAACCACCTCATATGCAGTGCTTTACTCCAGCAAGTAATTATCTGATAGCTCCTGCTCTGAGTGCTCATGCAAATGTGTGTAGATGGAGAAGGAAACAAGTCATTTGCATACAGAGCAAATATTTTGTCATCACCTGCTGTTCATCCTAATGAGATTTTGCCAGACTCATTAGAATGATTCCATGCTTCTTAATACCCACTGGGATTGCTTTATTATTTGATAGAGTCAACAGTTGGCATATGCCTCACCGTCTTTGTATTCAGCTCCCTTGAAACCTCTGAAGGCAGCTAAACAAAGTCAGTGAATAACCAGTTTTGTTTCCTTCTTTCTCCCAGGATGTCTCTACGCTGACACCAGTGACTCGTAGGCATCACAGTTAAAGGGGTCTCTTTATCGGCCCACTCCCACCAGCTTCTAAAGGCAGTAGACATCTTTTTGGTAGAGACTGGCTTGTCTCTGAGTGGCTGAAAGCTGCTCCCTGCAGAGGACTGATGGGGATTTCTTTTTTCTGCTTCCCCTGCTGCTTTTAAAAATCTTTTTTCTAAATCCATTGGTGGTGTTTTTTTCTCTCCTATTACTCTGTCAAAAAGCTGTGTAAACAACAGGAATGAGCCCTAATACACAGACAGTGAAGCAATGAAATAAAAGAAATAATAATAATTTAAAAAAGCAGCTGTTGATTAGTTTGCTTCAATAAGAAACTCCAGATGATTTGGGCATGGCCCAAATTAACATGGTCCTTTTTGTGTGTAAGCTTTTCATACAAGCTGATGATCACAGAGTGCTATCAATTGCAGTAAAAACAAACCAAAAAATACGGAGAAGTACTTTTCCTCTAGTCTGTCAGCTGTAATAATCTGAAGTGTTCCAATGCCATTAGTAGGATATAATTGGTTTGGGTGTTACTTATGACAACAGGGAGTAAAAAAAAAATCCTGAAGTGTGATATTTAAGTTGACAGTGTCACTTTAAGCAAATCCACTCTACATGGTTTTTGCTTTGGGAGTCTCCTTCTACAAACAGACCTTGCCAAGAGCCAGAGTAAACACTATGTTAATCTTAGATCAGCCTTTAATTTCTCCTGCTTCCTTTCCCTTCCCCTTTCCTTTCTATTTCCTTCCAAGACAACAATATTATAGACAATTTAAATCAGACGTGTCCATAGCTGAACAACAAAATCACCAACAGAGGACAACAAGAATAGCAATAAACTCAACATAGTAATTATTTTCCCATCACACCAGCAATTACAAAGGCAAAAAAAAGAACAACTGAGTGATCTTAACCTGATATCGATCATTTAATTTTCTCATGTCATGTAATATTAAACAGGCTAATGCTGCTACAGGGAACCCTGGCAATAATTAAGCATAGCTATGAAAAAGTCATACTCACTGCAGGCTCAAGCAAGGGGGACAACTCACTATTCATGCTGATGGTAATAATTATGTGCAACGGAAATAGTGACATTAAAGACAGATTGATGCTTCAGCACGAATTCACCATTTCAGTGAGGTTCATATGTGGCCCAGTTCCTGCCAGGTTCATGTTAACATGGTGCATGTTGCTTACTCAGAGCTCCTGCAAGGCCAGCCTGTTGGCCAGTGGTTGGCATAGGCTAATTGGGAATTGTATGTCCTGTCCATAATGTGAAGGATGGAGTTGGCAACAGGTTAACTCATGAGCATTATGACTCACATGCTCTTCATTCATGCTGTGTGCTGAAACCTCATCACAGCTAACACAGGAAGAGCTGAGTTTGAGGTTTTTGCTGTTGGGATGGCTTTAAACTTGAATCACCTGTTGTTCAGTCCACAGAGCGTATGTCTGTCTTTAGACCTGGAGATCTGGTTACCAAAACTTGGTTGGCTTAAGCATCCTACCTGGTATCTAGCTGCTCCTCCTAGAGACTATTCGCCTCCCATTAGTTTCTAATCATATCTGCCAGCCCTGGGTGTAAGAGTCAGTCTAAAGAGAGCGATATTGTCTCAACATTGCTAACGGACCTGGAGATGGAATGTGGTCCTCATGGACACCGATACCCAGTGGCCCCGAAGGAGAACTGCATGGTATGAACAGTACTATGCCGCTTCCTGATACCCGGCACTGGAACTACGATAAGGCCTCATAACAACTGTCCGGAAGATGAATCACAACTGTTGTTGTAACAACGAACCAGAACATGCGTGATAACCTCACTCGAGAAGGCAGAGACTGACAACATTCCATGGGCCAGAGAAGGAGCAAGGTGTGTTGCTTGGTATAAAAGATGACTCCTTAGCAACTGAATTTTGGGAGACCTTCCCCACCAAGGATCACGATGATCGGAAGGACCAGAGGGATGCTGCCTGGACCTGGGGCCATAGGGACGCCTTGGACCTGTGGTGGTAGCTATAATCCTCTTTCCTTTTCACTTTATCTTTTCTTCACTTTCTGTCTTTCTACCTATCACACACCGCTTTATGGGCAAACAATAAAATTGTGCTGTTTGATTGAAGCATAACCCCTTGGCGTGGTCGCCTTGATTTTTTGCGCTTCGAGATCATAGTAAACAAACCATCACGAGTCCACTGAGTGGACCATGACACTGTGTGAATACCTTAAATATAAGAGGATATCTCAAAAGGAAATTGATACCTACGTTTAGGCAACTGAGTTGCACCTCAACATTTGTTTCCATGAACAGCTCTTCAGATGCTGCTGACTGCACTGACCAGATTACAGTCCATTACATTGTGTATGCCACAGTTTCCGAAACACTGGCCATTGCAGTTGTCCTGCAATAGTATGGCTGGCCTCCAGTTGCCTCTCCAGGTGGACATGTGCCTCCTGTAGATACTGTGCCACATCTGTCAGCCCAGCATGAATACCTCAGCTATCTCATGGCATCACAAATGGCTCTTGCTGTCTATGTGTGAGCAACTTAACTGGCCTCATGAAGTACCTCTCAACTGTCTCCAAACTAGGTGACCTTCCAGTGCTGGCCTTGAGGTTTATGCCATGAATGATGAACAAGTCTGCTTATGAGAGCAAACTCAGACCTGTGTTTAATTGACAGCACAAATAAAACCACAGTCACCATGGGAGGAGAAAGAATGGTGAACAGACACAGCGGGGTGAGGTTTTCTTCTCCATCTTTTCATGGTGGGTGCAGTAGCGGTTCCTCAGAAGCATTCTTGCTGTAAAAATGCTGTCAGATACAGAGGAAGCACTGAATTTGAACCATATGTGGGGCCCCTGCACAATGCAATCCCATTTACAGCTCCATTAATTTTAGTTTCTGTTATTTCATGTTGTACCACTTTAATCTTTCTAGGCAAATTACCATCAAAGTCCTACCCAAATTAGCAAAAGGCTGAGTTTTTTCCTTTCCTGATTTATGTCAAGGAAGAGAGTCTTGATTCAGACAGGCTAAGAAACTCCACCTCAAACCTTCCGCTACTTCCACAAGACTTTTAAGAGAGCTCAGAATGTTTGGATGGGTTTGCTTTTCTTTCCATTTGCTGAGGTAAGCTGGAATCAATGACACTTGCAGTATTTCTGACCATCCCCAGGTCTTCTAGCCCCTGAAGGGAGGGAGGGAGAGAGGTCAGATGGGTAATCAGCCATTCCCTCCAAGAAAGGATCATTAGTGAAAAAGAAATGGATTCTAATGATGAATGCATGGTTTTGTAGGGAGCAAGCACAGAAAATCCTGACACTGAATTTTTTTATTACTCCTTTTATTTTTATTTCCTTTTATTTTTCTTAGTCTCCATATAGATCCTATCATCAGAACTCCATGGCCTTCATGATATCCTAAAACCAAGGAAGCCAGAAGAATAAAAGTTCCCAGTGGCACAAAATATGGACAGATATAAAAATGCGCGCCCTCGAGAAATTCCTGCAAATGCAGAACCTGCCTGAGGAAAAAAGAAAAATAATGCAAGTGGAAATATTTTTTCTTTTAAACTGGAATTTAGTTAATTTTAAAAATTAGCTTATCTAAAGTTGTCATGACCTATGTAAAAGCTGAAACTGGTTACATTTAATCAACCAATTTGCGTTATAATGAAAGAATATTTTTTGTACTAAGTTCACTTACCAAGTTTTGAGAAAAGGTGAAAAATGCTGAATATGTGAAAGTCATCAACTATGGGTTTGCTCAACCAATTTTTGAAGAAAATCTTTTTTTGTTGTTTGTTCAGCTCGAATGTCCTTCACATTATCTGTGGTACTGCAGTGAGGACGTTCTGGATCATGATAATAATAATGATGACAGTAAAAGCTGCTAGCCAGTGTCCCCTCCCGAAGAGAGCACACCCTGGAGCATACAGCACAGGATATTTGGGCAGCTCTGCGGGGAGCCAGGCTGGGCTCCATAGAGCTTATTAGCTTAAGCTCAGCACTGTGCAAACACAATTATACACCTCCCAAACCCTCCCTGACCTTAAAATCGTGATGCCTCCTTCATATAGCACTGCGCCTGAACTGACAAACCATGCTGAACGGAGCCAGCTCAGGTCTCTACATCCATGGGACAGTCAATCTGCAGTCCAGATAGATCAAATGACCATGGATATTTGACAGATCGATTAAGTTCTGTCCAATATCTTGTGCACTTTCAGTTGAGAGTATATTTAAGCGTTGGAGAACCAGAAGAACTTGTTTCCCTCTTCTAGTCTCTGTGGTGAGAAGATGAGCTATATTCATCTAAAATCTTGAAAACCCAGGTGACCAGATCAATTCAGTTGCTTTATTTTCACAAATGCATCCTTGTTAAATAAATGTATTTTAGGGATTCTGACCTTTTCACTTTTCATTTAATTCCACTTTCTGTGGGAGTAGAATCTGACATAAACCAAATAATAAAAAACCAGAGTGGATCATCCATCATTTCCTGCTCTAATAAAAATTATAAAAGTTACATTTCCAAATAAACATATGTTAAGCTACATGACTGTTTAAATCAGGGGCCTCCCATGCTGGTATCCTTTAGTACCTTCTATGCTTCTGGTTAACATTAACAAAACCAACAAAATGTAGTTTAAAGGAGCCATACCTTATTTAAAAGATGTAATTTAGTATTTACCAAGCAATAAGAATATATACCCCTTAAAAAAACCAAACAAGCATGGATGCAAACCAAGATTAAAATAGCTACTACAGACCAAGGTACCTTACTTGATGATTGAAAATTTGTTCACATTTATATCCTTTATTCCAAACCTATTCATTCTGAAAGCATTCCACATAGGTTCAATCACAGAATTTCTTAATTATACCTGCTGCCTTATTCTGAGCCATGGATGGTCTTATCATTCTTGAACATCTCTATTACTGGTCACTATCAGCCTGCTTCTTGGAGAAAAGTATCCTCATCCAATGTGACATTTGAGGAAAAAGGGCTCCATACTGGCTCCTTATTGACAAACAAGTCAATACTCTCTATCTCCCCATCCAACAGAAGTACAGGAGACTCTCCAACGAAACTCTTCATTGCCATTGACCCGTTCCACTTTGTCCAGGGAAAATGAAGTCAAAACAACCTCAGATGAGATCATTCACACTTTCTTCCAAAAAAGACATTTAACTTCCACCTAAAGCTTATACTTATTATTTAATTGTTGCTTTATGCAAGTAAATTCTCTTAATATAACCCAGTATCTGATCTTGCCCTACCTTGATCATGATAAAAGCCCTTGAGAAGGGCTGGTCCTATCTCCATATCAACCCTGCAAGGATCCTGGACTTGTTCCAGTTCAGCATCTAG
Source organism: Falco rusticolus (assembly GCF_015220075.1). NCBI lineage: Eukaryota > Metazoa > Chordata > Aves > Falconiformes > Falconidae > Falco > Falco rusticolus. The sequence continues at coordinate 32,446,591 of NC_051188.1, read as the reverse complement.
CTGGCATGTAAAACAGAAACAGAGCTAGTGACAGTGATGAATGATCTGATCTTGGCTGTTGCCTGCATTGACACTGCTGGATATCCCTACAGCATTTGATTGCATAAACCATGAGATCCTTCTGTCCACATTAAAGATGTTTGGTCAGCATTACCAGATCTAAAAAACAATCTCTGCAGAGCAAACTGGTAAACTTGTGCCCGAAGTAAGCAGACAGTATGCAGAGAAAGTCCATCCATTGAATGAACCCACTACTCTCAGGGCTATGGCAATCGCAGTTGTGGAACTATTTAAACTCAATTAATGATTTGGGAAAAAAAAAAAAAGAACAGATACTTTTGGCAGCTACTGTACAGCTTACTTGTTATGTAATTGAAATGATACAAGCAATTAAAGAGTAATTATAATCAGCAAGTGAGAGAGTTATAGAAAAATGAGATGTGGAAAGACAGCAAGACTGTGGATAATTCATTCTGTCTTGAACAGTCGTTTGTCTCAGTAGGTTCCTTCAGCCAGAGATAAGCTGAACTGCAACGCAGTGCTCGGCTGGAAAAGAAACCACCAGCTGGCCAAGCCAGGTGGGTTTCAAGGATGTGGACGCCTGAGAGAGCCCCAGATGCAGCAGGTGTCCTGGTTTCAGCTGGGATAGAGTCAATTTTCTTCTTAGTAGCTAGTATGGGGCTACATTTTGGATTTGGTATAAGAAGAATGTTGATAGCACACTGATGTTTTCAGTTGTTGCTGGGTCACGTTTATACCAAGTCAAGGACTTTTCATTTCCTAGTGCCCTGCCAGCCAGAGGGCTGGAGGGGCACAAGAAATTGGGAGGGGACACAGCCAGGACAGCTGACCCAAACTAGCCAAAGGGATATTCCATACCATGGCACATCACGCTGAGTATATATAAGCTGGGGGAAGAAGAAGGAAGGGGGGGGCACTTTCGGCATAATGGCGTTTGTCTTCCCCAGTAATCATTACAGGTGCTGGAGCCCCACTGCCCTGGGGCTGGCTGAGCACCTGCCTGCCGATGGGAAGTGGTGAATAAGTTCCTTGTCTTGCTTTGCTTGTGTGCACGGCTTTTGCTTTACCTGTTAAACTGTCTTTATCTCAACCCATGAGTTTTGTCACTTTTACTCTTCTGATTCTCTCCCCCATCCATGGCGGGGGAAGTGGGCGAGCAGCTGTGTGGGGCTTGGTTGCTGGCTGAGGTTAAAACACAAGAGGCCAGAGCCGCACTACAAGGACCTTGCTTTCTCAGTCGTGGCCACAATGACCTCAAAACCTATTTTCTCCCAAGCTAAACCCAGTTGTCCCCAAGCTACTCCTTCCCCATTTCTATACCAGGTTCTTCCTTTCCCATCCCCTCCACCATGCCATGGGGCAAGGAGAGCTCTTGAACCAGATCTCTCCTTCAAAGGCTGCGCTGTATTTGTAACCCCCTCTGATGTCTATCACAACACAAGTCCACCCCTGACAACTGCCTGAAGTCTGGGGACACCTCTATTGGGAAAGAGGAGGAAACAAGCAAACAGAGACAAACCCTTCGCCTTTCTGCATGTAATACTTTTTTACCTGCTTGTAATCACATATATTTTGGAGCCTTAAAAAGCCACATGAAAGAGGTGGATCATTTCTGCATGTCAGGCTTGCTTCTCTGCTGCATGAGCCTTGTGTTTGCTGGTGCAGTCAGCAACACAGCAGTGCCCCTGGCAGAGAGGGCTATGCCCAAATGCAGCCTGATGCAAGGACATCATCTTCCCTGAAGGGTCTGAAAAATGCATCTTGACCTATGCATGTCCCCGTGACAACTAGGGTAGGGGCAGGGAAAGCTGCCTAGTAAGAAATGGTGAAAATCGGAACAGGAGAAGGAATCTGAGCTCGTATTGAAGCTGGTGGCTTTTTTCATACCCTGCACATCTCATGTTACAGGCACCATTTGTCAGTAGCTTGAGGCAGCCGTTTTAATACAAACCTAGGCAAAGTTGAAGGGAGACATAGAGAAAGACGTACATGTGTGTGCATGCTTTTACCAGTGCTGTTGCTGACAAACTGAGTTGATAAAAGTACATTTCTTGCTTGGGGGGACCTAACTCTCCCCCTTTTTCCACTGAAGAAAGAAAATGTAAAATATGTCTACAAAGCCACAATAAAAACATGCTAATGTGTCAGGGGGCTTTTTTTGCACTTCAGACTCCGAGAACCTGCCTGCAAAACCCCTTCAAGTAACTTCTGCATGCAGGTTCCCAGATGAGTTACCCCAGCTAACATCAGAAGGGGTTAAGGATGAAAAAATCCCAGATGCAACCCCAGCTTTAAACCTGACTGTTTAATTTTGTCCTGGATGCCTAAGCAGGTGTGCCAAGTATTCTTCGTGCTTCTGGGCCTGGACTAGCCAAACACCTCTATTCCAGAAGGCTCACATCTGCATTTCTCACCTGCTCCTCCACTGCACCGGTTTCTTATCTCATCATTTCTCCAGCCCATCTCTTCAGGGCATTCTTGGTGGAGAGAGGGAACATATAATCCCTGCTTGTTGGGCCAGGTCTGTGGGAAGGTCTTTTTTTCTGCAGAAAATCAGGAAACCTCTCTGGAAGAAAACAGTTTACTGTGATTCAAAAGCTGGCAGCAAACAAGAAGGCAGAAGCTTTCTGAGCAAAGTTTCTCCAGGGAGTTGTTACTCCCACAGACCCACTGTGATGTTGCTTTTTATTGAGAATCAGCATCATTTAGGCTGGAAAGGAGCTTTTAGATCATCGAGTCCAGCTGTTAACCTAACGTTGCCAAGTCTACCAGCAAACCGTGTCCCTAAGCACCACATCTACAGTTTCTCTAGGCACCAGTGTGTGTGCCTCTGCTCTTGTCAGTCTAAATAATAATCAAGCTATATTCTACTCCATCCACAACCTATTTTTAGGGCTTTACTCTATTAACCTGCTGTAGAAGTATGAAGAGTGCACACCCATCTCAGCACGTGTACAAGAATGGTGCATCCAGCATCCCAGCCCTGGAGCTGGCTGCAGGCAGGAAACAGTCAGTAGCACCAGAAATCCTAAATTTTTATTCCCATGATGGAAGCAGAAATGTCACCTCACCAACACACTTCTCCATGTGGCTGGGGCTGGCAGCTGCTGCCTGCATGGGTCAAAGCATGTCTGTCTTGATGTGTGATGTAGCTGGCATGACCAGGATAAGGTCCTTCCTCTCAAAATAACAAGACTTTGGTTAACTTTAGTTCTCTACTTCTATTTTAGCTTTTGATAAAACATACAACATCATGGCCAGGAGAGCCTGGCTCTCCCCCTGAGACGCTGCCCAAGGAGTAGACAATAACAAGTAGCATTGATTTATCACTGCAGAGGAGGTAGAGAAAGAGGAATGTAATAAATGCTGAGGAGATGAGAAATGCACCCATTCCTCGCCCCCTACACACGCACACACACTCTCAGGCACTCGCAGGCCAGAGAGGGAGAGGAGGTTATCTGCCATGAACCAGCACATTGCTGAAATTCTAATGAAGCAAGAGACAAAGCAGGTAGGTGGTGGTAGAAATGCTGAGCTTGATGTGCATTTATCATCTTCAAACACTGAACACAAGTTGGTGAGGAATGTCAAGAGAAGGGCACCCTACCATTTGCAAAAATATTTCGTAAGAAATATAGAACTGACTATTTTCTACACAGAATTAGAATAAATACATTTTATTCCAAAACAAATCAAAGCCCTGCTTTGAAGGAATACTAATAAGTTTGGCAGAACAAGCACATGAATGTTAGGAAATGTTAATTTAAAATTACTTTTGCTACCTTAATTCAGCCCTCATGCGTACACGTATTATGCAGACACAGTTTGTACTGTCTGATCAGACAGTATTTTTCCACGCGGCTCCTTCCTTCATTACACAAATTAGACCTACTCTGTGGCTGGGGCAGCATCTCTACCTCATGTTATTACAAAAGCTAGAAGTGAATGAGGAATAGGACTGTGGGGAAGAGAAAGTACAAAATTACACCCTTGGATCCTATCTCCTTTGTTCCAGAGCACTAGGAGATACTGTTCAGACAAGTTTTCATAGATGGGTTCTAATTGTGTCTTTTTTACTTTCCAGGTGTCTGACTTCCAAGCCCAGTGGTTTGGTTTGCAGAAGCGCTGAGCTCTCAGTCTTAACTGAGTCAGAAAGAGTGATGCTTTGGTGATTCACAGGATCATATCATATAGTAAGTACTCTGAAAAATCAGGTCGTGGTGGGTTCAAACTGGGCAGCTGCAGTGCTGACTTAGCTGCCCGTTTGCCAAATGACAATATCGTGATAGCTCATCATGAAGAAATTTTGTTAAAATCAACCAGCTAATAGTTGGGGAGCTCTTGTACTACAGTTGCGAGCACTATAGAAAATCCTATGAAGAAAAAATTTCAGAATTCAAATGGTAGCCATCAATCTGAGTTGTCCTCATAAAGCCCATTTCCTTGTCTGCTCTATTTTTCTTTCCCTCACACAACTATCTTTTCATTCACACAGCACTGGAGAGTTTCAAAGGGTAAGTCACAGTATTTTTTTACATATAAGCCTTTTCCCTCAACCTGAGTCTTGGCCATGAGGAACAGCTCTAAATTAAATTCTCCTCCCTACCCTATCTGAAATAATTCAGCCTGAGGCAAACACCTGGCTTGGAAAACGTTACTCCAAATGGTCAAATTTTAGCAACATTGTAAGTGATTGGAAAATGAGAAATCTTAATAAAATGTGAAACTGTCAGAGCCACCTGTAAAAACCTTGAACTCTAGACAGGGCTCAGCTGCCCTGGTGTCCTCAGTCTCAGACCTATGTCTTGGCCATGTCTTGTACATATTCTGCTCAGAGCTGGGAGTGCACCCACAACCCATATAGCCCTGTCACTCTTGTTTCCACCAAAAGGAAAGCTGTCTGCAAGCTACAGTGTGACCTGGATGACTGTGGGACCAGGACTTCCCCAACTCTGCTCTCTAGGCTGGGTAGACACAGTCCCCAAGAGCTCCTGCTGGACCCCTGGGAGACCTACTGATGTATCCCAGCAAGGACAGAGGTGGAGCCACAGACCTCTCATCCTTGTCCTGGAGCAGCCCTGCAGGCAGGCAGGAGCAGGTCCCTCACCTCCCCAGGGACCTGCTGCCCCAGCAGATCCCCAGGGGTACGTGGGGGTGACCAACAGGCTCAGCAGGGGCTTGCCTGGCTGTGGGCATGTTATGTGCTGGTCTCTGAAACCGGTGCCCACCCACTTCTGAGAAGGTGAACACCTAGCACTGTCATGCCTTCAGCACACTGTGTTAAATGTTAATGTTAAACATTAAATGGCAATAAGTGAAGGTACCCTGTGCAATCCCCCAGCTCTTTCTCCTTGCTGTGGACCTACTCTCTGGCCTTGAGCAAATTGCTAAATCTTTCTGGCAACCAATTTCCTCAGTTAATAAACTCTGTGGTGGGATACAGTGAAGATCGATTTATTAATGTTTGTGTAGCATGGGAAGGTCCTTGAGGGGAAAGCTCACGGGAGACCAGCACTGTTACTCTTATCTCCTCAGAGTTAGCATCTAACACATCTGCTCATGGTGACTCAGTCCCATGTCTAGCCTATTCCTTACTAGAAAGTATAGCAGAGTTTCCATGGTACAATGAAGCATTGGAAATACACTGAGACAGGGATTTATAACTGCATTTTCTCTCAATGCGTTATAATAGCCAGCATTATTTAATCATGGAAACATGATCTGGCCAGAGCTAACTAGCTTTGCTCAGGTGTGCTTGTAAATTTAATTTGAGTTCTTCTACTTTGTGCAGAAGTTGAATGCAGGCTAATGTGTGTGCTGGAAAAATAACAAATCATATTATGGTATAGAACAGGAAACCTTTTAGTTGCACAATAAAATTGCGCAATTCAATGCATGCAGTATTTATATAGCACCATTCAGAAATATATTTCAAAGCGTTATACAAACAACTTGCATGCTACACCAGCACCAACATGTCAAATCCTATTAAAGAGAAGAAAGCCATTGTAAAAAGAATTTTTCAATATACATTTAAATAAAGCATTCACTGGAAGAGGAGTCCACTAACAATTGGACATAGGTATTACTAATACATGTCCTGATAGGAAACTGAATCCATGGCATAAAATGTTTAACTGTGATGGTCTCCATGTAAAGGCTGTTACAGTGCGTTTATTTAAAAAATGAAGTGCCTATGTGTCTGAAAGCCAGACTGGATGGGTCTGGATGTTCTTTTTCGCTTGCATTATCCCAGCAATTGAAAAATGAAGAAAAGGAGTGAGGGGAAGGTGGGACAGAAGTAAAATACGTGACAAACTGAAATCCTCCACCCCGCTGCACTCCCCATAATTTTTTCCAGGGTATTCAGAGTCTCTCATGTTTGCTGCTTACTCCATTATGTTTTCTCACCCACCTACTGACACATCTCCATTGATTGCACATGTAAGTTTAAGTAGTTCTACTCACCCTGTGCTGCAAGTTTTTACGGTGCAGCTGAGGTGTCCACCAGTATACCGCCACCTAGGTCATGTGGCAGGAGGGAGCCTGTTTTGGGCCATGCACATCCCTCCGCATCATCTCTGGGATCCTGAAAGACCCTAGACAGGCCACTTAGTGGGACAGAGGCCCCTGTTCATGGAGACAGAGCGGGGTGGCTGTTGTTGTGGGGCTTTGGCTGGGGAAGGCACAGGCTCCCTGGCTGCTGTATGATGCAGGCTCTGCCGTTCTGCCCTGGCAACTCATCTGCTGTAGGAAACACAGGGAACAATGCAGAAAGAAACCACTATACTGGGAATGTGCTGTTTACTAGTACTATGAGCTGTAAGGAGGGAGAGGACAAAAAGTTTCCCTTGAACTCCCATCTCAACTTGGTGGTAGGCAGCCTTGCTGCTGCCTTCAGAAATATTTTTACAGTCCGAAATGACTAGACCATATCTGTGTTGGATTTACCATAAAAACTCAACGGAGTCTGCCAAAATAGTATGTCTAGCCCTGGAAATAGCAATGATCAAGCTTTTCACCAACTAAGAAGTTGGTGAACCGTATACAAATATTAAGTATTGCTGACTTTTTTTCAGGTATGCCTTATGAATAAGACTCTGGATGCTGGTTTATTTGGGTTCCTGGAAAATCTGCTTATCTCTAAATTGTGATGTGGAATTAATGCACTAAAGGAATTTTTAACGCACTTCTCAGTGGTTGTTTAACAGCTTGATAATTTTCCAGCAACATTTTGTCATTCACTGCTTCACGCCAGCATTATCTTAAAACTAACACCAAAAGCAAGTTGTTCCAGAGAGCTAAACTGAAATGTGCAACAAAGGGAGCCGCAGCCAACATACCGGTTTCTGCGTCATGTGCATTTTTAATCACGCAAGAAGTGGTGCTTATTGTGCAGAAGACTGTACAGTCAGCTCTGGCGCCCTCCGAGATGACTCACCGATTCTCACTCTGCTACACAATGCTAACTTTTCTGTATATATCCTCTATCTGCATGGATATCCAGATTCATCCATTCTAACTTGGAGCTTTTTGGCTGGGAACCCTCAATTAAAAGCTGTCTTTGCTTGAGGCTCTTCCTATAGTCAGAGCAGAGGAACACAGCCTCGGGAAGGCGGCTCTGCTCTTTGGTGGGCTGAGTCATTGCCGGTAGGCTGCTTTCCCCGTTGCTCCATTGACTGGAGAAGGAGCCTCAGGCAGGGCTGGTGAGCCTGCAGTGTGCGTGCCCCAACCGGCCCACCCTGCCGCTGCCGGTGGGCTGAGAGGAGACCTTGCAAGGTGTGAAAGGCTTACCAACGCTTGTCTGGGGTGACTCGTCTCCTGGCTTAGGTAATTCAATTAAATAAATGCATTTACACAGCCAAGCCCACAGTTACTTAGGTGGCAGCCCAGCTCCAAATTGGAGAGGTGCCCCACCAAGCCTCGGTGGCTGCACTCAGGCTTTCCCAGCCTGCAGCAGCTGTGAAGGTTGAAGCACCGTGTCGCATGAGCCAAAGTGTCCCTGTCCCCATGCAGGACTGTCCCCAGGCCATTTCCACTGACAGCCCCCATTTCACCTCTCCTTCCATTGCTGCATTTTGACTTTCTTCATTTCCAGGGTTTGTTCCCAAGCGGTTACCACCTCCCTGCTGCCCTTTTCTGCAGCTGCTGCCTCACACATGCTTCTTTTGCTGTTCTCTGGGTACACCCTCTCCCTCGAGCATTTCTCTCCCGCAGAGCTGCTGCTCATTCCCACCAAGCACGGCTTCACCCCTGAGTTTCAGACAGCAATGCAGACATTCTCCAGACTCCAGTTCACAGGGGTCGTGTCCTGCAGAAAGCATCCACTGCCCCCGGGGACCTCAAGTCCCTTCCTTGGTCATGGGGAAGACAAGGATTTATCATAGAGCTGCAGCCCTCAATTTTGACTCCATCCGCAGACTAGTCTTTGGTAGGGTAAAGGGACTGGGGCAGCCCAAGGCTGTTACAGATATCTTCACAGTCCTCAGTGCTCTGATATGTGGAGTTACTGTCTCTAAGCCTGTTAAACATCTGTCTGCCCTGTTCCCCCATACTGTGTCTCTTGGAAGAGAGGTAGAAATCATCCTCCCTAACTTTAAATGTCTTGAAAATAAAATAACTTGTAGTTTGGAAGTGCCTGCTTGTCAATGTGGAGTTATAGACAGGGACTAAGGAGACGGTCTGTTGTGTAGGGGTGCATGCTGCTTTGTAGGAGGCATATGATCCCAAAATGCTGGCCAGTTTGCGGGGTGACATGGCGAGTGTGCCAGTCCATAGGGTGCAGAACACCCTCGGTCTGGCTGCAGGCATGTCACAGCCTGGTCCCCTGGACCTGGGATGCAGCAAGTGCTTTTCCACAGCAACAACAAACAAAACTGTGCCACTTCCACCCCAGTACTTGCCCCTTGGGTCTGTCATCAAGCCTGGAGCAAGCTGGACGCTCTATGGCCTTCCATACAACGTTTGGGTTGAGTTTATGGTCTCAGCATTATTTGTCTCTATTAGTCTGGGCAACAAATGAAGAATGGGATTTCTGTCTTCTAATTTGAAGAGACTGGAGTCAGACCTTTCATCCTTTCTGAGGAGTCAGCTACTGTAACTAGACACCACAAGGGAGTTATTGAAGTTACAGAGAAGGACAAGGGCTTCAAAAGTTTGAGGAGCATTGCTTTTAGGACTACAAAGAGCACTGCATGGTCTATTAATAGTTTTGGTCACGGCTCAATGCAGCTGTAGGCCCACTGAGTGGGACAGTATGTCCTAATGATGTTGAGTTGGCTGATTACACCCTCAGCTCTTATTTTTTCCCCCTATGTTACTAGTTCATTTCCCTCCTGCTGTTTCAAACTGCTGATTGATCCAGAGCTGTGGGTAGGGGAAAGAAATGTATTTATATTCCAGCACAACTACTCTATATTGCCAAGTTAAAGGCGTGCAATGGAACTGGGCCACAGATGAAGAGCAGGTGTATTTCACAGCTGCTTCATCTCCGCTGCTCTGCTCTGATGAGGAGTGAAGCAGTGTACGTGGGTGGGTTAGGGAGTGGGAAGGAGCAGGTCAAAGCAACTGTTCATGTGGCATACCGACATGGGCCAGCCTTCTCCAGCACCTGTGTGCTGATCTCAGACTGTCAGCAGCACCAGAGCCTGTATAAAAACACCCCAAAACATAACTGTTTCTGCTCTAGTAGGACAAATGCATGTGTATAACGCAACACCTCACACAGCGGAGGAAAAGTAAATCTTCTCTCCGATTACAGATGAAAACAAACTAGTGTAGTTGCTAGTCCAAACTGTGGCATAACAAGGAAGGTCCTAATTTTCCTGATTTGTCAGAAATGTATGTCTTCCTCCCTCGCCCCCACACTAGCTTACCAGGTTTGGAAGGTCTCTCCATGCCCTCAATGGGCAGCACCACCTGACCCATGCAAAGCATGCTGAAAAGCCTGGTGCTACCACCACAGAGTTGCGGGGCTCAGGCTGGGGTGGCTTGGCTGTTAGTGGCATAAAAAGAGGGTGAATCCAGTCTTGCAAGGAGGCTCGGGCACACAATTAACTGACAACATAGGCCAAAGTTTTGTGCTTTTTTTGGCCCACTCCCTGCACAGGCAGAGCCATGAGAATACCTCCCAGTTCAGAGGAGCACTGAGGTTCACGCAGGGTGATGTTCCATGAGCTGTGCCTGGCTCACGTTCGGTGCTGGAGGCTCTGTAATTTTCCTTGGTGTGTCATCAGGACACTTTTACAAGAACCTCTGACTCAGATTTCACCTTGACTGTCAAAGTCCTTGTAATGAATGTCATCAGGAAAACAGAGGTTTGGTTTGATCCCAAAACTTAGACATTTGAATCCACACACCTAAAGTCTTCTGATAGCTGTGCTTATGGTGTGAAGAGCTGCAGCACCCAACAGTTACTTTCTTAAGCACTGCGTATGTGTTTTGAGTAGCATCATAGTGTCAGGTTGTGGTGAAATTTTAAAGAGCAGCTCCATGCTCCTTTTGCCTCTTCAGAGCTGAAGGAGCAGGTAGAGCTACAGAGTCAGGAAGCCACAACAGCAGCAGCAATAATGCATGGTGAAGCTGCAGTTCCGCAGTAGCAGGAGCCACAAGGTGCATTTTAAGGATCTGGCTCTGGTGTAACACCATCAGCAAAGCAAGAAGGCACAGAGCACAGCTTCTGGGACAAGCTACCAGCAGGGGAGCCAGGGTGTGGCAATGCTGTGCATTAGCCACACTGTGATAACTCCATAGACACATGCTCCTACCCTAAGATAAACGTAAAATGGTTTGTCAGTGGATATGGGATAAACTGCCTCACATTTTCCATGGAGTAAGAGTAGGAGATCCAGCAGTCACGCTGGGAGCTGTTGCTGTTTTAGAAGGTCACACCCAAGTCTGCCATAAGGTCACTTTTTCACATTGCCAAGCCCACACAGGGGAGAGAAGCCAAACCAAATTGACTGAAGAATGCAAACAGAGTGTCTCAGCCTGGGCGTCCTCATAGCTACCTCAGCATAACCCCGTGGGTGAAGGGTAGATAAGAAGTGAAAGGGGCAAGGCAGAAATAAAGAAAGTCTTCTGTAAAGTAGGAAGGGGAAAACATCTGGAGTTCTTTGAGTTGTAAGTGTTTTTTTAAAAATATAGTTATTTTTAAAATACAGCACTGCAGCATGAGATAAATGTCCTGTTGTTCCTGTGGGATATTTACAAGTGACTCATTAAATAGTTCAGTAGCAATGTATTGCTCCTAAGATGGAAGGATTGACAGTGAAAGAGAGCTGTTGCTAAAAATTAGGAACAGGCAACAGCATGACTGAAAATGCTACTCTGCAGCTCAGTAGGCGTCTGCAAATTTAGCTGATATGTGTTTTTAAAAGTTTAGCTTTATTTACTGGTATGGGTTGGCAGTGGCCTCTTAATTTCTACTGGAGTAGACTGGCTGACACTGGCAGAAGGAGTGAATTTCACGTGCATTAAAAAGAGAAAAAAGAAAAAAAATGGGGTTTTGATGTGGAAAATGTCTTCTCGTTGAAGTTAAGAAATACTGTAACACTGCCCCTGCCTGTAATTCCTGTACCAAGACCACACTTTGTACTTCAGGTATAGCATGAGGTTTGAAAAGAAAAAGTTCAGAGACTTCAAGAAGTGGCGAATTCATCATATCCCCTCAGGAGCTATTTCAATGCTTAATTAATCGCTGTTAAGATGCACACCTTATTGCTAGCTCCAGCCTCCAGCCATGGAATCTTGTTACATGTTGCCTGGTAGATTAAAGAGTCTCTACTATAAAAATCTATGAAAAAATTCACTTGTTGCAGAATAAAAATTGGGTGAGGCATGTCAAATTGCAGGTTTATAGGTCATGAGAAGGTTTGCAGATAATTTTGCGCTGGTTGCTTGTAACGAATGCTGACACCACGTTTTGAAAATGATAGACCTTCCTCTCAGTAATTAGGGAAGCCTGAAGGGTCTGAGTATGATTAAGGTTTCAGAAGGACTGTAAGCCTTAAATTTGGAGGATAGTTTCCAGCACTATATTTTTGTTCAGCGGTTCTTCTGGGTTCCTTATCTTCTTTGCCAGGTGAGTCACTTCCAGTGAAAAGTACAATTCTTGCAGAGAGCTTAAGGAGAATAAACAAAAGGCATGGTCTTGTTCTCTCCATGAAGTGAGCAAAGATCACAGCCTTTGCCTGGTCAGGGTTTGGACACACTCGGAACATATTCACTCCTCATGCTCTACGTTATTCTTGCATATAATATATAATTATAGAGATGTAGCCCCAAATGGAAAAGGCTGTTTACAAGAGCTATCTACATACAGACAATAATACTTCTTACATGCCTGCTTTAGAGATATTTAACAAGTTAATTTCTTTTTATTTCACTTGAAGTCTGTCCCAGCATGCTAATAGCTGGGCTCTAAATTGCTGCCTTATGTTTCCAAAAGCATTGTGCTTTTTATTATTGGTGTTCTCTGAATCTCCTCCAATTTGCAGATGTCCCTCTTGTACTGAGGCACCCCTTTGTCAAACTGCCATGCAGGGAAAACCAGTAAGGAGGTAGCTGCCACACAGCATGAGTGCTTGCAGTTCCTGATGCAGCCTCCACCATTCCTGTGAAGCCTCCATCATTCAGAAAGAAGAAGTACCTCATCGCCTACCTGTCTCCTTCAAATGGGGCAAGGGATGAGCTCCGCACCCCTTGTGGAGAAAACCGGGTTCTGGTTGCCCACCATCTCAGGAGCATCTCTCCAACCTTCAGAGCAGCCCTAAACACCATAATCTGAATTTGGGGCTGGTGCCTTCCTGATTTGCTAAATGCCCTCTGGGTGAGAAGGCAAGGCTCACAGAGCTGCCAAGAGACAGTGGCCAAGCTGGGGAGTGGCTGTGCTACAGCAGGGGAGTCCCTGCCCTGGGAAAAGAGGAGTGCCAGGGACGACTCATGTGGATTGCATCATTGGGTAAATCAAATAAATAGCGTTTAAAGCAAGGAGGGGAGCTGGTTGGGCTTAGGCGTTGGCATGCTGCCTAAGGTTCTGTGAACACACCGCAGGGCGTTTTCGAACCTGACCTTCTTCTCTCCTTTAAAATGGGGACGAGGTACTTTCCTCCCTCAAGAACTGCAAGGTGGGTTCAGGCATTAAAAACTCCAAGGTACGCCATGTCCACCTCACAGGATGCAGACACCTGAGTTGGCTGGCTCATGGGGCACAGACTAGATGCAACGAGCATCACCAGTTTGGATCTGGATGGAAAGTATTTCTGCGACTCCATGACAGGGCCTGAATTCATAAATCCTGGCCCATGGTTAGTTTTATTAGCACAAGCAAAGAGCTGCCTTGACATCAGGCCAACATGGCCATGCTTCAGAAACTGAGGATTCCCATGCCATGCTCCCTCTCTGCTGTGCTTCTGGTGTTTGCTCAGGCAGGCTGAGCTCAGGTCTGCTCAGAAAAGTCATTACAGGTGAGCACTATAGGGTGTGCTCTGTAGCTGGGAAATCGCCAGGTGGCAATTCTGGTAGGCATGCCCCCACATACCTTACAGATGACATACTCTTGAAATGAAAGTCTAAATAAATGCTAAAAACACCCATTGGGTCTTTTGCCCCAGCAAAATTACCTCGTTGGCTGCATACTGGTCTTCTACTGGAGGACATAGCATCAAGGAAAAGAGAAGGCACTTCTGTGAGGGTCTGTCTGAGGAGAGGCTGACTCGTGGAGCATCCTGCAATGAATGCCTTTGAAAACCTACCATGATTTACATGGGCTATATCTGTCACACTGCTGTTAATACTGAGGATACTACCTGTAATATCTGAGGACCATATCACACACAGCAAGACTCTGAAGACCATGCAGTTGTATGCTCCTGATATCTGACTCCCCCAGAATTCATGTGTTAGTGTATGTTGGATTTCTAGGGTTGTACACCTCAGCACAGAGGAAAGAGGGCATGGTAATATATATTTTAAATTGAGTGTTATTGTTAAAAGAGACTCATGAAAGCTCCATTGGGTTATGAAGTACAGTTGAGCCTCCTCCAATGGGGTCAGTGCTTAGAGTTGCTCATGTTATTCTTTAAACCCATCTCATGGGCTCTGAACCTCCTAAGTTTGCAAAGCCAAGGCTGAAAATCCTAAGAGAATGGGTTTTCATGCAGGACTGAGTACCTCTAGTTTCCAGGCCAGCCTAAACTGCAAGAAGTTGCAGCTTCTTGTGACATAGGTTTAACATGCACCCATCAGGGGCTTTGGGAGCACCCACTGACAATGTCTTGGAAGAAATTACTTGTGTGGTCATGTGAGGTGACAGAAACCATGCAATGACTCTTTCTTGCCCTCCACTACCTATACAGTGTGCACAAGATTTTATTTGGATCTGAAAAGACAGCAAGTGCCTGGGAAGGAGAATTAATCTTTTCTAAATGTCATCAAAAGCATGATCACCTGCCAGCCTTTTATATGAAGAAAATTCTTGGCCAGGTTGGGGAACTATTTTATGTAAAATGGCATCCTGCAGCGTACTATTTTTCATAAAGCCACCAAGATCAGTATTCTGTGCCTACGAGAAAAAAACAGAAAATATGTTATCATCTGAGCCATCTGCAGCCAGCCAGGTTTGGGAGGAAGACTATCAGCACGCAGGGACTCTGCAACAGTGCCATGCCTGCTCTGTCGGGTGGTCCATAATGTGCATGTCTAACCAGGTAGTCTTAGCACTTGGGTGGTGGGCATGCAGGCCGATAACCCCGTTAGACTCTCCCAGATGCACAGCTGTCTATTAGCTCTGCCTCTGTATAGAGAGAGGAGGCCCACTAAATGCAGAAATAGACAAACTGCTGCTGAAGAAAAACAGAAGAGAGAGACGCCAGCAAGGGGCACACAAAACATCTGAAAAATTTCTCCCTCGGGAGAAGAAAACTTAAGATGACGCACTTCTGAAGACTTCAGTTCAGTCTGTTTTTTTAAGGCTTTTGAATTCCTCACTCCCTTCCTGACCTTTTATGAACAGATCAGGGCCTTCTCTGAAAGCACCATGGGAGGATGCCTAAGTCCTCCTCGTCTTTCTGCTGGCGGCCTTTAACAGCAGGCTTCTCACACTTGTGCTAAGTGGAATTTAATGATATGCCAACAACCACACAGATTAAAGGAGGAGATAACCCATTAAGTGGTGTTGTTTCAGAACAGATAACCTGCAATCTGGAAGCAGTATACTGTTTTAAAAACAGGGTACGCTTGTCCTACCTTTGCCTACAAGTCATGTCAGGTAAATAAAGCTCTTGTCTCTCAGGCAACCAGGACATCCGCAACAAACCCTACCTGGCTTATCTAATTTCTTTGCTATTGTGCCTGTGTAATTAGGCAGAGAAACAGGCATGCCAGGGGAAATCATCCTGAATACATCAGACATCACATATTCCCCTATTTCTTTGTCCCTGAGAGCCTGCAGAATTCTGAAAGACACAGCAGTGCTTCAGCCACTGACATTTGTTCTCAGTGCCCGAGTCAGCTCGTGCTCTCCATGAGGAACTCCTGCCAGATGGGCTTGCATGCTCTATGTTTGGTTTTCAGAGAAAAAGGGCAAGCAGGTTTACACAGGTGTAGCTAGGATGATGACATGCTGCTTCTCCTGTGTGAGACAGCGAGCTCATTTTCCCCCGCAGCGGATAAGGAGCCACCAGTACATTTTTCAGAGGAACGGTGCACTCCTGTTTGTTCCCTTCTTGTACAAGGTCAATCTTCCCATATGGTCTCCTGCCAGCTGACAAAGGTGTAACCTGAAGGGAATGCTGATGGCATCCCTGCAGGTATGTGATAACCCAAGGTTAGCAGCAAGCTTAAGATAACTGGGGCTCAAGCCCCAGCCTGCTCAAGTACTAAGGAAAGCTTACTCGTGGGTCACTATGGGAATTGTAAGCATAACTTCTGCCTTAATGATCCTGAGATCAGAATCGCTGTCAGCAGCAGGAAAACTTGTCATTTAGAGCAATGCATTAGACCACCAGACGAAGGCGACGATTAGGTGCAGGCAGGGGCTGGACCACCCCTTCTTGTCTCCTGCCTCGGCCGGGTGCGCGTTGGCAGATGCAGGGTGGCCTGGGTGTGGGCACGGCGGGGGAAGCAGGCATGCTGGTCCTGTGACAGCACACGGTCAGCAACATAAATACTGCTCTGCTCCTTGAAACGTTTCCACTGACCCAGACACCTCTGCTTCTACCACATCTCTTGGGAGCTGCCCTTTCAGCCTGCTAGGTATTACGAAGGGTATTCAGTTTATGCTTTGCTTTGTTCAATTTAATCTAATGGCTCTTGGCCATAAAAGTCCTTTAACCACACTAAACAATTCCCCTTCCTCACTGGAGTTTACACCCATCAAATACTTGTAGATTGTTATCAGGCTTCCTTTAGTCATTGTTTAGCCAAGAAATACAAGTCTAATCCAACTTCTGCTGGTGTAACGCTGGACATGGGAGGAATAAAGCCTGCCTAATGGAGAACATAAGGCGGGCTACTTCAGCATAAAGCTTTTTAAGAACTTCCCTCCTCTGGCAGATAATTCACAGCTGGCTTCAAGAAAGGCATTACTTGCCAGGAGGAGGGCAAGGCAAGAGGAGCTAAAAGATGATCTGATTTAGGGCTTTGTCAGTCAGGTTTTAGTGGTTGGGATGATATGGGGCAGATTCAAGTATTCCTCAAGCTGAGCTCTCTCAAGCCCAGACCACTGCTGGGAGCAGGTTAACCATCTGCTGACCATGGTGATGTACTGCCTGGAAAAGTGCGAGCTGGACCAGGCCAAAACCATATTAAGGACTGTGCCCATAATTTCTAGTATGAATAAACATGGAACACTGTTCAGGCTCGTACCCTGACCATTTTCAGTTCACTAGTACACACACAGCATCCTCTTGGTTACAGGTTGCCCTGAACCAGCGGAGGGCCCACAGGAGAGCCTTGATGGACACAGCACTTGGTCCCTGCTGGGTGGGGGAGCTCCCTTTGGGCACACTCACCCCTGCAGGTTCCAGAGACTGGATCTGGAGCATTGGTCTGGAGGATATACTCTGCCTCCTGTCAATGAATTCATGTACCCGCAGGACATCATATCATTTCAGTTTCTTGCCCATGTTCTCACCGCACCTTCAGGGTTTTTTTGTTTTTTGGTTTTTGGGGTTTTTTTCTCCAGCTAACTTCCAGCCCCTGCACTGTTCCCAAGGCATTTCAAATAATCAGTCCCTGAATATTTGGGATAAATTTTTACCATAGTAGGAACAGTACAAGACTTCAGAAACCAGAGACAGGAGAGACTTGACTAACTGGTTCCAGGACAGTGTGGAACAACGTTGGAGAACCTCTTTTCACCATATTTCAGCAAAGCTTTTGGCCGTGTGCATCAGTGCTCTGGCATTTCTTGCTAGGAAAAAATTAAGCCTAACTGGAATTATCATATTTGAGCTTCCTCACCCACTGAGGTACATGGTCGTCAGCACACTCAAGGTAAATACATGCTCCTTTTCCACATAGCATACCTTTCTTCCTTTGCCAGGATACAGCTGGGGCCAGTTTGGTCCTGCTTTGCACAATGCACTCTCTGAATGGGTACAGCAGTTAGCCCTGCACCACTCGTGGGCCATCTGTTCTGCTGGCAGCAACCTAGAGCTGTAGAGCTACCGTGATTGCCAGCAGCAGCAGGTTTCTCCTGTGGTCTTCTGGACAGCAGCATGAAAATCAAAGCTTCCAGCAGCAAACTGGAGAGTGTGAATAAGCCAAATAGCTTCTGTGCAGTCTCTCTCAGCCACAGTTAAGCACAGATTATGGACATAATGTCATATTTCAGGATGCACAGAGTGCTGGTTTAGGGCTGGAGGGCTTTGTAGCGCAGCCAGGCTTGGTGTATCATCCATAGTGCCTACGGGGAGCAATGCCTGGAGTGAATTATCCTCGTAGCTATACTTGAAGTTTGTTTCAGACAAAACTAGCTTTTTCCTTACAAAGAAAACCCCAGGCAATGCAAAGTGAATGAGTGGAGGGGCCCTGACCAAGGGTAGTACTGAACACCCACCTTTCCCAGAACCATTACACATTGCCCTTCAGAGGCACCTGAAACCAAGAAAGTATTCAAACTGACTTCTGTGGCCTGCTGCTGTGCTTCTCAGGCCCTTTTCAGATAGCACTTCAATATTCAAGCAAACATGATGAGCTTCTCATAATAAAGAGGAGTTCACTTTACTGTGCCCAGGGCAGTTGTCCATGTAGAGTCCAACCTTTATTTCTTCTGGAGAGGTCAGTTGTTGATGTCCGTGCCTTGTGGTGGTTCTTCAGACATGCTGCTTGGACCCTTGCACAAAGACACCCTAACCCCAAGCAAGCTGGACAAGGATGAATCCCCTGATCACACAGAAGTTCTCCATCATACCCCTCTTGTATAGCCAGGGACAAAGATATTTGGACAGAGATGAAGTGACAAGACCAAGGCTCCTAATACCCTGCTCCTCATCAGTTACTGGCTTGGGCCACTGCTACCAATTAGGCTTGGGAAAGCACAGGCATGGCTCTAGAGCTGGGCTGAGTGGTCCTTGTGTCTCCTGTGGGCCTGGCCCTTTACATCCACCACATTCCTTTCCTTGCCTGGTTTGGGCTGTTCTGTCCCAAAAAGCTGTCGCTTGCATTTGGCTTGCTTCAGTCCTTATAAATCTGAGCTGTTTATTACACATGACTTCATATTTGTCTCAAATGGCTCCATATTTGTCTGGATACGCTTTTTTCCCTTCAAGCTCCTTAATAGTTTCCCCAAACATTTTCCTGACTTGTATTTTTTGGGCATGACTCTGTTAAGAATAGGAAGAAAAAGGAATAGTTTGCTCTGAACTACAGATGTATTGGCTTATCCAGAACTAATTTTTGTAGGAGTCTGCCAACACAAGATGTCTGAGCCCGCGCTTTTCATGCTGTCTGCTGATTTTTCTCCAGAGTGTCATTTTTCTAGGCAGTGTGCTGGATGTGTTCACCCTGCCCAGAGGGCATACACAGGTTTGCAGCAGGGAGGGGAGAGGGAAGGTGCCATCCTGCACTGCACCGGTCCTCTTCCTGCAGAGTCTGTGAAAAGTCTCTTTTTTGCTTGCTTTTATTCCGATAAATGTTCCCGGAAACTTTTGAGGCACTAGTGTTGTTCATAACCACATTGTACACACTGGAGAGCTCCTAATAATGTAAATCCATTAGGTTTAAATGATAAAAGCAGAAAATAACATCGTAAGACAGAAACGAAAAAGAGGTTGGCTATTATGGGTTAGATCTATATTTAGCACCTTGGACTCAAAAAGCACTACAGAATCGTGGAAATTAAAAACAGACCAGAGCATCCACTCTCTACAAATGCAAGAGGTAATGCAGGAGGCAGAACAAATGGGTTTTCTTTTTTCCAGAATCCTTCAAACACAGGGGGAGCCAGAGGTGGGGGCAAAGGGGACAGTAAGCAGTAAGTCCAAATTGAAGTGAGACCTCGGCAGGCAAAGAGAGATCAAAGATGATCCGTTTGGTTGTGTGCGCAGGGAGGGACACCTAGGACAAAGCAGCCTTGCTTGCTGCTCTGGCTTATAGGCATATAGTGAGTAAATAATGCGTTATTAATAACTCACAATAACCAGTCTGTTATCATCTATTCGTATCAAACAATGCTGAGGAAGGAACTGTGCAAATCAAAAGTACGATATTCTTTAATTATAATAATAATATGAGGACATTCTGCCTCTCTTACATAATATAACAGCCAAGGTAATACAAGAAACTCACAATGTGATCAGTCCCTTGTGTGTCATATTCTCCAGATGCCCCTACATAAAAAATACATGTCAAAAAACTGTTTCTTTGTGTAACACGGTAACACCTACAGACCCTCAGCCATACACTGGGATCAGAGCTGGGGGGCTGTGCCAAGCCCACCTCCGAAGCAGCAGGCTGGGTCAGGCTGAGGTATGGGCTGTGTGCCATGCAGGTGGGGTTTCAGGGCCACCTTGTCATTCTTGCCTGCGGTGACAAGCTTTCCCTCTGCACCTGTTCAGCAACTGCAAGCTGGAGAAATCGGATTTCTCCAGTGGCTCAGAGGTTTCTCCACCACATGAGTCCTTGATGCATCTCCAGAGGATTTGCTTCTCCACTCAGCTTAGAGGGCAACAACTGAAGGCTCTTGCACAGGATGCTGTCCCCTCTCTTACTGCAGGTGTCTTTGCTCAGATCTCTCCACTGACCAGAACTACTGCGGCGACATCTGTATAGAGGAATGAAGTCCAGGATAATCAGAGTGGCCAAAGCTATTTAAAATTAATATTTTTAAAGAGTTTGAAATTACCAAAGAGCCATGAATGACTAAATCAAACTCAAATAAAATGCAGAAGAGAGTCCAACTCACCACAGCTGAGATAAAGCCCTGGGCTATATTTTTGTTAGTTTCTCTAAGTAGGATAAATTCCTCCTATTAATTACAAGCCTTCTATGCCTCTGTCTGACTTTAATGATGCTCCCTTTGCTAAGGACAAGCACAGTCCTCTCCCTCCCCACTCTCTTTCTAAGAGTTTATACAAATAACTACCATCTCAGTTATATGCAGTTTTATCTGTGTATAGGAAAACATCTGAGCTTGTACAAGAACTCTTACTTACTGAAAGTATTTAAAGCCTGTATATATGGAGGAAAGAGAAAGAAAAATATCTTGCAAGTGGCAGTGCTGGGTCTCTACGTTCACATGCTTAAACTCAAGACTGGGCATTGAGTTTAGCTGCACATTGTAGTTTGCAAAGCTCTTCCACTGTGTCCCACTGGTTAATTAGAAAACTTCAGGCCTGAAACAAGTTGGGCTGTTCTATATTTAAGCTGAAAAATTACAACGAAGTAAACATGCTTCTGGGGTGACCTATTACTATTTAAAACAGGGGTGGGGATGGAGAGGGAGAGAGAACAAGTGAGTGACATTTATATACCCTTGGGATGCAGGCAAACATCTAGGGAATTACAATGGCATCTGCTGATGGTTTGGGGTCATGGGCTGCAAATTGCTTGTCTGTATAGAGAGGATTCCTAGAAGTGAAGCTTCACATGCAGCTCGGGGTGGATTTCTTGGCAAAGAGCATGTGAAAAGGGTGGTTGTGGCCACATCTGCCTTGCCTCATATTAGCACATATGCATATACATAATATTACAGTTTGTTGGAGAAAAAAAAAGCAAGTTTTAATCCCATCAACTGGCACACCTGTAACGTTGTGCCTAACAATACAACAGAGTCTGCATTGATTGCCCTTCCCTGAATGGCACACACTTTCTTCAGCATACAGGTGCATCTACTGAATAGGCAGCTGTTTAGACTGTTCCCACTTTTTTTCTTATGTAAAGCAGCTCTTCTTCCAACAGCTCCTCCATTCTTTCCCTGGCACACACTGCATCCTCCCTGCTACCGCCTGACATCCCAGGAGCCATGGCCTGGCGGAGATCCCCCTGAGCTCACCTCTGCTGAAGCACAGTCTCAACAAGGCTGAAAGGCTTGGGGTGAGCTTTCCCAGTGTGGTGCCTGATGCCACATGGCTCAAGCTGTGTGGTCTCATGAGATAAGAGTCCACAGCAGCAGGATGAGATAAAGATTTCCCTAGTCTCTCACCTTTTCACCCCTACTCCTCCAGGTTTTTTCTTCCCCATCAGCTTTATTAGCACCAGGACCAGACTGGGGAATTGATCCAGATTAAAAAAAGGAGGAGGGGGGAGGGGCTTGGCAGATGTTTCTTTAAGCTAGATCAGTTCCTCAGTTCAGTTCATAGTGTCGTTTAAAGTGTGCCAGGGAGCTGGGGGGCCATGGTGCCATGCACAGGGACAGGGGCAAGGACAGGTATTATGGGTTAGGAACACCTCGGGTCAGCATGGATACTGAAGACTTTATCTCATGAAGTGACATTATGGATTTAGGCAACAGAGTGAGAAGCATGATTGCTCGGAGGTGCCTTGAGCTCCCATAAATTAATTTTAAGCAGTCTGGTTTGAAACAGCTAATTTAAAGCCACCATGAAAAAAAACCCCAACCCAAACTTAAACCTTTTATATTGTTTCTTTAGAATATATATACTTTATCACCTTCTGATGTAGGCAGTCAGTGTAAATGGATTGATTTGTTTTTCATTGTAAGTAAGGGTAAGTAAAGTAATCAAAAAGTACAAGTTTATCACTTGTTACAAAAACTATTGTCAGAGGTTGGAGAAACACCAGCTACATTACTGGTATGCTGAGATAGCAGGCTGCAGTCACTTTCCTCCAACCTTGTTCCTTTATGAACAAAAAGTTCTCCACCATTTCTAGGAAAATAACCTGCAGAAGGTCTGTGCCGGTTTTAGCTGGGATAGGGTTAATTTTCTTCATAGTAGCTGGTACGGGGCTATGTTTTGGATTTGTGCTGGAAACAGTGTTGACAATTCAGGGATGTGCTGGTTACTGCTGATCAGCACTTACAGAGCTGAGGCCTTTGCTGCCTCTCACCCACCCCAGCACAGGGGGGTGAGCAGGCCGGGGGTGTGTGCAAGGAGTTGGGAGGGGACACAGCCAGGACAGCTGACCCAAACTAGCCAAAGGGATATTCCATACCATGGCACATCACGCTGAGTATATATAAGCTGGGGGAAGAAGAAGGAAGGGGGGGGCACTTTCGGCATAATGGCGTTTGTCTTCCCCAGTAATCATTACAGGTGCTGGAGCCCCACTGCCCTGGGGCTGGCTGAGCACCTGCCTGCCGATGGGAAGTGGTGAATGAATCCTTTGGTTTGCTTTGCTTGCGTGCGTGGCTTTTGCTTTACCTATTAACTGTCTTTATCTCAACCCATGAGTTTTGTCACTTTTACCCTTCCAGTTCTCTTCCCCATCCATGGTGGTGCGTGGTGTTTAGTTGCTGACTGGGTTTAAACCACAACAAGGTCCTAATGAGGACCTAGTGAGAAAAAGTAAAGAAAAGAAAGGTTTGGTTTGTATTATCAGCTGCCTCTGATCCCATTGTTTCAGCTTGTTTCCTTCACTTGGAGTGTTGTTTAAGCTGTGTCCTCATCAGTTGGCATGCTTGTGTACCAATAATAAGGCAATAAGTCCAGTCATTAAATGCCATGGCTCCATCCCAAATGATTTTTCAAATCCATGCATCACACTGAAGAACACCTCAGGCCATGAGGTTTCTGGTTTTCATTGTGCAGGGTGTGATTCTTTTCATACTGTGCAACCAAGAAGGGAAAATTCAAAACCCATGAGCAAGAAAAGGTCACATTTTCATGAAGGAGGAGGACAATGTACATGCTTTATACAGTTTTATCAATAAATTTCCATTTGATGCCAGAGACCCCAAGAGGCCACTGAGCATAAAAATATTCAATGTATATAAATAAACAATAGTGATGATTTAGAAACTCTCCAATTGTAGTCCTCATGTCCCAGTACTGCCCATGGCACCATTCAGGGCTCTGCTTGCGTGGGAGAGATCCCAGCTAGGTTTGCTTTTCTGGGAGCTTAATGAAGAGCTCTCCGTACAAAGCTGAATCACAGCTTTTTGTATTTAACCTGAAACAAAAGGATAAAATCTCACCCAGTTTTCAAGGCAGCTGGTTGATAACAGAACGGGTTCTGCCCTGACTGGAACAGGGCTCAACAGCCCCACTAACAGTGCTGGCCAACAGCACTGTCCCTCATTAAGTCTTGCTAATTATATTAGCTGCCTCTCAGCTGTTGCATGGACACCAGCCAGGAAAGGGATAGTGACAGAAGGGATTCCCAAGAAGGAGGACTCTTTACATGCACTGGCACATGTGATCCCGCCTTGCCAAGGGGAACAGACCAAGCGACATTTGGGGCCCTTTTCTCCCATTTTGTAACCCTGGCCAGACTCCGCCAGTCAGCTAATGGAGACAGCAGCAGAAGCTGCTGCAAGTTTGGAATGTAAACTCAAGCAAAAGCCATCTGGGCAGGAGACAAGGCACACAGCTGCCCTGGGAGCACTCAGCACACACGTCTCCAGGGGTACCGAGAGCATCCTTCTCCCTCACACCGGCACAGGCCACAGCCCTCTGGGCATCTGACCTGCTTGAGGTTTGCTGGTGAGGTTGGCACCTGAGCAGCAATGCAGAGTGATGCTGATGCAGTTATTTTGAAGCCTGCCTGCTGATGTAGGATGCACTATACAATGATGGAGGCTGGCTAAGCAGTGCTTCCTCTGGGCCAGCAGCAATCCTGACCCTCCAGGGAATCCCTGTGAGCCAGCTCAGTCACCCTGGTCCGCGACCAGCCAGAGCCTTGGTGCAAACCTCTGCCTCCCTCATACCAGTGCTCAGCATCGGGCTGTAGAGTCCCTGTCTCTTCCCATGCTTGCAGCAAATGAAGCGGTTAACGGCAGAAGAGAGAAAGAGAGCCCTGTATCACAGGCATCCTGATAACACAGGGGCTGGGACCTTCTTCCAGGGTGTGGCACCAAGTTCCTGCCATGACTCAGGCAGAGATGGGTATTTCACATCCCAGGCAGGAGCCCCTAATAACAAGGTGACAAATGAGTTGACCAGGCTGAGAATTGTGGGCTGAGCTCAGGCTTAGCAACAGAGAATTCCGCTTGAGCAGTGATAGGTGTCTGTACCCTTTCAGGTCAACATGCCCAGGCTATGCACATCCCACCTGCATTTCATCGTGGGCTCATTCAGCAGCTTCCCATCCCTGTGAGATGACTGGGGCCACAGTTCCTCATGGGGGTCCACACAAGGAACCCATCAACACGTAGACCAGCCAACAGAATCCTTGTGCTGCTGTCCTGAGCTGGCCAGGCACAAGTCACATCCACAACAGCCATATCACCTCATTATCATGCTGGCACAGTGCCTGGGTGAGTAACATCTGCTGGAGCTAATGAGTGCTGCACTCACAGCCACAGCCACACCTGCACCAGGTTCAGGGTGCCCTTGGGTGACAGGGCAGAGTGGTGAGGAATGAGTGTCTGTGTCAAAGAGCTTGGCTCCCAAACTGTGCTGAGTTATCTTGTGGATATGTCTCCCATTCCCAGACCTGGAAAAGCAGAATGCCCAGAGACATAGATGCTTTTACAATAACCCTGGCAAAGGTCCACCTCTATGAGACAGCACTGACCTGGGTTCAGTTCAGCCATAGGCACAGGTGCCCCTTGGATGTGGTCACATCTACCAGCCCCCTTCAGAAACTCAGGAGCATCTTGAATAGCCCTAAATGCTTATATTTTGCACAGCTAAATGAAGACCCAGGTCCCCATTAGCCACAACAGGAGCTCAGATAACTGCAGACAAACAAATGCATGCAAATGTCAGCTTGTTCCGTAAAAGCAAGGTTGGTCCTGTGCCAGTGCTCTGGCCAGGATGCCAGTCTAGAGGAAAAGCCTCTCCTAATTGCACTTTTCTTGTGTGAGTATCAGTACCTGCAACCAAACTGCTTTAGAAATGAACAGCCCCCTTCCATCAGTTGCACGGCAGGGATGAAGGCCCAGAAGCAATGCACCATGCTCACAGCGTGGGAGCAAAGGCCTGAGAAAATTTTGCTTGTTTGAGGGTTGCCCACAAGGTTCAACATGGTCTAGCCTGGACCCATGACAGATAATGGCACCATGAGCCTGCAACGCAACAGCAAAGACAGAAAAACCTGCCCAAATTCACAGCACCTCACAGCAGGGGGTGACACCAGCTTCTACACATTTTTCTGCTGAAAAGGAAAATAATAAATGGGAAAAATCAAGACACCTCCTTTATTCAGCAGTCAGTCATCACTTCCCAGGACAGGCACCTGGGACCAGCAAGTGGCACCTTATCAAGCGGATTGTGTGAACCACCATCCTAGCAGGCATGCAGCCACTCAGATTTGCTCTGACTCATCAGCAGAGTATGTTCATCCCATGCAAGGTGCTGGCATTGGCACAACTATGAGGATTCTTGGCCAAAGAGTTGTTTGGGTGAAGGTGGTGAGCTGGATCTCTCGGGTGTTTTGTTCAGGGGGTTTAATAATTAAATCCAATGGATAGGCTGCATGAGTTGGTGTCAGACTCTGTTTGCTTGCTCATGTGGTCCTGGTCAGGCTGGCTCTTCGCAGGTCTTGCAGAGGGAAGACAGGCAGTTACAGCTGTGGGTTAGCAGAGGCAGTAGCTGTCACGCAGAGGTCCTTGCGTTGGCTCCACAGGCAGTTTTCAGTGGGATAAATTCCTCCTGGGGCAATTTATGCACAAGCCATGCCTAATCTTCTTCTGAAATCTGAGCTAGGGACAAGTAAGCCAGGTGGGGTTTTAACCCACAGGTGATGCTGCAAAGGATGAGAAGTCAGAGGGCATGATCTGCTCTTGGCATTCCTGCAGCCCACAGGATCCCGGGGAGTATGCGGGGATATAGCCCACGCTAGCTGGGAGCTGTGCTGCCTAAAGGACATAGCGTCAGGCAAGAGAAGGAGGTAGGCAGGGAGCAAGACCTGAAAAAACCAGCTGTGCTGGCTGTGGGAAAGCGAGAGACGTTTGGGGGCAGGAAGGAGGGAGCTCTGAGCTGCCCCTGGCAGGTGACATACAGCTGTCCGAGCCAGCTGGCAGCACTGCAGCCCCACTGCTGCTCCCGGTGTCTTCTCCTCCCAGCAGCAGGGCTCAGGTAAAGGATTGCTTCACCCGTGGCTAGGGTCAATCCCCTGCCTGCTCCAGACCTCAGCCTCCGCTCTCCAAACGGTGCCTTGACCTGACGTCGTCACAGATGGGTCAGCTTCAGTCCCAGCCTTCTTGAAACCCAACATACGCTTTAGCCCTGATCTGCCTTGTGCACTGATCCTCTGCTAAAGCTGTACATGAATATGTATGAACTGAAATGTTATTATTTCATGAACAGAGGTTCTCCAACTTTCCCACAGGAGTGTGCTGATTCCTGGAGAGATGGGGAAGGACAGAAACATTCATAACTACCTCTGAACAACACTGACTTACCAGAAATGAAGACAGAGAATAAATACGATTAGAACTGTTAAAAACATGGAGCTTAAAAACTTCCCTGTCCACAAAATGACGGGTTTAGCAAATGTTTAGTGGGAAAGTTTTGATTTTGAGTAAGTGAGAAACTTAGAACTAGACATAGATCTTCATTTATGTAATCAAAACTTCAATTTTGCTTTTCAAATTCTTCTTTCATAGCTAAAGTTTGTTTCATCCCCAGGTTGTCTGTTTCAGTCCCACACAGAAAGGAGAAAGGCCTAATGCCTAAGGAGGAGGTAGAGGAGAATTTCTCCCCACCTTTTCCAAAACTGAAAGGAACAGACAAAACCCTAGGCAATATTCATTCGTCTGATCCTAGCAACAGAAGCAGGAAAAGAAAGGGTGAGGACAAACCCAGGTAAAAAATTATTTGTGTTTCCAGTCACATTATTTCAACTACAATCAAAACCAACTTTTTTTTTTTTTTAAGCCCAGAGGAATTTCACAGCAGAAGATACTTTTAAGATATGTTTCACCTCACTGTAATGACAGGGACTACACAGAGAGTGTTTTTCAGGTGCCAGAGGATTTTATAGGCCCATAGTAAGAAGATAGCGTGGAAAACTTTGCTAGAATAGTGTCTGTGCAGTTGTACGGGACTGTTTCAAAGCTGAGCATAACTTGGTAATATAGATCAATTCCCTGATATGAGCAAGCTTCAATATATTCCTCTTATTTAAAAATACGATGTCCCTAATTGCTGAAAGAATAACTGACATCAGCTTCACGCACTTCACATCAGAAGAGGAATAAAACAGCAATGGAAGATAGAAGGAGAAGACTGGGATTCTGCACAGCTTCATACAAAAAAACCCAACCAAACAAAAAAACCCTACTGCCCACAGGGAAAAAAACAACAAAATAAAACAAAAAAAACATCAGATGCAAGGGCATACAGATGCAAGGCCAGACTGGCAGGAGAGAAAGTTTGGAGAAAGTTTATGTATTAGCTCCATCAGGTATTTATATACATTGACATGATCCCTCTGAGCCTTCTCTTGTCCAGGAGGAACATCCCAGCTTGCTCAACCTCTCATATCAAAGACTCTCCAGTCCTCTATCATCTTCATGGCCCTTTGCTGGGCTCACTCTAGTATGTCCATGTCTGTCCTGTACTAGAGAGCGCAGCACTGGACCCAGCACTCCAGATGTGCCTCACCAGCACTGAGAAGAAGGGGACCTGGACCTGCTGGTGACCCTCTGCCTAATGAAGCATTGCAATCCACATGGCCTGCCAGGACCCCTGGGGCTGTTTCACATGGAGGCTCAGCACTGCTGTGGCTCCCTTGGTGTACCAGAGCCATGGTGGGCACCCCAAGCCCTGCACTGAGCTGGAGGTCAGTCACCCCAAACCACTTGGTGTGTGGCTAGTGGAGGCCAGGATGAATCCTTATTCCTGCCCCATGAAGGCACCTTCTTCTCCTCCTCTCCCATGCCTGTTCATGAAGGACGGCATGTCCTCTACTCCTTTCCAAAACATTTCTGAAGGAGGTGGGGGTGGCCAACCTTTCACAAAAGCTGCTGTCCCCGCTCCCAACCCCCCTCTCTTGCTTTGCTTGTAGGTCTTCCTCCTGCTACCTCTGCCAACCCTTCCTGTCTTCAGCCATAAGCCACCTTTAATTTCTCCAGTGCTGGCAGGTGAGAGAGAGCAGCCTGTGCCAGCCGGGCAGATGGCCCCACCAGAAGCCCTCCCAGAGGCTGAGCTTTGTTTTCCTTCCCCCAGGAGAATCAACCAAGAACAGGCAAGGCTAGGGACTGGACTTCTTTCACCACCAGAGCAGGTCTCCTGCTTCCCTGGAGCAGTAAGACAGGCTTTCAAAGGAAATATAAGAATATGAGGATCTTGGTTCAGGGGGTTGTTTCTCTGTTTGAAGGACTCAGCAAAATTCATCGAGAAAGCGGGGACTCTGGAGTGTCAGCTCAGCATTGTGGCGACGAGAAATTCAACAGTGCAAACAGGAGGAGTAACTACTGCACTAATTGAAAATAGCTTTGGGGGAATGTAGGTCAACAGAGCATAATCTGTCCTGCAGTCTGGCCAGGATACAAAAGTTCGTACCTCTGCCACGAACACTGCCACGAGAGGTTCAGGGACTGCACAGTTAAAATAGAGGATTACATCGCATCCTGAAAGGCGGGAGCAGTGCTAGCAGCCAAGTTAATAGTCGGAGCCAGACGCTCGCCCACCTCCCATGCCTTCTCCCCAGAAAACAGGATGCCTTTCTTGTCTGCCACTTGCTATTCCTAGCACCAGCTGATGAGGCGTCGCTTTCTCCCCCAGTTGGTACAAAATAGACGGCCGTCTTCCAGGAAAGGCACAAATCTTCTTTGACAAGCAGTGATATTAACAGGGATTATGGAATGCAAGAGCCACGGCCAGAATTGACCAAAGGATGCAGCCCAGGCTGCCCAGCCCTGGAAGCGTTTTAATCAAGATTAGAGGTTACATTGAGGACGGGGCTGTATTTTCAACCCACCATGAAACCACCCATTCAGAGCAGGGGTTTCTGAGCAACTGGCAGCCTGCAATATGCAGAGGCTCACACCAGCACCACTCTTTAATCTCAGGAGTGGGGTGCAGTGATGGAAAGAGAGCATTGTTGCTGGCAAGGCAGTTTGCAGAGTCATCACTGCTGCTGGTTTGTATTGCTTCCCAAGATTAGATG
The DNA here is from genome assembly GCF_015220075.1 of Falco rusticolus. Taxonomy (NCBI): domain Eukaryota; kingdom Metazoa; phylum Chordata; class Aves; order Falconiformes; family Falconidae; genus Falco; species Falco rusticolus. The sequence goes on along the minus strand of NC_051188.1, from coordinate 32,416,888 downwards.
GGATCACAGCATGAGATATTCTCTTATCAGAGCTCCCTTAGCACATGGATGGCAGACAGAGCTGCACCTTGCCTTCAAACCCCACAGAAACCTCTGCGTCAGGCAAAAGTTTTCTACTCTCTCACAAACAGTGAGTTTGGCAACATGCAAACAGCATCTGTCCTCACCTATTCATCTCCACCCATGCCCTCTTGCAGCAAGTCCCTGTCGCATCCCCAAATTTAGGTGTGGACCTGCACAGGCAGTGAATGAAAGCACCTGCAAATAATAAAATCCCATGTCAGTGGAATCTGTGCTTTTCAGTGTCTTACCAAGATTATTTTCTAGAGTAATTCAAAATACTTTTTTCTTATATTTGATCTCTTTTACTTTTAAAAGACCATCAGGAAAATTTGCCAGCAATTTGTTTGTGGGATGAGAAGTGATGGACTGCTAACTCTTTCGTAATGGCTGCTGTCCGAGTGTCATGATCACATCTGGGGACTGGACACACATTTGTGACACCTAATGCTGAAGTTTTGATCTCTCAAAGTCATGCCTGTGTTAACAAATCCACAAGATCTTATTCAAAGAGTTGAAAAAATCAAAATCTTCAGCTATTGTGAGGAGTATAATAATTTCTCCGACTGCCCTTAAAACACGCAGATCAGGTGCCATTTTAGCTGTGGCAAAGTGGGTCTTGGCACAGGGGGTAAAACCATGTGAGGAGCTGAGGAAACATTCAGGCTGAGCTTTCTCCAACACGGCTGGGCTGCTGTGGGCACCACAGCTGAACTGGCTGCAGTATAAAGTAAGCGTACACCCATGGGTGTAAACATGCACGCACACATTACCGCATGTGTGACAGTGATCCTCTGCGTGCTTTAGAATGCCACCCATCCACATTATACACTGAACAATGAAAACAGCAACACATGAAGTTACATGCTGATTTTTGTCTGGATTTGAAGCTGGTTACACCCAGCCTTTGGTTTCATGCGGTTTCAAATGAAGGTTTTCTTCCTCTTCCTTAGAAGTGTCTCCATAGCCAGACAGAAAGAGGAGAGGGAAAGGAAACACAGACAAAACCAGGGATGATTGGAGACACCCGCCAAATTTGGTCGGCTCTTGTTATTAGGTGCCTGTAATCCTGTATCAATGATATGTGGACAGCCATTAAGTGCATGTGCAAATAATCATAACTGCTAAGCCCCTCACGGATTTTAGCAAGAAAAATTGCCTGTGTGAAATTGCCACAGGATGTGCCTTATTCTCTGGTCCGTATTCATTATTCTCTTGTTTTAAAATCTCATTTACGTAGTCAGAAACAATGCCATGAGATCTAGGCCAGCAACCGCACACCCTAACTAACCAGGAAGAAAAGCCAAAGCAAATTCCTGGATTCTGCAATACACAGTACATACTGGATAATTACCCACCAGAAATATTCAGAGAATAACAAATACAGTATTAAAAAAATAATAATAAATGTCAGGATTGGTCCATGGGCCATTCAGTGTTGAACTAACAAATTATGATTTTGAATAAGTCACTCATGGGGTCTATTCAGCCCTGTGGGGGCTGTGGGTCCTTCCTCAATGCTGGTGCTCGCCAGAGCAGAACGCCCTTCCTGCCAGCGCTTGGTAACCACCCTGCCCATTTCGGCACAGCCTGCAACAAAGGGAACTCCAAAAGCCCAGCACTGAGGATGGCAGCTGCCCTGAAAACCCTGAACTGTCACCCTGCAAAGCAGCACCTGGGCTTGTACCAGCCGTGTAGTGCTGGACCCGCTCCCATATGCATGCGGACTCATTTCCTTCAATGCAGTACATTGGATCTCTCCTCGGCATGCTGATTATATGTAAGGTCACTTGCACAAACACATCCTGTTTGTCTTCCTCATTGCCACCAGCTCTCACCCCCTCCGAATGTGATCGCTGTGTCCCTGCTCACATGCCCTGCTCTGGCATCCCTGTTCTGGTCTTCCTCCTGGGCTGAGCAACATTGGCTTTGTGTTGAAATCCAAATGAATTCCAAGAAGTGGTCTTGCAGCTGGTGAGAAATGAAATGTCATGATGGCTTCAAGGCTTAGGAGAGCGCAAGGGTCAAGTGGATTACCCTCCTCATATAGCTCACAGGTTTACTATCAGGAAAATCCCCCTCTAGTTATCAGTGAAGCAAATTACAGAGATCACGAAGACAGTTTCCTCCCAAGCCAGCACCTCCCAGCTCCTCCCTCTGTCCCTACCTTCCACCGGCCTCCACCAGTAAAAACCTCTGTGTAGCTTATTTCAAAGATGGTTGCAATTTCTAATAACAGTATAATTTAAGTGGTGAAGGTGAGATGTGCTTTTCTGTGGACTCAGGGTGCAGGTTATAAACAATGTGGTCTGAACAACTCTATCACGTAGGCAGACACAGTTACCTCTGGTTTACCTTTGAGAAAACAGAGGTGCAAAGGCATTTTCCCAACATATGCACTGGGGTGAATACTAGACAGGATCCAGACCTTTCCTCCAGGGTCCTGTACTTTAAAGTAACATATTAGCCTACTAATGGATAAACTGATCTTAAAAAAACCTCAAACAAACCAACGGCCCAAGCCCTAGATCTTCCTTCTTCAATGCATCTCAGCATCACAATACAAAACTTTCATTGCTTATTCTTCCATTTTCAAATGGTCTTTCTTGTACTGTAATTACTTTATACTATCATTACTATAGAAGAAAATATATTACCTACACTAAAAAAAAAAAAAAAGTGGAAAATATTTTTAAAAATTAAATGAAATTTGTCTAGAATTTTCCTTACTAAATTCTTCCATGAAATCCTAGATAGCTCTGCCAAAGCCACTGTCATTGTTACAAATGGAAGTTACCAGTGGATAGACACGAGTCCATCTGGTCTCTGAAGCACATGATCTGCCCAATGCAAAGAAGCATATCTAATAGAATGCTGTGATGATTTGTATTTAACACCCCAGAATAGCCCATCAGGCATCCTGTAGCAAAGAGAAAGGAGAATAAAAACTGACATGACAGCAGAAGATAATTCTTTCCTGAGGCAGGCGTGAATCTAATATAGCACATCAATCGGGGCTACTAACTGGCCAGATCTGCACTCATAATATTTACATTGATATAACTGAAGGAATCTTTCGGTTCAGCTGTCTTTTAACAGACCTGACATGTACAGATTTTGTTTACCTACAAACTTTCAGGTGAGGAATATATTGTGAAGAGGTTTTGTTTGTGTGCTCTGCTTTTACAGTTCTCTGCTGGCCTCTGTTTCACCAGTACAAGAGAGCAAAACCTCCTCGCAATCTGGCATGACTCCATTTCTCAGTTCTTCTCTTCCAGCAGCAGTTTTGAACTCATGCAGTTCATGGTTATTCCTGATTTTCCCAATTTATCTTGGTGTTGCACAGAGCTACAGCTTGGCCGTAGTCACTGAAACTCATGCCTTGAAACGTACTAAGATTCATTCATCCCCACCAGCAAGGATCTCTGGAGGAGAAAAGCAGCAGGGTTAAGCTACAGGCCCTTACCCAGAACCACCTTTCTCAGCAGATGAAACATCTCTGAAGTGGGAGGAATTGCACATGTTCAAAATTGGAATAATGCAGCCGGGTACCGATCTCCCAGTAATCCATTTGAGGGCTGTCCTAGGGCAAACACCTTTGAATGTCCAAGCAGGGAATGGCAGGTCATGGTACTGCCACTTACAGTAATAGGAGAAAACAACAGATCAAAGGTGGCCTCCTAATCTGCTTTGATCTGTGCTCCCCTATCTCAGTTCACAAGGCATGCTTCATGTGCATGGCTGGAGGGGACTGTGCTTTTATTGTCTAGGAGACTTAACCTCTAGCCTGAGTTTAGTCCAACACACATTTTACCATCTGTTCTATTTCCTATGTGCCTATGAGATCATTTTTCTACATGCAAAATTATAAAGTGAAGATTCACATATGCTTACACAGCTTATTTCTATTATTATTTGTTAAATACCGAGAAGCTCCTTGGCACAATACGAGGCCTAGAATGAAGACATATCAAGCCCTGAAGCCATTCTTCATGTGAAATACACCCAAAATGGCTATTCTGGCTGAAAGAGCAGTGTTAGGAATTTCAAACCACTTCCCTTCCTTGGAGTTCTGAGCAGATTCATGACATTTCTGGCAATGCAGCTTAAAGAACCATTCACAGAAATTTGTGCTGCAGTCATCACAAAAGCTTTCTTTTTCTGCCTATGCAAAACCTGATTTTCAGTGCAAAATACACATTACAGCAAGTTTAAGATTGTCCATAAAGATTTTAGAATGCAATTTCAGAAAAAATGGTAATGAGAAAATGCTACTATTCTTTTTTTAGTTGATAATAATAATAATGTCGGTTGTTCATGAAGAAGCTCACTTCTTAGTGAAACTTTTAAAACTCATTTTTCCATTTCTATTTTCTTGTGTTATTCTCCTCAGCTGACACCTCCCATGTTACTCACAGCAGCTCTTGATGAGAGCTGAAACATAACATGGCTGAACAGAAGCTCCTTCTCCTCTTTTCCCTCCCTTTCTTTGTTTCCATCCTCTGTCCTTCTGGTTCCTTGCTTCTCCTGGAGACAAGGGCCGATGGTGACCGGATACTGTCCCAGATCCAGAGGATGCCACGTGGCTGCGCATGCCCTCTCTCACAGTCCCACTCCATGTGAAAAGGAGGATTTGTCTCACCTCCCCTGAGGTGTCTAAAATGCAGATGTCTGTATCTGTGCTGAGTGTCTGAAGCTCCCCTCAGAATCAGTAGAGAGAAACAGGCATGGATAAAGAGTAATTCTCCTTATCCTAGGTAGGTTAGTTAGTGCCCAAAATAGGTCAGATGAATCATGCCTTCAAAGTGCCATGCTCTACCGACCACAAAGAGAGCCTAGATGACTAAATGTTTAATGTTAGCTGAGATGGATCCTGTCCTTAGCATCTTTCCTTTATGCCATTGTCCTGTCTATTCCCCTGTTGCTCACAAGCACACATTATCCTCCTCAATGAGTTTCTAGCTTCTCTTCTCACATGAGTGGCAATGCCCAGGGAAATGGTATCCTTCCCCCAGCTGCTACTATGAAGCAATTTCCCAGCTTAGGCTTTCTTCTGAGATCTCTCACTGATGTGATATTTCATGGAGTGCCTTCCACAAATCATTTGTGATAGCTCCTAGCTTATATTTCACATCTCTTCTCAAAACACTTATATCAGGGTGCATACACCGTAGCTTGCCTGTTGCTAATAGCTAAGTGGGTGGTATGTTGGGAATAATTAAAATTCTTCCTCGTTTACATTAACCTCGCCCCCTCCAAAAAAAAAAAAAATCAGGAGTGAAACCTGCTATTAGTCTATCACCAGTATGCTAGTGCTGGCAGAGCCACGGACCACAGCCCCTCAGGTCTGCAGGGTGGGTTTATACAATGGTTTACAATAGCTTTCTGATACTGCGTGAATGGCAGCATAAATTACAGTGCAGAAATAGATCAACAAGCTAAAGTGGTTTTACTTCTTCTTTAAATAGCTCTTACAGGCACCAATGCTCCTCTACGGATTTAAAGAAGTCTTTTCTTCTTACTCCTCCACCTTCCTCATTTTAAGCAGGCAGCAGAGAATGGAATAGCACAGTGTGAAACACCATTGCCTCTTTAAAAGGTTACAGAACTAGAGAAAATAAAAGATGAAAATCCAAGTGAAAATCGCTGCTGTTTCCTGTCTCACCCTGCCTTGGACTTCCCCCTAATAGCTGAAAAGGATTAAGGTCTTAAATAACGTGCTGACAAAACGACTGTACAATAGGACCAATTGGTAACATTGGGAGGAGATGTTCAGCTTTGTTTTTCTCCAGGTTCATGGAGAGTCTGACTAAAATATAACTATTCTCCTAGCCCATAAATAAATGCAAAGCCTGATCCAGTTGCAGGAGCCCCCAGCACAGGGTTGAGGCTCGTAAGAGGGTGGTATCTGGAAGCAGTTCTTCCTATGTGGGCATGATGGGTGCAGGCAAATACCTGCTTTGGCAGGAGAAGGGCATGTTATTCTGGTGTCAACTGGCCCATGGGAATCCATGGGAGCTGGGAAAGGCCTTTGCCTTTGGGAGTTGGCCCGTTAGCAGCATGCTCCTGCAGGAGGCTGAGAGCTCACAGGGAAGTTTCTTAGTGCTTTCATCTCCCCAGAAAGGCAAAAATAGATGTCCAGTATTATGAATGTCATCCTCTTGCTGAAGCACCTAGGCATCCTGGCTGGCATCTGGACATGGCTGTAGCAGCTGGTAGGGTCCTGGATCAGAGTGAGAATGCAGGGGCAAGCATGAAGCTGAAATAGGGCTGAAAGTATTAGGAAAAGAGGCGGGGCAGCAAAAGCACAAATACCTGTACTACTGCCCCAATATTCTAACATTGCGCAGACTATGAAGAGAACATGCTCAAAGAAAAGGCAGCCAAGTCAATTTTGTATACAAGAGAAGGAAAGCAAGTAATCATAGAATAAGTATTTAACTGCCTATCAGTCTTCAAGGGTAAAAAACATCTGTAGAAAGAAGCCAGGATATCCCTTCATATCAGCAGGTTTTGCTCAGTATAACCTGGTCCAAAGTGCTAAAGAAAAATCACTGCAGTTGTTGCCAGTTGCGCTTCTGCTGCAATTTGGAAAGGCAAGGTCAGCTCCATGGGAGGATTAACCAGTACAAGCCAAAGACCAGCATCCATTGCTCCCGTTTGTAGCTCACTTTGCAGGTCTCCTTGCCACATGGATAATAAGAACCATCTGGTCTCACTTAGACATTTATAAGAAACAAGTTCAGGTCAGAGCAAGTTGTTTCCAGGATATTTTTCTAATAGAGAAGGGGAAAGAGGTACCTCCAGAGTGAAAGCCATTGCATCCTAAGATAAGCTCAGTGAAATGAACCTGGCTTTCTATGGGTGGTAAAGGGAACCTCAGACTCTGCCATCCAATGAGTGGTATGATAAATCTCACTCATACTACCCAAGCCTTCCACACTTTCCCAACACCTCTGCTGAACTTGTTAACTGTAGCTGCTACTGTGTTTTGGAAACTACAACCCAAGCAGATGAGTTTACTAGCATCAGCATCTTCCCTACATAACCAGCCACCCATGACTATGCTGAGGTCCATTTCAGGACCAAAACCTTATTTCTGCCTCAGTTTTGGGCATCTGACACCTCTTTGTATCATTGCTCTAGTGCGTGCGCTGTCCTAGGTGAAAAGGCTTTAAAGAGGAATGGTGTCCATATGAGATGCAGCCCTCAGCCTGCCCTTTGCTCTCCTCTCCAGTTGGACAGACTGGCAGCTTCTATAGAGACAGCAGCTGTAAAGATCACTTTTCAGGTTCCACCTGGCAGTTGGTGTGTGCTTTCAACTCTTACCCACAGCTCAAGATGTGGCCTTAATAACATATTGCAAACACACACGTCACCTGAGACTTCAAGCTGCTCTTGCTGGTGTCTCATTAAGCTGCAAGGTGGTAACAGTCAGTGATAACAACTGTGAAATCCACAGTGACCTGACACATCTGGAGTCAATAGGTACTTGTGAGATTCTTTTGCCTGTGGCCTCATGCTACCTGCAAAGAAACATTAGGTTAAAATAAACAGAAGAGGAAGAAAGCATCATTACCAGGCAGGCACTGAGCAGAGAGTTGCCTTTTTCCTGTGATAATTTACTCTGCAGTTTTCAGGTTTATTAGTTGGTTTGGGTCATGTTGTTTCAATATCTTTGCACAAAGAATAAATACTGTATGAAAAGTCTCCTAATGAACCCCTGTAGACAGATCCTAACTCTGGGTCATGGAAGCAGCTGGTGAATACACTCACAAGCTATAAAATCCACATGACAAACTTCAATACACACCCACGTCCCATTACCACCACCATCAGCATTTGCCCTGTGCTTCCCACAGCAGGGGCAAGCGACCCTGGGGAGCCAGAAGGAGACGTCCTTGCCATGCACCTGGGTACACATGGCAGTGGGGACTGGGCCTTGGGGGGCAACCTGCAAACAGTGGGAATCCCAACCCTGTGCAGAGGCTAAATACAGCATTGGGCTATTAGAGTCAAAGCATCATAGAACTGTTTAGGCTGGAAAAGATCTTTAAGATCAAGACAAACCATTAACCTAACACTGCCAAGTTCAGCACTAAACTATGTCCTTAAGCTGTGTCCCTCTACTTTTAAATACTTCTAAGAATGGTGACTCCACCACGTCCCTGGGCAGCCAGTTCCAATGCTTGACAATCCTTTCAGTGATTTTTTTTTTTCCTAATATATTGTCTAAAACTCCGGTGCAACTTGAGGCCGTTTCCTCTTGCCCTGTCACTTGTTACCTGGGAGAACAGACCGACCCCCACCTGCCTACACCCCCCTGTCAGGCAGCTGTAGAGAGCGATAAGGTCTCCCTGAGCCTCCTCCTCTCCAGGCCGAACAGCCCCAGTTCCCTCAGCCGCTCCCCACCAGACTTGTGCTCCAGACCCTTCACCAGCTCCGCTGCCCGTCTCTGGACACGCTCCAGCACCTCAGTGTCTGTCTTGCAGTGAGGGGCCCAACACTGAACACAGGATTCGAGGTGCGGCCTCACCAGTAACTGAGTGCACGGGGACGGTCACTGCCCTGGTCCTGCTGGCCACACCGTTCCTGATACAAGCCAGGATGCTACTGGCCCTCCTGGCCACCTGGGCACATGGCTGGCTCCTGTCCAGCCGGCTCTTCACCAGCACCCCAGGGCCTTTCCCACCGGGCAGCTTCCCAGCCGCTCTGCCCCCAGCCTGTAGCGCTGCCTGGGGTTGCTGTGACCCCATGCAGGACCCGGCACTTCTCCTTGTGCAACCTCATACAACTGGCATCAGCCCATCGGTCCAGCCTGTCCAGATCCCTCTGCAGAGCCTTCCTGCCCCCGAGCAGATCAACACTCCCACCCAGTTTGGTGTCGTCTGCCAGCTTACTGAGGGTGCACTTAACCCTCTCGTCCAGATCATCAATAAAGTTATTAAACAGGACTGGCCCAGCACTGAGCCCTGGGGAACACCACTTGTCACCGGCCACCAGCTGGGTGCAACTCCCTTCACTGTCACGCTTTAGGCTCTGCCATCCATCCAGCTTTTACCCCAGCAAAGAGCACACCTGCCCAAGCCATGAGCAGCCAGGTTCTCCAGCAGAACGCTGTGGGAGATAATGTCAAAGGCATTATTGAAAACAAGGGAGACAACACCCACAGCCTTCCCCTCACCTGCTAAGCAGGTCACCTTGTCACAGAAGGAGATCACCTTCGTCAAGTAGGATGGGCCTGATCCCCTGGTTGTGCTGTACATGTCGTGTATTGGCACTCAAGATGACCTGCTCCATAACCTTCCCTGGCACTGTCAGGCTGACAGGCCTGTAGTTCCCCAGATCTTCTCTCCTTATGGGAATCACGTATGTTAACTTCCAGTTAACAGGGGCCTCCCCAGTTTAGGTGGGACTGTTGATCTATGATGGAAAGTGGCTCCTTGAGCACTTCCACCAGATCCCTCAGTACCCTTGGGTGGATCCCACCTGGCTTCCTAGACTTCTGCATGTATAAGTGGTGTAGCAGTCACTGACCATTTCCTCTTGGATTATGGGGGTTTTATTCTGCTCTCCATCCCCATCTTCCAGCTCAGAGGCCTAGGTACCCTGAGAACAACTGGTCTTACTGTTAAAGACTGAGGGAAAGAAGGCATTAAGTACCTAAGCCTTCTCCTCATCCTCTGCCACTATGTTTACCCCTGCATCCAATAAAGGATGGATATTCTTTTTAGCTCTCCTTTTGTTGCAAATGTATTTATAGAAACATTTTTTATTTTCTGTTATGGCAATAGCTGGATTAACTTCTAGTTGGGCTTTGGCCCCCCTAATTTTCTCCCTGCATAACCTCACAATATCTTTGTGGTATTCCTGAGTTGCTTGTCCCTTCTTCCAAAGGTGATAAACTCCATTTTTTCCCTGACTTCCAGCCAAAGCTCTCTGTTCAGCCAGGCCAGTCTTCCCCACCAGCTGATCTTTCAGCACACGGGGACAGCCTGTTCCTGCACCTTTAAGTTTTCTTTTTTGAAGAATGTCCAGCCTTCCTGGACTCCTTTGCCCTTCAGGGCTGCTTCCCAAGGGACTCCATCAACCAGGCTCATAAACAGGCCACAGTCTGCCCTCTGGAAATCCAAGGTAGTCGTCCTGCTGACCTCCCTCCTCACTTCTCCAAGAACCCAAAACTCTGATCATTTCATGATCACTACGTCCAAGATGGTCTGCAGCCATTACATCACCCACCAGTCCTTCTCCATTCACAAACAGCAGGTCCAGTAGAGCATCTCCCCTGGCTGGCTCCCTCACCAGCTGTGTCAGAAAGTTATCTTCCACACACTGCAGGAACCTCCTAGACTGTTTCCTCTCTGTTGAATTGTATTTCCAGCAGATATCTGGCCAGTTGAAGTCCCTCACAAGAACAAGGGCTGGCAAGTGTGAGACTTCTCCCAGCTGCCTATAGAATATTTCCTCTTCATCCTGGTTCAGTGGTCAATAAATCTCACCATGATCCCTGCCTTGTTGACCTCCCCCGTGATTCTTACTCATAAACACTCAACCGTATCATCACCATCATTAAGCTGTAGACAGAGAGAAGAGACAAGCAGAGCCTGGGACTGATGCTGGTACAGTAAACTGCAAGAATAGGTCAAGCTGTCAGCTGTTACTAACCTTAGCAAACACCATATCTTCCATTTCAGCCTCAATTAATTCATATGCTGTTTGTTTGAGAACCTTCTTACTACATTGTGGAGTTACTGGCTGTATCTCCAGCCTGACTAACCTGCCTGTCTCTTCTCCTGTACCATTTAAATGTCAGTTATATTTTTGTGGTTGACCGGTTAGTGAAAGGATGAATGAGTAAGTGTTTGTGTTAATTGAGTCTACATGAAGATGCCTCATTAAACAGAAATGGACATGGGATGATATGATTTTGATGTGGTCTTGGCTTGCTTTTGGAAACACTTTCTGCTAGAGAAGTGGTGAGAAACACGAGACACTAAGTTTGATGCTTTTCTCCCCATTTTGAGCCCCTGGTTTGAAGTGTATCAAAAAAGAAGCACTTCCAGAAACCAGAGTCATAGTATGTTCAAAACAAAAACAAAGGCCCAAATTCCTTTATTTATAGTGACCAGCATGGTGCAAGCAAGTCATTCCAGCTCATTTCTGAATGGCATTATATTTCAGGTATAAAATCTACATGCCTTTGCTTCTTCAAAGATGAGAGGACTCTAGAACACAGATGTGTTTGAGTCTAGCATTAACTAAGATGTTACCAAGGCCAGGCACTGGGGAACAGGCCCTCAGGACCATGCTAACATTGCAATGCCCTGCTCTTCCTCATCCCAATGCTGTCTAGTAAATCCTCAGTCCCCAGCCAAGGAACAGGCTCTCCCCATACAAGGCCTGGGGGGAGCTGGGCACCCTGGGTACAGTCCTAGCCCTTCCTAGGACTAGGAAGAAGCAGAGGTCCTGGAACCCAGCAATACTGCTCAGTTCCCAGCTCTGCTTTGGTCCCTCCAACCAGCTGTCTCCAAGCCAAATCTACTACCCAGTGGAACAGCCCTATCTACTACCCAGTGGAACAGCCCTAAGCAATGGGGCTCCAAACCAGCCCATCACCTGGGAGGCCAAGTTCATGTTCTAACTCAGAAAAGTAGACACAGCCATCAAAACCAGCCAAACTGCACCTTCTGGGGCTGAAACCCCAAAGCAAGACCAAGAAAATACCTCCCTTTGCTTGGGACCCTACAACACGGGTGTGGAGGAAGCCCAGGCCCAAACGTTTGTGCCGTCTGAGTCAGAGCAGAGGCTTGACATGGCTCTGAAGTCTCCATCAGTCATTACACAGCCATGTGCTGCGGGGGGGCATGGGGGTGGGGGTGGGTGGGGTGAGAGGTAGTGGGGACAATGGCTCCAAATCTCTCTCGTTCAAGCTGTTTGACTTTATATACATAGTTAAGTATTCACTGGACCAAAAAGGAGGATTGATTGACTGATCAAATATTTAGGGAAAATGGAATGAGAAATGGAGCTGGTTTAAACTGGGGTAATATGGATCCAGATGTGCACTTTGACTGTATCCCAGTCCTATGTAAGGCAAATTTCTAGCAACACCCTGACCTTTTTCCTGCTAGCCACAGGAGGAAAACTGGAGCCTGCAGGCCAGACGACTCTCATCACAGATTTTGGACATAATCCTGCTGATAACAAATGAGTGATCAGAATCTGGATGGACAGTCGTCTAGATCCACAAGTCAGCATAGACTGAGGTCTGTAATTCCTACTTGAAATCAGGCAGAAAGGAGATTTCAACATGAGTCAGCCAACACCAACAGGTTTGCTTGAGGTACCCAGCTCTTCTGGACAGACAGATGGATGCAATAACACATGCCCACATACAGATGTTGAGGACCTGCACTCGTTGTCCCTAAAATACAATTAGCAACACAAGTGAGGAGGAATTTCAGAAACAACTGTCTCAATAGCAGCCCACTGCCAATAGGCACTGAGAGGACTCCTTCTTCTTCTCTCATTGCCATGGGATGTCAGCACCAGGCCTCCTCTGAAAACAGGCCCAAGCAGCTGGCTTTTGCAGCCCACACAAGTGACCACATTTCAGTTCTTTCAGGCCAGGAAACAGAGAAAATTTGCAGGGTCTGGAACCTTCCCACAATAGGAAAATAAGATACCGCCAGCACTTCTGAAAAAAACCCCCAAACAAACCCACTCTCATCCAGGCAAAGCATGCATTGACTTGCACGAGGAGGACGGGGAAAAGCCTTCAGGAAATAGCTAACAGTTTCCAAGTCTTTCCCTTGTTCATTTTCACAGATTCTGGCTTTCTTTAGGGGAAAATATGTACTTTTTAAATGTGCCTGACCCTGGGCTCTGTTCCTACAAACATTGATTCAGGGAGGTACTTTGTCTTTATTTATTCTCAACTAATGACTGAACTGGCACAGTTCTGAAGAAAGGGTATCCCAAAAGCCTGATGTCCACAGGCATTCCTGTTCCCTGCCTGTATTCTTCCTGCCCTTGGCTAATGGTGAATTGCCAAAAATCCTCCATTTTGGCTTAGGTGGGGTAAAAGCAGGATCAAAACTGTGCATCCCCCACATCTCTTCTTTCAATGTGCTCTGGGGCAAGATGTATGTGTTTGCTCTTCATACGTAGTGCTGAAATCCAAACAGATTTGCAAAGCATTACCTAGCTGTATATCTCTGGCAAGTATGGCTGCCTATGTTTATATATATACACACATATACTTGTGGCTACCATGGCTTCCTAGTACACTGAACATGCCCATGAACGTGGTCTGACACCAAAGCTATCATGTGCAGAAGAGTCTGTAGCATCCTCTTAAACTCTCACACGCCCATGTCTAGGTGCTGTCTGGGAGGGCGATAATTCATGCAGGCTCCACCACTCCCTGGACCAGTCCAACAGTTTTGCAGAATAGACAGTCACACTCCCATGTCTAAAGCAGTCTGAGGCTTTGTTTAATTTACCAGTCTAGGGACAGCTTGTGAGATCCAAGTCACAACCAACTCCTAACTGAATTGAATCCAAAGCTCAATATAGCTGAAGGAGCCAAGAAAACTTTCCTCAAGAGACTGGCGCCATTTGCTAGAGTGGGAAATGTGGGTCATCAGCTTTTTGGATGCTCAGGCTCAGCACAGCCTGCAGCAGAGCCTTACAGTTGAGGCAGTTTTCACACTTGCATCTCAACATGTGGCTGCACATGTTTGTGGCTAAAAATGCGCTTTCTCCATAATGAAACTGGAATCAATAACCAATCAAGCCAGTATGTGCTTCTGTGGAACAGCCTGAAATGGGGTTTCTTTCTTTCTTTCTTAACAACTGCTCACAGGGAGTGCAACCTTTCATTTCTTCCACAGAGCTGAAAAGAGCTCTGTGATCACATCATCGCAGCACAAGGCAGTCACAAATATTCCACGTCTTATAAAGCCAGAGAAGCACAGGGAACTGAAAGGCAGCAAACCACTCTATACAATAGAAAAAAAAAAAACAACCAACCTTTGTGCCCATAGAGCAGCAGCAGAATTACCAAGCTGAGCAATCCAGAAGTAAGGCATGTGTAAATTAACGTTGCTTGTGTAATATTACTTCACTCCCCCACCTCCCTCTGTACATATGCATCCTGAGACAGCCTTTAATTGTAAGAACTGAATGCTATTTTTTACCACTGTACCCCTCTCACTTTGTTCCCAGCACTTGATTAATGAACAACTATGCAATATCTTGTTTTCTTCTCCAGCACATGGTCTCGTGCTTCCTCTTTACTGCTCAAACCCTGATCTAGAGTTAGAAGTCTCCATGGATCATGTAGGGATGGGATTTTTTATAGATGTTTATCCCTTGGCCAAATTTGGGTAGGTTTTCCAAAGGAAGCAAAAATGTCGTGTGTGCAGCACAGGCTTGCTGACCCCAGTTTCCTGCTCCAGATTGTGATGGCATGAGCAGTCCTCAGGAAAAGACAGAAGTAGTTTTCCCTGAGGACAACACAACTCATTTTTCTTCTGAGATGTGTATAAGATCAGCCCAAGGGAGTCTCCTGGGAGGATCTGACCCTGATGGGTCAGGTAGAAATGCTGGATCTGAAATGGTACCCTGTGAGTTGCTCCCCGTTGTGGCTGAATGTGCCGTGAGCTGGTAAGACCATGCCTTAACTCCTATTGAGTAAGGTGGTACTGGTGTGTTCATGGCTGTGCTTCTTGGAAAACCACTTTACAGTCCTGCCCATTGTAACACTCTCCATAGAGATGGCAGCAAGGTTTGACAGAGCAGGAAAAATGTGCATTGAAATACAAATGTTAACAGCACTGGCTATTTTTAAAACTACCCAAAAAGAAATTGGTTTAATTTTACTCAGGACCAAGAGCCTGTTTATAATTAGTTCCCTTCATTAAACTTTTGTTTTATAACATACAACTGTGTCAAACACCAACATTCAATAACATTATTTGTGAAAAGGGTGGGGTGGGGGGGAATAAAACCAGTCACACTGATCAGATGGACCACCAAATAACCACGTGATGGATGAAGAGGAGGAAAAGAAATGCCATCTGTATTTCCAGCATTCCCCAATTGATCAGCCCACTGGGAAATAACAAGGGAGGAGGATTCGATATTCTCCCTGTGTCTGCAAATCACTATTACACACCAAATTTTGCAGGAGATCAATACTCCTTTAATAATTCTGCCACAGATGCCAGAGCTCATTAGTAGGATGTGAATAACTATGGAGCTTGGAAATCCTATTTTACTTGTCTGTCTGAAGGATTTTGGTTTCTTATCAGCTTAGCTGCGGATTTCATGACCAGATTTTACAGTCTATGTTGAGCTCTTACTCAGGTAAAATTTCCTTATCAAAAAGCAGAGTTTTGCCTGAGCTGACTCAATAGGAGCCTCAGAGTCCTTTCTTCATTAGTTATTACCATTCCACATTGAATAAAATGCACAGGAGGGCAAACCAACCTGACCAGAGCTACTAGCGTCACTATTCTGATGTAAGACCTGCTTATTCTGATCATCCAGAATTCCTTCTTGTCCTTAAAAGTCCTCTCCCTCTGCAAATAAAACACAGTCACAATGATAAATGAAAACTTAGGAGTGAAAACAAATTCTACTTGCACATTCTTGCCTTGGTATTTGAACTATTTTTTTGTGGTTTATACAGATTTCTCCCTTCTGCCCCTTGGAAATGCAGATTTCACAAAAGTCATGTCATTCTGACTTGCATCCTTGGTTCAGCTCTCAGGAGAAAATATATTTCAGAAGCCAGTACGGTCCCAGAAGGGCTATGAATAGGATTTTTCTCAAATTTGGTAGTAAAACATGATACTTCTCCCTTCCCTACAGTGCTCATCTGCCCTTTAGCTCTGGGTTATGAATGAGCCTTGAGAGGAGTGCATAGGCCATTCAAGTTGATAGCTGTTAGACTAATGAGTTAATGCTAATCAGTTTGCGTGGACAGGACCCTGCAGGATGCTGAGCTCACTGCAATACAGCCCAAGCCAGCGAGCGACCTGGCCTTTTGACAAAACGGCCCAGGTCCACAATTCTTCCTTAATGCTGAAACATTCATACTGAGCACCACACACCTGGGGAACAAAGCCTGGCTGGTGAGAGCTGCCCCAGCCACACAGCCGTGGTGCAAAGAGGTCACCCAACACCCTGCCATCACCAATCCAGCCAAGGGACTCATGCAGGGCTGCAGCTATGCCTTGGTTAATCTGGTGGAGAGTGTTGTCTAATCCCGCTGCAGTGTTCCCAAACACAACGGCTTGCAACAGAGGTGACTGGAGGATATTACTGCATCATTTTGCAATGGCTGCCAGTGTTCCCTCTTGTGGCGTGGCTGCCTGTGCCTGTGCCTTTCCTGGAGAAAGGGCCATTCCCCATCGCTGGTTTATGGAGTCTTTATGCGTTTACAGGAATTTTCCACAATGGAGTGCAGTTTCATTTTCCATGTTCGCAAGATTTTTCTGTCCGTGTAAATAACTGGGCTTTCCAGACTCTTCTCTGAAAAACAGAGCACAGAGACTTTTGAAGAATCTGGTGGTAAAATTGCCCATCATTAGTTTCTCCAGAAATTCACACTGGCCATGTGCATGCATTTCTGGTCTGTAAACTTGCTTAATATGAATGCTGAGGTTGCATGACAAAATGTCTTCACAAGAAAATCAGACTGATCTAGTTTGATCTAGTAAGATGCTTACATACAATAAAATAAAAGTATGATGATTTAATGAAGAAACCTCTGATACACCCATTCATACATGTAACCAGAATGATCCAAAGCTTTCTAGACAGTAAGCCATGCAAAACCTTTGCTCAAAAACACACATTCACTTTATGTGAACAGGTTGCTTTAATCACAGAGGCCAGCAGACAATCCGAAATTGTAACTACTTGGTGGTTTTGCTGCTTTAAATTAAAGGGAATGAGAAAAGGTAGAAACTAAGGGTAGATTTTCAAAGACATTGGCATTATTTATGACTTTGGAAATTTTCATCTAGATGTGTTTTAAAATACTTTTGAAACCTTGGATAAACTCTGCAAGTCCTGTGACTGAAACTCTCTTCAGAATCCAAATTTCACTTTCCCAGTTTCATAAATTTAATACTTCTTTTTAATTTGGATAGGGAGTTCTCAAATGCTTCTGAAGGATTTAAGAGCACAGGTTCTAGGGAAAATCAAGAGGCTGTGTTAATCTAAAAATCTTGTGTTTTGAAAAGGTCCTTCCCAGTTAATCAATTTCACATACTAGGGGGTTTTGTTGACCACAGTATGTATCTGCTCTTCTTGGACATCAAAACTCTCAAGAGGATTTTATTTGATGACAGACTTTTCAAATATTTTGTATAAACTTGTCTAAAGTCTTGATGAAGCATGCTTCTACGAGACCTGCATGTGAAGGAGTGTTTTGGCACAAGTACTCCTGTCTCTGAGGCTGGGATTCATTTAATTTGATTTTAGCCATCTGAAAGTTAAGTCATCATTCTCAGCTAATCACCAGGGCTGCCTTGCCTGGCTTCACTGTTGAGAAATAGACACCTATGGAATTGTCTTATCCACTGCAGACGTGGGATCAACTCCTTTCAGATATTCCTGCTTACTTCTTTTTCTCAGTTGACTATAGGAAGAGCCCAGCTGACTAAATGGAATGTTTGGCTTTCAAGTGGCCAGCGTTATAGATGGATCCCAAGCATACTGTGCTATCTTATTTGTAAGGCATTAAGCACGATGCTGGGACTTTGCGTCACTGAGATTTCCAGATGTGTAGGAAGGTCCCAGAAGTGCCCCCCATGAACAAAACATTAAGGCAGTGCCCACTGCCTGAATTTGTTGTCCAGACTGCAGAGGTGATATCACCACCATCTTTTCAAGAACACTGTCCCTATAGATATCAACTCATGAGGACTGATTTCATTCACCATATAAGCTGATTTAGGAAGACATTTGTCTGAACCAAAATCTGAGGCTCCACACATCTGCGGAGAAGTGAAACTCAGGTAATGAGTCTGGAACAAATTGCTCCATCAGAGTGTGCTCATTCAAACGCCAAATGTGCATTTGAAATTCTGGGAAACAGGCACGTTCTGCATTGACAGGTGGGTATTTGACTGTCTGATACATTCAGTCTGATTCATCCAGGAGTAAATTTGTCATTGTTGGGGCAGGACCAAATTGACTGTAGGAGTTTCATCATATGTTCACAACATCTTTTATTTTCATCAGTTGCAGTTTGGCTTGCCATAAGTTAATGTGTTCATGCATTAGGTCAGGTTTTTTCTATCCACTTTAGCACCATCCGAAAAATGGTAAAAATCATTTCAGGAAAGAGAAAATTAGTATAAAACTTGTGTTTATATTTGTGCCAGTGCAGCACGTTCAAACCTCTCAGAGAATTCTTCAGTTGCCAAAAATGTGAAGAAAGATGTGTGACCTTCTGCTACATTTCCCATGTTTGTTGTCTTAATTAAACTTGTCATGAGTCATGTTTGCAACACCCAGCTTACCGCAGCCCTGTAACAAACAAAGACATTCAGCCCCTGATGTGCGTGTTCAAATCCACCAGGGATTACTGCCGCTGTTTTCATCACTTCCTGTAGATGGAAAATGCAAAGGCTAAATTTAGAAATGGATCACAAGTCTCTGGTCAGGTTGTTTCCAAGAAGGCTGATGAAATCTGCTTTCTTATTTAGCTTAAACCTGTCTTCCCAAGTATTATCTTCCTGGAGACTTTCAGACCTGTTTCCATCCCCTAAGCTGTTAACTCCTGCAGTATTAGGATTAAAAAAAAAGGTTAACCTTTCTTGGGGGCCAAAAGACAGATGTGAGATCATAGTTGCCATTTTGTAAGACAGATACTATGCATGTGAAACCCAACAGGGCTTCTTTTACATAGTTAAATCTAGAAAAATATATAGTAAAGCATATGATTTTTGTCATAATAATATTAAGAGTGTGAAAGAGTCACTAGCCCTCACATCAGGCTTTAATTTGTGCATCTTCCTTACTTACTAACTTCAAGTTTAAAATCATTAACACAATTAAAACTGGGTCAAAGAGTAATCATTTTTTTAACATTTGGTCAAAAGCCCACTCAGCTGCTTTTGAGTTAGCAAACATGCAATCAACATGCATCTCATTACAAGGGCAACCACCTCTTAAAGACAGGCTTAACACCAGTATATGTGAAGAAAACAAATAGGGCAAAGTGCAAAAGGAGCAGTCAGAAAATGTCAGGTGTTATGGAGGAGTAAGAACTATCATGAGCCTGGGTATCTCTGTGATTAGCAAAGTCGCAGAGATGGTCTTTCAATGCACAAAACACAAGGTACAACCAGAAACTGTCCTAAAGAGCATCAGTCTCTGCATCAAGAAAAGAAGGAATAAAAGGTTTGGGGAGGCACAAGGAAGGGATGTTAATTCTTATTACGATGCTTTTTTTTTAATCCTATTTTTAACTTTCCCCTATTTTAAAGGTTATTTTATTTGCATTCTTTTTTTTTTAATTTAATTAATATCTCTCAATCTTATTTTTAACTCCAGGTTATGCCAGTGTTCTGGAGGAGGGTTTGGTGTCAGGCATGGCCATGCACAGCCAAGCCCAGATACTTGGTGGCCTTAAAAAGGACAGGGTGAGGGGCAGGCAGGAGCACCCTGTCCTTGCAGCTGCCCCTGGAGGACCCTGCTTTGGTTTTTCTCCACCAGCTGCACCTTTCAGGGATGTATGTATGCTGCAGGACTTGGAACCAGGTTGAGCCATTCCCCAAGGAGAATGATCCCCTGGGCATCTCCAGGTCATGTCTGCAGCCAGCGTAGGAAATGCCAGCAAGACCAGGCCCTCCCTCACATCCTCTGGGGGCCTGGCACTGGTCACCGGTGAATCCTCTCACTTCCCAAGATCTTCATATCAGGCTGCAACTCTTATTTTTGAACTGACATTCCCTGGGCTTAATCCACTTAGCCTGTGACCACCTTCATCTGTTTCCCGCAAGCACAGCCTCAGGCTGCACGATCCTCCCTGCTGCACTTGCTGTCCTCCACCACCCCCCCGCTGCCCCTCTAGGGAACATGTATTTATAAAGAGGTGGATTAGAAACATTACCAGGCAGGTCACATTGTGTCAAGCTGCTCTTTTGGGGCTTAAAATCTGAGGGTCACTCAAGAGGGAGCGCTTCCCGTCCTTGTGATGGCCATTCGGTTGACTGCTGCACTGTACTTGCAATTTACTCTATTAACAGTGCTGGTACTTTGGGCTGGAGGATTTAGAGACACCGTTCCTGTAAATAAAGCAATCAGGTGGTGTATAAAATGTTTACCTTGGTTTTCTTTTTTTCACATGGGGAAAAATAAACTGGAGCCTCTTTAAGTGCAGTGAACGGAATCCATAGCTGGTGCAAATCCACTTTGCTCCGCTGCTGCCAGTGAGCACCAGGTGATTTATACCTGCTACAGACCCCAGCCCGTAACACCCTTTGAGCCAGCCAGCCCCCAGAGCAATTACTTTGGTTGTCATCTCATCGGTGGAAAGAAACAAGGTGCCCACACCACTGCTGCCCAGCAGATCACCTTGCAGAAATGGGCTAAATGCCCACCAGCCCCATGGTGCCTCTGGGTCCACCATGGTGACATCTCAATGCCTGACACCATGCACCAGGCATTGGGCCCAGACAAAAAAAAAAAAAGTGAGGCCAAGCTCTGGCTGCAGACTAAAATGTGTTCGGGTTGGACCCACGACTTGAAGGAAACGCTCCACCTCAGTATAGAGTTCTTATGGCTTGTAAATCAGGAGCAGACGTTCCCCTTTGGTGTACTGCAGGGATTGGTGGGAGGGCAAATCCTGAGTGCTTTGTCATTCTGCTGAGCTCTAATCCCATCAGCATCTCCGGCCACTCATCAATCGGATTAAAATATGGCTGAAAGTAATAATACAGCTGGCTCACTCACAGGGAGAGAGCCCTGCACATGCAGAACCACCACCCACCACTGCTCAGCCAAGTACCATGCTGCTTGCAAACCCCCAAATCTTTCACCACTACAGGGTTTTGGGGCTGGCCAGAGCTGCAGACAGGGCAGCCCATGTTCAGCATCACCATGGAGAAGTAGGGGCAGTGCCTTTAGCCCCCTCCTACCCCTCCAGAGCCTCTGTGCTTTTAATGGATGAAGTAACTGTAGCATTGCTGTCAGAGACTTTTCATGTTCATACCGAAAGTTAGCCAAAAATGTTCCAACAGAAAATACTTTCCATGAGAAAATGCTGCTTTAACAGAATCTAACCCTCCCGGGTGGAAACCTGTCAACTCTGCTGTATCCTGTGGTAGAAACCAGGTGGGTATGTACAAGAATCCTGCCTTCATCCTGGGACCACTGGCAACAAAAATAAAGATCCATTCAAGGTCTCTCTCTTACATTTTTTGCCTTTCTCCAACTATGAAAATCATTTCATTTTTCTAACTTGCTGTCCAATTTTGGAAAGCTTTTGACTTTCCTTCTGCCACCCTAAGAAAAGCATAATGTATGTGGGAAGGGGATTCTACCTCCAGCAGCTCATTTCATGGTCCAGATGGGCACATCCTTTCCATCTTAGTGAGGCAACAGGCCCATGACCACATGCAGCTTCACCAACATGGCTCATACAAGGACCAGTGGGTTGGATTTGGCCTTCAAGACAGCTCCAAGTGTCCAACTGCCTTTGCCAGGCTGGTCCATGGGAGTGTACACCTCATCATACCCAAACACATAAAACAGCAGGTCCCCAGGGCTGCCACATTCATGTGATGCACAAAGAAAAGCTTAATACCAGACTCAAGCCCTGACATCCCAGAACACCAGCATAAACATACCTGCTTTAAGCTTTCCTGAGGGTTTGAAAGATCATCTGGGGTCAAAACTTATCTCACACCCATTAATACAAAAGCTGAGACCACCCTAATTTTATCTGCTCCCAGGTGGACACCATATGGAAACATGCCAAATCTCAGAAGCTCAGAGGATCTCCACAGCAAGATCATGCTTGTCTTAATCTGTTATCTTGAGACGTCAACTTTTCCGAGAGCACCCAGTGGCTAAGCAGGAGTTGACCTCCGTAGTGCTCACAGGGTACAGTACTTGCTTTCTGCACAAAAGCACGTGAAGACAAGATTAGGTGAGCCAAACCATCACCTCTTCATGACTCAATGAGGTTACAGAGACCATCACTCTTCCTATTTATGAAAGCACAGTGTCTTGGCAATAGGAAAGGAATAGCTGGCTTCATTTTTATATTTTCTAAGTCTGTCTAAATTCAGCCTTCCTGTCTCTTCCACTGCACTTTTCTCCAGAAAACAGTCCACACTTCCTACTCATTTATGGTTTTTTCTTTCATTTACTTCCCCAATAAGTAATTGCTCACAGAAGCCATAGGAAGTATGAAGCTAGGAGGCTTCCTAAGGTGCCATGTAAGCCATAGCTTTCTCCAAAAATGCCCAGACTCCACCATTATCTACATACACTCATCACCCCCTTATGAAGATAGCAACAGTCTAGTGCTTTGAGGACTGGGCTGCCTGCACAGTTCGGATAGTGACACCCTGGCCAGTTTGGGAAAATCAGACAAATCCCTCTTTCCCTGTTTTATTTATGGCAATATATAAAATTAAAGAGTATAATTGAAAGGAGTTTTCCACAGATGTGAACAAGCCCGGAGAATTCACTTGCAGGGAAATAAATTCTATATGCATATATTCCATAGGTTGTTTCAAAAGTTATATTAAAGAGATGATCAAAGCGTGATACAGATTATGAATCATTTTATCCAGATTCCAGATGTAATATTCTCTCTTACTCCTAATTTGTCTGAAGTTTCTCCATCCCTTCCCTTTCCCCTCTTGCTTAAGAGACCTTTTGCTGTGTAAAATATTCCTTTACAGCTCTGCCTTGTACATAGAGGAGGTGACCCTGAACACATCGTGGCAGGCATTGCAGGCAACGTAAGCTCCCTGGTTAAGGTCTGACGCTAAGCCCCAATGCAGAGCCGCTCCAGTGTCTTGCATGTCGGGAAAAACAACACAAATGTGTTTGATTTGTAACTTTACAAGGACTTTCACATTGAGGTTTAAGTTTCTTTTATTAGCAGACTTAAGAGAAGGGCACCATTAACACATAACAAAGGAGGCAGCACTAAACTATTACCATAAAAGCAATGTTTTAAAAAACCCACTACTTAGAGGTTTATAAGGTTCCTTTGAAAGATTACTGCAGAAGCCACAAAATGGAAACAGAGGAGAGAATTTCTCAGCTGCTTTGTGCCTTCCCATGTGTTTTGGCCCTACACAGAGAGATGTGCCCATTCTAAACACCACTGTAGCCTCTCTTAAGCAACCTCCTTGGTTTAGGGACACCTAGGGGTTTCCCTACACCAGGAGAATCCCCTGGCAAGATTTAAGACCCCATCATACCATTGGAGCAACTCAGGAGAGCCTTAGCAGTAAAACTGAAGGAGTAATTTAGCAGCTGAAACAACCGCTATTCCTCTCCCAACAGCCCTGTATCAAAGAAGACTCTCTGTTCAGCCATTTTTTTTCTGGTTTACTTTTCATGTTTTATTTTTCTAGGTATTTTGAATGAAGGGTACCCTGGACCTGAAAATTCTCCAAGCAAAACATCAGTGTTTCAGTACAAGATGTCAGATGAAATACTGTGTCTTTTCTAACACTTCCATATTTGCTCATTTTGGTCATATCTAGAATTGAATTTCCAAATCCTCCTGGTTGCCCCCAGAGCTGCCTTTAAGTATACTCTCCCTCAGAAAAAGTGTTCCCAGCTCCATTTATCTGATTCAAGGTCCACATGCTCTTAGAGTCTCGTATAATAAAGATATCATTAAAAGCTGTAAGTATGTACTATTTCAAGAGATTTCCTCATAATGCAGTGACACTATGTATTAGCAGCCTTTATTCTCTGCAAATCCCTGTCTCAGCCAAAGAGGAAGGAAAGGGCTGGCTGGTCCAGGAGGAAGGACCCAGCTGAGCCTCCACTTGTTCCTGCCAAAGCACATCCCCGTGCCCACACAGCCAGCACGGGGATCCTTGCCAGTGTTTTCCTTCCTCTCCTCCACTGGTCAGCCACATCTGGCACTGTCACTGGGGCTCTGAGTGAGGGTCCCCTCTCTGGATGGCCCAGAAGTGCTGGTGATCGCGGGGAAGTAGAGACTGGAGGGGATGGGTGACTGTCCATCAGGCAGCAGCTGCCTTTCTTCTTCCCAAGGAGAGTCATTGCTCCAAGGTGATGTGCCTGTGGGCAAGCCATCTTTCCAGCCTATCAAACAGACTTTTTCCTTCATCACCTGTCTTTTCCCTTTTTGAATTTTTTTAGGAGTTGCCTTAACCTTAGTGCAGCATGACTTAATCCACGACTTATGATGCTCTAATAGATTCCGCTCCTCGGACCTTGCTCCACAACCTCACTGCTCCGCTGTCTCCTCTTTGCCTGATCTCCACCTGACACAGAGAACACCCCTTTCACAGCCCTCAGTCACCCTTGCATTGCCTCTGCTACCCCACAACCCCAAACCAGTTCGGCAGAAATCCCACAATACACTCCTCGCAGATGCAGGGCACTACCCCTCCCAGTTCCCCAGCTCAGGGGAGGACCACAACGCGTGCCTTCTGGCAGGAGAGAAAGCCATCTGGAACGTGAGCTCATGTTTTCCTAAAATAGCTGGGAACCGTGAGCTTAAACTCAACACCTGAGGCAACGCGGGAGTTGCTGTTAACACCGTGCAGTGTCCAAAGCAATCCTCGTGTGCAGCACGGCATGGCACAGTGCGAGCCAGAAGCACCAAGCAGCTAGCAGCCTTCCAATGGTGACTAATGCTCTGCTGCTAAAAACAGCTCCCAGGGGTTTTCTGTGATCAAATCTCACTGCAGGTTGAGTATTGACTTTTCACCTGCTAAATACAAGAACTTCACTGTAACGTCCACACCAACGGATTATTTTTTTAACCAGCGCATACCACAGCTAGTCAAGGAAACCTAGCTAGTTCATAAGTGATGGCAGCATCTGATCTTTGTTAAAGTCCCTCTCAAATGCCAAAAATTGCCCTTCTAGTAGATTATGTGGGAGTGTGGAAACGAGGATGCGTTGTAGACGTGGAAGACTGGAACATAAAGTGTACTGCATGCATGCACATAAATGTTTAAGGTGCAAAGAAAAGCTGTAGAAAATAACATGCTGACATGGCTGCTCAGAGAAGCATAATGTTACATGAAAATAGGTGGTCCTGTCAAAAACACATAATGCTCAGCACCTTCACCAAAACACCAAGCAAAATTCTCCAGAGTCTCCTTTCAGAAAGAAACTGATAAGAATAGCCATCAGCCCTTTGATCTTACCAGGGTCTCAGTCCCTTTGGACCTCCAGTGCCTTGCTGTTCCTCTTCTCTCAGGCCACCAGGCCTCCATGTCCTTTCAGCGCGTCTTCTTCTGTGTAAATAAAAACCATATCTCCAAGAAAACTGAATGAACACATGGCTCAGGTCATTGTGGGGAGAAAAGTACATACAGTGCAAATTTTTGAACTTGTGCAATTAGCATCTCACCTAAACAGATGCCAGCATTGTGTTTTCCTACATATTTGAGGTTTGCAGTCAAGCAGTTCAACTGTGCAATCCACCATCTGAGGCATGACATACTGTTTGCCAGTCCTGACTGTCCCTGACAGGTTGATTCATCTTATAAATCATTTGGGCTTCCAATGAAATATAGATTGATTTTATTTTACTTATTTGAAGAGCAAGCAACTCACAGGTGTGTCAAAGTGCCTTCCCAATACTGCTCCTAGGAACAATACTATCCTTGCACAAATGTTAATGAAAAGTAGAGATGTGTGCATTTGCAATTGAAATGAGACTACCTTGAGAAGTTGCCAAAATATCTATGAATAAATTTCCCCATTAGCATTGTTGTACCAGCTGCTGAATTTTGTGGGAAACACATATGCATATCCCCTTCCAGCTTAGGGGACCCACCTTTCAATGTTAGAACTTCCTATTGTGACTTTTCTTCAATATCTAAAAATCATCCAGGCCAATGTGAGCACTATGGCAAAGACCATGGATCTTCTACTAGGAGGTTTCATTGAATTCATGCTGCTGTGAAGGTTATGAAGAAGTAGTACAAGATGTGGCATTTGGCAGTGCAAGGGGAATGGATTGGCATGGTGCAACTCACTGTGGCCCGGGCCCTTGAGGAGATGGCCAAGCTTTGAAGACACTATGTAGCTCCATCCTGAGGACTGTGCAGCAGCTTAGTGCGAAAAAGATGGGTGCCATGGGGTGGCCCTGTCCTGGTCTGAGAAAAGGGATAGTATAAATCTTCTAAAATGGTTTTGACTCCAGAGAAGGGTCAAACAGTCCAGTGTGGCAAAGGCAAGGTTCGATACCTTGAAACAATTAATGCTAGCGCTCCCAAGAGGAGAGAGCCTGCCTTCAACTTACTTCTAATTAATTTACAAATTAGCCTGCTGGCCCATAAAGAGCATCATGCACTAATTAAGCCCAGCTGCTTTATGGGAAGAGCTAAAAGGAAATCTGTAGATTTCTGGTACCAAAAGGAAATGTCCTATCTGCACGTTGTTCAACTAGCACTCGTTGCCCCTGGACGTTGTTAAAGCTAAGAACATGTTCAGTCACAAAGAATTAAGCCATTTATATTAGATCCTGAGGATATCCAAAGTTATAATCAATAGGAAAAAAGAGATAGTGTCATTAATGCCAGTAGCTACCTAGGATTTGCATCTCATGTGATGGAGAGCCATGGTTGAAGGTTTTCCCACAGCTGGAGCACTTATAAAATGCTCTCATGTGTGGTTTCTCTGGTTTCTAATGAGGTGTAAGCTCACCCTGAGCTGGTACGTTTACGTCTCGCCCCACTGGGGAGCAGCTTATATTCATGAAACCTGTAGGAACTTAACTGTTTGTGAGACCTCCTCTCCTCTACTCCAAGTGGCTCAGATCCGAAGTGTTCAGAGGTTACTGGAGGCAAGAGAGTAGACAGAGAGGGAGGGAGTCAGAGATCTGCACAGCCAGGCAGTGCACTGGTTGCATAAGCCCTGTGTCTGTGGGAAATCAGACTAAAACCTTTTCAGAAGCAATATAAACATGTAGCCTTTTAGGACTAAAGTCATTTATGCAGAAATTTCCCCTATGGTCAGACTATTTCATAATAATCCACACTGGGATGTCTTGCATTTTGCTTTGAAGCATCTGGTTCCCGGCATGTCACCATTAGTTTGATCTAGCAGTTCCTATCCTTATATAATAGCAAACCATTTCATGGCTA
Source organism: Falco rusticolus (assembly GCF_015220075.1). Classification (NCBI taxonomy): domain Eukaryota; kingdom Metazoa; phylum Chordata; class Aves; order Falconiformes; family Falconidae; genus Falco; species Falco rusticolus. The sequence continues at coordinate 32,389,478 of NC_051188.1, read as the reverse complement.
TTTCACACAAAATGTCTCTCTTTTTACCCATTAAATGACCTGGAACTAGAACACAAACATTCTGTTTGCACAGTTTTACATAACATTTGCCATAGTTTTCACACAACACTATTAAAGACTAATTTGTTTCTGTTCCCAGGCTGATGGAAAGCAGTACTTTTGGTAGCTCGATTGCGTCAGTGTTCTTTGAAAATGTAAATAGAGATACTGAGATAAGACCTGTCCAACTACAGAGCCCTTTTTCTCTTTATGTTTACCAGATACTTCAAGCTAAATAAATTATTCTTTGCACTTGATCTGCCTAAGAACATGCTCAACAAATTGATAATCAAATTTTCTTGGATATCACATACCCTCCTCAACTTGCTGTGGTCACGAGCAGCATCTAAGAGGATCCACAATAACATTTTCAAAAAGGCAGTCTGAAAAATTACTTAGGGTCCCAAATACCATTTTGAAAAGCAACTTAAATTCTGAGGAATGGAATTTTCAGGGAGATTTTGATTCTTGAGCATTGGAGAGCTTGGAAAAAGGAGCTGCTTCTTAGCAGATTCTTTGAAAGAGTTGCCTTTCCAACTCGTATTGACCTTGATGGAAATGCATTATTTGTTGGCATCTGAAAATCTCACAGAGCACTCACCATCATCTTCATTGGTGCAAAACACCTTTGCAATGTGATTTAAAGATGCTTTTTGAAACTGTCCTAACATCTTTTTTGCTAGGCAAAGGGCAAGAATATTTTCTCCTCCTGGTTCATTTTGGGATGGTGACTTGGAGATCCGTTTGCTTGGCAAGATTTCTTGAATTGACTGAATTTTCAGTAAAGACAGATGAGTTTGGAACAACATTCAGCAAAACTGCCCTTAGTATATTTTTAAAAGATAGAGATATGACCAACCTAACACGTGAACCACTCTCCAGATACACCCAGTTTTGAAAGACTAGGGAAGTTAGTCAGTGGGATGTTTACCTCTAATGCTCCAGGTATAGGATGAATACAGCACTAGACCTTGGACATGTAGCCTCAAAGTATTTAAATAAGCCTAGCAGTACAGATTCATCAAATCAGCTCATCAAATGTTGGAGCCATGGAGCAGGTGCAGTTGGTAGAAGGTGCCCAGTTAAATGGAGAAAGGCACTGGCTCTTCCTGCCTTCATCTTTTTCTCTGCCTCCTTTGCTAGCTTCTTTCCTTCTGGACTTATTTCACCAGGTGCTACATAATGATCTTCTGGTCTCTGAAGCAGGGGAGTCACCTCCTATTGGAAATAAATGATGATGTTATATTCATTTTGCTGGGGCTGATGCTTAAACAACTGCTACAGTTATTACAGTGTTTGATGTAACATCCCAAATAAGCAATGCCAAGAATCCCTAAGTGTAAAAATAAGTGAGAAGAAAAGCAAGAAATGGAGGAGGCAGAAAATTATTAAGATCACATCAAGGTTTTTATGAAGGCCGAACACAAGGCATGTAACGCAAAGTTATTAGCCTTCAGAAGGGCGTATGAGCTATCTGTTGTTTATGGTACAATATGAAACTGCAAACCCACATCTCAAAGGGAATATTATGTAGAGTAATAGAACTTCACTTGCCCAGTCAATTCTTCTTCTGACATTGCTTAGATTTGTTTTTTAACGTGTATTTTGATAAGCCTAAAGAAATGTTGTCAATTTGGAACTGCTACCTTACACCAGATCCCAAGAATTATTATTTTTAAAAAAAGAGGAGACAGATAAGAAATGAAGAATATCAGTCATAGATACAGGAACAAGGCAACCTTTGAGGTCAGAATATTTCAGGAGGCACAGAAATTCCCCCTAAACAACTCAGCATCACATCCAACAGTACATGGCAAGAGTTTCTGAAGACTCAATGGCCCAAAGAAGCATTTTGGTCCCACCAGGTCTTTGATGCTGCCTGAAACAACAGCCAGCCACAGCCATTCCCTGGCATCAGCTGCTGACAGAAATGTGTTTAGAGGAGCTGAGAGCTTGCCAAACCTTTCCCAGAGTACTGCCACTTCATTATACAAAAACTCCGAAGTTGCAAGTGCTTAAAAACGTTTTGATGCAAAACTCCCTTTGAGATTAGTGGATTTTATGAGGACATCAGCACTGCCCAAGGCTATCCAAGAGCTGCTCTGCCCTGCTCCTGCGCAGGGATGCTGCACAGGAAAGGGAAAGCCCACATGTCCTGTAGAGGCATGGATGGGTCAAGGAGACAAGAGAGGCTGTTCCCTTCCCACCTGTTTCCCTCCTGAGACTGCCTGGAAACCCTACCAAGGGTCCAGCAGCAGAAGTCACGCCTTGCGTTAAGAGTCCCCACACCTTTTCCTCTACTTTTCCTTGGAGGCAGCAGAAGGGAGTGGACTCAGGGCTATCCCACCACCCTCTGGGTCTCAGCCACCCCTTCCTGAGCACCTCTGCACGCACTGCTCGTCTTCGCCAAGAAGGAAAGCACAGCAGCCAAGGTCTGAAGCATCTCCTGCTGGCACTGTGCCCAAGGCAGGCTGCGTCAGCAAGTGACAGTCCTCACCGCACCAGCTCAGCTTTATCGCCACATTTAATAAACAACCAAACATCTGCTTGATGGTATCAGCTGGGGCAGAAGTACTGGACATTGTAAGCATGATTTAACAATGTCTGTGACCTCAGTTTGTTGTTTCTTTAGCGAGTGCAGAGCCTGACCCCACTTGCATCCTCTCAATCCCATTGCACTCTTCTTTTCCTGCCCCCCAAAAGGACACAGGATGAAAATAAAATAAAAAAACCACCCCTCTTCCTCCCCCCCCTAAAAAAAACCAAAACAAAAACAAGGGGTACTAGTATTATATTGTGAGTAGCAACAACCAGAAACTTCATCAACATGAACATGGTATTCATACAACTTTATCACCAGCAATTTTTTTACATATCTGGAATCCACTATACTGTGAATTAGTCCCATTTGTCCACTCAGTGCTAATGCCATTAAAATCAACCTCATTTTCCAAAGCGCATGAGTCCAGAAATCCCTGGACTTGTTAATTTTTCAGTTTTAAAAAGTAATCTTGATTCCTAAACTAAATTTTATGGAAAGAAATCTCATTGTAGTTTGAAACTACACCCTTGTAACTCTAAGGAAAATTAAGAGCAGACCACCCTTTGTTTGGGTTGGCACTGGAGGGTACTTTAACACCTGTATTATTTTCTTATACCTCAAGAGCAGCCGCTCATTCTTTTTCACTCCAGCCCAGTATTTTTCACCTCTGTCTTTGCCAGTGGTTGCTACAGAAATTTCGCTGTGGCTGGGGTGACAGAATATGTGATTTATCACAGTTTCCCGGAGACTGTTCTGAAAAAAGGGGATCCTTTTCTTTTCCCCAGAAGGGTAACTTTGACTATAGGCAAAATATTCTGAAAACTTAGCAATGCTGAAAAAAAAAAAAAAGCCAAAAAACCAACAGTTTTCTTGAGCTCACTATTTTCTTTCCACATTTTTTTACCAAACCCATCACTGCCTAGTGGTTTGCAACTAGCACTTTCCCAATGAAATCTGACTTCTAATTTCATTTTCTGTTTTTGAAATACCTTCATAAAACTTTGCCTTAGCTGACTATAACTGCTATAAAGTTCAGCTTTTCACCAACAGGTTGCTACTGCCAAAGATGAATACAAGTCTTACTTGGCCATGGAGAGATAATGTGAGCAGACACCAGTGGTAAAGGCTGTTCACTGTGTAAGTGTGGGTGTATATTTTTGAAACAGAGAATGAAAAAATATACATACTGAAACTAAAGCAAAGACAAGAAAAGGAGGGAAAAAAAACCAGAACAGTGCACCATTGCCCTCCTGTTCTTCATCTTGTTTGGTGAAGAAAACTGCAGTGTCATGCAAGAAGTCTTGAAATGGATATTGATTGCAGATGCGGTGCAGCCAAAAGACAGACCTTTGATAACCGCGTATTTCACAAGCTTCTGTTGCCTTTTAAAAGGCAATGCAGCTGTCACAGATTGATGAGGATGCCATCAGGTGAGTGATATACATACAGCTCATGAGAACGGGTACAGTCAGTGCAGGCAAAAAAACACCTCTTGAAAAATGAGCCCTCTTTCCTAGGAGATTTGCCAAGAACCAGCAGAATAGGTTAAGAAACCCCACTGCCGACGGTGAGCCCATATCTTGTTCCCTGTTTTTAGGTGCCTCTAAAACTGTGATTTAGGTTTATGTAGTAACCAGCGTGGTCCTGATGCAGGTTCCTGCTATAACCAGTTTTGTCCTCACGCAGCTTCAAGACAAATATCCTCTGTACATCTGTGCAAGTATTCAGCATCCTGAAATGCAATTTGCCTTAATCAGAAATAGGTTTTGGCCTGCTGCTCAGTGATAACCAGCTGTTATGGAAGAGAGGAAGACCCAAAGGCTGCAGCTCACAACCACTGTTCTGAAAACCCACCCTCCAATGCTGCATGGGCAGCATGTCGTCTGTCCCCACCACAGGCAACCCACCAGCCCACCGAATGCTGAGCCTCAGCATCGCTCCCACTCCACCTCCCGCCCACGATGCCTTTGTGGGCAGCTGTGGTGGGGAGGGCAGCTGGCAGGCAGATGGAGGGCAGGCAGCTTCACAGGAGCTGCCAGCCACTTCCCGGGAATGGTGGCAATGCCGGAGCCCACCGTGGGTGTCAAAAACGGATGAGTTTCCCAGGCCCAATGGTGTGTCACCCTCTGGGTCTTGGCTTCCCTGCCAGGGAGGATGGGGAGAGGAGCCCCCACCAGGGCTGACCCCTCTGGGCAGCATCATGCAAAGTACAGGACAGTGGGAGGACCAATGGTCCCCAGACTGGGGCATGGTGGTGGGATGCAAACAGGCATGTACAGTTGCCTTTTGATGCACGCAGGATGGGGAGTACAGAAATAAGGTCAGGACTGCAGGGATGTGAAGAGGAGAGAGCCAGGTCCCAGGTGAAGGCAGCCTGTTGAAGCTGTAGAGGTGTCCCTACTAACGTCCTGGCAAGATGGAGGTGAGCTGCCCACCTGGGGAAGCATGGCGGGGAGCAAAACATGATGGATAGATGGGGGGCTTGGCATGGTCCCATCCCCTGCACTGTCACCTGGGGCAGCCTGAGTGGGGCCCACTGCTCATTGCTGTTGTTTTCTCCCATGAAAATCCCAGCACATCTACCTGGCAGGTCAGCAGGGCTGGCAGTCTCTGGGACAGCCTGACCTGGGTGCTGCTCTCAGCCCCTGCTGCTGCCACCCAGAGCTGCATGCTTGTGGCACATTTCCCTGCTGTGCTCAAAGGGCCACGTCTTTCGGCGGTATTTTTGCAGCAATAAAGCAGCATTTTCACTGAGCAAAGCTGCATTTTAATAGCAAGTTGAGAGGACTGTTAAAAGCTGCAGCAGGCCCTGTTTGGCGCCAGTCATTGCTTTTTTTTTTTCTCCTCCATATGTACCCCATATGCAAGTACAGCTGAGAAGCTGACATAGAAACTTTTTGTAAAAGGAGAGAAACATCTGAAGCTGCCCTGGGAAGGATGTTCTGGGGTTTTTAACTCTGCTTTTGCAAGAGCTTGTGGAGACCCCAGAGATCTCTTACATCTGCACTTTTTAATTCCATCCTTGCAGGTAATTAATAACTTGGATAACTGTAATGGGGGTGTAGGGGAGAGACCTTTCCACTACTGAAACCCTCTCCACAGCCTAGCTGCTATTCAATGTTTTGTTCCTGTGCCATGAGAACATCTCCACGGCTGACACAGCATAAGCAGGTGGGTCCCAGTAATACCAAACCACTACTTTGCACAGATTTGCATGGCTGTAATGGGTCTGGGATAGCAGAGATGGGTTTGCAATAGATCTCCCAGCCCAGCCTCTCTTAAAGCCCCTCCACTGCCATGAGTCATCATGAGGCATCCAGCACCACCAGATGCATCAACCTACCTTCATGTCAAGAGTCCCTCCTAGCAGAGCAGGGGGTCACCCAGAACAAAAACCCATGTCCAGGCTTGGTTTTATGACCCCAGTTTAGCCACAGAAGAGGCATAGCAGTCCCCTGCTCTGTCAATTGGGAAGTCATGCTCACAAGCTCCTGCTTCAGTTTCAGCTGAAGAATTCCTTGACCTTGGATTCATGGGTTGCATATGGACAGGCTTGTCTGTGTCTTTTGCTCCCTGCTGCTCATAGGCAATATTAACTAGTTTCCTTTCTTCATAGACCCATGTGAAATATGCCACAAAATAAAAAAGACATTAAATAACCTCTACACCAGTGAAAATGCCTTGAACTTCTTCCTTTCAGGCCCTGAAGCAACCTCAGTGCTCACAGGATTCACCTTGGTTTCTAAACCAAAATTCACTCTTTAATCAGGAAGCATGAGAAATACATAGATTTGGGGGGCAAATCTCCACATCCTTGCATTTCTTTATTTTAGTTTTCTCATCATCCTGGAGAACTTTTGGGGATTAAGTAAGAGTCCCAAAACTCTCTTTTTGAAACCTCTGGCTTGTTCATCAAGTCTCCAAATCTGTCTGTTCTGACTCACTTTGTGCTAATGGTCATGCAGCTATAGACAGGATCATACTTGCTGTGAAAGGTGCTCCTCTCTTCCTGCCTCCTTTCCCATTGTTTTCTGCATGGCACTCTGAGTCCCCCACTGAGTACTGCCTTAGCGGCTCATACACATCATCACCATGTAGCTGCTCTCCGTGGGCCCAGGGACCTGCTGCTACCCAAAAGGTGCCCTGTGGAGAAGCTTCTGCTCAAGGGTCCTTCTATGACGGCAGGTGGAGGGGACATCAGTTCTTGCATGCATCTGACTACATGGAGGGTATGTTCCCAAAACTAAATACATAGAACCATAAAATCGTAGAATGATTTAAGTTGGAAAAGACCTCTGAGATCCTCAAGTACAACCATTAACCTAACACTGCCAAGTCCCCCACTAAACTATGTCCCTAAGCACTGCATCTACATGTTTTTTAAATACTTCCAAGAATAGTGACTCCACCACCTCCCTGGGCAGCCAGTTCCAATGCTTGACAACCCTTTCAGTGAAAATTTTTTTTCCTAATCTCCAATCTAAACCTCCCCTGGTGTAACTTGAGGCCATTTCCTCTTGTCCTGTCACTTGTTACCTGGAAGAAGAGACCGACCCCCTTCCTGCCTACACCCTCCTTTCAGGTGGTCGTAGAGAGTGATAAGGTCCCCACTAAGCTGCCTCCTCTCCAGGCTGAACAGCCCCAGTTCCCTCAGCCGCTCCTCACCAGACTTGTGCTCCAGACCCTTCACCAGCTCCGCTGCCCGTCTCTGGACACGCTCCAGCACCTCAGTGTCTGTCTTGTAGTGAGTGCAGCCTCATCAGTGCTGAGTACAGGGGCACAATCACTGCTCTTGTCCTGCTGGCCACACCGTTCCTGGTACCAGCCAGGATGCTACTGGCCCTCCTGGCCACCTGGGCACATGGCTGGCTCCTGTCCAGCCGGCTCTCAACCAGCACCCCAGGGCCTTTCCCACCGGGCAGCTTCCCAGCCGCTCTGCCCCCAGCCTGTAGCGCTGCCTGGGGTTGCTGTGACCCCATGCAGGACCCGGCACTTCTCCTTGTGCAACCTCATACAATGGAATCAGCCCATCGGTCCAGCCTGTCCAGATCCCTCTGCAGAGCCTTCCTGCCCCCGAGCAGATCAACACTCCCACACAACTTGGTGTCATCCGCCAGCTTACTGAGGGTGCACTTGATCCCCTCATCCAGATCATCAATGAAGTTATTAAACAGGACTGGCCCAGCACTGAGCCCTGGGGAACACCACTTGTGACCGGCCACCAGCTGGGTGCAACTCCCTTCACTGTCACGCTTTAGGCTCCGCCATCCATCCAGCTTTTACCCCAGCAAAGAGCACACCTGCCCAAGCCATGAGCAGCCAGGTTCTCCAGCAGAACGCTGTGGGAGATAATGTCAAAGGCATTATTGAAAACAAGGGAGACAACACCCACAGCCTTCCCCTCACCTGCTAAGCAGGTCACCTTGTCACAGAAGGAGATCACCTTCGTCAAGTAGGACCTGCCTTTCATAACCCCATGCTGAATGGGCCTGATCCCCTGGTTGTGCTGTACATGCCGTGCATTGGCACTCAAGATGACCTGCTCCATAACCTTCCCCAGCACCGATGTCAGGCTGACAGGCCTGTAGTTCCCCAGATCCTCCTTCCTTATGGGAATCACATATGTTAACTTCCAGTTAACAGGGACCTCCCCAGTTTAGGTGGGACTGTTGATAAACGATGGAGAGTGGCTTGGTGAGCTCCTCGGCCTGATTCCTCAGTACACTCAGGTGGATTCCACCTGGCCCCATAGACTTGTGCGTGTCTAAGTGTAGCAACAGGTCACTACTAACCATTTCGTCCTGAACTGTGGGGACTTCATTCTGCTCCTTCTCATCCCTGTGTTCCAGCTCAGGGGGCTGAGTACCCAGAGAACAACTGGTCTTACTATTAAAGACTGAGGGGAAGAAAATATTAGGTACCTCAGCCTTTTCCTCATTCTTTGTCACAATGTTCCCCACCACATCCAATAAAGGATGGAGATTATCCTTGGGCCTTCTTTCTAATGTATTCCTAAAAAAATGTTGCTTATCTTTCACAGCAGTGGCCAGCCTGAGTTCTAGCTGGGCTTTTGCCTCTCTAATCCTCACCCTGCATAACCTCACAACATCCCTACAGTCCTCCTGAATTGCCTGCCTTTTCTTCCAAAGGTGGTAAACTCTGCATTTTTCCCTGAGGTCCAGCCAAAGCTCTCTGTTCAGCCAGGCTGGTCTTCTTCCCTGCCAGCTTGTCTTTCGGCACATGGGGACAGCCTGCTCCTATGCCTTTAAGTTTTCCTTCTTGAATAATGTCCAACCTTCCTGGACCCCTTGGGCCTTCAGAACTATCTCCCAAGGGACTCCATCAACGAGGCTCATAAACAGGCCAGTCAGACCTCCGGATGTCCAAGGCAGCAGTTCTGCTGACTTCTCTGATAACTGAAAACTCTATCATCTGATGGTCGCTATGCCCAAAACGTCCTCCAACCACCACATCACCCACCAGTTATTCCCTGTTTGTAAACAGCAGGCCCAGCAGGATATCTCCCCTGGTTGGCTCACTCACCAGCTGTGTCATCGAACTTGCCAGAAGCATTTTACACATGGAAAGACCCTATGACGTCATCCTCTATTTTTTTAATATTTGTCAAATGTATGCTAGCATAGAGAAGTCTCCAACTAATACAGAGTCACAGGCTTTCCCTGCCCAATTCCCAGACCCAGATTTCCACTCTTGTTTGTTGTATCCTTGAGCTTCTACAGCTCCTCTAGCATGGTCTTGCAAGTAATTTGGTATTACTTGTATTTCAATGGTGTTCAGCACTATCACTGTGCCAGACACTGTCTAACCAGTCAAGTCAGACAAAACAAGGGCAGATGTAGTATTTCCACCTCCATTTTACAGTTAGGCCAAGAGAAATTATGCGTAGATCTTAGCATGACATTTAAAAGGACCAAAACTGCAGCAAGAAAAGCTTTTTGTAAGCTTCTGAGACTCCTGGGTGGCCATAGTGCCTGTGTTTCCCCCAGCAAACATCCACTTTCTTGAAGTTCTGGTCTTTTTTCCCACATAGACCACAGGGTTTGTGACCTTTTCAGTGCCATGCACAAGTGAATGAGGGAGCAGGCTTCCCCAGGATCCCCACCACCCTTCCCAGCTGGTCCCTAACCACCAAGGATGCCTGCCTTCTTCCCTAGCTGAAACCCATGTCCCATTTCCAAGTGTTCCATGGTGGCAGTGCCTAGCTCCCAGCAACATGTCCATGATGGGGTCACCTGAGGACCAGGTGCTTCAGCCCTTGTCATCCTCACAAAAAGCATGAGAACCAACAACTGGCTGTTAGCTGCTCTCTTCTGCAGTGCATTTTGAAACGTTACCTCCCTTTTCATGGCCCATCAGGACCCCTAAGTCCCTCTCTGCTTGTTATAACATACCAGGAGAGAGATGTGTTCCTCAGCTAAGAGAAACTGGGAGCTGCATCCCTTTCCATAGGGAGCTGAGAAGGGCTACCAGCCACATACGGGACCTCCTCTGGGACTAGCTCACTGAAGACCAACTCTCAGGCAGCATCATTGTCTCTCAGCAGTAAGATGGAGAAGCAGATGAGAAAGGAAGAAGTATGGCAGGGAGTAGACCTGAGGAGTGATGGGTTTAGGCAATGGACTGTGACAGGGAAAAGTATTTTTTTTACAGTTTTCCATATTGTCTACTGCAAAAGGTAATTTTTGATCCTATTTTGACCTTTGATTACATTTCAGTAGAGCAGACAGTGACACAGTATGTGATTCTCTTACTCCTACAAAGAGAGTTTCTTTATAAAGACACTGCACTGTAATAAACACGATGCTTGATGGTACTTAGGTCACTTTTCTATGGGGAAAGTTAGGCAAAATGTTCAAAAACCTGTGGCAATGAATATCTTTTCTGTAGCTTTTAAGAATCATCCTTCAATGGAGACACAATTCACCAGAATATCCTATAGGGTAGAAAAGGTAAGAATTGTTATTTTCTATTAAAACCTTTAGGACATTTTCTACAGAAACGTCTTTAAAACCATTAGTCTTTAGGAGATCTGAATGCCTCTGTGTTTTGTTCTACTGCTTAAAGTGTTGTTTTAGAACCACTTCAGCCCTGTCAACATGTGTCTGCCAGACAATGCAGCTGATATGAATTCGCCATTAATTGGAGAATGGGGCTTCATGTGTACCAGACTAAGTGACTGACTTTCAAAGTGCTGTTATTATGGTTGTAGACTGCATTTGGTTGCTTAGAAACCATCCTCATCGATGATTCAAGTTTTCTCCTGATAGCACGGATAGCACCTTTATTTTTCTCTCAGCAGTTGTCAGGAGGAACTATTTTATAAAAACCACTGCAAGAGGCAGTATCCCTCCATGGATGGGCAATAGTGTAGCTGGCATGTTGATTTAGGCCCAAGAGGTACATTATTCCAAAGGAGCAAAAAATATTTTAGAAAACAGCATTTGTCAGCACGATGCTCAGAGACCTATGGTTCAGCTGGGGGAAGAAGAAGAAAAACACTTCCCCATCAACTGGGAAGACATATCTGACAAACAGCATATCTAACAAGCAACAAATGCTGAGAAGAAGGTCTCTGTAATGTTTCATTAAAACCACAGACACATTACCAATGTGGACTTTAGGCTGCAACTCATTAGTAAATGAATTCTATCTGTGACAGCCTTGTCAAACCCAAGCTTTACTGATTACATTTGGCTTTTAGGCAGTAATCCCCAGGGAAAGTGATTTATTTCAGCACTTGATGAGTTACTCCATCGATGGTAGTGATAATGACATTATCTTGACATAGGTTAGCGTTTATAGGCCTCTTGGAAGGAGTGAGTGTTCAAGGGGGATTTCAATTAAGACAGGAGGGAGGCCAAGCACGATGGTGTGAGAATAGATAGAAATGTTTGGAAAGCGCAGACCACCTGTAATAGCGGAGGGTTTTACAAAGCTGAGCAAATGCTCTGCTGGCCACCTTTCACAGGCCAGAGCAGAGAGCGCTGAGATGAAATGGTCGCCAGGTTAGACAGCAAGCCCACAGCAGGGGGAGGCTGCAGGCTGCCCACCGCCGTCCTTCCTGCCTCAGCCCAGTGCCCTGCTGGTCTGCAGGGGCTGAGCAAAGCTGGCTTCGTCTCCTCATCTCACAGCTAAACGGGGGGCTGCAAAAGGGAATGAAACTCTTC